>NC_090925.1:513905695-515105695 GCF_040938575.1 Ambystoma mexicanum
TCACCATCTTCTCTTTCCATATTCTGATTATCAGCGCCATCTTTTGGGCACATACTCCCTCTTCAATCTGTTAGAACCTTAGTATTCAATGATTACGCGTTCAGTGTGTACTTGAAAATGCCGTATACTTGCTATGCATAATTAGATTCTTGATACTTAAATTATAAGCCAATTGTTGTCCATCATCAAATCAGTTAATTAATAATTTCAAACATTCCTTTCAGCATATTTAAATTTGGTATCAAAATTGCATGTTTAGAACCTGCCGGTTATACAGTGCTATGTGGCATCACATTAAACATGCAATTCTGCTATTCTAGATTTCATGAATATCTATTGATTTGAGTTGGTACCACTTGAGATGTCTCATGAATATCTATTCATTTATTTGGTACCACATGATGTGTCGGCTCGTGTTAATGTTAATATTTTCATTCAATATATCTAATTGGTATCAAACCTGTATTTTAAAGTTTTGAACGTCCGCAAACAATGTTTTCACTATATGGAGTTCAGGTTTTATGAAGTTTGTCAATTGCCTGATATACGGCATCTATGGATTCTACCGAGTCAGTAGCCACTTTCTTCTTAATTTCGTATATCTTATTTAATTCTTATGAGTACACATTCCTACATTCTGTCATCTCGGCAGCATTTGTGTGTCATGTCTGACTAATTAAAATACATGTAGACAGACCTTTGCCCTTGACAAATTATTATGATAGGAAAAATTCTAACAACGGAATACATTCCAAATAGAATATGGCTTAATAGCAAAATGTTTGATTGAAAAAGTCCTGTTTATACAAATTGAGTTAAGTCCTCTGAAGTAATACTATTCGGAATCCATTTTGATAACATCATTTAGAGAAACGATACCATCTCATTGTCTGAGTTGAGACCAGTAACAGGGGTGTTAAGTTTACATATTAGTCTTGCTTCTGCTTGTCTGAGTGCTTTTTCTTTGTCACCAGCTCTTCTTCCGAGAACAGTTCTCTGCAATCCAATAAATCCGATATCTGACTTGTTTTCCATTTGATGTGCTGTTTGGCAATGATGAGCTATAGGGAACTTTGGGTCTTGACTTCCTATGTTTGCTAAGTGTTCTCTTATTCTAAGCTCTCTCTTGGTACTCACAATATATCATTTTTGACATTTGCATATTATACCGTATACCACATACTTCTTCCTGTAATTTATTCCTTCTTTGATTTCAATTGCTTTTCCATAAATGTCGTAAAATGTGCTTGTCTTCTCGTGAGCAAATCGGCACATAGTGCATGTCCCGCAATTCCTAAATCCAATGTTATCTGGCTGTAACCATGTTCATTGTACTTGTTGCATTTTGTAGTCATGAGGGACTTAGTTTGTTTCTGAGAGTATTTGCTCGTTTGAATATAATATTTTGTTTATCATCCACATATTCTCTAATATTCTCATCCCGTTTCAATAAATGCCAATGCTTCTTCAAAATCTTGGTGATGACATAATTGCTACTATATCTCGTTATGAAACCAACTTTTTGTTGTTCAGAAGGACGCTGCTTTTTGCTTGCTTCCAGTGTCTGGTCTTGTGTGAGTTTACTAGTTCTTCCGTATGCTTCTTTTAGACATTTCTTTGTGTATCCTCTTTGGTGAAATCATGCTTCCAATAAGTTGCTTTTTTTTTCAAATTTAGCTTGCTTCTGGCAATTGCGTCTTGCTCCGATATACTCACCGATAAGGATGTTATATATGGTGACAACTATTTGCATGAAGCGTTGAGTTCACCTTGATTTCTTTCCTGAAGGTCCAAGTCTCAAGTTGATAACCAGCTACATGAATTGACAAGACTAAAAAGTTGATTGTGCCGTTATCGCATTCAACACCGCTGGACAAGGCAACTGGATGTTGTTCTGTGGAGGGCGGTGTCCTCACTTGTACCACTGTCTCCTCCGCAGCAGCGACCCGTACATCCTCGTCACCAATGTAACGATCAGGGGTTCAATGAAGACGCGCAGGCAAGCCAAGTAAGTTACAATGTTATATGTTTATTCTTCATGTAGATTGTATTCCATAGTTGTTCGTGTTAATCCTGTTGGTAAATTCTTGAAATTGTACTCCTGTTCCTTTCCAGATTAGGAAGACATTGTCAATATAACGTGTCCATAATATCATCCTGTTTTCAAACTCTTCATCCTTATATACAACCTTATTTTCAAAAAGTCCCATAAATTGGCCGGGGCACACTCAACCACATAATCATTCAATACTAAGGTTCTAACAGATTGGGCTACATAGCATTACATTTAAGTATGAACAGGGAGTATGTGCCCAAACAATGGTACCGATAGAAGACAGTGAGTAGACGTTGCAGTTACCATGACAGTGGAATACAACATTAAATCAATGGCGAAGCTCTTTGCGCACAAAGAAGAGCCAACGTGTATGATCAAGTAGATAGAACGGTAAAACGCTTTGATCTACTGGAGGCTGGACTAGAAACTTTTCCATCAAAGTCAGCTGTTTACTTTGTAAACTCAGTGTTTAATCTGTATCATTTCCCTTGTTGTCATGTTTGTTGTCTTGAACGCAGCAGCAGCTTCGACTCAGATAACATTTGCTTTAAGTCAATTTGCTGCCACAAAAGTCAAGGATGTAAAACCCTTATACTTACAAATCACAGTTAGTTCAATTACCTAACATTACTTTAGATGTGTTAGTACTTTATGTTGGGCAATTCAAAGAGTTGTTAAAACGCGTTTGTCATCTGCACAACCCATAGAACACAGAAAACACAGAAAACCCCCTTGCACACACTCTGCGTCCGGTGGAGAGTATGTCAGTGCACGACTCCACCTGACGGGTCACAGCAGCAGCTTCTGGGAGCTGGGCTGAGATAAAGATGCCTCTTGAAGCTTTCCAATAGGTCTGGGATATAGCCCACTCCTCGTGAACTTCATGGTAAGACACATGACCACATCCTCGGACCTATGGTAGATCGTCACCATCATCACGTTAATTAAATATGGTAAGGTCCCCTCGCAAAACTTGAATTGACACATCATTGGTTTGAATTATTTTCACTGTTGTCTCCTGCATCTTGCATAGGGACCAGCTGTAGGCCCACTTGTCTGCTACTTAGCAGCTGGCAAAGGCTTGACATGGACACCCCCTCTTCTACTTCTTTTGTGTCCCCGAATGTTTCTCTCCTGCCTCGGCTCCTGAAGGAGTTGCCTCAGAAGATCTCTACATAATTATATTTATATATTTCTGGGGATGCTGAATCTTTAAATTCACAGACTGTGCATATTCAGCCATCTAATTATTGGTTTGTAGTATTAAACTTATTTCTTAAGTAAAAGTAGGCATTACTGTCAAACTAGCCTTCTTCTATGTGTGCAAGCTCCCACAAGCCCCCCCCCCTCCACCTCCGTGCCTATATCCTCAGATTTATTGGTCACAGGAGTTGCTGTGGAACGAAATATCATCAGAAAACACTATTCCAGAACAACAGCACCAAAGTGATCTTATGCTCGGGCAAAGGTAAAACCCGACAGCAGGGCCCACTAGGATCAGGTCGTATCAACCAGAGAACGACTAACAAATCAATTTTGGATTTGGGCCCCTAACCACCAAGCGATTCCTCTCATGGTGTCAATTCCTTTTACAATTTGCCTGCCGTATACCAGAGCTTGCCCATGGCTCAACACATGCCATTTGTAATCAAGGCCTACCACATGATCACATGGAAGATTCCTGACCCACATCTGGGAAGATGAAGGCCCACATTTTAAAGCTGGAGCATCCAACTGTGGGTGGTTTATGCTATGGAGGTGAGCCAACCTGAGCCCACACAGCCCGAGACTTATCAAAGTAGAATCAGTGGTAGTGAGGGGCTTTTGGGCTTGGATGAAAGTTACTACACTTACTACAAATTAAGTTGGCCCACATGTACGTACAGTGTTGTAATGTTGTTCTGGGTACTGGAACGTTATGGGTGCATGTAACGTGTGGAGGGGCGGGTGTCATGAGCTGGGGATCGGAGTGACAGTTGGGGACTGTTGGATTGCCGGACAGGGCGCCGGTGACCTCTCACTGATCTTGATCTACATGAAGAATAAACATATAACATTGTAACTTACTTGGCTTGCCTGCGCGTCTTCATTGAACCCCTGATCGTTACATTGGTGACGAGGATGTACGGGTCGCTGCTGCGGAGGAGACAGTGGTACAAGTGAGGACACCGCCCTCCACAGAACAACATCCAGTTGCCTTGTCCAGCGGTGTTGAATAATCTAGCAGTCCATGTTGTTGACAAGAAGTGTCCCGATGTGAGGAAGCGCTGAAGCAGGGCCCAGTCCTTTGCCAGGGGGCCAGCGCTGGGGGTATTGGGACTGAGTGCAGTCGTTGCCTGTCAGGCCCAGTTGATTTTGGGCGGAGTTGTATTTCAGGCTGCATTGTCTCTAGGGGATCAAGGAACTGACCGGAGCGGAAGTGACTCGTTTTCCAGTCTGCATGTGAACATTGGGCAGACCGTGCTGGAGAATGGTGATCTGATAGACAATCCATGTGGTGAGTGCGTGCGCTTCTCTGTGTCACGAGGCGCCTGGTGCTAGGTGCCATCTACATGGATCTGGAGAGACGGGAGGGTTTTCCTGGCGCAGACACCCATGGAGGACGCAGAACGGCATTTGGAGTGTTCTGCCCATGGTTGGTGCAGTGGACTTGTAGGCTCTGTGGAGCTGGGGTATGAAATGATGACGCTGTCTCCCCCAGTTTGTCCATTGGAACCCAATATGGTGGACGTCCATCTGGAGACAGGGGCACCAATGGCTGTTGAGAGGCTGACCGGTTCCCGCAGGGGACGCTAGAGGGACAGCCTGCATAGCGGGGTGTCCCCTCTGGCCACCCCCTTCCGGGGGTTGGGCTAGCCTCCACTCTTCCTCCTCTGTCTAGGCGGAAGAGGCGCCCCCCTGGACCTGGCTTCCGGTCGGGTTCCCGGGGGACGCTTATAAGGCGGGAGCTGCGGGCAATCAGTCTCTTTGCCCAGCAGCTCCCGCCGCGTTTGTTGATCCAGGATCACCGTTCGCCACGCTGTTTCGTTTGTCAGAAAGACGATTGGTAAGTATCATGGGCGCTTCGTTACCCGAAGGAGGGATGGCGGGGGTCTGCTCGCTGGCCACCGTGCCAGCTCGAGCGGACCCATATGGGTTCCCAGGAAGGGGGACCATCAACCACGCGGGATTTGTAGCACGCTTGGAGGCCTATTATGTTGTTTATTACGATGCTTATTTAACTACATTTTGCGCCTTATAAACTGTGAGTTTGGAATACCGCCGAGCCACGGTGTATGGGAGGCCCTGGCGCTGAAAATTTGAAAAGAAGTTGCCACTATTATCTGTAATGTTGAACTTGTTCATGACTGTGTTTGGTGGCCGCCGCGCCACGTGTAATTTAATTCTGCATATGATGGTGAGCAACTGGTTTTTTGTTCAGCCGCCGTGCCCGGTGTAACTGAATACCGATAACCTGTATATAACTGTTGGTGGCCGCCGCGCCACGTGTGATTTAATTCCACATATAACGGTGAGCAGCTGGGTTTTGTTCGGCCGCCGAGGCGCGCGTTTTAATTCAATCCCGATGACTGGGATATAACTGTGGGTGGCCGCCACGCCACGTATGATTTAATTCCGCATAAATGTTGAGCAACTGGTTGGGTCCGCCGCTGCGCCATGTTTAATTGAATCCCGATGATTTATGTAGAACTGCAAATTGGATTAACTATTTTTGTCGGCCCCGGCCCACGGGTAATTGAATCTTCTGTGCAACTGTTTTTGGGTGGCCACCGGGCCACGTTTAAGCACATTGAGTCAGGTTATAAATACAGGATGAATATTCAGAGTTAGGTTTGCAACGCAACTTTGATCCAGGCAATTTTTACCAGATTACCGGCGTATTGTGCGAAAGTGTCCCAGAATGGGGCATATGTAAAGTCGAACGGTCACCATGCGGCTTCAGTTGATAAGGCGAGTGTGTAGGAAGCATTGTTAATTTGGTATGAGGGCAAACTTCAGTGCATGAGCTTGTGAGTTCTAGGAAGCAGTCAGTAGGTAGATTTGGAAGAACTGCTTTCCACGTTTGTGACCTCAGCGCTAACAGTTAAGGAATAAGTTGCAAACTGGTTCTGTTTGTGGGAAGGCCATGTTTCGTTTGGCATAATTTCGCGTTAGGTCACAATGTTTAGCCAAACATGCATATCACTCGTGGGGGAAACCTCACTTGGGGCAGCCAGGCCGGGATCAAAGGGTATTTTGGCAGCACAGGGCCACTGCCCCGCGAATTACGGGGGGGGGGCGTGTTTTTTAGGTCACTGTTCACATGGCCAATATGCAACGCGGCAATGACTGGCCGTGCAGTGGTACAGTTCAAGTAGAAGGGTAGGATCAGTGCCCCTAAACCAGTGCAGGGGACGGATGTAGGGTGGATGACTTTACGCCAGGTTAAGGTGGGGTGGATCAAGCATGTTTAGTTAATTTACTTTGTCACCCTTCCTCCCCCGGTAATCGGGCGGCCGGAAACGCATATAACACAGCTGCACAATTCTGTGAGCATTAATGATGCAGCACCACAACGCAGAGATACAGTTTAAGGGGAGTTGGCATTAGTCATTGCCCTGGCAACGCAAGCTATATCATGTAATTAACTTTTTGTAACACATTATTATTTTTCTATAACACAGGTCGGATAAAGAACAGAGTATTAGGAAAGGAGTGTAAGCTTTGTCTGCTGCAAAGAGGAAAGGTGGTAAGGTAAAGGACAACGTCATCCGGTTGATGTTAGGTCACTCCTGTTAACTGGAGCTAGGCAAGTGGAGCTATAGCTCAGCGGGGCAAATAATAACACAGTATATTAATTTCCGATTTTCTGCTCCTTTTAGTTGAGATGTCCGTTGAAGAGTCACAAGACCTGTTCCACACCATTGAAGAGGTGCCCAACACCCCAGGTTCAAGCGATGAGGACGACGAGGGGGCGATCTGGGCCATATTCCAGGAAAGGATGCGCAGTGAAGAGAAGGGCTGGGCTAAGAAAGTTCTGAAGGGCAACCAATTACCACCCCCCAGCCCTTGGTTGTAGATGTCCAGAATTGCCCATCAGCCCCCCGACCCGAGTGTGATTACCCTGAAGCTGTTACCCGCTAAGAGGAAGTGTCAGCAAAAGGGTAAGAGAACGACAGAGGTGTTGCAGGTGGTGCCACCACCACAAGTTCCCAATGAGGTAGCTCAAGTGGGGTCTGGGGCTACAGCCCTACAGTCCATTACAATGCCGGGTGCAACAGGAGTTAACTACATGCAAGCAGTGCCCATAGCACCAGCCCTGTTACAAGTGCCAATTGCTAATCCAGCCGTGGTGTCCCCAGGAGGGGGCATAATGGGTAATAAAAGGTTTGGTATGATTCTAGAGGAAATGTTGATGGTCAGGGGAGGTGGGGCTCTATCATCAGGGGCGGTCATCCAGCTGGTGGCAAGGAGTGTTTGGGAGGGCCCTAGTTTAAACACTCTCAGCAAAAATCCACCCCCTACGCCTGCTGCCAGCTCCCCCCCCCCCGCACCGCCCCTGGTGCCAAGCAGCAGCACCTCAGACACTGCCCTTGCCTTGCCCTAATTGGCTCCAGGAACAAATAAGCCAGTGACAGTTGACCCCCTTGTTATCTGGCAGGTCCTCTTTGGCCTGGCCATCTCCTGGGATATGAAAGAGCAGGCCTGGGCCAGAAAATATTTTGACATATTTAGCCTGTTGGCGGTAGAGGATGCTGGCCCCAACTTAGCTTTAAGTGCTGAGGAAAACAATAAGAGGCACAGGAAGTATCATCCAGAGGAGAACATCGCTAACTGGGAAAAAGCGCTCACGGGCCGGGTTTGGTAAAATATAGGGAAACAATTTTGGGGGGAGGCAAAGCAGTATGGCTCTACACGGTGGCTCAATTATGACAGGAAGTTTAGGCATATGATGGAAGATTGCCCCACTCTGACATGGGACCAGAAAAGAGATGGACGGTTGGGCCACTTACATGGGAGGTAAGCAAAGGACCATTATTGTCTGGGCTGATTTGTACAAGGGTGGTAAGAGGAACTGGTATGGTAAGAAAAATCAAGGGGGAAGGGGTCGCCCCTTTCACAATGCCCCTCGGGGACGGGGGGGCATGATTCAGGAGCAGCAAGCTCTAATGCAAACGGAACACAAGAAGACAGAAAGACAGGGAACAACGCATGCCGGTTCTTCAACAAAGGCAACTGCACCTGGGGACCCAAGTGTAGGTACAACCATGAGTGTGAGAAGTGTGGGGGGAGCCATCCGCTGGTCAAGTGCATCAAGCGGGAAGGTGCCCCTGGGGGCAGGGGACAACACAAAGGACAGTAAGTGGCCTGGTACCATTTTGCCCCCCACAGCAACCTTGGCAGAGAAACAGAGCATGGATTTAAAGGACAAAGGTCCCTCCCCAGTCAATTTGCACATTTTAGTGGAACACCTGAATCCTTATCCCAAAAGGCGGGAGAGGGAGTTGCCATTTCAAGGTTTCGCAGAAGGATTTGTTATTCCTTACGAGGGACCTCTCACCTGCCGCTTAGCAAGGAACTTACCTTCAGCTATGGATCTGTCAGGGGAGGGAGGTTGATAAAAAGATTAGCAAGGAACTAGAATTGGGCAGAATTTCTGGACCTTTTGAGGTCCCCCCCACCCCCCAACTTCATTGTGTCACCTCTAGGCATAGTTCCCAAAAAAAGAACTGGGTAAGTTCAGGCTCATCCACCACCTTTCCTATCCAAAAGGGGAGTCGGTGAATGGCTGGTTGAGTCCAGAACAATGCTCTGTGCATTATGCCTCCTTTGATCAGGCTATGGCAGTGGTGGCCAACATGGGCAAGGGGGCTTTGCTGGCCAAAGTTGACAGAGTCTGCATTCCGGTTACTACCGGTGAACCCGGCCAGCTTTCACTTGCTGGGTTTGCAGTGGAAAGGTGGTTTTTATGTTGACAAATGTATGCCCATGGGTTGCTCTGTGTCTTGTTCGTTTTTAAAGCATTCAGCATGTTTCTGGAATGGGCTGCGTGCAGATTGGAGCAACAAGGGGCAATGGTGCATTATTTGGATGACTTTCTATTCTCAGGCAGGGATGGGTCCAGTGACTGTGCACTTGCAATGTCTGATTTCCAGCGTTTGACGAATGAGATGGGAGTTCCTCTAGCTCCAGGGAAGACAGAGGGACCGTGTAGGGTCCTAACTTTCCTTGGCATTGAAATAGATACTGCTGAGGGGACGTGTAGGTTACCTGATGAGAAAGTAAAACGATTGAAGGCAGAGATTGCGAATAATCTGGTAAAAGACAGGACTACCCTGGAAAAAATGCAGCAACTCCAGGGGAAGCTTAATTTTGCAGCCAAAGTTATCCCGGCATGCAGGGTCTTTGCGCGCAGGCTGGCTAGGGCAACTGCAGGTGTAGTGCAAAAACACCACCATATTAGATTAAGCGCTGCCTTAAAGGTGGATTTAAGGATGTGGTGCAAATTTCTAGACAATTTCAATGGGGTGCAGATTTGGCGGACTCCTTGGGAGACCAACGTTGAGCTGCAGATGTTTTCAGACGCAGCAGGGAGCGAAGGTTTCGAGTGATTTTAGGGCCCGAGTGGTGTGCCCAGAGATGGCCTAGCAGTGGCACAAGAAAGGCAGGACAAGGAACATCATGGTCTTGGAGAGGTTTCCCATCGTGGTCGCACTATTGTTGTGGCCAAAAGTGCTAGCCAACAATACAGTGAGCTTTTGGTCAGATAACAAGGCTGTGGTCCAGGTCATTAATTTACAGTCAGCATCTTGCCCAGCTATGTTGAGCTTGCTTAGCTCAACATAGCCGAAAATTGGTGGAAATATGCCTGTACAACAATGTTGAATTTAGAGCTCGACATGTGCCGGGCACTGCAAATATTGCTGCTGACGCTCTCTCGCTTTCAGTGGACCAAGTTTCGGAAGGCCCACCCGGTGGCCAGACTGGAGGGAGCGCAGTTCAGGAAGGCGTGAACAGGGCGCTCTGAGTTAAGTGAGCGTTCGCTTACACCCGGCGTCCAGTTTAGATATCAGCAGAGTTATGGTAAGTTCAAGAGTGTAATTGCTTGTTTGCATGGTGTCGAACAGAATGCTGAGGAACAGGTACGCGCGTTTGTGGTTTGGGCACACAAAGAAGGCAGGTCAAAAAGCTGGGCTCCATCAGATCTAGCGGTGGTAGCCTTCCATTTTAAACTAGAGGGAAAAAGTGATCCCACAAAAGGGTTTTTGGTGCGCACCGCTCTGAAAGGCTCGGCCCGATCGGAGCTCAAAATTAAGGATCTGCGCAAGCCCATTGACTTTGGGTTACTAGTAGAAGTCAACTTTCCATATGAGTAATGTTCTCCACAAAGTCTTTAGTTGTTTTTCTTTTCACCTGTTGGGGCTTGTAGTACTTTGTGTAGTCTTTCGTGCAGACAGCAAGCAAAGTCCACAGAAGTGAGCGCTGGAGAATAGTCCACGGCAAAGCGGGACTTAACAGGGCTTTACACGGGTGCGCGCCTACTAGTAAAGTTGTTATCCACACTGTCAAGCGTGTGCTTCAATGAGTATGAAATATCACTATTCAGGCTAGCATTCGCATGGGCTTTTTTCGGGGCGTTTAGGATTAGTGAACTTGTTTCTGCATCCAAGAATGACATATCGGGGAGGGCCATTGCCTTGGGGGATGTCTCTCTGTTCTGCAAGGGCACGGGAGAAGGGGTCACAATCCAGTTAAGAAGAAGTAAAACAGACCAGTGGGGAAAAGGTTTTAGCATTGTATTGCATGGGGCCCCCCTCAAGGAGTGTTGCCCGGTTCACCTCCTCAAGCTCTTCCTAATGATCAGATCATCGAGTGCTGGCCCCCTGCTAACTCACGCCGACGCATCCTCTCTTTTTCAATTCCGTAAGGTTCTGGCCATGTCCCTGGGGGTCTTGGACATCCAAGGGGAGGGCTGGTCCACTCAGAGCTTTAGAATTGGTGCGGCTACCACAGCCTTCCATCAAGGTAGGTCTCCCCGGGCTATCATGAAGTTGGGTAGGTGGGAGTCTGGCCGTTATCGGCTCTATGTACACCCGCAGCATTCCCGGAAGAATATTAGACGCCATTCTCCCACAGGTTCAGGTGCAAGGCAAGGGGATCGGGGGTTTATCGTGGCCGACTTATGACATGCAATTTTTTCCCCACAAATGATGCAGTGTGGCTGATCGGCCTCATTTGTGACGCGGGCGGAAAGAAGGGCTAGGCAATGGACAATCGGCCCCAACCTAGGATTTAAGGGTACCGAGTGTGTATGGTTGGGCACACCTGGAATGAGGTGGCACTCTTTGCTGCCCGCCATTCACTGGCAACTCCAGTGGAGGTGGGCACCAAGGATGATGTTGATTCATTTGGGGGGCAAAGATTTATGACATTTTTTGGTCTGAGATGGTGCAGAGACAGGTTTGAAGGGGAGCCATTTCATTGGCTGGCATGGAAAAAATCCAGGAAGCGCCTCAACAGAAGCATTGAAAAATGCACAAAGGCAGAGGGCCTGCGATACGTAGGGCATTGCTGCTTGAACTCCCTGCCTTTCCATTTCCATACAGACAGTGTTCACCTATCCGACAAAGGCAATGACGTTTTCTTGACTGCTATACTAGGGGCACTAAGAAGGGCCGGCTGCAGATAATCTTGTGGCGAGTCTGGTGTTAAGGTTATGTTTGTCATGATGAGTACTGTCCTAAGCTGTGGGGGCATTGATGGTAGCGTAAGCCACCACCAAAGCGTGGCAGAGTATCGGGGCGGTCCTAGCCAATGAGGGGCTTTCACGCTGCAGCTTCGGCGGCAGCGGCTTGGGATTGGCCGAGCTCGAGCCGATCCCTCGACGGGCACTGACTTCCCTTCCTTAGGGCTCTAGGCCAACAACCTCCTGGTCAGTTCCCCCGAGTGTCCTGCTGGTAGTAACCAGAAGCTTTTCAGTCTTTGCCGGTGGCAAATAGGATGACATAGTTCACCCGTAACCTGACACTAATGATTATGTGGCTGGAACCGTCCCAAGTTTATTGTCTTGCTCCAAATAAACTGTGACCTTGTACTTTCCAAAGAACCTTACAAAGTTGTCTGTGTTATTTCTTCTGATGTCTGTTACACTGACCAAAGGAGGTGGGGGTGTCCAATGGGGATCTCCCTGGTATGTTCCAGGACAACATCATCGACCCAGCATCTGGCAGTGCACATGTGCAGGGGAGTGACTATTGCGTTTCCATCAGAATTGTCATTGTGAAAGAAAGGGATCTGCACCTAAGAGGAGATCGGAAGGCGTCCAGAGCATTATTGAACACTTAACGCCATGTCATGAGAAGAGACCATGCATGCAGACTTGTGCGGTCTGCGTGATAGAGGTCAGTCTTTTCAAGTTGTATTGTGACAGTTGTAGGGCCTTGTTAAAGACTCGATGGAGAGTTTTTTTTTTTATGTAGTGGCCTTTTAAATTTAGCAGGGTGTTGTGGCGTTGGGCCGGTGTGTATGTGCGTGTGGTGCAAGTGTTCACATTGTGGCCTTTCGTGTGTGCATAATATTGTTCTGTGCCAGTTCATTTTTTTCGTGGGATGTAGGAGAAATCCATGGCGTTTATGTGGACTTTAAGGCATTGTTTTCCTTTTCAGGTGGGATGGATTTGAGGGTGGGGCTTTTTCCTCAAGTGAAGCGACATTTTTTTCCTCAAGTGAGGGGACATTCTTCATTGCGAGCATTATGTCATTGCCCTTTCTCCTTTTCAGGTGGGATGGCCTTGGGGGTGTATGTTCTTCCTCAAGTGGTGTGACATTTAGTTTTCCTCCCAGGTATGGGAGGGGTGGGGTGGGGTACGAGATTCTGGAGTTGAACTTCAATGTAGTATCATTCTTCTTTCTTGGGGATGGGTTTGAGAATGTTGGGCGTTTTCAAGCATGTGGCTCGTTACACTCTTTCCAAGTGATTCCTGTGAGGGAGCCATCACCATGCCGCGTTTAATGTTTCGTTTTGCGAATGTAATGTTGTATATGGTTGCGGCCTGGTATGTGCGTGCATTTCATGTTGACTTTCTGCATCTGTGTAAGGGGTCGCAAGAGGTCCTTAATACTGGGTTTCCAGTTCCAGTAGTTCCTGTGACATGGTCTGCAATGCGTGATTGTGTAGGTACGCGGGGGGATTATGTGCAATGCGGTGGTAACCGTGTGATATGCGGTTGGTGTGCTGATCAGGGGTGTGTGCTTTGTGGTATGCAGTTGGTGTGCTGGTCAGCGGTCTGTGTGGGTTTGAAGTTTTGACGTAAATGTTGTGCTAATCATGCATGGGGTTTTGTGCATTTCAGGCCTGTACTGTGTAAACGCTCATAGGGTTCGAGTCGTGGCTAGGCCTGTTCCTTTGGGTGTAACGGGGTACCAGACAGGTTCTGTTGCGTGACCTTTGGATTCCTGGGGCGCGTAAATGTAGCTATGGTGTCCTGTTTGAATGCTACATCGTAGTTAACGTGCTGGGGTCATTTTGCACCTTTTCTGCTATGTGTGCCATTTTGTTGGGGGACTGTGACTCGGCTTCACGTGTAGGATTAGATAAGGTGATGTTGGTCACGTGTGATATTGGGGTTGATTTCATCTCTAGTTAGTGTTTTCAGCAGGTGAATTTGGCTGGGTGGAGAGAGTGTTCTAGGTTACTGGAGGGTTGGTTTTGTTGCCTCTGAATTAGTACGCTAAAGCATTGTGAGATTTGGGACCAGTTTTGGGATTATGAGCTTGTTGCTCTGTGGCAGAGCTGGGTTGTGGCTCAAGTGTGGCAAGCTCAAGGCCTCGAGGGGCAGCTCGGGGTGGAAGGATGTTTGTGCACTGTGTTTAGATTGTTAGTTGTAGTTCTCATTTTTGATGGGAAGTAGGTGTGGCAGGCCTAGTTCTGAGGGGCAGGTCAGGACCAGTGGATGCCCCTTTAATTGTGTTCTGTCCTCGAGCGAGGGTTGGGAGTCCCGGTTGTGGTTCTGGTTGGATTATAATCTTGTTACTTAGGCAGTTGGTAGTAGCTGTGTCTGGTAGTTGGGGTTTAATATGGTTATCTGACTCATTCATGTGGAATTGTAGGGGTGCCGAGCAGTGGTCGGCGTTAGGTTTGTTAAATGGTTACATCTAGAATTCTTGTTTTATTTTTAAACTAATTACATTGTACTATACTATTTGTGGGTATGTGTATATGGTTCAGTTGCAGGCAATTTTGTTCATTCTGCGAGGTGGGGCCATTTGATTGTGTGGGTGAGGTTAGCTTATTTCGCTCTTGCGGTGTTACATTGGTCGTGGGGCTCTCAATGGGGTAGTGGTGTTGCAGGTTATGCTGGGTTGTTGGCCTTTTACGGGAGGAGACTGGTTGTAGTCTTGCATGTTATAGGGTTGATGGCCTTTTATTGGGGGGGGGAGTGTTGTAATGTTGTTCTGGGTGCTGGAACGTTATGGGTGCGTGTGACGTGTGGAGGGGTGCGTGTCATGAGCTAAGGTTCGGAGTGACAGTTGGGGACTGTTGGATTGCCGCACGGGCAGCCGGTGAGCTCTCACTGATCTTGATCTACATGAAGAATAAACATATAACATCATAACTTACTTGGCTTGCCTGCGCTTCATTGAACCCCTGATTGTTACATACAGCTTGCTGGAATGGATGTTCATGAGGCTTCCCATGGCGTCTGTCAGGCTGGGGGAGCAAAAAACCTTTGGCTGAACTGAAGGGCCCTAGTGCCAAGTGAGCACTCTAGCAACTGCTAAAGACAAAAAGGAGGCTCCACCTGTGCCTGTTAAACAAGTATGTAACACACACAGGGAAGTCAGACAACTAGATCATGCACCCAAAACACCAGCTGTCAATATGATGTTGGGATGCACGTCCATGTCCCCTGCCCCCCAAACTGATTCAGGCTGAGGAAAATATATTAGGAACCTGAAGAAATGGAGAGGCCCAGCTGTAGGGAGTGAGGGGGCAAGCCATAGACAACATAAGGGTATAGGTGTAGTGGGGTGAGTGCTCTGAGAAGGGCCATGGGAGGGGGTGAACTGGTGGCGTTAGAAAATATAGTAAAAGGTCAAACTAACAAACCAGGTAACAGTAAGCCCCCGCCCCACGGTAGAAAAAGCTGCAATCCCACCATGTTGAATTTGCGGCCTAAAAGGCCCAGGCCTTGGTAACAGTAATTGCGTATTCTGGCATCCAGTACCAATACTTTTTCCCATCCTCATTCCCAGCCCAGACAGTAGGTAGAAGGCCTTCTGACCAGATAGATAAATCCTCCATTGTCTCTTGTTGCAGGTCTGTGCAATCAGAAAGGAATGTCAACAGCCGAGCGAAGGGCTGCGCCCATTTTAGGACACTCTCTTGGGAGCCAGGGCAGAGGTACCGGGCTGCCAAAATAGACCAACCCAGATTTAGGGCACTTGTCCCCCCCCCCAACACAATAATGGTCACTCTGAGCGGCCAAATGCCCACCAATAGAACTAAATCCCTCACTATTTGACAGATTAAATCAGTGGGGGTTAGAGATACACAAAGAGGCACCTCACATTTCAGAGGTGTCCATGGGAAGAGGAACATTCTCAAGTGGGCTGCCAAATCATGTCTCTAGAACTTAAGGTGGCAAGGTTGAAGTCCACATGGAAGGAGATTGTTACAAAGAAACCATAACCAATCAACTGGCATTCCATACGGACTGGGTGGTATGTACATAGGGGTTGGCGAAAGATTGTGGGGAAGGAGTACCTTATACTGTATGTGTCATAGGTGTTGACAATATACTTTATAACGTGTTGCTTTGCTTTAAACTAACCAACCAATGCAGTCCATGGCAGTCGTGAGCGAATTCCCCCCCGACACATACCTTTTCTCTTTTGTATGAGAAATTAAAACTCTGTTATCCTTGCAAGAGGTGCACATAGTCCTTTTCCTTATGGGATTGTTTTTATTCATCTGGTTGTCTGCCCTACAGAATTTGGAGACCCCAACGTGATCCCAGACCCCTGCACAGAGATGGAGGATTCCTAGCCACACATCCAGAGGGGCCACATCAACCTGCAGCAACCAGTCTCTTGTGCACAACCTGAAGTGGTTTACAGGAGCAATAATGCCAGAATTCCTGTCTATTCTTTGAAGCGGGGCGCTGCTCCCAGATTGCCTAGGCCGTTGATGAGACCCCGTGATGGAGTAATTCGGGAGAGTACGTCGATGTAAGTGCACCTTTTGCAGGACAAAACAACGTGAGGTGGAATAAGGGGATATGTGTGATTGGTGTGAGAAAGCGGGTGGTGATGCAGAAATTGAGTGGTCGGTGTGTGGAAGACCATGTGGCATATTGGTGTTATATATTTGTCATCGTTATATGGATTAAGAGGATGACGGAGTAACAGGATCATTTTCAATTGGGGGACAAAGACAGTGCTGTATCTTTAAGGAGAAAAAAGGAAGCAGGGCAGAGGCTCTGTATATTGTGTGCCTGGGATCTCCCCACTCGATATAATGGGTGCATGGGAACCAAATTGTATTGGTGTTTTACTTTGATTTTGGTACTGTAATTATGCGGACCAAGGAGGAGTCCAGATTTGTTGTGTGGAAGGTTGTGGTATGGAGTGAGGCTGTGAGTGATTGGTGTGTAAGAGGTTTGACGTGTAGTGTGAAGTGAGGAAGAAAATGGAATAGGGTAGGATAACGTGACTATAAGAGGTGCACTGGATCTGACCTTGGGGTGACGGAAATGGTTTTTATTTTTCGCTACGTTTGATTGGGGTGGCTGAAAATTAAGCTGGCACCCTGTTATGTGCAGCTTTACCCTTGTATAAGGAAAAGATTTTGAAACATCACAGTGGGTGGGAATCCAAGACAAAGGGCCCAATTTAAAATGTGGCCAGAGCAGGGGACAAAAAGAGGTTTTAGGCCACATGTATACATTTTTGGCATAAAAGTATAAGGGAAAGAAGTAAAAAAAATAGAAAAGAAGTGTTGGCACCATGGAAGATGGTAGAGGATTTAGAGGATGCCACCCCGAGCCAGGCAAAGACATTATTGGGACCACCAGCCATAAGTGTCCAGACCATGTCCACCGCTCTGTCCACCCAAGAATCCCCAGCCCCACCCGCGACCGGCCTCAACGGCACAACTGCCAATAGGTACACCACAGTCCCTGTTAGGATGTTTCCCCACCGGAGTAGCCTCAGGGTACACAAACCCGGTGTTCTTCCCGCCACAGCGCCACCACCGTTGGTCGCCACATGCCCAGTATCAGAACCTTCAGAAACCTATGGCACCGGTAGCTGTATGGGGGCAAGAGCAGGGGGGCCAAGATAAGGAACCACAAACTGAACTAGAGGGACTGTTGAACAGAAGACAGGAAGAGTTTACACAGTTGAGAATGGACAGGAGGGATGGACAGAAGGCACCTTGCGGGCTGACAAATGAAGGGCAGGGGCTATATTGTTCCGGATTGACAGTACTGCAACTTGGAATGTGCACAGAGGACAGGGGAGGGGTGGAGGCAGACCGCTAACTGGAAGTTTGGATTATGGGACAGTGAGGTCAGAGGATAAGATGGGAGGTGACCCAGGAAAGGAGGAATGGGGTTGTGGATGAGTTAGGCGAGGGGGAGGCTGTGCCTGCAAAATCAACATGAGTGGAGAGTTTATGGGGGCTCAGGTTGAGAAACGGTATGGGCGCATAGCAGTAGCAAAGGGTACATTGACAGAGAAGAGGAAGGTGAAGTTAACGAGAACGCAGTTCTCCTTATTACATAAAGGACCCGGGAGGGCTCAGTATGTTCCGTGGCTGCACATCAATAAGAATAACCTAATTGAAGCACTGCCGTCTCTTGCTGCAGGGGTGGGGAAATGGATTTACATGTTCAAAAAACAAAATGCTGGTATCACTCTGGCTTTAGGTGATTTGAAATGCTTATTCGTTACAATACTAGGATATCAGGCAGATGACATAAGGGTGAAAGCAGTGTATCCTGGAGTGCGTTTGGGGATGACATTCATGATGGGGCCTATTTCTATTATATGTGGGCACAGGTATGAGCGGCCCTGCGATGGTCCTATCTAGACACCCCAGATCATCAGTCTATTATGCAACGCACAATGCAGGATGGAAATCCCAACCAGTATATTTTACAGACACAGCGAATCATGGGATTGAGCAATCCCATCCTTTTATTTTGTGGTAAAACACAGGTTACCCAAGGAGATGCAAAAGGCCTTCAACAAAATAGTGGAGATCAAGGCAAAAGAGTGGCCAGAGATACAGTCCATAATTGTACACCATTGCAAACTGTTGAAGGCAACGGAGAAGGAAACGGGCCAAAGAGTACAAACAAAGTAAGGGACACTAGTGCAGAAATTGCTAGCGAAGATATCAGTAGAAGGGGCAGTAGTAGCAGATCTACAGGACGGGCAGAAAGAGCACCGGGCGGTACATGCAGTTGGGGGAG
The DNA here is from genome assembly GCF_040938575.1 of Ambystoma mexicanum. NCBI lineage: Eukaryota > Metazoa > Chordata > Amphibia > Caudata > Ambystomatidae > Ambystoma > Ambystoma mexicanum. Next base: position 513,924,211 of record NC_090925.1, read on the forward strand.
AGAGGGGACGATACGAGAAGAACAGTGGGCTTCAGCCACAGTATCAGGGGTGGCCCCAGGGAAGAGGGGTTTGCAGAGTTATTTGGAGGGATGGGGCCTAGAGGGAGTAATACCAGAATATTGGACATGCAGGAGGAAAGGACATTTTTCATACGAATGTGGATGCAGGCCAGCAGCTGCCTGCAACCAGATGCCCTCATACGTCCCAGGACCACCAGCCCCATGCCAACAGTACTATGCTCCTGGGCCCGCAGCAGGCCCATACGGTGTAGCGCCCTCACCAGCTGCAGCCTGTTACCCCTCCACAGTTCCTGCAGCTGCAAGTACAGGCGCCTAACAGTCCAGTGTTACAGGCAATCCTCCAAACGGATGTTGGCGAATAACCTCCGATTTTCCATTCAGGCCCACTCAGCTATAAGAACACGTAGATGGGACGATTCTCACTTTGGACATTGAAGGGGTGGTGTTGTTGAAGACTAGGATTGTCCTAATAGCGATAGATACAGAAAGGGACAGTGGTGCAGTGATGTGCATGGACCCAACTCAACTGTTGAAAGAATTGACGGATGCTGATCGGTTTGAAGACCAGGATGACTGGGAAATAGCGTTAGCTCTGTGTGTTCCCTGCAAGATGATACGGTATCGCCAGGTCCAGTGTCCCATGTTTGTGGAAGAAATTGTCACACTGTTTACCCAAGGGGTTCTAGCGCAGGTCCCAATCATCCTGTGGCCGACCAACCCCCCATGACGTAGGGCTCTTGTGAAGCATCGCCCCTATTCAAATTACCCTCAAGCCAGGAGCAGTGTTATCCCGAGTGTAGCAATACCCATTATCGAAAGAAGCAGAGGGAATAAATGACATCACTGCATTGCTACACCAAGGCATTATTGTACCCTCTAACGCTCCGTATAACATGGCTACATACCCCATCACGAAATCAAAAGGATCTAGTTGGTGGATTAGTGCCCTCTGAATGATATAGTGCAAGCTGGGTTCCCAATAGTACCCAACCCTGCGACAATACTATGTAATATACCAACACCAGTGACCTATTTTACTGTCATTGACTTGAAAAATGCATCCTTCTCAGTCCCATTGCATCCTGACTCCCAATATCTCACAGCATTTATGCATGGCGGTAGCTGATTTCAACACACACAAGACTGCCCCAGGGGTATTGCGAGTCCCCCAGCATCTTCAACATGGTGGTACATGCAGATTTAGGAAAAACGGATGTGGCAAACATCATTATTCAATATGTGGATGATTTGTTTGTGTGTAGTGCCAACGAACAACAGTTCAGGGGAGACTATCCCTTTACTGAAACTACTTGGGGTACAAAGTGGATAGGGCAAAGTTACAGTACTCCCGGCAGGAGGGGTTATATCTAGGACAACTTATCTCTGTCCACGGAAAGAAAATAACAGAACATGCCACAGCAGTGCGCTGCACTCCACAACCAGTAACAGTTAAAGACGTGCAGAAATTCTTGGGCTGTGCAATTACTGCAGGGCATGGATATTGGATTACACAACGTATACACAATCCCTGTTACAAGCACTCAAAGATGATCAGAAAGCAAAGAGCACAATCACATGGAAGGAGGACATGCTTGCCCTTTTGGAATGATCCAAATCCACCTCAACTACACAGCAAGCGTCAGTTTATGAGTTCATATTGTCCAGCCCTAACAACCACATACTAGGGTGTAAAGCTGAACCCAGCCACCTTTTTGACCTAAACTATTACTGACAATGGCTAGGTCCAAGATTGTGCAACCTATGAGCGACCAGACGATGACATCCCAAAAGCACAAGATTATGCCCTGACGATAGAGAAGAACAAGTTACTTACCAACTGTAACGTTCTTTCGATTGGATGCTCCTCTCACGTATTCCTCATCTTAGATATATCCTTACCTTCAGCTTGCAGCTTCGGAAAATGTTTCTTCTCTCCACCAGAGGGCGCTTCTCTCGAGGCCGTGGGTCGGTGTCCCTCGGCAGCATCTGTCGAGCACCAACGTGATCCACTGTATAAGAGCCTCTAGCACGCCCGTTGGCTTCAGTTGTTTTTCAAATATTGTAGCCCATGGATTGTAATTAATGGCGTGCCTCTCTTGACCCAAGCCTTAAAAGAATTTAGAGTGTAATTCACATAAATTGTACTGTGGGGTTGGTTGGGAGGGTCGATGAGGAATATGTTGGAGGAACATCCAATCGAAAGAACATTACAGTTGGTAAGTAACCTGTTCTTCGAATGGATTGTGTCCTTCCACGTATTCCTCATCTTAGATAGACTTCCCAAAGCAGTGTTGTTTTGGAGGTGGGAGTACAGATTTTTTCTAATCGTGTACAGAATGGAGTACAGATTTAGCAAACAGACTTCCTTGAGAAGAAGTCGAGTCCAGGGCATAATATTTTGTAAAAGTATGCATGGATGACCATGTGGCTGCTGCACAAATATCTTGTACAGGGACACCCCTTTTTAGTGCTGTTGAAGTTGCCATGGCCCTGGTTGAATGAGCCCTCAGTCCATCTGGTGGATCTTTCCCAGCCAATCTATAGCATTCTGTTATAGCCAAAATTATCCATCTAAATAATGTTTAGTTACAGCAAGTCCCAATTTGTGGCCAGTGTACCACACAAAAAGTTGATCACACTGATGTATTTTTGCCAATCTTGAAATATGGAAACTAAGAGCTCTTCTGGGATCTAACCTATGTAGCCGCTCCTCTTCCTTACTTGCATGAGGAGGAGGGTAAAAAGTAGGCAAAGTTATTTTTTGTGACAGATGAAAATCCGAAACAATTTTTGACAAGAAAGATGGTTTAACCCTCCTTATAAAAGATGGTGTGAGGAGGGCCGCTAGAAAGCGCCTGTAACTCACTTACCCCGCGGGCTGATGTCAATGCCACAAGAAGTATTGTTTTTAAAGTGAGTAGTCTTAGTGGACAAGAGTGTAAGGCTCAAATGGAATACATGTGAGGAATTTCAGAACTAAGTTCAAATCCCACACAGGAACTTGAAAAGGTATTGGTGGATATACATTATTAAGGCCTTTTAAGAATTGAATTATTAAAAGGTATTTTGAAGTAAGACTCTTCCTCTGAAGAGTGCTTGAAAATGGATAGTGCTGCTAAGTATCCCTTTATCGTACCAACCTGGAGCCCCAGATTAGCTAAATGTAAAAGAAAAGATAGAATTGTGGGGCTATTACATTGAAATGGGTCCACATTCTTTTCTCTGCACCAGTTACTGAACTTGTTCCAGCGACACCGATATAGAAATTTGGTGGCTGGCCTTCTGGCCGAAAGCAAAATCTCCATCACGTCATCCAGAAGATCCCAATCCTTATATCTCAACCTCTCAGAAGCCATGCGTGAAGGTTGAGTGTGCTGACCTCCAGATGGAGAACATGACCTTCCTCTCGCGAGAGAAGATCCTCTCTTCTTGGAAGACGTATTGGAGGGCAGATGGACATATCCAGAAGGTCTGGGTACCACGTTCTCCTGGCCCAATCCAGGGCAGTTAGGATAATGGTCTTCCTGAACTTTTTCAACCTCCTGATTACTTGAGGGATCACAGGAACTGGAGGGAATGCATAAAGGAGTGGAAACTCCCAGTCCACCACAAACGCGTCCCTTATATCTCCTCTCGGAGGAAATTCCCTTGAGCAGTACAGTTCGCACTTCCGGTTGGTACCGGTCGTGAACAGATCCACTTGAGGGGTTCTCCAAAGGCCGAAGATCTCTTGAATGACTTCCTGCACTATCTCCCACTCGTGGGAGACTGTGCTCTGCCTGCTCAGAGCGTCTGCTGCTGTGTTTTGCTCTCAGGCTAGATGAATTGCCGATAGAGAGATCCCTTCTTGTATTGCCCAGAACCAGAGTTGCATAGCCTCCCTGCACAGTGGTAGTGACCCCACTCTTTTTTTGTTGAGGTAGTACATGGCCACCGTGTTGTCCGTCATTATCAGAACATTCTTTCCCCGTACAGAGGGCAGGAAGGCTTTCAGCGCTAGTCTGATTGCTCTCAACTCCAAAAGGTTGATGTGTAGTTTGGACTCTGATGGAGACCAACGATCGCCAATTGTCAATCGTTGGTATGGGCTCCCCACCCCGTGAGTGAGGCGCCCGTTACTGTTATCTCCGACCATGGTTGCCAAAAAGATTCTCCTCTGAAGATATGATGTCTGCAAGCCCACCATTGTAGATCCTGTGCTACTTTGGCTGGAACCTGCAACAGCTCTGACATTTCCCCTGAAAATTGGGACCATTGAGTCCTGAGAGCCCATTGAAGGGATCTCATTCTCAATCTGGCTTCTGGCACCAGAAAAATGCAGGATGCCATCAGGCCCAGCAACCTGAGAAAATCGAAATGCTGGAAGATACTAGGCATTTTGGAATTTTGTTACCATCTGCAGAATGTTGTGAGCTCTCTCTTCGGAAAGCGAGGCTTTGCCCGAGCAAGTATCCAGAACTGCTCCGATAAACTGGCGTTTATGTGCTGGTATCATGTTTGACTTTTTTAAATTCAGAGAAAACCCCAGTCTGTGAAGGAAGTGACAAGTATTGGACAGATGATCCCGGGCTTGTTCTGGAGAGCGCACCCTGATCATCCAAATAGGGTTAGACATGAATCCCCCCTCTCCTGAGACTCGCTGCCACTACCGCCATTAACTTGGTGAAAACTCTTGGGGTGGAGGTTAACCCGAATGGCAGAACTCGAAATTGATAGTGAGAATTGCTAATCGCAAACCTCAGGTACTTTCTGTGCTTGAGATGGATTGGCACATGAAAGTAAGCATCCTGAAGGTCCAATGATACCAACCGATCCTGGAGTTGGAGAGCCTGAAGGATCTGAGAAAGTGTGACCATCTTGAACTTGTCCTTCCTTCGGAACTTGTTCAAGTTTCTCAAGTCCAAGATGGGTCTCAGTCCTCCATCTTTCTTTGGGATAAGGAAATATGGGGAATAACAACCTTGTTCCTTGTTCACTACAGGTACATGTTCTATTGCACCTTTCTGTAGCAGGATTAAAACTTCCTGCAACAGGAGCAGATCTGGATGTTTGACAGAGTTGTATCCTGGAGGGTGATTGAGGTTTCTTTAGAAAAGGAAGGCAGTAACCTTGGTATACTGTTTCCGGTGCCCACGCATCTGAAGTAATGCCCCGCCATTCTTCTAGGTGCTGTGAGATCCTGCCTCCCACCTGGGTCTTGTGGGTCAAAACCTCAGAGTGGTTTTGCGGCAGCTGCAGCAGCGGCTGAAGGGACAGATGCCATTGCTGGGGAAGGTGTAGCACCTTGTCCTCGCCCCCGAGGAAACTTTCTTTGACCTCTCCGACTGGCCTGTCCTCTTCCAATTGAGGAATAAGAACGAAAAGGACGACCCCACCAGGAAGATGAGCCTGTGTAGGGGCGTTGCTGAGGTTGTCTTATAGCGGCACTGAGAGATTTAGCCACCGCTTTGGAGGTCTGCAGCATCTCCAAACTTTCATTCGCCTTGCTGCCAAACAACCTCGAGCCGTCAAAAGGCATATTAAGAAGCCTGGATTGCACATCCAGCGCAAAACCAGAATTTCTTAGTCACGCAAATCTAGGTAGCACTGTGCTAGTTGCCATGGACCTACTGATACTGTTAGCTTTGTCCAAACCTGATTGAAGGCATTCTCCCGAAGCCTCCTTTCCATCCCTTATTATCGCTAGAAAGCCATCACATTCTTCACCTTCTGGGATGTGTTCCGCTGCTGCTGACATGCAGTCCCACAGGGTATACGTAAACCGTGCCAGGGTACAGGTTACATTAGTAGATTTCAAAGCCATACTCCCTGATGTAAAAATCTTCCTAGACCATGCATCCACCTTTTTATCGTCCCTATCTGGAGGGATTGTGGGGTGTGCAACATTTCTTGTGGAGGTGGCTGCTTGTACTACAAGACTTTCTGGAGATGGGTGCTTGCTCAGGTATTCTGGATCAGAATTGCAGGGTATATATATATATATATACACACAAGCCTTTTATTAACTGCCAGGATGGCTTCAGGGGGTTCCCATGCAGAATTAACTCTCCTTTGCAAGGCAATGTGAAATGGAAGAATGGGTCTTGCTGAGGTGTTCCTGATAGAATATCAGTCATATCATCATCCTAATAAACTGGTGAATTTCTACCCATTCCCATAAATTCAGTGACTCTATTCATAAGATTTCTGTAACCCGCATCAGCATGCTCTGATGGGTCTGGTTTATCTGTTTGTAGGCATTCTTGTAAATCCTGAATTTTTGATTAATTCCTCTGGAACAGGCCTTATGCCAAATATAACACCAGCAGAGGTGATTTTTTTTCATCTGCTGACGATTCTCCCTCGTAGATAGATGACATGGTCCTAAAAGAAATCATGTCTACTCTCAGGGTGAAAAACCTTTTTGGGTAATGTAGGTTTTTCCCTTAAAGGCTTGGGCGTCGACGAAAGAATCGATGGCGCTGATGCCGTTACAACAACCTTCAATGTTGTCAAGGAAACATTCGATGATCGAGGCACTCGAAGGGAATTGTGGAAACCTTTGACACTGTCGAAAGAGTCTTCAAAGATGTCGATCGTGTACTTGACATAACCTCTTTCGAATGAGTCGTCGATGCCTTGTACTCGGAAGGCTTCGAAATCTTCGATGGCGTTGATGTCGACTTCGATGGCGTATGATAGTTTGACGCCATTTTGTTTCCCTCTATCCCCGATTTATGCACCTGTAGGTCTTTTCCATGAGGTGACTGGGAAGAGTCCCTGGATGACACCCTCGACATCTTTTTGTCGGACTTTCTTGTTTTGGACCTTCCTCTGTCACGTTTTTCGTGAGTAGGGACATGGTCTTCTTTAGACTTTTTGAGGGGGTCTGAGCCGTGTTCTCAAAAATCTTTCAACATGGAAACTCGGAAAGCTTCCCATTTCCTCGGGGAGTCATGCTTCGAAGGGCATGCTAACACTTCCTCAGAAGACGTTGAGGAAGAAGAGGGAGATCGATGTTGTCTTTTCTTTGTCTTTTTAGATGACGAAGACGGCTTCCCGGATCTACCCCTCGAACTATATTTTTTATGATGTTTTTTCGAAGACTCGGCCAAGTCTTTCCCCTTCGAAGTAGACTTCGATGAACACTCCCCCATCACCAGTTTACCTCTACGTTCTTTTAAGGCCTTATGGGTCATCGACTGGCACAAACCACAGTCTTCAATTCGGTGGCCGGAACCGAGGCACCAGAGACAATTATTGTGTGGATCAAAGACATTTTCTTTCCACAGTTTAGACAGTTTTTAAATCCCGTCTTCGGTGTGGAAGGCTTCGATGAAGCTGACATTGTTTTTTCTTTCACGAAAGACTGAAGCGCCGTTTGTAACGATCCCAAGCGAAGCTAACGGAAAAATGGAACTGAAGCCAACGGGTGCACTCGACGCACTTATACAGTGGATGACGTCGGTACTCAACAGATGCCGCCGAGGGACATCGACGCAGCGGGCTCGTGATGAGTGCCCTCTTGTGGAGAGAAGAAAAAAAAATTCCGAAGCAGCAAGCTGAAGGTGAGGATATATCCAAGATGAGGAATAGGTGGGAGGACACAATCCATTCAAAGTGTTTTTTGTTGTAGGGTCACCGACTATTGACCAAAAGACAGGGACGGAGAGAATATGATATGATGAGTCATTTATAACGCGCCTGTGCACAAGTGTTTCTAGATGCAACAAGACAAGGGAGGGATGACAGAGGTAGGACAAAACAAACAATCTTACTAGGCCTTGTGACATTCAGATTGTGAAGTGCGATAACTTGATAATGCAGAGTGCAAGGGTGGAGGGAGACAGGGGAAAGTGCCAGGGAGAGGGAAAGTGCACTCAAGGAAGCATTTCCCCATAAGTGCACCATGGCACAGGGTAAGTGCAAGGAGACAGGGGACTGTAGGGATACAGTTACAGTCCCTAAGTGTGCGGTATGCCCGGAGGCAGTGCATGGGCGGCAGGTCCTGCAGTAGCCGAGTACCTAATGAGGCTCTGAGGGTAGCCAGGCCCCCAGTCAGCGCAGCAGACAGGTAGGCCAGCAAGGGAGAAAAAGCAGTGGCGAAAAGGAAGGACTTGAGCTGTTTCCGGAACTTCAGGTGGTACGGCTCAAGTTTGAGAGGGGCAGGGAGGCCATTCCAGAGGGAGGCACCTGCAGAGGAGAGGGATCTACCACCCACTCTCTGCCTGGAGAAGTGTCAGACCCTCAGAGAGTTGGAGGTGGCTGAGCAAAGGGGTCGAGAGGGAAGGTGTGTTGGAGGAGAGAGTTGGATGTAGTGCGGGCCCCGGCCCCAGTAAGCCTTGTGGACTATGCAAAGGGTCTTGAACTTGATCCTTGCAGCCACCAGGAGCCAGTGGAGAGATTTCAAGGCTGGAGAGATACAATCCCAGGGCTTGAGGCCAAGGAAAAGTCTTGAAGTCCCGTTATGGATTAGTTGCAGAGGGCGGCGAGAAGGAGGCAGATTGAGAAAGAGGCTGTTGCAGTAGTCCAGCCTAGAGAGAATCAGGGCTCTGGAGACAGTGAGCTTCTGGGGGAAAGTGAGAAAAGGAAGAATGCCTCCCAAGAGGTGCAGCTGGTAGAGGGCCTTCTTAGCAAGGTCCATGATGTGAGGAGAGAGTGGAGTCGAATATGACCTCAAGATATATTGCCGCACAGGAAGAGGGCCCAAGGAGGGTAGCCAGAGAGAGAGAAAGCGGGTGCAGGCGTCCCATTACTAGCATTAATAAAGAGATTGTTGGATTTGTACCACGCCTGAATCGCGGATAGACAGTCAGGAATGAGCGGGAGAGGAGGCTGAAGGGAGCCTCGAAGAGAACAGAGTGTCATCCGCATAACACTAAGTTAGAGAAGGTAGAGATGAGGTGGGCCAAAGGGGCTAAGTAGATGGTGAAAAGCCAGGGTGAGAGGTTCGAGTCCTGGGGAACACCACATGTGAAGAGAGCGAGAGGGTGGAGGGAAAGGATCCAAGTTGGACCTGGGTGGGTCAGTCCAGGAGGAAAGTCAACCAAGCCAGGGCCTGATCCATGATGCCCAGGTTCTCATGGAGACGATTGATCAGGATGGCATGATTGCCCGTGTCAAAAGCAGAGGAAAGATCAAGGAGGATGAGGACAAAAGGAAGGCTACAAAAGAGATTAGTGAGCAGATCTTCACGGGTGTTCAGGAGAGCAGTTTCCATGCCTCTGGCTGCTCTGAAGCCAGACTGATGGTCATGGAGACAACTAATAGATTCAGGGTGGAGAGTAAGCTGGGAGATGGCCAGCCTTTCCAAGAGTTTGCCCAGGAAAGGAGTGATCATGATCTGGCAGTAGTTTTCCGTACAGGAAGGATCAGCAGAATGCTTTTTCAGGAGGGGGTGCACAAGGGCGTGCTGTAGTGGAGAGGGTAAAGTTCCAGTGGCAAAAAGAGTGATTGCAGAAATCAAGGGTGTCAATGTGGTCCTTAATGGTTCTGGAGGAGCAGGGGAGCACCAGCTTGGACGACACTTTCATGGATCGGACTAGCCTAGAAACATCGTCCAATGGGGCCGGAGAGAAAGAGGAGAAAGGAGGAAGAGAGCGAGAGGTGGCAAGAGTAGGGCCAAGAGAGGTAGAGGGAGAGGAGGCAAGAGGACAGGATTTCCTGAGTTTTAGTGGTGAAGTGAGAAGCCAGAGCCATGAAGAGGGCCTGGGACGGACCAGGAGAGGTGGAAACTGCAGTAGGATTGGCCAGCACCTTGCAGATTTTGAAGAGTTTGGTCATGTTAGAGGCCGCAGAGACGCGGGCATGGATGTGGGCTCTTATTGGACAGGACAGAGTTTGCATTGCATTATGAGCAGGTGGCAGGCCAGTTTGTCAGAGGATGCGTCCGATGCGCTCCTCTTCCTCTCAGCCACCCTGCAATTGCGTTTGAGTGGCAAGGTCGGAGTCATACCAAGAGTTGCACTTGGAGGTAAGATTCAGGCAGATTCTCCTGACATGGGCAAGGAAACCCAAAGTTTTAGCAATAGAAGATGCAGGTAAGAGAGGGCTGTGTCAGAGTGCGAGTCTGCCACAGGCATAGGAGGAGAGAAAGTAGCGACAAAGGCCTCCACTGACACACGCTTCATGGGCCGGATGACCGAGAAGGTAGGTGGCAGTGCTGAGGTTAGCTTCACCTGGGGGACAGAGCTTCAGGTGAGAGAGAAGAAAGTGGTCAGTCCAAGATAGGTGAGAGGGTTAGAGGGATTTCTGCTGAGATGAGAACAACCAAGGTGTGTCGGATCACAGGGTAGAATAGAGGGATTGAGATGGATGTTGAGTTCTCCAAGGAGAACTTGAGAGGTAGAGGCAAGGAGAGGTTAGCCCAATCTGAGAGCAAGAGGGTGGCCTGTAAATGGTAGCTAGGCCAGGTGGCCTGTAAATGGTAGCCAGTCAGAGAGGCCAGGAGAGATAGAGAGCCTGCAGACCAGTCATTCAAAGGAGGAGTAGGCCTGCGTAGGAATGACAGAAACATGGACCGACTCTGGAAAGATCAGAGCTACACCACTTCTAGCACTGTGGAAATTTGCTGTGTAAATTGGTAAGCCTATTGAGGGGCAAGGAGAGGAGGAAAAGGAAACCTGTTGTGTAAATTGGTAAGCCAGCTGAGGGGCAAGGAGGAACTTAGTCCGTGTACCCTCCTACGCTTTGTGGAAACATTCTTAATACTGTGCTCTTGAGATTGTGGTGATCCCTCACAACAGCTATGGCCCTATCTGGAGTCCCAGGGCCGCAGATGTTCATGCCAACTCCTGGCCCTCCCTGAATCAAATGGGGCCCTTGGAAGAGAGGGTTCCTGCATTATGTCAAGGCAACATGTGGCAATGGAATGTCAGTTGAGAGGAAAGTGTCCATGCTCACGCACTTTCTGGGATATGAAGGACAAAGAATTTTTGAAACACTTCCTGATATTGGTGAATTGTATGTAGAAGATGGGATGAATGATTTTGATGCAGCACTTGCGAAACTTGATAAACATTTTGAAGCAAAGATAAGCACGGTACTGGAACGATACTACTTTGGCATGAGATTTCAACACAAGGGTGAAACAGTAGAGGAATACATTACTGCGCTGAGGAATTTATCTCTTAACTGCTTGGAGGGGGGTTGGATGAGCACATAAGGGATCAATTTATGTTGCATTGCTCAAATGACAAAATTCATGAGGAAGTGTGGTTGAAGGATGACCCCAATCTGGATGAGGTCATAGGAATTGCCAAGAGGATTGAACATACCTTACAATGTGTTGCCAAACTGTCTAGCAAGGAAACAAAATCCGCCCAGTCAGCTGACATGCTAAGAGTGGGCGACAAAAAGAAAGATGGAAATAAAGACAAAAAGAGACAGAAGACGAGGGCGGTGAAATGCAGTAATGTTGCCCAGGGCAAGAGCAGGGGAGGGTATCTGGGGAATAAAATTACCCAGAAAGATGGCATACAGGGGAGCACAAAGAGGGACAACCGCTTATGCTTCCGGTGTGGAAGTGCACGGCATTTATCAACCTCTCCCATATGTCCTGGGAGAAGAGTTAACTGTAGTATTTGTAAAAGATGGGGGCATTTTGAAAATTGTTGTAAGAATTACCGCATTGGTGGTGGAAAGGGGACTTTATTGAGGATGGAGATATGGTATCATCAGAAGAGGGGGAAGGGTCGGAAAATTAGATAGTTACGGTGAATATGGTACAGTGTACTGGAATGGATGAATGCGAACACCCGTCTGCTTGCGTTGAGGTAAATGGACATCAGGTAAAAATGTTGGCAGATTCCTGTTCAGAAATTACTTTGATGTCAAGGGCAGTGTATGAAAACGTCATGTGCGGTAGAATGAATGATTTGAGTCCCTCTGACAAAGATCCTGGGGGTTATAATGGAAGTAGGATAGAAGAATTGGGATATTGTACTGCCCGTTTCAGATTTAAAGGTAGAGCGACATGTGAGAAAATCTATGTTACCAAGAAAGGTGAAACTTTATTAGGGTGGAGAGAACAAAGGGGGTTGTGTATCAGGTTAGATCCCAATAGTGAAGAACAAGCGTTAGATGTTGGAAATATTTCAGAGACTAATAAGTTAGGTGGGAATGCAGATACTCTAATAGACAAATACCCCGATGTCTTTAACAAGGGTGTGGGATTTCTCAAAGAGATGGGTGCATGCCTGTTGCTGCCAAACTCAGACCGTTGCCGATGTCTATGCGTAATGCTGTACGTGAGGAGTTGGAGAAGCTAAAAAAGGCTGGTATTATTGAACCGGCCAAAGCTGTAGAGTGGATTTCCCCAGTAGTAGTGGTGGTAAAGAAGGCCAGCGGGGATTTAAGGGTGTGTGTCGACCTGAGAGAACTGAATCGATGTGTGATAGCTGACCGACATACCCTCCCCAATGCTATTGAGTAGGATTGGAAATGCTAAATACTTTGCAAAGTTAGACATGGCAAGCGCATATCACCAGATTAATTTAGATGTTGAATCTCGTAAGCTTATTGCTTTCATCAGATACGAGGGAATTTATCAATTCCGTCGCATGCCTTTTGGACTAATATCAGCTTCCTCAGTTTTCCAAAAAGTTATGGACAAGTTGCTTAAAGGGATGAGCGATGTCTGGTGTTTTCAAGATGATGTTCTAATATGTGGAGAACCGAGGAGGAACTAAGAAAAAGAGTGGAGGCTGTTTTGGAAATTTTCAAAGGACGGGGGCATAACCCTGCAAGGGGAGAAGTGTGTTTTTTCGACTCGAGTGGTAGAATACCTAGGTCACGAGATATCCGAAGAGGGATTGAGGCCAAAAAGGTATTTGGTTGATGGAATAATGAGAATGCAATCACCCAGAAATAAGGCAGAATTAAGATTGTTTTTGGGAACGATACGATTTTATCATCGCTTTGTATAAAATTATGCTGATAGCGTGATTACATTAAGGGCGTTGTTGAAGAATGGAGTAGAGTTCGAGTGGGATAGAGAATGTGAGAGAGTTCAATGAGATTAAATTGAAAATAGATATGGCAAAACCTTTAGCTATGTTTGACACCAGGAAGAGGACTATACTCTCTGTAGACGCTAGTGAAGTGGGAATTGGAGTTGTCATGTCCCAATTGGGGGTGGATGATACAGAGGCAGTGGTGTTGCATGTCTCTTGTATGTTGAAAGGCGCTGAGCTTAACTATTCAGTCTTGGAGAAAGAAGCTTTGGCATGTCAATGGGGCATAGAAAAACTCAATTTTGTGTGGGGTCAGGAATTTGTCTTAAGAACGGATCATAAACCTTCGAAAGCCACTTTTGAATGTAAAGGTCTTGATAAAGTTTTGAGGAGGGTTGCCTGCTGGGTAACAAGGTTGCAATGTCACAAATTCATTATCGAAGTAGTATCAGGTAAAGACAATGTGCAGGCAGATTATGCTTCTAAGGTAAGAGTGGATGATAAAGGTGATGCAGACAAGTGTGTGCAAGTAGGGAATATGGTTTTTGCTACCATGGATGGTGTGATAAGTAAAGATGAATGGATTGAAGCTTTGGCGTCAGATGAAAAGTGGAGACGCATTGTCAGTTTCATCAGGGAGGATTGGCCCGAGAAGAGGTTATTATCTGGTGAAGAAAGACCCCTATGGGAGGTAAGAATGGAATGGTCAGTGAAGGTTGGGTTAGTATACAGGTGGGACAAGTTAGTGGTTCGGAGGAAATCTGAGAGGGAAGGGCTGCCTAGGAGTGTGCTCACGGATAATGATCCTCAATTCACTGGGAGATTATTTCCAGAGTACTTGAACAGGTGTGGATAAAACACAAAAGAACAGCACTATATAATCCTCAGAGGAAAGGAATGATTGAGAGAGTCAACCGCTGTATAATGGAGGGAATCAGAGGTGCAAATGCATGTGGGCTTGATAGGAAAGTTGCTGTCAAAGAACGGATGTATTCTTTACGCATGGCTCCCAAAGTAGAGACAGGTGTTAGTCCGTTTGAGTTAATAAGTGGTCGAAAGGGGAACACGTTGTCTCCGGCTTGGCTTGGTCGGGCAAGAGAGACAGATAATGTTGTGGATGAAGTGAAGAAGAGGTTGGAAGAGCGAAAGGGAAAATGGGTCAAAAAGATCAATGAGAAATTTCCCAGGAAGAGAACAGCTGTTGAGGTGGGTGATTTTGACAGGATAAGGGGGGCTGTAATTTCCAAGAAAGGTGATCCATTATACTCGGTCAGGGTTGCTCAAGTATTTGAGGGTGCTGTGAAATTGGAAAGTGGTCAGATATGGAATTTGTCGAGAGTGGCTAGAGTGAGGAGATGAGGTAAATGTTATACTCTGGGTTCAGTTTATCCTCATCTGTGGGTAATGTGTATGCAATATCATTTTTTAAAATTTTCTTTTCATTCTTCTGTTCTTTTTCCCACAGGCTGGATCTTCAATATGTATATTCATTCTTTGTTTCAGATAAGGGAGAGGTGTGTGTTATGATAATGCTTTATCACTGTTGTCCTGTTACTATATGAACCTTGTCCGAGTACAGTGGTGAGGTCATGCAGTTCCAGAGTTAGAACCAGCTAGGAATGTTATGGCTTGAATACAGCAGTTGATGTTGTGCTGCAGGGCTGAGTGTGGGTCTCTTCTACGTGGCTCGAGTAACGTGCAATAAACTTGTATTGGAGCCTACCTGGTCTGGATATTGTCTCAACAATAGCCAGATGCGCTCAGTGGGGAAACAGGGCAAATAGAAGCTGCTATCCCCCACTCCTTGATCCCCCACACACTAGGGCACACAAAATGTTAGCGACCCAGGAAATATCTTTAGAAGCCCAGTCCTTAGTTCATCTAGCGCTATATTGGGTTTGCAGCTTGTTCCAGGTGCACAGAATACAGCTGGTGTTGATTGAGAGAGACAGTAAAATGTGCCAATAACAATAAAGACCCATAATGCAAACCACACCATCTCAAGGATGGAAAGTGTACTAATTGTATTTGGCCGAAGGCAAGAGGCGGTCGTAAGCTGCACAGCAGGGGGACTGGTGGGGCTCAGCGAAGTAGTAATGTGGGACGTTAGCAACCAGTGTCAAGCAATATGAGCCACATGTTTCCGAAACTGACATGGATTTATACTAAAAAAAACGCTTTCTTTGCATCCTTTTTGCTGCCAGGGGTTAAGGTCGCAGCAATGGCTGCAGATCGTGAGGTGGGAGATGATCCTGTTGGCGAATGATACTGAACAAAGACTGAATGTGATCAAGAGTGAAATTTGTGCTATAAGGTTAATGACTCTTCAAATTAGATATGTATTTTATCTATTGACATCCATGGATGCAGGATGTGGCAAACACTTTTTTTTAAAAAAAATCGGACTGTCCTGTTGCATTCATCCCCCCCCCCTCCAAATGAAGCAGAAAGCAGGTCTCTGCCCCACATCCTAGGGGCCCTATACAGGTTTAAGACTGGCATGAAGAGTGAAGGAGTTGACACAGATGATTGGGTTGATAAAAGGTTCTCGTGAGCACCATCGTGGCTCAGAGGACTGGGGAAGATATTGGTCCCCATCAAGGTGCTCCTGTTGGTGATATTCTGAATGTGCGAGATGATCCTTCGGTGCTGTGTAAAGACTCACAAATAGCGCAATGATGATGGTTTCGATTGGGGCAAGTAGTACACCTCATGGTACAACAGACAGGCATGCTCAAAAAGATGATCCTACCAAACCTCCTATGGCGAGAATTGAAAGCCATAGATCCCCACAGGGACAGTAACCATGCCCCCACCACACCCATAAAATTACACAGAAACATTGGGTCGCCCCATCAGGTGATGGAGGGTGTATTTACCTTTTGTACCCCAAATCAGTATGCTCAAGCGGGTGAAAGTTTGTGTGATGTATGTAGGGTTTGGGTGCCTGAAGAAGGAACATGGAGAGCGCAATAAGCAGCAAGGTTAGCAGCAGAGTTAGTTAATGCAAGATTAACTAAAGGGTGAAATGTTGGGATGCACATCCAAGTCCCCTGCCCCCAAAACAATTCAGGTTGAGGAAAATATATTAAGAACCCGAAGAAATCGAAAAGCCCGGCAGTATGTTAAGAGTGTTAGCCACAGTCATGAGGGTAGTGTGGTGTTTGGGTGTAGCGGGGCGAGTTTCCCGAGAGGGGCCACGGTAAGGGGGGTGAACTGGTGGGGTTAGAGAATATAGTAGAAAGTAAAACAAACCAACCAGGTAACAGCCAGCCCCCACCCATGGTAGAAAACACTGAAATCCCCCTCTCCCAACCCCCCACGTTAAATTCACAGCCTAAGAAAGGCCCAGCCTCCGGCAACAGTAATAGCTTATTCTGGCATCCATTGCAAATACATTTTCCCATCTCAGACCGTAGGTAGAAGGCCTTCAGGCTGGATAGGTATATCTTGCAATGTCTCATGTTGCAGGTTTGTGCAATCAGATAGGAATGTGAACAGCTGAGCGCAGGGATGCGTTTGTTTTTGAAGGACACTCTTGGAAGCCAGGGCAGCGTCCCAAGCTGCCAAAATAGCCCATCCAGATTTAGGGCACTAGCGCCCCCCACAATAATGGTCACTATTTGAACTGCCAGACACCCACAAATAGAACTCCTAATTCCCTCACCATTTGACTGATTAGTGTGATCCTGGAGGGGCCCAGGTGAAGTTCCGTGGAGGGGAGCACAGAGCAGGATGTCCTGTGATTTATACAAGGTGCACTCGGTGATGCCAACAAATCTAGGTCAGTACCAGGGAGGCATGGTGGGGGCGCCTGCATGTCTGGGATCCAAAGAAGCACCTCGCATTTCAGGGGGCCAATTTGACTTCGAGAGTATCCACTGAGCTAATGTCTAATTACCATGTGCACATCAAGTGAGGAGTCCATGGGGAGAGGAACATTCTCAAGTGAGTCACTAATCATGTCTCTAGCATCTAAGGTGGCAAGACCGAAGACCACATGGAAAGGGATTGGCACAAAGAAACCATAACCAATCATCCGGCATCCTATACGAAGCGGGTGGTATGTACATAGGGGATGGCCAATGAGTGTGGGGAATACTTACTGTACGAGTCATAGGTGACAATATCCTTTTTAACGTGTTGCTTTCCTTTGAACTAACCAGTGCGCTCTGTGGCAGCCGGGTGTGAATGCCCCTACTGATACATACCTTTTCATTAAACGTAAAAACGTTATCCTTGCAAGAGGTAGACCTAGCCTTTAGACAATCGTTTTACTTGTCTGGTTGACTGGTGGTCTGCCCTATAGTACCTATATTAAAGCACCCATGAGGAGCATCAAAATGTATCCTTCAACACTTAAACACTGTAGGCATATGGGGTTGTGGCTGTGCTCATGATTTACATACAGTTTATTTAATACAAACTTAGCTACAAAACATTTTTTGGGTGAAATTCTAAAATACAATTTCTTAATCAAAATACAAACCATTCAACAACCGAATACAAAATTCATTCATCAAAAACCTTAGTGCTCAAGGGGTGTGTGAGACAGTTTCATCCCGTTTGTACATCTGCATCAATTTGCAATGTCTAGAAATTAACACTTTTTCTAAAGTTAAGGCAAAACAGGATCAGCTACTAATACTTTTCACCCAGGACAGTTGTGATACTCTTGAGTAAATCTTACTAGCACATACGCTGGACTGGTACGGGAACTAAACCCAATTGTATCATTCCTTTCAAGGTCCTGCTTGACCCACTAGAACACCAAATGCTATGTATATCAACACTATCTTCTGTTAACACATTGTGTACCCTTCCAAGGCCGAAAAACAAACAAAATGTTCCTTTATTGCACAACAATAGCCTTCACCAGGACAGCACACTTTTCAACTTCAATAAATGTCCCCCTCAGATTGCCAGTCACAGAGGCTTGAATGTCTAATGAAAGGAACAAGTTACTTACCTGTAACTGTTGTTCTCCAGCATGGGTCTGGCATGGATTCACATGCTCATGAATATTCCCCGTCGTCAGGCTGGGAATCCTCGGTAAAGAAAAAAACAGTATCAGTTTCGTTTCTGATCTGTCTTTCGTAGTAATAACCAATCACTGGTCTCTGCGTCATACTGACCACAGCCAATGACTGCCCTCTACCTAAGCACCGCCTCTGGCAGCCATCTTCAGATTTGGAAGCACGTGAAGTGGCAGTATGACCAAGTGAAGAGCCGCAGAGGGGTAGGCGGGAGGGTTCGCATGTGAATCCATGCCAGACCCATGCTGGAGAACAACAGTTACAGGTAAGTAACTTGTTCCTTCTCCAGCATGGGGTCTGACATGGATTCACATGCTCATGAATAAAGAATACATAGCAGTACACACATGCACAACCACGGGAGGTGGCAAAGGCTCAACATTAAGCATTACATCAAACTCAACATTAAGCATCTTACCTCCTCACCAGGCTCACCTCAGGCGAACAGGTTGCGCAGCACTGCTTGGCCGACCCTGGACTCCTCCCTGGAATCCCGATCGACGCAGTAGAACTTCGTGAAGGTGTGCGTCGACCTCCACGTAGCAGCCCTGCATATGTCCAGCAGGGGCACACCAGAAAGGAACGCCGTGGTAGCTGCGATCGCTCTGGTGGAATGGGCTCTCGGACGGCCGGGCAGCGGTCGGTTTGCCAACCGATGACAGTACATGATACAGCCGGAGAGCCATCTGAAAATGGAAGCCTTCGAGAGAGCCTTCCCCTGATTGACAGGTCCAAAGTTCACAAAGAGTTGTGACGTCTTCCGAAAACACTTCGTGCGGTCCACGTAGAACTTCAGCGCTCTAGCCACATCCAGCGAGTGCAAAGTCCTCTCAGCCGGCGAAGAAGGCGACGGGAAGAACACAGGCAACACCAAGGGTTCGTTGAGATGGAAGTCCGACGGTACCTTGGGCATGAAGGAGGGGTGCGTCCTGAGCACTACCCTCGTGTCGTGAAAAGTCAAGTACGGGGCCTTGCAGGAAAGGGCCTGGATCTCTCCCACCCGTCGTGCGGAGGTGATGGCCACAAGAAACGCTGTTTTCCACGACAGAAACTTCAATGGGGCCGAGTGCAGAGGCTCGAACGGAGGTCCCATGAGCTTGGTCAGCACCACGTTGAGCTCCCACGCCGGGGCCGGAGCCTTCACTGGCGGGAACGATCTGAACAGTCCCTTCATGAACTCTTTCACCAGACGATGAGACCACAAGGACGTCTGTCCCGTGGTTCTGGTGTATCAGGAGATCGCAGTAAGATGAATCTTGATGGACGCGTGTGCCAGTCCAGCTTTGGCCAGCGTCAGCAGGTACGGCAGAACTTGGGGAGCCGTAATCCGTAGAGGGTTAATCTTCTGTGCGTGGCACCAGACAGAGAACCTCTTCCATTTGTGTCCGCAGCATTTAAGAGTCGAGGACGCCCTGGCCTTTGCAAGAACCTCTCTGCAGTCGGCCGGTATGTCGTATCCTCCAAACTCTAGCACTGCAGGAGCCAGGCCTGCAAGTTCAGCGATTTCGGGTCGTGGTGGAGGATGGCGCCTCCTTCCCTGGAGAGCAGATCCGCGTCCACCGGCAGCTTGATTGGCGGGGACGCTGACAAGTCCAGAAGGTCCGGGAACCATATCTGCCTCGGCCACGCAGGTGCGACGAGGATCATCCTGCACCGTGACCTCTTGAGCTGGTTGACGAGCCGGATTAGCAGTGGCAAAGGAGGGAACGCGTAGAGGAACAGGCCCTCCCAGGGGAACGAGAAAGCATCGCCCATGCTCCTCGCCTGGGGGAACCTGCTGGCGAACCTCCGGCACTTGGAGTTCGTCGCCGTCGCGAACAGGTCGATCTGGGGTGTGCCCCACCGTCGGAAGAGGCGATCCACCAGATCCTGCCGTAGTTCCCACTCGTGGCACGAGCGCAGCTCCCTGCTGAGTGAGTCGGCGATGGTGTTTTTTATCCCTGCCAGATGAAACGGCACGAGAAACATCCCTTGGGCGACTGCCCAATGCCACAGGTCCTGCGCCTCCTTGGACAGTGCTGGGGACCTGGTTCCGCCCTGTTTTCTGATGTAAAACATGGTGGTGGTGTTGTTGGTGAAGATCCTCACCACCTTGCCCTTGAGGGACGGAAGGAAGGACCTGAGGGCCCAAAACACTGCACGGAGCTCCAGGACGTTGATATGTAAGGATTTCTCCGTTGGGAGCCAAAGGCCCCTTGCGTGCAGATTTTCGGTGTGCGCTCCCCACCCTTCCAGGGAGGCATCCGTGGTCACTGTCTCCTGGTGGGCTGGGGTCTGGAAGGCCATGCCCGCCGTCAGATGCGCGCGGGTGCCCCACCACCGGATCGCTCGTCGGAAACTCTCGTCGAGTGTGATCCTTTCCTCGAAGTTGCCCGTCGTTTGGATCCAGCGCGCGTCCAGGAACTCCTGCAACGGGCGCATCCGGAGCCTGCACATGGGAATGAGGTAGATGCAGGAAGACATCATTCCGAGGAGGGACTTGATGGACCTCACCTTGGCCGCGTCGGCCACCAACATCCGCTGCACCTTGCCCAGGATGGTCCTGGTCCTCTCCTCCGACGGGGAGGCCCGAAGGGACACCGTGTTGAGCCTCGCTCCCAGAAACAGAGTGTCTTGCGCGGGTACCAGGTGGGATTTGGCGTAGTTCACGGAGAATCCCAGGTCCGTGAGAAGTTGGACGGTCCTTGCCGTGTGGACCACGGCAAGCTCCCTTGTCTTGGCTCGGATGAGCCAGTCGTCCAGGTAGGGGTAGACGTGGATCCCTTCGCGGCGCAGCTGAGCCGCCACCGGTGCGAGGCACTTGGTGAACACCCTGGGTGCCGACCGTAGACCGAAGGGGAGGGCTTTGAACTGGTAATGCCGCCCTTGGACCACAAACCTGAGGAATTTTAGGTGCCCCTTCAAGATGGGAATATGGAAGTAGGCATCCTCCAAATCCAACGACGACAGGAAGTCTCCTTCCTCCAGCTGACCCAGGACGTGCTGGAGGGTGACCATCCAGAACTTTTGCGCCTTGATGAACTTGTTCAGACGTCGCAGGTCCAGGATGGGGCGCCATCCCCCCGTCTTCTTCCTCACGAGGAAGTATCTCGAGTAGACTCCGGAGCCCCGCAGTCTCTTTGGGACGAGTTCGATGGCGCCCTTCTTGAGCATCGCCTTCACCTCCAGGAGGAGTTGAGGGACGTGAAGTTCTTTCCTGGCCACGGGGGGGACGCGCGGACACTTTCTTTGAAACTCGAGCGTGTGGCCCCGGGCCAAGGCGTCCAGCACCCAACGGTCGGTGGAGATGGACTCCCACACGCTGACGAAGCTCGCCAGCCGGCCTCCCACCGGGGTGCTTCGGTGGGGGCCCGACCCCCCGGCCGGTTCAATCCTGCTTCGACGAGGCTTTAGCGCCTTGTCCTTGGCGACGACGGCGAGGTCCGCCAGGCTTGCCTCGTCCTCTGTAGGCCTCCTGAGATGACGAGCGGGCCGCTTGACGGTAGGAGGAGAAACCGCCGCCGGAACCTTTGGAGGCGCCCTTGCCTCCGCTGCTCCGAAAGGGCGTCCGTCGTCGTTGCAGAACTCCAAGGGCCCGGGCCGTCTCGGTGTCTGCTTTAATGGCCTGAAGGGAATCGTCCACCGTTTTCCCAAACAGGTTGTTCCCATCGAAGGGCATGTCCAGGACTCTGGTCTGAACGTCTTGACGGAAGTCCGTAGCCTTGAGCCATCCACGCCGCCTAAGGCAAACGCCGTTGCCTAACTGGCGGAACCCAGTGTCGGCGATGTCCGTCGCAACGGTAATGGCGTGGTCCGAAGCCACCTCACCTTCCTGCAGGATCTCCAGGGCCTCCGCCCTCTTGTCGTCCGGCAAGAAGTCCAGCAGGGGAGCCAGTTTGTACCAGAGCTCCCTGTCGTATCGGGCCACGATAGCCAAGGCGTTGGCAGCTTTAATCGTCGTCGCTGCAGACGAGATGACTCTGCGTCCCATAGCGTCCAATTTCTTTCCCTCGCCATCCAGTGGGGAAGTCGAAGTGGAGGCCGCACCCCCCCCCCCGCTTTTTTCCTGGCCGCCGCGGAGACGACGGAGTCCGGGGTAGGCTGCGCCCGGAGGCACAGGGGGGCCGTGTCCGGGACCTGGTACTTTTTCTCATACCGGTCTCTTCTAGCTGGCGTCGTGGACGGGTTCTTGAGGAGGGTGAGGCCCTCATCCCAAATGTCGTCCAATAGAGGCACCGCGAGGACCGTCTTCCTCTTGGCCTCGCGCCGCTGATAAAGGAAACCTTCCTTCTTCTTCTCCTCAGGGCAGAGTTGGAAAAGCTCGGATGCCCTGGCGATCATTGAGTGGAACGATCCAATCTCGTCGGGCGGAGAAGCCCTGGTGGGAGGCAACGACGGTACATCCTCGTCGTATACCTCGTCGTCCGTACCCGTCGCTGCCGTGTCAGTCCCCGTATCATCCCCTCGGGTGGACGGGGAGGAGGGCTGGAAGGGGCGCGACGGCTGAAAAGGAGGTGGAGGGTGGATCCTTCTTTTCTTGGTAGGGGGAACACCAGAAGGTCCCGATTCTGGGTCCCCCGACGGGAGAGGTTCCGTCGGCAACGGTAGTCTCGTCCTTATCTCAGAGCATAAGGACTGTATAGCCAACAAAATGGCCGCCGAGTTGTCTCGCGGCGCTGGCAGAGGGGAATCCGACGGGCGAACAGGGGCCCCGTCGGTACCCTCGACGATGTCGTCGTCACCTGCGTCGGGATCCATCCCGACGGGCCGGTCTTCTTCCACGCCGAAGCCGTGGCTTAAGACCTCGACCAGCTCCTCCTCCGAGGTTGAGGCCGAATCTACGACGACGCCCTGCCCCCCCTTTTTCTTCCCCACGGGGGATTTCACGGGGGTCCTATCGATGGGCACAAAAGAGGACTTCCTCCGAGGTGGCAGGGAGACTCTGAGCCCCGAGGTCGCCACCACTGGTGTAGCCTCCACAGGCTGAGCCAGGGCCGCCGCGACAGTTTCGATAGAGGGCTTGGCCGGATGGATTAAGGCCTTCACCACCTTAGGTGCGCTCACCGCCTTATCCTTGAGGGGGGGGGACACTGCCTCGCTCCCCCTCCGCCTTTGAGCTCGACCGGGGCCTCTCCAGGAGCTTCGCCGGGTGCTCGGCCTTCCTCTTACCCGACCCAGAGCGTTGGCTCGTGGTTGATGGTGCCGGGGAGGGTGCGCCCTGCCTGGCGCCCGTAGAGCCCGACCGTTTGGCGCTCCCGGTGCCAGCGGACTCGCGGTGCTTGGCCTTATGTTGGACCCCCGTCGCCGGGGCGTCCTCAAAGGTCTTAGAAGACCGCTCGGATTTCTTCCTCTTCTTCTCGCCGGACGGGCTCTTCCCTTCTAGCCAGTTGGCGAGACGTTGATGGCGGTCCTTCATGGTCCGCTCCGACATGTTGCCGCAAAACGCACAGTCCTTCTCCACGTGCGTCTTGTCCTCATGTAAGCAGTAGAGACAAAAGGAGTGTTCGTCCTCCTTAAAGACGTTCTGCAGCTGGCATCCAGGGCAGATCCTGAACAGCTTTCCGGGCGTCGAGCTTCCCTTCTCCTGGGCCATGTCCGGGCCTGAGAAACTTCTGGAATCCTCCAAAAGCGTAGCTCGACGAAATCTTCACCCTTGAGGGGCGCAGACGAATCCGACACGGGTCCCCGTTGGTCGGATGGAGAGTCGGTGGAGCTTGAGGCTCTTTTGACCGAAAAAAAAGAAGTTTTTGAGAAAAAACGTGAAAAAATAGCACTAACGCTCGAGAGCAATAGCACGAGGATCCCAACACATGAACGTGCGGTAAAAATCTGAGGATGGCTGCCAGAGGCGGTGCTTAGGTAGAGGGCAGTCATTGGCTGTGGTCAGTATGACGCAGAGACCAGTGATTGGTTATTACTACGAAAGACAGATCAGAAACGAAACTGATACTGGTTTTTTCTTTACCGAGGATTCCCAGCCTGACGACGGGGAATATTCATGAGCATGTGAATCCATGCCAGACCCCATGCTGGAGAAACACAAAAACACTCTGTAACGAACATGGTCATGTGTTGGAAAAGTACCCCTACCATAACTCACATCACACCCACAAATCATTCTCGCTTACGTCACTCTTTGCTTTTAAATCTGCCTTTCACCTATCTTCCTAATCAGTTGGATGTTCATTTCCCAACCAAAAATGGCCTTTCACACATTTGTAATGCTGTTCACTACTGAATAATGAGATGGAAAAGTAAACTCACTATGTATGCTCGTTTCAGACTGTGTAGTGAGCACAGTTCTGCACAAGACGCTGTGTTGAACACTTTCCAAAGTCTTTCTATGTGGCTGATACCGGAGGAGGAGTGGCTAAATTGTGGCAGTGAACGCGCAAGTATTGGACTCCAGCGAAGTGCACGAGGGGTGCATAGTGTGCGCAGTTCAGTAGGTGAAGCCTGGCCGTGGAGAACATTCCGGTGTGGAATTCTGAAGCAGTGCTCACTTTTCCTGCAAATTCCCTGTTGAAGTTATCAAGAAGTGCTCTTGTTATGTAACAATCTACAGAGTGGATTGATTGATATTTTATTTCTATCGCACTCGTACACAAGTGTTTCAGAGCGCGAGGGGGACAGGGGAGAACAAAACAGCAGAGAACAAAACAGCGATCTTACTAGGCCCAGTGACATTGAGACCGCGCAAGTGCATGGGGGAAGGGTAGGGGAAACGTGCATGGAAGGAGGGAGAAGTGGAAAGTGCGAAGAAGAGGAGAAACAGATAAATAACAAATAAATAATAGAGGCAACAAACAGTGGTAATGCAGCCAGCAATTTGCAAGTGCTAGGTTTAAGGCAGCAGACAGGGTAGGTCTGATAAGTGCAGGAAGAAAAAGGGGGGCTGTATGGGTACAGATACAGACCCCAGTGCAAAGGGTGGGCCGGAGGCAGTACAGGAGGGTGGCGGGGTGAGCAGGTACCTGGGCCCGAAGGACAGAGGGTGGCCAGGTGCACAGTGCCAAGAGAGAACAGATCAGCAGGGGAGAGGGGGAGCAAAGGCAGAAGAAAAGAGGAAGGTCTTGAGGTGCTTCCGGAACCGGAGATGGTTCTCCTCAAGTTTTAGAATGGCACGGAGGCTATTCCAGAGGGAGGCCCTAGCCGAAGACAGATCTACCCCCATCGCGTTTCTTCGAAAAACGACGGACCCTGAGGGAGTTGGAGAGAGGGGCGAAGAGCTCGAGAGGGGAGGTGTTTGTGGAGGGATAGCTGAAGGTGTTTTGGACCCAGGCCCCAGAAAGCCTTGTGGACAATGCAGAGGGTTTTGAATGTAATCCTCGCATCCACTGGGAGCCAGTGGAGAGATTTCAGAGCTGGAGAGATACGATCCCAGGGCTTGAGGCCAAAGACAAGTCTCGCAGTCCTGTTCTGGATTATTTGCAGAGAGTAGAGGTAGATTTAGAAAGAGGTTGTTACAATAGTCCAAGCTAGAGAGAACCAGAGCTTGGGATACCATGAGCTTCTGGGGGAAGGAGAGGAAAGGCGGAGTACCTCTGAGGAGGTGCAGTCGGAAATTCGACTTTTTAGAGACCTCAGAGAAGAGAAAGGCAGAGAAGGAAAGGGTGGAGTCAAAGATGACCCCAAGGTTCTTAGCCTAGCAGGTGGGGGTAGGAGGAGGGCCAAGGGAGGCCGGCCAGAGAGTGAGGGGAAAGGATGGTGACGGTGTTAAAATGAATAAGATCCAGCAAGATGTCAACACTTTCACCCAAATGTCTACTGATATTTCCCTGCCTCTCTCCCCTTGTGAAGGCACTTTGAGTGGATTAAGTGGAGCTAATCAAGCAATAATCACCTGCTACAATGCACCATTGAATTCTCCGGCTAAAGTAATAAGTGGAGCAACTCAGGCAACCATTATACATTCTAATGCCCCAATGAAAATTCAAAGAATGCTAACAGCAAACGGCTCATCAAAGAACACAAGATCACATCCTATTTTTATCCCACCCAGTTATCTACGCAAGGAGAGGCCATTCCTTTGGGATGTGCCGTACTTCTCTATAGAACCTCACAGGCTAATGGAATCGGAGGCTGGGCACAATGCCAGACTTGATGAATATGACTTTGCATGACTCGGACACTTCCATTTCATCCTGTTTTTACACCGATACAAGCTCACCCGAGATGCTCATCCACGCTCTTGAAAAATGTGGACAATAAAATGTTGTAAACGGCCGATATTGGGCACAGGGCATGGGGGGAGCGGGGAGGGCTTTCTTACTTGAGATTAATCAGGTCCTCTGTGCTTTAGTTACTCTGTATGAGGACCTGAAAACGGAATCTCAAATTCACTCATCTCTCTTAGAATTCTTGTTCTTCAAATTTAAACTTATTGGGGTTCACGGAAAGCTGAAGAACGGTTTCATTGGCAGACCAGGGTGTAAATAAATGGAAGAATGGCATGACAGTCACCTGTCGGAGATTTCTCTTTTAGAAATAAGGGGCTTGCCGTTTACTCGAAATATGTAGTTGGTGTTTTTTCAAATAACTTGCAGTTAAAGGCTAAAGGCTCAAGTGCCTAATATAGGAAATTAAAGTGTGAATGCGGGAACTGCTGATGCAGGGGATTGGAATCTGTCAGAAAAGACAGCTGTTGAGGAAAATACATGCTGTGGAGGAGTCTGTGATGGATGAGAATATGGAGACAAGTAGGATCAATTTGAGTAATGAGGTATGGCTTAGGGTAATTAACGAGGTGTCCAGACAGGTTGCCTCAAAATCAAATAGTGGTCCTCATCTTGAAGAGTACCTAACCAGAATCACACCTCCAAAATATATTGTGGCATATCCAAGCACCAGCACTTTTCGCACATATCTTTTAATGAAATTTAACATGACAAATGCACTGGCAACTAAAGGGAATATACTGGGTATCCCAAAGGAAATGAGAAAATGTCGCTTATGTGGTAATGATGTTTATGAGTCACTTTACCACTTAATAACAAACTGTGAAAGCCTGAGCGATTAGAACTAAATCCTTTAAATCTTTTAATAATGCAATTGATATGACGGACACAACTGAACTATGGATGTCTTTTATGTGTGGTAATGATATCAACTTAAACAATTTTTTATGTAAAGATTGTGGCAATTTAAAAATGTATTGAATGATGATTTTTATATGTATGTATAGGATACCATATTTTAGAATTGTTATTTTAGCCTCTGTATTGATGATTTGTATATGTTGTATTGTTTTTGTGTTATACAAAGCCTTTTGGCTATAAGTATATCTAATCAATAAATAAATTAATTAGATCCAGTAGAGTACACACCTCCCATAGTCAAACAGAAAAAGGGAAGTGGGAAAGGGAAACAAGTAATGGCTGACAAGAAATCTAAAAATAAACCAAACCAAAGTGTAACCAGAAATAAGCATTCATCTCGCAAATTTCTGAGAACTCGAATTAGACAGCCTACTGTATCAGAGGCCTTTCTAAATATGACGCAGAATGTGGCTAGTGTCTCGCAAAGAGATCAGAGTAAGCTGGCTGGGACGCCACTCGTAGCACCAGTTGGAAATGAGATTATCAGCAGTGGTTGTAGTAGTGGTAAACAGATGGCAGCACATAGTGCATACAGGTGGCCAGCCGCAGGTAATTAGGCCTCTGCCTGTGAGGGTGAACTAGGATTATTTATACCTGGGGTTAAGGAGGATGCCAAGATGTCAATACAGGTCAATAAGGATGCTGTTATGTCTGTCTGTATGAACCCGATGCTGCCATCTTGGTCTCAAGTACATCCACAGGAGTATCCTCCGGAGCAAAACTTGGAGGTGCAGAAGGCTGGGAAACACCGAAAGAAAAAACTAGCATCTTGAAAGGAGCAAGGGGTCCAGGGATGACAGCGGATCATGGGGGTAGTATTTTTGGTAAAAGATTAATAAATCTGGGGAGAGGTAGCAAAGAACTTATGGTTCCATTCCACTGGGGAAAGTACAGTGGAAAATTCTAATGGAGAGTGAGCTTGTCGAAGATAGCGACAAAATGCTTAACGGGTCTACTATATCATGTCTCCTGAGTGAGGTCCCTAACTTGCAAGCTCTTTTGTCCAAAAAAAAAAATGAAAGGCAATATTTTACAGACTTGCATCGCACGGATCACGAAGTCATGTTTATAAATTCTAAACTCGTCTATGATGCTATATTAAAAGAAGTGCAATATTTGAGACAGTTGGGATTCGATCTATTCCCACAGGGATTCCACAGCTAACTCAAAGGAGAAGGAGTAGGATGCTTGTTCTGTCCTGCTGCCAAGTGAGATCTTTTTTCTTGTAATACAGGTTTGGACAGGGGAAGAGAAAGCTATCTGGACAGGCCTAAACTAGTAAATACAGGTATTCCTCGGGACTGGACTTGGTTAATGGGAGCACTGCAGCAGTCTGTGAAGGGTATTAATAAGTAAACAATTAAAAGGAAATCGGGTGAATGGAACTCTGAAGATTCTGTCCTAGAACTCCAGAGGACATACAAGTCTCTTTACAATCCTGTAATTGGTAGAAGGGTAAAGTAATTTCCCATTATCTTTCTACACAAGACCTGGCTATTACAAAAACCGTACTTTGATGGGTATGTTATTAATTTTCAAGCAGCAGAAAAAGGTATTTTTAGATCACCCCTTTGGGGGATTGCTTACCATGGTCAAATCTGTAGAGGATATGGCGGTGGTTAATTTGTTTGAGGTGTGTAGAGGGGTGCTAGCAATGCAAAACGTCAAGGGAAGGTATGAATATCATAGACTTGTTAACAGTGAACATGTATTGGCATAGAGGTATTGCGAGTATGGTTACTGTGTTGGATAATTTAATCCCTTTTATTAATGAATGGTGGAATGTAATGAAATTGGGGCATCTTATATAATTGCAGGGGACAAACTCGCAATGTATTGAGGTGGAAAATGGAAGTCATTTTCTTCCTAGGTCTTTCAAAATCGATTACATGAAAGATATGGGAGTAAAATGGGTCCAAGCTCTGAAACAGTTAGGGCTTATGTTTAATGGGGCAATGCCAGGCGAGACTCCCCCTAAACATACCTTGACTATCCTAGAAACGTCATTGAGTGACCATAGTACCTTATGTGCAGAATTCTGCTTAAACTTTGATGAAGCGGATTTGAATGGCCCACGAGATCTTGAAATTAATCCTTCTGGAAACAAGGTCACTTGGAGTTCTTATAATATTGAAATAGTAAACGCTTCACTTACCAAGTGTTAACAGGGAACATCGCTCGAACTGAAACTTGAAACCTTGACAGTAGATTGTTTTGAGCCTTTTTTGGTAGAATTATTAGACACCTCTTTAGGTTCAGCTATCCAGTGTAAAACCCCAAAAATTAAGCTTGTACAAAAGAGGTGGCAGACAGGAAAAGACTGATGCGATCCCAAATGAACTCTCCAAAAAGAAAGATTGGTATCAACTCCCAGGTTACAACCACAGAAATAAAAGAAATAAAAAAGTATTATAAAAATTGGCTGAATGGACATAATCTGTTGATGCTGCAGAGGCAGAAAAAATGTTGGACAAATTAAAAGATAAGAACACTCAACTGTATTGGAAACTAATGCAGTGGGAAACAAGCATGGAACAGCGCAAATATGTTCTGTTGCAGAGTTGGATTGGGTGAAGCATTATGAAGTTGGCTTTTCAGGTGCAGATCTTGAGACTCCAGAAAATGAATATATGGATTGTGTTGGGGAGAGGACTGGAGCCTTCAGTTTGACTATGAAACAATTGAAGGACTATTGACCAAGATTAGCTTGTCTAAAGCTCTCGGTCCCAATAAACTCTCCAAAGCCCTCTGAGTCTGCCAAAGGTAATTGTGCCATTGTGTTGACATTACTGTTTGCTCAGATTTTAGATACAAAAATGTTCCAGAGGTATGGAAAATAGCACACTTAGTACCAATAGATTAAAAAGGTGCTAGAAATATGCCTGGAAATTACCATCCGATATCAATAGTCAATGCGGACAGCAATGTTTTTTCAATGTTGTTGGAACATTTGGAAAGATGAGCCGCAGATAGAGGGAGGGTACAAAGATGGCAGGTGGGCTTTAGAAAACAGACAAGCACATCATTGAACAGACATTAAAATCCCTACAATCTGTCTTGGTCCAGAAATACAAATCAGCATTTACTGCGGCAATAGACCTCTCAGCAGCCTTTGATAGAAAGTTATTATGGGCAGAGATGGGGTTTACCTTATGGGCTTTTGAGACTTCTTGTTGGCCTCCATGAACACACTATGGTCCAGGTGAGACTAAATTCCGAGGGAGTCTTATCGAGGAAAATTCGGACATGTAGGGAGGGGTGTAAGACCGGGGTGTGTTTTAGCCCCCTGTCTTTTTAACCTCTTCATGTCGGACATAGGAAACTATCTTGATCAGCCTTGGCTTTGCCAAAAATGGGTAAACCGAGTTTCACTTAGTCTAGTCATGTGGATGATTTTCTAATCTTTGACTCTACTGAAATTGGGTTACGCCTGTTGAAGGCTTTCAGTGTTTTTGCTGTTGACCATTCGCTGATAAATATTTTTAAAAAACTAAAGTCATAAAACTGACAACCTTCACGTGGTTTGTACAAGGTGAGACCAAGGTGCTAGGGAAGGGAGATGTGGGATGCCTCCCTGGAGTACAAATAAGGGAGAAGGAGGATGGTATGTCTCCCTGGAGTAGAACAGCAAGTAGTAGGAGTACGCCATTGTAGTAAAGCTAGGAGTATGCAATGAAGGGAAGAAAGAAAAAGAAGAATGCCTCCCAAGGAAAAGATGGGAATGGAGAGCGATGTCCCTTAGAGACCCTAACTGCACTGTTCTTTCCATTAGGAGTACTGCTACCACGGTGCAAGGAGATGGAAACGAGGATAAAGAGTGAGAGCCATCTTCCTCTGAACTACTGCAGCAATGGCAGCAAAAGAACTATAAGGCGAAGCACACGGACCTACCAGTCTGCAGGGCTGTGTAGGAGCAGATGTCCGGAGCGAGTTGATAGTTTTATCCATCTGGGGTTCCCCTGGTTTCTAAACCCCACAAATCACAGGTGAGGGAATGGCTGAAAACCCGTGCTATAGCTTTATCATTCCAAATGTGTCATGGGGGGGGGGCGCGAAATTCAGAACATTTTCAGTAGGCCCAATTTAAAAAAATGTATGAGGGATAAGAGCTACCAAATGTTTTGTATTGAATTGCATCATTTTTAGATTTTACCTGTGATAGATGGAATTATTTGGCATACAGCCCTAAAACATCAGAATTCAGAACCTGTTTCAGCAATTTTGTACGAGCTGTGTATAAATTCCATTTTGAGTAGCGTCAAGTGGACACTTTCAAATTATTTGTCCTGAAATAGATTCTTTATACTGTGGTCTATTTGAGTTAAAAAGTAATAAAAAAGGTTGATTTTATTCATCAATACACAGATTGTGAAAAGTTGTGTGAAATGGACAAGAGGATGACCTGATTAGTAATCCAGTTAAGGTGAAGCTTGATATTTACGATTGAGACTGAATAAGTATAATGAGACAATGCATGCTTACAAGTTCTTTAGTTATTTAGGTTTCAAATTATCTCCATATTTATTAACCAAAACAAAAAAAAATTAGAAGAGCCTTACTAAAAGCTAGATGGAATTCTTTTCGCACTAAACACATTTTGATAAACTATGGTATTTGCACAGCTGATATGGCCTCCTGTAGATATTGTGGCGATACTGCAGAAATTGAAAACCTCAAACATCTTTTGACATCTTGTAAAGCACTATCTGGTAAGTGTTGATATTCGGTTTCCTGATGGCACGACTGGGTTTTGGAATGATTGATTGGCGGTAAAGACAACTAGTGTGGTTTTGACAGTGGTGAGTTTTATATAAAGTCTGCAACTGACTAGTTTATCAAGGATGACTTAAAAAAACATTATGAGTACTTGAACTAGTATTCAACAGAAAGACTGATCCTATGGAAAAGTCATTTTAATTGAGAGATTATAATGGAATAGTTTATCAACACTTATTTTAAGATTATCATGAATTAATTTCTAGTGTTTTAAAAAAATGTGTATTTTATGTTGCGGATGGATTTTTCTTACAGTTTATTAAAGGATTTTTTTGCCAAATATTTACAAAAATTATGTTTAAATGTCTTTGCTGTTATTGTGGGTCAAGCAGAACCTTGAAAGGAATGAAAGCTGATTCAGTTTTGCCTTAACTCTAGAAAAAGTGTTAAGTTCTAGATATTGCAAATTGATGCAGATGTACAAATGGGATGACATTGTCTCACTTAACTGTTTTTTGAAAACTGAATCAAGTATTATGTTGTTGAATGGATTCTATTTTGATTAATTGTATTTGAAAATGTACCAAATGATTTATTCTAAAAAAGAAAGCAAAACAATTTTTGTAACTCATTTTGTATTGAATAAACTGTATACAAATCATGAGCATGGTCACAGCCCCATATGTCTACAGTGTGTAAGGGCTGTTAAACAAGTAGCCAAGATGAGCACCACTTCACACACATGGTACTGAAACAAGAAAAAAAACACACTTGGGATGCAAAACTGAAGATGGTGTCGAAACACACAGCACAATGGGCAGTGAAAAGGACAGCAGCAATGACAATACCAGTCAAACCACCCATCAGGCTACCCCACAAAGCATGCCTTAACAGTCACTAACCCATCCGGATCTTCACAAAATAAACCTGGCAGTCAGCCCCCTCTAGTTAGTTTGGACAACCAAATCTTCCACGATGCATGTATTGCTGTAGAGGAATGCAAACTTAACACACAAGCTACTTTAAAAAGTGCAAATATGAGATATAATTATTAGAATGTATCTGCTTAGATTCACATGTTGTGCATACAGTCCAACATCTAGTGGTAATCGTGGAGCATTGCATCTTTTTTCAAAGATTGAAAAGGGACGTCAACATAGATGTGACTAACACTAGCCCCAACGTGACATGTAGTGTACCCAAATTCCTTGACACGTCGAGTTCCCACTGGTTGCTTTTCTTCTTCCGTGAGGGAAGCTAACAGAACGCGTGAGAGAGTACAGAAGAAAGAAGGTGTAAGAAGTCTATAATCTAATATTTTATTTGTATTGCGCTCATACACAAGTGTTTCAGAGCGCGGCAAGGGAGGGGAACAGGGGAGAACACAACAACGATCTTACTAAGCCCAGTGACATTGAGAACGTCTAGGTTCCTTCTACTCCAAGAGGGAAGGAAGGGTGGGCGCATGTGAATCCACGCAGATACAATCATCAGAAATACAATTACGGTGGGTAATGTAGGTCTTCTGATGCTTGTGAATCTGCGTAGAATCAGATGCTGTGCAGGGACTAGCGAGCAAGAGATGGTGTTGGGATGTGTGAAGGAACACTAGCAAAGATTGCAGCAGACAACAAAGCGTTTCCACTTATTAGAGTAACAATATTTGGTGTTGGGTTTTCGTACTTCCCCGAGTGTGTCCATGCACCTCAGAGGGAGTTGGAGGTGTCCAATCTATAACTTCAGGCTGCTAAGTTGAGTTTTTGGGGGCACAGATGCAGTGCTCCCCCCCGGGGCTGCAACAGTATGTTTTACGGGCATGGCAGTTTCCTGGGGAGACTAAAATTCCCATGAGATGAAAGAACCATGGATGTCAAGCCCACATTGGTGCCACTAGGATCATTGCGGCTGGTTCCTGGTGCATCTTGTGCACTATCCTGCTGAGAAGGGGAATCGAGGGGGGGCTGGGGTGGGGCATAGGCAAACCTCTCGGACCGTTTATCCAGAGACTGTTCCCTTTTGAGCGTTTTTGGGTACCCGGACGTGTAATCTGGGCATTGGGCATTCTCCAGAGTCGTGAAAAAGTCGATGTCCGGAAAACATCACTCTGCAAAGACGTTGAGTAGAATATGCTCTTGCAAGCGCCACTTGTGCTCACTGGGTAGATCAAAGTCTCTTCTGATTATCCAAAGTATATTAATACAAGTAGGACAACCTTGCTCCAGGAAGCAGCACAAGTCACCACCCCAGACTTGGACAGCAATGGTCTGAGGTGTGTGTGTTCTAGGGAACAACCACCTTTTAGGACCTGTTCCACACCATAATTGCCCAATGTTCAGTTAAGTAATCTATCCCAATGTTGCAATGCATTCAGAGAGTCTTTCCCCTATCTTCTCGGGGGGAAACCCCTTAAATCCCTCCTGTTTCTAACAATACAGTTGCACATGAATGCAGGGAACAGTACTTCTATTGCTATATCTCCTGTATTAACCTTCAACCTTCACCAGCATTCTGTCAGGGTGGACTGCTGCACCATCCACCATGTTTAGAATACGGACGTCCGGCACAGCTAGAATGTTCACGTCCTATTCATCACCTGCACCAATCACTTGGCCAAACTGGCTTTATTAGCTGAATATCTTCAGCAGCACTAATATAATTGTACTTTTACAAAATGCATTTGCAGTGGTGCAAATTTACAGTGAAGTGACTGAGTACTTCAGGCCTTAACTACTTCATATGAAGCCAAATTACTCAATAGAAAGGTATCCACATTCTGTTACAACATGTACTCACTAAAGACTCATTTTATAGTTCCCTTACCTGTATTTGCAGATTACATCTGTCATAATTATGACTATTAGTGCTGCTGGCAGTACAGAATGTGCATTTCCTCATGCCTCTGGGTAATTTTGCACACCACAACCTGCAAATAAGAGTTCTTGTGACAAAGTGCCATTGAGGAAAGCGCCTTTAGTGCTCAGAGGTGCTCTGAAGACCACAGAAGCCCACCCACCGTGTGAACTGCAACCCTTAGGAGTTATAGGTGTGGGGGGGAATTTCAGAGCCCCTCCTTGTGACCTAGATCATTATACCATTATACCTCCTAATAACTGTGCAGCCTGTACTTCACAAATGGAGTTCGGAAAAGTAATGAGAGCCCTGGCCATTCACCACACAGGCATTCCTCCCCAGATATGGCAACCCTTCACCTACCAAGCTTTCAGATTAGATATCGATGCCTCCCCAAGTATAATGCACAGCAGTAACAGTAAAAGGGATTGCAGCACGCAGAAGAGTTATTGCAACAGGGCTATATGGGCCATACCGACACTTGCAAGCCAGCATAACGTGCATCCTCTCCTGCCTCTTCACTAATGGGAGCTGTACTCAATGGTAACCTCCAAGAGCATTCCACGACCAGCTCACACACGCCGACAACCCCTGGCTCCCAACAGAGAGCCACGCACAAGCACCATTACTTCTGTCGGGCTTCAAAATGAAGGTAGCCGTTAACAGGGACAGTTATAACTAGGAGGACAGGAATTGGACACAAAGGAGATTGCTTAAGGCATATAGGGAAACACCCATTTGGGGGCGATTGGGAAGACGGAATAACCCATCATCTCAGGAGCTTCAGAGAGAAGGGAAATAACTCAATCTGATTACCCAAACTGATCTCTTAAAGAGCACTATGCTCTTGTTGGATTCTCACCAGTGTGCCTCATACTACACTTTTTATTTAGGCTTTGTAGAGGTGAGCAGCAAGAAAATTGCATGCTAAGACCTTGATGTGAAGATATCTTTGCTTCACAAAGTTGGTCAACCATCAACATTCACCTAGTCTTCCCAGTTTTGGCAAAGCGCTCCTCTTGTGGTCCTGCACACCACCCTGGCCTCATTCTTCCAACAGACCCTCTTGACTCGTTGAAGACAACCCACCCCAGAGCACTAAAACTGTCAGCAGCAAGATCGTTTTTTGGGGCTCAACTCTTGGTTGCTGGGACTGTGCCGTTTGTTCACTGCAGATTAATGACTTCGTCTCTCAGACTTCACAGGGATTTTTGACCTTCTGCAGAGCCTCAGATTGCATCTCAGGCCATCATGAGAAGAATCATGAACAGCAGCTTAATCGGGCAGCGTCTAATCAGATTCCATTGCTCATGAAGCAAAATGGCTGTGAAAAGCTAGGGTACATTATACATTAGATGCTGAAGAACTAACCACAGCATTTCGACACATCCATAAACAAGGCATTTCTAGATAAATGAACAAGTAGATAGAAACAGCATGACTTTAAAGTTTAATGTTAGACATTACAAATGAAGGAGGTGTGTTCTAACAGGTTAATGTGTATACATATATATCACTGTGCAAAATAAGGCTAATCGTAGAATAGATCAGTGACAATGGAAGCACAGACAGTTTAACTGTTGGTCATGTGATCTAGCCCTACTGTTTAAACATTTCACCAGGTAAATGCATCCAAACGTGAAGGACAAATATTAAAACACCAGTTATTTACAGTGCTTGGAAAATGAGATTTTTCGAATCCAAAAACGCTTGAGTGGGAAATAAAAGTACTTTTTGGTGTTCATGAAAGATCTAAACTGAAAGCTGTAGATGCAATTCGAAAATAAGCAAGGATATTTACCCAGAGGTTTCCCTGAATAAGCCACTGCTTGACACAGACCAGTTAGCGTTAGAATTTCACCAAATGCCATTATATTATTAAACATTGAAGATTAGTGCACTGTGTGATTTTGCTGCCTCACAAGCTATTTTCTTCGTTTGCATTCAGAGCTTATTGCAATAGTCTTATAATCGTCTTGTAAATGTTGCAGGTTAAACAGTATAAAGTAGACACACAAGTGCAATTTTCACTCGCAACGGTAATGCAAATAGCTAAGGAAAGTGCAAAATACTTTTGAGCCCGATGGCTGTAGCTTTAACAGAAAGTTTTCAACATAAAAAAAAAAGGCACGTAACGATAGCATAAAGAAGACCCAACAGAAAGTCAGTGGTC
The DNA here is from genome assembly GCF_040938575.1 of Ambystoma mexicanum. Taxonomy (NCBI): domain Eukaryota; kingdom Metazoa; phylum Chordata; class Amphibia; order Caudata; family Ambystomatidae; genus Ambystoma; species Ambystoma mexicanum. Next base: position 513,961,016 of record NC_090925.1, read on the forward strand.
TTGTTAATATTTGGAGATCCTCTAAACAAGGTACGGGTGCAGGAGATAGATCGATGGGAGATAGATTGGCTACTCAAAGAATGTAGTGCAACTCAAAACTTTTTGCCTTTGTCAGTACAGAAATTATTTTCTAGTTCAGAGAAAACATTAAAACCAAATAATTTAGAAATATAAGTATTGTGCACAATTGAGAAGTGAGTGGTCCCAGGAATAATTTTCCTGCAACATCGCTTCATGTGCACAAACACTACCCAACTATTCTAGAGAAAACTTGAACAAAATGTCACTGCAAACCATATTTCCCCCTTAACATCAAGCAATCACTAACAATTGTTTAACTGTCAAAAAGCTGTGCTTTTTAAGAAGAACTGATAACTGTAACTGGGTTTGCACCTTTTAAGCATTTAAAGTTAAACAAGGTTTCCGTACTAGTGGAATCGAATGGCTGGTCCCAAAATACTCTCAACATGTCTAGAGGATCAATAGAGGCAGGTTAACCAGACCAAAAGGTCAACCAGATTCTAGAACACACTCTTATTTCCTGAAATCAATGCATCTAGAAAGATGCAGTTTGCTTCAAATGCTTTTACTTCTCAGCAGAGTTAGTATTGTATTGAAATGCTATTTTTTGCAGCATTGATAAACAACGTTCGAACCAATGAGTAAGACACAGATATATACAACAAAAGGAGGTGAAATAGAAAATGTTCCTTATCTGCCAGCCCAAGTTAATGCTGCCTAGCCTACGTGTACGCCTCATTAGGAAGCCAAATCCAAGCAATAGTACCTGGTAACCTACTCAGTATGCTGTAGTTGCCCTGAAGATCTCATCCAATTAAGTTGCCAAGGACAAAACGGTTCGTGCCTTGCCTCTTCCTTTCCTGGGTGTGTATTACACATTTCAGGCAGTGCCATATTTCTTAACTGGTATCACTTGCTAATCCACAAATGGACATCCCCATTTTCCAACAGCCTAATCCTGCAAAACGAGTCAAAAATCACTGTTGTTGCACACTTCAAATGTCTTTGGTACCTCAAGAATCATGCATTTGATTTATGCAAAGAACAATCTGCTGGTAGCCTGTGAAACAAAAAAGGATGATAGAGGGACTGATAAATTAATGTTAAATTCAGAAATTACTTTGGTCTGAAAGGTGTGATAAATGCATTACCATATTTCCGTGGAACAGTGAAGGCTCGCTCACACAAAGAGGACTATAATGAGTGCTCCTTGCTAGAGAAGAAACCTAATACTACACCTACCTTTGGCTCAAAAGCAGACAAATATGCTTAGGGATTGCAACATTTAGGCCACAAGGAGAGTGGGACTGTCAACATTCCATTATCAGAACAAGTTAGCAGAGCAGTACACCGAGGAGTTTGCTTTCAGTTAAAGCATGTGCATTAAGCCAGTACAGACAAGCATCTAATGTTGATAGGTTTTTTTTGTGCAACACTGACAAGATGTTGCAATCCTCATATGCAGTGTGAGGCACTGATCCAAAGTAGGATGGTGAACAGGTACAGGTCCTACTGTTTCATATTGATGATGCTGACCGCATCAACATGTGGCATGTTATGCCACAACTGTAGAAAACACACAGTCCTATAAAGCCATTTTTTCATGTTACGAATTACAAGAGTGGGCCTGTTCCCCTCAGCGCGTTGAAGTGTGTCTACCCTGACTAAGAAGTAATTCACTAAGAAGAGCTGATCACCAGGTTTACCTCACCAATGCGACGTTCATACTTGATTCCATCAAACATGCAGGGAAGATAGCTACTTGACTTAAAGTTGATCTTTAACAGCCACTTTTTGCTTTTCTTGAAGGCAGAACCTTAATTTCTAAAACCCCCAGTTTCGCGAGATCAGGCGAGGATATTCTTCAGGGTATGAAAACTGTACTGTGATGAATGCAGTTCCTTAACATGTGTCCTCAATGAAGGAGACCACAGATGCAAGTTACAACCTTTCCCATCTAGGCTTCGCTGGCAACCCGGGCATTGCTATGGACTTCAAGGTTTTCAGTTTGAATTGCTGACAAAATACTTGTCGAGTGCTCCCTTTCTGCCTGCCATCTTCATGCAACTAATACGGCTCTGAAGAGAATCTGGAGTGCTCCAATCCAAATCTGAGAGTTAAACAAGTAAAAAACCTGTACGATCAGCAAAGAAGGCAACAGTGCCAAAAAGAAGCCCAGAGCTAACTGCATTGCAATCCTGATAATGTTAAAATTCTTCATGAGTATGCCAAAATTACGACCTATACAAGGTTTGCAGATCAATTGTGATAGAGGAAATGGAGTGCCTATGATTCTGGAATTCTTGTCAATGTCACCAGGGTATATACCTAACTTTATACAGAAGCTCCCTTCTAAAGAATCACACAGGTTACAAAAATAATAATGCTCTAATTAAAAACGATCAGGAGCACATAACGCATTTGAATCTAAAGACAGGCATAATGCCAAAATAAGCATTTAAAAACAAGAGTACATGTCAAGTGGAAGAAAAAGCCAAATTTGTCTTTAACTTCATGTAACTATTATCTTTGCCAAGAAATACAAAACTGGCTTTGCAAAATATGATTTTACTTTATCGTCTACAGGGAACCTCCTGCTATTTGTACATAAAGAACTGCTGGAAATCTACATTGGATAACTACGAGTGTGTGCATTGTAATCCACATTACAATCCCCGTTTCAGAAAGAGCTGTATAAGACACTGATTTGATCAGTTTTTCACAAGCCAAATCCTATTACATGAAGCTACAATCGTGTTCAATTATCCATCAAGGAACGCATTAGAGCATCATTCATCATGGCATCTTCATCTGCTTCATAGTCCTAAAAAGAAAAAAAACATATTTAGAACAGTGTGCAATATTGGCATGCAATATGGAGTTCCACCCTTTGTACAGCCACAGAGGAGAAATAATACTTTAGACACGCTTTAGGTCTGGATATTTACCTTTAAATGACACAGTGAACCTAATATCAAATTATGGTAACTGCCACCATCAAGCAGTCTGCCATAAATCGGCTTTATATGCTGTAAACCATGATAACCAAAGGTGCACAGTCAAAAAGAACCCAAGTATATACTAATGCATGTAATGGATCCACCACAATTTCTCATTAATCAGTCAGTTGGACGTACACAGCCCATGATGAGATCAGCTGGAATGTGGGTACAGTTAACAAGAAAGAATGCACGGGGCTAAGAGTCCAGGAGATAAAATAAAAGGTAACCTTATACTGCAGCCAAACGTCTAGGAAACGAGAAAATAATTAGACATGCAGGCTTTGGGAAGTCATGTCCCAGAAGACAACCCAACCACACGTCGCATTGTTATAGCTAGTATAATTAAGACAGAAATTGTTACTCACCTGCAGAAATAGTTTGGCAGTTTCATATAGGTTGTAATAGATACTCGTGTATGCATAATTCTTTTGTGTATCTGGGTACAGAAATGGCATCTTGAATTTGTAAAAGTTATTTGTGGGAATTGACTAAGGGTTAATGATGGAATAAATGTTTTTGGTGCAATTAGTACACACTGCTCTATGTTTTGCACTGCACACCAGAGAATTCTTAACTCAATCATTTTTCTCCTAGGTGATGCAAGGGTGGTGGGCGAAGGAGCAGTTGGAAGGGATAGGTGGCAGGAATGAGGAAACTGATAATGCGCTGCATAATAGCCAGAGTGACTGAAAACGTCTAAAAAGCAAAGCATCCTAGCCAAGCAAGCTGCAGAGCCTGGTGGTGCATCAATTAGTCAAAATGGTTCTGTGCATTATAGTTTTCTGGAAAGCAATGATCTCTTTGATTGGGAGTAATGGTGAAAAATGGGATGGGTGTTTTGAATGTTTCACATCAACAAGGTTCCCTCAAAGACGCAGTCGACCACAGATTTTGTCAGTACCTCTTTGAATGAGATCACATGTCCATTACACATAAGAGGATGGGGAAATATGTTGCCCAAGGGGGGCACCTGCTCCTTGAGGGCTTGCTAGATCTCCTACATCCTTTCCTTATTGCTACCAGGGCTACAGGTATTGCCCAACCTGGTGAAGTATGCCCAAGAAAATAAATTCGAGGTTTGCTTCAGGGTGGGGCAGAATGATGCTGTTTCCACAACTGTAAGACCTAACCCTGGGCTCAAAGTTAGAAAAGCCAAGAGAATATGCCCCAGAGCAAGACTTTCTCGACTGCCCCATTTGCAAGCAATTTTACAAGGTCTGTGAGCCCTGATAGATGGTACATGGACAAAAGCAGGAGCGTGGAGTCAGCACACATTGGGTGCGTAAGCTCAGGTATCGGCTCTAGACTGTTACTCACTAGAAATCCTTTGTTTGCCGCTCGAATCCTATGACGAATACTCCCTCTCCACACATTGATTTTGGTGAGGAACAGAGGCTTACACAGACGGAGGTGGTCACATCGGGTCTATGGGCCGCCATAATTGTTTTGCCCAATTCCAACATGGCAGATTAGTTTTGTAACTTTGAGTCTTGGGAGCCTCACTAACACCTGTTTGGGATCACCATCACAGCCATATTAATATTGGAGGAGGGGGATCTATTAAGCCTAGGCCAATCCCGAGACATGAAACCAATAGGGAAGGAGACCCACGAGTGAGCACTATGCTGCTTCAAGCGCACAGCAGACCAACCTTAGTTGTGAGTGGAATCGGTTATCGGCTGTCCTACAGAAACTGAAGTGGAGGCTTATGGAAAAACTTCAGAAGTTCAGTGAAGTTGGTCATTTACTAGGAACCTGCATATTTGTGGGCTCTGCGGGACATTCAGATTCCAGCATCTGCGAATTTTGTCCTAAACAATGTGCACTTAGCAACTGCTGTGGTAGGTCAAAAGGAGACAGACCAATATTTTGAATTATTATGGATTTTTAAACAATAGAGGACATGCCTAACTTTGCCTATTCTAAGGGCTTCCCTACCTAACACAACTAAACTATGGTGTGCTCGCCTTCTGGTAATGTTCAAAGTAAGTCCACATCCAAAAACAAATCCTTATTGACCCTACCACTTAGACTAAATAACTAAAGACCAGGAGAATGAATCCCTTGTCTTGGGGTTGCTTTGCCACCAAGTACTTCTCAGTATAGAATTTTCAAATAGCTTCTTGTGATTTCCTGTACCAGTTTGTTCAGTTCTCTCAAGGGATTTCTCCACGTCTCTTGAGTTCAGTTTGAACTCTCAAGTTCCTCGCTCTAGGTGTGCAGGCCTCTCAATGCTTATTTACTCTGTTCCTCTCACTTATTGTTGGAAACTTATTTTCCTGACACCACTTCCTCCAATTTCGAGGCTCCTTGATTATTACTTGTTATCCCTTGTAATATCCCTGTCTTCACACTGGGATCTGTGTAATGTACCCAGTAACACGTTTAACTTCCTTTGTAGGCTTTTCATTCACTGGGACGAGTAGGCCAAGCCCCTTCATGATTCCCACTCTTAAAGTATTCAGATTCAGTGGGACGAGCAGGCCGAATCCCTTTGTGATTCTCACTCTTCTTAATGTATTTAGATTCACTGAGACGAGTAGGCTGACTCAATTCCTTACATTCACTCCCGTTATTAAGAGGGCTATTATTTTGCCTCTAATTATATGGGTCTACCTATAAGGTCTACTTATAAGGTGACCTGCACTGTAATAGGGCTGAATCACCGGGTCGGCACTCGCATTTGGTATTCCTCCGTAGTTCAGCAGAATGGCTGCTGCACTTGCGTCGTCTCCTCGTTCTGACATACTTTGGTGTCTTTCTCTCCCGTGTTGTCTCGGCATGGAAAGGTGCTGTCATTTCTTTTCATTCCCAGCCACCACCAGTTAAGTACTCTGTGCCCACTTGTGGCTCAGGCGCTTTCCAGCCATGGCTTTTCCCCTCCATCTTTGTTTCTGCAGTGTCCCTCCAGGTACCGTTACTTCTTTGGCAAGCATCTACAGAACTGCCCCTCGCACAATGCAGCTCGGGCACTGCTCGGTTCCAGCTACTTGCTCACATTGAGAACAGTGGTCTCTCCCGGTTACCAGCTTCCCCCCAGCGGATTTCAAACTCCCAGGTCTCTCTCTGGCTCCTCCCACTTATGCTTCCCCAGTTTCCAGAAGCAGTCCTTTTTTTGTGTTCCAATGAAGCTCTTAAATCCTTTGGGTTACTTTGCCCCAGTATCTGGAAATTCTATATTTTTGCTTACTCCTAAGTCTTTACTCGTCTCGGTGTCAGATGAATATTTTTCTTCTGCAGAGATGTTGCAATAATGGATATAGAAGGATTCTGGTTTTCGGGTGACTGATATAGCCTACTGTTATCAAGCGTAATGGAAAGGGAGTTCCTCATCGGAACAGGAGTCCTTGTCCCCAGAAGGGGTGTGTCTCTCTCTCTCTGTGAGGTCCCGCTTGCCGCCACCCCTAAGGGGAATGTTGCGCAGTGGGCTCACCTACCTAAACTCACAAAGAAAGGCTCCCTCCGGGGAAGAAGTGACTGAATCCCTCGATTCATCACACCACCCAATATATCTCTTTTTTAATTGACAATTCAGGTGTAGGTTCAATGTAAATAAAATGATCCCTGCAGATTGTAGTGAAGCATGTACGATCGAGGCTGCAATGTGTGGGCTTATAAAATATGGGCTTATGACAGAGCTTGACCTAGCCATCAAATCAATTGATTTAATGGCTAGGTCAAGCTCTGTCATAATCCCACATTTTATGAATAAGGGTGACTGGGTTAGCAGACGGAGTACATGGTAGCCAAGGAGACTGAGCCAGAACATCCAACTGCGGTTTGCGGACAGGAATGCATTATCGCAAAAAAAAAAAAAAAACTATACCTACACTAATTGAAGTATATGGAATACGTTTATCTGCTGAGTTTGCCAGATGTAACACAAAGGTATCCCATCACTCTGAACAATGTGAAGTAGGTGTTTTTGGTCAACTTGCAATTAACCAAACTATGTTAATTCCGACAGCCACCCACCCACCTACACATCATTGGAACCATTTTAGCAGTCCTGGAGCTAAATGGGTAGTGCGGGGTGAAAAGTTCACCCGGTACGAGATGAAAAGGTTAATTTTGGGATGTCAGTTTGTAAAAATTGGATTCAAAAGAAATGGCACCTGGCTAGGCCCTGATAAACCCAGGTAGGCGTATACTTTTAAGTAATCCAAAATAATCAGGGTGAGAGATCACATCCAAAATCCTCTGATGCACTCCTACATAGAAACAACATGCACATTTGACTTTCTTTTGGGTCAAAGTTTTTGACCATGATTTTTTTTTACCACGGCACACAACAGCTACCTAATTTACATATTGCGCCTTATGAAATTAGCCGATGCGGTTTTGCATTGGTGGATTTGCGAATATGGCACCGTTTAGTGTTAGCATACTGGTATGTGCTGCCTTGTGGCACATTCGTGTATAGCCTCACTACTGAAGTTGGGTTATAATTATAACTATGGCTCGTGCCCAGTGGCTATTTAAATGTTGCTTGCTTACATCCTTTAGGGACTTTGGTTTCTGCGCTCTGCAGCAGTGTGCGAATACACTCCAGTACGGTTCGATCTTCCTGAATAGCCTTTCTTGTGGACTGAAAGGTTGGTAGCATTCCCTTTACTTTTAGACACTTAGTGGAGTACCCACTCTGAGTTATTAGTAACTATTTTCCGTAATTCTTTAGGTCTTCACATTTTGAATATGTTCAACAGTTGGAACCAGTAGCAATCCTAGCCCTGAACATGGATGGATTTAGATGATGGGAAATAGAAAACACGATCATCTGCGAGAAGGAGATGACGAATAATGTAAACACTAGACTTTGCTTACAAATGCCGTAAATCCATCACGTGACCTTTTACGCACATACACCTGGAATCGGGTGACCTTTAAAAGGGTTAATGCCATTCACACACTGGTGAGCGTATGGAAGACTCCTCCGTTTGCCATTAGCAGTGAGCGGGAGTAAAGTATCAGCAACAGGTAAGCGTTTGTAAACAAATACTATGGAAATCTCGTGTTTTAAATTGCTGCTGCCACGGGCATACAACAAGCCACGCAGCATTTAAGTTAGAACAAGAATTGTCTCAAATGTATTGCTGCCTGCCGTTAGAAAATGAGGTGAAATACAAATGGTCACTTTATAAATCCAATCTGCATTAAATTGAAAAAGTTGGGGGCGTACCCTCTGCTAAAATAGAAACACTTGTGCCTGTGAACAATTGTTGGGGCCGTACCAACTGTTGCTGCCACGGGCATACAACAAGCCACGCAGCATTTAAGTTAGAATAAGAAATGTTTCAAATTTATAGCTGTCTGCCGTTAGAAAATGAGGTGAAATACAGTCTTTTCTAAAATCCAATTTGTATTAAATAAATGAATATGTTGGGGCCGTACCCTTTGCTAAAATAGAAAGGCAAACTGAATAATATTGCAACATGTTTATCTCATGTGTAGTAACCAAAATTCAGTGCGAGGTAACAACTAACTCTGTTCTTTTGAGATGAGCTAGACGAATTACGGCATTCAAACTCCTTTAACTGCAAAAGGAGCAGTGAACGCTATGTATTAGTGTATTTACAACTCCCAGCTAACAGGACTTCACCTGTCATTTGTTAATAGGCAGGAGAATAGCCACAAACAGTGGACCAAGCCTAAACCAGGGAAGCTGTCCATCACGCGCTGTCACTACAAACATTGTGTGACCGGGAAGATACATCTACAAAGAGGTGCCTTCCGTAAGTTCTACAGTTATCAGGAAACTTCCTTCTTTTTATATAAGTAATCAATAGGCAACTAAGTAGGTCCAAACATTTGTGTGTTCCCTCTAATGTAGGGTTCCGGACACTGGATAAATTACACACCCAGCAGTTCCAGCTCAGTGGTCCTAACTAGATGGTGCATATCATAGGTGTGTACAGTGACTTTGTCTAGAATAAAATAAACTAGCTATCACCTTCAAAAAATCAACCTGGGAAAACTTTATTCAGATTGTTATATATGTGTAATTTTTGTTTTAGATTTGGCACTTTATGTGAATGGGGAACGAAATTAATCTTCTAAGAAAATATGATTGTCCTGAAGATGACCCAACAGTTGTTTTTCTGACCACCGCAGACAACGGTGGTACTCCATCAAGGGCCGAAACATATGTCGACCTAAAAGGGAAACGAAATGTCTTTTCCTATGTCATGCATATCAAAAACAACCAATATGTTGGAAGAAAATTCAAATTGTAGAACCCCGTTTTTGTAAAAAGTATGAGTGGAATGAAAGGTATGATTGGTTCGAGTAGAAGTTAACGTGTTTTAAAATGTTTGGATAAATCAACATTAAAGAGATAAATGATTTTGCTAAATTGCATTCAGTCAAAATAGTTTTTTCCCTACAAGGTGTTTCAGCCTGTATAAAAAGTATGCAGTCTCTCTGTACCTAAACCTGTGTTTGCACAGGATCTCTAGAGAGGGGTAGTCAGTCTGTTATGCACTTTTTTTGTCTCAAGAGTGGAGGAGCCATGAAAGTGAATGTTGTTTTGTGAAGGAGGAGAGAGCGAGGGAAGGCAGGAAATGTCAATAAACCTAGAGCATACAATGTTTCGAATGTAGTCTGAAGTTTCATATGTTTGTTTTCCCAGGCTGGAAAGTTTTTTTATCCTCATTATTTTACTACAAGAAGAATTAATTACGATTACCCACTCGACCATGGCCCACAAAGGTCAGGATAAACAGCCCCTCACTCAGCGCTGCTCATTCAAAACCTTCCTGGTGAATGAACTACAAGCAAACTTCACAGACCTCCCCACTTCAGGGAATGCCTCGGTCCTCGTAGAATTGTCAACAGCTATGAATTTGGTTAAAACGCCTGCCTCCCTAAAAACCACCCGAGCTTAAACCAAACAATCTGCCCTTTGGTACACTCCAGAGCACACTTTGAACAAACGCACAATCAAAGCCCTAAAGAAACGGTGGCAAAAAAACAACCTGGAGATTTCACGAACCTTAAACTTCTCCGCGCCAAATTTAGGCGTCCGATTACCAAGGCAAAAGCTGCTTTCTACTCCACCTCCACTGAGGGCCTACAAAGCCCTTTTTGAAGTAGTAAAGCAGTGTACCAAATCCTCCACCGACCCTGAGGTGAAAGCAACTCAGGAAAAATAAAAATGAATCAAAAACTATTTTATTGAAACAAATAGACAAAATAAGACAGATAATTGAACCAACCTTCCACAGCACTAGCCTCTCCTGCATCCCAGCGCAGACACTACTGTCCCTCTGGAATGAATTTCTCTCCTCAGTCTGCCGCAGACGTCCTAAAAACGATTGTCTCCCTCAAACCTTCTTTCTATTCTGATGATATCAACCGATTCTCCTTCATTAAACCATTGATGGGCCTGGCGCTCAATGCACTAATGAGCCTCATTAATACTTCCATCACAGAAGGATCATTCCCAGAAGACTGGTCTCGTACAACCTCTTGGGAATAAAAACGATCATAGACCCAGACGACCTGGCCAAATACAGGTCCATTACGAAACTCCAGTTTATTGGCAAAATCTAGGAAAAAAGTCGCTACACAACTATTCGCCAGAATTGATCAACTACACCTCCTAAATGACCATCAGTTGGGCTTCTGTCCCAACTGATAGTCATTTAGGTGGATGATGCACTCCAAATCATGGAGAAGGGAGACGCGCGCTTCCTCGACCTCTCGGCGGCATTTGACACAGTAGACCACAGTATCCTCCTCACGGACAGAATGGGATTGTCTGGTACTGTCCGGAATTGGTTTACCCATTACCTCTCAGGCCGTCCAGATGAACACATTGCGTTCTAACTGACTTCGTTTCCTGTGGAGTCCCCCACCCAAGGCTCCATCCTCTCACCAATCCTTTTTAACCTTTACATGAAGTCTCGGGGTACACTGGGTACACTCCTCAAAGACCCAGATATATCCATCCACCAATACACACATGATACTCAGTTGTACATGGGAATAAAAAGCCCACAAGACATCAGTCACTGTGATCACCTAGCCATCATCCAGTCCTGGATGTCGGCTGCCTACTTAAAACTTAAGAAACAAGAATCAATACAGACTTTAATGTCACCTACATCAAAGAAAAACCGGTGGAAAACAATGTCCTGGCTATGCCTAGTCGAAGAACACCCTGACCCTGCCAGGATTGCCTTGCCCTAGGTTGTAGGTGGTGTGCCGCCTATCTAATAGGAATAGTTGGCGGTTTTAATAAGGATAGTTTTCACGCTCTGAAACACTTGTGTACGAGCGCAATATAAATAAAATATCAATTCAGTAGTGGGAGAGGAAACTTTCCCTGATCTCTACTAATTTGATAAGTTATGTCAAAACCTTATTGAGTATAAAAAAACAGAACCACCCATCAGCTACTATGTAGGAAGGACTGAGGTGCTCACCGGAACAAACGATAGCCAGGACATTGTTTTCCACCTGTTTTTCTTTGACGTATGTGACAGTAAAATCTGTATTGATTCTTTCTTCTAAAGAACCACTCTTCTTGTGTTAAGAGACTGTTTTGCGGCTAGGGAATGCAATTATATTCCCTTTAAGGTTTAAAACCTCACCCTGTTGTAATACTTGCCTCAAACTTAACCCATCCAAGATTGAATTATCCCTCATCGGCCCCCCCGCTAAACAACAACTTGTCCAACAATGGCTAAATGATATGCACCTAGAAGGATTTACACCACAACTCTCTGATTCAGTAAAATCCTTAGGCTTCACTATTGAGAGCAGCCTGCCCTTCCAGAAACACATAGCCAAAAAGGCCCAAACAGCTGGACTCTAAAGCTTCACTGTGCGCAAAATCAAGCCCTTCATCTTGCCGCTGGACTTCGGCCGTAGTGCAGGCCCTTGTGGTCTCGCACATTGATGGGAGAAATGCACTCTGGACAGGGCACTCAGCCGGTCACTTGGCTCCCCTGAAAGCAGTCCACACCGCCTTATTGCGGCTGAAAGAAAAAAGATCTAAAGGACCCAATGTGCTTAATCTTCAGGTATTGATTTAGAACAGAAACTTTTTAAATTCTGGTATTCAGTGATAGTAAAAAAAAAAGAAAGAAATAAACATTTTTACCGAAAATCACAGATTTTTTTTTTATAAAAAAAAAATATATGGGGCGTCGGGTAAGGGATTAAAAATGCTTGGGAGTCGGTTGCGGTGGGGTTATTGCGAAACCAGGGGATTAGGAGGACCCCACCAAGTGAAAATTGTTTTTAAAAATAGAGTATTTTTCTGTACTTTTTTTCAGTCCAACATTTTTCGTTATCACATGGAACCCAATTTCTTGGTACGTAGTCTTTTTACTGGTATACCTCCAACAGGTGTTTCAACCTACACATAAAGGTCTTCTTCAGGGAGTTTAGGATGTTCCAACAGCGGACCCAGATGGTGTCTCACTTCCAATTGTATTCAAGTACTCAAACTCCTTATGAGCTCATATAATTGTGGAAGCATACTGTTGCTCCGGATTAAGGAGCTGGATAGTTCACTAAGAAGTTCAACCATCATTTGCGATGAGCGCATAGTTTTAGAGATTCCTGTGATTTTCTGGATTTTTTGAGAAAAGGATATACATCCCTATGTCTAATTCATTGTTTAAAGAAGGTTAAGGAGTTTGGATTGAAGAGAATAAGGAATCCCAGCTCATGAGGAGTTGGAGTACATGAATACAATTTAGAAGCAAGGCGCCATCTTGGTCCACTGTTGGAACATGCTAAGCGCCCTGAAGACCTTCACGTGTAAGCGGCTGTTAGGACCGATTTTCTATACTCTGGCATGGTGGACAGATGTATAGAAGGCCAACTTATATTGTGACCAACCCATATTGTGACAGGGACAACTCTGGAGAACTGTAGCCAAACCAGTTCAAGGTAGCTAGGCGAGTGGTATAGGCCAAGTCTCAAGCGGTGGTGATCTTGTAACGGGTCCACAATGAGTACACAGTGCAGCAGTCAGTCAAAGACTACACTTTGACTATCGGGTATTAACATATTTCTTTACTTATGGCCAAAACACAGTGTAAAATGATTAGACAATACTAAAAATTAGATACAAATATTCAATTACTGGTGTAGGGCAAAATACATATCAACCCCCTGGAAAGAAAGGTACATGTAGGTATTTGCACTACAAGTCCACACAGAATCAACCCTAACTTCAGAAGTCCAACCCTAAGTTGCCTGCGGCCTTGTGCCCAAAGGTTCATCAAGGTGTCCACAGTTTTGAAGCTTGAAAAAATTAAGGTAGAGTCTCTGGTGTCCAGTGAACAGTTCCAAGTGTCAGGGGACAAATTAATCTAACTAATAAACGTGCTCCCAACAGTGAGAGTGCTAGTGTGAAAAAGCTATGGCAAAGCCAAAGTATTCGAAAAGTTTTGTAAAAGTTAGCAAACTTTAAAGGGGAGTTTAGGGGGCAGGTAAGTATCTCTATAGTTCACCCCTTGTACTCTGATTCTTCATGAGACTTGGCAAGTCGTTTGAAGAAGGTCTGATGTCGCTTTTCCCACCGTCAGCCTCAGCCCTTGATCCCCAGGGGTTGCAGGTTCAAGCAGCTCTCTGGTCGGTGTCCGATGCTGGTGCAAACACTCACAGTGGAAGAATGCAGTAAAACTTGATGCAGGGCCCCGATCAGAACAGGAATGGACGCAGTTAAGCAATTTCAGACGATGGCCACAAATGCACAGCGACACAAAGGGTCTCGCTTATCTCGTGTACCCTTGGCACTAGGACCACAAAATGTCGCAGAGGTAAGATTTGCAGCACAAGCAGAGGATCCCTCAAGTTCCAGGCCTCAACTCGGAACGGCAGCCCAAACTCAGAGCCGGTCAGCCACAGGGCGGTCCCGGGACACTTCCGAAAGGCTCTTTGCAGGATTCCGAGCGGACGTCGAGAATGGATGTTCCCTACACTCCAAGGGTCGCAGCACCTTCACAAGAATGTTGGAGATCTTTTACAGGACAGGGCTCTTTCACGGCAGCAGCAGAAGTTAATCGCCAAGCCTTCTTGCAAAGGATCCACAGTCTCCTTGCAAGTCTTGTAGATGGACAGGAATCTTGGTTTCTTCCAGGATCTCTCCAAAGTTGGTGCAGAGGTCCTCTTAGCCAAGAAGCCAGCTAAGAGCAGCAGCCCCCACTAGCCAATGACAGATCTGCCCCTCACACACACACCATCAGTGGTACAATCAGGACCACTGGCGGCAAAACTCATTCATTCCACCCAGACACACTGGCACCAGTATGTGGATTGGGACCAGACAGTCTTAGCTCACTTCCTGGCAGCAAATACACAGCCCTCCAGTAGCCCGCAAAAAGCCTCTGCTTTCCCAGGTACTGGAAGTCCATATAAGGATTTTTCTGGCCTCCCAAAAAGAAGGAAAAAGTAACTGCAGCCACCAACTTGTCCATTTAGCACACCTAAAGTAACCAAGAATCCACTGAGTGTTCGTCTAGGGCAAAAGAAAAAGTGCACCCCATTGTACTGAATTGTAAGATGAATTGTAAAATGATAAAAAGTTACAAGTGATTAAGTTACTAAAAGTAGTAACAAAGTAACTAGACTAAGAAAAACACAGTTTCCCAGTACAGGACATGCCAGTTTCCCCATAACATAAGCAAAAACCAGTGTAGTGAAGCTTAAGGCTTTATTGCACTGTAAAAAACACGGCAGATCCAAAAATAAAAGCAAAGAGTTTGAGGGTCCATAAAAAATGTAAGGAAAGGTGCAGTAAAGAAGATTCTTTCCTAACAGCAGCATACCAGTAAAACGACAACGTACCAAGACATTAGAGCTTCTGTGCTTTTTATTAAAGATTACATTAACTAATTGGTTTGCAACACCTGAGGGTTAAGCGCATTAGCTCCTTAGATCTTTTATTTTGGCTTATTTTGTGGCCCAGGGCTAGTGTAATTTTCTAGTGATCATTGCTTGCTGATTACCCAACTATTAGATATTTCATAAATGTATTACTAATATAGGTACATAGCTCGATGAGGGAATAGCTCAGTCTTCCTTCCTTATTACGGCTGTGCGGACATTTGACCTAATTGCCCTGTGCTACACAAACTACATTTGCTTCTTCTCCAGGCCAATATACTGTTCAAGACTGCATGTTTAATCTACAAAACAGACAAGCAGCACATCAGTGGCTAAGCTCCACATATCTGGTGGCACATGCTCCTTGCGCAGCAACATCGACCAACCGGCTAAAATCGCAACTAGTCTGCATAGGGACGACCCACAAATAATCCTCCTTTTGTCACACACCCATCTTCTGAAACTTTATCCCCGTTTAAACTCTGAATGCTCCTATAATTCTCCAATTTTGCAAATCTCTCAAATGTGACTTTTTCAACAGCACCGGACCATGGACTAATCCCAATGGACGCACAGAACACTACTGTTGAAAGATGCCAGCCAAACACTCGTTACCCAAACCTTGCACAGCGCTCTGATGCTCTCGAGCAAGGTCCGCACTTTAAACAAATTGGATGGTAATGCAGATTTTAGTATCATTGAATACATGCCAGTTCCAAAGCTAGGTAACAGAGTAAATGATGGAAGGAAGGCTCTTTTGGTATAGCCAGTTAAAATATTTGTTCAGTTTAGGATGGGTTTCAGCATTCCAATACTTATCAAAGAATAGAGCACACTGTTCTGTGAGACCTGAATATATGTTTTGATGTTACTTCACATTAACTGTGATATGCAAAGTGTTGACTATTTTCAAAATCAGCCCCTTGGATAAATCCCAAGAGGCCACTCTATTCAGATGAGCAGGGAAAACACCAATATCTAGCCAAACACTTCTCTGGGTAGTGTGACTGAAGAGCAAGGCTTCGACTAAGGAGGGAGTGGTGAAGTGTTTAGTTACACACAAACAAAGCACTCTTGAACAAAAATACAGTTATTTATGTAGGCTTTAGACAACTCAAGTAAAAACCACAAGTATTTAATACACACTCACTAATAATGTAAACTTTGACCTTTGGGTGGTCTGCTATGAGCACTAATACTTTACTTTTAACCACAGAAATACTTTTCAAGGTACTGTCGAGTAGTAAACTAAGAAATAAAACCAGGTAGGTAGTCAAGAGTTTTAGAAATAACAGGTGGTCAAGAAAGACATGACCAAACCTCAGTACAAAGGTTCCAACCTTAAACGTCCTTCCCTAGCTACAAAATAAGGGGCCTAGTGCTATAATACTCATAGGTCCCAATCAAGGTATTTTTCAGGAGGCTAGCAGCCTCTTACGAAGTTTAACAAGTGTCAAAAATGAGATCCAGGTCTTCAGCTGACTGCTCTCCTTCGAAGGGGGCTTGGCTCCAACAATTACCTGAAGTGTGGCTGCAGAAGTCCTTTAATCCAGGATCTAGACTGTAGTTGGCCCCAGGCCACCAATTACAAGAATCTGCAACATTGAAACTGGAAGGAGCTGTCCAATAATGCAAAGCTTCTGGTCACTGCATCTGCCCAGCAACAGAGACGTGGCAGTGTTGTGGCATTGGTGCAGACAGGCCCAGCGCCAAAAACCGACCACACACAGTCTCTTTGCCCACAAACACATTAGCTTTCCCCAGGAAAGGACTTCCAATAGATGGAAAATACAGCCTCTCCATGGCAGGTAGAAGGTCAAAAGACAAGATGACCAAAGGACAGGCAAATACCTTATGGCATGGCCATTTTAGGGTATATGGCACTCTATATCTCATTAAGTGGTAAAATGAAAAATTGCACGAGAGTTCAAAAAAGAAAACACTATACAAGTATCACATCAGTTCCGCCAGCCGGTCCTGGACACATTATGAACGCAACCAAAAGCTAAGCTAAAGCTAAGTTACAGGGACACAATGTGTCCCAATCGCACGTCACTGAAATTTACAATGGAGGATACAGCTATCCTGCGCTGATAGCTATAGGGACTGATCAGTGCCCCCAAAACAAAGGGTTTACCATGTTATGTGGAGCAGAAAGACTTCACTTGCCTCAAGTGAGGAAAGTTTCAAAACAATTGCAAAAAGAATAGAGTCCCAGATGTCTTACGGAAGGAAAGCAGCACTAAGTAAAACCTTTCCTAACATGAAGGTTGTCCTAGATCTTCATTATATTACTTTTCGGAATCCAATGGAACAAGTGGCCAACACTTCTTGTATATGCCATCTTGTACACTGCCACCATGAAACTTGAAAAGGAGTTAAACTCAGACATCTCCCACAACACAGTTTGGTTAACAGTACTATGTATATGCAGGTTAAATATTTAGCAGATCAAGCTTAGGTTGCTAATGATAAAGAATGATGAATAAACCTAAATGTGTCCTATAGCCAATTATAAGGAATAGTTCTACCAGTTAAAGAAACCAAGCTGAAAACTGGAGTTTTCATTTTAGAGTTACCCCTAAACAATCTATGCATGTATGGGTGATAGGCAGGCGATAACAGCAAAAGACAGACCTAGTCCATAGTGCTACATAATGTGCCAGTGCGTAGAGGCTCTAACATACCAATATGCATCAAATGTTCTACCTGACCAATCAACAACGCAAACTATGTTACTAGTGTCCCTCAAAGTAGAGTGAAATCAATAAATAAATAAACCCAAGAGCAGCAAAGTGAGACTTCAGATCCTTTCAAGAATCAATGAAATGAGAAACCATCTGGTAAAAAATTATTAGCTCAGCTCTTACAACAAATGAGTCCAAATTAAAATGTAACTATTGCACTTAGGCAGCAATACCACACAAAGATAGATGAGCATATAAGGTGATTCAGAATTCTCATTCAAATTAACCAAAGCACTTTTCTAAGAGGTTGTCTAGTATAGTACTTGAGTCGCTGTAGTTCTATGTGCGAAACGTCTGGTAGTTCTGAATGAATCAACTAGCTCTATGTGTTTTTGGCTGAACATAGAATGGTAAATGTACAGGCTCACTTAGATGTTTGAGGCCAAGACTAAGTTTTACAGCCAACAGGCACTTTATATGGTTTACTGGGTCAATAAGGGGAAGTTACAATTTGATGGCCTTTTTAAAGGCTAATGGCTCAGACAAATCTCATGTTACAGGAGTGAGTTCTGGGAGCAAGTGTAGAGTATGCTGCTCCCCCATGCCTCTAACAAAAAGCAGGTACTGAAAGGGTGGTATGCAAAGAGAATCCCAAGGTCCTTGTTGCAATATAAGCATTTTATTCTCCAAGAAGGCCCATGCGGATTCCATTGGAAGTGGTTATGGATGGAATCTCTGCAAGTTACCCATAGTGGCAACAGTAAAGACAGAAAAGTAATCACTCTTCAAGGGTGTTTATTGAACAATGTTTGCAGGGTGGAAAAACACCTAAACTAAACCTAAATCTATGATGGGAGCAAGCATCGACCATCAAACAAAAATAAGGCAGTCCTAGTGGCGTTGTGTCAAAATAAAAGGGCCTGTCCTAAGAAACCAATTGCCAAACCGCACAGCTAATACAAAAAGGGGTGCAGGATAGTTTAAGAAAAGAAAGAAGTGTTCTCAAATAATAGGTCAGGATGCGGCAGCTCAGGTCTCCCTTCCCCACATTTTAAGCACAGAGTAAGGTGGGACCTTGGAGCACAGCACACACTTGAGCTATCTCTGCACGAGTCAACGATTCTGTTTCAGCTTATCAGGCGCCTCGATGGCCAAGTCTCGTTTCCCTAGAAAGTCTCTTGCCTTCAAGGGTCTGACGTGTTCAACAAAACAAAAAGGTCCTTCATCGAAATGAAAAATTGTTTCTTGATTTCACTTAAGGTGAGGATTCTTCACCCTCCTGCGGGCATATATCAATTTTTCACAAATCTTAATGTCATTTTAAACAGTTCCAGTGGACATCCCTCAGCCGGGTTCACTCCTGTCAACACACTGTTTTTTGGGACTTTAGAGTTGCCCCCTTCTCGTCAGCATTTCTTGGTCGGGTTTACTCTTATCAACTTCACATTCACAAATGGTTACAGGATTCACTTCCCTTGCTTTCTTTATAGTTCGTAGATCCAAGACTTGACTGTATGGGGATTTTGCTTGACCTCCTGTATGACCACTTGGACCTATCTTGGCGGCTCTCCTACGGCCTTCTGGTTTCTGTAGTTTATTCACACGGGAGTCTCTCAAGGTAGCACCCATGTGGTGCCAATTTCCCTCTGCAGCTGGTCTCCCCTTAACACTTTTCACAGTTCATTAAACTTGGTTCAAACTTGCCACTTTGCGATTCTCATTCAACACAGCCCTGTTCTTATCAGCTCTCCCCTCGACTGACCAGCTGTGATGAACCACTTGGCTTTCTCCATAACTGGAGTCAAGGCTGGTACCACGGTAGCAGGAGTTTGCCCTTGCTCCCACTGATCAGCGTCAACATGCACTGTGTACCAATGACATCTGTTACAGCACACTTGGGCCATCTTCCCCGGTCTTACGATTCCCTCTGCTGAGGTTTTGTGGGTCTGCGTTGGAAAGGGCAAAGTCGTGTCTCTCCATGTCAGCCTCTCGATATTCGCTGCCCTTCTCCTCCTCTTGAACTGCCGGACCTGGATAGCTGTCTCGTCGTGCGGTCCGCCTTGCGCGTACTATGCTCTCTTGCTCCACCTTTTATCTCTTTGGGGAAGGGATAGGGCTGTCAGGTGTGTGTAATTCTGATCAATTGCCTGACTTTACCTGATTCTTGGATTGGGACAGGTCAGGTAAACGGCTCTGGTGTTACCACATTTTCTAGTGTGTCGTGCAAAAATGTTTGTGTCGGAAAAA
Organism: Ambystoma mexicanum; assembly: GCF_040938575.1. NCBI lineage: Eukaryota > Metazoa > Chordata > Amphibia > Caudata > Ambystomatidae > Ambystoma > Ambystoma mexicanum. The sequence goes on from NC_090925.1 coordinate 513,980,817, forward strand.
GGGGTGCAGGGTAGTGGTTTTGAAGTGTCCTACATGGTAGGATGGGGAAAGGGTGTTAAAAGAAGGGGTATACCGCATCTCACCCGTCAGTGTCCCACTCCCCAAGTACCACCATCCAGGTGATCCTCCCTCACTGGTCCAGCCCCAGGAACTGGATCCAATAGCGATGGCTGAGTCCTGGCCACCTGGATGACAGATCCCAGGGGACTAGCCAGGGAGACACCTTCAGGTTTCTCACAGGTGAGATTGATGGCATTGGCGGTCTCTGAATTATGGCTCCTACAATATGAAAAGGGATGTTGAAGGGTTAATCCAATTAATTGCAGGTGTGCGCGTCAGGAACGCCATCCAAAATGCTGGTTGATCCTAGTGAATTGTGTTTGATGGAAGACCAATTGGAAAAACAAGTGCTGATTTGAGGAAAACTAGATGCATTAGTGGATCCAATGACGACATAGATCACCATATGCCCTAGCCTTGTGTTAGTGTGTAGTGGAATAAGGCTTGATTCACAAGTTCATGTAAAAATATAACAGCGTTATTCCAAGGAGGAACAACAATTTCCCTAAAAGTACTATTTTCTGTAAAAGAAGGAATGTTGTGTACGACATTAAAGACTCTTTTCTTGCATGACCCTGCTTTATGGCCTGACAATGGTTCTAGTGAAACAGTCAGTAATGCAGGGTAGGCACTGCCAGGGCATTCTCCTTGCTGATCCCTACGTTTGCATTTAATAAAACAAGTTTAAAATAAAGCACCTGTGAGGTGTTAACATACACTGTGCACATTTTTTCTTGCACAAGTTGGGAATTTCACAGAAATACTGAGTTTATTTACAGTACATTTGTATGGCACCTATACACTGGTGTTTCCAGGCGCCACAAGGGGTTAGAGGGAAAGACATGGGAATCAAAGAACAAAAACTGTTATATCAGTTAATTTCTGCTCTTTCCTCCCATAGACTTCAATGGCACACCCTTGCTTTTTGCCCATTTTGAATCCAGTCCTGACTTTTTGGAGTTCAGTAAAGGCTTCTGCTTTACTTCCCTTGCCGGTTTGCTCATTCTTATGCAGAAAATGATCAGTCCCTAGGTCTATCAGCACTGAGACACTATGAGCATCATAAGTTTGGTGGTATCCCAGCGATAAATCCACTGTGATACCACCAAATGTAATTACTGTTACCGCCACTTGGTCCAGCAGTATTACTGCCGGATTACAAGTGGCAGTGTTAGTCCATTTATTTGGAGTCGAGGGGTCATTTAGGTGGAATTACCACATCAGAAAATTTTGCCGAAATCGGTTGGAAAGTTGGTAGATCTACCACCAGCTCATAGCTGGCGGTGAATCCTAGAACTTTCCGCACAACTCATAGTTGGGTGGTGCAGTAATGCAGCAATATACAGTAATACTGCTGCATTTAACCTGCACCGTCCAACTCGTAATAAGGCACTATGTGTCTCCCTTTGTAAATTTCTTGTATTTTTACAATTACACTCAGCACCTTATGTGAAGTGCAGTTAGGATACGTTGTATCCACATAACTTTATGTAATGGCTTTTGGGTTACTTTTACAATGTTATGTTAAAAATTCTTATACCGTGCACTGTTGCCACCTGCGTGGTTTTGTGGCAATCCAGCGATCTGTTAATCAAGGGGGTAGGTTAGTAGAACTCAGCGGGAGAAAAGAGCAAGAGAGTTGTGATGTGCTGTTGGCAGCTTCAGTTTGGTTTAAATGGTTTGCTGAGCATAGGTGCGTTTTTAGGTTGGTAGCCACCATGTTCTGTTGGGCAAGGCTACGTGCAGTTTGTTCTGTCGCTGTGGTTTATTGGAGTGCGTTTTATTGTGCTGTAGAAGTATGGTTGTGTTTGGTTCAGAGTTTGAGAGGTGTATGCAGAAGGATGAGTGTTTAGTAGGGTTGGTTAGTGGCAGTACTCTATCCTACCCTCTCTGCTTTGACTGGCTGTGCCCTATATCCCTTCCCCTGTCGTACATTCTGGTGTGCTACAATTAACACTCTGTGTGCAGAAGTGTGGGTCCTCAATAGGGTTATTCAGTGGGAGTACCTTTTCTCTCCCCAAGTGTTCAGACTAAGTGGCACCCATGTCCTTTCCCCTTTAGTATAGTTGGTGTCCAGCAATTAAAGCACCCCACGGGTTCCTTCAGGGAGGAGGAGTTCCCTTTGTCTTTGTGCCATAGACAAACTGGTAGCAGCAGTGATATTCGTAAAGATTGTGAAACATTTTAGGAAAATATGGAGTGGGTGAATCAACATAGCAGCGCCAACTTACTTATGAAGTTTTAGTAATTATTTGAGTTTAGAGACCAATAGCTTTGATTCCTTGCTGCATGTACCTTATTGTGGTTACCTTCAACTGGTAACGTTCTTATTATCCTTTATTTGACCCTTAAGGCAACTATGCTCAGAGGAAATTCAAGAATTATCATATCTTATTTTGCTGGATTTAGATCGAAGTTCATCAAAAAATTGTATGCGAGATAGTGGCTCTTAGAATGTGTTTTTATTGTGCAGACATAATTCATGTACTAAACCAGCACCTTTGCACGTCGCCAATCATGTGGCTTTCTCAAGGTCAATATGCAACAAAAGTGGACCACAACTAATGATGTGTCCTGGCATTACAAATTAATACCTAAAAAGCCGTGCTAAGGCAATCAACTCATATGTGGAATCCATAGAGTAAATGTGAGCAAGTCCACTGACGAACTCAAAACTAATACAAATCAAAACAAATAGCTTCGAGCATTGCCAATTCATGCATTTGAAGAAATTAGATCTCAATCACATACAATTGGCAATAACATACAATACCATGTCAAAAGGTCAAGGAAGAGAGTAGCCAGGAAAAGAAACAACAAGAAAGACTAAAATCTGTATTAATTTATTTGAATGTCACACTGCTTGAGCATGGTAAAGGGAGTCAGCGTAAAAATAACTCCAAGAGAAAAGCAAGAGCTTTCAAATCATTACAGTTGCATCTTGTCTTGGACAGATTTTATTGCTAGTGTATTTTGTATCAATATGTATCATAAATGCAGCAGGGAGTGGCTATGTTAGAATACAAATCATTCTTATGTCAGCATGATGAGTTGTATAGATAACTTACTCATGTAAATTATGAAGTCCAAATGATGGCTGTAATTGATATCTATATTAGATTATTGGTTCTATATTAGATTATTGGATCTATAAATGTTAGGAGTTGAAAGTGATAAGAAGTTTTTTTTAAAAAAATGGATGTTAATATCAACATGAACGTAGCACATCCATGTAGGTCTCACTTGTCCATATTACTTGGGTGAATGTGATATGATGTTGGGCTCATGCGGATTAGAAAGGTGGGATTTCCTGTGCCAAAACTTGATGGCTGGACAGCCTGTATAAGAGGACATTTTGATAGATTGTTGAAAATGATCTCACAAGTAGACCTTGGGGAATGGGTTCTAATGCCATCTCATCTAGCTTACCCTACTTTTCCACAGATGGACTAGTCCATGCATTTCATTCTCTGCTGCCTTCCGCGTGTAAGCATGGGTGTCGCCATCTTGTACTACTAAAAACCTTTGTTTTGTTGAACTGATCTTTATTCAAAAGCTGGTTTGAATGCGCTAGCTAGATCTATAACTAATGTGCGTTATATATTATACAATACTAGCAGAGATTGGGGTAACCAATAAACAAGAGTGCGCAATCATATCTATTGTATATTGGAGTTGGATACCATTATGTTGTAAAGATCATAAATGAACCACGTTTATACACAACTCCTTCCATGCCCATTTATGGTGCATAATGAGACGTTCAGATGAAGACTACATCGGTTAACCGATAATAAATTGGTGATTGATGCGCATGGTATTTGCTTTGATCTCAAATGACTTGATGGTCTTTTCCACAGACATTTTAGATTGTGAATTGATTTGACGCTAAAAATAAATCCAAGTCTCACACAAATAATGCCTAAACTGTCATGTAAAACCTGTGAAGTTCAGTGTTTGCATTAACATCAGTTAGCAGATTGTTGTAGTTCTAACACAAATAATCCTTAATCTACGATAAGTACTATTGTTTCACAGAAACAAGTTCATCTCATGGTCATTGTTAAAACCAAATTTAATAGTTCAGCGTATGCAAATGGTTTGTTCTTCCATTTTCTTTTCAGTTTAAACTTCCCAATTGCCTCCCCTTGGATCTGCTTGAATGTACTTGATGCCCACAAATCGTATTTCAACATTGTAGTTTAGTTGATTATCTTCTTACCAGTATCAGGCCAAGGGAAGTCTGCAATCTTGTGCACCGATCGAGCAGATATATTCTCAAATCCTTGTACAAAGTTAATTTTACTTGTGCACTTTTTTGCCATTACCGCAAAGGGCTACTGAAGGTGGCTAGCGCCTTAAAATGGCTGTGCCACAAGGTTATCCGCTTGTTCTTTGGCATTCCTAGGTCAAAACATGCCTCATATGAAAGGCCCTTTCCTGAGAAAGCTGTGGCTTTCACAGGCTAAGGGTGGTTTGTGTGTGTGCAGTCAGACAAAGGGGCTGGGATGGTCTAGTCCAAATCCACATCCCTGGTGTCCGAATGTCTGTTGCTGGGCAGATGCGGCCAGTGGCTATCCATGATCGGATAACCACTGCCTGTTTGAATGGTGCAGCTCCTTTTCAATGGCGGGCTTGGGCACGGTCACAACCCAAATCCTGAATAAACAGGCTCTGGCAGCCATTCAAGAGATCATTGGAACCAGGGCCTCTTCAAAGTTGTCCCTGAAGCTGGCCAGTGCTCCACTGCTGTCCCGGTGAAGCCCTGCTCCTCTCACCCTGATCTTAAGAACCTCCTCATTGGTGGTTCGACACTTGGACTGGTGGGGACTAGTCTTGACCCATGCTTCAGGCTCCATGCCTTCTGCGCCTTCGGAAGATTCCCTGGAACAACCCAGTAGACTAACAAGCCCTCTCCTGGGCTACCTCGTTGCAGCCGTTGCAGTTTGAAGGTCATCTCTGGAACTTGGAGGATTGTGTGTGACAAGACGCCTGCGCCTGCATTTTCAGCCTTCTGGGCCTGCTCCTTTTTTCGTCCATTGAAGATTGCCTGTCGCCGCCTGACCATGGAGACTCCTGTTGCACCAATCCTTCTATCCCTGGAGGTGTCATGAGGTGGCCTGCTCAGCATAAATCGTCATATTTCTTTGTTTGGGTGTTCTACTGGAAGCTGTCTGAGATGGATTCCGAAGCACTGCAACTGACACAAACTAAATCGTGTATCCGAAAGGAAGCTCTGCACCACCCCAATGCCTGGGCCTTCCTCAACGGTATCAAGCACAGACGAGTGCGTGTCTCCAAATGGATTCTGCAACAGCAGCAGGGGTCAATGGAGAAAATCAGAGTCAGGGGGTAAGTGAACCTAACTTTCTGTCCACCCTGCTCCATGGGATTATAGGAGCGTAAAGTTGTGCCCCTAAATCACTCTTTCCTGATTTTTCTAGGCACAGGCCTACTAAAGGATCCCTTTCCTAGGACTATCCCAAGGACTGGGATTGAGGGAATTTACTTACCTGAACTTAATAATCATAACAGTAAATAGGGATATAGTGCCATAAAAATTAAAGCTGCGTAAAACAGTGAATATTTAACGAAAAACTTAAATATCAAAAAATAATTTCACAGACAATGTAATGCAATATGTATACAACATCCGATATTGTCCTTATACTAATTTATTTATTATTTAAATGTCTTGTAGTTCATTATTTTCACCACTGGATGCGGCTGTTCAAGTTCAATACAATGTAGTTCCCTTTTTGTCCCCTAGAGGCTTTCTCATTAGTTTGTGGTTTCCCGTGCCCACCACTTTCATTCTTCAGTGTTTCCAGCGATGGCTCCAGGTGAAGACGTTCCCGCCTTCATCGTGGCCTTTGATTTTTATTTTTTTTTTAAACTTTTTTTTCTCCACTTTTTGGATGCCTTTTTTTCCTGGAATCTTGACTTTTTTCAAATTTTTTTGGCTAATCCCTTTTTGGATCGATTATTTCTGGATTACTTTTTGGAATTTATTTTTTCACCTTTGACGTTTATTTTCTTGGTTACTTGGTTTTTTGATTTGATTTGTTTATCTGTACACTGTTTGGATCGTGGGATTAATTTTGGGAACTTGGATTTCTTCACATTTTTTTATGGATTTTTACTTGGAATCTTTGGCTTTTGGAATGCTTTCTTTGGACACTTTGGTTTGATTTCTTTTAGGAACTAGAATTTTTTCACGTTTTGGGGTGGCTTTTCTTGTAATCTTTGAATTTGCTTTCTTTGGACAATGTTTGGATCACTGGATTACTTTTGGGAAGTTGGATTACACTACGTTTTCGGATGTCCATTTATTCTAGATTTTGGATCGATTTTGCAGGATATGGTTCTTGGATTTGTGGATTTCTGCTCGGAAATGGGAAAAAAATGTAACTTTCTAAACGATGCACATTTGGACAGATATGTACAATGTGAGGTTTGTTAAGTTTAATATTTTAACTTTGTATTCCTTAACAACTGTGCATTTGTATACACAATCCAGGTTTCTGATGGCAACAGTATTTATTTTTTCAACAATGTAATTTCCCACTCCAGTGTTTGCATAGGGATGCACTGACAATTATACCTCTATTTCACCACTATTTTTTGTTTTCAGTATTTGAGGAACAATAAAATTACATATAACCATCATAAGCACTAGCATCACCAACCCACCTGCAAAGTATCAATTTTCAAAATGGTGACACTTGGTCACTAGGCCGCAAACAGATATGATTGAACTTCCTAAAAGCTAGGACAGCTGTTCTATGGTTATCCTGAAGAGTTTTGATTTGTAATGCATCAGAGTACTACATTTTGTTTCACTTGTCACTGAATCAAATGTTATTCTGTTTCTCATAGGGTGAATCTACATATCTGTTTTTATTAGTGTTGGAGTTACCACATTTGACTAAAAAGGTTATTTTCGTAGTCTGTATTTTAAAGGCCTAATAAACAATTGTATATTTGTATACTTACCTGTCTACACCTGTCTAACTAGAATTGTTGTGGTTGCTCTGTGTGAATTCATAGCCCTAGACCACTCTCGCACCCTTTCTAAGACTAAGTCTTGCCGCTCAGCTACCTACCTTGATTGGGTGCAGCTAAACTCTGTCTTCCCGTTCACCATAAGTGTGGCCTTCAAGGGCACATTTTGGAAACCCATCTCAACAGTCGTTTAAACACACATTCGTAAATCAGAAAAGTGGCAGATTTGTGAGAAACCCTGCAGTACCAGGTGCACTAATTGCCTCCACAACAATAGACTTTAGCAGCTTCGTTTCTTGCTAATGTTTACCCAACTGGTGTTCTTTTAAAGTGAAGAACCCATTGTACGGTTGTGTGAATTTTGGTTTCATCACATGGTTGTGCACTTGTGAGGTATGCAGTAAACTTACATTCTTTCTACACGTATTGGGAAAGGGTATTATTCTGCTGGAATAAGATGCAGAATTAGCTAGTGTGACAACACAGCTTTGGTGTTGATAATAATGGTCAAGTATGGTCAGGTGTTGAGGAAGCGAATGTTGGTAAGCGGGGGCGATCGTCTCAGACCCCCCCCCCCCCAATAGGTTTCAAATGCAACAGAGGCCTAACAACGCATTGAATGGGCTCAGGAAGTTTGCAGGGGGTGCCCATAGAAGTTATATTGTCTTACTTTACTAGGTAACTGGGAGTAGATTGGATTAGAAAATGAATTTTGAAATAGCAGCCTGGTGTGCGCTGAAGCCAGGACAGTAGACTCAAGCGCAAAACATAGAAATGTGTGTGTGAATACAGGAGTTGGTCGCAGTGTTGGTGAGGCCAAATTTGGGGGATTCATACTCATTATTCCATACCAACATGCAACTCAGAAGAAATGTGCCCTGCAAGGCCATGAGGGAGCCGAGAGCTAGTTGTGAGCAGCTATTGCCATGAGAAGGAAGGCACAAGCATCTGACCTACCCCAGCCCAAATTATTAGTGTCCATAGGCCCCTGTCCCAAGACCCTGACATTCCAAAGTACAGGACAGACCCAGACCACCGACCATAAAGCTGTTGGATTGTCAATCCATCTAAAAAGAACATAGCAGAAGACCCTAAGCCTCTGATTTGTGCTGCAAGGTGCCACAGTGGGAAAGTAACCCATTTAGATCTGGGGTGGGAAGATCTGGAATGGCACCGACGTGTCTGGAATCGAGCTGGGGTTTGTAAAATACTGTGACCTCGAAAGTAGCCTATGTCTGCAGCAACAGGTGCACATTAGGCCAACAGATGGGGCATGTTAGGATTTGTAGCTTTTAATTGCTCATTAAAAATGGTGGACCCGATGACGTACAACGAAGAACCCCACGTGGAAGACAACAGACAGGAGGAACTGGGACCAATGCCCTGGCATTCCTTATGGAGCAGGCCACCTTTGTATAGCGTCACACCAACCAGCTACACGGATTTGTACCTTATGCGATGTACGTCAATTGCGACACGTTTCACCTTCAAAAAGCCATGCATGTACTAATTTTGTCAGAGCGCTATGTGGCAGAAGAGTTCTTTGCTATCGCATATCTGTTTAAATGAGAATAAACCAGTTGAAGGAGTGTGCATGTCTCTTTTTCTATGAGTGTGCAGGGGGAGCACAAGGGATGGTCCTTGAATAGGTTTAGCCCATGGTTTAGGTAGGACCTCTCCCTAAAGGTGTAGGATGGGTGTTATTGTCGTTCTCTATATGTGTTAAAGGAATGTTTTGGTCAGAAATATTATTGTCCCTATGGTTCGGCCATGTGTTTTTAACCATAAATTGATCGATCGTACAAACATTTCCTATGGACCTTACCAGAGTTTTCGTCTTTTGAACACAAATGAAATCAGGCAGCAGAGCGCGGCCATCTTGTGATAATCTAATCAGTTGACGCATCGCTCTGGGTGAACTGCCTTTGCGGCACTAAATCATATCCCCCGCCCCTGAGCCGACAACAGTAGACGCGTACCACCTATTTCACAACGCCAAAGCACGTCTCCTGTCAACATTCTCTGCACTTCAGCTAATGACGTGTCGCCTGGAAATGGCAGGACGCCTCTTTCCTCAATAAGTATAAACAGACAGTTTCACAACACACAACAGCAGATTTTCTTTTCCATTCCTCTCACTGTATTTCTTTGACTATTCCGTGACTCGTTTCTGTGCTCTGTTCAGCTACCCTCGTTGCTTGTAGGCTGTGTGAACACATATGTACCATCGCTATAAATTATTTTCGTTTGTTTACCACACAATGACAACAATAATGCCCTACCAGTACGAGCCCGAGTAGTCTGAGGTGGAATTACTGGAAAGAAAAAGATGCGGAAACGATGGGGCTTCGGACGACAGTTGGGAGGACGATTCAACAGATGAAGAGCCTGGGCCTGGTCGCATGGACTGTGTTTCCACCTGGTGTACCTGCAATCGCTGCGCGCTAATGCCAACCAAGGAGGAGAACTGCTGCTGCCGAGAAAACTCTGAATGCTTGTCCTACATATCGCAAGGCGAGCCACGGCCGCAATGCGTTACTGAGCTGCCAGACTTCAGGGCAGCCTGCCTCACACGGTCTGTGTTGACGATTTTGATGGTGCTTATGCACGAACTTCACGCAACAGTTCGCCCTCGTAATCCGAGTAAGTATACTTTGGTTGTGATGTCAGTTAGGCCACTACTATTTCATGGTCGCCTCCTATATTCTCTTAACTTCAATATATAATGGTCATATCAATTTAGCCTTGCAATTCTCTAGTAATAGTCGTATAAAAGTAGTTCAATATTGAGCAGTGTCTAGTTAGCATTTTACCTGGCAAAAATGCCATTGGATACAAGATTTGTCATTGACAACTAAGGTTTAATACACCTATATTGGTCATTTAAAAACAGTTTGCATCTTTCTCTTTCACAGGTGGTACCGGCTGGTGGCCTATCGTTCTTTTACATGGTGGCTTCATGGGAGGCTTGGACACCGCATTCGACGAGTAATAACCGCCTGTGTCGTTGGTGCCATTAGAGAAACTTTCCCCAGTGACAACTGTCTGTACAGGGGATTTTCCCTCGCTGTGCTGCAACCAGACCTTTACAACGTGTAGTAGTTTTGTGCCATCAAAATACGAAATAAAATAAAACACCATATTTTTTATCAATGGTTGTTTCAGTTTGAGTGAATCAAGTGTGTCTACATTCAGCAGTGTTCCGGTGCCTTGTCTGCACGCCCCAAGCCCATCCATCCATCCATCCTCCCTCCACTATCAAAGGCAGTTTACACCAGTGGATGGCGCTGCCAAGGGGTGCTGTCAGGGGCGCAAATGGCCAAGGTGCCAAAGACCATGTACACTTCAAAGCTATTTTTCGCGCAGGGGTCATTGTTCACATGGCCCTCTCAGACCCCGTGTCTCCAGGTAGGCTCCCCTTGAAGCAGGCCGCGCCCCTGCACACCACATAAGTGGTGTCTCCATTCAGCAGTGTTCCGGTGCCTTGTCTGCACGCCCCAAGCCCATATATCCTCCCTCCACTATCAAAGGCAGTTTACACCAGTGGATGGCGCTGCCAGTGGGTGCTGTCAGGGGCGCGAATGGCCAAGGTGCCAAACACCATGTACACTTCAAAGCTCTCTTTCGCGCAGGGGTCATTGTTCACATGGCCCCCTCAGACCCGGTGTCTCCAGGCAGGCTCCCCTTGAAGCAGGCTGCGCCCCTGCAATCCACATAATACCACGACATATACAAGTCAATTCGTGAACGTGCTACCTGAGAACCCCGGTGACCGATGCTAATCTGCTCATTGTCGTGCTATCTGTGAAATTCTGTGACTGCTGCGAGTCAACTCGTCAGTGTGCTACCTGTGAACATCTCCCTGTTCTCCTGCCACTAACTACTCTGCTTGCTGAATCTAACTGTTTGTTGGTCAAGGTAAGGGCATGTATCCTAATCATATCTCCTTCATCTGTAAATTTCTATCTATTTCGAAGTAACGTACTCAGTAGTGCTATGTTCATTGGTCTCATTGCTATTGACTTGAGCTTCATTTGTTAGGTTATCGATATATCAATTTTCATCAGTGTCAATCGGCATCGAATTGCATCCTTCGCGGACCGTGTCTATAATATAAGCATGTTTCCTTTTCATGCACTATAGTACATTCAAGGGACGAGTAACATGTTCTGATTTTCGTCACATCAATGAATTGCTTATGAAAGAAATACAGCCGCCCACACTGCACTGGTTTTGCTGTGGTTTTCAAAACATAGCTTGCATTGAAGAATGTATGGTCCAATTCCTTATTTCTCACATTTTTATGCAAAGTAAAATTCGAATAATGCCTGCATGTTCGATTTTCGGTTGCCCTTCGAAGACCCAAGACAAATCTGAAGGCACTACAATGCATGTATTCCCTAAAACTGTAGATCGAATTAGAGAATGGGTCAGATACTGCGGATACGCACCAGCAGAGCTTGAAAGTCGAGGAAAAAAAAAAAACTCTTGGAGGACAAGAGGGGTGATCGATACTGCAAATCTAGCCTGCACTATACCGCGGATATGTAAGACACATCCTTGTACACATAGAAGAATCAACTGAGAGCGACTCGAAAATTGCTCCCAAACGCTATTCCGACTTTATTCGTTCACAAGCTTCCACAGGTGAGTCACGCTTCCGGATTTAGCTTTAGGCCTTGCGGTAGTGTGCAAGTAACCAAATGGATTGATTGGTATTTTAGGTGCAAGTGTCACTAATAACTATGCTATATTGTCCTTTGAAATAGCATAATGTTTTCGTAATCTGTCTACACATGCCAATTTTTAAGATTAGCATTTGTAAATCAAATAATATTTTCCCTTTACAACTCCATGACTATGCACTGAATATGAAGGAGCAAGCTTCAGCATCCATGTCTTGCCTGGAGTCAAAAACCACCACGGGCGCGTATCAGGCAGTCTTACTTAGCTATTCAGTTCCGGAATTGTTTTATGCATGGAATTTGAGATAATCTGATCATATTTACATACCGTGTCATTCGTTTACACATGATTTCATTCGTGGTTTGCTATTGATCTCTAACTTTGTCGTCGTCCAAATGTGTGTGTTCAATTTACAATATTTTCCTCCATACTAATGCAAGTACTCTGTTTCAGGGAGATGCTGGAGTATCCTCTACAATTACAACATCCCTTGTAGTTGTTCCAGATGTACGGTTACTGACAGTTCCATCAAATGAGATAATCTGATCATATTTACGTAATTGTCATTCGTTTACAGAATGTTTCATTCATAGTTTGCTATTGATGTGTACCTGTGTCGCCCCAATGTGTGTGTTCAATTTACAATATTTTCATCCTTACTAATGCAAGTACTGTGTTTCATGGAGATGCTGAAGCGTCCAATACAATTAGATCATCCCTTGTAGTTGATCCAGAGCCAGGAGGTATGCGTACTGACAGTACCCTCTAATGAAAGAAAGTCGGTCTACTTTTATGTGTAATGCAAATTACTTATTTTAAATGGATACTCTATTCTATGGATGTATACAAGATCCGTATATATTGAATGGGAGGCATGCGGATCCGAGTCGGTGCACCAGCTTGCTGATGGTGATGAGTAAAGAAGGTTTCAAAGAAAAAGAAAAATAAGGTTATTTATAAACAGTTAATATTTTTAGCAATTGTTTTGTGCTGAGGCCTTCATTATATGCTTTTATTTAATGTAAACTGTAAGATACTGTATGTTGGATTTACACTGAACATCTTTTTTCCCCCCATCTGTCCTGTAGTTGCCCGATGGAGTACGGACAATGCAGACACAGACAGCGATACAAATGAGAGCTGCTGCTTGCCAAACTGTTTCCACCATGGAGGAACTATTAATTGAGGCGCGGTGTGTTCAGACTCGATATGCTTTTGTCCAATGGCCAGAAAATGAATTTAATGTGACCAGCGAATCCAGCAAAGTGTTTTTGGACCATTGCTACAATACGACTGCTCCGCCAGATGAACATGAAACTGAATGTATAGAAGATAGTTTTATATTAGTCGCAGAGCACTTGATCCAATCGACACCCGCCAAATAAATGCCACCCAAAAAGCAGTCGACACTGATGTTTTCTCCTACCCACGGTGAACTAACAGATGTTGAAATGACAGACTGAAGCATCAACAATATTGACAGACGAACTAGACAAAGATCTCAACTTTAGTATGTCCAGTTTGGCTGATATGTCCACACCGGTTCAGTCCGAAACAACAGTGATGCAGGATGACAGTCGAATACAGGAGGCCAAATACATAGTATTCGACAGCAGCTTGATGGAGATTATAAAGATGCTGAAATGTGTGCATTCAGTGAGAGGGGAAGTATGTGGGCAGCCATTGGTGAATGTGACTCGTCTAATACAAGGCAGTAACCTCAAAATACATGCCACCTGTCAAAAGTTACATAAAACATTTTCATGATCCGCTCAACCGATGCTGGGGAAACTGCCAGCTGGCAAGCTGCTGTGTGCAGCAGCTTTACTTTTCAGTGGTTCTAGTTTCAGGAAGTTATCCAGTTTGTCAGTTTGTGGGACTCCATTTCATTTCTAAAACGCAGTACTACCAATATCAACATGATTATCTATTCCCTGCCATTAGTGAAGCTTGGAAAATTGAACAATTGTCTATTCAAAGTACATTCTCAGACAAACTGTTCAGGCTAGCCGGCGATGGACAGTGCGACAGCCCCGGATTTTCTGCTAAGTACTGTACATACCACTTTCAGGACATGGAAAGTAAGAAAATTGTAAGTTCGGTGGTCGTGCAGGTTTCCGAATGTAAATCCTCAGTGGCCATGGAGAAACTTGGTTTTATAAAATCACTGATAGATCTACAATCGAGGGGAAAACAAATCGACCTCATAGCCACGGACAGAAACGTTTCAATAGCCAGGACAATGAGAGAGCAGTTTCCAAATATTAAACATCAATTTGATGTATGGCATGTTGCCAAATCAATCAAATAAGTATCTGCTGCAGGGGGGAAAAAAAAGGTTTGGAAAGTATTTCACACTGGTCCCAGTCTTTCAGCAACCATCTTTGGTGGAACTCCAAAACATGTGACGGGTCTGTGGAAATTCTACTGGAAAAAAGGCGGTCACTAATGCACCACCTTTCACCACTGGACAGAAAACCAACATTTCCACCAATGTGAACATGGCCCATTGTCCCCGCAGCAGGCACGGAAGAAGTGGTCGATTCCATCTTCACCTCCACACAAAGCCCTTGAGAAGATTGTGTTTGATAAAACTATCAAGCGATCTGAAGGGACTCACAGAATTCTGTCACAGGAGATTTGGAGGTGTTCCACAATATGTGCCTAAAGTACAGGCCAAAGAGATTGCATTTCGGCATCGGAGGGATGAAATATAGGACATTACTAGCGGTATTAGCGCATAACGAGAATGTAGGCCGTGAACAATCTAGGACTGCAGGAAACTTAGGGATGCTTCGCTACACTATGGCCTTTACTAAAAGAAGCAAAAAATGGGTTGTCAAACCAGTATATGATGAAATGGAATTAGATTTTGTTAAATATCATATTAATGTCGTAGAGATTCATACTCATGGAATTGCACGCAAATCTGTTCAGGGCACACATTGCCAAAAAACATTGCCAACAGTTCAAATCCCAGTACAAATGATTACCATCTGTTTTTATTTTTGCCAAAAATGTTTTTATAAAGTGTCCAAATAAAGTATGCATTTTTTTATTTCAAATCTATCCTCTTATTTAAAAAATAGTACAATTATTAAGATTGACATATAATGTAACACTGCCTTCACATTTCACAGTTTAGTCGAGCTACTGTGGGACCTTTATTTATCGTGTTAGTGCCCGATGGATAACGGTGTGTAAGAATCTTTGGGTTTTGGCAGTTGCCTTGCCATACAGTTCCCCCAAACAGCTGAATATCTGCCCATCACACACAATGGATGAGACCTAGGCTACATAAGATACTAGGCACGCAAGAAGTACCAACCGTGAAAACATGCCATGGGGTAGGAGGCCGTGAGATAAGGAGAGGTGGGGCTATTACTAGACACACTGGCTCAGTTTTTGTGTTTCATCGACTACAATTTTGGAGTAGGGCGCATTCTGTCATTGGCAAGTTTCCCCTACCCCTCAGCAGTGCCACGGACAGCGAGCAGTGACAGCCCCCAATTTCTTTCCTCCAGTGCCCGTGCTTCAAAATTCCAGTTCTCATGGATGCGTGTACACGGGATGTTGCAAACTAAGAATGTATGTTCATTGTGAGTGAAGGTCACCAGCTTTGAATTTTTGCTTGGGAGCTGGGGAGGCCCACGTGTCGCACACAGAGCATAAGGTTCTATTGTTTTTTGACCTTGAGAGACAGGGACCATTCCGAAAGGGATTGAATTGAAGGAGGGGTGTAATAACGTAAGATATGATAAGGTTGTCCATTCAGAAACTGAACCTAGTTACATGTAAGTTTAGTTTATAAAATAATCGTTGACACAAACGAAGTCTGCGTTACGGTCTGCATTACGCCAAGAGAATGGAAATGCTGAATATAATGTAAGTTTCTATCTAAACAATTTTATACCAGAACTAGTCCAAATACGAATAGCTGACCGTTATTGCTGGGTTACATTGTACTCGTTCGTTCTGTGTGGCATATTGCAATGAAGTGCAAGTACAACCTTTGTGTGCTGGTCTTTCTACTGGGCACATGTGCAGTCCAGCATTGACATGCATGTAGACCACCACTCGTTTCCCCTTGTTTCAACGCTAATAAATCATTATATTGTACACCTCGATTTGTCGTCTCATTTTATGCATTACTTTTAGAGCTGAACATACTCCATTGCAATATCCTCGGAAGCAAATAGCGGAGTACTTTGATATTCCACGTTGTGTTCTCTCGGTTCACATTGCGTCAGCTCTGCGCTAATAAAATGATTAAGTGTAATAAAGATCGGCTACTGAGAGACATTTCTATTTTTATGTTTTGCGAACAGGTACATCCTGCCATTCTGCCATTGTCATTTATTCCAGATCCCAACCGACGTTTTCTTCAACCGCCAGCTGCAGCTACATGTCAATCACTGGATTTGACTATTTTTTGGGACGATCGCCAAGGTCCAATATGCCTTTACGCTGCACCATTGATTAGGAGCAACATAACCTTTACGGTGGTCTAGTGACAAGTTGATGCACCAGCCTTGCAATTCACTGTGCGACCAAAGTGCTCCATTTACCCAAAACGAACACCCAGTGTACCAAAAAGGAGCAGCGCGTGACTCACGATAAACATTTGCGGATCGAGAGCAAAGAAAAATAGTTCCATTTTGATTGAGTATGTCAATTGCCAAATGTTCTCGAAACATTTAATGTGAAATAAATGTACTTTACCAATTGTAGTGTCTTGCTGTTTACTTTTAAAGTACTGTTTCATATTCCGATTTGTGACGCGTTGTGTTGTGAGATGATGTGTTGTTTTCCGGGTTTTGCGTCAAGTTGCAGAGGTGACTGGGCACGTTTGGCTGCGCTACCCAATGACATCACGAAGAGGCGGAGAATATCAATGATTTGGTGATGTCAGGCTCAGGGGCGGGGGCTATGATTTAGTGCTGCAAAGGCAGTTCAACCAGGGCGATGCATCATCTGGTAAGATCATCACAAGATGGCCACCCCCTGCTGCCCGATTTCGCTTGTGTTCAAAAGACGAAAACTCTAGTAAGGTCCATAGGAAATGTTTGTACGATCGATCATTTTATGGTTAAAAAGACATGGCCGAACATATAGGGACAATAATATTTCTGACCGCATCATTCCTTTAAGTTTGATACTGCCTGTGCAGTTATTTTATTAGGTATCTTTGTCTAGAATCTTTATAAAGTGTAGTTGAAAAAGTGAGACTGTGTCTGATAATATCCAGTTTGTTGGAGAGCCAGTTATGCAGGTAGTAGTGAAAGCAGGAGTAGCTGATAGAGGCCCACATGTTTGTACGGTTTAGTAATCTTTAGGTAAATAAAAGTTGTTTGGTATGATTTCAGATCTGCCAGTCATGGGAAAGAGGATGCAGAGAGTGTGGCTAGCTGTGTGAAGCCAATGAAAATCTGAGGCAAAAGAAAATCTACATTGGTAATGTAACAATGCCAGTACCGTTGCCTTTGCCAAGAGGGGATGGATCCCACCCCAAACCCCTCAACTGGGGATGGGAGGCCTAACAGGGAGAAATCTAGAGCATGTCCAAACCTCAAGGATGACAGTAGAGCGGGCCCCAATTTCTGTCTCCCACCCTCTGCTTGTGCCAGTCTGTATCTGGGCAGAACCCGTGCCTCACACCATGCCTGCAAACCAAAATGCTTGCCAGTGTTTTTCCTTTTCTTCTAGAAGCAACTATTTAAACCTGGCCCTCCAGTGCCATCCGCAATGACAGATCAGAGACCAGATCACTTGAAAACAACCTTTCAGTGTCCCACGCTCCGCCGCTGGAGACGGACAACCAGCAGAGAAAGAGGGGACCAGAAACAAACCCTACACCTCTGCAAGAGAAGCCGCGCCAAACACCTGCAGCCAGCACCCTAGATCACCAGTGACTGAACAACTGGCAACTGACCACCACAAAAACTGCACTTAGCTTAGGGGAGCCCAGAACAAGGTCCCCCAACATGGATAGTCTGTTCCAAAAGCCCCCATCACTGCCCTGTGGCAAACCAGCGGAGAAAGGGAAGGGGGGGGGGCATAACACACTATTTGAGGAAGGCAGAATCAGATTGACCAGGGCAAGTAAACCAATCACAGGAGGGGGTAGGAAAGGAAAGGAAAGAAAAGGAAAGGAAAGGAAGAGCACAGTGTAGGAGTGATTTATGGAGGAGGAGAGGTATTGGTTAGTAAGTGAAAGTAAGGTTTTTGAGCAGGAGGCAGGGCAGTTGAAGTGGGGAAGGGGGATTTAGAGTACAGCGGTGGTGCAGAGGACGACGTAAGAGTATCAGGAAAGCACTAGTAACATTCAGGGGTGAAAGGGAGGTTTAGAGAGAAGGGGAGACATTGGAGGGACAGTGGAGTAGAATGCAGGGATAAGGAGACAAGGTGGGTGGAGTTGGGTGCAAAAGAGTACAGAGGAGAACACCAGGAGGAGAGAAGTGGGAGGAGCGTAAGACAGTGGCAGAAGAGCAAAATGAAACCGGCCAAGCATTTGCAAGGCACAATCCCATGTCCTATTCAAGCACTGTAGATACAGTTAGAAGTCCCTAAGGGAGTATAGATAGGGGCGTGGCCTGGCGCTCATGCTGTAAGGCTGCGTTTACATCAAGCTCCGGCATTCATCCTGTGTTGATCCTGTAAACGGCACTTATTAGCCTGTTTTCCTGCACCCAGCTTGTCTGGATAACTGTCCGGCAATCTCCACTGATCAGATAGAGTGAACTTGGACATACTTGAGGCAGTGGAGATGCTGCCAAGCCGATTGAGCCGGACGTGCGCCTAAAAAAATTGGAGGCAAGATGGCAACATACGAGCGAAGCACCACTCTGTTGAAGCAGTGCTGAAGAGGATCCGAGTAGCAAGTCAACGGTACCTGCGGTCGTTAAACACAACAGTGCACCGAAGCAACAAGAACACTCCCAGGTGCCGGTGGGGCGGTGCCTTGAACATGGACACACGCCTCAGTGCGCTGCCCAGTGACTCCCCCGAGAGGTTGCCTGATTTTTCTCCTTCGATCCTCTGCACGTCTGGAGCCCTCGTTTTTTGCTTTAGAAGACCTCCTGCTGCTTTACAAAGAACTCCAGCAAATGCAGCACCTCTCAATGGGTAAGCGCTCCATTTTTGGTGTGTTTTGCGTCTGATGCCGAACGCTCAGCATGTTGTGCTTTAAATTGGAAAAATACCATGCTGGCAAAGCACCAACTACCTGGAGAGCCCTCGCCTGGCTCATTTATTCAAAAAACCCTGTTTTCCACTCTATTTTTGCCTCTCGCCCATTGTTTCTTTCCTGCCTCCAAGATGGCTGCTCCTTTTCCCTTTGCCTAAGCTCCACTGGGCCTGCACTGGTCTCCCCCTCCCATTGGTTGCAGAGGTCGCCATAGACCAATAGCAGAAACCCAGAGGCGGGAGCCGGGCCAATACACCAAGGCCCACACAAAGGCTCCTGTCAGCTTCCCTGTCTGCTTTACAGGCTGCAACATGATTTTTCTGCCACAGCCAAACCTTCCCTGAGGCTGCTACCCCTGGACTATTGGACTACCATGACTCTTACAACACATTCTGCTGTGGTTGGTCCCTCCTTTCTGACTTCCGTTGTACTACCTACTCTGCTGGTACTTGTTGTGAAGTGCTTGTTGGTGAATGTCGTGTGGTTGTGCATCATTGGAAAGGAAGGACATGTGTTGTGAAGTGCTTCCTTGTGAAAGAGAGACCCTTTGATGTCATGTGGAATGTTGATGTGTGAATGCTGAATGAGTGTTCTACCTGAGGTCAGTTAAGCCTGGGTGATGGGACCCAGTGGTTATCCTTATATGTAGCTTAATGTAACTATGTAATAAAGTATATGTAAGAAGCCCAAGACGACCCATGAAGTCACATTATTACAATACTCCTTCAGCTCTCCTTGTTATGTTCTCAAATTGTAGTTGTGTCTGTACTCACCCTTACCATCTGACTCCCTCTTGTCTCCTTAACTACAGGACCTATATCTATCCTTAAAGTCAAACCTGGGTGTAATTCTGCATTTAACTTGAAAGTCAAACTTGGGTGTATTTTGCATTTAACTTGATAGTCAAACTTCGGTGTATTTTGCATTTAACTTGAGAGTCAAACCTGGGTGTAATTCTGCATTTAACTTGAAAGTCAAACTTGGGTGTATTTTGCATTTAACTTGATAGTCAAACTTCGGTGTATTTTGCATTTAACTTGAGAGTCAAACTTGGGTGTAATTCTGCATTTAACTTGAAAGTCAAACTTGGGTGTATTTTGCATTTAACTTGAAAGTCAAACTTGGGTGAATTTTGCATTTAACTTTGCCCATTGATTGTAATCCTGCTAGCCCAGTGACTGTTCCATACCGCTGCACCTGCTTTCTCCTCCCCCTGCCTCCTCTCTTCATACTCATGGCGCTGTCTGTTTCTCCCATCTTTTCCAACTGCTTCTCTATCAACTATCCTTCCCTTCTCACTAAATCTGGAAAGAAGAAGTTTAAAAAGGATATCTTGGCCTTCAACCCTGGTCTCCCTATTGCTGATAGCTATACCAGCGCCTCTTCAAGACAGACCGTCACAGACATCCTCTTTGTTGTTCCTTCGTCTGATCTATGGACCCCCCATATGATCTCTGTGCTCTGTCCTGTCTCCTCCTCTCCCATAAATGATGGCACTCCCTGGGAAATCCTCATGGCTTCTTTTGACTCCTCCAGAGTCATGCTTAACGTCTACCTAAATGGCACTGTCATGGTCCAAGGTCCCCAGGCAAATGTCCTCCTCTTCGATAGGCGTTTCCCTCGCCTCATCAACTTCCTTTCTTCTCCGGCTATCCCCTCCTCTCATTCCTTGGCTACCTTGCCCACTCTTCCCTCCTCTGCTCATCTTCTGGCTAACTCCACAACTCCGCAAGGCATACCTCCGATTTTTACCCCTCCCCGGAAGGTTTTTAAGGCCGGCAACCTTTTTCATCTTGGCACTCAACTCTCGCTTTGCTGACCTTGACGTTCTTGGTCTTAGAGACATGGTTCACGGCCAGCTCTGTCACGAGATTTGACACTCTCCTCCCTGATGGCTACAAGATCCTCTCCGCACCCAGATCCACCCCCCCTGGAGGGGGTGTAGCCTTGATCTTTCCTGAATGGATTCCTGCCACTATAATTCCCACTCAGATCTACTCCTCTTTCGAATGCCTCGTCTGCAGGCTCTCAATCTCTCCTAGCCACTCTCTTAATGTTGCCACTCTCGACCGGCCCCCTGGTCAAATCACCCCTTTTCTCTCTGAGTGGGCTGACCTCTCCTCCTCTCTCCTGGCCTCAACCACTCAACTCCTCCTCCTTGGTGACCTCAACATTCACCTTGATTCTCCCTGTCCCTCAACATTGCTCTTTCGCGACCTCTGCTATTCCCTCTCTATCCTCCCATCTGGGCCAACGCACTCTGCAGGGCACACACTTGATGTCTTGATCTCCTCGAGCCTCCCCCCATCTATCCCTCTGTCCACTCCCCTCTCCTGGAGTGACCCATAGGAATATATATATATATTCTTCCTCTTCCTCTTCCTCTTCCTCCTCCTTCTCTGAGTGGGCGGATCTCTGCTCTTCCCTCTTGGTCTCAACCACTCAACTCCTCCTTTGTGGAGACTTCAACATCCACCTGGATGCTTTCTGTCCTTCCACTGGACTCTTTTGTGACCTCTGCAACTCTATCACTCTCTATTCTCCCCTCTGGCCCGACTCACTATGCAGGGCACACTCTGGATGTTCTGATCTCTTCAGACCTTCCCCTTTACATCCTTCTCACCACTCCTCTCTTCTGGAGTGATCACTTTCTCCTTTCCTCCCATCTCACACTCTCTACCCCTCAGGCCAAGCCAACTCCAGCACTGCCACCTACCTTCTCGGTTATCCGACCCATGAAGCATGTGTCAGTTGAAGCTTTTGCCACCACTTTCTCACCCCCCTTCACCCTTGGCTGACTCACACCCTGACACAGCCCTTTCCATGCTCCACTCGGCTATATCTGATACTCTCGATGTTCTTGCCGCTGTCACGAGGATCCGCTTGAAGCACAAAGCCAAATGCAACACTTGGTACGACTCCGACCTCGTCACCCAAAAACTCAAGTGCTGGGTGGCTGAGAGGAAATGGCGTGCTTCCGGTACATCCTCTGACAAACTGGGCTGCCGCCTGCTCCAAAGTGAATACCAGCTGTCTCTGTCCTCACCAATAAAAGAGCCCACATCCAAGCCCGTGTCTGTGCGGCATATCTCTCTCTCTCTCTCTCTCTCCTCTGTCTCCTCCCCCCCAAGCCTACCCCAACACTGCCACCTACCTTCCTGGACATCCGGCCCATGAAGCGTGTGTCAGTCAAGGCTTTTGCTTCCACCTTCTCCCCACCCCCTCTTCCTCTGGCTGACCCACACCCTGACACAGCCCTGTCTTCTCTCTATTCTTCTATTTCTGATATTCTTGATGTTCTTGCCCCTGTCATGAGGATCCGCCTGAAGTTCAAAGCCAAGTGCAATTCCTGGTAGGACTCCAACCTAGCTAAACAAACGTAGATGTAGGGCGGCTGAGAGAAAATGGAGGGATTCCTGCTCATCCTCTGAATAACTGGCCTGTCGCCTTCTCCAAAGGCAATACCGTCTCTCTGTCTGTACCAAGAAGAGAGTCCACATTCAAGCCAGTGTCTCTGCGGCATCTAACAGCTCGGCCGAACTCTTTAAAATTTCTAAGGTGCTGGCCAACCATGCTGCAGTCTCTACCCATCCCCTTGCCTCTCAGGCTCCTTGCAATGCCCTGGCCTCACACTTTATCTCAAAAACCCAGGACATCCTGTTTGCTGACCCTCCTCCAGTCACCCCCCCACCCTCCTCCTCTTCCTTTCCTCTCTTCTCTTCTCCCCTTATGAGGTCGCTAGACAAGTCTGATCTATGAAAGCCTAGTCAAAACAGGTTCATTCCCTGTTCCTCTAAAACTCTCAAGGACCATATTGATACCCTCACTCTGGCCCTTGCCGACTTCTGCAACCACTCCTTTGCCTCAGGATCCTTCCCCCACCCCACTTAAGCACTCCCTTGTGCATCCTCTCCTCAAGAAACTCACAGAGAATCCCTCTTGTCCAGCCAACTATCGCCCAATTTCCATTACCCCCTTCTTAGGCAAACTCCTTGAAAAGCTGGCCATCTCTCAGCTAAACCTTCATTCTGATTCTGTTGGCTGTCTCCATGACCATCAGTCTGGCTTCAGAACTGGCAGAAGCACGGAAACTGCTCTCCTGAACATCCGTGAAGATCTGCTTTCCAACCTTGACTCTAGCATTCCCTCTGTTCTCATCTTACTTGATCTCTCCTCTGCCTTCGACACGGTCAACCATACCATCCTGCTCAACCGTCTCCGGGTTAACTTGGGCATCACCGATCAGGCTCTGGCCTGGCTGACCTCTTTCCTCTCTGATCGACCCTCCCAGGTCCAACTTGGGTCCTTCCTATCATCCGTCTTCCTCTCCACCGGTGGTGTTCCCCAGGGGTCTAACCTCTCGTCCTGGCTTTTCAAACAATGCCTGGCAACTCTTGATCGCTGTATTGCCATTTTCTGCTCAAACTTCCAGTGCTATGCAGACAACTCATTTTCAGGCTGCCCTCGGCCACCTCCTCCACCTCTCTCATCACTGATTGCCTAACTGCCATCCAAGATTGGTGTGCCGCCAACAATCTTTGTCTTAATGCCAGCAAGACAGAGATCCTCCTCATTGGCACACCATCACCTTCCTTTCCCCTCACTCTCTGGTCGGCCTCCCTTGGCCCTCCTCCTATCCCCACCTACTAGGCCAAAAACCTTGGTGTCACCTTTGATTCCACACTCTCCTTCTCTGCCCACATCGCTGATGTATCCAAAAAGTCAAACCTCCTACTGCACCTCC
Organism: Ambystoma mexicanum; assembly: GCF_040938575.1. Classification (NCBI taxonomy): domain Eukaryota; kingdom Metazoa; phylum Chordata; class Amphibia; order Caudata; family Ambystomatidae; genus Ambystoma; species Ambystoma mexicanum. The sequence goes on from NC_090925.1 coordinate 514,004,498, forward strand.
TCAGAGGTATTCTTCCTTTCCTCTCATTCCTCCAGAAGCTCACTGTCTCCCAAGCTCTGGTTCTCTCTAAACTGGACTACTGCAACAGCCTCTTTCTTAATCTACCTGCCTCTACTCTCCGCCCTTTACAATTTATCCAGAACAGGACTGCGAGTCTTGTCCTTGGCCTCAAGCCCTGGGATCGTATCTCTCCAGCTCTGAAATCTCTCCATTGGCTCCCAGTGGATGCAATGATTAAATTCAAAACCCTCTGCATTGTCCACAAGGCTTTCTGGGGCCTGGGTCCAACATACCTTCAGCTATCCCTCCGCAAATACCTGCCATCTACCTCCCATCTCGAGCACTTCACTCCTCTACCTCTAACTCCCTCAGGGTCAGTCGTTTCTCAAACAAACGAGCTGGGGGTAGATCTGTCTTCAGCTGAGGCCTCCCTCTGGAACAGCCTCTCTGCCACTCTAAAACTTAAGAACCATCTCCGGTTCCGGAAGCACCTCAAAACCTTCCTCTTTGCTTCTGCCTTCTCCTCCCCTCTCCCCTGTTGATTCTACTCTCCCTCAGCACCATGCACCTGGCCAACCTCTGTCCTCTGGGCCCAGGTACCTGCTCATCTTGCCCCCCTCATGCACTGCCTCCGGGCCACCCCCTGCACTGGGGTATCTGTACCCATACAGCCCTCTTTTCTTCCTGCACTTTTAGACCTACACGGCGTGCTGCCATAAACCCAGCACTTGCCACTTGCTGGCTGCACTCCCATTGTTTGTTGCCTTTTTATTTATTATTTTATTATTATTTTTGTTTTTTTTCCTTCTCGCTCCGCACTCTCCTTTTGTTCCCCCTTCCATGCACTTCTCCCCCTTCTCCCTCTACTCTGCACTTGCACGTTCTCAATGTCACTGGGCCTAGTAAGATCGTTTTTGTTCTCCCCTGTTCCCTTTCCTGCCTGGTCGTGCTCTGAAACACTGGTGTATGAGCGCGATAGAAATAAAATAATCAATCAATCAACCTGGGCGTTACAACAGAGCGTGGAGGACCCAATTACTTGGGGAGCATGCCAAGGACGCCATGGAGGCTGTAGATCAGCGACCATGCAGGTATGAAAAGATAGGAGGAGAGGGATCACGCCCAGCCCCCATAACAAAGTCCATAATTTAACAAGCTAAAGAGGGCGACAAACAGCAGGCACCTACCGTACAGCAGATAGCTGAATGCGCCAGGGCCCTACGAATACTTGAGCTGCCTCAAAGTCCAACTGGAGGATGCACACATGAGCAGCCAGACCCGCACCTTAGAGTTGGCAGGCGCATGCCAGAAGTGAAGGGGAACCCGCCAGGCGAACGGGCGACCTGAGCAACAGACCGAGCTCTACAGCAGGACTCGCCTGCTAGTTGCAGGTGCTGGGCCTGGGCGGCCTCTGTTGGAATTTGCAGCCCAACTGGAAAGCGGAAACAATAGATGGCAAACCCTCCACAGAACGCACCTGCAAAGGAAATAAAAGCAACCGCATCCGCAGTACCGAGCCCTCTCTCCCTCGCCCTACCGTGCAGACCCCAACACATAAGACAGACCTCTGAAGCCCCCACAGCTGGAAAATGCCTAACAAGTGATGCTTACAGACTACTGAAAGCAAAGGTGCTACGCTCCAGCTGGTCAGTGATCGTGCCAGCACCCCTTAAATAGACATTTGGTTGGAAGTGGGGTGCTACCGATAAGCATACCAGAATTTACTGCACTACAAAGTGAGCCTATTGCACAGGTAAGCAGTGTCCCCTGGCAGGACCAGACAAGTTTACTGCAGATCGCTGGCGCAAGCACTGCCTATATAAAAAGCCCAAGTACTGATAGAATTCTTTAGGCCACAGACCCCGAAATGCAACCCACTCTGGAGATATACCCCCATCTTAACGCACAGGGATTGTGAGAATTGCTCAAGCAATGGTATTGCAAGGCTACAGTTGAGGGACACAAGTACTGAGCAAATCGTTGTTGCGGACAACTAAGCCACGCCACGCTTGCACAGACCAGCGGTCTTAACAGAAAGCCAGGCGGCCATAAAGAAGTGATCCTCTGAGTGCACCACTGAGGCACACCAACGTTAAGACTAGCAGTAACGGCCCAGGCAGGCGATATGCCTGCTACAAAGAATAAACAGAAAGGCAGTATAATGGACTTGCCGGGCATGGGAAGATGCAGGTACCAACCACAACAGAAAGTGGTCCAGTAATAACGAACACAGAAGCCTGCTAAGATCCACAAGAAAACAAGGTCCTTGCGGAGATTGTAGCCCCAAGAACCTTGCTGGAACATAAAATAGATTAGGCTAAAATAGATGTGCAACTACTACGCCATGATGTGCGAACTCTGGCAGTGCGAGTCTCAAACACAGAGGAACAGCTAAAAGAAACTACTGCCACTACTACTGACCTAGCTGCCAGGCTGAAAATGCTAGAAACTAAAAATCGCTTCCTTGAGCAAACGGCTGAGGACGTGGAGGGCTGCTCCCACAGAAATAATGTCTGGGCTCTTGGCATACCAGAGGATAGAGAGGTCAGGGACCCCAAGACCTATATTGAAAGCCTGTTCCTACAAGAAGTTGGCCTGAGCAAACTGTCACAAGGAGTTGCAGTAGAGAGCGTGCACAGATCTCTCCACTGGGTCACACCCCTGCCAGATTATAGCCAAAATACGGAACTTTCGTGACAGAGAAGTACTGCTGCAGTTCTCCAGAGATGGTGGAGAGATTGAGCATGGTGGTTCAAAAGGTAGCCATATATCCGGATTACAACCCCCTAGTGCAGCAACAACAAAACCGATTCGTTACAGTGATAGCCAGGCTACGAAGGAAAGGAATAAGATGCATGCTCACGTATTCCGCAACACTCAAGGCGATATATGATGGCAGATCAAGGTTCTTCGAAACCCCCCGAGGCAGTAACAATGTGGCTAAAACACAACAACCTGGACACGTATGAAGATCCCACACAACAGGGGACAAAGGCCACAGCTATTTAGACACTATGGTCGACGAATACCACTACACCCCGATCACTATGAATATCCAGACATTGAGAACAGAACTATTATAACTGCATTCCAAACTGCAACAAGATAAGAACAAAGCCATTGCAGTAGCAGCTAACACGCCGAAGGCGTAGCGCACTGAGTTCGAAGGAGTGTCCCCTACACCCCCGATACATATGGACACTTGGCAGGTTACCCCTGTTGAACCTCCTGGCCGGTGCCTGCTCAGGAACGCAAGCACCGGAAGACCAGAGCAGACAGTCTCGCTTGGGCACAGTTGGAACCCCACGTTCTGGGGTTGGTTAATTAATTTAGTTTGAATTACCCAACCAAGGAGAAGTTTGATGCCTCTTGTTCTCTATACTGCATAAATGTGAGAGTAAGCAAAAAAGTTTGTTTGTATCATGTATTGCACCGCTTGCAATTCCACATTCAAGTATGCCATGGAATACAGAGCGGTAATGCCTGCCATTCAGTAAAACATGTACGGAAAGATGAGAGATTAAAATGATCACATGGAATGTGAGCGACCTTGGCACATACATACGCAGAAACAGGGTTAAGTCATATCTTCAACGCAAGAAGATTTCGATAGCCATCCTACAAGAGACCCACCCAACAGGCAATCAGCAAGAGAACGTAGTAAAATATTGGGGAGGCGCAGCATATGGGGCCCCATACTCCAGATATACAAATGCCGTCCTCACATGGGTTAATGGCTCGCTACCCTTTCAGTTTGAGTTGTGATAAAGACACCAAGAGCAGATACGTCATCCTTAAGAGGTATATAGGCAACCTGGAGGTAGTTATCTTATTTCCCAATCCATGCTATATCAGCATGCATACAAACACTGGCAGCCCATATAATCCCCCACAGGGAGGACTTCTTTATATGGGCCAGTGATTTTAATTGTGTGTGTGACATAACACAAGACCGGTCCATACCGCTCAGGTCTCAAACCTCCCCAGCGACAACGCCCCTCAATACTGCACTAACAGAATTTGCCTTAGCAGATTTATGGTGAGAGATACACCCAGACCTGAGAGAATACTCCTACTACTCCTCCCCACATGACCTTAATACGAGCTAGATTACATCTTTGGGAGCACTGAACATCTACAGAACTTAGCTAGCATAGAATAGATGGCCCTTGTAATATCATACCACTCTCCCCTTATTGTGATGTGGAACTGCGAGGCGCCACATATTCCGGTCCTGACATGGCGCACGCATACTGATGCACCGTTAGACCTGGCCTTTAGAGAACAACTTAGAGAAACACTGGAACTTTTACTCAAGGAAAACATTGGCAGCGTAGAATGATGGGGGACAGTCTGGGCAACCCTAAAAGTGGTTACTAGAGGAGAAGTTATAACGGGGGATGGAGGTGTTCGGAGACAACTGAAAGTGGAGCTCGAGGATATAGAAAGTAAAGTAAGAGAATTGGAAACAATACAATCTACTTGGGAGTGATTATCCAAGTTTGACTACACTGCCAGCACCAAGCGCACACATACTGAAGGGGACAAGTCAGGGAGGCTTCTTGCCTGGCTATGCCGCAGGGAACACCCCCAAAACAGTGATCACTATTGAAATATGAATGTGTTACTTTACTTAAGCCAACCACACCACAACCTCCTCCTGGTACTTGAAATATTAGACAACTTTGCAAAGTTCTCTGGGATCACATTCAATAAACAAAAATCATGTCTTTTCCAGCTAGCAAGGTTAAATGACACCAAACTAACCCCAACATTGGGATTGAAGTGGGACCACGAGCCTGGGCATAAGGGTTGCACATACTCCAGAACAAACGCACGCTCTAAACACAGAGCAGTGGAGGGAGTTAAAAATCAATGGTATTTTGGTCCAGACTACCTCTCTCACTTATGGGTAGGGTGAGCATTACAATGATGATCATATTACCACATTTGTTATAAAGATTTACAAATGTTAATTAGATTACAGCTCCCTTCTTTCGGGAATTGGAAACCACACAAAGAACCTTTTTTATGGAGCCCCAGGAGACAGACTGTCTACAACAATATTGATCCTCCCCTTTGAACTAGGTGTAATACAGCTACAAAAAGTAGAATACTATCTGCCGGCACAACTTAGCTTCACTGCCAAATGGTTAGATGAGCCCAACACAGAACATACTTTGCTAGAAGCCCTGATCCGTCCTGTGCGATTACGAGACGCTCTTTGGCCTCCTCTGAGCAAGCAGACACTCCACCCGCTACTACTGACATTAGGCAGACAAGTCTGGCGGTGGTCCATGAGAATTCTGAAGCTCTCACATCCATATTCCCCACACAGATCTATAGTGGTCAACACACAATGGGACCCTCAGAGGTTGAAAGTAGCACAGTTCTGGGAAGAAGTTGGCATTGTAATGTGAGGCGATCTGTATGAGAGTGGCTTTTATACAGAGTTCCCAGACCACACTCAAAGGGAAGGTCCCCCGAAAGGGCAGTTTCTAAGGTATATGCAGATAACTAAATTAGCTAAACGCGTTTGGCCTGATTGGCCAGCAGAACCATAACCAAATACACCCCTTACACTTATGTACGAATTAGAAGACAGATGGAGACCGGTGTCTTGAGTATACAAGGCCCTAGTTGACAGCACGATCACGACCAAGCAAAGCTTGGGGCCAAATGGGAGGCAGACCTGGGAGAAGATTTCACAGATAAACAGTTGCTGTGGGCGCTAAGCCATGGTAAACACGTCTCACGCAATGGAAGGTTCTGACTTCTTCAGGTCAATGTCCTTCATCGCACACATTTGACCCCAGCTAGGGTCGCCAAATTTAATAAGGATGCAGCTTCCACCTGTCCTAGATGCAGCCAGGCTGTTGCCCATATAATGCACATGTTCTGGGAATGTGACTCTGTACACAAGTTTTGGACCAGATTTAAAACGCACCTGCGAAAGTGCACGGACCACTAGATACAAATGGACACCACAAGAATGCATACTGGATATGTACACTAGAACTAGTAAACACAAACATCTCCAGGTTCATGGACTTAGCCTGTATACTGGGTAAGAGGTGCATAGCCATGACTTTGAAATCTAGCAGGGGTCCACAGTATGAAATATGGCTAAAAGAAATGCAGCACTGGAGCACGGCTGAGACATCAGCAAGGGGACACGCTATAAATGTGCATGGAGGGGGAGGTGGGGCTCCTTTTTGAAGCATGGAAGGCACTGGTTAACACTGTTCTCTACCCGTCAGATGACAAACCACCGTGAACTGCCTTAAAGGAGAATGGAACTTGTGCTAGCCCTTAATGTAAAGCTCATCAACCGTAAAGCATACCATCATCCTCCCTTCCCATGCAGACTGCAACATTTAAATATTGATGCCCTACATGTAATGAGAAGCAAAACTGATAGTATGGTGCTTATTTCTGCTGTTCTCTAACACAATTGGTTGGTTCACTTCCTTTAATTACCTTTCTCCCCTTCCTTAACATTGGTTACCACCCACCCCCCACTTGTTCTTTTCTTTTTCTTCTCTTTTTTACTGTTCAAGCTTATTGGCCTGTCGTACTATAACATATGAACATACAATTGGATGTATGAATGTCGTTTAATCTCTGTATCTGAAAAATACCAATCAACACATTTTTTTTAAAAAGTGAGTATAGATAGATAATGGGTTCTGCTTTAGGTCTTTACACATAGTGTTAAGAACTCAGATAGTAGGGTAAACTCTGCTCTATATGATAGCCTGGGAGGGTGGCTGGGTTAGGGAGGAAGTGCGATGCCAGATGAGAGATTAGGGATTGACACCCATAGGATCCATTGAAAAATTCTCCCTAAGCCGTCTGCAAGTTATGGAGTGTTTTTGTGGCATCTGTGACAGTATTTTCAGTCCACTGGTATGGCAGGTTTCCAAAGCTCAGTTTGGTCTTGTGGCAATGTGCCGATCCTTGAAGACCAGCGACTCGGGTTCATATACCAGTCAGTGCAGTTACATTTTTAAATAAATGCTAGGATTATGCAACCATTTGACTGGCACTGATTGATCCCTGCTCCCAACAGGGTGCACCAACAGGGGATCTGCACCAAAATGGACAGTGCCAAAGGAGCTGTGCCAAAATATCCTGCTTCGCATATTGACATTACCCCTGGTGCCTGGGGTCTTCGAGACTGGGAGCAGGCATTTACTTGGAAGATATTTTGTAGCCTTGCAGAAGGTCCTGGGTTTCTGTGTTTAACTCCTTAACAGGCCGTCTAGGAGCTCCATGGGTACTATTCTTTCCACCAGGTTTAGGTCCGGTCTAGCGACTAGGGCCTCAACCAGCCTTCTCTCGCCTTTCCTCTTTGGTCACCTCCTTCGCCCTCTGCTCTACCATCTGCTTCCTCATCTAACTTTCACCACCTCCTTCTCCTGTCTGCCCTGGTCTCAGTCTCCTCCTTTCATCGACTGTCCTCAACAATATTCTTTTCCTCAACATCATCTCTCTCTCTCTCTACACCTGGTTCCTCCTCCACGTTCTCTTTCATTCCCGACACTCAATTTCCACTTCCTCCACAACCCTTCTACTGTTGGCTCATTCCTCACCATCTTTCAGCTCCACTCCTCTCTACCAATGGTCTCCCCTCCTCCTATTGCTGACTGCTCTTCCCGGTCCCAACCACCATCAAACCCACAGCCGGCCATTCTTGCCCAGTTAACTATCACCGAATCTCCATCACTCCCTTTCTGGGAAAAATCCTAGAAACGCTGTCCTTCTCACACCTTAACCTTCACACTGATTCTGTTGGTTGTCACCACCATCAATCTGGCTATGGAGCTGCCAGGAGCAGAGAAACTGCTCTCCTGAACATCTGTGAAGATCTGCTCTCCAAACTTGACTCTATCCCCTCTCTCCTCATCTGACGATCTCTCTTCTGCCTTCAACACTGTCAACCATACCATCCTGCTCAACCGTCTCCGTGACAACCTGGGTATCACCGATAAGGCTCTGGCCTGAATTACCTCTTTCCTTTCTGATCGACCCTCCCAGGTCCAACTTGGGTCCTTCCTTTCTTCTATCTCCTTCTCTACCTGTGGTGTTCCCCAGGGGTCTAACCTCTCTCCCTGGCTTTTCAACCAATACCTGGCAACTCTTTCTCATCACATTGCCATTTTCTTCTCCCATTTTCAGTGCTATGCTGATGACAACTCATTTTCAGGCTTCCCTCGACCACCTCCTCTCCCATCTCCGATTGCCTATCGGCCATTAGATTGGTGTGCTGCCAACGATCTCTGCCTGAATGGCAGCAAGACAGAGATCCTCATTGGCACACCTTCACCCTCCTTTCCTCTCACTCTCTGGCCTGTCTCCCTTGGCCCTCCTCCTACCCCTACCTGCGAGTCTAAGAACCTCGGGTCATCTTTGACACCACGCATTCCTTCTCTGCCCACATCTCGACTGTTTCTAAAAAATCAAACTTCCTACTGCACCTCCTCAGAGGTATTCGGCCTTTCCACTCCTTACCCCAGAAGCTCAATGTCTCTCAAACCCTGGTTCTCTCTAGGTTGGACTATTGTAACAGCCTCTTCCTAAATCTATCCACTTCTACTCTGCACCCTTTGCAACTAATCCAGAACAGAACTGCGAGACTTGTTCTTGGCCTCAAGCCGTGGGATCATATCTCTCCAGCCCCGAAAACTCCAGTGGCAGCAAGGATTACATTAAAAATCCTTTGCATTGTCCACAAGGCTTCCTGGGTCCAATATACCTTCACCTGTCTCTTCATAAATACCTTCCCTCTCGAGCTCTTCGCTCCTCTACCTCTAACTCCCTCAGGGTCAGTCGTTTTTCAAAGAAACAAGCTGGGGGTAGATCTGTCTTCGGCTGTGGTCTCCCTCTGGAACAGCCTCTGTCACTCTGAAACTTGAGGAAACCATCTCCGGAAGCACCTCAAGACTTTCCTCTTTGCTTCTGCCTTTGCCTCTTCTCTCGCCTGCTGATCGCTCTTGACACCGTGCACCTGGCCTACCTTCTGACTGCTGGCCCAGGTACCTGCTCACCTTGCCACCCACCCGCACTGACTCCTGGCAATCCCCTGCACTGCAGCCTGTATCTGTAACCATACAGTCTCCCCCCCCTCTGCACTTACCAGACTCGCCCTGTTTGTTGCCCTAAACCTAGCACTTGCCCATTGCTGGCTGCACTTCCACTGTTTGTGGTGTATTTATTTATTATTATCCATCTGTTTTTCCTTTTTCTCTGCACTCTCCACTCCCCGCCCCCCCTCCAAGCACTTCTCCCCTTTTCCCTCTCCCATGCACTTGCGCATTCTCAAGGTCACTGGGCCTTGTAAGATCGTTGTTTTGTTCTCCCTCCCTTGCCTCGTCGCACTCTGAAACATGTGTATGAGCGCGATATAAATTATCTATTAAATTAAATTCTCCCGGTCTCGGATTAGCTCCTAACCTTCAGTTCTGCTCCTTTCCTTCACAGTAGGACTTTCCTCCACACCGCTGTGCCACACACTGCAGTTCACTTGCTGTCTTCAACTCTTGACTCCTACTTTATTTACCCTTTATGTACTCTTGTATCAGCCCACATAGAAACCTGGAGACTGCTCAAGTGAATAATGATGGTCATTTTGCTGAAGCTTGTGAGAAGGGGCTATGATTGGCAATCTTCCTGAGGGAGGGACTGCAAACCTTTCAGTTGGTCCGGATTGGACAACAGGGTCAGTGGAATTCTAAACAGGTCAGTTAGGACTGAAGTGGATAATAAAGGGGCAGGGAAAAAGGCTCATCAGGATCTCTCAGGGAGCACAGGAATCACAGGAGGGGTGGAATCAAAATGTATGGACTCACAGGAACTGAGTTATGACAGGAAGGGAGTTACCACCAGAAGAAGACAGGAGCTTCAGTTAGCACGCTAGAAAGGCAATTGAGAAGCATGGTTATGGAGGCAAGACATGCTTTTCTAGGAAGAAGGCATTAACCATGTGTGTGGTTCTGCACATCTGCACTTAAAAGCTGCACGTAGCTGAGAGGTGTAAGAAACAAGCAGGGTGGGAAGACTGTTCTCCAAGATCTGTGCCATTTGACATTATGGCTGTCATGTTGGGAAATGGGGAGAGGATGTCTATATCAGCAGTAATGACAGAAAAGACCAGATGGGGAAACTGGCAGGGGAACTACTTAAAGGGAAAGCCAGATCCCAAATGGGAGTGCCCAGAGGAGCCTGGCTTTGGGGTGGAAGCCCGGGGAAACCGTAGCACATGTATGGGTAATCTGTGATCATGGCTAGGCACGAGTCAGCTCGTCAAGGTTTCATTAAACCTGGGTGCCTTCTTGAACTCAGATGTCTTGCAGCTATGTCTGACAGCACTCTGCATTGCTCCACTTGACGTTAGTTTCTACATTGGTAAATGTCATTTCTCCAGTCTTCATCAGTTTCTACGTGGGTAAGCCCGGCTGTTAGAGTTCACGAGAGGGAGCGTGAAGGACAACTGCTGCTTTCTGGTTCAAACCATGTCTCTGTTACAGTCCAGAGCGCCACAAACACCTGCAGTAGCGAGTCTGCAGCCAGCCAAGGTCAAAACATTACATCTTTGCTGTGAATTGCAGTGTGAGCATCAGACAATTTCACATGATTTCTCTTGGAAATCCACAACATCCACTTTCATGAACTCCCTGGGGATCACTGGTCTATGGTGGAGTATAGAACCTGGGAGTTAAGCTAGAGGGATTTGTGGGTTTCCCTTCTCCCTGCAAGTTAGCCCCCTTTAGTCAAGAGTCCTGGTTTTTAGGAGAGTCATGTATCAAAGAATCCATCTTTAGCTTCTCAGGCATACCAGTCAAGAGATGTCAAAGTATGGAAAAGAAGAGGGGATAGTGATTGATTGGGGTGAACTATTGAATGATCTGGCCTCTTCCCCACATTCGAAGCCACATTTGAAGCCACCATGAAGGAGGGAGAACTCCAGTAGAGAACACTAAAGAGTCCTAGGCAGTCAACAGAGACATGGGGAGGTGGGAGCGGGTAAATTGAGGGGGTTAGATAGTTCATCTCTGAGAACAACAGGGGTGATGGCAGCATAGGGATTCAGAGTTTTAAGACTGCCCGATGTAAACATCGGTTTAATGAATTCTCCCAGTGTGGCACCAACATCAGGCATTGTTCTGTTGGATGGACTGCAGTCCGGATATTGCCATGATGGTTTTGTGGACATGAAGGTGGCAGTACTGGAGGACCCAGTTTAGAGGCTCCAACAGCCATCCCTGAACCTCGAATAACGAGCCTGGCGAGCTGCTTAGCAGTCTTAGTTACTTACCTGTAACCGTATTTCTCCAGCATTGGTATCTTTCATTGATTCACATGCTTGAATATACCCAGTCAGACTGGGAATCCATTGTAATTTTAAAAATAAATATACATTTTTCCCCTAGGAAAAAGCAATGCTGTTTGGCCGTTATGCCTTTACAGGCAATCACTTATGTAGTCCCTGTGCCTCATTTGGGTCCCTTTTGACCCTAACCAATAAGGTAGCAGGGCTTAAGCACCACTCAAGGCGTACATCTTCAGATTTTGAGCCCCGATTGTGACTGCTATGATGACTGTCTGCATAAGGAGCAGCCTCACCGGGGAGGTGGCTAGGCGCATGTGAATCCATGAAAGATACCTAATATCTTTATTTCTCCAGCATTGGTAAGTATCTAAGACTTCTCCAGCATTGTATCTTTCATTTATTTACATGTTTGAATAGAATACCAAGCAGTGGAAGCATGGCACGTACTTCACTGAAGCACACATAGGTCAGACATAGTACCCTGAACCTGCTATGCATGAAACTTGAAGGGAAGGAGGGCAAGAACAATAGCTGCTCCTACCCAACGCAACCAGATATCGTAGGACTGCTTGTCTTGCAGCTGGCTCCCCTTTCAGCATTTTCTTCAATATAGTGTACTTGGCACACGTATGGAGCGTGGTCCCGTTAGCTGCCCTGCATATGTCCTTCATGGCCACTCCCGCCTAGAAAGCCATTGCAGATGCCCTCCCTCTGGTGCAATACGCAGTAGCTCAACGGGTAAACTGTTTGCCTTTGATGTTTGGGCAATGGATAATTAAATCTACCACCCATTTGGCATGGCCCAATTCGGATGTGCGCTGAAAGAAACAATCTAGGAGATGCTATAAGAACACTAGTGCGCTGTAAGTAGAAGTTCAGTACTCGGGATAGACCTAGCGAGTGGAAGGCGTGCCCCGAAATTTAGGTAGGATAGACAAAGACCATTGGAAGTACAATGTGTTCATACCTAGTCCTTTAAGACTACTGTAAACTGAGGACTGTAGATAAAATTTGCAGTACTCCGATTCATCCGTTGACATGATGGCTTCTAAGACAGCAACCTTATCAGAGAGGAAAAAAGATTGCCTTTGTGGATGGGCTCATAGGGAGGAGCCCTTGATGTCGTGAAAACTGTTGAGACTCCAGCTTGGAGTCTGTGCTGGCACTGGTGGGAAGGCCGTCAGCAAACCCCTCCTGAAGATTTCAAATGCAGGATTGGAGGCAGAGGATTTAACTCCGGGACCTCTGGAGTAAGGCGTGATGTCCCAGAGTTGAACCATGAAAGAATCCTATGACCGGACCGCTGTAGCCAAGTGAACCAGGTCAGGCAACAATTTGCTTACTGTGGCCAACCATGGGTCGAGCTGTTGTGTGCCACCCCAGGTTATAAAACGTTTTAATTTTCTTTGCATGCAGGGGCCCCCTGGATGCTTGAATAATATCCCCATATTCAACTGGCAACATTAGGATGGTGTGTCTTTGTAGTTCAACAAGCAATCCCTGAGAGAGAGAACAATGCAGGGTGGGGCGAATGATTTGCTTATTCTGTTGGAAAAGTAACGCTTGGTGTGTTCCGATATGCATGGGCATGGAGCTTGTCACATGTAGGAGAATTGGATACCAGACAATGTGCCCATGACCATGTTATTAAAATTATCCTGCAGGGTTTTCTTATTCACCTCAGTATCCTGGCTAACCAGGAAGGCGCCTGGGGACTCGCTTGTCCATGCTAGGGAGAAGGAAACCCCCAGTGAGTCCTATTCCGGGACCTGGATCCGAAGCGGGCCATTCGCGGTTGTGTCTGGTGGCAAAGAGATCGATGTGGGGGCGACCCCATCCTTTGAAAATGAATTGGGCCTCGACCCTTACCAGTTCCCATTTGCGGGACATGGAGAAAGTCCCAGCTCCGTTGATCTGCCAGAATGTTGCAGTGTCTCTACAGACCACATTGAGGATCTGTTGCCTTCTTGCTGGTTGGTGTCATGCATAGAGGTGGTTTTGTCCATCTGTACAGTGACCACCTTCCCAATGAGAACTAGTTGAAAGGGTTTCAGCACCCATTGAATGATTCAGAGTTTGAGGATATTTATGTGCAATTCCGACTCTTGCGCGGCCCATGTGCCCTTGGCCCGCAAGTGTCCGAGATGAGCTCCCCATCCTGTCAGGGACCCATCCATCTTGGGAAGAAGTGTGGAAGTGGGGGCCTGAAAAAAGGCATGACTTACTCTAGGCTGTTTGTCCACCCACTACCAGGGTAGAGCTCGGTGGAAAGGATGTGATCAGTGCACAAAGTCTTCCCACAAGCCTGATGCTTAATTCCATTGTCGGTTGATTTCTTCCTGGATTGTTCCCATTCTCAACCTGCAATTAGGAACCAGCAATATATATGATAACCTGTAGTGATGTACCATGCTCATCTTATTACCACGATCGCGTCTCCCCCGTCTGGGTCCTGCATCTCGTTGTGCTCTGGGGAACTACAGGACTTTGTCCTGGGCCCCTGCCCTCCGCCAGCGCGAGACTGCCCATCTGTCTTCTGCTCGTCAATGCAGGGTGTCGGCCGCCATCTTGCCTATCACCACACAGCACTTTGCATCTTCCCCTGTTCACTGTATATTCGTTGTAAACCTCTGGTTCTCTTTTTTTTAGTTTTTATTTGCTTTTCAAGGTTAAATCACAAAAGGTTTCCCCCCCTCCCTTTACCCCATAACCCCCCCCTCCACGCTTCCCTCACCTGAATGCTGCAGAGTTCAATGTGGTGATAATTACATATTACAACATAAGACTGGTTTGGCATATCGAGCAATACCGAACAGGCACATTTTTTGAGGGCAATACTGAATGTTAGTCTGTATATAAAAATGTTAGCCCAACGTTCCAGTCTTCAGTAAACATAGAAAGGTTCCCCTGTGGAGAGTATGTCATCCATTCTAGTTATGAAAAATTCCATACCATGGCAAACTGTGCAGATGTTTGGGGTGGATCTTTACAGCTCCAATTCTGGGCAATTACAAGCAAAGCAGCAAGTTGCAAACTCACAAATGCTTTCTGGACAGCTTTCAGTCGACGTCTAAAATCATAGTCGATCATAAAAAACAAATATTTGTGAAATCTTCTCTATTCAAACTCCTCTCTCTTTACACAGCCGAGTTCACCTCTCCCCAATATTGTGCTAACCTCGGACAGCTCAGACAAATGTGTTCCCAGTTCCCAATATGATCACATTTCCTCCAGCATTTGGCAGATATGGAAGGTTTCATTTGAGCAAGGCGGGCTGGTGTGCAGTGCCATTGCGCCATGAGTTTGAGCCAGAATTATTTTATTTGAATCGATCTGGTTAGTTTGTTCACCGTAGTGTCCCAATCCTGATCAGATATCTCTTTCCCCCAATTGTGACATGCCAGTGTGTTTTGCAGCTTATTTTTGTTTTGGGCGACCCTTCCCCTAGTATTCTGTATTGGTTAGATAGCAGGGCCTTGTTCCCCGGGTTGGATGACAATATTCAAATGATGTCAATTCCCTGATGGCCGCCGCCTTAATCGGGGGAGCTAAAATCCAGTGCTGAAACTGTAAATATTGAAACCTGGCTTTTTCATGAAGTCCCGATTTCTGTTTGCATAGTTTAAATGGTTTTACTGTATCTTCCACAAACCTATCCCTCAACTTCACTCACCCAGCTACCTTAGAGTCCCTCAATGCATTTGGTTCCAGGCCAGGGGTAAATTGGGAGTTATAAAAGAGATGTGTGAAAGGTGAGGTGAAATTTGTTATGCCGTGTTTTTTAACAGCATCGTTCGAGGTGCTTTCAACTGTATGCATGATTTTGCTCAGGTGTATGTTGGTAACCATAGAGCTTCCCTTAGTCGAGAGCTCCCCACAGCTAATTCCTTCCGGACCCAGCGCTTTTCAGTTGTATCTGAAGACCATTCTTTAATAACCCTCATCTGCACTGCTCGAAAATATGCCAAGAAATTAGGAAGACACATCCCTCCTTTATCTGGTGGTAGCATCAGTGTGGTTCGAGCTATCCGCCGGGGTCTTGTTTTGCCACATAAAAGCAGAGTCTGCCTTATGTACTGCTACTATTTGTAGCAGGATCAGGCCAGCTTCCCTCATCAAAATTCTATGCTGCCTGCTATTCAAGGTGAATGCAAGGCCAAAAGGAAAGGTCCATCTGTATCTTATGCCCTTACTTTGAAGGGCGCGCACCATGTCCTGTAGCTCACATCGTTTTTGGAGGGTTATCCTAGATAGGTCTTGATATAATTGAATTTCGGTGCCGTTATGAGATTGTCACTGAGGCCCTTGCCTCTTTAAGTATGAGCTCTTTTTGAAGATCTGATGTGCCAGCGGTGAAGACATCACAGGGACGAATGCCGGGTTCAATTCTTTTTGGACCAACCCCATTTACCCTGTGAAGAGGTATAACGGGTTCTTCTCCTTGTAAGAGGTTTGCAAACATCTCAGTCGTGGCTTCTTTCAGATTGGAGTCCAAGATTGTCTCCGGAAGGTTCCTAATCTGGATGTTGGATCGGCGTGACCTATTTTCTAGATCTTCATATTGAAGCTCTAACTCATGGGTTATTGAAACTCTTAATTAATGGTAATTCTAGTTAGATCTTCTAATGCGACATCAGTTTGCTTACAGTCCGCATCCAGAGTTTGGACGGCCTGTTCATTCAAGTTGACACGTTCTGCTAAGGATGTTATTTCTTTGCTAACTTTGAAAAATGAGTTCCTTATAACAGCGTTAAAAGTGGTAAATTGCGAATGAAAGGTTGAAGTGAATAGCGTGAAAATTCCTCAAAGCACTTTGTAAAGTTTTTCCTAGGAGCCGCCATGTCTGGGGGTGTTTGTTGCTGTGTAGAAGAGGAAAAGTGTTTTGGCATACTGATGGATATAGAGGGGTTTTGTTACCAGCCCACAGTTTTTCTAGCATTTTTTGAGATTTTTGGTGGGGCTGAGGTTATCTAGTTTGGCTCAGTTTGTCTCTGCACCCGAAATGCGTCAGCCGATGTGCAATCTTCAAAGGATACATCCTTGTACTAACTTGTAGATACGTTGCTATGTGGTGCCCTCCGAACTTATGGTGATGGTGTGTGCTAGCAGAGCCGGGATCCTCTGTGGAACCCCCGATATCTGAGGTGTTTCGTTGACATGCACTTTTTTCACATATGTGTACGGCCTTGATTGGCTGTAAGCAGAGAATTGCACCCAGAAGGCACGTTTCTTGTGCCGTGACTAAAGCTGTGCAGACCACAGGTCCCACATGTCCAAACTGTGTCGCCGTACCGTTAGTAAACAGAAGCAGTCCGCAGTATATTTACCTCTTCTTACCTTTGATATTTCAATAAGAAACCTAAAGGAGAGGTCTGTTGGCACATCGAGTGGACTCTGATATTTTGTCAGTTGGGCTGTTCCCCTTCTGCTACTAGCCCCTGGTGTCCCAAGTTACCAAGGGAGCTTCAATGTTCAGTGGGGAAAAGCTATCATGCCTGAGGCTGCAGTTTTACAGGGCTCAGGAGGCCGTTATTGAATACTATCTGCGTTGCTGAAAAGTGCCGGCTCAGGAGTGTTGCAGATTTGTTGTCCACATTATATGAGGTGTGCCTCTCCTTGACAAAGCACGAGGTGCAGCCACCGCTATGCAATCTGAAAGTGTTGTAGTTTCCATGCGTGGGTGTGGTCTGACCACAATTCCACCATACAAGCGGTCCCAACGTAGTTTGACACCGTTCTGTCATCGTGTTGAGTGGGGGGATAAACGATCACTGCAATGTCTTGACAAAAGTTGGGGAATCCCTTGAGAGCGATCTCCGGATGGATGTATCAGTCTTACCTGGTGGCTGTTTGGAATCCAACATCATCCTGGTCCTCTCCTTTTAAGCCTCCTGCGGCACCGTAATCCTGGGCACCCAAACTGCTTCTTTACGCCTGAATGTTTACGTGGCCCAGCTCAAGCTGAGTCGGACGAATTTCTATAAAAGGCCACTATAAAGGTTGTTCTTCACAATGAAGGAGGGAAAGGATTCTGTTTACGTCTTATTTATAGTTCTAAAAAAGGACCGACAGCGGCACCCACTCCTATACATATGCATTTTCATCTTAAAAGGTAAGGCACATAAGGTTCAAAAGGAACGCACCCCAACAGGGCCTCCCTTGGCTCCAGAAGGGCCGTCTTCTAGCTACAATCCACCTAGAGGTGTATTTTTCACATACCTGCTTTATCATTTACCTGTTCTCCCAACTTACTAGCCCTACCTCGGGTTTACAGAAGGGGGCAAGCATTATCAGTTCCGGGTGCTTTCGCATATGATCAGGCACGAGGCTCTTCCACAAATGTCTTGCGCGGTCGCATCCCACCTAACAAGAGCAGGTGCACAAGTCTTTCCATACCTTCACAACTGGCTCGTCACAGCAAACTCGAAGGTACGGACAACCCGAGTGGTCCATCAGACGAAATAGACCATCACAAATCTATTTTTTCTCCACTAATCAAGAAAGGTCAGTAGTTATGCTGGCGTAGAAAGCCCTCATCCTAAGGGCAGAACCCACAATCTGGCAAAGTCAAACCTTCATCCAAGAGAATAACCGCTTTACCAACTGGTCAAGGGGATTGACGGGGGCGGCCTTTCAATAAACAGTGCCAGATCAGGAGCACCCAATCCGGAAAAGGAATCGAGGAGCCGAAGTTGGCATTCCCGATCCCTACACACCTCCACACCTCCCGCATGCGGGCAGTGGCTGGCTGAGGAAGAAGGTGCTTGGACAGGGATCGAGTGAGCACCAGAGGCATTGGAGCCCAGAGGGGGCAAGAAAGGAGGGATAAACCTCCTCCAAGCACCGCTAAGGCAAACAGGTCACCAGAGTGGAACCACCACCCTAGAAAAGACACTGGACAAGGGGGTGGGAAACACGTTGGAAACCAAAGGGGACAAATGAGAAAGAGAAAAAAGAGAAAGAAAGAGTGAGAGAAACAAAGAAAGAAAGAGCAGAACCCCAGAGAGCCTAACAGGGGGTAATAGACAGATCGGAGTGGGGACACAGGCGACTGCACCTAAAATAACAGGACATCAGATAAGACCAAGATAGCGAACGAAAAAGGAGAAGAAAGGACCCTGCAAGTGTAAGAGGTGGGGCTGACAGCTAACACTTCCTTGGATTGTGACAATACAAAATGGCCCAGGGGGATAGGATGGGGAATACAACCCTGAAGAACATATCCTGGAAGGTTAACGGGCTGCTAGACTGAATTAAGCGGGACTTGGTGGCAAAGCATCTGGCGCAATTACAGCCCGATGTGGTGATGCTACAGGAAATGCACTTCATAGGGACAGAATGCAGGTGGTGAGGTACCGGGGGGGTGGGGGATAATGGTTAGCGATCTCCTAAAGGGGGAGACTGTGTGTATGCCTCCCCCCAGGCCCCCAGCTCTACAGGGGGACACACTGCACCTGGTCCAGACTTGGCTAGCACAACATGAGGGAGACATCACAGTGGTAGGAGGGGATTTTAACAATATCACAGCCGGAGGTAGACCGGTTGCCGCACTGGGGAGGACAGGAGCCCCCGCACTAAACTTAGCACCTTTATGGAGGCAGCAGGACTGCGACCTCCACCCAGTGGAAAAGCAGTTCTCCGACTCAAACTCACATGCCACACTGTCACAGATTGACTATTGCTTCCTCCTGGGGGATATGATAAACAGGTTAGTTTCGGCATAGCACCTTCCGAGAGGGATATCTGACCATTTCCCCCTTGCTGGTGCGGTTTTGAGGCAAGGGTAACCAAACCGGTTGGGGGGGGGGGTCGATTCGATGCTTTCTACAAAAGAGGGTGGAGTGGTGGAGGAGCTAAGGCAGGCTACAGCAGAATATTTCAGGTTTAACCAGGGCATTGTGGAGAAGACCAGCACCTTATGGGAGACATACAAAACAGTGATTAGGGGGAAGGCAATGCAACTGGTCCGGGAACAACACTGTGGAAGAAAGGAGAAAGTGAGGCAACTGAAGGGGGAGGTGGGTGGAACAGGCAGAGGAGGAACATGCACGACTCCAGTTGGCAGAAAGTGGGAGGACACTGGCAAGGGTGATAGGGCAGCTGGGAATGGTGGAGCGCGATGGGGCTACAAACTTGTGGGAAAAGAGGGCACAGTTATTTGATGAGGAGGACAAATGTGGGCACCTTTTGGCATGGTTAGACAAGAGGGATGAGGAGGCGTGGTGGGTTCAAGAAATCAGTATACCGGATGGGGGTGGTGACGAAGGAGGAGGGAATAGCTGAGGCCTTTGAAAGTTCCTATCAAAACTATACGGGGAGATAATGCAGAGACAGGGGGTATATCAAGCAGTATGTAAGGGACACTCCCTTGCCCAAGTTAAACCAGATGCAGAAGGGAGTGCTGGAGGTAGACCCCACCCTGGAAGAAATCCAAGAGGCGGTGGTACAGCTGCAGACGGGAAAGGCTCTGGGGCCAAATTGATTCCCAGCAGAATTATGGAAGCTGATGGCACAGAAAACAGTAGCGGTAATGCGGAAAATGTTCTTAGTGTGTAGATGAGGGGAGATTACCAAAGGATCTGTGTCAAACTACGGTAGTGGTTATAAACAAAAAGGGAAACTTCTGAATGAATGTAGTGCGTACTGTCCAATATCACCGATTAATGGGGAAATAAAAGGTGTTGGCCAATGTTCTGGCCAACCAACTATTACCACTCATAAGTGAGTTGGTAAATCCCGATCAGTGCGTGTTTGTCCCGGGTAGGGCAACCAGGAGGAATTTACAAAGCTTTCTTTACGCTCTGGATGTGGCCACATTTCTGGGGGGACCTCACGCAGTGATGTCGATCTATGCAGAGAAAGCGTTCGATCGGTGGATTGGGAATATCGCAGTTCTAGAGGAATTTGGGTTTGGTCCTAGGTACATAGCCCTGGGTTAAACTGCTGTACAAAGACCCGGAAGCAAGAGTAAAAGTGAATGGCTGGACCTCTGGGAATTTTATGCTCCAGAGGGGGACAAGGCAGGGCTGTCCATTGTTGTTGCTGCTCTTCCTGTTAGAAATGGAACCAGTGTCGGTGCACATCCGGGCAGAACGGGAGATACAAGGGTTCGAGAGAGTTGGCAGGGAGGGGAAGGATCATATCTATACGCTGATGACGTCGTCCTCTATATGAGGGACCCAAAGCGGCCAGGGCTCAGGGCTTTTGAGATCATACGAGAGTTTGGGGAGGTCAGCAGCCGCAGAATAAATTGGTTCAAATCAGTCCTCATGCCCATTACAGGGGGCGACGAGTTGATTCCGGATGACTGTCCGCTGGTGGCAGAACGTGCTGCCATGAAATACCTGGGTGTAAAAGTGGGGACAGACACCACACAATACCTGAAGAAGAATTTGGACCCGGTTATAGACGGTCTGTGGCAGGATGCAACACAATGGAAATCCCTCCCATTGACCCTAGTGGGCAGAGCAAATCCGTTTAAGATGACGGCCCTGCCAAGACTATTGTACGTACTACAGAATGCTCCAAGATGGGTCCCTAATAGCACCTTTAGGACCATCGAGGGGCTCCAAAGAGATTATATGGTGAGGGAAGGTACCCAGAATAGCGTTGGCAACTCTGTGGGTCAGAACGGGAAAGAGGGCTGGGTTCTCACAACATGCAGCACTACTGCTGGGCATCTCAACTATTTGTGATTAACGAGTGGGTGCTCGGCAGAGAGAACAAGCCGCATATAGCGGGAGAACTGGCGGCGATGGGGGGCTCCGCTCTCATACAGCTACTTTACAGAGACATTAAGAAACTGGGGTCACTTAAAGCTGGGTCTAGCGTGTTAAGTTAGGAAAGCTGTGTTAAAGGCAATGGGTTTGAGGGGGTGGTAACGGCGGAAGCATCAGTTTGGGGTAATGAGGATCTGTCCAAAGTCAGAAAGCTGGGCCCGCAGAAAAGGTGGCGAGAGAAGCTCATTCATAGAGTGTCAGATATTATAGAGCAGAAACAGATCTCATTTCATCAACTGCAGGAGAGAGAGGGTCTGACGGATGCAGGAAGATGCACGTATTTACGGCTGCAGCATGTGGTAGCCCGGGAAGGGAGAGGGTCGTGGGACATACCGGAGGGGTCGCCACTGGAGGCGAACCTTCTGGTGGGGTAAATCAAGACGAACAGAATTACCATTTTATACCAGATGCTTAACAGTTTTACGGCCATTCCCTTGACAAAATTGAATACTGCATGGGAAGACTACTTGGGAAAGATGGGAGGAGGCAGCCTGAGTGGAGGCCTTGGGGTCGCCTAAAGAAGTGAGCATCGCAATCAAACTCAGACATTCAATTCAAGGTGCTGCATAGAGTATATTATAGTAGGGAGCCTCTATAGAATGGGGAGAGCAGAATCCTCCCCTCCATCCCCCAAGAGTGTTTGAAATGTGGGGGGGACAATGGGATCTTTGAAGAACCTAAGATATTGTTGCTGAATGTATGGGGGACACAGGGTTTGAATCAAGGAGAAAACTTTACTTGGGACAGCGTTTGTTCTGGGGAAGAAGCGACTGGCAATGGAATGGGGCACTCCCAATAGTCCCAGCCTCCCAAGATGGGTGGAGGAGATGGGTGCAGAACTGGAAAAGAGTGTACAAGGGAAGGGGATGCCCCCACAAATCGCATAAGATATGGTCAAAATTGCTGGAGCTGGAATGAACCAAGGAATGGTAGGGAGGTTTAGGAGAAAAAAAGGAAGGGGGAAGCACAAGGAGAAAGGTGGAGTCGGCCAAGGGGTTTTGGGGGAAGGGAGGACTGAGGGGAGTAAGGGCTGGGGAGGGGGATCATAGGGGAATGACAGTTTGGATATCCTGTTTATCGTTGAACAAATGGTTGTATCTGTAAAAAGAAATTCAATTTTTTTTTTAAAACAATACCTGCCATTGCTCTGAAATGGCAGAAGTTCTAAATGTTGAGGATACACCAATTCTTAGTTCTTTACCGTTGGTTGACCAAAGCTTTTTTTTATTGAACGGGTGATTCCCCACCCTACTACTACAAGTCAAAGTGTACTGCCGGTGGCCGAGGACCTGCTGACTGAGCGGGCAGAGGGAGTCGAAGTGGTCATAGATATAACTGGAGGGGGGAGTTGCCAATTTTCCAACAGAGAAAACACAAATAAGAAAAGAAGGGGAGGCAGCCTTTGAGAACAAAAAGTCAAAAACTAAAAATATAGTTATAATTCATGGGGCTCTCGTGCATTTTTTAGAACATTATTCCTCCCCCAGGCTCATTCCCCCTTCCTTTGGGATGCTCCATCTCCCCATCATGGCTCTACCCAAACAAATGAAGTGGGGGTGGAAGGTGGAGAGAACCAAACTTCCGGTTCAACCCTCCCTGACCTTGGTGTGAATGAGATGATATCATCAGTAACCTCACGAGAGGCCATGGAAGGTTTGGGGCGAAGGCAAAAGGTGGCAGTGGGAGCGGACAGTGTACCTCTTTATGCCGGCCCGCTGTTGTGTCCCAGAGTCCTGGCTGCTACTGACCCTACGGCAGTTCAATTTAGACCAGTATTCTCCTCACAGGTGGGGATAGGGATGAGAGCTTCCACGGTAAGGGTCATTCAGTAAGAGGGGGGGGGGGGGGGAGAAGTTTCAACTCCAGGTGAATTGGCCTTGTCCCAGCTCGGTCTAGGTGTGGCCCTGTGGCTTCAATCTTGTGCACATTGGAGGAGAGAAGCTGCATGCTAAGCAGTCAATTAACCAATTATTGCTGGAAAAACACATACCGGATCAAGAGACTATGGGTCCTCAATAGAGCCAATGTTCTTAGTTTGAGGAGTGTTCATCTAGTCTCACACATTAGTACTGGAGACATAATCCTAGTTGACTTCTGGAACGATCGACGACTAGATAAGGTTATACTCCATCTGCATTCATGTTTGGCCTTAAACCAAATTATTGCTGCCTCTGATTATATTAGAACATGGGGGCATGTTAGTCTTCTTGACTTTAAACCGCTACCCCAACCCAAACACCTGTTTCTATGGGTAGAAAGGGGGGCCAAAATTTAGCTATTCAGCCCGCCTTTCAAATTAAATGTTTTTTGGGTAATGTTAGGCAGAGGGAAGTATTTACTTCAGATGTTGGTTTGGCTAATGCAAGCAAAAATTAGCGGCTTCTTTGGTCCCAAGGCCAGGTCTTTAGGGGTTGCAGTCTCAGAATTTCCCTGGTATAGATTTTAAAGTGACATCTAGCAATATCAGGGGATTTACCCATATATTTCAAGATTGTAGACTAGACTTAACAGAGGCCAATGTCTTTTGTTTACAAGAAACATGGCTTCTGGAACCCTGCCCCCATTAGACAGGCATACACGTAGACTAAATCCTGCTTACAAGGGGAATCTTTAATGGAATTTAAAAAAAAATAAAAAATAAAAAGCTCAAGAAGAGTTGTTTGATGCAATCAAAGAGGTTTGGTTTGTAATTCTATTGTTATCTGTGGTGTTTTCAACATCTTGTGCATCCATTGGCCAACCAGTAATCATGATTGTAGGGCAGATTCTGTTGTTGGAAAATTAGGGGTGGCATTCTTGTCCCTGATTGATAAATGAGATCAAAGTATCATTAATAGTAATGTGTTGGGAGACAAGCCGTCACATTGTATCTCGGAAAGATTCTCAGAGAAATGTAGTAGACTACTTCTTGGTCTCCGAAGGCATATTTACATCCGTTACATCCTTCAACATTAAGCCCACTACTATGAGCGATCACTTTCCTCTGTATTTGAATTGGAGAGTACTGGATAGGGGCCTTGAACCATTCTGTTTCCCACTGGTCTTACAGGTAAATTCCAAGGTAAACTGCCTGGCGTGGAATGATTACAACATGAGGATTTTTAACAATATCCTAGTGAGTTTATTGGGTGACAAAGAGTTGTATGATCTATTAAGGAGTGTATCATATGTGGTACTGTTGAATTCTGTTAGTCAGATGCAGCCTCGTAGGAACGCTCTGGTAGTCCATAAGCACGTCTACGATCATGTGATACAAGAAAATAAAAAGGCTCTACGCAGAACTTTGATTTGTATTCATTTAACGGATTTAACCCAGCGCAGACGTCAAACTTGTTTACAGGAATTGGCTTCGAAATTATAGGCACACCCAGTTATTGAAGGATTCTCAAAGAATGCTCAGGGTAATGATCTCCAAGCACACACAAACCTTTTGGAGTATAATTAATTCTGATTTGCAAACTAAGTATCAGGTCAATCCTATCCCTGAATTTAAATGCTAGCATCACTGCAGTGAGTATAAGGGGGTTTGTGTGAAGATCGGTTCCCTACAGAGACCACCCTTGGTGTTTGAATATAGATCAGGAAGACCCGATTGGGTTTATCACCTGCAGTTCTAATTCTAGGGCACTGGGACTGGATGGCCTGTCCGTGACGATATTGAAATGAAATCTGTCATTTTGGGCTGATTTCCTAATAAAAATCTTTAGGAAGATCATGTTGAGAAATAAGCTACCAGTCTCATGGCGGACCTCTGTTCTGGTCCCTATTCATAAAAAATGCCCATGGGCCAACCCAGTTAACTATCGCCCGATTGCATTACTGGATGTGCCATCAAAAAGTTTTGCCTCTATTTTGCTATGTGATTTGCTTTCATGGGTAAAGGGGCCTGGGAGGTTAAATGCATCATCAAACAGGTTTCACAAACTGAACTGGGACGAATGCAAATGGTTTTGCCCTGAACCTTTTCAAATGCGAAGCTAGGGTAAAGTCGAAGCCTGTGTATTTAATTTCTAGATTTATCGATGGCTTTCGACAGTGTTGATCGGGAACTTTTGTGGCAGAAGCTTTCTAACTTGGGGTGCCCAAAAGGGCTTTCGAGTATGACCATCGCTCTACAAACTAATACATCTGTCAGGGTAAGATTGAATACCAATGCCTCGTTGACAAGCATGATTCAGAGTAGTCGCAGCCTTAAACAAGACTGTTTTATCTCTGACATTTCCGATGCTTTTAAAGATAACGTTGCTTCCCCCCTTATTTTGCAGCCAGCAGGACTTACCTTCTGTAGGCAGATTATCTTGCTCTGTTCTTTACTCTGCTTGATCTGCAAATTGTCTTTGCAGATCTGTTGCGGTATACAAGACGCAATAAATTGTCAAATATCAGTAAGTATAAGGTTTTCCAATTTAGAGTTGGTCACAAAAGACATTAAACATAGGTGGTCTTTGTAAAACTATCATAGAACAGGTGCCTAATTTTATGTACTTGGGATTGCATCTGTTTGAGTGTCACAGTCATAATGAATCCATTCTCCAACAAAAGACCAAGATTACATCTCTGGCTGTTAAGGCCTGCCTTCTCAACAAAAAATGTAGTCATTTTTCAAACGCCCCGGTGGTTGAGTTTTCTAACCAAAAAGTTCTCCCAGTTATTGTACACGGGGCGGAAACCCTACTTTTCTATCCGATAGTAAATTGGGGTAAACTTAAAGTCCAATTTTGGAGAAAGGTGTTGTCACTGCCTCCCAGGGCCCCAGCAGCTGAGCTACACTAGGAGTTGGGCCTTCTTTCTATGGCGACACATGTGGCATGGAAGCAACTTTGTTTCTTCCTTAAACTAAGACCAGCTGAAAAACGCACGCGATGGTGGGAATTGAAACAGGTTATGGAGGGGAAAGCTTGTGCTTCATTTAACAAATGGATCATAGACTGCAACGACATTATGGTGAAATATGAAGTGGATTTATCTTTATTGCAGGCTACCCCCCACCCCCGTCTTGCAAAAAAGAAAATATGAGAGTGGGTTTCAATTCTTACCATACAAGAAATACATAGGTTCAAGTTATTTTCTGTAGTGCTCCTTGATGTTAGATCTTAGGGTGTTTTAGCATCTTATATGTACAAGTTTCCATGCCCCCCCCCCCTGGTGATTTCTGTGCCTGTGGCTTAATCTGCTTCAGACTAGAGACAATTTAGGGGTACGTATTTTACATTTTGACCATCTTCGTGATTTTAAAACTCCATCTGCTGGTTTAGTATAGCAACACATCAGGGCATCTAGAAGTAATCGTTGGGGGATAGCAGCCCTATGTTTTTTTTTAAAGATTTGTTTAACGGATTAGTAGTGACAATTTGGGTCCACTATTTTATGATCTGTTTTTAACCAACCTTTGTAACTACTGTTAATTCTAATGTTTGTGTTTTTGATACTTTTTTTATACTTCTTTTCTTTATGTGGAAACATTATTTTATGAATGTATTTCACAATAAAGAACAAATGTAGCAGAACTGTGACTTTCATTATATGCAATACAGATGCTACGTTATGAGACGTTGCCTAAATGATGAAGTTGTTAGAAGCTCTCTGGATATACTTGTGATAGACTGTCAAGGCCCATCTAACATACAGACTGGGAAGTATCTCAAGCTGGATTGGGTTTAATTGCGGGGTAAGGTGCATCAATGTTCTTACAATGTTAGGAGTTTCTTTCTCTCTGAAGTTCATTGTAGTGATGTGCCCATGAGTTTAAACACACAGTGAGGCATGTGCAAAGTTATGATGGACCCCATCAAAAGCTGAGCTGCGTGACTAGTTTTAAAGGTTGCCTTTGTTCTGTAATAATATAAAGGCGAGGGCTGTATGGCATCTGCACCCGTCACCTGCTTGGGTGTTAATGGAATAAGCACTGTGAGGGAGTGTTCGATAAAGAAACACTGGCAGATTTCAAATGGCAGACGTGACTGACTATTGGGTGTGCTATATACAGCGTAAAACCATCTACTAGTAATTTAGAAGCATCATGAAATCTAGGTTTTATAATACTATGGCCTGGAGCACCCTTCTGCTTCAGTATTTTTATTATTACAAAAGATTTCTACTACCTAAACAAGTAGCTGTGAACACTGATGAATCTGGACAATTTGTCCCTTCTCCACAAAGGGGAGCCACCCCCATTGAGGCTAGGTAGGTGAGCATAAGCAAGAACACACTGGGAGAGACTCTCCTCTCGGAGACGAGGACTCCCATTCCAATAAGGACCTCCTAGTCCAAAGTACGTTATCTGCCTTTATGGGAACTGGATAGAATGTTACTTCTGCTTTGAAACCACCAAACAATGACATTGCTCCTATCTCTTTGGCTTCAGATAATGTTGGATCCCACCTGAACTCCACAGTCAAAGAAGGACACAACATTTTGGTTTGGGATGACGTGTATAAATGCCCGAAGAATTTTGAATCAGGTAGTCAGAGTAAATCCTACACAGTGAGGAGGAGAGAATCCTTCACAGGTAATCCAGTTACAAAAGACGTCCTGTATGGGCAGTGCAATGCTAGAACGCGGAGCCAGTAGTCGCTTCGAGATCGAGCAAAGCACACATAGGTCAGAAGGGGGACAGAAAAAAACCTTTTCTGGTGGCATGACCACAAGGAAGCCGTGGTGCGCCCTTGGCCCAACAACCAATGCTGATACCAGACCGCAGAGGGGAGCCCGAAAACCCAAGCTCTGAACAAGTGCATCTGCTGCTGAGACTAGGCACAGAAGGGAAGAAAACGCTTCCGAAGAGAGAACATAATTGATGGGTATGAACATTGATAATCAAGGCTGGGGAAACCAACAAGGTTACAGGAGCCTGATAAACCAGAGTAGAGACACAGTAAGTCTATCAGTGGGCAACAGGGCATTAGGAAGCCCTGAGAAGCCAAAGACGTTAATTGTCCTGGTTGCAGAAGCCACAGGAGTTACAGGAGCCTGGAAAACCCGAACAGGCAGACACCGACAAGGGCTTGCTCGGGTAAGCAGACAGAGGACTTGGAGAAGGCCAAGAAACAGTTTGGAGGAAAATAACCTGGAGGGTTTGAACCTGTAAGAGTAAGAGAAGGTTAGCCTCAGTCACCAAGGCGGAAATTGGGTAGTCAAGTTAAAGAAAACTTGTTGTGCGTGAGAAGAAGGAAACCTTACGTCAAGACTTGAGAGGCTGACATATAGAACCTATGGATAGACTTACTTTGTAGAGAGGACGTCACACCGAGACACCGACAAACCAATGCAATAGCGTCTTCATCTGCCTACACATTGAAGCTCATAACTGCTTGCCGTCCTTACCCGACTACAGCTAATTGTATCACTATAGCAAGAGCTTTGGTCCTCTCTAAACTAGACTACCGTAATGCGCTCTATCTTGGCACTTTTCAACAAAACCTCAGCAAAATGCAAGTCACGCAAAACAACGCCATCCGAGCAGCTCTTAACATCTCTAAGAAACAGCATATCACGAAACTAGACACAAAAAACTGGCTTAACATTAAGCAAAGGATATCCCTCAAGACACTGTCCCTCACACATAAGTGCTTATCTAACCAGACTCCCATCTACCAATCCAACACCATCACCAGACATATTTTAACAAGGCCCACCAGAACTGCCCAGACACACTGCGTTAACATCTCACAATACAAACTACAAAGAGCAGGAGGGGTCATTTTCCCAGTCCTCGCTGCAAAGAATTGGAATGCCCTCCCACTACCACTAAGAGGAACCGCCTTGCATCTTATTCCGGAAAAAGGTCAAAGTGTGGCTCCATGAACAAGACCTTATCTCGGTCGCTTAACCAAAACCAACCATGTAAATATGTATGTGAACACCTGCCTGTTGTACATCTGTAACTCTTAAGCATATTCCTTTGTATTATACAAACTTGTCAGATGTATATATGTAACTCGTATGTATATTCCTTTGCATTATACTGTTGAATTACAGGTTTTGTATGTACTTTAACCTGTAAGAAAAGTGCCAGATGCCTCCGGGCTTGGCGCGCTCTACAAATAAACTAAACCGAGAGTCCAATGGAGGTGGAAGATGGAGAATAGTACACCCCCAAACTGTCGATGGAAAGTCCAGCAAAAAAAAAAATGCCTAAATCACAAGTGACCTTCATAGATGAGAACTGGGTGAGGAATAGCTCAGAAGCTACAGAGATTCAAGCAGCGAATAATCCTTTCGGTGATGATGAATAGATTTACAGAGAAAATAGTGTTTTGTTGGGAACATGAAACAGAAGCCATTCCCAAAGTGTCCTAGATAATGAGAAGGTGATAGATACGGATAGTAAATGGACAAAAGTGGCAAACCATCGCTCAACAGGAATGTCCCGCAGAGCAGAACGACAAGGAGGCGGCGACAGGTAACCTCAGTGCAGAAGATCAAATGAAGAGGGCCAAGAGGACAGAATGTTGAGAACTGTAGATCTCACACAGTAGTAACATTGCATCAGCCTTGCCAGGTCGCTCAGGTGTCAGAGGCTGCTCCGAAATGGTGCTCTTGTTTCTTTAAATAAATAATCGGATTCATGTCAAACCTGAAGGCCACTACTCCGAAGCTCTTCCGGTACTACATGAAGTTCCACAGGGGTCATCACTATCACCAAAATTGTTTAATATCTATCTTAGGCCATTGATGGACATTTTTTCTACGTTCAAATTGAACTATTATTCATATGCAGACGACATGCAAATATGTTCGCTTAAAGTCTGCACAGGAAGTAAAGCATTTTTTGGCCTGTGCAAATGCTATTAAAAGCTGGATTTTGGAGAGTGATCTTCAGCTTAACCACTCCAAAACTGAGGTTATATTTGTTCCAAAAGCATCTCCTTAAATACCATGCATCTACTCCCTGTCTGGCCATTTTTGACTCTGTTACATCCTTCTCTTGTAAGGTAAAAAATGTATATTTGGCAAGCATCTTTGTGCGGTAATGCATATGTTTCAGAGGTTGTTAAATCTGTTTATTTCCAACTCCGACTTCTGAAACCCATTCTGCTTTTTGTCACTAAATCAGACCGTGTCGTGGTTGTGGGAAATATGGTCAACTCTAGATTGGATTACTGCGACACAGTGTTACTTAGGGCCCCAGATTGTCAACTGCAACAACTCCAGGTAGCACAGAACTCTGCCGTCAGATTGGTGTACAATCTACCAAAAAGAGCTCCCATCTCTAGGCTTCAACGAAAATTGCACTGGCTGCCAGTCCGGAAAATAATTGAATTCCGACTGTTCTGTCTGATTTACAGGTATATTCAAGGAACCACAACTAGGTACCCGAGTTCAAAAATTAAGGTCCATCAGCTAGCTCACACTCTGCGCTCCTCTGGCAAAAACCTGCTGGTTGTCACCCCATCCAATTTTCTTCCTCTGAGGGATCGATGTTTTTCCATCAGAGGTCATCCCCTTTGGAACATGCTCCAAAAAGATTTGTGGAATATGTCACCCATCGTCCTTTTTTGGCAAAAACTGAAAACATTTATTTCAGTGATTAACATGTTCTGTGGCTGCATCCTGATGTGAGCGAAGGATTTTAATACCTACGCCTAGATGCAGTTTACTGCTTTGTTCCGGAAGGATATGCGCGTTATAAGTCCCTAATCCAAGAGAGGCATGAAGAAATTAATTCTGAGAGTTGTGAATGTAACTCGCCAGGGAATCCCACAGTAGTGAAGAAAGGTAGGAAAGAATAGAAAGTAGTAACAGTTTGGGAGTTGTTGCCTCTAACCAGGGTGCAAAATGTGCACTAGAGATAAGAAATGGTGTACTGTGTCCATGTATAGAATTGAGTTGGCGAGTGACTTCCTGGCTGGCTACAAGCTTGCAATTTGAATGTGTTCCCACCTGCTCTCTCAATTATTAATCCTAGTGCATGGATGCTGATAAAGAAGAATCAGGAAGAGCTTCTTGTTCAGCGACTGGGACCATCAAGAGAGTGAGCATAGCACAGCAGCACTGATCAATGAAATATAACTACGATGGCTGTGTGTTCAGCATTTAGGTTCAAACCATACAGGATCCAGGTGGATATTTCACATGTTAACTGCTCCCCTCTTACAATAGGTCCAGCCGGCACTTTGCAAGTTTGAAAAGTGTGAAAGGCTGAAATTCTTTGTTTATGTGGGATATAACAATAGCTTATTAGAGCACTTGGAGGTCGTGTGGAGAGGGGATCCGTCATGAAGCTCTACACAAAAGCACAAATCATCAGCTGTGTGCAGTGACAGGGAGAACCATAAATACTGTATATTAGGAACTGGGATTCTGATGCTCCAAGGCCATTGCTCAGTGGGGCTGACAGAAGCATAAAAATCAGGCCAATTGCTTCCTAAAAGAATAAAGAACTGTATAAAACCACAGTTTGTATATTTTAATATTATGAATAACACTGTTGTAAATCACTAAATGGAACTGTGGCTCTGAACAACAGACACAGTCTCCGATCATCCTTAAAGAGCCAGTAGAAATGAAGATTGAGAATTGTGGTTCTGGACATTATAGAGATCTCAGAGAAAGGAGAACCTAATACTAGGAGTTGTGGTCCTAACGCAGGCTGGGGCGCAAGGGTGTGCATGGTTCAAGAGTTCTAAAGGCTAGCAAGAAAAGGACTATCAATTCTCAGTCAATGCAGGAAGCAAAAAGAAACCGACTATTCAGAACCTACCTTGGCAGCAAAGTTGGAGCCCGATATCCAATTGACAAATCACTCCACTCATTAATACTTTAAAGTACCTTGTACTGTTGTAATTGTAGTTCACCATCGTCAATGTTAGAAAAAATGACAATGGAAAGAGTAGTAATTTTTCCATATAGTATCACACAGACCTATCCAAAATCTAGTAGCGATGGAGTAACCAGTAACAGCTTACCATTTTTCAGATGCATTTAGGACTCCTAGCCAAACAGAACCACCTGAACTGCCTTAATCTGAAGAAAATACTTAGTCAAACCAGATACAGAAGGAAACAACTTTAAAATGTTTGAAATCGCTTAACACCAGCCTTATTGTGAATTGTATAATTATACTGCTTTTAATATGTACATTTCTTACCATATTTGAAGTGGGAAAAAGTGGTTTGTTTGCACATGGATCACTTTTCACAAGGCTCAGTTTATAGATGTATGCAGTCATGATCTCCCCATACTATAGTTCCCTACATAGAAAGCTCCTGCTCTACTTGCAGTTTGTGATTTCTTCAAATATGCTGATGAGGGCTCCTTTGTGCCCCATTACACTGCACCTATCTGCAGTATTCAATACAGTCGATTTCAATATACATTTTTCCAGTCTAGCATATATTGCAGGTGTGTCTGAGCAAGTTTTGACCTTATTTCACATTAGTTGGATAACCGCACTCAAAACACCTCCTTCTGTCAATTTTTTCAAATGGCAATCGTCAACACCACTCCTATTCAGACAATCCACAGATTTATGCCCACGCCATCAATCTGCAGACACATTGAAAAATGTTGTTCAGTGTACTAGTTAAGTGAGACACTGGATTATCTCCAATAAATTAAAACAATCCGATGAAAAGATGATCCTTTTTCAGTTCAATCATTTGCTTGCCGATCCACTACGAAGCTCACCTGCCCCTTCTCAGTTTGATCTTCCAACTTCTTTTGAACAAAAGATCAAATGTTTGAGCTGTATTTGGCAGTCTAATTTGGGCTACAAACAACAAATTGAAGATATAGTTAGAGCGATGTGAGGAATCGCGGTCCTGGGATCCGCACAAGTGTTACATATGACTGCCTGGTGGCGATAGCCGCAGAAGTGAGATAATGGGGTGGATTGTGGCGGTGTAGTAGTACAGCTAACGCCACGTGGAAGAAAAGCTAGACGTCCGCCTCACATCATGCCTGTGTTGTAGCACCGGGAGCCAAGATGGCAGCGTGCTCAACACTGCAGGATGTAAGAGGAGAGCTGCAGGTAGAGAGGCGCTGAAGGGCCCCAGAGGAAAGGCCTTCGCTTTTTCCTTCAGCAATGCCAGCACAAGTCCAGGATATTTGTAACGGCATAGCCTCTATGGCAGTACCCAGATTCAAATCCCCAGAGAGGAACTTGGGGAAATCAAGGGGGCACTTAAATTAATCAAATAAAATCCTGAGCGCCCCCCCGCCTCCCCACTCCCATGACAGGAAAAATATTTAAAAAGAACCCATGATAAAACAAGAATAAAAGAAAAGGAAAAGTGAAACCTTAATTGAACTAACATTCAAACTGGTCAATAGAAAGAGCATAGTGGAAACACCCTGCCACCCAATCCTGCAAACAGGGCTACTTCTCTCCAGACGCTGGTGCATGAAAAGGAGCTATATCCTGAAGGAGGAGAAGTGGACTACCCTGGAGCACTGCCTGCTTGGAAACTGCCCTATGAGCCTGGAGGAAACAGATCGACCCAGGGTAAAGGAGAGTACCCATGCAGCACCATCCAAGCCAAAAAGGTGGTAGAGCAGTCCTGACTGAGAAACCTGGGAAGGGGCTAAGGCAAAACCATGCAAGTCCCTGGTAGCACAACCAGGATAGAAGCAAGATCCCTGAAGAGAAGAGGGGCAAACCAAAACTCCTAGAGAAATAACAGGGGCAAAGTTCCCCCTGAAGAGGAGAGGTGCAGAAGTCCCCTAAAGACATGAGGGGCAAAGAAGGAGAAAGAAGGTAAACAAAATAGACTCCTGAAGTAAGAGGAGCAGCGGCAAGACGCCTGAAGAGCGAGGCAAAGCAAAAGGAAAGAAAATACCAGAGAAAAGGGCCACCAAGTAAGAAGTGTGAATACCCAACAAAGCGGGTAAGAGACAAAAGACAGACTAACCAGAACGCCTGGAGGAAGACCGGGGAAGTTCAAAACCCCTGAAAGGAAGACCTGGTTATTGTCAATTAGAGAAAGGACAGCATACCCCAACAGGAGATTTGGCACTCGCTGCTCAGACTTTCGTTACAGGGAGACAACGAATAGCGAGACCAGCCATCCGCATTGAGCAAAGAAAAAACACTGCAGCCGAAATCCATCCAAGCATACATTACGTATATCTTACACCAAGTCTGTGGTCACAGCCACCCACCGATGAACCATAGAATGCAGCTATGGCAATACCATTCCGGCCTAGCAGCGCACACTGCCATCTGCACTGAAACCCCCGACGTACCTCAATACCACTGCCACACGTATACAATGACAACCAACGAAAATAAAATGTGGCCATAGCACTCTACCCTAAACCACCAACAGCGCCCACAATGTGCCTGTCCTTTAGGCTGCTTACATGAACCATAGCCAGCAATTAAGTCCTAATCCTGCGAAAATGCACACAAGCATCTCTTGATCTAAACTCTTAGAACCTTGTACACGTGGACTGCAGTCACCAAGGGTGTTCCAACCACAAACCACATTGAGGCCATACAAATGGGGAAAGAGATACCTCCCCAGGAATTTGGTGGGATGCCTTCAAAGCAGTAATCAGAGGGGAACTGATAGCACGCAAAGCCCCAAGAGAAAAGATGAGGAAGACTTAGAGACTCAACTTAAGAATATAATGCCAACATGGTAAACTATCCCACGAGGGAAACAATCAAAACATATTGAGCTAGATTATTAATGGCATAAAAGGCAGTTAAGGACCCCAATTGTAACTAAACATTGTTACGTGGAACGGGATAGAGCGGGAAGGTTACTAGCATGACAATTAAGACAGAGGACAGCCACCCAAACGATAAAAAAATGAGGGAAGTGGAGGCAGCAACAGATACGGAGGGAATTATAAGATGTTTTAAAAAGTTCTATGGCACGTTATATTCTTAGGATAGGCTGCAGGATGGCCAGCTGAATACATATGTAGCGTAAGTTCCTCTTCTGAATCTTCCGAGATTAGAAAGGGAAGAACTGGAGGAGGCCATTACAGGAGGTGGAAGTTCTTACAGCTATCTGCCAAAAAAGGTCCTGGGACCTGATGGCTTCACAGCACAGTTTTATAAGAAATATAGGCAAATTCTGACAGCCCACTTAACGTGCTTGTAAAATTCTTTAAAAAAACTGGGCACATTACAGCAGCAATGGATGAGGCTGAATTAGTGGTATTACCGAAAATGGCAAAGACCCGACACGGTGTGGGTCATATCGCCCAATATCGCCGATTAACACTGATGCCAAAATATACACCAAAATATTAGCTCTACGGCCAGAGGATAGACTACAAACGCTAATTAGACCTGATCAAGCAGGATTTATAAAACACTGTCAAACCTTTCATAACTTAAGGAGGGTATGTCACCTAATCGAGAAAGTGGAACGGCGAGGATACCAGCGGTACTGCTTGCATTAGATGCTGAAAAGGGGTTTGATCGTGTAGAGTGGTCTTCTCTTTTTCAAACAATGAAGACTATGGGGTTTAGTGAGTGCTTCCACTGTAGGATACAAGTAAACTATCAATCCCCAACCCTCCATCTGTCTGTCAACGGACAGCTGTCGGGTCTGATCAGTTTACAGAGGGGAACCAAACGGGGATGCCCACTGTCCCCACTGCTCTATGCAATCTATCTGGGAGCTTTCTTGCAGCTTATATAGGAAGCACTGGGTGTGAAAGGGGTCTATTTTGGGGGGTGGCGCACAAAATTATGACATTTGATGGTGACATGTTGGCTGTATCGGACCCTGCAGAATCCTTGAAGGTGATTAATTCGGAATTGGCATTATTTAAGGACAATCTGGATTAAAGGTTAATACACTTAAATCAGAAACACTCAACATTACACTATCAAAATTATTCAATAGAGTAAATACAGGGATCTACCCAATTTTGTGGGTGGAAGAAAAAAACCTCAATATCTAGGGGTCTACATTACGAAATCAGTGTCACCGCTGTACGAGGCAAATTATCCTCTGTTGATCTAAGCTTTGTGAGGGGACCTGCAAAGGTGGAACCCTCTAAATACATCATGGCTGGGGCGTATGGCCTCGATGATAACGCGCAGTCTCTATCATTTTCAGGCTCTGCCGGTCTCGATCCCCAGAAGTCACTCAACCGCATCCCATCTGCCTTTATTTGGCATAATAAAAGACCACAGGTGGCTTTACAGACCTTAATGGCTCCAAGGAATAGGGGAGGCATGGCCTTCCCCGATTTTTTAAATTACTGTTGGGCTCCCCAGTTGCGAGTACTAAAACAATGGCCCTCAGGAGATGGGAAGCACTGGGTTAATATGGATAGAGCAGTGGTGGGCGGTCCACCAAATAAGGTGTTATGGTTGCCTAGGGCCGACCATCCTCCGAGCATAAAAGCATCATGAATAGCTGCACCCGTGGGCGAGGTGTGGGACGAGGCGTTGATGTAGAAGCACATATCAACTATTCCAGGGTCCTCTACACCTATATTTGGGAACCCCCAGTTTACTCCTGGGATGGAAGAGCGCTTTCAGGAAATGGAGGGAGGCAGTCTGTGTAAGGTTTAAATATTTAATGCTAGGTCAAGAAATTAAAACATTGGAACAATCTAAACAATCTTTTGCACTCATGGAAAGGGATAAGATCAGCTACTACCAGCTTCGGCACTGGGTGATGCACCCCCTCAAAAATATTTGAGCTGGTACACAACTCACTGCATTTGAGAAATATATCACGTTGCATACGGGGGGACACATCTTATCTCTACATTCTATGCTTTGTTCTCGGAAGGGGGCCCTCGGGAAAAGTGGCCATATATGGGTATGGGAAGGTACATTGGATTGTCAAATAGCTGACTAGGAATGGGAGATACTTGGCATAATATCCTAAAATTCACACAATCTAAGAATTGTGGTATAAAATTCTCACTGAATGGCATTATACACTGGAGAGACTTGGAGCGATGTTAAAGGGGTCAACGCCGGACTGCTGGCGTAAGTGCAAGGGGAGGGGGACTGGCTCCATATCTGGTGGACTTGCCCGGCATTGAAATCATTCTGGGACCAGGTCAGAAAGACACTATAGGAGGTAGCAGGGGCAAACATCTGTGGGGGCGGGGGAATGTCTTTTGGATAAAAGATGCAGCTCCATGAGATAGGGCACATAAAATGGCATATATGGTTAAGATTTTGACGGCCCAACTGGTGCTCGTGCAGAATTGGAAGAAGTAGGTGGCCCCAACCTATCAGGGACAGCTACACAAACCTCAGCATGTCTTGGCCATGGAATGGTCTACATATAACTTACAGGGGGAAGATCGAAAGTTTAAGAGAGATTGGGGTACATTGTTGGAATACTTGAAGCAAGACTATCGTAAACAATTGTGCCCACAAAACATTTGTGTCCTGGACATTGCCTAATGCCTCTCTAATGTGCTGCTGATCGGGGCTTGGGGGTGGTGAGGGTAGTGAGGGTGGTGCAGGGGACCCGGGTGTTTGCTATGTAAATTTGTGAAATGCCAATAAAAAATAAATTTAAAAAAAGACATTTTTTAAAAAGGCTGTGCATCTGGAAGGCAACTACAGGTCCCAGTTTCTTTGCATAGGCTGCCTCTTTACTTGTCTATCTGATGAAACCCCAAGAGAAGACCTCTTTGAAATTGTGGAATTTGTTCATTTAGGAAAGGACTTAAAGTTAGATATTTTAGGCTCAACACTTTTCATCCATGGGAAGAGACTAAGTTTATTTTCCTCATTGCACATTTGATTTGGCTACTCCGACAATCCACTTTTTGGGAACATTGGATTTAGGAAATTTCTTTCAAGCTAGGATTAGTTGCGACAGGAAAGTTTACTTTCGAGTTTTTAGTGTTTGACACCTTTGTATTTAATAGGTGAAGGGCACCTTAAGTTTGTGTTATTAATACAGAGATGGACTTTTAAATCATTTGTTTGAATACTTTGATGTATTCCTTAAACCCAGTTTTTGTTAAATAAGCGGTTTTCTTTCACCCCCCAAACCCCCAACCCCCTTGCCCATGGCCTACATGTTTTCTACCCTAGAAGATTAGAATCTTTCAGGCATATTTGCCAACAGACACTTTTTGACACCACATAAGGAGGTGTATTCACCAGAACCATTATTTCCACTGTGGACAGAAACAACCCCAATGATGGACCCAGAGTCCGAAATGCATTGGCAAAGGGTTCTGCCACCCAAGCAATAATGAAACGAACATCAATAAAAAGATACTTTTGTGAAAATTAAAGCATGCAGAACTAATTTGTTTGTTATTGAATAGCAGTAGTTCATACTACCAGAATGTGACTAATACTGGGGTTACACCTTCTGTTCGCCATGTCGTCACACCCATCTTCTGTAGCCTTTGGGTTCTTCACTATGCCTTCCATTTTATCTCTGCAGCCAACCATCTAGAAGTGGTTGGTGCTCGGGTGAACTCTAAACGTGACTATGCTAATGCTATACTAGGTGTCCCACAAAATCAACGCACTCTGCTGCAGGTTGCATAAAATGCTGTCAAGTGTCAAAGATTGCCTTCATATTTCCCTTTTGTAGGTCTCTATATTGGTTGAGTGTCAGGCAAAGAATGGAGTTCAAACTACTCTTCTGGTAAATATGAAGGAGCCAATCTGTTGAAAAACTTAAAAACAAAGCGAAGATCAAACATCATCCAACTCATGATTTTCAGTCTGTGAATGAACATCTGTTGGGGGTGTCGACAGCACACTAACTTCAAAGAGGACAGAGGCCCATGTCTGTGAAATGCTCTTACCCCTTCAGAAATTACCTTAGTGTCCCCATTTAAAAAACTCTCAAGACTCACCTTTGTAACTTAATCTTTGCTCATAATTTTCTTATCTGCGCCCAGATGCACATTTATTTGGCCTGTATGCATGATGTAAATCCAGAAATAAAATAATTCTGACATGCACTGAACATGCCTGTACCATACTATCAGTATGAAAAGAATTGACCAAAGACAACATCAAGTATTTGCTCATCTATTTACTAAACGCGGGGTTGGAATATTTGTATTTATTTTACATGCTTGTAAAGTGCACATCATAAGAAATGTTGCTCGGATGAACAGGAGGCCGCACAAGAATGATTAAACAGGGAGGTGAGCCATGATAGGGTTGTAAAGGAGGAGTTTCCCTTTTGTTTGAAAAGCCTGGTCTTCACATGTATCCTTAACATGAAAAAAGAGCTTGCTTGGTGGGTGTAGAAGGAGAGCATGCTCCTACCAAGAATCCTCCGTCACCTCTGCTTGAATTTCTGGAAGCTGGGATTCTCAGGAGGAGTCGTCAGATCACTGTAGGTTTTAGGATTAATAATAGGGAAGTATTCTAGTCCGAAAGCTAGGGAGGGAGCCAAGGAGTCAAGGCATTTGTAAAGAGGGAATGGTACAATAAATCTGATTTGTTTTTTGTAGGATGCC
This sequence comes from Ambystoma mexicanum, assembly GCF_040938575.1. NCBI lineage: Eukaryota > Metazoa > Chordata > Amphibia > Caudata > Ambystomatidae > Ambystoma > Ambystoma mexicanum. Next base: position 514,043,984 of record NC_090925.1, read on the forward strand.
AGTGTAGATATCTCTGTAAAAGTGAGAGTGGTAAGGGTTTACAAATGCCAATAAGCAGTCAGCTTGCTGCACTTTGGGTTACTAGAAGCAGTTTGATTCAGTGGACTGGAAGGTTAGCATGGAGGGTGTTGGCATAATCAAGCAGGGCTTGAAATTGCTGGGAGCTATTTAGCTCATGCTGCTGCTCTAGGAGAGCCTTGTTAGTTTAAAACTAAGTTACAAGAAGCTACAGTTGGCGTCCCAGGCTGACAGGTGCCTTACTTGCAACTGTTGTTCTCCAGCATGGGTCTGGCGTGGATTCACATGCTCATGAATATTCCCAGTCAGGCTGGGAATCCTTGGTAAAAACAAAGCAGTCTTACTTTAAAAGCTTGAAAACTGCATTTCTCCCCTTTACCAATCGCTGGAGACTGGGTCATACTGCACCCATCCAAATACTACAGTCTCCATAAGCCCCACTCCCCGGTGGCCATCTTCTAATTTGAAAGCATATGAAGTGACAGTATGAATCCAGAAGAGCCACAGAGGTGAAGGAGGTAGGGTTTGCATGTGAATCCATGCCAGACCCATGCTGGAGAACAGTTACAACTAAGTAATTTGTTTGTTCTCCAGCATGAGGCCTGGCATGAATTCACAGGATCATCAATAAGAATACACAACACTACATAACCACAGGAGGCGACAAGGCTCAAGCGAAGTACAATCACTTACCCCTGAAACAGACTCACCTCAGAAAAACAGGTTGCGTAGCACCGCCAGGCCGACTCTAGACTCCTCCCTGGAATCCCTGTCGACACAGTAGAATTTCGTGAAGGTGTGCGTAGACCTCCACGTAGCAGCCGTGCAAATGTCCAACAGGGGAACACTAAAGAGAAACGCTGTCATTGATGCAAGTGCTCTGGTGGAATGGGCTCACAGCTGGCCTGGAAGAGTTCTGTTGGCCAGACGACAGTGGTTGATACAGACGGAGAGCCACCTGGATATGGAAGCCTCCGTGAGGGCCTTCCAGTGATTCACAGGACCAAAATTCACAGACTGGAGGTGCCTTCCGAAAATCCTTTGTGCGTGCCACAGAACTTTAAGGCACAAGCAACGTCCAGGGTATGCAGAGATCTTTCAGCAGCCGAAGGAGGATTTGGGAAGAAAACTGGAAGCACCAAGGGTTAGTTGAGATGAAATTCAGAAGGAACCTTCGGCATAAGGTTGGGTGGGTCTGTAGCACCACCCTCGTAGCATGAAAAGATAAGTAAGATTGCTTGCATGAAAGAGCCTGGAACGCCCTGACCTGTCTACCAAAGGTGGTGGCTATTAGGAAAGCCATCTTCAATGAGAGAAACCTCAGGAGCCTGATGCAAGGGGTTGAATGAAGGTCTCATGAGTTCAGTAAGAACGACATTGCACTCCCAAGCAGGGCAGGAGCCTTCACCGGTGGAAAAGTCTTGAAGAGGCCTTTCAGAAATTCTTTAACGAGCCTGTGAGACCACAGCGAAGGCCTTCCCAGTGACCGTGTGTACCGGGAAATGACCACCAGATGCACTTTGATGGAGGGGTGAGCCAGACCCGCCCTGGCTAAATACAACAGGTACAGCAGGAGCTGAGGGGCTCTGACGTGCAGAGGTGTAATCTTTTCCACCCTGCATTACACAGTGAAGCGCTTCCATTTGTGGCCATAGCACAATACTATACAGGACGCACTAGCCTTAGCCAGGACTTCCTGCATTCTAGAGGAATGTCATAATGTCCAAACTCTAGGGCTGCAGGAGCCAAGCCGTGAGGTTCAGTGACGCTGGGCCATCATGCAGAATCATTCCGGCTTCTCTGGAGAGGAGGTTTGGAAGAGCAGGCAGCCAGATGGCTGACACCAATCGCCATGCAGAGCAGCTCCGGGTACCAGATCTGAAGAGGCCACGCCAGGGCAATCAGTATCATCTTGCTGTGACAGCGTTCGGACGTGGTTGATCACATGTAACAGTAGAGGTATTGGTGGGAACGCGTACAGGAAGAGGCCCTCACATGTGAATGAAAAAGCATCTCCCAGGCTCCTCGACTGGGGAAACCTGCTGGCGAAAGCCTGGCACTTTGAGTTCGCTGCTGTCGCAAAGGGGTTAATCTGGGGTTGGACCCACATGCTGAAGAGATGAGACGTCTGTGCCTACTGTAATTCCCATTTGTGGCAGGACTGAGTCTCCCTGCTGAGGGAGTCCGCGATGGTGTTATTGATGCCCGCCAGATGAAATGGGACAAGAAACATGTCCTGAAGAATGGCCAAGGGCCACAGGGCCTGCACCTCCAGGGAAAGAGTGGGAGAGCAGGTTCCCCCTGCTTCTGGATGTAAAACAGAGGTGGTGGTGTCCGTTAAGATCCTTACCAACCGTCCCTGCAGAAGAGTAAGGAAAGAATTGAAGGCCCAAAACACAGCCTGCAGCACCAGAACATGTGCAGCACCTGTTCCTCCGGAAGCCAGAGGCCTCTGGCGTGGAACTGCCCAGTGTGAGACAACCATCCGTCCAGGGAGGCATCCGTGGTGACCGTAACCTGGACCAGGGGAACTTGAAACATAGCTCACTGCTTAAGGTGTTTGTGCATTCACCACCACTGAATGGCTTTTCTGAAGTCTCGGTTGAGTGCAATCTTGTCTGTCCACTTGCCCATGACATGGAGCCACCTGGTGTCCTCAGAGTGAGGCACGCGTCTAGAAACAGAGCGTTCTGCGATGGCACCAAGCAGGACTTCGGATAGTTGATGGAAAATCCGAGTTTCGTCAAAAGGTATATGGTCTCCCTTGTGTGCCGCGCCGCCAGCACCTGAGAGGGGAGAGGGGGGGGACGGGATGACCCAGTCCAGGTACGGATAGACGTGTATGCCCTTGTGATGCAGGTACGCTGCCACTGGTGCCAGGCATTCTGAATACTCTTGGCGCCGATTTCAGGCCAACGGGCAGCACCTGGCACTGATAGTGATGTTGCAGAACCACAAAGCTCTAGAACCTTTGATGCTTTGAATGTATGGTGACATGGAAGTAGGCATCCTCTTGGTTCAGCGGCGCTAGGAAATCCCCTTCTTCCAGGTGGCCGAGCACTTTCTGAAACACTTGTGTACAGGCGTGTTATAAATGCCATATTATGATATATGTATCAACGTGACCATCCTTAGGTTTTGGGCCTTCAGGTATTTGTTGAGGCGTTGCAAGTCTATATCAGATACCACTCCCCTGACTTCTTCTAGACTAGAAAGTATCTGGAGAACACTCCGGATCCCCGGAGGTGCAGCGCGACGGGTTCTATTGCCCCCCCTTTTTTTTTTTAACATGGCCTGCACCTCCTGCAGCAGCTGGGCCATGTGCAGCTCCTTTCTTGCCACTGGAGGGAGGGGGGGATACGAGGGCACCAGCATTTGAATTCCAGGGTGTGCCCCAGATGAAGTATGTCCAGCACCCACTCGTCAGTGGTGATGTTCTTCAACTCGGTGATTAAGTGTGACAGACAGACCCCCACCGGAGTGCGAAAGTGGGGCTCCGAGGCCCGAGCTGGGTCAGGCTTGATTGGGCATCTGTGTCTTGGTTTGCGGACAATGTTGACGCTGCACAACTCCGCCAAAGGCCTGTAACGGCCGCTGTATGTCTCCTGTGAGGTGGAGCCGGGGGGTTTGATGGTATGAGGTCGATGCGTACCCCTTAGATCTGTTGAATTTCCCGCTGGAGAGCAGAAGGACGACTGTCGCAAGCTCCCCAGCAATCTTTTAATAGCTTGCAGTGTTTCGTCCACAACCTTTCCGAAGAGGTTATCCCCATCAAAGAGCATATCCACCACCTTTGCCTGGACATCCAGTCTGAAATGTGTGACCTTTAGCCAGTCCTGGCGTCCGAGTGCCACCCCGTTCCCCATTTGATGAAAATTTGAGTCTGGGACATCCATCGCCTCACCTTCCTGAAATAGTGCAAAAGCCTGTGGTTTTGTCATCCGGCAAGAAAACCAGGATAGGGCCCAGCTTGAACCACAACTATGTCATTACGCGCTAGGATGGCCAGGGCATTGGCGGCCTTCACTGTTGAAGTAGCAGTATATATGATGCGCTTGCCCACTGCGTCAAACTTTTTTCCCTCCTGCTCAGGGGGGAACCACGGATTTGGAGGACGGGTTTGTGACCGCTTACTGGCGGCAGCTAATGCTACAGAGTCCCGAGACTGCTGTGATCTGAGGCATTTAGGGGCCGAGTCAGGTACCTTGTATTTCTTCTCAAGCCTGTCCCGTTTCGCAGGTGTAGAGCTTGGAGTCTTCATAAGAGCCAGGCCTTCATTCCAAACCTCATCCAGCAGAGGAATGGACGTCACAGTCAGCCTGGTAATGAAATCCCTCCTTTTTCCGCGGCACCAAGTTGAAGTGGGTAGACGCCCTTGATAGCATGGAGTGGAAGAAATCCACCTCATCAGGAGCAGATGCTGTGGCCGGGTGGGGGAGTAGGGCGGTAATCGACACCCTAAGGTTCTCCGTCCGGTGGCACAAAGTTAAACTCGTCTGTTTCCGTGGTGCCTGTATTTGTGTCCGTTCCAGTGTCTGTATGGAGTGGATCCACCACTGGCCCAGCTGGAGTGGGTGGTTGTGTAGGCCGCCTCGGTGTTGGATGGCACTTTCTGTGCCATGGTCTTGAAGGGTTGTGCCTGGGGGTGCTCCCCACCGGGGCCATTACGGGTGGGAGCCACGCTGTATTTCTGACACCAAAGTATGTAGCGTAGTCAGAATATCCAGGGGCATGTCTCTAGGGCCCTGTTGGGGAACCAGTAGGGCTGGCACTGATGGAGGGCTAGCGCAATGTGCTTGCACTGATGGCCGGGCCTGTTCCTCAAGGGGGTAGAGGGTCTCTTCACCCATTGGGCTGTCCATTCCCTGGTCCGAGCAGCAGCCTTCCTGCAAGGACTCAACCTCTGAGCTTGTATAGATTGCCATGAACGGATCCCTTGCTACCTTCCTAAAACTCAGCGTAGGCATGGAGAGAAAAATCGGTCAGTGGCAACAGTTCTTTTGATCTTCCTGCCTCCTTTGGGTACAAAGGAACAACCAGTGCCTTCACAGACTGGGTAGTCCTGGTCGAAGTGGTCGTAGTCATGGCCGGAGCAGTTGTGGGCCAGGGAGTTAGTTTAACCCTTGATGGCGATTACTCCGTTGACTTTGCCATGGTAGTCGACGGGACAGTAGTCGACGAGGCTGCAGTAACGGTCATCGAAAGGGCAGCGGTTGTCGAGGTCCTGGTCATTGTGGCCTTGGTAGACGTCGGTCTCGCTGACAGGGGCCTCTGCTTTTGTGGCTCCATTGGTGTCGCCACTGGTGAAGTCAAGGCCATAGGCATCAACGATGGCCTCGGAATGCCTTCCTTGGGAGAATGTTTCCTTGGTCTATCCTTCGACGCAGGGCCATGCTTGGAAGAGTGGGACAGTCTCCACGAAGATACACCACCCACAGGTAGGTTTGCTGTGTACAGGAAAGGCAAAGGAGCGCGTGTGCTCCGAACTGGGACCCACAACAGTGACGGTCCATGTCGGGTCTGCAGCATTGCACTTAGCCTTTCTGTGTACATCATGTGGAGGAACATCCTCAGCCGATCTCAACTCTTCCCCGCGGGAGATCACTCCAAAGGTCAACGGGACCTGGAGGGGGCCTGCGCGTGCCCAGAGGCCGTGCCTGGAGCCCTTTCTTCCCTCAGCCACGCCACGGTAACAGTCCTGCTTCATCTTGGCGGGGAAACCTCAGCAGATGTCGCATCGATCCTCGTCATCATCAGGATACAGACAACAGAGGCACCTCATGTCCTGGTCTTCCACATAGATGTTCCTCAAACCACATCTTGCCTTCTTCTGACATGGCGAGGCACAAAGTAGGCCTCAACTAAGCCTTCCGAACTGGAGGACTAATATGTAGCGGTCAATCTTCACCAGGAACAGATCGCTGCTGTCGGCACTGACCAACGGTCAGCGAATGAGAGGTCTGGACAAAGTTGGAACACTTCATCTGTAGAGAAATACACAAATAGGAAAAAATGGCTCGGAGAGCAATACGAGAGGACTCCCTGCACTGAAGCATGCAGTACAAATCTGAAGATGGCCACCGGGAGAGGGACTCGGGGAGATGGTCGTCATTGGATGGGTGCAGTAGGACCCAGTCTCCAGTAATTGGTTAAGGGGAGTTTTCAATCTTTTACATCAAAACTGCTTTCTTTTTATTCAGGATTTGTTGCCCGACGACAGGGAATATTCATGAGCATGTGAATCCACGCCAGACCCTATGCTGGAGAAGCAACATTACCTTTGATCGTTTTAGAATTTAAATAAAGATGCATTAGGACACATTTATATATAATGGCTCATACATAATGGGCAAAAAGTTCAAATGAGCATCTCATGTGGATGTTAGATTTACTATGTGCAGTGTACTCGCTCCTGGTTCCCCAGCTCCTGCCGCCTACTTTTTGTTGTCCGACATCACCCAGTGGTTGTACTGGCTTTAGTTCCTGCTCACAGAATCTTAATTTCAAACTCTGTCAAGTCAAAGAGTTTATCATGAAACCAGAGACTGCATGATTTTATTGGAGGATAAAGAAGAGGATTTTTACAAATGAATCTGAAATGCAAGAAGCATGATTTCACCACTGCACCATTTAAATTTAATGCTCGACAGCCATGGCCTGCAAATCCAAGGGGAACCGTTGTATTCTCGATGGTATAGGGACTGCGAGACTTGGGCTGAGGCCGAGACCAGAGTGTGTATCAAGACGGCACGAACCCTTGATGCGACCTCAGAGATATTCTTGGATTCCTGGAGGCTATTGATGTGGGATATGTTCCATCAATCAGATGACAAGCCGCCGTGAATAATATGCTGTCTCTTATGATGTTACACTGTTGGGACTCCCTCTTATGCCTGCCCTTAATTGGCTTCTCCACGCCCCTGGCCAGAGTCACAACATGAACAATATGGCCCCTATGAAACTTTGGGGTCCCCGGAAGATATTCTGTCCCAGACTTGCTTACCGAAATGCTGATACCTAGTTTACATGCGTGGACATTTTTCTGTTATAGTTTTTGTTGATTCATAATGCTTATTTGGTTCTCATGAAGGCCGATGGCCCTGATTGTAAGTTTGATACGCGAGGAACTTATGCTTAAATATACAACAAAAAGAGTTACAAATTGAGTTCATGCTTGACTCAGTGCCAGCAAAAGCATTCATTTCTTGATGGTGGCTTTGCAAAATGTTGACGTCGATATTATAATGGCGATTGGGTTATTACAGGAATGGGAGATAATGAGCCAAGATCATGAACCAAGAACAGTCACAAATATGCAATCAATCATAAATAGCTCGATGTTTCAGAGGCGACAAAATTCCAAACTTTCAACATACCACAAATGTGTCATAGGAAAATCGATGCCGTCTGCGAACATGTTCCATGAAGTTTCCACTCCTGTAATTGGGGTCCCCCCATGGCATTGAGGCACATATTGGACATACCTAACAAAAGAGCAGATATCTTTAAAGCATGGTAAGGCTGAAGTTACTGCATTCCTAAACACAAAGAAAACATATCAAAACAACCACTTAGGGCAGGGTATAGCTTTATCGACTGGATGGGAAAATTTAGGGCAAATCACATAACGGATTGATAAAGCAAAAAAAATAAAAAAAATAAACGGGATGTGGTTTCTGGAAATCCAATATAAGATATTCTAAACCTTTTTCATAACCAATATGCAGTAAATCAGTAAGATGCAGTGATGAAGAAATCAGAAAAGAAGGTTGCTTTTCAATTACTCAAATTACTCAGTAAATAATTTTAAAATTTAACATTTTAAATATTTAACACTTAACTAAAGAGTTTCACTGTTGATATGTTATCAGTGTACAAAGCATGGTAAATTACTGGTTATGTTGTATTAACCAATAAACCAGTCAAGTATGCCCCAATAACTACACACAGGTAGAATTATATTGTCAGAATTGTTTAAAAGTGGCTTTAAAAAGTAGGCACACAAACCATCTTGATTTGGTTATAGGAAAAGAGATGAAATAAAATGATATACACAAGGTAGACTCCTGCCGCCTGGTCGGGTGTAACCTTTTTCAGTTTAGGACCAACATTCACTTTCTTTTGGGCATAGGCACTTTTTTGCACAAGTCTTCAAAGAAACTTTGCTTTTAAAGGAATCGATATCAGTTCATAGGAGATTAGAAGTCCTAATTTAAAACAATATGTTTATTGTAAATGGGATTTAAATGTGTAAGTATGTGATATAAGCATCTAAAGAAATGGACAATACGTAAATCACATGAAGTGGCGTGATAAAAATGGATTCAGACGTAAAACCCATTATAAAATTAAGATTGGATTGCTGATTATACTCTTAACCTAATTGACGAAATTAATTTGCTGCAAAATTAAAAACTTCATACCCGTCACCCTTAAAGACTACGAACAAAATAGATGATTGGACAGTCTAGTCTAGAAAGTAACAATGCAGAGTGGGACCGCAAAATGTAAACGCATGCACCCTTCACTGACAGAATTAGCCTCATTTAACAATGATATTAAAAAAAAAAAAACAGGAGAGCTTAACTAAATGAAGCGAGGCTGTGACCCATAGAATGTACATATTTTACCACTGGTCTGTTATCCAAGCTGTGGTATCTTTTGCAGTGTTCCACTAGTCCATCCTGATCAAAGTTTTTTTCCATACAATAGGGACACGGAAAAGTGAATCGATTTGGAACATCTCTGGAGGAAAACAATGCATATATTAATCACAGTAATTCGAGTTCAATGTGCATTTTTATCACAAACTAGAGGCCTACGTGAAGATACATTGCTTTGCGATTGAACAGCTACAGAACATGAACAAATGGCATGTAGTGTTCACTTAACATCGTAAAATCAAGGTGCACAACCTCAAATTGAAAGCTATTAGCCAGGCATAAAAAGTTACTTGCCTCCTCAATTCTCCACACGCATTCAGTACACAATGGGCCTCATTATGAGTCACCCGGCCTGGAAATAACGGTGGCGGTAAACCCGCTGCCACTGTTATTTCCAGACCGGGTGATCGAGTTCTGCAGGCGGGAGGTGTCATTCCCGCCAGGTCTAACACCCTGCAGTCGTACGTGGAAACACTGCCACCATCACAAGATGCTTCCACTTCCCCATCGAGTCCTATGGGACTCAATGGGAATGGGGATTTACCGAATTCCACCTCCGGAATTCCTGGGTCACCGGGGTCGTAATGCCCCAGTAAATCTGGGAATCACGGAGGCGGAATGGTAATAGGAGTCCGGCGGTAACCTGCCGGAATTTCAGGCACAGTTACCGCCAGACTCGTAATGAGGCCAAATATCACTAACTAAAGGCAAGTGGCAAGTGCACATTTTGAGGCCTGGAAAAATAACTCAATGCATCTCGAAGGGCTAATAAAATAAATGATGGCCCATTTTCATCAAATGATATGTGAAAAGCATCAAAAGCACCAACTCTGCAAACAAAGGAGAAGAGCAGCTTCCAAGATGGCGGCCAGTATAATAGGACGTGCGTGTGCGTCTCCGTTCACACCGGGCCGCAAACGAAACAGCAAATAATGCAACGTGGTCAAGGAGGTGCCAACTCCTACCACAAAAGGGTTGATAAAAGAAACAAGGAGTGTGCCGGTTTGCTGCAAAAAGGGAATGGAAGCTGCTAACTAGGTGAGGGACAGGCCAGCACAGTGGCAAGGAAGACTAAGCTGCGACTCTGCAGACGTTTTTATGGGAGGGCAAAAGGGGCACTTGCTCAGGGCCCCCACCTTGGAGTGGGCCCCACAAGGCTGCCTGATCTAAACAAGTAAGACTCCTTTGTTCACCAGCAAGGCTGGCATTTGGGCCGACTCTCTCTGGATCCGAGATCCGGCACCAGATGTGTAGTAGGATCTCAGGATCCGGCCAGAGTCAGCCACCCCAAACCCCTGCTCTGAGAAGAAGAAAAAAAAAAGCTCACACGAATAAACTAACTTCTGATGACCCCATGCAAGAGGAAGTTACAGTCCTCAGCCACGCCCCGGTTTATTTATTTATGCAATGTTTGTCGGATACATGGTCCCGAATTATTTATTTATGCAATGTTTGTCCACAAACATAGCATAAATACATAAATATGCAGGTATCCGACAAACATTGCATACATAAATACCCCTAATAACCATCACACACGATGCAGCCACCTAACTGCTTTCAGAGGGGCACTGCAGAAGCTGTGCCGGGTGGGGTTCAAGTAAAGGAAAACGTTGCTTATGGCAGAAATCGCTGTGTATGAATAATACCCAAGGAGGAGTTTAAAATAAAATGTAATGCAAATTGTGCATTTTAAAGAATATGTACTCAGCAACACTGGTCAAAACTATTATCCGCATAGTGAAGTAACTCATCACCAGTGCCATGGAAGTGTTTTAAAGTGGAATTGATGTATAGTTTGGAAAAGAAGCAGCATGAAAGAAATAGTGCCGTTTTATTTGGACATTTCCTTTGATCGGAGGTCAACTGCCAGCTCCACCCCCTTAACCCTGCTTCCTCAGGCACCCCCCCCCAAACTCTGGCCATGGTGGGATTCCCCCACCAATTGTTTTCCATTTCCACCACTGTTCACCAGACTTAAATAGCACACATGATATTTGATGGCCTGGTGCTGAGGCTCTAAACCTATTGCCCGTCTGTTTTGGCAAGTACATTCTGCCTCAATCAATTCATCATTTAATGCTGTGTGTGTTCACTGTGGTATATATAGCTAGTGTGTTCCTTGTTGTACAACTCCTGTAGCATTCTTTCCTTCCTGTGGGGAAAAATGTTGATCATGTGCAATAGCCAAATTTTAAATGTATATTGGTAAATTGAGTGCCACAATGGTTCAGACGTTAGCTGTGTGTGTTAAGCACTCATTGCAGAGATATGTGTCCCTATACAAGAATAGAATAGCACCTTCCTCTAAGACTGGCTGAGCCTTTCCTATGTACGAAATTTATAAACCTGCCTGCATTTGTACTTGGTCTTGCAGCACAAAAGGTGAGATTATCTGCAATGTACCTGCACCAGATAGGGGTTGCAATAAAAACGAACATGTCATCCTTATGGTGAAGGTCTAGAAATAGGTTTCTTCAAATGGGGCGTTGTAAAACCTAGGGGATCACCTCCAACGATGGCATAAACTTAGTCCAAGAGATGAATAAATATCCAAATTTGGAACCAAAGCATTCATGCTTGTATCTTGGCTTTGCCAGCAGACAATACAGTGATCCTGGTTAAATCATCTAATATCTCGTACATTACTGTGCTGTCTTCTGTGAAGATTGCCTTCTCGCATGCTGGTGGCATCGTTTAGCCCAATACTTGATCTTTCCTCTTATGTTGGCCTGTTGAGTGGAAGGGGTGGTAGGCAGAAGGGGGCGGACCAGATGGTGCAGGACTTGGGTAAACATATTTTAAAGTCTGCTCGTTTGACACAAAAACACGCTTTGCAATTTTGTAAAAGTCAAAGGTTTTTCTGCACATTTATAAACGACAATTTCACAAGCAAGTGTTTTGGAAGTATGCAATGCTTTAAAATAGAAAAGACAAACCCAGATTAAATCTGTTAAATCACACTGAACGGTATTGTGGTACTTATATACTTCTCTTGATGATGGAGAGAATGAAGCTACAATCATTCTGTGTTACACCCTTCTAATATATATATATATATATATATATATATATATATATATATATATATATATATATATATATATATATATATATATGTTTTTTTTATTGTCATGTTTGGTAATGTGATCGGTGTACTTTTCAAGTCCGTTTTATAAAACTTCATTATTTTAGTTCATGGTAAGAACTGGTAATGAAAGTGTTCAAATGCAGAAATTGCAGAGCTGGCACAAATCCCAGATTCACCCCTTAACCAGTGTGTGTGTAATGCTGGACATCTAATTTAATCTTGTATTGCCTAGCCTCTCGAAATTGCCAGTCCCTAAACCTTTCAAAATTGTCAGCCCTTCAGAGTGATTTCCTTCTTAGGGTATGATCTTCAAAATAACCCCACTCATGGTTTCACTGGCTATATGTTGCTTCCACTATAGTAGTGAGCATTGATCTATTGCACACCATGTCCAAAACAAGGCGGAAGATGGTGCCGGCAGCTCAGAAGATTCTCCCCACTGCCCCAGGTGAGACAAGAGGCAAGCATTAAACAGTGGAGTTCAGAGTCATCCTCGCAGAACAGAAGCAGATGGGTTAGTCAAAGCCAGTCTACGCTGGTGTGTAGGGAGGAAGGGGCAAGAAATGCAGAGCTGGTTCAAGGAATCCCAGGACCAGTGTATGCCCTCTTTCCAAACCCAGTTTGAGACATTGAAAGAGGAAATTAAGCCATCGGTGGAGGAGCTAAAAACTGACGTGGCCAAGTTAGGGAGGAGAGGACAGATACTTTGGAAAAGGTCATCCAAAATATCGAGGAGTATATGCACAAAAACAACAAAACTTTGGAACACCTCATTTAGCACATAATTTGGAGAGGCCATGGACAACCACTCACGGAGATCAAATATTAGGATAAAGAATCTCTCGCAGTCAGTGGTGGACAAAGATTTGAAGGGTACAGTCCAGCAACTCTTTGCAGACATTTTGGCAGATGGCTCCAAGAATTGGTCTAGCTGGACCGCATACATCGAGTAGGACCATGGAGGGTAGTGGAACCTGGCTTCCGTCCTAGGGATGTCTTGCTGGCAGTAAAATTATATGTTCAGAAAAAACAGATCCTCAGGATGGCGAGGGCAGCGGGACAGGTGTCAATCAATGGAGAAGAAGTTCAGTTTACCAAGATCTGGCACAATCCACCCTTCAAAAACGGAGATTGATGAGCCCGGTGGTAACATTTTTGGTGCAGAAACAGGTTTGGTATAAATGGACATTCCCCTTTTGCCTTATATTTTCATGGTAAGGACGTCAACATAGGATTACGACCTGCGAGGAAGGGGAACAGATTCTGAACTTTCACGATGAAAGCACGGACCACCGAGGGGGGACAACCAAGAAGTGAAAGAGGGCACAAGAAGCTGTGGGAGTGGAAATCTATATCGAAGAAAGGCAAAGGGGGAAGCAAGTCTTGATATAAAAGCAGCAGACCCTAACCGATGGACAATATATTGGGCAGACTTTTGCAGGAGGAAAAGCAGACCTTCCGATTTCTCCGGGGACGGGCGTTAGACAAAAACACATTACTATGAAGCTTGCGGCAGTAGGAGCCAGAGGAGGGCAGTGCAGTTTGGAATCTTAAGTGGGGTTTACTATTCACCATAATGTTTCTCTGGGTAATATTGAGGGCCAAGTGCAGTGGACAACACGTCTGGGCAATCCTAGGAACCTGTGCCTTCCTCTGGGGTGGGGTTGGGGGGGCGGGGTGATTCAAGTTGAAGTTGTTACGGATAGGGAGAGGTGGAGGGGTGGGGGAGGAATCAGAGAGAGGAACGAGAGCTTCATGGTCAAGGGGTAGAGGGGAGAAACAGGGACCACAACAATGGGGAAAGCTATTAAGATTGTGTTTAATGTGAAGGGACTCAATGCCCCAGTCAAGAGGAAGAAACTAGAAGGCTGGGGGCAGAGGTGAAACAGATCTTATGTATCAAGAAAACCACATATGTGATGGAGGGAAATTCAGGAGCAGGGGTTTTTCTCAGTTATATCACGTTAACTCTGGGAAAGGAAGGCAGGGGTGCCCATAGCGTTGCAGGATAGGCTGGGAGTTTTGGAAACCCGGTATGAGGGGAGATCACGGTGTATGAACGTCACCTTGGAGCCGCACAACATAACGTTGGCCACGATATATGCCCCGAACACGGGTCAGGATGGCTTTTCAGAGGGGTGTTATCGCGACTGCAGGAGTTTATGAGAGGGTACACCCTCCTGGCAGGGGATTTCAATATGGTGTGGGAGCCTGGAATAGACAGGAACACCAGATCCACACAACACACTATGGCCCCTTCCAAAGCTCTTAAGCAAATAATGTCAACAATGACCCTTCATGATGTATGGCGGGCGGTAGAGGCAGGAACAGGGATTCACCTACTATTTGCATGTTTATTCATCTCTCTCCAGGCTAAATTACATGTGGGCTTCTACAGGTTTGGTGGGAAAAATAAACAAAGTGCGGGTGGTATCGATATTGTCGGACCATGCCCCTGTGTCAATGTTGATTACATTAGAGCACTCCTCGGGGGGAGGCTTATAGAAGTAGAAGTCCCAACAGAAATATTGCATGATCATGTACAGGTCGAGCTAATCAAGGAAAAGATGGAATAGTATTTTGTGGAAAATGAGACTGCAGATTCCACACCAGAGATATGGGAAGCATTCAAGGCGGTACTGAGGGGCCAGGTGATAGCAATTAAGGCAGCCAGGGAAAAACAGACGATGGGAGAAGGAGCTAGAAGGGAAACTAAAGGAGGCTCAAGCAGAAATAACTAAGGGCCGAAAATAAATTGGCGAGAACGATGCAGCATATTCGAGGTCAATTAGAGACAAAGCAGGTAGAGAAAAAGCGCCATTACGTACAAGGCAATGTTACTATATTATGGCCAATAAGGCGGACAAGGGTCTAGAGAGACAGTTGAGGGGTAAGGCCCGGTCTAGGACGATCATGAGACTTAGGGATGCAGCAGGGGTAGATACTACAAACGAGAAAAATTTAGAAATATTTTTGGAATACTACCAAACCCTTTATACATCTGATAACCCCTTGAGGTTCAAGCAGGAGGAATTTCTCTCTGGGGTCTTACTTCCGCAACTCTCTAAGGTAGAAAGAGTCACTAGATAAGGATATCAAATAAGTGGAGGTGAGAAAAGCGATCAGGTCCCTTCCAAAAAATAAGGCCCCAGGCCCAGATGGGTATACAGACAACTTCTATAAACAGTATCCGGATTTGTTAGTCCCCAGGCTTTACAAACCTAACAGCTTTAAAACAAGGGGACATCTCACTCAGACAATGAATGAAGCCAAGATGATAGAGCTTCTTCAGCAGGGCAAGGAACTGACCTCTGAGCTCTTATAGGCCAATAGCATTGATCAACATTGATGCAAAATTATATACCAAGATCCTGGCAAACAGGTTAACGGAACTGTTGCCTAAACCAAGACAAAACAAATCGGGGTTAATATCGCAAACACAGGATAATACTCGTAGGGTCTGTCATTTGATAGAGAAAACTTCCAAGACTCGGAATTCAGCGTTACTGGTGACATTGGATGCTGAAAAGGGGTTCGATAGAGTGGCTATTTGTATTTAGTACAATGAAGGCTATGGTGTTCTGTAGGGAGTATATCCAAGTGGTCAGATTATATTTCCCCTACAATTCGGCTAGCAGTTAATGGGCCTCTCTCAAATAAGGTGCATCTGGGACGGGGTACGAAACAAGGTTGCCCTTTATCACCATTATTATATGCCATATATTTAAGAACCCTTGCTGGCTAGGATCCGGGTTACTGCTCAGTTTAAGGGGATAGCTATGGCTGGAGAAGAGCATGAGGTAATGGCATTTGCCAACGACATGCTGGTAGCACTATCAAATCTGGAAATCTCATTACCGTCAATGCTAAAGGAACTGGAGGGATTTGGAGCAGTGTCAGTTAAAAATAAACCGACAGAAGTCAGAAATGCTTAACCTGTCAGTCAATCCAGACATACTGACGAGGTTGAGTTCCCAAACACAAGTGAGGATTGCAAATAAGGGAATGTTGTATTTGGGAAGAACCCTCACCTGAACGTTGGGACACGTTTATCAGGCGAATTACCCTCAGTTACCGGCCAAGATTAGAACCAGCCTTTTGAAATGGAGACCATTAACCATCCCCTGGTTGGGAAGACTGACTACAATAAAGATGGTAGTTCTTCCAAGATTACTGTACTATTTTTAAGTGTTGCCCATTAGGGTTCCGAAGGTCTTCTTTCGATCACTGACCAAAATGTTGACTTCTTACATATGGCGTAATAAACCACTGTCGGTGGCGATGTCTACCCTGACCGTGCCAAGGAACCTAGGGGGTTTGGGATTTCCTCATTTTAAAGATATTCGTATGCAGCTTAGTTCAGGGTTGTGCAAGAGTGGTTTCTGGACAGTCCACAGAAAATCCGGGCACGACATGATAGGGGAGTGGCAGCCTCATCCATATCGGGGCACACAGACATCCTAAAGTCCAGAGAGTGAAATAGTTGGTTTCGGGGTTCAGGCGTGGGATTCGGCAGTAAAGCGGGAGGCTCTCACACATGACCCTTCTTTTTTCCAATGTTTGAGAACCTGGAGTTCCCACCAGGAATGGTAAAAGGGGCGTTTAAAAAGTAGAAAAGGTCGGGATGCCTGAAAATACAGGATATGTTTCAGGGTCAGACCTTTCGTACATTCGAGGAGTGCATGCAGGATCTGGGGATAGGTGAAAAGGGATAGGCTTCAGCATAATCATTTGAAACATTGAATGACCCGTGGATAAGAGCTGCGGCCACAAGACAGCGGAACCCTTTTGAGGAATATGTTACGACACATGTTCAAAGAAACCGGTGTCCACACTTTACAGATCTCAATGACCATGAAGAGATATTTCAATGGAAATATATGAAAAAGTGGGGAAAAATCTTTGGGGGTGGAGGGACCATCCCGGAAGGGTATTGGGGGCACCTATGGGGAGCCATATTCAGATGAGGGAGATGTAGAATTAAGTCTTATTTCAGTGGCATTGCACACCAGACAAGCTGCATGCTATGTACCCATCAGGGAAATGCTGGAGGATATGTAAAACTGGGGGCCCTGGGTGGGACTGGCCGGTATTGCAACCCCTTTGGGGAGAGGTGAAACGGCAGATGCAGGGGATGTTTCAAGGGATAGGGCAAATGGGAAAGAGGGTGCGAATGTATGGTATTTGCGACCCAAAGGCAAAGACCTATACCAAATCCCAGAAACAAGGTATTATGACCCCAATAATAGCAGCTTGGTTGGTGATAGCTCAACGATTGAAACAGCAACAGTGCCCCACTAATCAGGAGTGGCTTCAGAAAGTTTGGTGTTTGGTGGCAATGGAATGGGTTACACAAACAAAGTGATTTAAGATGTTTTTAAACAAGATTGGGGTATGGTCCTGTCGTACTTACAAAGTGACTATGTTGCAATGATGTCCCCACCGAATCAGAATGTTTGCCATTTCATGAGCCCATGTGAATATCTGGAAAAGAAGAAGTGGCCTTTGACAAATAGGGGAAGGATGGGTGGGGCCTAGAGGGCAGGGAGGAGGGGAGTTTGTTTTGTAACTTGATGTTGATTGGAAAAGCAAACCAATTATTTAATTTCCCTTCTGGTTTATATTGGGCTACAGAGATCCAACAAGTGGCATAAGTGATTAATTAAAAGCCAACACAAAATGTCCGACTAGGAAGAGAAAAAAGGATTTAAAAAGAAATCTCAAGGGAGGCGTGGCTAGCATGCGAGAGCGGAGGACGTAAGCCTTGTGTGCTCCGCTAGCCGCCGAGGAAATCCTGATATAATATCCTGGCCGTTGGTACGATTTGAAGCGCAATTTGACATATGGTACCGTGACGGCTTCCTCGTGCCCTGACTGAAGGCACACAACTCCAATCTCACCCCTGCAGCAGTTACTTGCCAAAATAAATCCTACACGCCTGCAAGGCAAGATGGCCACCGCGGCGAGACGGAGGTGGGGATGATCTGGCTGAGAATGACCCACTGCGGGACGTGGGGGAATGGAAGCACCCGCAGTGAGACCCAGACCGGTGCAGCTGTGACAGCAGCTATCCGGCCCTGATCCGTGTTGCTGGGGGAAGAGAGACAGTCTCTTCGAACCGAGTCTCCTGAGGCGCACCTGGACCGAGCGAAGCGGAGACCCTGCCTCTCCGTCGAGCCGTGGGACCGGACGCAGCAAATCTGGTGCGCGAAGCGCGAAGCCTGGAATCGGGATCGTTGATCGGGAGTGACTGCAGGTGAGCCACCCAAAGGCAAGTCCACCCTGCATGCTGGGAAGACCCCCCTGGGACACGAGGCCCGCCTGCTGTCCCGGGTCCCCCTGGATATGAAGCCTGGATTGCCCACGGGCTGCTGAGTCACGCCGGGACCCGGGGAAGAGATGAGGAAGATCCCTGTCCGTGCTCCTGCTCTGCCGACTCCACGCGGATTGTGCCTGTGACTCCCATTGCCATCCAGCATTCGCCAGTCAGCCGGCAGTGTGGGACGGTGCTCCCTGCCGGCAAGGCCAACTGGACACCGGTGCGCAGATACGCGCCATGAGAGGATAAGCCCTGGATGGGCTTGTTACTGGCGGGGAGGCGCACAGAGAGGGCCCTGGAGGTGTGGGCCCCGAACAGTGGCTGAGGCCCCGTCCTGAGGGGACTCGAACTCGAAACACACCCCTCCCTTTAACAACGCTGACCCTATCCCAGTAATGGATCATTGGACATTTAAAAGACAGGCCGAAACTGAGTAATCAATGCCATGCTCCGGGACGGACCAAACCCTTTCCACAGCACTGGAGGGCGGGGACTGTGGGGGGGGGGGGTCCCACGGAGAGTGCCCCCATCCTCATTGACTCTGCGGCAGAGGCAAGCACGTGAATTAACCTTGCCACATCCAGTGTCCTTGCCGGGCACCAGACCCCCCTGGGGATGCCAACCGCAACCGCAGGTCTGGCGAGAACCCGGGAACAAACCAGCAAAAGTGAGACGCAAACCTCCCATGGTGCCAATCCGGGCCCCAGCAGGTCCATAGGAGAGCACTGCCTCGGCCTACTCCGGGAGGCCCCCGGATTGCTTAAAGGCGCTTGGGTGCCCCACCTCAACGCGGAATCATCGGTGGGCCACCCTGAACAATAACCACATCGCCTGAGGGGCGCATAGCTCAGCAGCTGTAACTATCCTTTACCACAGTGTTGGGCCCGCCAGAGTACACCAGCCTCCCTTCAAACACACCCAAAAGGCAGTCAAGGGGGAGAGTAACACTGCGACCACCCACCGACACCAGAAAGGAGATGAGGATACCCAGGATTGGAAGACGACACCCCAGGACTGCCGGAAGCAGAGGACAACCTGGTCCGGACTCACCTAGCGGGGAACCCCAGAACACTCCTGAGTCTCCCAGAGGCAAAGGGGCACTGCCGTTGTCCCATCAGGGGCAACATTTCGCAGGACCTTGTGACTGGACGGGGCCCACCATCACTTGGCGCCCTACAATAAAGGAAGCACCATTCCGTTGGATTCCCTCCTCCCTTCCACCACGGAAAGAAGAGGTTCCCTAACCCTGCCTGAGGGCCAACATTGACATACCGAACTGGGCAATAAGCCGGGGCAGACAACCCCTCGAATAACCGGACAAGGCTCTGAACACATAAGCACGCCCGCAGGGCCTAGCGGAAAGCATGGGGAAGGACAAAACGAGGAGGCCCACTGGGCAAAACAAGATGGACCAGTACATGAACCCCCCCATCACAACCCCCCCAACCTCAACCGTCACCTTCTGAGGAGGGGGACCTTGCGCCTCTGCTCTCCCTAAGAGACGTCATGGCAGCTATAGCAGACTCCTGCTCGTCGATGGAACAGAAGATGGACGGAATCAGCTTGGATGTATCCCTCCTCCAACACGACTTGCAGAAGCTATCAGCACGAACAGGAGTGGCGGGACAGCGAATCTCCAACACGGAAGAAAGGCTGCAGGCTGTGCAACAACAACTTCAAGGAGTGTTCGCCAAACTCAAAATCCTGGGCGCTAGAGTCGAAGAGGGAGAGGGCAGATCTAGGCGCAACATTTGTATCCTTGGCATTTCCGAGAAAGCCGAAGGCCCTTGCACGGAGCTCTTCCTGGAGCAGTGGCTTACAGACCTGTTCGACCAGCAATCCTTTTCTAAATTCTTCTCTTTAGAAAGGGTACACCGAATGCTCACTGGCAGACCCCTGCCTGGGGCTCCCCCACGAACGGTGATAGTGAAGCTGTTAAATTATCAGGACCGCGACGAATCTTGCACGAACCAAAGGGACAATCACATTCAACGGCTCCAAGATAGCCTTCTTTCCAGACTACACGAGGGAGGTGCAGAAGGCGAGGCAATCCTTTGAAAAGCAAAAAAGACAACTTCAAGCGCTAGTAGTCAAATATGGCCTGCTTTTCCCTGCTCAATTGAAAATTTATCATAAAGGTACAACAGTCCATTTTAACAATCCTAAGGAAGCCTGGGGATGGGCAGAGAAGCATATTGAAGGGGATTGGCCGTCACCTCGAAACAACAGGGGCAGAGTTCCCAGAGCACCAGCAGATCACCGTCTGGACCCGGACCACCACCCCCACCGAATCGGCCGGCGGAGGACGGGGACTGACCCCGGTTGGCTACCCACTGAAGAAACAGATCCCACGGACAGGTGCGGAACTGAACTGAAAACGTGGACTGGGCAGAGCTGTGCCACGGGAACTTAAGTAAGGCGTTTATACCTTTTACAATGCGGCTAGCGGTGGCGTACCGCCATCGCTTTTGGGGAAAAGCTACGACCCCCCCCAGGCCCTCCCCCAAGTTCCAAGTTCTTAGTTCTAACTTGATCAACGGTCTGTTAAGCTTACACCCTACCTCTTTTGAGCGTCAGCAATGTTGGGGCTACAGGTACTTCGTGTTGGGGTGGAGGAGGGAGAGGGAAGGGAAAGTTGGGTTGAGTTTTTTGTTACCCTGGGAGCAGCGCACCCTTGCAAGCTCCGGGGAATGTTATGGTCCATGGCAGGACGAGGCAGTAGTTTGACCAGGCAGCACACCAATCACCACTTCAGACACGCATTGCAATGCATCGCCAGAAACGGGGACACCTTCCCCGCAAGACACTCGCCCCAACCCTCTAGTTTATTAGATGGCACCCATACAACCCCAGTCGACTGCGACTGATCGCCTCAAATCCCTCAAGGTGCTCACCTGGAATGTAAATGGGATGGGCTCTGCGATTAAAAGGCGCCTGATCAAGCAAGTATCCAGTAGACACTCCCCCCGACATGGCCTTGCTATCCGAAACATATCTAGCGGGATCGAATTGCTCCCTCTTCCAACGCACTAATTATAGGGCTGCCTTCCATGCAGGATACACAATGGGATCTAGGGGTACTCTCCTCCTCATACATAAACGCATCCCTTTTTCCCTCCAATGCTTGGAACAGGACCCCGGGGCCGCTACGTGCTAATCCTGGGAACACTTTGGAATGAGAGGGTCGCTTTCCAATATACTCCCTGCCCGGATTGGGGCAGGAACTACTGGATGAATTAACTGCCCTCATAGGCAAACACCAACCTGATAAGTGGTTTCTGGGAGGGGATTTTAATGATGTCATGTGCAACGCCACTGACCGCACCCATCTCAGACAGCGCAACCCGGATGCTCCCACGAAGCTGTTTAACTTTGCGTCTGCCTTGGGTCTTGGTGACATGTGGCGAGAGCTGCACCCGGACACTAGGGGGTACTCCTTTCATTCCGGAGCCCATGGCTCCCTCTCCAAGATTGACTATCTCTTTCTCCCATGCATAGATCTTTTCAGGGTGCTGTCGGCTGACCTACTCCCCCCGGGGCATCTCAGACCACTCACCCCTACTTGTGGAAATCCGCATACAGAGCGCGCCTCCCCCTAGAACGTGGAGACTAAATCATTACTACCTGGGTTTCCACGAACTCGTTGACCACCTTGCTGAAGTCTCCACCGAGTACTTCGAGCTTAACGACAATGGAGAACAGGACCCGGTAGTGGTCTGGGAAGCCTATAAGGCCGTCTTGCGAGGCGCACTAATCTCCTGGGTAGCGTACAAACGAAAGGAGAGACTCCAAGACATGGCAAAAGCGGAGGGGGAAATGACCCAAAGGGAGAACGAACACATCCTTGATCCATCCCCTCAGACCCAGCTGTCCCTCAAACGGGCCACCGAGCACCTCCGAACCCTGCTACTAGATAATGCTAAGCAAGCCCATTGGGACTCCAGAGCTAGAATCTACGAACCTGGGGACAAAGCCCGCAGAATGCTAGCTTGGTTGGAAAGTAGGGATGAAGGATAACAATGTGTCCATGAGATCATCACCCCACTGGGTGAAAGGTGCCAGTCGGATGCTGCGATAGCGGAGGCCTTCGCCCAATTCTATGCAGCATTATACCAGGCCGCAACCTCGATGCTGGACCCAAACCTCTTAAATGACATACCACTCCCAACTTGTCAGCACAGCAGAGGGCGAGTCTGGCCGAAGTAGCAGATGCACTAGCACAATTGCAGACCGGGAAAACGCTGGGCCCCAACGGGTTCCCAGTCGAAACCTGGCAGAAGCTGGGCGGGGACAATATAACGCCTTCCCTCCATAGAATGCTATTGAGCGCCCGGGAACAAGGCACTCTCCCGTCGGACTTGTGCAAGGCTACCATCGTGGTGGAGCCAAGGTCCTCGCTAAGCTGCTGGCCAACAGGTTACAACCGGTTGCTGATACTCTGATACATCAGGACCAGTGCAGCTTCATGCCACACAAATCGACCCGAATGAATCTGCGCCGGCTCCATGTGGCATTAGAAAGGGCTCCCACCATTGGCAGCCCGCTTGCCCTTCTGGCAATCTATTTTGAGAAGGCCTTCGACTCAGACCGATGGGATAGCCTTTGGGAGATCATGGAACATATGGGTTTTGGGGAGGGATTCCTGGGATGGGTGAAGCTGCTGTATACAAACGTCCGGGCAGAGGTTAAGGTGAATGAGTGGACCTCTCGTTCCTTCCACTTGGGCAGGGGCACACGACAGGAGTTCCCCCTTTCCCCCCTTCTCTTCGCTCTCGCGATTGAGCCACTGGCCATTTGGCTCCGCCAGAGCACATCCTGGATGGTATTTAGATGGCCAGAGGGACACGAAGATCGGATCTCCCTACATGCGGATGACCTCCTTATATATTTGGGAGAGCCCGTCCGGACGTGCCCCATAGCGACTCAAATGCTCGTCCAATACGGGGAATTTAGTGGCCTAAGGATCAATTGGAAGAAATCAGTTTTCTTCCCGGTGAGGGGAGGACGACAGACTAACCCACGTGAATGCCCATACCGTGTGGAGCAGCTCAGCTTCCGATACCTTGGAATCTGGATAACAACAGATCTTACTAGCTATACCACGCACAATCTCCAACCAGTCATGGACCGGTTCTCCAATGACGTCCACCAGTGGAAGCTTCTCCCCCTGACCCTCATGGGTAGAGCCGCACTCTTTAAAATGATGGCCCTTCCGAGATTCCTCTACGTCCTTCAGAACGCCCCATTGCAGATCCAAAATCTGAATTTGACCGGGTGGAAACCCTCCTCAGAGCTTCTATGGGGTGGAGGTCAGTCGCGTATTGCCCTGACCACACTTCAGAGGTCGGTCTGGGAGGGTGGGATTGGTGTGCCCCACCTTCAGACCCATTACTGGGCCTCACAACTGGTGGTGGTCAATGACCTACTGCATGGGGACCGGGAACTACCCCATATCAGAGCCGACATGGGAGCCATGCACGACACTGATCCACTACACTTATTGAACCAAACCCCCACCTCCCCCCCCACCCCCCACGAGACCCTCCCCGCCAACAACGAGGGCACATATTACCCCCATTTGGAGAAATGTACACATGTTTGTGGGGTGGGAGAATAAAATGACGGCGGCGCAACCCCTATGGCAAAACGTCAACCTGAAGGAAATTGTGAAACTCGAGCCATGGCCATGCTGGGTGAGGGCCGGGATCCTGAAAGTGGGGGATGTCTTAAAAGATGGGAATCTAGCCCCGTTTGCGGACCTGCAGTGCAAATATCAAATCCCAGACACCGAGAGGTACCACCACATGCAAATGTCCCATGTCCTGAGAGTCCACATACCGACTGATGACAATATCCCGGATTACACACCTATAGAACGCAATATATTGCCTTAATATATCCCCACCAAATGCACATCCATCCTTTATGCTGCCATCACATCCTTTGCTACTCCTGAACTGACCAGTTTGAAGGCCAAATGGGAAAGAGATGTAGGGGAGATCGACCCCAAGGACTGGATCTGTGTACTAATGCACCCACGGGAGGCTGCCATCTCCTCTAGACTCAGACTGGTGCAACTCAAAATATTACACAGAGTGTATTACCCTAGGACCGCATTGTTTGGCTGGAATAGAGCAACGAGCCCGAACTGTCTCAGATGTGGGGAAGAGGAGGGGACCTTCTTTCACATACTGTGGTCATGCCCCCGCATCCGAATTTTTTGGGATGCCTGCTGCCGGGAACTGGCCAGGGTACTCTCTAATACGATAGAAATGGACCCGAAGGTCCTAATCCTGGGGGTACTGGGAGATAGCGATCTCAACAAATGGGAAGAACTGCTACTGCACACGGCGGCCGCCCTAATGAAGCGTAACATCGCACAAAAATGGGGAGTCCCGGAGCCTCCGACGATGGAGCAATGGGCACTGGACATGGACACATGTGCTATGATCGAATGACGGATCTACAATGCAAGAGGCTGTCCCAACAAAGCTTCTAAGATATGGGGGGCGTGGGAGGAGGGGGGTCCTGACATGTACAGACACGGGTGATGTAAATCTGAACATTTACACAGTGGGTTACAGTTGAGATCCACGTGAATGGCGATATAAGAACTACTACTATTGTAATGACTGGTCGAGCCGGCCTCAATTGACGTA
The DNA here is from genome assembly GCF_040938575.1 of Ambystoma mexicanum. Taxonomy (NCBI): domain Eukaryota; kingdom Metazoa; phylum Chordata; class Amphibia; order Caudata; family Ambystomatidae; genus Ambystoma; species Ambystoma mexicanum. The sequence continues at coordinate 514,068,734 of NC_090925.1, forward strand.
GCTGCCTTTTTGTTTTTTGGTTGTTTTGTCTAAGTTATAACTATATAATAAATGTTTTATCAACAAAAAAAAAAGAAATCTCAAATGCGCGATTAAAATAATGGAATGGAGTTGTCGGGCAAAAGGTGTGAGAGGCGCATAAATCGTCCATCAGAAGAGTATGAGAGCCGGAGTGAGGTCAAAAACCAGGATCTCTCTCGCATATCCATTTAGGACAAGTTTCTTCTTTATACAGGCCTGCTTGAAAAACAGGCACTCGTGATTTGAATCTACTGCTCAAACCGAGCCCGGTAGGTACTTCAGGGTGCGAGCAACTCCGCTGGATCAACACACGTCAATAATGCAGAAATCGAATACATTTCAAAGTATCAGGTAACATTAACTAATGATTTCATCAGGGGCACTCCAGAGCAGTGCCAAGATGGCCACTCTAATGAGAGCGCTCGTGGACCTGCCGAAAATCCATTCATAATCCTGCTACTCCGAGGCAGATTAGCCCTGAAAATCCTTGTGCGCACAAGCAGGAGGTGCCAGACAGCGAAATTCGTGCTGCCTTGGGAGCGTGCAGGTACGACTGCCGATGGTTAACGTGCTGCACTGCTGAGGGCTGCAAATGTAGAAGCAGCTGAGCCCGGGTTGTGGTCTGTCAGAGGATCTCGCTGAGGCCGGGGGCTGGCAGCAGGGAGCTTCGCGGCCGGTAGTCTGATGGACCCCTGATAGTGAATGTGGCCGTGAAACCAGGAACAGCAGACAGACTGGTAGGTGAGCTCCTGGGCCCCAGCGACAAGTGTGGCAGAGAGGCTTTGGGGGCTGCGGGACTCGCTCTGTGGTGCATGTTCCTGAGCCACGCAGTAGGTACTGACAAGCCACCACAGCAAGACATGAAGCTGGAGGGGGCGCACTGGTCACAAAGACTGGAGATGAGGCCGACGCTGATCTGCAGAGTTTGCAGCTGCGGGCCTGCTGGCTGGAGTTCCTGGGGTGTGCGTCCCCGGTGTAGAGGTGTGCGCCTCGGAGGAGCAGCAGGCGCAGGTGTTCTACTGAAGTAGAGTTAAATCTGGGCACAGTACGAATGGGCCCCCACACACAGCTGAGTGATTATTTGGTGAGATCAGTGTGCTGGCGGTATCCCACGTAAAAGGTGTAGGCCTGCACCCTGGAAAGTTACTGGCGGTTTCATGCCCCCGATACACCTCTGGTGGGATTCGTGACTGCGTGTTACCAAGCCAACATGATTAAACACAGTCCAAGCTACCTTATGGTACCCAGTCGCAATCAAAGGTGGGGACTCGGGTGAACAGAGGAGGCAACTAACCAAATGATGGAGCGCTCTCCAAACAATGAGACATTAAATGTGTCTTGGCCCAGCTGCAAAGGGGTATTTCTCCTCTGGACAACAAGATGGATATGCTCACCTATAAGGTAGACTACATGCAGGTTTGCCACAATACGCACAGTGACAGGCTGGATGAGGCGGAGCAGCGTTTGTCGATGGTGGAGGACGAGTCCTCCGCAACGTCTAGGGAGATGGTCCAGCTGCAGAAGGCGGTCAAGGAATTGCAGGATGACCTGGAATCCAGATCCTGTTGAAAAAAATCTTTGAATAATTGGGGTCCCGAAGTTGGCGGATAGAGTACCCATGAAACAAATGGTGGAGGCACTGCTGTGGGAGGTACTTGAAGAGTCTGGATTTTCCACAGCCTTTGTGGTAGAGAAGGCCCATTGCATACCTGGAGGACGTCCCTCAGTGCCAGGCGCCCCAGGATCCATCATCCCCAGGATCCTTAATTACGGATATAAGGGCCACGCTTTGCGGCGATCTAGGGAGCTCAGCTCCCTTACCTACCATGGGACTAGGATACGGCTTTCCCACCCCCCCCCCCCCCCGGCTTTTTCAAAAAAGCTACACGCGTTGCAATAACATTTCCATGAAGTAAAGAAAAGACTCCAATAAAGGATTTATATATGCTATGTTGTTCCCAGCACATCTGCAAGTCGAACACTGGTAAAGCCCTGTTCTTTCAGACCACAGAGAAGGCGAGTAACTCTGACAAATGAAAAATTGATCATGCAAGGCAGGGGACAAGGTCGTGGAGGGTGGCGGTTAGGGTACCGGAGTGACACTACTGCCGCCTCTCAGCCCTATTGCTCTGTGCTGTTGTTCTGATGGGTGATCAGTTATTAGAGTTTAAAAAAAAAAAAAAGTTAACAGAGGTGGAGGCAGGTTGGGGTGGCTAAGCCTCGAGAAGTCACATGCTTCGGCTCAAGAGTTTTACAAGGGCAGAGCAGCGGAGGGTCTATATTGGCAAAATGGGGTGGTCGTTGGGGGTGAATGGGGTTTATGACTTTCTGTTTGCAAGTTGGTATGTATGGGGATGGGTTTGTGGACGGGGAAACTCAGACGACACAGATCTAGATTCCTTACTCGTCACAAAGTGGCCAAGAGGTGGGCGGCTCCTGATGAAAAAGGGAGTACTGTAGTGAAGTCCTGCTTGGTCTGGGGGAGGTGTGCAGGTGGTTTCACTGGATCCCAAAGGTGGTGGTAAACGATGAGAATTGGTTACATTAAGCTGGGCGTCAAAACAGGTGTTAATCACATACAATTGTGATATTGGCAGCTAAAGGGTTTACGTGCATGGGGTGGAATGTGCATGGCCCGAATTGTCCTTTGAAAGTGAGGGAGGTTCTATTTCACATGCAAAGACACTGTGTGGTCATCGCCTTTCTACAAGAGAGACCTATCTCAACAGGAAGATTGCATTCTCTACATCATGGGTTGCGACAGGTATTTTTCATCGTACTCTAGGTACTCTCGAAGGGTGGGTGTCCTCATTAGGAAAAAACTGGGATTCCGATGTACAGTGGTAGTGAAGGACACAGAGGGCAGAGCCTTGATCCTAACTAGTCAGATACAGGAGTGGATTTCACTTTTGTGAACTACTATCTACCCAACACTTAATTCATCGGACAGCTTCGGAATCTCCAAGTGGGCATGATATGTTGGGCAGGAGACTAACACTGTCATGAGAGATTCACTGGCTAGCTCAGGGGGTGACAGTAGAGGGGTGACCAAGTCTACCCAGAAATTGCACCACATATGTGCACATTTTGGTCTAGTTAATATATGGAGGGAACATAACAGCCCAGAAAGGGGGTACACATTCAGGTCTTCAGTGCACGGGACGGCATCCAGGTTGGATTTACCTCTATGTCCGCAGGGAACTCGACCTGGGTTCAAGGATGTAGGATTCTAGGGCACACCCTGTTGGATCACGCTGCAGTTGTGGTCGACCTTTAAATCCCTAGGAAGTGGCAGGGGAAGAAGCTGGCACTTTAAGAATGAGAGTCTGAGAGACCCGGTGTTTAAGGAAGAAATATCAGAGGGAATACTCTTATTTTCATGAAAACGGTTGCTCTGTGACGTCCGACTCCACTCTTTGGGAAACCTTCATTGGAGAGGTTTTGAGGGTGTGAAATATATCTAGTGTGTAATGTGTGGCTTAAAAATTGGTAATGATAGAGTTCAGAAAGAATGCTTCAGTTGGTAAAAGTGAAGGAAGATTTGCAAGATGTAATGGAAAGACAAGAGAATATATTTAACTTGTATCTGATATTTAGCTTAGACATTACTAAAGGATAGTTGGGTTCAGAAAAAAAAGATAGTAAAGATTTGCTGAAAAAGGCAAGGGGGGATTAATTAGTTTCACATACCTTGCAAGCGCTTACCTGAAAGTATGACAATTCACAGGATCTCGTCACTTCTCTCCAGAGGGTAGCCCTTCAGGGCTCGCAAAATCTACTAGCCTGCTCGCATTGGCGACCAGATTTAATTAAGGGCAAGTACCGTTCCAATGGTACTCAGCCTTGTTGGCGAGTATGAGATGTTTGAACCCTTTGACATTTACTGAAAACAAGCTTTGTTTACAGTAAATGGCAAATAAAAGATTCACTCTTCATGGCTGGCCTTTGAATGGCAAAATTGCACCAAACATGAATTGTGCTTATGCTGACATGTTCCATTTTACAGAAATACACCAGAAAGAGATCCTATTCATAATAATTCATACAAAACTTCATGCTAATGCCTTTTTGTAAATAGGATAATGGATTTATTTGAAACAAATTGAATGTATAGACAGGACATCTGAACAAAAATACAAAATTCAATTGTTGGCAATCCATAATTATCTTATAATGCAGAAAACACACATTTAAAGGTGCAAGTGCATATCCCCCAACAATAGTGACCTCTAGGCAATACAGTCAATCAAATTGATTATTAACACACACAACCCATTCATAGTTCAGCATCATGTTGTTCATGAGCATAAACCAAGAGTGAGTTTAATTAATAAACCTAAACGCCAATTGGATTCTATAAAGTGCAGGGATATATGTAGACCTGTGATACATATTTAACCGATTAGGCCGATGGAGTAATATAAAAAAAAACACCAATTTCAAAGAAAAAGAAAGGATAGAAAAACATTTGAGCATGCTGAAAGCACGGCCAACTTGAGTTTCGGCTGACAGGTCTCTGATTCAAAGTAGCCCAGCCTGCTTCAGGGCAGTTGATTCTGTCACCCAGGAGAATTGGTCTTTCACTGGGGCTTGTATCCACTTAAGGATTGTGGGACATGCAAATCCCCATCATATGTCTAACATCCCATTTCTGGTACACGCTGTCAACGGCCAAGCCCCTTTTACGCCAGCCATTGTTTGCATGCAGCATTTAGACTTCAGTAACCGCACCTTTAACCCAAAATATAATGAATGGCTGCACAAATCGAAATTCAAAAGTTCCACAGTGCTGTGCACTCCCGGATCACCTGCCATATGACCAGAGTGACAAAACGAACAGTTTTCCTTCTTGTAATAGAGCTCGGACATGGGTGGAACAGATTGATTTGTAACCCATTGCCCATTTTACAGAAAGCACTGGTCAAGAACGTGTCACCCATCACCATGGGGCATGTGCATTTCTCTTAGATCGAGTACCGCATATTCCGGCATATAAGACGACCCCCAACTTTTCCAGTTAAAATATAGAGTTTGGAATATACTCGCCGTATAAGACTACCTCCTCTTCCAACACACCAAATAAAAATTTTAAAAACAGATTTCATTTCAATATGGTAATTTAATTCAAATGCTTATGACATGCAGGTGCTTAGCAGGAAAACTGTCACTTATAAACATAAGGCTGTTTGTCAAACAAGTAAACATAAAACAGTGCAAGTGGATTAAACTTTTCCTAATTCACTCTAAAGCTGAAAGGAAGAATAAGACAATAAACCCATGGGAGCTGCCACGCTGTTTGTTTTCTAAGCTGTCAACCAAACTGGAACTGATGATAGGAGGAACCGTACTTGTACAGCGCCGACCTTGCTGCTTTCATACGGTCGCTGCATACAGCTGGGATGCGGCCTCGGCCGTTTTTGAGCTCCCCCACCATATGCGGCGACTGCAGATTCTCCAGTCTGGCTCGGAAGTTTCAGCACCCGGCGTATAAGACGTCCCCCGACTTTTGAGATGATTTTCCTGGGTTAAAAGGTCGTCTTATACGCCGGAATATACGGTATGTTAACCAAGGAACTCGTCCTGCAGGTCTAGTGGGATTTTAAGAATTTGCAAGGCCTGCCCTTCACTGTGAGGCTAGGGAGGTGAGCCTGCTACGCCATTCCTCCTAGGGGTGGTGCAGAGCGGGATCTCACAGGGAGAGACTCCCCTGTTGGGGACAAGGGCTCTGGTTCTGTCCAGGGACTCCCTATAACCTTTTCCAAGGAGATAACCAAAACATCAAAGAACCAAAACCTTCCCTCCAAACCAGTCACTATTTGCTACTGCAATAGTATCGATAACCAACCTTCCACTATCATTCCTACTGTGAAGTAGATGACTAGGAGAACCAAGAGTAATCAGTCGTTGGCAGCCAACCACACAAAGGCAATAGAACGAGGCATAAGGAACACACCCTGCAAAGAAATAAAGGATTGTGTGCCTATATGCTGTGGAGGACCCAACACTTACTATTATACATATACAAATGTATAAAAAGGACCAATGAAAGAAGTTCCCATCTTTGGAGCCTGTGAAATTCGGACCAGGGACCAAAAGCAGTCTGAAGACAGAGCAGTCGCAGAGCGGTCTGTTATCGGGCAGACGCTTGGTACCAGGAGAAAAAAGAAGCACTGCGGAGACAGGAGCTTGACTTGGTTGCGGAATAAGACCTCGAGGCAGTGGCATGTCCCAGAGAGGGAGGACCATGCAGTCCTCTAATGACGCTGAGACCGTACCAGGACAAGCACCACAGAAAGGCAAGCTGAAGGAGGCAGGAATCGAAGACCACGCAGGTTGTGTCAGTGGGACAAACGTAACCCTGAGAGAAGAACAATCAACGCCAGCCTGGTACACGAAAGGTAACAGGAGCGGCTGGAGACCTGGGCAGGGAAAGGGGTGAGAAGGTAATCAACAGTACCAAAGGACCACTAATACTCATCACAGTAAAGTGAAGGTCGGCAAGCTAGTGAAGATGACCAACAAACCCCTCACACTTGTCCCAGTATATGGCAAGATTGGAAAGAGGGAACACACTTCTAATTGGTTGACGCTAAAAGAAAGTTGGAGAGAAAGAAAGGAGTGGAAAGGGGCCAATAGTCCCTGTACTTCAAAGGACTAATTGTGAAACTACACAAACAATCCAAGGGAGTACCCCGGGCATACCAGAAATTAGGAAACACACATTGCTAGATTTTAAGGAAAGGAAAGCCCAGAATCTTTGGCCATTGAAACAAGGAACTATACCAATAGTAGAAAAGGAGAAAGCCCCAGAGGGACAAGAGCTCCTTTGAAGAACTAAAGGAACATATTCAGAATATCGCCAGAAGCCATCCCTAGAGAGACTTTGTTGAAGCTACAGAAGCTTGTCCAGGAGAAGGGAGTCATTCTCCTGGACCACTTTTACTTTTGAGCCTTTTTAAATAGTGGTAGGGACAGACTATTACTTTGAACAATTGCAATGACAAGCACTTTAGTTTTGTGTTGGGTACGGCAAACACCATACTATTAGGGATTCTGACTTTTATTTAAATAAATGTACTTGTGAAAATACCACAAGTTACTCAGTCTCTTGACCTACCACAAAAGAAACTGGTAAGTTCCATTGTTTGGTTGCCGTGTAGGACAGTTGTGTGTCCCAGTATTGTTTCAAACGTCACCATCATAACACGGCAATGTGTATGGTAAAGCCATTGTCTGAAGGTCGTGTTAGAAGAGATCCGTCATCACATGCAAGTGTTGTGGTATGGGAAAGAAAGTAGCACTGTGCATTAAGGAGCAATCTAGTTTACTTTTTTAATAAAGAGGTCTTCAATAATGATTTTTCTGAAATATACTGAAATTCATATTTATGCATTGAAAACCTTATGGCATCAGTCATAATGGATAAAATAAAAAAAATAGAAAAATATAATGGTAAAATAGGAGGCGTAGTTCAATTGATTCGTCAAGCATTTTTAACAGCCGTTTTCATATAGAAAATACATTGCACAAATGTATTGGAGGTCTTGTCTTAATCATGGTGACATTTAAGGTGCGCTAGAGTGAATATTAGTCTATCTTGGCGTCAAATATCTGTGGTGAATATATATTGGTAAGGCATGTGGCATAATCGGATTGATTCGTCCAGGAATTTGAACAGCTGAATTGTGGTAACATACAGAAAATAAATTGTATGCAAGTAAAAGAGGCATCATAGCATTAATCATAATCTTGCCATAACAATTTGATGAGATATGAGGTGTGCTCGAGTCAACGTTGATCCACCTTGCCGAAAAATACCTGTGATGAATGTATATTGTGAAAAGAATACCCCATCACTTCAAAGTGTGATGTTCTAGACAGTCCAACCAAGAGTTACATGCTGGTTTGGAAAATGAGTTGTGCCGATTTTTGTCAGAGTAAAAGATCAAGATTTCCTCCTTTTGGTTGTTGCTGGATTCGGAGTCGTCCAAGAAAGGGAATTTCTTGCAGTCTCTTGGATGATTTCCGTGCCCATGTCTAGTCTAACTAGTGGATACTTCACATCTGCATTTCTGATTGCTCATAGATGTTGAACGATTCTGATTCTTAGTTCTCCTCGAGATAGTGTAATCCACAGGTACATTTACTTTTGCAATTGATGAATTGTTCAATATTGATTTCAAAACCATTAATGCATACTTCGCATTATCCTTTATAATGCTTGGTGGAATACTTTGCAATTCCCACATTTGTGAAAGCCAAGTAGGTTTTAGCTCAGCCAATTGCCACTTTACTTGTTGCTAAATAGATGGCTCGTACTGACTTTGTTCTTGAGAATTGGAGCCTTCCTATAAATCAGTTTTTGGTACTTATTTATGTATTTAGAGATGATGGATTCTACTTTCAGAATGTGCCGGTGCTTTTTGATGAATCTTATGTCAAGTCAAATTCACCCCACAGTATTGTTCTGACAATTTCCCCAACTGTGATTCTTCGCTCTCTTTGTTAGAAGGATTAAGTAAATCCTCCTGTTTTTTCACATTTGCCTTTTCTAGAGACTTATGTTTGACATTTGGGGAATATCCCATTTCTAAATCTTTGCATTATTTCCATAGTAGCTGCATTGTATTTAGACGGTTTACTGCATATTGTGCTTGACCTGATGAATTAATCACTGGGAATTTATGACATTTATGTAACGCCAAGACCCAGGGGTATCACAGCATTCAGTACAGTGAACTGGTAGTAGAGGAAAATGTCACAAGGATGTTTAGTCATTTGTTAAACAGCCAAGTTCTTACCAGTTTTTTTAAGGTTGTGTAGGACTGCTCATTTCTAATGAGCGGCGGCAAAAGGTTCCAGCGTGGGCGCTGTGAAACAGAAGCCGACGCCTCCTGCCCCTTTTTCTGTTGCGACGAATGAGTAGTGAGGTACTGGTGACAGATCTTCATGGGCGCACAAGTTTTGCAGCAATAATGTTGTTGAGGTAGTAGGGGCTTCTTTGTAAATGCAACAAAACAGTGTGCAATAGTTAGTATTTTGAAGTCGATGCAGGCATTAATGGGTAGGCAGCTAACCTCTCGTGTGGTTGCAGAGATGTGGTCCGATATGTGTAAGCTCAGTGCAGCGTGCAGGGCTTTGTTCTCTAGAAGTTGGAGTTTGGCAAGGTCAGTTGCTGATGTACCCATGAAGAGTACATTGCTTTGTCCAGCTTGCTAATGAGAGCTCTGACAAGCGGAAGGCAATTGCTTTGGGAAAGAAATGGTCTGCTCAGGGAAAGGAGCGTGGAGGTGTGGGCCGAGGCGGATGCAAGCGCATTGATAAGTTTGGTCATGGACAACTCTACTTCTAGGTGACAACCTAGGGTTTTAGCATGCTTTAGGAACGTTATGTCGGAGCCATCAATGCAGAAAGTGGAGAAGGCCATATCGAGGCTCGAGCCAGAAAGGTGAACCTACAATGCGCAGCTCCGTTTTATCGTCATTGAACCAAAGATTGTGGGAGGCCATCCAGTTTTGTTTGATACTGTAGATTCTATTTATGATAACAGTCACAGGTCTGGTTACCCGAGAAAGGGATGAGGAGTTGTGTGTCATCTTCAAAATGTGTGTAGAGGATCCCAAGGGAGTCCAGCATATCGAACAGAGGCTTGTTGTAGAGGGTGGTGAGATACAGGAGTGTTGGGGACGCCGAGGGGCACCAAGATGGGATCAGCAGCCACCTCTACAATGAATACCCTTGAGGTATGGTCACTGAGGAAGGATTTTATCCATGTTATGGCCACGAAAAAAAAGTGGAAGTGTGAGCCGAGGTGCTGGCAGAGGGTGTCATGGTCAATGAGGTCAACCGCTGCAGAGAGATCTAAAAGGAGAATTATGGCTAGATTACCAGAGTTGCGAATGTTGTCCATCTGGATTTTTAAGTCAAGTATTGCTGTTTCAGTGCTATGTTTTGGGCGGAAGCCCGATTGTCTAGCTCTCAAGAGGTGGTGCTGTTCTAGCAACATTTGTATTTGGGAATAGGCTACTTTAACAGTTTGAGAGGCCACCCTCAACATGGGGAGTTCCTTCCCTCCCCATCAAGGTGTCACACAACAGACATTTAATGGATTCTTTGTTCAGCCCCATTTCAGATTCATATCATGCCCTTGGATCCCTCCCCCTGTGCGACTAATGAGCCAAGAACCAGGCCGGTGTACAATTTATATTTATTTGAATTACAGGTAATGGAGAACATACTAAATACACACAAGCCACAATTAAACTTTTTTACATAAATAAATGACCAGTTGGTTGAGAAAACCAAAATCACAATACTTTACTTTGTTTAGATTTCAAGTCAAGGAATAATCAACACTGGTCAATGAAAAAAATCAATGTACATATGCAGAGCTGTGCAATTTCGATTTGATTGGAATGCGGGCATTGCGGAACAGACGCAGACCGTTATGAGCGACCGAAGAAGTGCCTGCTCTCCGGGCGGGCTCGTCCTTTAAACCTTATCACAACACTTACCCATGCCTCGACGTGCTTCCTTCAAGTGGCGACGAGGATGGGATTAGAGTGACGAGCCTGCCGCGGGGAAGAGCCAACGTGGAGTCAGCGTCCCGGTCACAGCTGATTTCTGCAGATTGTTGCGCTGATCTCGGCCCCCTCTTTCCCTGCTCGCAGTCACCAGGCCCAGGGCAGGGAGAACAAGCAGCACTCTGGCCCAGACTGGCAGAGGCGGAGGATCCAACGGAATTGCCAAGTACCCTCCTTTCTTCCCAAGCAGCTGATTTCTGGCCGTGGCGAGGCCACAGAGGTGAGGAGACGGGGGAGGAAGACACGCAACGAGCACAGCCTCACGCTTGTTGCCTTCACTAAGGAGTATTAGACACAGGGGAGGAGCCGGGTGTCAGTTTATGTGAGGTATCCACTGACTGGATAACCAACTAGCTACGAATGCAAGCTCGTAAAGGATTGGTTGGTAGTAACGCTAAAGGTAACGGGAGCAACAGAAAGCCTGAAAACTTGCTTTTCCAACGTTAGAATTGCTAAATGGATGGATTGAAGAAAACAGGCACGGCAAAAGACCTGCAAATCCGTTTTTTTTTATTATTATTTTTTTTTTACATCTAGTGAATGAATCTGGACTTAAGACCTATGAACTCGTGAAATTTAGTAAGTGCTCATCTCTGACAGCACAAGAAGCATAAGTGGTGTGAAATTTAATCAGACATGGCAGCAGCAAGTATGTCCCCACCTCCACCTTTTTTTTTACCAGAACCAGGCACGCCAGCTATAAGATGGGATCGATGGAAGAAGCTATTTGACACATACCTAATTGCCATTGGGGGAGAAAAGTTTGCTCCTGCAAGCAAAGAGGCGATATTGTTGCACAATCTGGGAGCAGAAGGTCGTAGTGTCTACGATGGATTGCCAGAAACCCCGCAAGAAGGCCAAGGCGATACTGACTAATACAGCATGGCAGAGAAAAAATTGGAAATTCACTTCGAACCCAAAAGAAACACCACGTTTGAGAGACACAAATTCATCCGGAGGTCGCAAGAACCACAAGAGCCAGTAGAAAATGTTATTGCCGCATTGAGGACTCTGAGTCATACTTGCGATTTTGGGCCACTTACAGATTCGCTCATACGTGATCAATTGGGTCATTGTACCAATAGTGTTAAAGTGAGGAAGAGATTGCTATCAAAAGACCTTCCATTAGAATTAGAAGTGGAGATCGCCAGAAGCATGGAGCAGACACACAAATACATGTCAACCATGAGAGGAGATAAACAAGGAAATGAAGTGGCGGCAATAAAGGGAATGAAGAAGCTAAGCATTAGCAGAGAAATCAAATGTTTCAAGTGCGGCAGCAATCGCCACATCTCTACAAGCATGTTTTGCCCCGCCAAAAATGTAAATCGTTTGAAATGTAAGAAGAGGGGACATTTCGCAAGGGTTTGCCGTGAAACTGGACACAGAATGTAGAAGCTGAAGGAAGAGTGCCAGAACAAGAGGAAATCTCTGACGCCGCACAATTATCAAGGGAAACATGCGCTAGAAGTATCCGATCTTGTAAGTGATTTCAACCCGGCACTCCACCCAAGTCAATGCCTAGCGTGTGATGCACAGATAGAACCCTTCATTATATATTTGTGTCTATAAGTTCTTTTATTTCTGAATGATGTACCCTTATATCACGCCCCTCTCTTTGAATCCCCCCCCCGGTCTCACTGAACCAGGAAGCAGGCTGTTTTGCAAAGTTAAAAGATTATATATATATATATATATATAAATAATCACTATTTAATATTTATACAATGATCACCAAAGGGGTGATGTTACAATCAACAATCTCTTTAATCAGAAGGAGTATGGATAGGAAAAATAATGCAGCATAGAATAAAACTAGGTGTGGGTTCAGTCAAATGCAATGTCACTCTTTCCCCCTGCACACTACTCAATCCCCCAATATGCAATATAGAGATGGAAGGAGAGAAGGTTTCAGGAATACAAACTCAACAAATACAGTTTCAATTCCAACTTCCCCCAGCAACTCGGAGAGAAACAGGAATGATTGCAAACGGGTCAAATGCTTTTGAATGTGGCTTTGAATGGTCAAAACACTGAAAAATGGATTTAATTCACTCAACTGGATTCAAAACTAGTGGGAGTGGCTTTGTATGGTTTCAGATAAACACTAGCAATGATGATGAATAACTAGCAGATTGAAAACTGAATTCTGAAGTTGAATGCAAAGAACAGCTGTTTTGCACGTGATGAAATTGAGCCAAACGAAAAATTTGCGGCAAACCTTTCCGCGCAAGAGAAACGCGATCGCGGAATAACTAAGGAGTTGGAATGCGGTTTTGGATCTGTTGGAAAGCTGAGGATGTTAGCTTCAATTTGACACTTAAATTTCGTTTCTAGCATACACGGTGCAGAAGTTAAGAAGGTATTAATAAAGGTCGGTTTTTCTCAGAAAGAGTCAAGATTTACAAATGAAAGATGCTCTTTTGAATTTACAAACAAGAATTTCTTTACAATGGGGAGTCAATGAAGATACAAGATACCCAACGGTACAGCCACCAGATGAGTGACGCCTCCGTCTGACTTTTGCCCGCCGAGACACTTGTCTTTCTTCAGCAAATATATTAGCGCAAAGATATTATCATTACCATTACCAAAGGACTATATGGATGAGGGAAAGATTCAGGAAAGAAAAAAGAGGTTCTACAATGCAGTTCTGGATAGGATAGAATGGTTTGGATAGGATTACTTAATGATAAGATATTGGCTAGGGACAAATCTATGCTATAGATACTCACAACTACGGTTTGGAATAGGCCCGTCAGGGATCTGGTCAAAAGATTTCTGGACTGGAAGTCTGCTAGCCCACCGGACAGGATTCAAGGCGCTCGGTTCTGCACTCAGCACGGCACTCTAGACTGGATCTGACGGGTTGGTTCTGGGTTGCAGCCATCTGGTTACAGCTCTGCTATACTGGTTTGGATCTCTGGATTCTAACAAGAGTTCTTGGCGAGAAAGCAGAAACAGCACAGCCGGCTGTTCTTTTTGTTGTGCCCCTTGGAAGCCTGGGGGTAAAATCAGGTTTCAAGATTTTATAGGCCAAGCTGAGAAGGGTTCAGCTTTTGGAATGGGACTTCTGCTTTCAGAATTCTCGAGTCCTGGATATGGGTATCTGCTGCAGAGCGCTTCGCCAGTAATCAGTTGATGGGTGAATCTGTGGGTCTGTAGGTCCTAAGCTGTCTCTATTTATGTATTTCCCTAAGGGGTGGGTATGCTGAATTATACAAGCACACCCTCTTGGAATTCTATTGGTTAGGGTCTGTCCTCTCTCTCCTGATCTGAGAAGGAACTTTGGTGCCATGATGATGCTGTATTTTACAATCTACAGAGTACCTCCCCTTTGTTTCTGTGCAGTGAAACAATTTTTTACATAAAGCATATTTACAATATAACCAACTTGCTATTGATACATATTTACATCACCGATTTAGTAGAGCAAGTATCTGTCCGAGTCCCAGCTCAGTGAGAGCTTTAGTTCAGATTTGACAGTTTTACGCACTTTTGGTTGGGTGCCCAATGTCAGATTTGTCCACATTTTTCTACATATATGCGCATGACATCTGGGCGTAACCCTGTGAAGTTTCATATTTCTAGCATCATCACAATTGCTACAAAATCCCAATTTCTGTAGTCCTGTCTCTGAACATAGCACAGAGTTCAGAGTAGTTTCAAACTGTGAGCAGAATTTTCATGTCAGCCTATATTTTACAGATTTTTACAAATTTTTCACAGTTCTCCGAGTCTTTCAAAAAGATACTTTCTTGTGGTTTAAGATACACACATCTGTCTGGTCCCGCCCCCATGGTTTTGCTGGGCCAAGAGCAATCCAGGCCTCACTTCCTGCTGGCAGTAGTTTCTCTCGACACTTACATTTGCATTCCCTTTCCGTCCAGGAAGCCTATTGTCTCTTCCCAGAGAAGCAGAGCAAAATCTCCTCCTCCTTTCATTAGCATCTAACTGAGAGTTCCTGGGCAGAGAGCAAAAGGAAGGCACCTTTGTTTGGGGCACGCTGTGGAATTTGCCTTTGAAATTCTGTGGCTGGCATCAGAGGTTACTTTAACACACTTTGTTTAAAATTGTCTTTGATAAAATAAACTTACATTTCAAAATAGGCAAACAGATCTCTAATTCCAGTCTTTTTAAAACAGATTAAATAGTGGCAACCTATATTGCTTTTGATGGCAAGTCACTGCTTTTCAACAGTTTGATTTTAATGCACAAGTTTTAAACTGCCAGTGTAATTAAATGACAGCTTTGATACATGCAGGTGGCGGTACTGCCCCCATATCCTGACTGATTTTTTCCAGGCAACCACCTTTTTTAATGTGGATATTCTTGTGATGAAATCTGCTTCTCCCGACATTGTACTTATGGGGATTCCTTAGATGAGGTGATGGTTAACACCCAACAAGGATGTTGGATCTTTTCTGATGTTTGGGAAACATTATTTCGCAATTTCAACAGCCAAGGAAAAACAGATTTTGGAGCACTTCTGGGTTTTCCTGGCAATGAAGCACTGCCTTTTCAGTTAGTTCCATTTCACTCTGTGGGCAGCCCAATGACAGGTGTTGGCAGTCTTGTCTCCTGTTCTACCACTGACACGGGCAAAGTAGATTGGCAGCCTATATTTCCGGTTTCCCTGCGCACTTCTCGGAGGTTTTTAGCGCGCATAGGGCTTTTTGGCTGCCATTCTGTTTCTGGTGAAAGCAGCACACAGTGATGTCGTACGGCAGAGCCTAGTGGGTCAATGCATCCCACAAAGTGTCAAATAAGGGAAATGGACCTACTGATGTCTTCATGATTGATGGAAGAGTTGTCACAATGAAGATTGACAGATGCTCCCCTTGGACACTAATATCAAAAAGAACTTTCGAAGGATATGTGCAAGGAAGTATAGAACAATTGGAGGAACATAAAATAGAACCATATGCTTATGGTAACGTGAAGATTGAAGTTCTTGGGAAGTTTCATGCATCGATAAAATATAAGGGCAGGAGTTGTGAATCAGAGGTCTACGTCACACAAGAGGGATCATCTAGGTTGGAGCGAACAACAGAAGTTGGGAATTAGGATACACGCAAATGCTGAATATCCTGTTACAGTTGCAGAGGTGAAGGACAAATGGGAACAGGGATTTCCAAAGGTATTTACAGAAGAGTTGGCAATGTTAAAAGGATTTGAGCATGAGATCTGTTTGAAGACTGGAGCCTTCCCAAAAGTACACAAAGTGAGGTCGGTACCACAGAACTTAAGTGACAAGGTAAAGCAGGAAATTGAATGTCTATTTCAAAGAGGAATTATAGAGACAATCGAAAGTTCGGAGTGGTTGTCCCTGGTGGTGGTGGCTGCAAAGCCCAATGGAGAGACTTAAGAGACTTGAACAGGAACATTTTGATAGACACCCTCCACCCATCATTGGAGAAAAATTGTCAACATTGAATGATGCAAGTCTATTCTCCGTTATAGATCTATCTCAGGCATATCACCAAGTACAGCTGACTGAGAAGTGTCAACATCTAACAGCATTTGTGACCACATTGGGGACTTTCAAATATTGCAGAATGCCATTTGGCTTGGCGGCGGTGTTCCAAAGAGTAATGGAGACAATAATGGAAGGAGTACGAAACATTGTGATCTTCCAAGATGATATGTTGATCTATGCAAATTCAGAAAGTGAACATGACATGATTCTTAAACAGGTTTTAGGCAGATGGAGTGAGGCAGGATTGACGGTGCGTAATAGTATGTGCAAAATTGGGGTAGTGTGTGTGGAGTACCTGGGTCATGTAATTTGTAAAGAAGGTGTGAAACCAATGAGGTGTCTTGTAGAAGCAGTGACGAGTGCTCCTCCGCCAACTGATAAAGATCAAGTGAGATCGTTCCTGGGGTTGGCGGAATATTATCATAAGTTTGTGAGAGATTTCGCAAAGATATCTACATCCTTAAGAGAATTGCTTAAAAAGGGAACTAATTCCGGTGGAGTATGGAATGTAAAGAGGGATTTGGTAAAATTAAGGAAGGAATGAGTGAAGCACCTTCAATTGGCAAGTTTAACCCAGCACACAAAGTGTTTTGGTTGTAGAAGCTAGTGTGTTAGGTCTGGGTGCAACGTTAATTCAATATAAGAATAACTCAGAAAGGGTAATAGCTTTTGCTTCTCGAGCTCTAAGAGGAGCAGAAGGCAACTACTCAGTCATTGAGCGTGAAACTTTGGCAATACATGGTACAACTGTTTGAATGGTAGGTGGGCATCAGGATCCCCGAGGATAAGTAGGTGGGGTTTAGGGCTTCAAACATATAATTTTGACATAAGCTACTTATCGGGAAAAAGAATGTGGTGGCAGATTGCCTTTCTATATTACCTGTGGAAAAAGTAGAGGAAGTTGCAACAGAGGAGGTAGAAGAGGGTGTAATGGCAGAGGTGGAGAGTGCAGTGGGACGAGAGAGGTGGTTTCAAGAAGAATGTTCCGATGAAGATCTTAAGTTGATGAAAAGGTGGACGATGAGCGGGTGGCCAGATAATAATGTACTTGATAAAAAGTTCGAAGTATGGTGGGAAGTCAAGGAGGTTCTAAGTATCTGAGATGGGAGATTGAGAAGGGGACAATATTTGGTGCCTCTGGAGGCACTTAGGGTCACTTTAGTAGAACTAGCGCATCAGGGGCATCCAGGAGAAGGAGCCATGAAAAGAACATTTAAGACAAAGTTACTGGTGGCCAAGTGTGGATAAGATGGCAGAAAGGTATGTAAAGAATTGTATGTCATGTCAGTCGAGTGATAAAAGCAAAGTAATTCGAGAGACACCAGTGGTCCCCAACACGGTACCAAGTCAACCGTGGACAAAGTTAGCAATAGATATCATGGGCCTGATTGCAGGTTTGGATGAGGGTTTAAGATATTTGTTTGTGTTGGTAGATTATCATTCCAAGTGGCTAGAATGGGAGGCAGTCAGAGAGGCGACGGCCAAGGATTTGGTTTTATTTTTGGAAATAATTTTTCTCAAGGAAGGGGTCCCGACAGAATTTGTGTCTGATAATGGAGTGCAATTTCTATCGGAGGTCATGAAGACATTTTTAGTAAGTTATGGCATAATGCATACCAGGACAGCTTTGTAATATCCGAGGGCCAACGGGTTGGTAGAGAGAGTCAATAGGTATTTGAAAGGGGGGTTACAAATGGCAATGAGCATGAGACAGCCATGGAGAGAAGTGCTTAATCTTTTAACATGGATCTATGTGACCACACCACACTCAATTACGGGTGTGTCTCCTTTTGTTTCCCTCAAGTGAAGAGAACCTTGAACGAAACTTTGTCCAGGGTGGTTAGGTATGGCGACTGCAGTTCAAGTAGACAGGAAATAAATTATGAGATTGATCAGTCTAGGACAGGAAAGGAATACAGAACAATTTGACAGGAGAGAAGGAGTGAAGTTACGGGAGTGGAAGGTAGGGGAGTTGGTGTATGTCAAGAATCCCAGATCTGTAAACAAGTGTGTTGAAAGTAAGTTTCTTGGCCCTAAGAAAATCGCTGTAGTGAGGAAGAGTGTGGTTATCCTTGAGGGAGGGGAGGTGTGGTCCAAGGGAAGGATTGCCAAAGCTACTGAGGTGCGTGGTGTGTGTGGGGAAGATAAACAAATGCAAAATGAAGTTAGGAGTGAGGAGGATGTGGAGTGGAATGCGAGTCCGAGTGGAGGTGACACGCAGAGAAGTGGGGATACTGCGGGTGATTTGAAAGGTGGAATAGTTGCTCACAGAAAGATCTAAACCTGTGTGGTTAGAAGATTATGTATATTAGTTGTAATTTTTATTTTGCTTGTCCTGTTAATATGTTTAGAGTTAAAAACATTTTGGTGTGGGTTCAATATGTAAAGAGGGGAGATATGTAAAGATGTAGATGTTGTATCAGCTCGTGGTCTTGCGTCTATCCCGCGAGCCCTTGTTATGATTGGAATGCGGGCATCGCAGAACAGACACAGACCGTTATGAGCGAAACAAGAAGTGCCTGCTCTCCGGGCGGGCTCGTCCATTAAAGACTTATCAAAACACTTCCTCATGCCTCGACGTGCTTCCTTCAGTAGGCGTAAGTATCTTGTGTGTAAGTTTACGGATATTATGGACTTGAACAAGCCTCAATGGAAGTGTGGATGTGGTGGCAGGTTTGGCGAGTGAGAGTCCAAATGTTACCAATGGTAGCTTTTTGATGACAACTATTAGCATGGAGAATAGAATGAACTTCTGTTGGTTTGCGGAAGAGATTGGTTTTAATTTTCTTGTCTTTGGTGTACATTTCGAGATCCAGGAATAACAAGTTCATTTGACTGTACTGGCAGATTAAAGAGATGTCCACTTGGTTTTTATTCATGTATTCAACAAATCGTTTTAATGCATCGCCTGCTTGCCATATGGTTAGAATGTCATCGATTTATCTGTACCAAGATACAATCTGTGTTAAATAGAGAGTACGTGGGCAGGTGATAATCCTTTTCTAAATAACCCCCATGAACTGATTGGCTGCCAATGTTGCATATTTGGCTCCTACTGCCACCCCCTTAAGTAGTTTGTATGTTCTTAAGTAGAAAATGGTTATTATTCATAGCAAAATCTAACCTTTCTAGGTACATTGTTCCAAATACTGAACTAGTTTTTGGTTGAAATTGTGTTTGATCGGACAGTACTAGATGGTGATCTATCAATGCGTACAGTGAGCCGACATCTGATGTCACTACGATGCAATCATCCTTCCAAATCATATTCTGAAGTTTATGTATGCTATGGGTGGAATATCGAATATACGAGTCCAGATTTAAAACCAAAGGTTGTAAAAAATAATCAATGAATTCAGATAAGCGTTCATTTAGTAAGTTATTAGCACTTATGGGTTGGTGGCAGTTCTTGGATGATCTACAGTTAGAAATGGTTTAACAGTGTCATTTAAAACACATTTTTGATACAGTGTTAGGGTTAGTGTTCATAAGGTTCCTGAGTGCTTGTCCCTCATATGTTAAATTGCACTTTTTAATGTGAGATTATTCTTATTTAATGGTGACATTAATTTGGTTCTGATATCTTGTGTTACCAATTCAAAAAAGGTATCCCTATGATTTTCTGCAGGAAAATTGGGTAAAAAATGACATGGGTTTGAAAAGTGGGTCTGTAGGTTTGCCAAAATCGATTGCAAGATCCCGAGCTATTATGCTGGGTGATATATCTTCATCTAATTCTAATTGCATCAGTGTGCTACTAGTTTTGAAATCCTGCACAGTTAGCTCTGGTGTTATTAAGTATGGAGCTCCATAGGTAACATTTTTATCATGGAAGAATTTCTTAGTTTCAATTTGCGGAGAAATTTGAATAATTCTGTTTGTATTTAAGGAATTATATTGTGAACTTGGTGCAAAATACATTCCCTTATTTAATACAGCTAGGTCATGGTTGGATAATTCTAAGTCGGAGAGGTTGTAGCCAATGTTGGTTTCTAATGCTTTGCTGGGTGTTTGTCCCCTTTTGAGTTTGGGCGTCATGATTCCTTGTTCTCTTCCTCCCCTTTTTCCTAGCTTGCCTCTTTCGTCTATATTGAAACGAGTTGTTTTTGTATGTGGTTTTCTTTTTTTCTATGAAAGTGACTTGAGATTATTCTGATGCAGTTCTATCATCTGTGTGTCTTGATTTCAGCTAAACAAAATCTCATATATGGTTACTTGTTCGGATCTGGATGGGCTTACATCATTTTCAACTCTCCTATTGCCACTCTCAGGGTCTTGAGCTTACTGCAGAAACTGTTGATGTATGGTTTTTTGATGAGTTTGCAGGGACATCATATTTGGGATGAAAAGTGTAGACTCTTCCCTCTGCGTAATCTTTGTCTCTGAAAAACGGTTTAGCTTTTCTTAATTTGATTTCATTGTGTTTTTTTAAACTGTCTAAAATGTATTTATTGTTTGCTTCTCTGCCTATTTCAATGATTTCTTGTTTAAAAATAGAATCTTGTAGTGTATATTTTCAAAAACTTGCTCAGAGTGTCCAATGATCATCTTGTTCATGTTTATTGATGCTATGCTACGATTTTCTTCCCATTTAGATGATAATTTGCGAGTAACTTCATCTAAATTGTGAAATACAGAGTCGTAGGCCTCCTAGTACACTGTTTCTATGTATTGCCTCATTGTTGCCCGTTCCCAGTCCCAGTATTTATCAATTTCCTTGAAAGATAATTTATCTAGGGTCTCTTGATCCATGTGCATGTGTGAAGGCCTTGCTAGGGCTACCTTTCAGGGTAAATAATGCTATTATGTCTTCTCCTCTGCCCTCTCTGCTTCGCATTCAGGTACTGGTAGTTTGGATTTGCTTTTAGGTGGCTTCCGAGAGATCATGTGCTCTCAACCAGAGGAAAGACCTGACAAGACAGAGGTTGATGAGTACAGGGACAGTGCATATATTGATGCACTCTTGGGGGGCTTGGGGGTCCCTCCTCCTACCCACGGCCCTAAGGCTCCTCATATGCCAAAACGAGAAGTTCTGAGGCATTGTCTGAAGTTCAGTGGTGATCATAATGGAGCATCACTTTGTAGAATGTGGTTTCACAAACGTAATACTACTGACATAGGTTTAGACGTTCAACCAGGGAATGGTGTTCTAGCATTTAAGTGGGAGCTAATGACAATTTCTACCTTTTAGTAACTATGGTTGGGGCTTCAACATTCAATTATGAGAGTTCGGCATAGCTGGATTAGGCAGAGATTGTTGCAGACCCATCACAAATAGTTCTTCAGCTACAGTACCTAAGGCATGTATTGCAGCTGTTATTTAGCAGCAGGATATGCTGCCTGGCTAGAGATTAAAGATATGGTCCACACTTTGGTAGCTACAGCCACCCCTGGCTGCATGATCTTACTGTGTTTTTCAATAGACCAAAATGCTTTTTCTGCCAAAATCAAATAGGAAAAGGCACACAATCTTATTTAGGGTGTTACTTGGCATTGCCTCAGCACATGGACACGATCTGTACCAGTTGAACCCTATGAGGAACAAACTTTCTAATTGCATGCTTCGCAAAATTTAGAATATCTTGCTAGTCCTGCAGGTCGAGTAACAGATTACCCACTTACCCTAAGAGAAGTGGACTCCACACAATGTGACGGGTGACAAAATTCCTACCAGCACAGTCACCAAAAGCCTACTTCACGTTTGGCCAGCCACACCTAGAGAAACCTATTTGGCCATTACGTCAAACAAACGTTGTTTGCAGTGAATTTCAAATAAGAATTTCAAACATACCAGAATTTCAAGGTTGTTTAGCAAACACATGATACTCAAACTCTATAAAAACTACTAATCAGGAGGCACGAGAGGGTGGAGGCACTCTAGAGTCCGGGGGGCAGGGCGGAGTGGCCACCAACTAGAGGTCCTGGTGGGGAGATGGCCATGTTGCTTTACCAACGCTAGGCCCTGCACTGACGGGTAGCACCAAGCAGGATCATGCCACGGGTCCCTGGCACACAGTGATCTAAATGAAGATTGAAATGCTGCATGGGTTCTGTTGCCCCAGCAGGGAAACAGCAATGGCAGAGACTCTGTGGGAGGCCCACGGCTGGGACAGTGGCAAAGCATAAACAGCAGATTACCTGTATAGCCCACGCTCAGGCCAGGGGTGATGTACTGAGAAGTGTGCTGTAGCGATACCCCAGTGCAGGTGTGACACAGCACCACCTGCGGCTCCAGGTGTGGGTCGTTCTGGCAGCTGCCGTACCGAATGCACGTTGCAAATGAGACTCCTAGCGTGCGCCCTACACCAGCCACATGTAAGCAGCATCACCCGCACAACGAATGGCGTCCACGACCCTGGGACGGGGAAGGGTGACAGCATGCATACCCAGCCCACAGGTGAGCTGTAGAGAAGGTTATGAGTGACTAGAGAGGAGCGATCCCCACCCGCTTGCAGTCCCCAATGCCACACTGGCTATTCAAGCTGCTCTACCTTCCACGAGCTGGGGAGGTGGAGGAGGAATCATGCACCTCAACATGCATGACCAGGCCAGCAAAAGTAGAGGACGAGTTGGACCGAAAGGAGGAGGTTGGTGATGGAGACCAAGGGGACAGCAGGAGCGAACAGAGCGTGGTGCCTTTGCTCCCGGTCACAGCCCTGGCCTTTGACCTACTGGGCCCATGATTGCAGGGGGAATGATCTCCGTAATCATCTGACAACGCGAACCCGGACAACAGTTTATGCCAAACCGATCGGTCTGGGAACACAGGAAATTAAAGCACATTAAACTGTCTGGTTCCATGTGTGCCTACCTATCCGGCTGCAGCGCAGTATGATCTCAGAACTCCCTTGCGACTTGGGCGAAAAGCAGTGGGGCATTCTCACTGCATCAGCTGGTTCCACATCACATCTTCACGTCCAAAAGAGGGTATGCAGTTTGCTGCTGACCCGATTACACTACCCATGGCTGGTGAACGGCAGAGAGCCGCTGCTGAATGTGGCGCATGGCATTGGCAGTATTGGATCATTTTCAATGCTCTGGTTTCCTCACAGTTCCAGCTGATATTGGCTGCGATGAAGACCATTAGAAAAACACATGCAAGAAACTAACATCACAATCCAAGATATTATGAAAGGTACTAATGGCGCATTAACTAGAATCCTTGAATCCTTTCCGGGTAAGCTGAGTCTCCATATTTCCAGTCCCTCTGTGCTCACAGTGTCATCTACACTCCTCCAGTGTCCTCCCCTTCACCGTGCCCCACTCCTGCTTACCCCACCCCTGATTGGTCTGTGTCCCCAGAAAGCAGCTTACTTATCTACGCTACAGGGGAAGTGTTCTCTGTGCTTCTGAGCGCTCGGTGCGAACACCTTACCTGGATTCCCGCTCCTTCAAGCTCCATCGGCCTGAATCCTTGCCTGGTAAACTGACCCTCCGGATTTCCAGCCATCCGTGCTCCTTCGGCCTCTCCTTCCTCCTTATTTGAGTACAGACACTGTATTGAATTTCGGTGCATATTTGAGTATAACCAACGTATTGATTTTAGACGCATATTTGTGTATAGTGTGAGGAGTCCGGAATGAAACTCGCACATATTAGACACAGTTTGGCTAAAGACTTATTAAAACATAACATGGTTTGAGATAAAAGTGTAATGGATTGGAATCAGACTTCTCAGCCCTGCAAGTGCTGTTCTCCTCCACACTGCAGTTCCCCACGGAAAGTCTGGCAAATACCCATAGTTTACCGCAGTTGCACTGCACCCAACTAAGGATCCAAACTGATACCACAACTAGTAGCTTCTGGATCCCAATACTCCGAACTTCTAGTACCAATTCTGTAAACCTCATCCCCGGCCTCCAACACTAGCATTGTAATACTGGAGCTCACAAGCACTACACAGTCTGTTGACCACGCTACCACGTATCAGGGAGGCTTTCGCCACTTAAACAGATACCGCTACAAAACCCTAAAAGCTGTGAAATTCGGAGTAAGCTACAACACCACAGGGAGGCTTTGGCCACTGCAAGCCCAATACCACTACAAAGCCCTATAAAGCTGGGAACGCCCTCAATAAGCACCATGAACCAAGAGACCCAAATACACACATACCACAGAGGATTTTGCCATTGTGAACCCAATACTACTACGCAATCAGAGCTGCCGAAGCCCGATGAGACTCTGAGACCGACACAACAACCACCACCACCATAGAGAGGCCCACGCCACTCTGAAGCAGATAACTATACAGGACCCCACAATCGAAGATCAAACCATTAGGCAACGAAAACCAATCTAAGTCACTCATCAATAAAAGGGATCAGAATCCATGACACAGTAAGCACTCACTCAGTAATCCAGCTCTTGCAATTAATCCAGTCAGGGAACAATTCCACCCTGGAATAGCTACCCCCAGAAGCAGCCTTACTCCTGAAATAACTACTTGAAACATCAAAGGCCATTGGCCAGCTCAGAGCCCTGGGATAGAGCCCAGGACTCACAGGCGAACCCAAGGGTCAGTCCAGACTGCTGTGATAGCCCCCATTCCTGGGAAAGACCCGGCCCCACCCTCAGGCTAGTTACTCACTCTCTGGTAGATCCCAACCATAAAATGGCAGGGGCCGGGAAAGAAGGAATAACCAACACGGAATAAACCAATTGGACCAGTCTCATAACATCACACCCGGGGACCAATTCATATCAAGTAATGGCACACCAACACCTTCACTGCAAACATGTCCCTTCGCTGGAAGAAGAAATCACTACTGATAACACTACCTGTTTATTTATCACCTGCTCAGACAACCATCCAACCACATGAAACGTTAGCACATAAGAGGATAACTGGAAATCCAATGGAAAGATGGCAAACCCACAGAAACAAAAAAACTACATCAACACGCCATTCATCACAAAAAATTGGCATGAGACCAAATCAATGTGGCAGGTATGACTGAAGAAAACATCAATCCAAGACGCAACCTTGCTGAACTACTCAACGAAGAAACAGATTTGAATGCACAAGGCATTGAATATATGGACCAATATCAGCACAATCTCCCCAAATACAGCCAAAGATCAAACAAACCGCAGAAAAAAACTTCAGATCAATGTCAAAACACTCAGTATAATTATACAAACTGCTGAGCGATGGAATTACCGACATCCTATTCCTCACCAAAACCTGGCTATCTCAAAACTAAAAGGAAATAAATAGCACATAATTCTCTACCTAACAACTTCAAACTTAAACAAGCCAACCGAGAAGAGGGGGAAATAGCTGTAGCATAAAAGGACCAGTAAAAAATAACAGCACCACTACTAAACATCCCTAACTGCAAATCACTCCTCCTACACCTAGCCTTAGACCGCCAAGCCAACCAATCGTTTCTACTTATCTACAGACCACTGACATACAACCCTACCTTCATAAGACTCATTTGAGGACGCGGTTACCAACATCGCCATCAAACAAGATCACCAGATGATAGGAGACTTCAACATCAACTCACCCAAAACTAACAAAATCAACTAGTAACAATGCATCCACAACACTTGTTGAAAGGAGAAACACAGCAGGCCACATCCTAGATTCAAATCTTCTGCAACAAAAACTTGGTCGCTACTGCACCACCAATGCAAATCCTCTGAAGTAAGCAAGCACCTCATTATACCCTTCGTGAGCCACCCGCCAACACGGATACTTGCTAATCTTCCTAAAAATTCTTCGATACTGAAAAGAAACTGGAAATGCATTAACAGAGAGACTGGAAGCTACAAAAATATCAAGTACCATTCTAGACTCAGCCAGCATAGAAGAAAGAACTGACAATCCAAAACATTGGATGGCATTGCACCAGAAGAACCATTCATTCCAGTCTGTAAAGAAAACAATGGCAATATTGTTCACACCCCACCTAAGAGCACTGACTGAAAATAATCTAACAGAAAACTGGAACAAGAATGGAGGAAAAGCTACAACAATTGGAAAAAACAGCATAGCAAAGACAGATAAGACTATACAAAGCTAAAAATACCATCTACAACCAATGGATTACAAACTCAAGCAACACCCAGAAGAACAAGTTACTTCTTACCTTGTAACGTTCTTTCGATGGGATGTTCCTCCGACGTATTCCTTATCTTTGATAATTAGTCTCCAGCCTGCTGGCCTCGGAAATTTTTTCTCTGTAGAGGGCGCTGCGCGTCGACGTCCGCCGAGTCGATGTCCCTCGACAACCACCGTATCGGTGCTGACGTCACCATGCCCATAAATAGCCACGCGCAGCGTCCATTGCTCAGTTCCGTTTTGTAGCATAAGATAAGTCACGCCTGAATTGGTTATTGACCTTGAAGGAGCGTAAACTGCAACAAGGGAAGTATTACTGTGGGGATGGATGGGAGGGGCGATAAGGAATACGTCGGAGGAACATCCCATCGAAAGAATGTTACAAGGTAAGAAGTAACTTGTTTTTCAAAGGGATTGTGTCCTCCGACGTATTCCTCATCTTTGATAGACTCCCATAGCAGTGGCATGTAATTAGAGGTGGGAGTAATAATGTCATGTATCCCTTTTAGGAATGAACCGCATGTAATAAGGCTTTTCCAAATCTGGTCTCTTGACTAGCGGAGGAATCCAGGTTGTAAAATGTTGTGAACGTATGTGCGGACGACCATGTGGCAGCCGCACATATGTCTCGGACCGGTATCCCTCTTTGGAGGGCCGAAGAGGCTGCGATACCCCTGGTTGAATGAGCCCTAAGATTTTGGGGTGGCTCTTTCTCTGCCAGTTTGTAACATTCCAGAATGGCCAAAATAATCCACCTGGAAATTGTCTGTTTTGTTATGGGTAGTCCCAATTGATGACCTGAGTATCCTACAAACAGTTGGTCTGCTTGCCTAATCCTAGCCAGTCTGCTGATGTAAAAGCTCAGAGCTCCCCTTGGGTCCAGCCTATGTAGCCTTTCTTCCTCTTTACCCGGATGGGGAGGAGGGTAGAACGAAGGTAGGGTAATTTTCTGAGTAATATGAAATTCAGAAACCACCTTTTGGAGGAAATTAGGCTTCACCTGTAGGACAACTTTGTCCTTATGGAAAATTGTATTGGGGGGGTTTACAAGAGAGCTTGTAGCTCGCTCACCCTCCTAGCAGATGTTAATGCTACCAATAGGACAGTTTTAAGCGTGAGAAATCTCAGCGAACAAGAGTGGAGTGGTTCCAATGGAGTACCCATTAGGAAGTTTAAGACTACATTTAAGTCCCATAAGGGAGCTTGGAATGGTCTTGGTGGATAAACATTAGTTAATCCCTTGAGAAATTGTATTACTAGAGGTAGTTTGAAATACGATGGTTCCTCCGCAGTGCGCTTTGAAAGCGCTGCAAGATAGCCTTTTACAGTGCCAACTTGAAGGCCTGAGTTTGCCAAGTAGAGTAGAAACGATAACACCATTGGTGTACCACATGAAAAAGGGTCGATATTCCTTCTCTACACCAGCTGCAAAATGTGTTCCAACGGCAGCGGTATAAAGACTTTGTTGCTGGCCTTCTGGCCGAAAGCAACACCTTCATGACGTCATTAGGGAGGTCCCAATCCTTGTACCTCACCCTTTCAGAAGCCAAGCGTGAAGGTTGAGGGTTCGGATGTCTGGATGGAGAAGCTGACCTCCCTTCTGCGAGAGAAGATTCTCTTTGAGTGGAAGACAGATTGGAGGGCAGATGGACATATCTAGAAGGTCCGGGTACCACGTTCTCCTGGCCCAGTCCGGGGCAATTAGGGTCATGGTTTTCCGGAATCTTCTCAACTTCCTGATCATTTGAGGAATAACAGGGACTGGTGGAAACACGTAAAGGAGTGGGAACTCCCAGTCCACTACGAACGCGTCTCCTAGAGCTCCTCTCGGGGGAAATTCCCTTGAACAGAACAGATCGCACTTCCTGTTGGCGCTTGTGGCGAACAGATCCACCGGAGGGGTTCCCCAAAGGGCAAAGATCTCTTGAAGGACTTCCTGAGCTAGCTCCCACTCGTGGGAGACTGTGCTCTACCTGCTCAGAGCGTCCGCTGGCAAGTTCTTCTCTCCGGCTAGGTGGACTGTCGATAGAGAGATACCTTCCTGAATTGTCCAAAACCAGAGCTGCATTGCCTCTCTGCACAGTGGCAGTGACCCTACGCCTCCTCTTTTGTTGAGGTAGCGCATGGCCACCGCGTTGTCCGTCATCAGGACATTTCTCCCCTGTACTGATGGCAGGAAAGCTTTCAGCGCTAGTCTGATCGCTCTCAGTTCTAATAGGTTGATATGTAGTCTGGACTCCGATGGAGACCAACGACCGCTGATGGTCAAGTCGTTGGCATGGGCTCCCCCGTGAGTGAGGCGTCTGACTACTGTTATCTCCGGCCATGGTTGCCAGAACAGTTCTCCTTTCAAGATGTTCTCTGGATAGGCCCACCATTGAAGGTCGTGGGCTACCTTGTCCGGAATCCGGATGAGATCTGTCATTATCCCTGAGAATTGCGAACACTGAGTTCAGTGCCCACTGAAGAGATCTCATTCTCAGGCGAGCCTCTGGCACAAGGAAGATGCAGGATGCCATGAGGCCTAGCAACCTCAAAAAGTCGAAGGCTGGGAGACGTTGAGCATTTTGCAACTTGTTGACCATCTGCACAATATCTTGAGCCCTCACCTCTGGTGGCGCGGCTTTTCCCAGGGAAGTGTCCAGGACCGCTCCAATGAACTGGAGTCTCTGTGATGGTATCATCTGTGACTTCTTTAAATTGAGGGAGAAGCCCAGTTTGTAAAGGAAGTGGCAGACATAATCTAGCTGGATCTGAGCTTGTTCAGAAGATACAGCCCTGATCAGCCAATCATCCAGGTAGGGGTAGACGTGGATCCCTTCCCTCCTTAGACTCGCAGCCACTACCGACATTAGCTTGGTGAAGACCCTCGGGCGGAGGTCAGCCCAAATGGCAGAACTCGAAATTGATAATGAGAGTCGCCAATTGCGAACCTCAGGTATTTCCTGTGTTTGAGATGGTTTGGCACATGGAAATAAGCATCCTGATGGTCCAGAGATACCAGCCAGTCCTGGAGCTGGAGGGCCTGAAGGATCTGAGAGTTACCATCTTGAACTTGTCCTTCCTGAGGAACTTGTTCAATTCTCATAAGTCCAGGATGGGTCTCAGTCCTCCGTCCTTTGGTATGAGAAAGTAGGGGGGAGTACCAGCCCTTGTTCCTGTCCGCTACAGGTACCGGTTCTATGGCACCTTTCTCTAGCAGGTCTATAATTTCCTGCAAGAGGAGCGGATCTGGAACTTTTAGAGAGCTGTGCCCCGGTGGATGACTGAGGGATGTGTAGAAAGGGTAGGCAATAACCCTGGGCAACTGCCTCCAATGCCCAAGCATCTGAAGCTATAGCCTGCCATTCCGTCAGATGGTGAGTTAACCTGCCCCCTACAGGTGTTGCGTGGAAAGACCTCAGAGTGGTTTGGGGGCGGCTGATGCAGATGCCGAGGGTAAAGAGGCACCTGCTGCTGCTGCGGTTTTAGTACTTTTCACCAGTCCACCTCGGGTGGATCTCCTTTGGCCTCTTTGAGCCGGCTGTCCTCTGCCTTTCCCGAATGCGGAATAATAGCGTAAGGACTTTCCTCTTCCAGAGGTTCCTGAGGGCCGAAAAGGAGTTTGGCGGATTGGAGCTGCTAATGATTTTGCTGCTGCTTTAGATGTCTGCAACTTTTCCAGACTCATCAGCCTTTTTACCGAATAAAGAAGAGCCGTCAAAGGGGCATATTCAAAAGTCTGGCCTGTACATCTGGAGCAAAGCCAGACACCACGCATGCCTGCGGATTGTCCTACTTGCCGCCATGGCCCTGCTGATACTGTCAGCGGAATCGATGCCAGTTTGAAGTGACTTGTACATGGCATCTTTGCCATCTTTAATAATGTTAAGAAAGGCTTCCCTTTCCTCTCCTTCTGGTATGCAGTCAGCCGCTGATGAAGCACACTCCCACAGTGTGTGACTGAACCTGGCGAGCGTACAGGTGGCGTTGATGGACTTCAACGCCATACTACAAGCAGAAAATACTTTTTGCCATAGAATCGTACCTCTAGTCATCTCTATCCTGTGGGACAGTAGGGTAAGCGGACCTACCGCTTGATTAAGTTGCCGCTTGAACCACCAGGCTCTCTGGAGTCGGGTGTTTTGATAAGTATTTAGGGTCAGCCGCAGCTACCCTATACTTAGCTGACAATCTTTTATTGACTGCAGGGATAACTTCAGGAATTTCCCAATTAGATGAAATCTTTCTTTGTAACGCTGCATGGAAGGGAACCACAGGATCCTCCTGTGGACCTTTGTCTAATATGTCCGTCAGGTCATCCTGATGAAAAACAGGTGAAGGCGCAGACCAACCCATAAATTCAATAATCCTTGCCATCAGGGTTCTATAGGGTGTATCAGCATGTTCCCCTGGGTCTGGTTTAACAAATTCCACTTCTGAGGAAGTGTCCAGCCCACTTGCCTGATGTAATGACTCCTGTAGGTCTTTGAAACTTCCTTTCCTCAGAGGTGAAATCCTCTGAAACAGGTAGTGTGGTCCTCTGCAACCCGAAGGTTTCCTGGTCAGAATCCTCCCCCTTCTTCATAGATTGAAGATAATCTGGGGTACTCTGACCTCGGAAATGGTGTAAAACCCATTTCTAAGGCAGAAGGAGCCAAACTCGTCATTATTGGGCGAGAAAACTATGTCGTTGACGCCGATGTGACTGGCTTCGAAGGCGCCGAGAACGGTGTCGAGAAAACTGGAAGAGGCCTCGAAGAACTCGAGAGGATCGGGATCCTACTCGAGGATGTCGACGACGGTCTCAGCGTCGTGCCGGAGGCTATTGGTATCACCGTTGGCTGTGAAGTAGCTGTGGTTTTCTCTTATCGGCGTCGATGTCGAGTTGATCGACCGATGCGTCGAAGAACCCTTCGACAACGGCGTTGATGGCGCCGATCCATGCGTCGAAGGGATCTTCGACGACGGCGTCAAAGACGGTGCCTTCTTACCCGATGGCCCGTGGCGCTCTCGGGTGGAATCTTTCGTCGGGTGCAGCGACTCGAGGTGTTTTGATTTTTTGGGTTTTTCACCCGTGGCATCACCCTCAGCTGTCTTCGAGGGGGTCGAGGCCGCTTTCTCGAAGACACTTAGCATTTTCTTCCTGAATTCCTCCCACTCAGCCTGAGAGCTGTGTTTTGTGGGGCAGGAGACCCTTTCTGGGGAAACCGAAGATGACGAGGAAGGGGATCTTCGACGTCTCTTCTTTGAGTGTCTAGATCTCGACGAATGGTGGGAGCTACTTTGAGATCTAGAATGGGAATGCTTTCGACGGCGAGGAGACGAATGCCTCGACTCAGCCGAAAAAACTTTCGAGGAGGTTTTGACTAACTTACCTCTCTCGAGCTTCCCCTTGCGCTCCTTCAAGGCTTTCGCCGTCATGGACATGCAGTCCTCATACTCCGAACAATGGTGCTCGGCTCCCAAGCACCACAAGCAGATCCTGTGTGGATCCGTTATTGAAATGTTTTTACCTTTTACCGCAGTCTCGACATTTTTTGAAGCCGGATTGCGGCGTTGTCGGTTCCGATGAAGAAGCCATCGAGAACGAGTTGGTATATTCGAGTAAATCTAGAAGGTTTATCTGACTGAACAACGATATTCCAAGGCCCCACGAAGCGCGGACAAACGGAACAGAGCAACGTACGCCGCGCATGGCTATTTATGGGCATGGTGACATCGGCGCCGATACGGTGGCCGTCGAGGGACATCGACTGGGCGGACATCGACGCGCAGCACCCTCTACTGAGAAACAATTTCCGAGGCCAGCAAGCTGGAGACGAATTATCAAAGATAAGGAATACGTCGGAGGACACAATCCCTTCGAAAGAGATGTTCCAACTTCATAAACAAGCTTAGAAAGCCAGCGGCATGAAACACACCAACCGCATCACAAAAACTATGCAATGATCTTGCAGACGACTTCAGAAACAAAATCAAACATCCAACAAATCATTGAGAGCAAGCTGAAAATCACCAACAACCCCCTAGACCAGACAACAACAGAACCATCTAATAGACTAAACCACCTCCTACAGATCGAAAAAAATATTCAACAGCCTGGTGAGCAAGAGAAACAGCCGACTCTCCAGCAGACCACTGCCCACCTGACATATACAAGATCATCCTCACCCAGAAAACACCAGCAGAATATTTCCTCAACCAGTCACTAGCAATAGGAACCATGTCATAAGCCTTCAAATCGCCATACATCAATCAATCCACTCCATAAAGACCCATCAGGAAACGCAGAGGACTGAACCAACTACCAACCATTCTCAAACATCCCATACCCAGCAAAACAACTAGAAAGCTACATCTAGAAACAAATCCTGGAACGTGTAAAAAACAGTTGGATACTAGACCAGGCTCAAGTAGGTTTTAGTCCCATGAGAGGAGTGGAAACCGCTTTACTATCTAATATGGGACAACCTAAAAACTAATGCAGACTCCAACGT
Organism: Ambystoma mexicanum; assembly: GCF_040938575.1. NCBI lineage: Eukaryota > Metazoa > Chordata > Amphibia > Caudata > Ambystomatidae > Ambystoma > Ambystoma mexicanum. The sequence continues at coordinate 514,101,365 of NC_090925.1, forward strand.
CAAATCGGGACTAATAGTACTCAACCGGTCAGCAGCCTTCGACAAAGTCTACCACAAAATGCTCATCAAAAGACTCAGAAGTATTGGAAATCGGCAGCACAGCACTCCTCTGGCTAAAATCAAGGAAACCACCTGGAAAGCACCATTCGAGTCAGCACCTTGTAAAAACAGCATTTGGAGGCCCACAAGGCTCATCGCTCTCACCAGTGCCTTCAAGGTCTACATGGCCCCCCCCTGATTTACCTCACCAAAAATCATGGCCTCACCCGCTACAACTACGAAGATGACACTCAAATCTACAAAATCAACACCAGCGAAGAACAAACCCCAACCCTTACCAACTGCCCGACTGAAATAAGCCAATGGATGAGCATCAAAAACTAAATCCAGACAAAACAGAAATCATGATTACATCCAACGACCCATCGAACAATCGCCACATTCCATCGCCCACCGAACTGGCAAACCCACCAGAAACATCCAAAGTTGTCAAACACTTTGGAATACTAATGGATAACAAACATACTAGAAGCACAAGTCAAACCAGTAGTTGAGAAAGGCTTCAACGTACACACAATCAATAGGATACTCCCCTTCACCTTCCCAGAAAGAACACGGACCATCATCTTAGACTATGCTAACAGCCCCTATCTTGGAATGCCAGAATACCTTAGGAGAAAACTACAACGAATACAGAACGCAGCAGCAAGACTAATCCTCAGACTCAATAAAAGAGAGAACACATCACACCAGCACTAAGAATACTACACTGGCTACTAATTAAAAAAACAAAACATTCTGGATAACACAGAGCAATACATGGCCAAGGAGCAGAATTCAGACAGGGAAAAATCTCCATATATAAACCAAGAGGAACACCAAGAGCCAACAACAACATTCACCTTAAACAAAGAAAGACGCAAAACACAAATTCAGGTGATCAGCATGTGCTGATCCTTTGGATCTTGCTCCCAAAAGGAAATACAAAGATCACCTACATTTCACAAAACTGTTAAAAACATGGCCCTTTGGGGCGTGGCCAGCCATGGATGGAGACACCTGCTTCCTCTGTGAGCTCTGTAGCCACAGCAGCCATTTGGGCCCCAAATCCCCCTAAATGCTGTCGACGAGCCCCAAATCACGGGTGCCGGAGGTCTTTAGGAGTGACCCACCAAACTTTGAGCTGGAAAGTCTCTCTAAAACGTAATGAAGCAGCCCGGCGAGAATCTGTGAGCGTTTTCAAAATGACGGGCGCATCTCCAATGCTGTGAGGGACTCCAAGAGTTGAGCGGACCTCCCTCTGCCATGGGTCCCCAAGTGTTGGAGCACCAACACTTGTGGAATCCGCTGAAGGGTTAGCAAGCCGAGCTCAGCCTTTGCATTGATTGCATTGGTGGGGGAACGATGAGTAACGGACCCGCGATTGGTTCAATGCAGTGCTATGGACTGCAGCATGGCGTGATTTCGCTGGGAGCGGATACTGTGGCGCGACCTGGCTCGGAGACGAGGTGGCAGAGAGCAGCCGACGGTGATGCCGAGCCGTAGCAAACATGTGTAATGGAGGCAGCTGCTGAAGTCGGAGTGGAGAGGACAACGTGCCAGCATGGTAGTAGCTGGATGTGCTTGAACCACAGCCTGTAACCAGCGAAAGGAGAAACGTGCTGCGCCTTGGTACAAGGCACGGCTTAAAGGGGCTGTAATCTGGGTATGCTCCCCCGGGGGTCAGATGCTGGAGAACCCAGTGACTAGCAGCAGACCAGTTCAACGCGCGTTATCAGGCTAATCAACATGAGAGGAAGTGAGGAACAGCGCTGTCTGGCTCTTTTCTTGGACTCTGGCTGTTTGTGGTGCATTTGGGAGGCCTCGACGTGGGACTCAGCAGATCATCATGCCTGATGCTCCCAGCTTGCCTAACTAAGCAACACATGGGGATGGGGGGGGGGGGTGTGGCTGAGCAGCCGTACAATGAAGACGTGAGAGCTCGGTGCTCCATAGGGCTGTCATTATCCTGATCTAAATCTTGGCTTTGGTGGCGTCTGTTCGAAACCAGCTTCACCCATCTGAGCAGTGAGGGTTTCGGCAGCACACTGCAGGCTTCCCAGTGTGAAACAAGGTCGGGAAGCAAGGATACGCAACACACCAGGGAGGCACTCCTGCATGACTGGGAGTTGTGGGCACCATCTTGCCTGGGTCCGGGCGTAGAGCTGGACCACCACGAAGACATCTGTTGCTCCCCGTAAGAGGCAGGGATGACTTGGAGTGACCAGGTCAGAGGAGCCGGCGAGAGCTGGCGTGGATAAGAGCCACAGATGGGGGACTGGGTCCACACGACGGCGCGGACGCACATTGTGGTGTGGCGAGTGCCCAGGTGAGGAGAGGATGCCAGACCACAGACGCTTTGTGGGCGGTAGACTAGGCTGTGTTGTACAGGACGGATGGAGGCAAAGATGTGGTGAGGGCTGGCAGCGGATAGCAGACAAGAGATTGGGCCGGCAGTTGGTGGGCGGGTTAAAGGCACACACAGCATACAGGTCCGGGGCAGCTCAGTGCATGCTTCCCTGGATCCACTGCAAATCCATGCAGCGGGCACAGGCCTACTAGTGGTCAAGAAAAACATTTGGAGAATTAACTGTCCTGGAGGGAGAGGAGCAGAGGATTGAGCCGCACTTGTCGCTGCTGGTGGACATAGAGTCACATTGCTCCATACACCGGGAGTGTGACCCCCTGCATCTGGGGCCCACTGAAGTGCCGGGCCAGAGGGAAGTTTGACACAGCTGATGGAATATAACGAGGGGAGCGAGGGTGAACATTTGAGGACGCATTAAGTCTGTGCCCAGCAGAAAGTGTGGATGACTGCTGAATTTAGGCATCTGAGAGGCCAGTGTGCTACGTGGAGTATAAATGATAGGTGGCAATACGCCAGGGAGCTACTCCTGGGACAGAATGGCAAAAGGGAAGGAAGGCGTTGCACCGAAGCAAAATGGACTAGTTTGCTGCTGCAGTGACCACCCAATCAGCGAGGACCTATCCCAAGATCCGGCTATTTCACTAAGGGATATAATGAGAGCCATCGAACCTCAATGCAGGGGAAGGTAGATGGGCTGTTTTCAGAGGTTTCCTTCCTAGGCCAGGACCTGCGGAAACTCTCTTCACGAGTGGGGGAGGCTGAACAATAGATTTTGAATGCGGAAGATGCAGTTGGCAGCAGTGACAAACTGGGAGTCCTCAGAATCGGGCCTCAAGACTGAAGTGAGGTCGAGATGGATTAACCTCTGCATGCTAGGGCTACCGGAGAGAACAGAGGGTCAGAGCATGGAACTCGTTTTGGAACAATGGCTTACAGACCTCATGGTGCCTAAAAAGCTGTCTAACTTCTTCTCAGGGGAAAGAGCCCATAGGGTTCCGACCAGCAGGCCTGTTCCGGGTGCTCATCCACGCACGATAATAGCAAGGTTATTGAACTACACAGACAGGGACGGCCTTCTGCAGATGGCACCGGCCACTGGTCACATCACACTCAATGGCTCTAGAACTGGTTTCTTCCCAGACTACACGAGGGAGGTGCAGCGGGCGAGAATAATTCGACTAAAAAAAGAAACCGATGGCTAGCGGTATCAGATATGCCCTCTTTTTCCCCCTCGCAACTAAAAGTATATTATAGGGCAAAGGCTCTCCTCTTTCATAGACGGCGTGCAGGTCCTATATGCCTGGGAGTGGTAGGAGATAAACACCCAGCAGGTACCAGGACCGATGGCATGAAAGGAGACGCAGCAACAGGTGCCGGAACAGGTGCCATCTTCGGCTGCGCTGTATTTCCAAGAATCTGGACAACATGGGCGACAAACCAGAGTGGGAAGCGGGCGGGTTGGAGCTAACGACACAAGAGACTGCTGTAAATTAAAAGGCAGACATTACCAGACGTGGCCTCAAAGAATTAGGCCCTTGAACGGCGAGCTGCCCGGGAGTAAACCCTGGTGGGTTTTTGCTATATCAGCGGGTACCCCACACATGGTTGGTTTAGTTAGTCCATGTGCATGGCCTGGGTGCGACAGGTACTTCAAGTGCGGGGTGGGGGGAATTTGTCTTCGATCTGTTTGTTTTACATTGCTTGACAAAGGTTATACCACCGCCAGGTGGATGCACGACAGTAGGTAGGATCCCTGCGGGGGTAGGGCCCCGGATATACATTCAGAAGACATTGGCTCAAGATAAAGGTGTAAAGTTGTTGGCATGGAATGTGAATGGGCGCTGCTCGGGTATTGAATGCAGGCTTGTGCTGCAACTTAACAGACACTCGCCAGATTTTGCCCTCCTGGCAGGGTCGCACTATGTTTTTTTTTTTATGCGCTCCAATTATAGAATGGGGAATGGGTTCATGCTGGCTTTGCCAGGGGGACACAGGGGACCATGGTCCTGGTGCGCAAAAGGGTGCCTTTCTCGGTCATCGAGCAGGGACCAAACCCACTGGAATGGTTGTGTTGGTCCGTGGGGAGCCATATAGGAGATTTGTACCAGTTTATGTGCCGCCCCCCAAACACGCAACTAACTCAACGACCTTCAGAAACTTGTAGTGCAAGTGGAGACGGAGGTGTGGATCCTGACGGGAGACTAACGATGTGATGGATATGGGCTTGGATAGGCAACATGTGGGTAGAAGGATTCCAGAGCTTCCCACCAGACTGTTCCTTCGCTCAAGCCATGGGTTGGTTGGATACCTGGAGATTCCTGCACGCAGGGAGAAGCAGGGTACTCTTTCTTTTCTGGGGCTCACTCTACTTTCTCTAGGTTGGACTATTTATTCATCCCCCCAGGCTGATGGTCACAGTGTGCACTCAGCGAAATTCTTGGCCTAAGGGATTTCAGATCATTCCCCGTTAGTCAGGCTCAAGAGTGGGCACGAGAAACAGGTGCCTGAACTCGTACTACTTGGGGTTCCCTGAGTTCACGGAGACAGAGTACACCACGCAGGAATACTTCTCAAGCAATGAGCTGTCTAGGTACCCGGGAAATCACGCTATACGCAGCAATCAATACTGCAGCCACTCCTCCGTCTTCTTCCACCTACTTACATATGTTACATTAACAACTTGTGCCTCCCTTGCTGCGGCCAACACATGGCGTACGGTACATTTTACAGACACGTCCGCCGGCACACTGTCCTCCGAGACACCATGGCTGTGTTTCGCAAACATTGTTGACGCACAGCACGCTTCCCTCGAGCCAACCACCGGCCACATCCAAAGTTCTGACAGCACGCCGCACAGCAGGCCAATGACACTTCGGTCGCTGGAGTGAACAGGGAAATGGGTCCGTGGAGCAGACTCAGATATCACAAATTTTTTTTAGATATACATTGCAGTTGTTTCCAACAAAACTACTGGTCGGATTCCGACCAAAGAGACAAAAGCATGCTTTCTGACCATAACCCCCGCTCCTGCTGCAAGTTTGGTGAAAATCCATCCAGACGCTCGGCGGTAGCCGTGCGCAAAGATTTTCGCCATTCAGTCTATGGAGAAAAAAAAATGTTGGGACCCCACCTATAAGTTTGCCCCCCTAAACAAAACCTCGCCGAACTTGGCGAAAAAATTCAGAGCTGACCATATACTTTTTTTGCAAAGTTTGGAAGTAGATTCGTCCACGGGGAGCGAACTTATAAGCTGCCGAAAAAGTGGTCTTCCTAGGAGTTTAGCAACTTAAGCATAACTTTAATTTTTTTATTTTTATTTATTGCTTCGATTCGTTTCCATAAAAAAACATAAATGCACAGAAGAAACACATTTAAAAAAAACAGAAAAAATGAAATAACTGTATGGGGAGGATTTATAAAACCACAAAATCAAAGCAGAGAAATATTTAAAATAAATGGCACTACGCCTCAATACACAAAGTAAAAAGCTTCTAGAATCCAAAAGAAACTAATTGTCCAAGATTTAAAAAACAATTCTCTCAGAAAATTCAGCAGTGCCAAGGACAAATATACTTTTCCTCCCCATCTTAAGATAGACCACCACTCATGAGGGAGTTTTGATTTAAAGTTCTCATAGTGTTTTCCCAGCCATTTCTCTCTGAGAACTGACAAAGGGGCACAACTCATTACTAAGTGATATAAGGTTTCAACCTCCAGACCACAACAACGACAGGACCGTATTCGATCTTCCCTGGTTTTTATCCTTCTTCCTGTAACTTCCCTTGTGGGATACAGGTTCAAGCAGAATCTCAAAGATTGTTACCTCTCTATTTCAGAAGGGAATTTATCTACGTATGGAAGCACTGTGCCTCTGCTGAAGTGTTCATCCAGGCCCAGGGAAATAGATTTGTATGATCTAAGCTTGTCCTGGGTCAAGATCCAATCCCAGTCGAGAAGTTTTTTCTTCACCCTGGTCGGGTTTTCTACTAACAGATTTTCTGTTTGTGCAATATTATCCAAGATTCACTTACATGTTTTCTGCCACATATTGAGAGCTGGGACATGTTTACTAGTTAGTGCTTCGTGAGTAGGCAAAAAAACACTTCTTTCAGGGGGAGCAAGGCATTTACTATAAAGGGCCAATGACTTCCAGACCATAGCAATGTAGAGTGATGTTAGGCCTAATTCTCTCCTTACACATTCAATAGGGAGGGATGTTGGAAGCCTCAGTACCCTTTTCCAAAATAGGCCCTCTAGTAAACGCCAAACCTCTGGAGCCACAAAAAAATTTGCCTCAGCAGCATAGGTCAAAATGGGTGATACTTTTAATTTGTAGAATTCGATGAGTGGTCGACATGAAAATGAGCAGTAGCGTTGATTAACTAGGAGAGCTTGTGATGCCAAGTTCTTGACTTTACTTCTTAACCTAGACACACCTGGTCCATCATTAATGCTGTCATTTAGGGTGATCCCGAGATAAACCATAGACGGACCACTGGGACAGCTTCCCCATTTAGGAACCACTTGAATTTCTTGGCATTGTTTATAGCTCCTAAGGCCAAGATTTTCCATTTTTTTGGGGTTAATTCTGAGACCATTTTCTTGGACATAAGATTCCAGTGCTTTTAATTGTCGCTGAAGACCTATCGCAGTCTGATCCAACAACAGAAGATCGGCAAACAACAACCTGCCCACTGGAATCCCCGCAATCTTTGGTGGAAAGCTTCTTATTGATCTGAAAACTTCATACATGTCAGATATAAATAGTCAAAATACTGCAGGTGCCAAACGGCTGTTTTAACCCATTTTGTGAGTCAATGTTGTTCGAAAGGGTTCAGTTTCTGTCCAGTCTGATCCTCAAAGTTGTTTCGCTGTGTAGTGCCTCCATGGGCTCTCTCAGGTCGTTGGGGCAGCTCCATTTTCTCAATTTGTTCCACAGTATTCTGTGGTCCACCGAATCGAATGCCTGTTCTAGGTCGATGGACGCAATGTAGATGGTTTTGTAGTTTTTTTTTGTTTCACCATACATTTTAATGTGTTGATTAACACATCCAGGACAGTTCCAATGCCCTTACGGAACCCCGAATGCCAGGGATCTTGATGATGTGACAACCAACTCCAATCGTTCAGGTGTCTCAGCAGTATTGCAGCAAATATTTTTCCCACAACGTCCAAGAGGGCGATAGGTCTGTAGTTACCTGGATCAGACCCATCGCCCCTCTTGAAAATGGGCACAATTATGGACGCAGTCCGAGAATAAGGTATCTGCTTGACCCTCTTTATGACATTGAACAAAATTTGTCATAAATCGTGCCCATTTCTCCGGGTCTCTCTTGAGAATGTCATTTGTGAGACCGCCCGGCCACCCTGGAGAATTTGAATTTTTTAATGAGATCCATTATGTCCTGTTCCTCAAATTTGAGGTCCCATGGTTCATTCGAAGTAGGGTTGATTTGTACAGGACAATTGTTCCCAGCAGAATAAAGTTTCTGGAAGTGTTCCTCCCAAGCCAAAGATGAGACTGGGTTTACAATTTTCAAATCTACAGGGGTACAAGTGTCATTGATTAGTTTCCAGATGCCAGAGATGTTTTTGCTTGTAACTAGATTTAGCATCTTTTCACTGTCCTGTTGTAGTATTTGATGTTTGTGTTAGCCAATTCTTGTAGCTGTTTCTAGATTTTTTAAGCAGGACTAAGTCACCTGGCGTGTCTGATGTTTTTGAAACGCCTCCTGGCCCTCACAACAACCTTTTTTTGGCAGCTATTTGTTCATCATAGAGATGCCTGTAGGTGGTTGAACTCCCCTTTCCTGTCTCCTTTGTGCGGAAGTCCATAAGTACGTCTGATATTAACACTTGTATCTCGTACATTTAATTTTAACCTTATTAGAGACTCCAGTAGAAGGCCCATATCCTTTCTCTTTATGAGTCTATTGACACATGAAGCCAATTCCAAGTGATGGTCCGGTAGATGTCGGTCGGGCGTAGAGACATTTCTATCCCCGTCCTTGTTTACAAGTTCTAAAATGTTATGATCGCTCTGCACAGTGGGAACCACTACCAAAGATTTTAGTTTCCCCATCAAACCTTCAGTGACAAAGATATAGTCCAACGTACTGTCTTGATTTACACGCTTCCATGTTTTGGCAGCTGGTCTGTCACCCACAGACTGCCATTTACCATAAAGATGTTTCTACCTAGTAGCTCTTTTTCCAAGTCCACTCCCCTTTTTATATTCTTCGTGAGACACAAAGGCATGACCTCCATTTTACTCCCCTTTTTATCAAAACATTCCATGTTAAGGTCCCCACAAAGGAAGACCTCCAAATTTGGTCGAAGGATCCTTGCATCGTCGATAGCTTTTAGGAGCACATGCTTAAATTTATCGTCCTGCCTTTCACCAGGGCTCCAATAAACATTACAAATGAGGAGCCTCCGTTCCAGTGAGTCATCCAAAGCATTGGACCATGATTTGACTGTTAATTGGATCCATGGATTTTGATTTATGGAAGAGAGCACCGTTAGACCATTAGATCGTTTAATACCTAGTAGAAGACCTGAGCTGGGTCTCCCTTTCGGGCCCTTTAGTGCTGGATTTATAGGGAGTTCAAAACCTTCTAGAAATGGTAAGTCGCGCAACCATGTTTCCTGGATGCAAATTAGGTCGTATTTGGACATATCCGGAGCCGATTTCCCAAACAAATGAGTACCCCCTCGGATTCCACCTCATGAATTTTTTCCTTATAGGCGAAAACGTTGGCTGAATACTTGGGGATTCCTGCTGATATTATGATTTAGCTGCTACCATAACTTTTTTTACCATGACCATTTATGCTTAACCATAACTACATGGCTGCTACCGCGGGCCGTGTGATATATACATATATACATACCCACACACACTAGTAAAACTAGAGGGGTTATGGCTGGAAGGTTTAGAATTAATCTTAACCTCCGACAATGCTCTGGCCAACCCTCCAGTTGGATTGCCCCTTTAAGCGTGGTACCAATCCTGATTTGCACATGGTCTTTCCCCTTTTGTAATGGTCTTGCAGGCAAAGAAAGATGGTCTGGAGGGTTGCCCAGAGCAATGCCAGAGGCTAAGATTAATACAGAACCTTCCAGCCATCACCTCTTGTTTTGCTGTGATTATACATGAGTGCAAGGGATCTAAAAGAAAGTTTAAAAAAAAAGAAAAAAAAAACAAACATGTGTGTTGGCAAACTAAAGTGATCCATTATGCCATGAGGAAAACATACATTGGGTAACCTTTTGCTATTTAGGTGTCACTCCGTCCCGAGACGTCAGTTGGCTAGAGCATAATAAAAATCAAACCTCCGTTGTGCAGGTCAACTGAGCTGTGCGAGATATTGAAAATAATTGGGAGGCTTGCCATTAGAATACATTTTTAATATCTAAAAGGAACTTATGTGTCAGGTGCCTGAAGGTATTTCAGACCTGGGCAAATTCAGGTTAAGGAAAACCAATTCTTCCAAGCATTAACGAGTTTGCCTCACCTATCCACTAATGTGGCCTGAATTACATTGAGGATCAAAAAGGCATCCAGCCATTAATCTATTAGGCCAGTTTATGGAAGAGTGAACACATCGCTTGACTCAATTGTCAGTTGAAGACATCACAAACTCAGACGTTAGTCATAGCTGTGGGATGCTTAGCACATCAAAAGAATTTACAAACTTGAGCCTTGAGAGGTTTATACTAAATCTGAAGAACTATAAAGACAGTTACAGGAAGAATGCTCAAGAATTATTTTCCGATAGAGAATTCCAAGAAAGAAGAAAGCAAAGCATACAATATTTTCTCATGCATAAAACATAATAGCCCTGTGATTTATCCGATATGGTTTGTCAATCTGAGGAAAAGAGAAATTTTTATGCGCCCATTGACTAACTTAGTATTCACAGCATAAAGCGTGGCTAGCAAGGCTATGGGCCTGCTAAAAAACAGGTTCTTTACAACGGGTTAATGTGAGGACTCATTTCATTTTCTCTTGTTCCTAGGTTAAAGGAAGAAATATCTTTTAATTTGTATGTTTTGAATAATATGTTTTATGTATTTATGTTAAGTGATAGAAATGCGATCTTGGAAGAACGGTCACTGGGATGTCTAATCTGCATTTTATTCTTTTGTGGGAACTAACTTCTTGCAAAAAAGAAATGGACTGAAAGAAAGGAAGGGATGGAAAAAGCACACAGAAAACGAAAAAGGAAAAGGAAAAAAAAAAAGGTTTGGGAAAGAAGCAAATGCCAAAGAAATAAAGCATTGTGAGAGATGTTTAGGTGAGGAACCAAATTCAGGATGAGGCTGGAGAGAGCTGGGACAAAGAAATAACTATAGAAGGCAGTTTGAGAATGAGAAGTAGAGTTGAAGCTGGCAGGTAGAGAAGATTTGATAACTGTCAGATGGAGGTCAGAGAACTAGCCGGTGAGCTGGTGGAGAATTGATGGGAGACTGAGGGCAGACTTCTATACGTTTGTACCTCACAGATGATCAAGAGAATGAGCAAGAAAAAGGAGAAGAGAAGAGACTGAGAATATCATAAAATAAATAAATACAAGGCTATCACAAGCGCTACATGTACTTGATCCCCTTCTAATCAGAGAGCTAGATCCAGAAACTCAAGTTGTCCATCAGCTATAAAAGGTGTTGAATGAGAGATGGAAAGGATGCTGTTAGGGGAGATCTATCCTCGGGGAAAATCTGCAGATTTGGAGATGGGTGAGATACTCTGAAAAACTGCTCTCCAAAGTCAATCACGTGTTGTGCATCCCCACCCAACAAAACAGCCCCTGCCCTAGTCCTTGCAGATTTTTTATCAGTCTGTTGTGGGATCTCAAAATATCCATATAAGCAAGTGTGCCTCTTGAGGCTCTCCCCAGGGCAAATTGTTCTCTCAAAGGCACATCACTGCATAGTAATGGTTTACATAAGACAGGTCAAACATTCACTGGCCAAATGTTGCCAGATTTTTGATGCTTGTGATTTACAATTTTTGGAAACATCCAATGACATCTCATTGTGCTATAAGTGAAATCTAGGATTTTATCAAAACAAATATTAGTCTATGACAATTTTGTTGTAATGCAAATTATATAAAATGAGGCAAAGCATAATACTGTTTAAATCAGCACTAATATCCGTCATACACAGTGTGTGAGATCTTGTGTCACCCACACAAGCAAAATGTCCAAGACCCGCCTCCACAAGATAATAGGTCAAATATGCAAGTTCAGTGGAGCCCGGCCCTGGGTTCGCCACATGTTAAAATTGCTGCGTGTCCATTTAGAGTCATGATTTACAGTGTTTCAGCAGGTGAAGATTCTATATTCTCAGGGATTCCAGGCAAGTGCAGCCAGATTTAGCTCACTGATCTGGCAATCACCTAGTGTGACTAAAAGAAATGCACAGCCCATCATGTGAATGCTTACAAAGGTAAAATACAGGTAACATCGAAACAAAAAAATACATTTAAAAAAAAACAGCAGATGTAGGAGATATCAAGATGAACCTAAAGAAACAGCAAATATTGACGGATTCAGGAGGGCCACTGCTTACTCGTAAAAAACGCAATCGGGACGCGCAACTCACTGATGAGCTAGTCAAAAGTCGAGGATGGCTGTCATGAAGGTTCACCCGTTGTCAAATTCTATGCAACACGAAGATGCATCAAGTGCATTCACAAGTCAGATGATGCACACGGACAATACTCCAGTGACTATGCAAATGTATTGCAGGTCTCATATACAAATACAATACTTCTAGCAACAACCAGCATAGACTACAGAACAGTATTCCAAAGGCACAGAAATGTACAGTGCAATTTTAACTTCTCCCCCCAAGCAACAATTCATGCAATTTTATAAGCTTCAAGAAAAATAGGCACTACGTTTTAGTTTTTTTTAAATGTCAGACCTCAACAGATCCTTCGAATTGAAACAAGAACACATCAAACAGTATAAGCTAACGTCAAAATGGCACTTTCAACTAAATAACCCAGATGGGAAAGGGCCTACACATTTACTATTAAAAATATAACTGGCTATATTAGACAATAAAAGGTGCTGGTAATAGCTTCTCACCTGGTATGATGAGGTTGATCTTTAGTTGCTGCTTTAATGCCTTCCATCATGTAGTTCTGATATTTGGAACATGCGGCAACATGGACCCTCATCTTGGACAGATATACCTGTACATATAAACCACAGTGGTGAATTAATATCATGTATGCTTTGTATGCAGTAAAGTGGGTGGATGAAGCAGAAGGGTCAAGCAAACTACCCAGCGTTAGCGTCAAAGATGAAGAGAAGGGATTCCCCTGGTCTGTACGTGCCTGCACTAGAATGACAAAGGCCATGTAACAACAAGTGCCAGAAAAGACCTAGAACTACCTAGATCGGCACTCCCTGGAATAGTGCTCCGATGTAATATATTCCCGAAGAGCCAATACGCCAGCTTGAAGCCACAAAACCACCTGTGCCTGCCCCTAACTGGATTCAAAGCGGAGGCAGGAAGACAGTCAGGGGAGAGGTTGGGCTGGGGGGTGGGGGGTCAGGTGGAGGGAGTAAGGGGGAGACAGGCAGGGGAGACCTTTCTGCTGCTGCAAACAAGAAAACAGGAATGTGCAAGGCCTGTTTGGCAGCACATGCCTCATACTTAAGATCTACTCACTTGTAGCTTCTACCTTCATCCTACGGTTACTGCATATCACTAGAGCAGTCATGATGGGGAAAACGCACCTCTGCAGCTCCTAAAAGGGCACAGAGCTGGCCTCGTAAATACTTTTGTCAATGTTTGAATGGCTCAGAGTGACCATTGTCTGATCATTGTTAGAAAAGATTACTCTTTTAGCAACTTTCCCTCCATAGTTCTACGGAACCCCAAACATTTAGCTTTTAAACCCGTCCTGACTTTTTACATCGAAGTTAAGTCTTCAGCTTCACTACCCTGACCTTTTGCTAATTTTGTTATGGGGAAAATGATCAGTCCTTCAGACTATCAGTACTGGGAATCTAGGGTTCCCCGTTTGTAACTTTTTAACATTGCATATAGCATCTTACAAAAGTAGCCCCATTGCACTACATTGTAACACCCTAGCTTGTTGCACTTGGCATTTTTGGTTAATTTTGTATAGGTACCTAAAGACAACCTGGTGGCAGCAGATATACTTTTGCAATTTTTGCATTATTTCTAGTGTGCACATTGCATTTACTGTGTAGTGTGCACATTGCGTTGACCTCGTATGGCTACTAAACATGGCTTGTGCCCTAAAATGGCCAAGCCGCGTGAGTTTTGCTTGTTCTTTGTATATATTGTTGTTTGGCCTTTTTCCTGCCTTACCAGGTCAAGGAATCCCATATAAGGTAACACACTTGCCAGGAAAGCTGCTGCTTTCACAGGCTAGTGACACTTGTGTGTGTGCATGGCTCAGGAAGTGGAAGGGACTGTCTAGTCACATTCTTGGAGCCAGAGAATCTAGGTGTGGGGTGGGTGAAACCAATAGTGGTCCCTGGTTGGACAACTACTGCCTCGATGGTGCATAAACTTACCATTGGTGGGATTGGAATAGCTTCCAGGCTAGAATTTGGATAAAGCGAGGCCTCCTGCAGCCATTTCTTCAGATCAGCATTGGAGCCAAGAATCCCTTGTATTAGAACAGCGGACTGAAGATCCAAAGACTCCTCCTGAAGAGGCTCAGCATCCCTTCCTGCATCTGGCTGGCCCTAGACTACCTGATCTGCGAAGGCCCTGTGCAATGCTTCAACCCCTGGACTGGTGAGACCAACCAATCCCGACATGTTAGAGGATCCAGCCATCCTGAGACTTAAGAAGAGTTCCTGGACCACCCAGTGGACTGACCAGCTCCCCAGTGGGCTGCCTCACTAGAACAGACATCGTTCTGCATTTGGAATCAGAACCTCTGCGGTCACCAGTTTATGGTGCAAGTTGTCTTCCTGCCAAATTTCAGCCTCCCAGCATCAAGAGACCCTGCTCTGGAAAGTCTTCTTCAGCCCTGCCTGGAAAAACGCTTTCTGTCTGTGTGCGGTGGCCATCGCTGAAACTCAACTTTCCCCGTCCTGTGAAGTGTCATAAAGGAGGTCTGCATCAGTGCTTTCTGCATTTCTCCGTCACCATGGGTTGCACTATGCTGCTGGACCAGACCAAAAGAATCCTTACAATTACAGCTCCTGGGCACCTCTCATTGGAACCAGTCGACCCGTCCAATCCTCTGGGAAAATATGGGTCGACGTAAATCGTTCGTCACCCTCTGTCCTCCAAAGGATAAGAGAGAACAGGTCTCTTTGCATCCTTCCATTCCACGGCTTTTGGTCATCACACCAGAGCAGTGTAACTTGAAATGTAAGACCATATAGTTGCTTACCTGCTTACCAGTAACTTTGTTCAAGAGAAGAGATGCAACTATCACCAACACAAGTAATTTACCTGCATCAGATACATTCGGGGAGAAGCATTGACACTTTTGAGCGCAAGGCACCACTCTTTATAGGGATTGGACTTCTGAAGCTACAGCATACTTCTTGTGACTTGCTTACATCTCAATGCATGACTTACCTTCTGTTATTGATTTAAATCATTGAATGCATTTTAAGAACCTGTGGTGACTGTATAGGACATACATTACACACCGTAGTCAGATTTCTGCTTCATGCATCTGCTTAGATTGACATGCTTTGCATAGAGCCCACATCTAGTGGTAGGTGCAAAGGAACGTCGACTGGACACGTTTATAATACTATCCCTAGTGAGACGTGTATTGTACCCATGGTCCTTCATGCGTCGAGGTCCCTCAGATAGGAAAGGTTACTCACTGTAGTGATTACTGTACTTCTAGCCCATAGTCACCTATACAACTTTGTCCCAATTTTCTAGTCACCTATACAACTTTGTCCCAATTTTCTGTCGCGGACCCGTAGCGCACGCTTGGCCACAGGCTCTGCATCTCCAAGCCCTGCCTCTGGGCCTCGCACTTCAGTCCTTTTTGACCAGCATAGGTCGGTACGACGTAACCGAGGGCCTTTTAGGAGGATATGGGGAGGCCGTATCGAGGAAAGGGGACTATGGACTTGGAGTACAGTAGTCACTACTGCGAGTAACTTTTCCTTACTCCCATATCCAACACCAGGGGGAATGACTCCCTTCCCCTGGTTTCCCTCTTATGTTTGCCCAATCTTGTAGGTGAGGGTCCCAGTCCCATACGCTTTTACTCTCCTTGTCGGGAAGACCTGGTCACTCGCCTGTCACATACTACAACAAAGAAGAGGACTTGAGGTATTCTTCTCCTGTACGTGCGAGTCCCTACCCCAGCATTATCACATCTATTTGTATCATGTCCAGGGCTTTCCTCTTTACCCCGGCTGCACGGGTCAATTGTTTTACTGGCCCCTCCTTTGGCATCTCCTATGGCTCCCCCCCAGCTGTCTCGTCAGCCCAGGTATCTCTAAGGGTTATGCCAGGGTTTGGCAGTTGTACTCTGGCTTTTCCAATGCCCTCTTCCAGGCTGCTCTTGGTCTCGTGTCTCTGCAGGGACTGCGGCACATCCATAGCATGTCCTGCTGTGCAGGCTTCATGTACTCAGGCACAGGGTCAGCCTGCTTCTGCTGGTTTGCCTGCTTCTGGGGTATTCCGCCGAGTCCTTCCACCGCGGATCGACTGGGGACGCTTCCAACTCCCGGACAACGTTCAGACAATCTTGTAGTTCCTCCATGGAGGGCTGCGCCAGTCGATCTTGCGATGTCATTCCTCCTTCGGACGATCTCCCCTGCATAGCGGGCTCCTATGCTGGCTACCTGCTCTGTAGCCCAAAAGCTAGCTCCACAGCAGCATTTGAATCTAACACAGGATATTCCCAGATTCTGCTACCTTCTCCAGTTGGACTCATCCAGACCCAATCTTTGCCTCCTGGACCACTTTCCGGGCTCCTTTCCTGGGCCAACATCTCTCCAAGACTGTTCTGTTTTCATAATTCCTTTGTTAATTTTTATGTTGTTCCATTGAACACTCCCCCGTGGAGCGCTAGAGCTGTCTTTCCAGTTCCATTGAGTAATCTATTTTTCCTTGGGGCACCCTTGTCCCAGTACTTTCATTGGGAGTAATCATCATGCCCCTATGTTCTTCCTCGCCTTAGTGTTTTCTATTAGAGAGACATAATATTGCATGGGGGTATTTTCGGTGAAGGGGTACAGTGATGGGCAACACTCGGTGGTCGTTAAGGGGTGGTTGTGATTATTAGATCGTGGTTCCGAGACCTGATCGACCTTATCCCTCGAGGGTATTTCTTCCATCCCAGTCTCAAGGTGGGGGCGGGGTGGGGAGATCCCTCCTCTTTGGGATGAGTGACGATACCCTGAGTGAGCTTCATCACAGCTCACATTAAATAGCATTCTCGTAGTCTTCCATCTATGCAATCTTTGAAGAGTCAGGAATGAAACTGACACAAGTTAGCCATGTTTTTGGTTAAAAGACTTACTGAAAAATAAAAAGGTTGGGAAAAGGCCTCCCTGACCCTGCTCCAAGAGGAATTTCCCTACCTAAACTAAAATTAAGGGTCTGTCTCTGTCAGGACATCAAAACCACACTGTTCTTGTGTCCAAAAGTTCTATTCTGACGGTCCCTAACACTAAATTATGAAGGTGAAAAGGGAAAGTTCTTGCAAAGTGTTCATAAAAGAATACTAAGTATTTTGAACACAAAGTTATATCGGAAGAATTCTTGTTCCACAATGGCGGTCCCTTACACTGGATTTTTCTTGCACAAGTACAGCACAAAAAGTTATTTATTTGGGCCACACTCGCACTGTTGCAGCCAAAGCTTTCTAGCTTTGCAATTATTTTTGTCAGGATTTGGCCTTTTCTTAATATGTTCGACGCAGTTCTGTTATTTCTGTACTTTAAAAGGTCTTGATCCCTAACCACTTGCAATTTTCTGGTGAAGTACCAAGTTTGTTCAGTGAATTTCTTTGGTCGAGTGGGTGACTAGTAAGGGGAATTAGGCTGCTGCTGTTTTGGACTGTGTTGAGGTTTGTCAAGGTCCCTATCTGGCATAGAACTTTGAAATGCCAATTTAGGGTTTGCAAGGTTATTCACAACCCACGTTGAACAAAGCTATTCTCTTACGCAGCGTTGACCAAGCAGCAATGCTGAATAAGGAGGAAGGGTGCACCGTTGTATAGTACAGTTAACACTTAACAGAAGTGATGAGAACGAGTTACACGCAAGTAAAAAAAAAAAAAGAAAAAAAAAAAGAACAATCCTTTATTACAATACTACCCCAAGGCAAACGTTCAAATATTTCAAGGTAAGTACAAATACTTTAGTACACAAACTCAGTTGGGAAACGCTATGGATTACAGAGCACTTTAGAATCACAAGAAGTTATTCACACAGTAAATGCATTCATTAAAGTAGAGAGAACAGATGTTAAAGGCCTTAGAAATGTGAGCCAGCATTATATATTTCAACTTCAGAAGTCCAGCCCTAGCCTGTACCAAGTCTCTGGTAGTCTTGGATGTACCAAAGAGGTTACTGAGTGGAGAGTCAGCTGGTGCAGGTAAAGCACTGATGTTCACTTAGAGCAGGACAAAAGCAACTATGTGAACTAGGAACTTAAATGCACTCAAGTCAAGTTTCAGCAAAAAGAGAAGCAGCTACCAAAAATGGGGTTTACAAGGATGACCCACAGATGTACTGCCCCAGACAACGTCACCCAGTGAAAGCTCTGGATAGGGCAATGGTAAGCTGCAATTGACGTACAATGCAAACCTAATGGGGAAGAGGGGCAGTACACGGGAAAAATGGGATCTCTGGTCTCAAACCCCTAGAATCTATCTATATTTGTTTTTATATAGCGCTGTTCGCCCACAGGCCTCAGATCGCTCACATGGACAGGCACGTAGTACACAAAACATTGGTACAGCAGAATTCTGGTATCCTAGTATCAGATGAAGTTAACGGGTAGTTAAACTGTGGGGCGTGGCTAGCAAACCATGTAGGAAGAAGAGCGGACCTGGAGCTCCCGACGATACGGAATACATACTGAAAAAGCCTGCCTTCTAATCTGCTAAAAACTGGACAAAAAACCAGGCAAATGCATGCGAAGTGATACTGCACATAACGGTAGGCTCGGCTGCCGCAACAGTGCGACTCCGGAGGAGCTGCAAACATTGAGACGAACGACCTGCAACGAAATAAGGAACAAAATGGCCGCCCAGGACAAAGGATTCAAAGGGCCGGAACTGGCAACTTGGTGCGGTCGCTAATGCACAGCAGAGCCGCCACGGACTATTCCCTGGGAGAAGGGGCGCAGGAAGCATAAGACAGGGCACGAGGGCAATCAGGAGGTGCCTGCCCTGTAATCGAGCGGTAGGGGGCCCCCACATGTGGATGCCCCGTCCCAGGGCTCCCGAACCCCAACACCAAGCGAGCCGTGGCGCCGGAACAAGGTCGCGCTGGGCGGTGACCCAGCACAAGGGGGTGGGACATTGACGGCCCCCCCAGACCAACACCGGGGCACACATCCCCTGACAATCCAGGAGGCGTCGGCCCTGTGAGGGAGTGGACCGGGCCCCACGCGAGGTGGCCCCGATGATGCACACTTACTCCCAGCCACCAGAAGAGAGGGGGCGCAGAGCGCGGTGACCATGTACGGGGGCTGGGACGCCCCCCCTCCCCCCCGACCGGAGGCAGGTAGCGGATTGCGGCACGCCAAGGAGCAGGTGACACAAAGCACAAGTGGCCCAGGAGCGTGGCCCCAAAAGACCCCTGGGGGCTGCCACAGCACCTTACAACCCATAGCCCACTATTCCAGGATTTAAGACCCTCTCAGAAATACAACCTAGACCCACCAATTAAGCACTGAAACAGGAAAGAGGGGCCGCAACAACAAAGGGCACGACACCTGGCGGGGCGCCTACATATGCAAATATAGCCCGGCCACAGATACATGAGCGCAAGGCCGCAGCCTGATCCCACAACAAGGCAAGCAATCTATACGAAAGCCCAGGGTTGGGGCACCAGAAAAAGGCACTGCGAGGGGAGCGGCGGGAGCAGACACACCCACAGACAAGACACCGCCTGGGGCCCTCGCAGACAGGGGCCCAGGCTGGGGTGGAACAGCAATTGAGAAATAAGTGGAACATCAGCGCCAGAACAACACATAAGATGGTATACAACGAAACGCCCTAACCAATCTGGGACCCACCACTCTTATGAGCAGGAAAGTCTGCGACCCCAAGGAAACAAGAGACACAAAGGGGAACAACCTCAAACTACCAAAGCTTGGGACACAGACAGCGTAGCTGGAACATCGGCAGGGATAGCAATAAGCCTACACATGCAAGGCTGAGTCTCCGATAGCGGCAACACACCTCAGCATCTGGAGCAGGGAGCCCGCTCACCTGACGCAGCCGAAGACATGGCAACCAGGCTCAACAAAACAAAAAGGAAACAACCGACGATGGAGGACCACACCAAGACCCCGGCAATCAACGTAAGGTGCCAGAAGCAAGGATAAAAGCACCCAGTTGGACGCATCCCCAACGCGACGAGACAGGCAAATCCTGGAAGCTTTTGCAGACCTGAAAGCGGCGTGGGAAACGAAACTGGAAGCCGACATGACCACATTGAAGGTGGCGCTGGAATCCAAAATAGACGCAGTACAAATAGACTTAAATCTCCTGAGACAAGATGCGAGGGCAATAGCAGACCACACGGGAGAACTAGAGAAAGAAGTGGGGGCCAAGACAACGGCATGCGCCTCGCACGCCTCAGAGATCCACACGCTGCGCTAGCAGGTGGGCAACCTGGAGAGCAGGGCTGAAGAAGCCGAGGGACGGGCACGAAGGAACAATATACACATTGTGGGGCTTCCCACGGGAGAAGAGGGATCAAACCCCACGGAGTACATTGAATCCATGTTGTTGCAAGAAATTGAAGGGGGAACACGTACTCCGGGATTTACAGTGGAAAGAGCGCATAGAGCCCTGGCAAGGAGGCCCCCCCCAGGGGGGCTCTCCCGAGACCAATTATAGCCAAAATATTAAATTACTGCGACAGGGAAAGAATCCTGGAACACCTCGCAAGGGAGGCACGATCCAAAGAGAGTGCGCCGCAATTACAGCGTACCCTGACTACACACTCCAGGTGCAACAGCGGCGACTCAATTTCGGAGCAGTAAAAGGAGACTACGGGAGTTGGGCCACAGATACATGCTGATGTACCCGGCGAGACTGAAGGTATTCCACAAGAACAGGCCACTGTTTTTTGACACCCCAGAGGAGGCATCGGTTTGGCAAGACGCACAGAACTGCCCGGAAGGGAAGAAAGACCAGAAGGGAAGCGGTGCAAAGAAATGATGCAGAGATAACGGAGAGCGAGGTGCTGTATAAGATGCAAAAATGGGACTTGATTATAGTCATGTTATATAATGGGAAGGCAGCGTAATGCGGCACATAACAGGGAGATGCAGAGCACCCGACCTCACACCCCATTGAATAGGTTAGTTGAGTTACCAGTAGAGTGGTAACCCCCTGCTGGGTTCTTGGTATCGGCTTAGCCGGACAGGACCAAATGCAGGAACGCCTGAGATCCAGGGATGGAGCTGGGCAACAGTTGGGGTTGGAATGGGAGAGGGTGGGGGGGAGGGGAGTTGGGGAGTTTGAAGTGATAGATGTTAGGAAACGAGCGAGCACCTGCACGCCTCTGCGCATAACCCACACTAAGGACTCTCGGGTTAAAGAACATGTAGGGAGGGACGGGAGTAGGGACCGGAAGGGTAATGGGTGACCTCAGAATAATAACCTGGAACATCAGGGGGCTTAACACCTACCTGAAGAGAAGAAATAAGGTGATGTACGAGGAGGCACAAAGTAGATATAGCTTTGCTGCAGGAAACTCACCTCACCAAGGAGAAACTGGATGTAATTAAAAAAAAAAAGTGGAGAGGCACTACCATAGGAACAACATATTCAGCATACGCTAGGGGGGTGATCATTTGGGTGGCACCACAGGTGCCTTTCCAGATATTACAGACCATGGTGGAACCAGATGGTAGGATGGTAGCGCTCCGAGGGCTCTTGGAAAACAGGGAACTAAGCATCATAAACACATATGCCCCCAATCAAGACGCAGTGACCTACTATAAAATGTTATACAGAAAGATCAGCCCTCTCACAGGCGGAGCGATAATATTGGTGGGGTGGGGGGGGGGGGGACTTCAATTGTACATTAGACCCTAAACTAGACAGATTACAGAGCCAGAATACTATCAGACCATTCCCCTTTTGTTTTGGAGTGGCGACACCAGCCCCCTAGAGCCAGAATTCCAACGTGAAGGCTTAGAGCCGAAGCACTGAGAGACACCACATTCCGAGAGGACCTACGAGAAGAGATTAGCTATTTCGAGAACAATACTGGAAGTGTGGAATCGGAGGGAACCCTATGGGAGGATTTTAAGGTGGTAATAAGGGGGGCGGCCATATCCAAATCTAAAGGGCTTCAGGGGGGTATAGAGCGAGAGCTACAGGATATAGAGAAGAGGTTAGAAATAATGAATGAAGATGGGACCTCATAGGAGCAGGAAGAATGTGCGAGCCAATTACAACTGGCTGGCGGGGAGCTATGGGAGAGGCTAAGCAACCTGAATTACAAGAGAAATATCAAACGACAACATGAAGGAGGGGACAAACCAGGGAGGCTGCTCGCATGGCTGAAAAAAAAAAAAAACGAGGCATCAAGGCCTGCAATTAGAGAGATAGTGGGAGAGGCGGACAAGTCTGGAACACTTAGGAAACGGTGAACAAGTGATTCCTTAGATTTTATAAACACCTCTATGCAGACATGGGGAGAATATGGAGAGGGAGACGCAGGAGATCCTGGAGGACGTAGGATTGCCCAAATTAAGCGTAGAAGACAGAGAGAACCTAGAAGCCCCAGTCACACTGGAAGAACTAGAAGCAGTGGTGATGCACCTACCCACGTGCAAAGCCCCAGGCACGGATGGGCTCCCCAGCAAACAGGAGCGATAATCTCAGAAAAGTGGCAACTAGGCAGAGGCACGAGATGCAGCGAGGTGGGGGTGCGTACTAAAGGGGACCGCACTTGATATCACTTTATGCAGACGATATGCTACTATACCACCGTTACCCGGAGGAGAACCTGCAATACATCCTAGAAGTGATAGAACGTTATGCGGTTCTATCTGGGATAGCGGTCAACCCTCCCCAAATAAAAAAATAAATCACGCATGTTTCCCTTGGGTAGATACAAAGGCATACCACAGAAAAACCTACCCACCCTGCAGATAGCTTGGCAGACCAAAACGTTCAGATACCTGGAGATCAATATTTACCATACGGTGGACGAGGATCACATGCACAACACAGAGAAAGCAGTGGAGGGTGTCAAGAATAGCATGGAGTTCTGGGCAAAGCTCCCCCTGGCCATAGTGGGGAGGGCGGCCTTGCTGAAAACGGTGGTTCTGCCCAGTTTACTGCATTTGTTCACAAACATCCCGCACATGGTGCCCAGGCGCTTTTTCACCAAATTACACAGCCTGTGCAGAGGTTTCTTGTGGCACAACACAAGAAACAGAGTGGCCCTGTGGAAACTACAGAATGCGTACGACAGAGGGGAGATAAATCTACCGAACTTTGAGATATACCACTTAGCAGCGCAACTGCAATATGTAGCCAGGTGGCTGGCGGAAGATGAGACAGCAGAATCCAGGCTGCTGAGGGATGAGAGTGCCCCATACTTCCTACGAGAACTAATATGGCTACCCAGGTCCGAGATGCAGGGTAGGCCGAGATTGCCAACACTGGGCTGGGAGGACCGACCCCGTGCTGTTCTGGGCATGCCCAGAGGTGGGGAAGTTCTGGAGGGAAATTAAACTCAAGCTATTTGAAAAGGGAATTAACTTAGACTTGGAATCAATATGGGCATGCATGTTGGGGGATTCACCAGGCCATATATCCTGGGCAAAAGGAGAATTGCCATGAGCTGGAAGGCCGCCCATAGACCCAGACTAAAGATATGGTGGAGTGACATCCTAAAATGGGCAGACGCCGAGACAGTGGCATGGTATGAGGCGGCTAACAGGGGAGGATAAAGTGGGACCACTGATAGAATGGAGACAAATGATCGCCTCGTTGCATGGGCACACACAAGGTGACCCCAGTGATGACGACACACCCGAGAACCAGGAAAAGAACTAAGCCTGAACAATGGGAGCCAGAGGCACGGAGGGGAGAGCTTGAGTTTAAGGCGAAGGGGGGAGCAGGGGGTAGACAAACAAGGAGAAAACATGTATTGTAAGTCATGATACTTGTAACTGAAAATGTCAGGAGTGTGAGTTATGTTTTGTTTGTTGGAAAATTAATAAAATGATTGAAAAAGAAAAAAAAAAAAAAACACACGTCGAACAGCCATGTCTTAAGTTGTTTAAGCATGGCGAGAGAGACAGTTCTTGTGGGTAGAAGGGAATTCCAGACCACAGGTGCCCAGAAATTAAAGTTAGTTCCACCAATTCTTTGAAGGATTTGTCAGGGTTGATACAAATAATGATTAATGTTGGAACAAAAATTGTCGGATTACCAACTAGGTTATTCGGTGCAGTACCTGCTAGGCATTTAAAAACCATAACTGCACCTTTAAATGCTCTCCTCTGTTCAAACGGGAGCCAGTGTAACTTCCTCCTTGCTGATGAAATCTTGGAGTGTCGGCTTAAACCAAAGGCAGCCCTGACTGCTCTATTCTGTATTGTTTGCAATTCTGTAATATTAGTCTTGGAAGTACCCATTAGTAGACTATTGCAATAGTTTAAAATGTATTATGGCACCAGCGATCGGAGCAAGATTTTGCTCAGTCAGATATGGGCGAATTTGCCACAATAAATTAGAGTAGAAGGCACAGGTTGATTTTAAATAGGACGTGTGTCTTTTAAAAGAAAGATGTGAGTCCATGAAACTCCTAGTGTTTTAACATGGTCTGATACCAAGATACTGTTATTAAGTTTAAAGCTTCGGTATTGATCATCAAATTTTTTCACTTTTTTTGTAACATTTTATTGGTTATCACGTTAAACATTACATAATACAACATTGGACTCTTAGGTAGTCGATCAATAACTTCAAACGTCTTTTGGATCCAAGAATACCACTCACAATGATCACAATATATTATCATCATCAGTATCACATTGTTTCCACGGGGTATGCATTAATCGATATTTAGCAGTTTATTGAGCATCTTCCCTTTACTGCCAGATCTTTCGGCCTTTTCCCAGACATCCTCTGGCCTTGGAAATGTTTTCACTTTTGTGAGGTTCAACTATTAATAATTCTGTTTTTTCTTCATTTAACGCCGAGTTTGTCGCCATCCATTTTTGAATAGCGCCGAACACCTCCCTGACTCTTCGAGCGTCCTTTTCGTATGTTCCTGACAGCTTGAAGACCAGTTGGGTTTCGTCAGCGTAGTTTGTAAACCGGACACCAAGTGTTTGCAGTATGTCACACAGTAGCTTAGAGAAAATATTGAAAAGCAGGGGGGACAGACATGACCCTTGAGGGCAGTGGCGGCTGCTTACATAGGGCGGGTGGCACCGCCCTCCTCCTCAGGGCACCTATAGTGTGTGTGCTGCAGAGTGCACACACTGAAAACATTAGTGATTTTTTTTCTTGTTGCAGCGCTGCATGGCAGAATACAAAAATATAAATAATGAATGACTGTCGCTCAGTCTGATAGGCCCAAAACCAAATCATCTGCAGAGTACGGTCTGACTCAGACCGTTCTGCAGTGGTGATGACTGGGCCTGGCTACAACACAGGGGCGCGTCCCCTTTTACGCATCTTTTTTTGTATTGTGTAGATGCGTGGAGCTTGTAGCTGCACGCACTCTACGTTGCACCACACAATGTAGGAGACTGACGCGGCGCTAGAGGGGTGGCCCCGCCACTATGTGATCTGTGCGCAAACAGCGCAACACCAGCCAGCCTCTTATTTTAGAATGGGGGCGGGCATAGGCTAGCAACAGGTATTTTGGGAATGTCATTGGCCGTTTGCCAGCCAATGACATTCAGGAGTGTGGGTGGGTGGGGTTGAGTGATGGGCACCAGCGTGTTAGTGACATAGGTGTTGCCACCAAGTGGTTCTGGCCCAACCAGGCAGGAGAACAGGACAATCGGTAAATAAAATGAGGTCAGCAATTTGATGGTGTCCAAAGGAAGTGGGGTAGAACATATGCTTATTTTTCATATTCAAAACAGCCATTTGGGAAGGCCAGTCCCACCCGTTTTAAGAACACTGCAGTATAGCGTTGTTTGGTTCAGCCAGGCACTACCACCGTGGGGCCGGATTTCAGTGACGCCTTTGCACTGCACTGAAGGGGGCTAGCGCTTGGAAGCACTCTCTTTCCATACTTGCTCTCTCAGCTGCTACACTTTTGTGTTGCCTTTGCCCCTTTGCGCGCTTTCTCTCCCTTTACCCCATGCCCATATATCTTCTCCCACTTGTATCTCCCTTCTTCTGTTTAGTCTGAATACAATATATTAATGTTAAAAACCCTCGCTCTCAGCCACCTACTATTCTGCCTCGTTCCCTCTATTTTAATGTGCTATATTTGCAAGCCCCGACCTCTATTGGCAATCTTGTTCCATGGCCCATTCTAGTTAACCCCCACTTACACCCATTAATATCCATGTGGACCCCCACCGGCATGGGGAAGTGCCACACTTTCTCCCCACCCGAAAGTCGCTGGCAATGGCTGGGCTAGAAGCTGCAGTTCATTTAAGACACCCCTGCTGTAAGGACCCCAGTGAAGCTGGGTATTGCTAGAGCAGGGGGCGTGCAGCGTCACTTGGCAGGGAGAAGTATATTCTGCATTGCACCCTCACCCATTATTCTACATGGGGCTGCTGTAGAACCTTCCCTAATAACGCAGTGCGGTTCCCAATCTAGACGTAGTAATGCACCAACGGGCCTCTCTCAGCCTGCAGTACTGCCTCACTATTATTCGAAGGGTCAGAGACACAGTTAAGTCACAGGTGAGGACGGCCATGGGTATATTGGGAGCCTAT
Source organism: Ambystoma mexicanum (assembly GCF_040938575.1). Taxonomy (NCBI): domain Eukaryota; kingdom Metazoa; phylum Chordata; class Amphibia; order Caudata; family Ambystomatidae; genus Ambystoma; species Ambystoma mexicanum. Next base: position 514,127,877 of record NC_090925.1, read on the forward strand.
ACGAGCCTATGCATAATTAGTACATTTGAAGGAAAAAGAAAAACTAAGTCTACGTTTTTTTACTTTTTCCTCCAAATAAATCTGAAGTTTAATCTAGGTGTCTCTTGAAGGCTTCAAGCACAGCAAGGGCCTTCTGCTGAATTGCATTCTGGTATTTGTTGTCTTCCATTCAAGGTGGGGTGATTAATGCCACAAATGCAAACTTTTTGCCTTGATTATTTCTCTAAGGATGTATATATTTGTATGACTACCTCACCATGGTTTGTGTACTTTTCAAATTTTCTTTGTAAAACAGACTATTGTTGAAAGCCAAACATGTGAGTTAGAAGGGTAGCATGAGAGGGCAAGTGAGTCTGGACTATATGCCCAGGATGCGGAAAGAGAGGATTCAGTAATGGAGAGGTTTTATTCTTTCAGGCCCTTTGCTGATTTTCAGGGCACAAGTCCAGAGGATACATATGGGTGGACAGTGTCCACCCACTTTTTTCAGGGAGCGAACGCATCCTCTTTTAGGTGTATCTGAGGCTAGCATTAAAAAAAATTTGATCACTCAAGTGTTCGGCTACTAGTATTTTTCACCCCAGGCTAGCATGTTTCCAGTGCAAAAGCTTACCTACAAGCCCACATGAAAGTGTCATCAAAGCACATGTCTACTGTTTGGATTTTGTTTTCCTTTAAATATTTAAATATAAAATTGTTGGGTTTAAAAGGTGTGTACTTTTTATTGTTTACCAGCCTAGTTATTGGAACTCCCTCAGGCAGTGCTCGAAGTGAGCGGGAGCGGTGCTCCTCTAGTTTTTTTTAGGTTTTACCGTTCCTATACTTTCATTTTAAAACAAAACCGTTCCGGAATGGTTTTGTTTTAAAATAAAACTATAGGAAGCAGTTGAAACTTGCACTTCAAGTGCACTGCAGTGACTGTTCTCTTAAACACCATGTGCATGTGTTTGTGGGTTTGTATTGTGCGTGGGGGTGTGTGGTAATGGGATTTTTGGAGAGCTGGGGCAGGTCAGTACGGAACATAGTTCCACTACTTCTTTTCGTACACTTAAACCACTGCTCTCAGGTTATTGTTCCAGTGATGGTTACTTTTTTTGAAGGGCAAATACTCATTTGTGTTGTGAGCTTTCTTCTAAAGGGAAAGATCAATTGAACTAAATGTGTATATTTCACTTTAAGATATGTTCACTTATAGTGCATATATTAATGGGTGGCAACTTTAGATTTTTGGTACGGGGCAGAGGTTACCACACAGAGTGATGCGAGGGAGCTGTACCCATCCCCTGTCAAAACACATTTTGCAGCAGGAATAGAGAAAAGCCATACGATTTATAGGCAGGTCTAAACATAATCTGAGCAACAGTCACCTAACCTGCTGAGTTGTCTTTACAGCATTCTCCTATAGGATCGCCTGCCACTCCCTCACCTGCAAAGCAGATTTAAATGATGCTCTTGAATTGTAACTGAACCTGGAGTATTCATTTGTACTCCTTTTCCTTTGAAAACGGTACTGTAAAATGCATACTTTTAACCCTTTTTTCTAAATGTTTAGGGGGGAAAAACCACAGCAAGCAGCCCTAAAGTTGGTTCAGCTCGCCTGCTACGCTCGCATGCACTTACAAATTCCAGGCCTAGCGCCCCAACACTTCAGAATATCTCCAGCCGCCACTGCTTGAGGGACACCACAAGTCAGCAAGGTTTTTAGTGAGGTGAAATTTCCCTTTGCCACTGCCGCCATTCTAGGTCCCAGAAAGGACTTGAAACAGTTGGCTACTGAAGGTGAGCATCTACCAACTGTTATTAGCCTCTCAGCTAGAAGATCATGGTCTATCAGATCGAACACAGAGGAAAGGTCCAACAGACGTAGGGCTGTACTCTCTTTTTCAACAATGGTGGTGATATTTGCCTAAAAATCTAGGAGGGCCGTCTCTGTGCCGTGTTTTGCACAAAATCCCAGATTGCTCTGCAGCGAGTATATTGTTATTTTCCACAAATTTCTGATATTGTAGATATGCTATCCTATCAATTATTTTTAGTAGGAATGGCACATTTGTGATGGGCTTGAAGTTTCCTGGGACTGATGGGTCTAGATTGTCCTTTTTGATGAGTGGAGTCATCCAGGCTTCTTTGATGTTTCCTGGAACATATGCTTCATCAAAAGACTGGTTCACAAACTGGGTGACCCATGGAGCTAGTGTGTCCGCAAAATCCTTAAAGAGCTTGGCAGGGAAAATGTCCCCTTTACATGAGGAGGGTTTTAGGTTATGAATAACCTCTAAGACCTCCACCTCTGATACCTTTTCAAAAGTAAGCGCGTTGAGATGGTTATACTCTGGGGGAACCACAGGCTTGGGTATTGTTTCAAAGTCAGAAAGTAGACCTTTCTGATTTCTAATGGCCTGTTGGTGTTTTTCAGTTTTTTTAATAAACCCATCTTGTATCCACAGACCATTATTTATGTCCGTGGATTTATTAGTCTTAGCGGGTTCAAGAGGGGCCACCATGTCAAATGCTTGATTGATGGCCTTTCTGAACAAAAGAGTAAAGTTATGAAGGGAGGTATGGTCCTGTAGTGATGGCAGGAGCGGTGTTACCGGTTCTTTAAATGCCTCACTAGTCAAATTTTTTTATAATTACGCCAGGTTGTAAGTGGCTTATTCCTGACACTTAGTGACACTTGTGGAGATGGTACAGAGCATTCAAAAATGTACAAGGCAATGATCGGACCAGGCACATTCTGTGATTGAAATAATTAGTCTCCTGGTTTTTTACCACTATCCAATCGAGGATATTACTGCCATTGTGTGCTTCTAAGACCAGTTGTTTAAAACCAATGGATTCCAGTGACAATTTCAAGTCCCATCTAGTGGGTTATTTTCCCATAGATTGAAATCACCCAGGACAACACGTGCAGCAGAGTCTTTAGAGGTATTGCTATGAGGGCCAGTAACTGTTCCTCAAACAAAGGAGTGGGTCTTGGTGGACGATATGTTAGCATTAAGCTAATAGACGAGACTGGATTGACATTAAGTTTCATTAAAATTGCTTCACAGTTTTCTATATCCAGGGTACTAGAGGTGTAAAGTTTCAAGATTTGCTTAAAAATAATAGCCACCCCTCCCCCCTCCACCCTCCACCCTCATCCCGATCAACATGAAGGGCCGAGTAACCATCAGGAGTAGCCTGTAGCATGGCATGATGAATTGTTTTGGTCATCCAGGTTTCAGTAACAAATAAGATTTCCAGGTTTTGCTCCAAGATCATATCTGAAATGTCTAGGGCATGTTTTATAAGAGTAGGAATTGAGGGTAGGGATGGTGATGCGCTTGTCCAGTAGTAAAGCAAGATGAATGTCAATCACTGAATTGTGAAAAATAAGCGTTTTTTTATTCAAATTGCGAAAGGCCGACAAGTGTTTCGACACACTGGTCGTTTTCAAGGCCAAAAATGCTTGTGATTACTTCAAACATAAGGTCCTGAATAACCGGATTAACTCTCACTGATTAGTTGTCGCCAAGTAAAGTTCTGATGAAATCTCAGTGAACCAATTCCAAAATACACCACATATCCTGAGAATCAATGAATGAGTAGAGATCGCAGCACGGCGATTGTGCCAGTGACAAAAGCCTCTAAATAACAAATGCGCTGGTTTGGCAGATGACAGTATATAGCCCGTACAATCAGGCAAACAAGTAATAAAAGGGACAAATTCCAACTTGCAATCAGGCAAGAATCAATTTTGGACATAATTTGTGGGTGATCAAGAGCGCACAGATGTCTAGCTTCAAATCCACCATTTATCATGTTTTATAAGAGATTGGGTATTTAACAAGCAACATTTGAGTTTCTTATTAGGGGATTGCGTGTTATTTACCACCTCTTCCTCTGTTATACAATCAGCTTTATCTTGCACCAGGGGCTTACCAATCCCATGGGCCTTGGAAGCTCTCATAGGACAGGAAAACACCAGTATTGTTAGAAGTCATAGGAGCTGTAATGATAGGGGGAGGTATAGTGTGTGTAGACACATGGGAATCTTTTCTACCATCAACCCCACCGGTTCCTTCTAAGCAGATTTCCATTGCCTTGTCCATTAATTGATCCGTTCCATGGGGTTTAGTGGCAGCCACAAGAATGTTAGTGGGCGTTCACCGACAGCCGTCTTTAGGTTTCTCTGGAAACCTCAGACTATAGTTGGGACACCCCGGTTGGGTTCGATGATGGAGCACCTCACAGAGATCCTCACGGATGCACTTATTGATTTGACCCTCGACAGAGTCAGGAGGCACTCGGCAACTCAGCGGCTGAAAGTCATTCTTCCTGCATGCTCGTCTCCTGCTGGAGGGCAGATTCTTAACAGATCCTGGAGGATGCCCACAAAGAGTTCAAGCTGTTTGTCGTTGCTAGAACTCTCAGCTATCCAAACAGCTGGCTCCGGGCCTTGCCAAGGAAATGCAAAAACACACACCTCGAGCAGGACAGGTGACCACTAGTCTTCTGGAGGAAGGCCCCTCACAGAGATCGATTTGAAAGTAGAGGTGGTATTGGCTGATCCAAATTATGGTTTCTACAGCGGTCCTCCAGTATCCCTTGGTTGTAGTCTTCTTCAGATCGGTTCAGCTCCATGGGTGACTTGGTTCCTAGTTCCAGAACGTCTCATGTCCAGAAGATGGTGTGGGGAAGAACCCAGCCATCCAATAAGGGCACTTTGCAACATTCAAACTTGGTGGTGGCTGTCCTATAGCAGACAGCCAGCATCTCAGAATCTGCCCAGAAACAATGAACTCACTGGAGGAATGTGGATTAGGGCATACAGTCCCCCTCACTTCCTGCCAGCACACACACAAAGGAGTGCCTGTGCAGGATATTTGCAAGAACCCTGCCAAGGTGTATAAAGAAAAGGAGCCCTCACACCTGGAAAGCTAGAAGGAAGACCAATAAAGGACAGTCAATCTTGAAAAGAACTTAAACCATGAATAGGGGGTATATTGAGTGTATAGGTCCCCCTTTGATGCATTACTGCAGCTGTGAAAGCAACAAAGAGTAACGTATTAAAAAAGAAAATAGGTTAAAAAAAGCAACGACTGCCACCAGCCTGTTCAGAAAATGGCTGGAAAGTAGCAACAATTCTAGGTAGAACAAGGAATAGAAATCAAGTGTCCCCACAGCACCACATGGAAGATGGCTTGTACTCCAAAGAGTAAAATACAATATTCACAAAAAGGAGATGACCACTCCAGCACTGGTGGGTCTAGGGACTCACCAGTGAACCTAAACAACATTGCAAAAGGCACCCTAGGGGTCCCAGGCAGCACACCACATAAGGTGGGGGGGTGCTGCCATAGGAAAGCATGGAGTCAAAAATAAGGGGAGAGGTTTCCCCCACAATGGAACCTTATAAGCATGCTCCAGTGGGGTCCAAGAACAAAGGTAAATGCAGCAGCGAGTGAGCAAGTCTCACCTTCAAAGTCGTGGAAAAAAAAACAAGAGTCCAGCAGTAGTGTTGGGAGGCTCAGGGCATTGGGCAAGATTTGAAAAAAGAAAATCGTCCATACAGACTGGCTTGAAGAAAGCTTTGCTCTCAGGTTTGGCTCCTGTAATTATTGTGAAGGTAATACTAGGATTTGGCTTTGGTCATGTGGTGAGGTTTTCCTAGATTGACTATTTGCACCACATTTCTTCACGTTTGCAAATATGCCTCTTTAGTGTCCAGGTCTTCTATATACCTTGGTGCTGGAAGTTCCATTTAGGCCTTTGGTGTAAAGAGGAGCATCAAGTCCTACGGTGCGCAATGACAAGTTCAGGAGTGCCTAGAATAATGTATGCATCACTTGCTGCAAGGGATAGGAGTGAAATAAATACTAGTTATGAGCCAACCGAGACCTTCTTGAAGACTCCATTGGTGATTTGTGATTTTTTTACCTGACCATTTCAGAGAGTGTTCTGAAAGGTTACATTGAATGACATAGCATCTACATCATTTTAGGGGGTTGGGGGAGTCTTGAATGACGGGTGAAGGGGTAGTACAGACAAAGTTAATTTTCTGAACATTGGCTTCCGTAGGAGAGGTTCTGTGAGAAGAAAGCTCACTTTTGGTGAGGGTCGCGGGGTAGGATGAATAGCACAAGGTAAGTGTAGCGGCAGAGGTGAAGAATTTGGCATGTTTGCCAGTCAATTCTTCATTGTAGTCTGGGTAAAGGAGCAGGGGGATAAGTGTGAGCCTAAGCAAGTAGGGTAGATGAAGTGCAAGGTGGTTGAGAAGGCATGCGCATGAAAAATATTTAACGAATGTCATTGCTGGAAAATAGGCTTAAAAGCAAGTCTGCTGTACTCCGGATGTCATGAATCAAAAGCATCTGCAAACATTTTAAACTACGCAAAATCCATGTAAGACATTAGGAAATCTTTCTCTAGAATCAACTTTTCAACTATAGTCCATGGACCCCCAAACTGTTTTGCATGTGTTTTTGTATCCTGACCTGACTTTACAGTGGAATGCAGCCTTCTGCTCCGCTCCACTCCACTGAGCTTTCACTCATTGTTATAGGGAAACCGACACGTCCTTCAGGCTGTCGGTACTGAGAAACTTGGTTTCTCTTAATCTTTTCACCTTGTTGCCACTTGTTGGTAACAATTTATTGCGCAACGTACCTTCCAGTACCGCTCGAAAAAGGCCTAAGTGTTTTATGGCCCTAGACTTCTGGTGATTGTACAATGTGCTTCAAGACAAACTAGTCTTTTCAAGAAACAGCTTTTTCTTTTATTTGTATATCTCTTTACTGAGCCTTACAGCATTTACCACGTGCGGTTCCTGACAGTGGCTAGTGTCCAACATGGCCGTGCCACAAGGTCTTTTGCTTGGTCCTTTAGACATTTTGTCCCTTTGCCTTCTCCCTGCCCTTCCAGGGCTGGTATTTCCAGGGCTGCTACTTTCGAGGGGCCTCTGCAGGTCACATATGTGGGCACCCAGAAAGTGGGCTGGGACGGTCTGGTCCCAATCTACATTACTGGGGCCAGGGTGTCTAGGGTGCATGCAAGCATGAAGACTCCAGTGGTCCCTGAATGAACCACTGCTGGTGTGCATGCATGGAGCAGATCTTGCCATTGGTGGGCTGGGTGTGGGCACTCGCCCGAGTCCAGATAGGAGGGGTCCTGCATTCATCCAGCAGATCTGATGGAGCCAAATATCCTGAGGAGCCTAGCAGAACAAAGGGTGATCCTGATATGCACGAGAGGTTCTGGCACCCGAATCCCACGGCTGTCCCGCTAAAGCCCTGCTTTGCCCCTGATCTCAGAAAACATACAAAGGAACTTTGAACCCTTGGAGTGGTGGGACCACTCGCTCTCTACACCTCTTGGTAACCCTGCAAGTGAGCCGGTTCGGAAGTGTCGCTGGGTCATCCAGTGGGCTGTCCTGCTCGAGCCTAGGTTACTGTGCAGGAGCGTAGCTGTTTCGAGTTGACCCGAAACTTTGGAGAATCCTAGCTTGTCCAACAAGGCACACTCCTGCGGAAATGTCATTCTCCCAGCACCTTTGGGCCACAAGATAGAAGGCTGTGTCATACCGAGAGAGCTGGATCCCCTTGCATCACTGTGCTGCGTTGATAGTCACTGAAGGTTGTGTTTCTGCCTTCATTCCAGTGCCCTGGGAATTGCTGTATCAGTCTTTTTTGTCAGAATTAAGTGTTGCAGCTCCTGTGCCACGCTGTGCTTACTTGTTTGGAATTTAAGATAAATCTGTATTTCATATACGCCTGTACTGTTTCCACTTGTGCAACAGATTGCAAAATAAACATGTTAAAAACATTTTTTTAAAGTACTTTACGTTTGTGTGTGTGTATATATATATTAGATAAGTGTGTTGTGCATGTAATATTTTACTAGTGCATTTCATTGTGTGATTATTGGGCCTATATAATAAATGGTACATTTTTGTATTCTCTCCAATTGCAATTCTTCGTGTTTCACAGTGTCTGCTCATGAGATACCCCCGATCACCCTCACTCCTCCTGAGATTTAGCCGTAACTGCTCTCTAAGCTACCGTGAATTGGTCTGGATATCTTCCCAGAGGTGCAACCTGTTCATCTAACAAAGGTGGCCTCCTAAACATCCGTCCTCCAGCCCAGTGTTTAGAAATCCATTCTAACACATTCTTTGCAAATTCCTAATAAAATAAACACTTACAACATTTACATTGCCACTAACAGGCATCATAATTCTGCAGACAATGTGTTCATCAGGGATTGGTTTGCAGTTAACATACTTTCTTATCACAGCCTTTGCATGTAGATTCTGTTGTTTCAATTAGTTTTTCAAGTTCTGTGGCCCTCGCGCCTGGCGATAAATTAGAGCGGCACACACCACAGACTGGCTTTCTTGGCTTCAGACATTCCTGGAGGCACATCATGCAAAAGCTGAAAATGATCAAAGAAAAATTACTTATATTCACGATTTTTTTATTAGAACAAATAAAAATCAAAAAATGGATACGAGAGCTCTGCTACATAACATCCTATACCAAACATGTTCTCTTTTCTAAAAAAGTCCTTCATCTCCTCGTCACATATCAAAATAAAATGGCATAAAAAGTACTACTGGTAAATTATGCAGATTAAAGCTACCATGTATTTTGTTAAATGACTAATTAACAAATAGCAGAAAGTTGACAATTAAGGAGACAGGTTGCCTATGGTGGTGAAAGTATAAATTGGAAAAATTGAGGCATGCGATGAACTCTGTGCAAAAACAGCATTAACAATAGGAAACTGCAACTGAAAAAAATCATACTTACTATAAAAACAAAAATAAGAAGTCTATCAACAAATGGATGGAGCATTTTATATTTCGATCAAAAGAAAAAAAAGCCTGCCAATTCAAGCTCACAACTAAATATCAAATACGTTGAAAGCTTTCCAACACTTGACCAAAATGTAGGGGATGAGCTGGAGAAATAAAATAAATAAAAAAAATGGGAAAATTACTATTAGGAGTTCTCTTAAGGATGGATTTATGTTTTCAAACCCCAATCATCACGCACAATTATAGATGCAGTGCTTCATGCCGGGTGTAAGCCTGTGCAGTGGTCATCCCATTTGATTCCTGTAATGCCTGGCAGATTCTACAGGTCTGATCAAAGAAGCCCCTTTGCAGGGTTGGCAGCAGCGCTTTGAGAGCCAAAGGTTGCAGATCCTTATTCTAGAGCAACGCCTCAAGAGGCATCGAGAGAAGATGTCCTGGGAGGCTGGAGCACCACACGCCTCAGAGATCCACTCTTTAAGGGTTGCTCTAGAACAAGGATCTGCAACCTTTGGCTCTGCAGATATTTTGGGATGAATCTCCAAACCAGCCCTTACCAGAATAGTCGATGGGAAAGGACTATGGGAACCATGGTCCAACACACCTGCTTGCTCCACTCACATTTAGCCTTTCCAGGGGGTCACAGTGTTGGAGTCCTGCAGGGCATCCATGTCTGATACGCCATCACAGCACAGGCCCACACAATGCCCCAAATGACCGACCCACGGTTTAGGTGAATACACTCTACACTTTTCTTCGGCATATCAAGTACAAGGAACAGTCTATTTCTAAACATGCTCCCCTTTGTTCTTCTAAATGCACAATGCAAAGAGGAAAGGTTATCCACCCCCCCCCCCATCTAAATGTGGTCAATACAGATCCCCCATATCCCAACTCGCTACAGCTTTATGTATTATGCATTAATTTGACACGTATTTGCTACCAATTATGATACATCTGTCCTTAGCAACCAGATATTATCTTGGGTTATTACAGACATGTCTCCCCTTCAGTTTTAAGTCACTTCAGCCCTTCCTGTGCCCTTCTCCATCCACTGACTTTGTTAGATTGGTCATCCAGATGTCAAAAATGCAATACAATAACCACCAGACCTACAGTAGTTACCCATAATCTGCCCCCAGCCATCAAGATGGATGGCACATCTGTCTGCAAGGACAGGAGTATCCCACGATTAGCATTTGACAATTGCCTATTTTATTAATAAAGTCATTATCCTGTTTCAGCAGTCAATTCATTTTTATTCAAATACAAAATGATAGCTTCATTTTCTTAAGACCCTTAAACAATAAATGGAATGTTTAGGACATATAGATTTTGATTAAAAAATCAAAAGGGGGGGAAAAGAGTATGACCAGCAGCCCGCAAGATGGCATCTTAACTTTGGCGCTTCGCTCACGTACCGACTTTTTCATCTTCAGGCACATAATAGTTATATGAACTTCAACCTCATGATGCAAACCGTTTCTTTCAGCAGCCTTCTCTCTGCTCACAGACTTTCTGGGAAGATGCAGAATGTAATGGCGCAGATGCACGCCTGAGGTTACGCGCTGATAACTGGGACGCACCGCAGTCGCATCTAATGAAGTGTTAACGTGCATTTATTTACATCAGTCTCTGCTTGGCTCTCACTTCTCAGAGTTAATACATTTCCTTATTTACAAAAGAGACGTGACATAATTACGGCTGGTGGAACTTCCGTGATCTACCCACCTACACCTTCACCGTTAATCTGCCATCTATGACTTAATGGCTGGGCTAGTTCTGTCAGCTTTTGCTTTTAAATACTATTTTAAAGGGGTACAATTGCCATTTACACATCCTTCAATACTATTTACATTGTGTTTACCATCTTCTGTGCATTCTTCAGCCTCACAGATGGATAAACTACAAGAGGATGCCTCTCTACAGATAAATCTTCTTTAGAACTAACTGTGGAAAGAATGCTGCAACAGTTGTCTATTATTAGCACCTCTACTAATACAGTAGATCATGCTATACTGGCCATACAAGAAGCGTTTTATCTTATTTAGAGAAGACTTCAAGCCCTTTTCTAACAGAATCGATTAAGCAGAAGACCGCATTTCATCTGTAGAAAACAGAATTGAAGGTCTGGAGAAATGCACATGCGTCCAAGACAACTAGTCATGTTTTACTGCGAATTGGATAATGCACACTTTTATGGTATGCCTGAAAAAATGTGGAATGACAATCCTATTACATTTATGGAAACCTGGATTCCTAGAGATATCTTTTGCCGCCTTTAGGATTGCAACACACATAGAATAAGACCTTGCTTCATTTCTAACAATGCTTTGCTGAGGTCTTTTAAGGTCTTTTGTTCACCATCAGTAGGCCAGAACAGTTCGCCAAAAGCTCAAAAGCAGCATCCCATTTTATTTGTATGACAAAATATACGTGGCTCCCGATTTCTCCAAAGAAATGCAAAATAAAGGAAGACATTTCTGGATCCCAGAGCAATGCTGAAAAAACTGTGTGTAAGGTACAGCCTTCTTGAACCTGTAAAAATCATCATTACTATTCCTAACATCCCCACCAAAGAATTTTTGGAACTGGATGATTTAACTTTGTTCAATCACTTGATCCTCATGCCACAGAAACACCTGAATGTATGTCTTCATCTTGAGCGAGTACTTTAGCCCCTGCAGATTATCAACACTCATCTTCAACATAGAAGAGACTGAGAAATACAATTGTGAAATTGATGTCCAAGAGGCAGAGCAGATCTAATTCTACAAGTTATTTATTGGACTCAAAAGGATAAATCCATCTCCAATTAAATCATCAGAAGTGGATTTAACCAATGTCTTAGATTCAAAATATCCATCTTTAGTGGATGACATCTCGAATATATCTGTATTCTTATCTTTGTGCTAAGTAGTCATCATGTTAAGCTACTCTTCACCTGCAATGTTACATTTCTATTTTCAACATTCTTGTTTCCTCTCCTCCTCTTTATCACACAGTGGTTCGGTACAGATCCATCAAGTTGGGTTGCATTTGTGTTTTCTGGCTCTCTCGTGATATGTTATGACTTTTACGAACTTGTACCGGTTATTTGTATCAATTTCTTTCAACTCATCTTGCTCAACAACTATACCATACCTTGTATGTACTTTACTTCTACATTTCATTTTCTGATGTAAAAATCAGAATTAACTTTAAAAAAATGGTATCTATTCCATTTGGGCAAAAATGGTATCTATTCCATTTAGCCGTTTATTGGATTTCTGCGCTATGGAGGCGTGGTCAATTTAATTTCCATCATATCTCTAAGTATTTTTTCGATGCCTCTCAAAGTCGTTTCCTGGAATGTTAAATGGGTTAGCCACCCATTTAAGCAAGATATTTTTGATACATCTTGCTAGATTGAAATTAGACATAGCTTGCCTGCAAGAGTCACATATTGATTCAGCGGATGAAAATAAACAAAATACATAATAATGGGTTAGTTATATTTTCTTTTCAGCAGTATACCAGAAAAAGAGTTGTGTGTATTTTTTTTGTCCAAAAATGTACCTTTCTATGTTTAAATGTAGAGACTGACTCATTTGGTTATTGGATTATGCTCTATTCAGTTATCAAGAGGTTACCTGTTACTATAGTTAACATGTACAGTCCTGGCTCACCGGATCATCTTTTTTGGGGAAGAATGAAACAACAATGTATCGTGTATAATTGCAACAGAATTATTGTATGTGGGGATTGTAACCAAGTTTATGATTTTGCATTGGATAGTAGACCAACAACTAAATGAGTTCACTCTAAAACATGTGAAAGCTTTTTGAACTTTGTGCACAAATTGAATCTTAATGATTCTTGGAAAATCTTCAATCCAGAAGCTAAAGAATATACTTTGTCTCCTACTCGTGCATCCTTTTCACGATTGGATTATATTTTTGTTAATGTCAAACGTATTGCCAATTACAAAATTCCTTCATCGGTCTATTAACTCTTTTATTGGTGCATTAATTCTATCAGATTATGCTCCTGTTGCATCCTCATTTGAGTGGATCTCAACCCAATCCTGCTCAAACAGATGGAGATGCAATTTTTCTTTGCAAAAAGATTCCAACTTCATACAAAGCATTAACAGTTTTACAGAAAAATTCTTGTGAATGAACCTATATACAGATAACAGTTAAAAAACAAAAAAAACAGGGATTTATATAAAACAGCATTTTTTGGCTATTATAAAATACGTTTCAAATACGAAAGAAAACTTCGCCACAAGGAACCATTCCATCTACTAACCTCAATCAAAACACTTGAAAATGCCAAACACCAAAATATGAACATTATGGGCCTCATCATGAGTTGGGTGGTAGCCCCTTGCAGCAGGAACGTTATTACTTTTGGAATTTAAGGGCTGGCCCGATCACGAGTTGGGCGCTAACTGGGCTGTTTTACCTTCAACTTTTTGCTGGAGGTGAAAAGCCCATTTAGCGCCCTGTTCTAGGTGAAATTACCGCCGGCTGTATCAGCGTGTGGTATTTGCACCGAAAATGTCCCATTGCGTCCAGTGCACCAAATGGGGAATGGGGATTTACCATTAACCAACCCTAAGCCTCTGCACGCTGCTTACTTGCACCTTTCCACCATCACAGGCAACAGGTAAGCGTGATTGCCCCTTTGAGCCCCCCCATCGTAGCATACCCCATTCTTGCGCATAACACAAGCCTGCCCCGACTCCCCCCTGCTTCCTGGCCCGTCCCTGCTCCATAGCCAGCGCCGAGACCCCAAATAGATACTCGCACTCCCATATCCCCGCATCCTGGTCCTACTGGCCAAGGGTCCCATAAATTACCATACTGCTAGGGCACGTTGCAGCCCTTGCGGCTAAGGGCCCCAAGGCAACGGGTGGCTCCTACAGTGGCGGCTCTAAACTGTCTGCAGGGAGGCCAGTGACTCTGGGGGGAAACAGATGAACATTGTAGATTGCCGCAAGGGTACTGTGAAAGCCCCAGCATCTTCAATAGAATTTTGCATGAAGACCTTGGTAATGTGGACGAAGAGTATGATAATTCAATATGTGGATGATCTCATCTGCAGCAAAAGTGAGGAGCAGTGCAGGGCAGACTATTACATTGCTAAATTTACTAGCTACAAAAGGGTACAAGGTAGACCAGGGCAAGCTTCAATACTGCCTAGCAGAAGTGTTGTACCTGGGACAGTTGATTTCAAAAGATGGGAAAAGAATTATACCTTACAGAGCAGCAGCAAAACGCCAAGCAATGATACCCAAAACAGTGAAAGACATGCAGAAATTTATCGGCATATGTAATTACTGCCGTGCATGGATTTTAGACTATGCAGCATATACACGCCCGTTATTACAAGCATTAAAAGAAGCACAGAAGAGTAACTCCCCAATAAAATGGACTCTGGAAATGATGACAATACTTCAAATTAAAAGATCTCATCACAAACGCCCCAGTATTAGCCAACCCTGATTATGACCGTGAGTGCCATCTCTTTTCACACTGTAATGGAATGCTGATGACAACAGGGTTAGCACAAAAAACAAACATCAATAGGCCACAAGCCACTGGCCTACTACAGCGGCACATTAGACTCAGTGATGCAGGGCCACTTCGCGTGCGAACAAGCTCTTGCAGCATCGGCCTTCGCGATAGAAAAAAGCACCACAATTGTAACGGGATGCTCGGTAACCTTGTATGCAGAGCACTCATTTTTTGCCATTCTAGAGAGATCAAATCGACACTCACCACACAAAGAGCAACAGCTTACAAGATCATAATATCCAGCCCAAACGTCCATGTAGTTAGATGTAAAAGTGTGAACCCTGCTACATTCATTACAGAGCCCTGTACTGTAGAAGATATGCAAGAACACGATTGTGCCACGTACAAGATATCCGAAAAGAAAGCGAAAACGCCCTTGAGGCAGGGGAAATATACTATACTTCGTGTATGGGTCAGCATCGATTGACAGTGAGACAGGAGAAAAACATGTAGGAGCAGCAGTGGTAAGAATAGATGGGGAGGAGTACGAAGTTAAAGTGCAGAAACGCCTCCCACCACACTACTCAGCACAAGCAGCAGAATTGATTGCGCTAATTGAAGCACTACATACAGCTAAAGGATGTGCAGACCCAATATATTCTTACTCGGCATACGTGACAACAGTACATTCGGGGCTGTCACGATGGCGAAGAAGAGGGCTCAGAAGAGCAGATGGCTCACCTGTACAATACGCAGCACTATTGAACGATTTAATTGAAGCATTAGCAGAACCGTCAGTGGTAGCGTTGGTAAAATGCCAGGCACACACCATCACCACGGACGCGATCTCACTCGGGAACGCAGCAGTGAATGCTGCCGCAAAAGAAGCAGCCTACTTTAATATCCCCCAACCACTAGAATGCATTCTAAAGACACAGAATCAAGAAGGGCAAGAGGAGGGTTATAACTGCACACCCATTCTACAAATAGAGTTGCAAAGATGTACAACCCCAGTAGAGCAAGAATTATGGGGAAAAAAGGGGATGTAAACAGTCACACACAGATTTAATATGGCGATAGAAGACAGGAAAGGTAGTGATGCCTGTGGAACTATTGCAAATTACATTTCAACAGCTGCATTTTCCAACACATGTAACAAAACACATTGCAGCAGACATTCACGAGGAGTGGTTTGTCCCAAATTTGCAGGAACATTTATCAAAATAAACACTAGAATGCACAACATGCCAGACATACAGTTCAGATATGACACTCAGGACATTACGGGGAACACTGCCACGCCCTGTAGGCTCTTTTAGAGAGCTCCATATCGATTATGCCGAAATGGGAGAAAAGATGCAACGGGGCAAGATATCTCATTGTGATAGTGTGCCCCTTCTCAAGATGGGTTGAGGCTGGGCCATGTGCACACCCCGACGCAGCAAAGTTTTTAGTGCGTGAAGTTTTCTCCAGGTGGGGCATTTGCAATGTGATCAGGTCAGATAACGGCACCCATTTTGTAAATGACCTCTACAAAGAAGTAACCACATTGTTAGGGGTAAAGCACAAATTATGTTTGATTTAGCACCCGCAGGCAAATGGGGTGGTAGAAAAAATAATCAACGGCCTGCTCAAAAGTAAATTGTCCCAATTATGAAACACACTTAAAAAGAACTGGGTGTATTGCTTGCCCCTAGCATTGTTCCAACTCGGAATGCAAGTAAGGACCATCATTTCAGCCCGCGCGAAATAGTGACGGGACAGCGCATACATACGCCATTATCCCCAGTAAGAAGAGCATCAGACACTCAGAGCTGCCACAGGGCTAGGGGATGAATTTAAGGAATACCTCACCCAACTGACACGTGCAGTATGAAGTATAGCAAGACAAATAGCACCTGTATACACACAGAATAATGAAACAGACAAACAATAGCACAAGACAGCCCAACAGGACAGCTAACGCCAGGAGAAAATGTATATGTTACGTTGTGTTATTTTGCACTTATATAGCGCCTTATATACCATTGGTATGGTCTGAAGGCGCTGCTAGGTTGAACGCCCTTGGGAACCGAAATTCAGGTCAGTAGAGAGAGAGTAGGGAGATTCAATGGCGCGTGTGCGCACCAGTTATGTGTGCAGCTGGTGTGGTATTCGTGTAATAGCTGCTTCTTAGCGGTAGGTGTGGTGGTTGAGATCAGGGGTATGTGTTCGTTCTGGCAGGATTTATCCAGACTGACTGTGGCTGCGTTAGTGCCTGGGGAGAACGCCTGGCTGGGGGGTGTGTAACCAGCAGTGTTTACTTAGAATGATGGGGAGTGAGCGAGAGGTGTTGGTATGAGAACAGTTATAACGAATGGTGTCATAGTATCTCTGTGTTCTAGTTGAGTGGTGGTGTAAAGAAGAGAGTAAGCCTGGGGTGTGATATGATGGGTTACATGCTCTTTCAAATGTTCCCTGCATTCCAGACCATACTATTTATGTCGCGCAGTTCCATGCGCTCCAGTCTGTTCTATGAACTTTTATTTATTCCATGCGTCCCCGTCTGCTACACACTCCGGTCTGCTCGACGCACTCATGCACTCCAGTCCGCCCGTGTGCTCACGTCTGCCCCGCGCATGCACTCCTGACTGCCCCTGTATTTCGCATTCACCCACCTTATGCAGTGACCTGTTCCCCGCACTCACCCGCTCCCTGTACACATCCGCTCTATGCATTCGCGCTTTCCACGCATTCAACATTAATATGCACTCATCAGGCCCTTAGAGTCATTCGCTAATACGCAGTAATCCTGTTCTATAAATTCATTTGCTCTCTACACTCATACTCATCTGCACTTCCATACTCATCTGCACTTCCATACTCATCCGTTTTACACGCTCATACATTCTGTGCATTCATCAGCTCTACACGCTCCTGCGTTCTATTCGCTTCTCTGTATTTATGCACTCATCTGCCATGCACGCTCGTCCGCTCTACACACTAAATCACTCTAAGCTCATCCGCATAACATGTTCATCCATTCTACACATTCATTCGATCTATGTAGTCATCTGTTCTTCCACTCATGCATTCTTCCACTCAGTGCATTCATCTGTTTACACTCAACCACTCTACACACTCAACCGCTTAACATGTTCATCCATTCTCTACACTTATCCGATGTACATACTCATTCGATTTACACACTCATTCAAACTATATAGTCATCTGTTCTTCCACTCATGCATCCTTTCAGTGCATTCATCTGTTCAACACGCTTCATCCATTCGAACTAATTCATCCACGCCATTCACTTTGTTTCCTCCTCATGCATTATGTGCCTTTCATCAGTTTACATCTCCTTACTGTTTCCCTATGATTTATTCTTATTATCCACTTCACTTTTTTGATCTACTTTACTCGTTTAATTCGATTTATCTTTCTAGTGTATATTCAGGGTTATTGGCTGTCAATTTCTCGCATCAGGTAGTTTGTTGGGTTGGTGTCGTTGAGATGCTGTTTGTCTGTTTGGGTTAGTTTGGTACCGGTTGGTTTTAGGGGAAGAGCCAGGTTTTCAGCAGTTTGCGGAAAGATGTTAAATCCTCAGTTTGTCGGATGTGGGGTGGGAGTGAGTTCCACAGGGTGGGGGCCAAGCCCGAGAATGATGATCCGCCTAATCTGACTGAGTTTGTCTTAGGTATGACTAGGAGGCCGGCTGAGCTTGATCTTAGGGTGCGATGGGGTGGTAGGGTTTTAGTTTGTCTTGAAGATATTGAGGTCCTGTTTTATGCAGTGCTCGATGGGAGATGCATATGGTTTTGAAAGTCACCCTTCGGGCTACTGGAAGCCAGTGAAGCGATGTGGTCTCTTGGGCCGAGTGCAAGTAGCATTTTGGCCGCTGCGTTTTGTGCCCTTTGGAGTTTATTCAGTTGGTACGCGTGGATTCCGAGGTATAGGGTGTTTGCATAGTCCAGTCTTGATATAACGATTGATTGGACCGCAGAGAATCTGTTAGGAGAGGAGAGATATGGAAAGATATGCCTAAGGGTTTTAAGGTGGTAGTGGCAGGATTTTGAGACGTTGATTTGGCACGAGAGTGTTAGGTCATAGTCAAGGGTGCATCCAAGATTTTTCACTGAGTTGCAGTGGGTTGGTGAGCTGCCCCATGGCGGATGGCCAGGGTAGTGGATGTGGAAGAAGCTCGGAGTTGCCACATACCATGATTTCCGTTTTGGAGGGGTTTAACAAGAGGTGGCTTTGGGTCATTCAGAGTTCTATGTCGAGGAGGCAGGAGGCCAGGTCAGGTCGGGAGTTGGGCTTTGAGTTCATTAGTTTTAGAACTAGTTGAGTGTCGTCGGCGTAGTTGTAACACAGGATGTTGTGTGAATGAATTATTGGGAGGGAGGGTGATCAGGTAGAGATTGAACAGGAGGGCAGATAGGCATGCTCCTTGTGGGACTCCCGTGTCGACTGATCGGGCTTGGGAGGTATAGGTGGAGAGTATTGTTATTTGGTACCTATCTTTGAGGAATTAAGCTATCCATTTAAGATCGGTTCCACGAATTCCTAGGGAGTGGAGGCGGTCTAGGAGGATTGAGTGATTGATTGTGTCAAAGGCGGCAGATAGGTCAAGAAGGATTAGTGCAGCGCATCCCGCGGAGTCTGCTGTCATTTTAAGGTCACCCCAGATTGAGGTTAGGGTGATTTCGGTTCTGTGACGGGCTCTGAAACCTGATTGTGCGGGGTCTAGGAGATTGTTGGCTTCGACAAAGGCATTTAGTTGGGAGGAGGTGGTTCGGTCAATGAGTTTGTGCATCAATGAGATGTGCATGAATGCCTTTAGGTGTTTTAAGTCCTTGAACCTTGTAGGCCTCGGAAACATGAAGCAACATAGCGGGAGATGGATGCCTTTGAGGCAGGTTTTCCCATTTGGATCACCAAATGTGACGAAAAGTTAAGAGCGTCTGAGTTTGCTAGTCCTATCGAGGTAGAACTTCAGAGCCCGTCTGACATCTAAGTTGCGCAGAGCCCTTTCAGCATCAAAGACTAGACTCCGGAAGAAGGCCGGCAGAGATATAGACTGGTTTAAATGGAATTCCGAATCCACTTTCAGAAGGAACAAAGGGTGGGTGTGAGGCACCACTGTATCCTTACGGAAAGTTAGGAACGGATGTTCCACAGAGAGCCTGAAGCTCACCAAGCGTCTTGCAGATGTTACCGCAATCAAAAATGGGTACGCAGTTTTGTGCAGAGATGGAACTCCCCACGATTTCATGGCCCATATTAAGTAATATACTGCACTCCCACAGCAGTAAAGGTAAAAGGGCTGAAGTACTGGGTACATCTCTCAGATGTGAGGAGAGCACACGATAGTACAACGCCCTCAAATGAACAACAAGAAAACACAAATGCTGCAGGACCCTAGATTAGAGAAGAAAGCAAAATAAAAAATAAAACTGGGAAGCAAAAAGGAGAAAATACATAAAGAGAAATAAGGTGAAAGAAATAAATGTATATAAAAGAGTTTGAGAAGTGTACAGTGTATTTCTCCCTTCCTGTCTCCTACTATTCTTCTATAAATCTTTCTATTTTTTTTTTTACTGATGTTTTGCTACGCTCTAATACAAGTTAATAGTATAAAAAATAGAGAAATGAATGTCAGAGAAAATTAAAATATGACGCATGAATAGTTTTGGATTAATTGAAGCGACTAGAAAAGTATCAATGATTATATGTGAATAGCAGTGTAAATGTGAATGAAAAATGAAAAAAAATGCTATGTATAAAAAATAAGGTATTTTACCCTTTTATATCGCCCCTTCAGGGGGAAATATGACAAAGGAGGGCTCTCACTAACAACGAATCAAATGTAGATAGTGATAGGGTAAACAATAGAGTGAATAAATACTGTAACTATGAGTGTGGTTTAGCGTTCGTAGCAATAGTATTTTCTGTGATGTTATTTTGTGTTGGCTTGTACTGGGCATTTACTTGAATAATTGGGGATATGAAAGAGGGGAGTGGGGTAAACCTAATACGAGAAGGATCAAGCATCATATGGGCTGGAGTTTAGACAATTTGGAAACATAATGGCTCTGTAAATGATAATCTCACTACGTTGTATAAAAAAAACGAACTGTCAAAACCCATGTTTTTTTCACTTGCTGCTATGGGTTTTGACAATGATAATGAGACTAACGAATATGATGGTGATTATTCCTGGTTCGGTGAGCCTGACCCGACATATACAAATGTACATGCAACCACAGAACCTACCTCACATGGCACTGTAATGCACTTTACCCCCGATGCCCCAATTACCCAAAACCCTCCAGTATCACAGTCCTGGCAAGCTGCTAGTGAACTAAGCGATGCAACGTGGGCAAACGTCTTTCGCATAAAGTACCAGAAAGTGAAAATGATAGATAACAGTTGGGGGGGGGGGAGGAGACAGAAAAGGGGGGCAGGAGGGAAGAACTATGATGCATACCAGGGCCTGGGATTAGATGAGATTGAAGACCACCACCACCTGGATCAATCAAACAAAATGGTACTCAGACATGAGTGCAACAGCCAAACAAGCAACAAATGAGAGCTGTTATGTCTGCTCTTATTCCTCATGCCTCCGGCACACCTAAAGTCCTTATACCTCAAGAAGTGCCCTTGTCGGATGCCCAATGTTTAGTTCATCTGGTATTGTGTAGGATTCAAAGCACCTTCCAGTCACACACAGTTACAATAGAAATGCTGCAGAATGAAAAAACCTGCACGAGTAAGCCGCAAGGAGTGATTTGCATCAAAGAACCATTTTTCGTTATCAGAGGGACACTGTTCACAGAAAACAAATAGCATGATGAGACAATCACGTGCAAGGCAGAGGCGTTGCGAGGACTCACTGAGGAGAACTTTCAATGGGTCAAAGAGACATGCACTCCGGTCTGGGCCCAACACATCGCACGTGGGTTGCAGCTCTCGAGAAACCCCATCAAAACACAGAAAGAAATTGAACATGAACTTTTTTTCCATGACAAACGGAAGGTACAAATTGGCTCGAACAGAAAATGCAACAAAACTATCATCATCATCCCAGACATGAAAAAGGGTACAGCAGCACTCATGGACAAGTATTGGGTATGTGGCAAACAAGCGTACATGCATCTCCCACCATCGTGGAGGGGTACCTGTGCCATGGCCATTCGGCACTAATGGTGATTCCAGAAAGTAATATCCAAGGGAAGGGTTCGGGGGGGAAGAGGTTCAGCTGGCACATCGGCAGCACCTCAGCCAGCAACAACAGAGCCCTTCACATACAACATTCTGTCTGAAAACTAGCTGCAAGAGAGTGCCCCGCAAAAGAAGGTCATCCAACTGTATATCCAGCCAATCAGAGCTCCTGGCCGAAATTCCAGATAAATATAAACTTTTCAACTCTGCTGAGACGTTTTGTTCTCTCCTAGCACCAGGACTTCAGACACGAGCAAACGCCAAATGGCTGCAGATGGTCTGCTAGGAACTGATCAAACTGGCCAACGACACTGAAGAAGGATTTAATGTGTAATCAAAGTGGAACTCTGTGCCCTGCAGTCGATGACAATGCAGAACCGGTACGTCCTGATCTCCTCATAGCAATGGACGGCGGTGTTTGCCGAAAAATCGGGAGTGCCTGCTGCACATTCATACCTTCTGAAGATGCAGACAATGGGACCCTCTCCCATGTCATGTCGGCTGTGCATAATTTAGAAGAAAGAATGCGTAAGGAACAAGAAATAGAGCCAAGCAACTGGTTCGACGTCATCTTCAGTTGGATATGGTCCTGGCTCAGTGTGATGAAGATTTTTGTCCCACTTATCGTTTTTGTGCTATTTTTCTGTGCGCGCCAGGTGGGCATTCCATGTTGTGCAAAATCAATGCCTCGGTCCACAATGATGGTAACAATGGGCAAACCGACAACAGTAGCGAATGTGAAAGATTCTCAAATACAAACCGGGGAGTCAAATCCCACTAAGTATCGCTTGACAGCCGTATATCACCGTGGGGACAGGGTGGATATCACATGACAATTCAGGAACCACAGGAACTACAATGATATAGAGATATCTGGGTAGATCTAGATGGGGAAAGGAGAATATATATGACCTGTACACCTGATGAATATGCTAGAAGATGGCAGAGCTTACGAAGTGTGTGTAGGGGTTGGATGCCAATTAAAGGAACACCCGCATGGGATGAAGCAGTACAGGAAGCAGAGTACTATCGGAATGAAAATAACCGTAAGAATTAGTTTGTTACTTTAGATGTAACGAAAGGGGGAAATGTGTGCGACTGAGGTGTCGTTTGGACCCCCCCAGCCGCTCGCACTTTCTGCACGATATGGACCACTTGCTCGCGCATTAGCAGGGGACGCCTCCATTGCCCTTATGCTAACATTAGCATTACTGGGGCTATTGCGGGATACACTTAGCGTCCATTTTGTGTGCCCTCGACTCCATCTTTGGACTAGGCCTCACTCCGATAGTACAAAGGGACTTCTCTCCCCTCTCCAGCGCCACACACAGTGCGCTCATGGCCCCCACCTTTTCTTCCGCTGTCTGAAAGCTTCACAAATCCCTTTCTCATGGATGTGCCGAGAATAAATGCAACAAATAGTACACTGTTAACATCTCACCCTTCCTCTGTGGTCACTGTCCTGTGTGTGAACCTGCTCGAACCATGCCCTGTAGCTCATCTATCTCCACAAACCTGCTCATACCCTTTGCCCCCGCTGTTGGAAAATTACTGCCAATGTAACCCTGTGCCCTTCTAAGGTATTCTCTTGATGTACCAGAAGTGTGACCCTGCTGTCCGGCCCATCGCAGAGTGCCCCCATTAAAACCCAGACCTCCCTCACAGTATATTGTGTCCTAAACCTAACACACGTCATTATACTCCCCACTTTGCCTTGAAGTATAAAGAACCACCCGTCACCCAGGTTATCACAGGGGCAAGACCCCTAAACTATGTACCTCATAAAAGTCCTTATGAAAGACGATGTAATATGTATGCAATTTATAGGTTTGCAAAATTTACTCAAAGGTATATCAATGATTGTTTATTATATGTATGGTGGTAGTTTCTCATGCCAGCTTAGTTACTGTCAACAAGAAGAACCCTACCATTCCTGTCCTTCACCCACAAAACAATGACAATCGTCGCCCTCATCATGTCAAGAATCTACTATGCCAACAGCCTCTACCTCGGAATGCCTGCTGAAGAAACTGCAACGCATCCAAAACACAGGGGCCAGACTTCTCCTCAAACCATCTAACAACGTATCACTTTCAAAACAATGTGAACAACACAGAGCAATCAGCGGCTAGGGAGCAGAATTCCTACAAAAGAAAATAACCATCTACAAGTCAATGAGACTCCTTACATCAAAACAGAAATCCGCCTGGAACCAAAGCCATATGCTAGAAAAAAAGCTGGGGGCTCCTTGTTCTCCCACCTACTGGCAAAAACCTGGAACAACCTCCCGAAAGAAATAAACACAAAAGACCACCTAAAATTCAGAAAGCAACTCAAAACCTGCCTTTTCAAGAACTCGTACCAAGCCGGAAACAACTGGAACAATAAAACCAAAAATGCAAATTAAGAGCCAGCTGACAAAAAAAACATGATGGTACAGATAACAGAACCAACAGAGAAGGGGAACACTTGCAAGAATAAAAGAACAATGCAAGGCTGAACCGACCACAAACATCAGGACAGAACAAGAACTAACAAGGCTGACGCAAACAGCTGACGCAAACAGGCACAACTATCAACCTTACCCACTACCAAGCATCCCCGAAAGACATGACAACATGAACCCATGTGTAAACCAGCAACCCAACTCAACTTTGCATCCACACTATTCAACTATTACCTCACGCTTACAAGACAACCATCGTCAAACCAAAGCCGCCAGTTAAGCTAAGATGCCAGACAAAGCGAGACCACTAACGCTACACCAAGAAACCCACACCCAAGCTAGTAGTTAGAAGATGGAATGCACTAGACTGACATACACAAAACCCTAGCAGAATTCCTGGAGATTGACCGACATCCAAAATGACTAACCTGACAACATAATCAACTGAGGCATAGGTAGGGGGATTCCCTTGCGTCAGTCTGGACATGGTGGTAAGGACTGAACTGAACCGCGTCGTACAGACAGAGCTACGAGTATGGGCATAGGTCTCAACTACCAGTCTTGCATCAGGCACAGATTGGGATATAAGGGCTGGCCTGAATAACAAAACATAAAATTGTAGAGACTGACTAGCACAATTTATGGACAGAGGTGAGAGACAACCTTGTGTCATGCTGAAACATGATCACTTCAAAGAAGAAATTCATCAAAACCTTGATACACAAAATGAGTGTGCGTCTCTTCAGACAACAATGCTAATAACCAACCCTACTAAAACCTGAACCCCCTTCATACACCTCTCAAACCCAAATTAAAACAACCATACCTCTTAAACCACAACAACCCGCACGTACTTCCCTACACACTGCAATAACAAACACCACACAGAGCCTTGCACAACAGCACACGACAGACACCAAACCAAAATGCTCAGCAAACTGAGTTAACCGAACTGAAGCTGCCAACAGCACATCGCAGCACCCTTGTTCTTTTTTTCAAACTTTGTCCCCTTAACCTACCCCCCTTTCGTTCAGATCCGCCAGACGTCATGGGACCACTACAGTGGTGACAGCACGCAGTATAAATATCCTTGAACATTAACGCACAACCCGTGATCTGGGGCTAATACTGTCAGAACGGCTGGTGCACCTTACTATTAGTAACTTAATTACTGTCACATTGGGTAATACAAACGTTGCCAAAATTACCTCTTTTTATTTGTTTTATTGGTTTTCACAAAAAATTGTAGGCATTACATGTACTACACACTGGAATTATTGGAGGTCTGCCACATAGTTTCCCACCCCCAACTCTCCCAACCATCCCAACCCATTAACTGACTATGCCACCTGCATTGCTTCTTATACCTTTCCCTGTATGGCTTGTACCGATTATACATGTTCATTATTCTACGATCGTCGTAGTCGATAGTGTAAGGGTTAGGGGCTGGGACAGACAAAGGATTGTGCACTGTGGTAAATAAACGGTGTCAAAGGAAAGCCTGTTTAAACTGAATCAGCCTTGGAAACTGAAATTCCCAGCAGCACTTGGGACCAGTCTGTAGCTGTGTGTGTTCATGCATGCTTCCAGATGACATGAATTGCAGATGGCTTATTAGCCGTCAACCGCCCGTGCCAGGTGCAAATTATTTTGTATGCACGGGCAGGGACTGCTAGGATGCAGAGGATCATTGGGAGCAGCACGCCAAAGGACTGGGAAGGCACAGAACAGCTCTGGGCCGTGCGGCAATGAACAAGCAGGGTGCCCGCTCATACGCTGAAGGTCTTCTGGTCCGGGAAGTCCTGTGTGTGGGCTCCCAGACAAAAAGCTAAGTACTGGGGGCTTGTTTCGTTTTGTGCCCTCTTTGTTTCAGTCGGCGAACCGGCTGGCTGAATATATGTTTCATTAGGACACCTCAGAAATTAGGGATAGGATTGTTTTATGTTTATTTATAAAGCGCACCGGACCCTGAGGTAATTGGGCGCATAGAAAGACAGCTTAAGTTACATATACAGAGACGATTTAGAGGCATACATAGAATGATACACAATCAGGTAAAAGAATGAAACAATATAGATGATACACAATCAGGTAAAAGAATGCGAACAGTGCAGCAGTAGGATATTTTGCAATCAGACAGTAATGCAATGAGCGCTCGAGGTAGCATGGCAGTAGAGGTCCGAGGAAGATCAGTTGTCAAGGGACGTAGTGGTGTCACTGGTGAGGAGCCACTTTTTGGTGTTCAGTCTGAAGAAGTGGAAGGTTTGGTCAGGAAGTGGGAGGGCATTCCATGCTAAGGCTGCTTGAACGGGAAGCTAGAACCCCCTGCTCTTTTTAGGTTGTAGCGAGGAGTGATAATGCAGCAGGAGTTGACTGATCTGGTAGGTCTGGAGGAAGTTCTCCTGGTAATTTTCTCTTTGAGATATAGGGGGGCAGCATTATTGAGGCATTTATAGGTAGGAGACAAATTTGAAGAATATTCTGTCTCGAATTGAGAGCCATTTGTGGCTCCGCCTTAATTCATAATTGTGTGCATTCCTGGGAATACTGAGAGCTGTTCTCAGCACATTGTTTTGTAGGGTTTGTAGTTTATTTAGAACTTGTTTATTAGCTCCTGCATATAGTGCGTTGCAATAATCAAGTTTGGATAGGATTAGAGCGCGAGCTAGTATGATGCAGCGGTTTACTGATAGGTAGGCTTTGCTTGCATTGATCAGCTTACAAGTGTAGGCTGTGGCTGAAGCAGCGGCGTTAACTTGTTTCCTCAGGCTCAGTGTAGAGTCGATATAGAAGCCTAGTGTCTTGGTTTCCTTGGATGTTTTGATTGAATAATAAATACGCTTCCTTCAACATAGACAGCAACACAGTTTGTTAAAGTAATGGGTGGCACCTAAAATAAGAATTTCAGTTTTCTCATCATTTAAATAGAGGCTATGGGTGGCCATCCATGCTTAAATGACAAGGTAGATTTGGTTAAGTCGGGTGTTGTCAGAGCCATAGTCACCACAGAGGGGAATCACTATCTGGGTGTCATCTGCATAATTTGTATAGATGACAACCAGACGGTCCAGAATGTCAAAAAGGGGTTTGGTGAAAATGTTGTATAGCGTGGGGGAGATGCAGGAGCCTTGTGGTACTCCGCATGTGATGTGGATAGGGTCAGCCAAGTCCGTGGGGGGAGAAAACCCTCATGGTTTGTTGTTGAGTAAATATTTCATCCAGTTGGAGGCTTCTTGGGAAAAGTTGGCAGCTGAGGTGAAGTGTTCGCAGAGAATGTTGTGGTCTACCAGGTCAAAGGCGGCAGAGAGGTCAAGCAGGAGGAGAAGGGTGCTTTGTCTGTTGTCATTCAGGAAGTCGATTTGTGTTTTCAAGTCAATTAAGGCTGTCTATGTACCATGCAGGGATCTGAAGCCTGACTGTCCAAGTCCTAGGAGGTTGTTTGTTTCAAGGCAAGTCTGTATTTGGAGATAGGCTGCCTTGTCAATTTTCAGGAGAAAGGGGACCGTCGTTATGGGTCTGTAGTTATTCGGAATGGTAGGGTCTAGAGAAGCTTTTTGAGTAAGGGGCAACACCCAGGCATTTTTCAGATTGGTAGGAACCTGACAAGTTTTGAAAGAGGCGTTTATGAGTCTTGTGATAAAAGGGGCAAGATCACTAGCCCCAACTTTTATGATTTGAGAAGGGCAAATGTCACCTTGGCATCACAAAGGTTTAAGGGAGGCTATAATCTTAGGACCTCAGGTAAGGTATGGTGACTTGGGCGAATTTGAATTCGTCCAGGCCATTACATGCTTTGTGTTTTTCGGGATTGTTGCGAGTGTCAGGGCCGTTGATATTTAGACGTTTAGTGACAATTTTATTTTGTAGTGTGGCAATTTTGTTGGCTAAAGCGTTTTGTATGCCGGTGCACCAATCCTTGTTTTTAGGGAGAGAATCGTCTAGAGTGGTGGGAGATTCTAGCTCTCTTAGAATTCCAAATAATTCTTTAATGCTAGAGGTTGCGTTTAAGATCCTGTCATTATACAATTCGTGTTTAGTTCTGATGATCTCGGCTTTGTAGATAGTGGAGATTTCAGTGATTTTGTTTTTATTCTCTTTGGTGGGTATATTTTTCCAGGTGGTCTCGTATTTCCTTTTTTCAGCTCTTAGAGTTTTTAAGTGTGGGGTAAGTGTGGGGTAAGTTAAGATGTGCTTTATGTTTGCCTTTACGGAGTTTCAGAGGGGCAATGATGTCGAGAGCGTTAGTCAATGTGTTGTTGAATAGGTTGATTAGCTCTTCTAGGTCTTCAGTAGTAGAAGAGTTCAAAATAGGGATCAGGGTGGGGGCCAAGTTCTCAGCTGTTATATTACGTTTGTTTCTGGTCAGTGATGGAGGAGCCATACTACTTACTACTTATTTTAGTGTTTGGACGGGTGGCCTTAGTATTGAATGTAATCAGGGAGTGGTCTGTCCAAGACATAGGTTCAATGGAGGCTATGGAAGTTTCACAGTTTCTTTCTGGTCACCACGCATCACCTTGAAAGTGTAATTCATTATTTTTGGGAACTCGTTATGCTCCACGTATGAACGTTTACTTCTGTTTTTTACAAAAGACGATGGTGTGAATGAACACCCTTACGCTCCGTGGAAAGAAGGAGCACGGACAGCAAGGAGTTCTGTGTGACAGAGTTTCGAGTTGCAGTGTGCCTAAATAACAAGTGTCAGTTCAGATGAAAACCATTCACACACTTATGTTATATTAGAGAAGCTGAACTCTGGGCTCGTCATGTTTTCCTTCGCCTACACTTGGGGCCATGTGTTTGTAGGATTATTGTGGGACAATCTCCCAGTACGCCTCATTCTGCTTGCTAAGTGTGTTTCATACGTTCAAGCTCATCATGTTGTATGTTTGTATGTACCAAAGTTTGCACAGGCCATAGGGAAATAGGAACATGTTAGGGTAAAGACATTGGGGTAAGAGAAAGGCTAAGGAGGGTTTAGGATCACATGAGTATGTCAAGTTATTTGATATGTGTATGTATTCTATCCTGGTGCTTCCCCTTACCTATCCCAACAAGTTTTTCCTAATCCTCTTTCCCCATCTTCACCCATCCCATCCACCTCTCCCTAATCCCTCTTCCGCCCCATTGGCTGCCACGTGGCTACCTGTGTTCTTAGTGTGACAATGACTATTGTGTGACAATAGGACGCCAGTGCCAACCACGGTAGGAGGGACGGATCCATTCGGCTTCTATGATTCGGGGGGGAAAGAGTGTCGATACTCTTCCCTTGTGGAATCTTGACAGATAGTGTTTCTGCTGCCGCCTGGTTGTGATGTGGTTGTGATGTGTGCCAAGGCCAGTAGGTCTTGTATTAATGGTCTCCATGAGTCCAAGTCTGCGTTTTGCTCTCCTTGGCCACGTCGGGCTGCTTCTTACCAAACTGCAGTTTCTGCCAGTGTCCATTTCTGGAGGTCTTTCCACCACAACTTTGCATCTGGGCCTTTATGTGCTTTCCAGTTCATCGCTATCCTGCGTTTTGTCAGGATGTATGCCAAGTCTTTTAGCTGGTTAACATGTTTCGTCCTTTTCGGACGTGCAAAAATCCCCAGCAAACAGGCTGTGGGGGGCCTCGTATCGAGTGTTTGGTCTGTCATCGCTAACATATGGGCTTTCTCCCCCCCAGTGCGGTTGTATCTTTCTGCGGGCTCAGAACATATGCACCATGTCCGCGTTGCCCAACCCACATTTCAACAACTTTGCTCTGTGGTCTTGCTAAATCTAGCCATTATCTTGGGTATTAAATACGCTCTGTGCATTATGTATAGCTGTATGAGCTGCAGTTTTGAGTTTCTAGACACATTTATGATAGGTTATTGCTCTCTTCCACTGTTTACCTGTTATTGGTTCATGTAGATCCACTTCCCAGCTATGTCGGGTCTTCGCCAGCCAGTTTTTCCACCCTGGAACATAATCAGTTCACATAGCCTAGATACTGTTTCCATCGCCTCTGCCGGTATTAGTTCTCTTGATATTTCAGGCCATGTTTGTTTTAGCTTCGTGAGGCAAGCAGCATGTAATGTATGCTGTCCTTTTGGCAATCCCATTTCTGTGGAGAGCGCACTAAAGTCTACTGGTTTCCCCTTCCAAAAGCATGTCGCCTATTGTCGCTATTTTCATGTTCATCTGCTAGCCACTTCGTGACAAACTGTAATTGCCCCCACCACGAAATATGCCTCAAAGTAGGGGGCCTTTATGCTCCCTTGGTCCTATGGTTTCTATAGTATCTATTATAGTACCTTCTGTAGTATAAATATCAGCAATGATCACTAATGTGAAATTGTGCATCAGTCCAGCCATCAAGGAGGCAACGAGGGTTGTCTTGATAACAATACATAGAGGTCCGATACTTCCTGTAAGAATTTGACTGAGCTACATTATCAGGACAAGTGAAACTGGAAGCACAATATCCGATGTGGTTACTATGTTATCTGGATAAGAGAATGATGGCTGGACCGATACTATGTATGCTGCATTGTTTTTTCATTTGTGAACTGTAATTCTCTTGATATTCCGCAGACTTGGTGCTTAACAGGTGACATGATATAATCCATTTGAATATGATCAGCCAAAATTTCCCATTAGTGATCATTGGTGATATTTATCTAGCATTAACGAACAGGATGGTTTTTGTGCTTGTCAAAAACGATTCACGAGATATGCTAGTTTTCAACAAATTACACTAGAGAACGTCCCACAAAGGAACCTTTGGATTCTTTTGTGGGACGTAAGGCAATGGTTCTTACATCTAAACTCTGTAGTTCTTGAGAACGATACACGCGTGATATGGACCGTAATGTGGCATTACGAATCAGCAACACGCGTGCGCGAGGGAACCGTGTTAAACGCTAAACGATTTTCACAGGGCTCTACTTCAATAACTACTGTTCCCTACTAGCACCGTCATACTTACTCATAAATGCATACACACCAAATGTACGAACACACACACCTAGTGGCTCAGCGACATTAATATAGAATACAGTGTTGACTAGGATCTCTAACCGCGTGAATGCAAGAGAAAATGACAGGCACAGAACGATTTCCAGCAGGTTTTTGTTCTATTAATTACTTACTCTTTTGCAGGAATATATATATATGAGAGAGACACACACACTTGTGTAATAACCAAGATACACTACAATCATGACTGAGCGCGCATGCGCACAAGGGTTGCTTAGTTACCATAAATAAAAGATAATCACCTCGGTTAGGACTTACAACGTAATCCACACATGGGTGGCAAAATGCATAATATACACTATACATGTGATTAAGAATTTGTAAACCTGCAAACAAAGAATTTTTGATCGCTACGTCCGAGCGGGCCGTGCACATGCGCGAGTCGCGAAGAGTAGAACAGTGGTATTTAAAGTTGGAACGGACTGAACGCTGGCTCCTATGCGCTGCGCACGTTCGTCCGAGCAGGAGGAGTACACAGGTAAGCAATAGGCATGGTATCACTATTACGCTCTAGTTTTTAAACTGATCAGAATGAAATCAGATATTATAGAACGTGTATTTTTGCAGAGCTTTGACTGGTACGAGTTTACGGCTAAACAAGCAGGCAGGCACATCTTTTAGCACATACAGATGCACTAAGAATTTAATTGATGATATGTTGAGATACATATGACTGTAGTTTTGGTTTATTAATTTAGGACGTTGATGGAACAGAGAAAAGTTATGGTAGTCATGTGTGGTGACAAGCCTCCGAGGTACTATATTCATTATTTTAATTACTTAGCAATTATTTAGTGAACTCTAAGAAATGATTACAGGCTTAATTTGCTAAAAAAAAAAAAATGTGTTTTATTTTCTTTATTTCCCGGTTTGGATTTCCACAATACCTCAATACCTATACATATCAACGATGGACAATGGGTATGCAATTGATTTCAAATATGGTTTCTCTGGTTGAAATCGAATTATGTCTTGTTTATTATTTATTGCACACTAGTTTTTGAACTTTTACACCATCATTGAATTCTTCACGAAATGCTTTATGCCATACTGGTTACTGGGTTACCTTGATTGAATATACTTTGACATGTGGTGAACTGATTTTTGATAACTGCTGAATAGTGCCTAAAAGCCCTCCGAAATGCATTGGCAAATTTGATTTGGGCACTGACAAGTCAGGCAAATATTAATAATGGAATAATTAAAGTGAAATGTGGGTTTACCACAATTTATGATGAATTGAAGTTTGTCTACCTATTAAGGTTCATTCACATAAAAATATTTCTAGAGATATAAGCACTCCAGATGGAGAGAAAAGAGTGAGCACACCCAGGAACACATTTATTTCCGTTTCTTCTTCTGGGAACTGCGAAGGATGTTGCCAAATAAGGAGTGGTAGTCGAGAGGAGAAAAGGTGGGGAAGTGGTTGACAGAAAGCGGGTTGGGGGTGGAAAGAGTGAAGGGCTGCAAGGCTCACATAGTTTAGAGATTTAAGAGGAAAAGCAGTGAGCAGAGTCATTACCAGAAAGGGAGGAGACGAAGGATATTGGCTTGGGGGCTGCGAGCAAAGAATGGAGGGTAGATGAAAGTTTGCAGGGGTGATTGAAAAGGGAGGAGATTTGGTTTGTTAAGTAGGAGAATTATGTAGAGGTTAAGACAGCAAGGGAACGTTTGTATGCTAGGAGTAGGGTAGGTGTTCATAATTTGCACCAGTGTCACAGGTCATGGCGTATGTTTGTTTTGAAGGACTGAATTTTAGGGGTGACCTAAGGGGGAGGATGACAATGTGTGAATGTCTGAGCAGGATAGTGTTGGTCCAATTGAGTCATAAGTGCTTAGTCAAAGTCAGAAAAGGCACGGTCAATGGAAGAGGCATGAATAGACGAAAGAGACGGGAGAGAGTTCTTCACATCTTCAAGGTAAAGAGCAAGGGAGTCCTACCTGAATTTCCGCTCAGTGATTTAAGCAGGGTGATTAGGAGTAGAAGGTGAAGGAACCGAGATGAGTGAACAACGGAGTGGTCAGGGGGAGAGGGGTCAATTAACAGGAGAAATTAAGAGTGAATTAGAGAGAAAAGACAGTCACAAGAGTCCGCACCAGAGCAGGTAAGCTGGTTGTATAGGGAGCGGTAAAAAAGGAGCAAGTTAAATTCAAGGCAGGTTGCAGCAGAGGGATTGGAGAAGTTAAAGTCCCCCAGCATGACAATGGAGTTGTCGGTAGGAAGGGACTCAAGGAGAAGGGAATAAGGAGTTGAGGGGAGCAGTTGGTCGATATTGAGTCAGAACAGTGAGGGCAGTAGAAGGGAGGAGTTGAATAGTGGCATAGTCAAAAAAGGAAGAGTTTATCTCAAACAGTGGCAGACGGCAATGTTGAGGGCCTCATTGATAAGAATTCCCACACTGCAACCCTTCCCAACAGGTAGGGGAGAGTAGGAAAATATAAGAGTCAGGGTGTAGAAAGGCCAGAGACCCAGGTTTTTGTGATGGCAAGAAGTGAAAGTTGAGGGTGATAGGCGTCGAAGTGTTCAACGATGTAGGAAGACTTGCTGCAGAGGGACTATGCATTTCAGAGGCCAAGTGAAAGAGTGATAGGACATGGGGGTAGAGGAGCAGGTGTTGTGCAGTAGGCAAGGAAGATCAATGTGGTTTGAGATCCTAGGAGCATGGCAACCTCTTATTTGAGGGGTGAGAAATGGAGGCCAGAGAGTGACTCAGAAGTCACAATAAGTTGCGGCTGAAGGCTATGAGGGAAGGGAATTAGTCGAAGGAAGAACGGAGCAAAGTCAAGATGCATGATGAAGGGTAAAAGAAATAAACAAGTGAAGACAATGAAGGAATTCTGCACCCCAAGAGGGAAGGTGGTAGATGGGTGAAAGGGAAGGGGTGGCTAGTTCGCTGAGAAGCAGCAGTAGAAGTTCCGAGTTAGGCTGGAATGGGGCTACAGGTAACCAAAAGAAAGGTCAAAGCATAAAACAGCAAGGTCCCCCGGTCCGGTGAGGCAAAGGAAGCACTGCAGTGAATTAATAGTCAACGAGTAGATGGATCCCCATGCGTGGAAGCAAAAGTCATGTAAAGGTTAAGATTGGCAAAGTTCTTGTTTGAGCAGGTGATCCGGTACTAGGCCCTTTCTGGACCGACCAGCCACAAACAATTAGATGCTTTTTGCTGCAGACATCCAGGCTGGGCGCCCAGGGATACTGAATAAGAGCGAATGTGTTATATGTCCCTCTAGGAGACAATCACAGTGCTCCAGTTGGCTTCTACAGTTGCAGGTAGAATACTATGTGTTCTAGGCCCAGGGAGCTTCGTTTTGTAGGAGGGACCTACAGATGGTGCACATGGTCCTCTGGCAAAGCAAGATGTGGCCAAGAATTTATTTTTTATGGATCAGTTCTTGCATTTTAAAAAAAAAAAAAAAGGGGGGGTTGATTACTTTTTTCTTCCATAATAAAGTTGGATTGCAATTGCGTGTTTGAATGAATGCACCCCTTCGATTGGGGCATGAGATTTCCATATCAACTTCAACACTCCCATCCACAATTAGTAAAGGGCTTTACGCAAGCATTTATTAAGGCGTCTTGGTGTTAAATCCTGCAAAAGATTGCCTAGGCACAAGCTACTGAGAAAAGAAGAAAGTTTGCTGAGCGTCCTACAAGAGGACTCTGGCAAGGAAAATCTGCAAGACACTTGGGGGACACTGGCAAGTACAATTCAAAGGGCAGGATCCCCGGTGTCGGGCTCATCCCCTTGCAAGTAGAGTGTCAAACTCGGTATAAGTCTACCAGTGGGGCAAAAAAAATGAGCAAATCACAAAAGGAATCGCACCGAGACTTCCACAGATGACTGAATCAGAGACCAGTAGCATCATCTATGTCTACAGTGAACAGTAGGTGCACATCCAAGTAATGTGTCCAATAATCATTGCATCAAGAATGTAAACATGAAATTACTTATGTGACCCACAACCTAACAAAGTGGTCCAACACTAGTGCCACAAGGACCTTGGTTGTCGCCTCCAAGAACATTAAACTGACATCATGGACACTGGTCTGCTGTGTTTACGTGCAGAGTGCATTGCAGAGAAAGAAAAGACCTGAAGAGGAAGACACACAGCATGTTATATGGAAAGGGAAAACTAAGCAATGCAGGGAAAGTGCTTTTTCCATTTGATTTGAGGTTATTTGGCACTGAACCATAAAAGATAAAAAAACAAAAGCAAAAACAGCACTGATAATACAGTAATTTACGAGAGATTCATGAAATGTTAACATTTTAAAAACATTACATTCATTAGGATTACAATAATTCTAAAAACATAATGTGGTGGTCAGATACTGGGAGGAGAGAATATTCGCAGCCCCTTGCATCAATGAATCACAACCCACGTTTCCCTTGTACTCCAACTGCTCCCTTGGTCTTAGAAGCCAAGCTCGGTGGATACATTTAACTACGTGATAAACAGTCTGCAGATAATCTGTTAGTTTGCAAAATGCTAATGCCCTTGCCCATAGTACTAATGCCAGCTGATGCTAACAGCGGTTACAAATAGAGCCCCCTCAGCGCTCCAAAACAAGGGCAAAAAATAGAAGTGTGTAATAGTCTCCTCCTCCAGAGCACAGAGAAAACAAATGCCCGTGCCAGAGACATCAAGACTTTGCAAAGCTGGCCAGCCCAAGTATACCTAGCCTGAAATAATTGAACAAGGAACAGGCAAAAGGAGGGCTAACGAGGTCTAGTTAACATTCGTAACCAAACACTTGTTTGCACCTTAGACAACCTGGGCCTGTCTTTAGCCCAAGGCAGGCCATCTCCATATCCTTCCTGACCTTTGCCAAGAACAGCCTCTTAACTCGGTAGGAAGTAGCCTTGGTGAGATCTTCAGGATGTTCCCAGATCTTAATTTCAGGGAAAGTAGCAAAGGCGGTGGAAGGAAAGCAGCAATACAACAGAGACCCGTTGTCACTCACGCAGACCTTGTAACGAGCGGAGCAATTTTGTCGCAGACCTTTGACCCAGTTGTGGTGCTCAAGCGCACAGTGCTGCTGGAGGTTCACGGTCCTGGGCCCTCTGCAGAGGTTTTCTCGTGCTGACCCCACCACCATTTACCACAGCCGTTGCGTCTCGCGGTACCCAGTCACTGTCCCCAGTGGCGGGTGAAGAGAGCTTTTTTTAAATCTCCCAGCCTCTCACTCGCCTGCGCTCTCAGAACATGAAGGACAAGAGGAAACGGCGAGAGAGCACGTGGGGTGAAGTGGCCAAGATGGTAAGACCCCCCCTGACGCCCGTGTCAAGACGAGGAGGGCGCAGGGTGATTTTATAGGGTGTAAATGGAATACGGGCTCTATGACGAGGGGAAGGGTGTTAATCAGACACAGCTGTGGGTTGTCCGATAGCTCACCATTGCACCCAACTTGTCCAAGTTGCAATTATGCTTTTCTTCTAAAGAAACGCGTGAGCATTTGGTTGATCTGCATTGGCGTAGATCTTTCTTTTCTTTGTCATCTCTGCAGGGGGAGTTGCAGTAGATGAAGGGGATACCTCAAGGGAAGTATACGGGCCGTGTACACAGGTGTTGAATGATGTGTATACAAATGTGGGTATTAAAAAGGTAGGAGGGCCATGTTTCGTGGGGAGGGGACTATGGCTCTGGTGCGACGGTGTACTGTGATATGTTAGGTGCTGGTAATCCACAGTCGTCACCATGGCTGGCCTTAGTGGCCACAGCAGCCTGGGAAGCAAAACAGAAATGTGGCGCCCTCCCCTCAAGTGCGCCCCTGGTGATGCACATGACGGGGGGAGAAGGGGGCAATGTTTTGAATAGGTGCTGATCAACTCCCTATTGTTATTAAATGCGCTACGCTCCCGAGAGCGAATTTGGTTTCAATAGGGCACCTGGCACACCTTCTCCACCATGCCAGCTCAGGGGAGACCATGAAAGACCACCAAACCCCCGATCTCCCCCCCCCCCCCGAGATGGCTTGGTGGGGGGCTAATGGCAGGGTGCCCCAGGCAGTCGCCCGGGCGGTCTTCCCTTAAGGCCAGCTCTGGATGGCACGTACACAAGTCTAATTATGCCTGCAGAATGGTGAGAGTATGGATTATACATGCGCACATGTAAATGGGTAGAGTATCTGGGGTCTACACGCATGTTTATTCTGTAGTCTGGCCACCTCCTTTAGATAACCACGGTGCAGCGTCCAACTTGTTTCACTGATTCAAATCAGAATCCTGTTCTTGAGATTTTTCGGCATGACAAACAATCTCAGTTCTAGGCTCACCTCTTCTTCCACAAGACTGGACACCCCATCAGCAGAAGAACCAATTGCCATGCAGAACCTGAAAGGATCTATTCAAGTAAATGTACCAGCAACTCGTTAAATTTCAACAACATAACCCTCTACTTTCCATCCAAAACCAAATTTCGTTTAGAAAGCCTGGGAGCCCAACGTTCTGCCAACAAATGTATGTGTGTGCTGAAACCGTTTCCCGGGAGCAGTAGAGATCACAGGGCTAAAGCTATGAACCTCATTTTATTGGGTTGCTTTGCTAAACATTGGTCTTAAGGTTAATTATTTTTTTTCATTTCACTCTACACAATAAAGAACCAAGGCACTTAATTTTCATGGCAATTTCTGTTTGCCTGCAGCTCGAGTTAAATAGTATGTTTACAGTAAGTCAATACTTTATTTGGATATAATTATCCATAAAGTAACAATAACAGAATATTAGACACAAATGGCTTCAAATCAGACACATAAAAACACTGAAACGTGGCCGACCCCCTAAAGTGGGGCCAGAACATAAAACTCAAACACTCTGGCCACCTCACTAGCGTTCTGCAACACATTAGTTCATTACTAGCTGGTATCTTTTTCCTGTAATATCCTCCGACCCATTTTCAAAGCCCTACATATGAAAGCCTAACTGGGGCAAAATAGCAAAAAGTGTGCCAGGTCCTCCAGACGATACGACATCCTTTCATTGTGCGATTTTTTTTGTGGGTTTTTTCTACAGCTAATTTTTTAACAAAAAAAACCATCAAATTTTTAGGGGGTTTAGACAATTATATATATGGGGTGTGGGTGTTCATGAATAAATAAACTATTCAATGGATTGGGGGGGAACCCCCCCAAAAATAATTTTAAAAAAAATGTGAACCCAGAGAAAAAACATCCCACGATGAAATGACATGGAACCCTCCAGACTTTCCCCACATACAGGACAACCAGCTTGTATATTCAGTCCCGTTCTTTTTGTAATTCCTTCCCCCACAAAGGTAAGCAATGTGCTTTCGTAATAGGACATCTTTGGGATGTCTTATGGGACCAGACCAAATACTATTTAATTTGTTGCAATAACATGAAGCGTCTATATGAAGGTTTTGCAATCTCTAGCGTTTCCCTTTCATCATAAATCAAAGCTGTCACTCTTTCAAAACATGGCTCATCGCCCTGCTCAATAAGCTTGGCTCATCAAAATGCCTACCCAAATGTATGTTCTGTAACGCTTGTTTTGTATAGGAAAGCCATTAATGTGCTTCGCCCAACACCTCATAATGTTTCTTGTTAAATGCTGAGATAAGGAAGCATTATGATTTGACCAAACCCTGAGCCATAGTAAAATTGGTTCTCTTGCTATCTCATCTGCAATATAAGTCAGACCAACCTCGTCATGGGCAGCAAAGTTGGGGACGATAATGGTAGGGCCAACAGCTTTTACAAAAAGGCATTTTCTTCATATTGAATAACCTTTTGGTTCTCATAGCCCCAAAAAGGAACCTCATATTTGACTATTCTTCTAGTCCTAGCCAGATACATGGTTATAATTATCTTTAATGGCTGCTCCCTGGCTGCCCCATGAAGCGAAAAATACCCCCTACAGACCGTTTTACAACATAGTGAATTCAAAAATGATTAGACGACTCAGGTTATTTCATTAACTAACTCTGTGAGGCTACATTCTTGGCATGTGCGGTCCTTGCTTGTTTTGCTGCCGAAGGAGCAAGGCGATGTACTTTTCTTCATTCGGCTTCCCTTACCTGTCTGGATTGAGAGACCACCAAGTATTTTTTTCCACTTTAATGAAATACCCTTTGTACGACAGCCCTTGAATGTTGAGCCAGAACAAATGGGACCTAATGTTGTACAGGTGGTCCTTGAGTGCAGCACGTTAGCCTGGTACATTCAGATGGAACGGCCTTGTGGCATTTTGTTTAAAAAATCTACCATGCTCTTATATAGAATCCCACAATTGATACATTAATTTTCCCCCGAACTTGGCTACTTTCTTGTGGGAAAGGACCTCGAGCCAGTGAAACCTGGGGATGGTCAATCTGTCTTTATAGTGTCAACCACTATTCTGACCACATAGGACCCCACCCCCAACGCCTTGAAAGCTCTTATCCCATGATGAACTAAAATCTTCTGGCGCCTTCAAGCAAAATTTACCATGTAATCTAATATAGTTTGTGTTACTGCCCTTCTTCGGTGGCATCAGTGCATGGTATAAAATCAACAGAACATAATCTAGGCTTTTCATACAAACTTTATAAATACGTGCCAGATTATCCCAAATATATTCACAATTTATTTGCTGTGAGGCAGCCCTACAGATACGGGGTGTATAGGCGACTTGTACTCCCTAGAAATAGGCAAATA
Organism: Ambystoma mexicanum; assembly: GCF_040938575.1. Classification (NCBI taxonomy): domain Eukaryota; kingdom Metazoa; phylum Chordata; class Amphibia; order Caudata; family Ambystomatidae; genus Ambystoma; species Ambystoma mexicanum. Next base: position 514,167,488 of record NC_090925.1, read on the forward strand.
CTCTCAACAAATAGGAAACAAGACATGTAGGACCTTGTGCCTCTGCTTTCACTCACACAGCTATACATTTAGACCAATAGTGCACGTAGTACCACAGGAAGAAACTACCGTTATAGCTTGATCGTAAGAAGTAAACATGCTTCTTTTATTGTGTATGAATAACTAGGTACAAAGAATAATGATTACAAACAAAAAAAATCTTGCTTCTAAAATACTCCCATTGGGAATTGAACTTACATTTTTACCCCCTAAAAAATCATTTTACTCCCAGCTTTAAAAAATAAAAAAATAAAAAAGGGATTAAAAATACTCCCACTTCCAAATCTTAACTTGAGCACTACTGAGAGGTATGCAGATGGTACATTAGTTAAATACCACTAGTCCATTATGCCTTCACGTTTCTTGTAGCTGTAGGCATCCCATCTGATTACCTGCTACAGTTGTGGCGGCCCCTTAATAAACAAGCTGCCAAATGACGTTGGGCTGAGGCCACCACTTGCCAATGCTTCATTACTGCATTGAATTAATACCTGCTGATAGGGGACAGCCTTGGTGAACCAGTATAGGTAGATTCCATCGTAGGAGATCGAATTCGATTCCATCAAATTTTTACTCAGATGTTTGTGTGGAGTGGGTTAAGGTCATAATAAATGTGGGGATATGAGAGGGGTGCAGGCAGCAGGTGCCCTGCATACATTTGCAGCGAAACGTCTAAAAAGAAATTAGATGGAATCGAAGTTGAGGAAATGGGCATCCTGGGGATATGCACACGTTTTCAATGTACTTTAGTCGAACCCAACATCCTTGGCCTGCTTTGTCAGTTGAGGACCTTCTGATCTCACTCAGTTCTTTGTTCTCGAACAATGTGTTCTGCACCGGGCAAGCGTCTACACCTTCACTTTTAGTATTGCGAGTAATTACATGGCCAAACCAAGAAGTCTCAGAACGCCGAGAAAGTTGTTTTAAACAATAGCAGTTCACTCCAATTTACACCACTTGGAGTATGCTGTCTCTAAGCTTAGTAGAACAGATATAAGACTGACACTGAAGTGGAGTTGAAAGACACTTGTTTTTATTGGGCATTAAAGATAAAGGCTGGACAAAAATGCATTAAACTGAACCAGCAGCTGAATCTCTGTGTTTTTGATATTTGATTTTTTTATATAGCTTGAACCTAGCTAGGAAGCGAAGGAGCGCTGTGTATTTTGTAGAGGGTAATCTGAGGTAAAGATGTTTGTGGGATTAGATGTGCCATGGGATGTTCCAGCTTTGGGGGTAGGATGTGATGTGGACATGTAAGGAATCTCGGTGGCACATAGGTATTAATTGAACTGTACACTCTTGCTGTCTTTAACTGCAAGAGCATTGGCGCAGTCCGGACCGCTGCTACTGTTTTGCCCAAGCCATGGCACGATTCTTGGTGGAGTGCGTCCCACCTGAGCCACAAAACATTGCAGGTAGGTAAGCAGGTGTGCAAGCAGTGACTGATGCAAAGACTTGCAAGAGTGGGAGGCAAGGAGGACTGAGTTAACATCAGATACCTCACTTAACAAGCATGTTGGCTGTGTAGCCCAGCCTGTGTTTTTATTTATTTTTATTATTTTGGTAGCACAACTGAGCTATGTGGTTACTGTGCAGAGCTGTTGACTGTTTGGCGGGTGAAGCTGCTGACTTGCCCACACTGTTGTGGGACTAACCGAGGCCCGTTTGACGGCACATTCAAACTGAAGCGCTCACACCCTGCAGAGAAATTAAGCCCAGTGTGGGTAGCAACAGAAATATGCACAGTAGTTTGCGGAACAGGATAGTTCCCTCTCATAAGCAAGAGCATGTTTTAAAGGGAGAAGCATAACATGAACAGGGACTGTGGAGAAAACGGTGTAAAAGGACCTGGCGAGGAGAAGTTACCCTGGAAGACTTGAGGAGTTTATCGTGTGGAGATGAGGTCCTTGCTGGGTAGGCTCCTGTATCTGGTGCTTTAAAGGACTTTGTTGGAGGAAGAATGAACCGTTGATGGGGTGGGTGAATGGGCTGTAATGTTGCACTGCCCAAATAGGCAGTCAAAAAAGACTAACCTGGGCATAGAATGGGGCTCAGGGTAGAACACTATTGCTTGAGTTTGATGGAGGCTGATGTAGACGGTGCACTTCTGAGTAGAGTGTTCTAGCCAGGGTATGGTGGGATGCAGAACTATCAATGCACCTATTTTTCTGGGGTACAGAAACGTGTCTGGGCTTATGTACGTTAAAGGAGGTTTGGCTGTTTTCACGGCACATTCGTTTATAACACTGCTTCTGGTTGTAGAAGCCTACAGTGCATCTCTGTGCTGGCTCAAAGTCTTTCAGCATTCAATTGTGGATAATTAGTCTTGCTCCTCTCATGGCATGTGTATCTGTACCTCTACTTGTGCAATAGAGGTCTCTTCTATTGCATCGTTTTTCATAAAAATGGTCGTCAGTTATGATCCATTTTCGCATTTGTCATTCCTGGTTTATTCGAGCAGACCTGTACACTATGTTAATATTAACTAACTACATTTTTAAATCCGTTATAAGCGATGATGTGTTTAAGAGAATTTATAATTTTTAAGCATTAGCCAATTTCTTAAAAATAACTCAATAGTCTTCGCTCCACTCCACCAGATCTGTTACAGCATCCGAGGCGAACGGGCTTTCCTGCAGTTATGTGGGCAGAATTGCGTGACCTGTTGCATATAAGCGCTCACTGGTGACATGGGGACTACGGTTATAAGTGATTTGTTTTCACTAGCTAATTAAAGAGTTGAAACTTGAAAAAAGCCTCAAAAACTATTCATAGCCTACCTCGCCCCAGAGCGATGCAAAGCTTCACGCCATTCATTCTCCCTAAGCAATATTTAAGCTGGGCGCTATACAAAAATGCCAATTTGTCAAAAAGCATTTATTCACAAAAGATACCTACGATTCTAAAACTTTAGGGCATGCGTCGCCCTAGAGGAAAGATCACATTATTGGGCCCAAGTTACTAAGAAAAGTAACCCCTGAGGGAAATCACTAGATATGTAATGGATTCCCATGTCCTCCGATTCCATAGTTGCTGAATCAAAGAGCGGTAGGTTGGAAGGCCAGTCTATGTCCATCTGGAGGTAATGACCTTGGAGGGACTATCGATTCAAGAATCTCTACCATTCTCTAGTCATAAAAGGTCATGCATGACCTGTAACTTGTCTCTTCTGAGGCACAATACCAGGATTATCGTGTCATTTGGGATTGGACATCCCAGTATTTTCTTAATGATGCCTAGCACCTCTTTTCAGTACCCGGTTAACTTGGGGCAGATGTGTAAGGAATCTCCCCTCAGTTCACACCCCTTCCAACAGTTCTCCTGCATTGCAGGATACATTTTGTGAAACTTATCCGGCTTCTGTTGTATTATCTGTAAATGGCCTCTAGGTTAGAAATTGCTGGGAGCAATTGTCTCCCGATCCAACCCTAGTTTAGCTTAAAACCATTCGTTACCAGGAGCTACACTTGGCTCACCAGGCCAGCCAGTGCCACACAAACATGCATGTGAGACATCAACTTTAAGGATTTGAGAATATACATAAAGAAGAATTAAGACCCATCTAGGGCACATTTAAATATAATGGATCATGCATAATGGACAAAAGTGCGCTGTGTACTCGCGCCTGGTTTCCCAGCAGTAGATCCTGCCTACTGGGTGGTGCCCGACACCCAGGAGCTGGTGTTCGCTCCTCTTTTTTTAACCCTGCGTCCTTGTGATTGGTAGAGCAACAAAAATGCTGTTGATCTTTCCAAAGTTGTGTCCAAGTCTCAATTGGAATGGCCACCTTAATCTAGTCTTCCTCCCTGTAGACCATCTTATGTTAGATTCAGTATTTAAGTATTGCAAGGGGTCAGTAATGCGAGGCAAACAACCGCTTGTTTTTCTATCCAAATTAAACGTTTTAGTAAAAAGTAAAAATGTGCAAATTAATCTTCACTAAACCTACTGTAACAGGGAGCTCCCTACCTAGTCTAAAGTCTAAGGGGGTTACTCCTAGCATCAACAAAACTGGCCCTCGCCCTCACTCTAAACAAAACAGTCAAAGTAAAACAAACAATATGAATAAGAGAATAGCCAACAACCACCGATTTGGATGACCTTCACCTGTAACGTGGTAGATCCCTTCACCAGGATTGCTCAAAGTCAATTTCTCACAAATGTTCAAAAAGTAAAGTCTTGAATTAGTTCTTGTAAGTTCCAAATTAAATAAAAGTTCAAACAAAATTCCACTGGTCACAATTATTTAGCTTTCTGTTGAAAGGTTCCACTTCGAACTCCAACCAAGGTTCCACTTCGAACTCCAACCAGTATGGCACCACTTCAGCCAGCTTTAGGGTGAGCTGCAGTGACAGTTCTGGTAGTTCTACTTCATCTTGAATTGTTAGGTGTTTTAAAGACAAGAGACTGACATCCACAGGTAGGCAAGGCACAGTTCTTTTCTAGGCTATAAGAAAGGGGCCGCCGCTTTGCCTCTTCTGTCTGTCTTATTGCCACCAATACAACCTGCCTCTGCTTCCAGATGGCTCCTCTTTAAATGTCAAGTCTCAGCATTACAGATTGTGAACTTAATCTTCTTACAAGCACCCAGCTCCCTTCCCCAGCTTTATTCACACCTTCATGGTTCAAGTAGCTACACTGTGGGTGTATTGACACTTCCAACTTTCAATGGCACACTTGTATCAGAGGACACTAGACCAACAACTTTAACAAACTCAGAATACAGGTCAATAGATGTCAACATAGCTGGTTTCACTATAGAAAGGATTGGCCTACTAGCTTGGGCAATGCTTGCTCTCGTCAGTTCGACTTCTACATTTAAAAGACTTGTTCTGGAAGTTATAAGGATCAATCTTAAAAATAGAAACCGTTTTAGGTACACGCAACCATTCTTTGAGGAGGAGCCTTTAACATTAAAGACCCATAAAGAATTGTATTCCCCACTTTATTACTACAGGAGCTGGAATGGGTGAAACACTTTCTACCCTCTATGGACCATTGGATAACACACCAGCTATCAGTATAGACAAAGGTAGATGGGTCCTAAATATTACTTTGGACATGGTAAAGGAAGCTATAAAAAAAAATAAACTCCTCAGAATGTAGGGCTTCAGGGCCAAATGGACTCACAAATCAGATCTTTAAATCGGATAACTTCTAGTCCAATATCTTATATAATATCTTCCACAAGATATCACCTCAGGGGTCTTGCCAGAATCATGGAGGGAAGCTGTTGTGATACCCATCCACAAGAGGGTGGGGGCGGGGGGGGCTGGCAGATCAAATTAATTATCACCCAATCTCTCTTCTTGATGCAGACAGCAAAATATTTGCAGGGTTGGTTCTGAAAGACCTGGAATGCTGGGTAAAAAAGTATGCAATTCTCCCAAAGAATCAAATAGGGTTCCGTAAGGTCCCGTCTACCAACCTGAATGGCCTGATGCCAAGTACAGCATTGAGTAAATCCTTTCAGAAAGGAGGGCCATATCTGTTCATGGCCTGGATCGATTTATCCCAGGCCTTCGAGGCAGTTGATAGAGCAAGACTCTGGCAGAAACTGATACAGTGGGGATTCCCTAAACCACTTCTCGCTATAATAATTGAACTCCATAGGTGGCCCTTTCTGAGGATAAGGCTGGATGCTAGAGGTAGTTATCAACTCGCATTTGGACCCAAAAGGGAGTAAGACGGGGTGCTTAGTTGCGCCCTGTCTCTTCAATCTGTATATGGCAGATCTTGTCAAAAGTCTGCAGGCGTGGCCTCTCAAGCCCTATAGTGGGCTCAGAGAGGCTGAATTGGGTAGCATGCGCAGATGGCAATGTGATGCTAGACTATATTGTCCTAAGGCTGCTGAGTCTATTGGACACATTGGGCGAGTAAGTTTTGATTAACAACCTCAGTATAAATCCAGTAAAATCCAAAATAGTAGCCTTTAAAACACCCCTTGGAAAAAAAGAACCCAATTTTACCCGGAGGCTGTCTGACCAAGTCGTACCAATTGGCAAGGAGGTCCTATACTTGAGATTTAATGTTCGTTCCTTTCCTTCACAGGGATACGTATAGGGTATCAATCAGTCGACCCAGAAGGATCGTAAAAGTCACATACAGAAATGACATAACAGAACAGATTTGTTTCTATACGAAAGGAACAGTGCAATTTAAAATGTGTTAAACTATAAAAAGGTCCCATTAAAAGGTCCAAAACCAATGGATCTCTCACTGGTAAAGCTAAAAATGAAGATCTCTTCTTCCAAGCTTGCAACAAGAAGGTTCCAGTACAATAATGTGATAATTCACTTTCTCCCGCCAGGCAAAGACAAGGCCACTTCGACCATTTTCACATGCAATTATTTAAAAAGTCGTATCAACCAGTTTCTCCCGATGTTGGCATAGGCTGGACAGAACAGGATAAAGTGCACAGTGCTCTCTTCTTCCTTGGGACAAAACGGACAAACTGCTGGATTACTTGGGTTCCAGGGGTACTTTAGACTAGCCAATGGTAATACACCAATACACAATTTCATGTATAGGGCCTTCATTAACTTCACCTGCATACTATCCAGATCACTTTCAAAGCCAGGGAAGCCAGGGCAATTCTCCAGGATAGATAGGGGCCCAAACATGCTGAGCATATCACTTTCGCTCTGGACTCTCTCTCCCATCCGAACTACATTGACCTTTTTGAATACCACTTTGAAATTATTTGGGATCGAATCAGGCTGCAGCCAGTAGCCTTCCATCCCCATTGGGACCAGCTCTTTTCTTATGGCTCAAACCCAGGGCAGATCACGCCCTTCCGGGAGAGTCAAAACATCCCATTACAGCCCTTCTATAGTGATCCATAGGGACATTAGCCTGGTTCAACAAAGCCAATGCCCTGCAAGCCCAGTTCCCACAAAACAGGGATATTGGGCACATTGGCCGGCTGCCCCAATATGGACTTTAAAAAGGTCAACTCCGCCACCTGGAGCATGCCTAGATTACACATGCCCCAGAGCTATGCTCCATAAAGGGCAGCCTGCCCTATCCGTCTCAGATAAATCTGTATAATGACACCAACTGGACCTGTCCCATGGGCCTGCATAAATCGGAGTACAGCCGCACCACACTTAGTCAATTTTAGCCCTGCCCGCCTTACCTGGTTACTCAAGGGACAGTTGGCCATTTCTCTGCCCCCCCCCCCCCCCGATAGTCCTAGCTCATTACCTGCTCGATAATGCCACCTCTCAGACTTTCAGCCCAGGGATTTTCCAGGTTCCCTTTTTGCTGAAAATCATTGACTATTTTCTGCATGTTTATTGCAAGCCCATTTTCCTCACAAAAACATTCAAAGGTTGCCAGTTGTCTTTGAAGAAAACTAGGAGTCAGTGAGAGGAGACCTGCATCATGCGCAAATTGGAGGATAGGTATTGGCTTGCATGTAAGCAATGGGGCATCATTCTGGTCACACACCAAGCAAACAATAACCCCATTAACAAAGAGGTAAAACAGGATGGGCGCAAGGGCACAACCCTGAGGCCCACCTCTATTTTAATTCTTGAAGATGTCTGGCCATCTGGTGTGTACCTAATTATAGCCCCATTATTATAAAAAGTGACTGTATGCCTCTTAAAAGACCGATAGGAAGACCCTTGTTAATCAGCGCATTCCACAGTTTTGCTCTAGGTACACTGTTAATAGCAGTCTTCAAATCCACAAAAACTGTATATATGTTCATGGATTTTAATGCCACATACTTGTCCAAACTCAGTTGGATTTATAAACACAGGCTCCTGGAAAAAAAACTATTCTGCCCAGGAAGGCTTCATGATACACAGAAATGCAAGTGAACGGGTCTTTAAAACTGGCATGCCCCCTTACTGTTCAAACACCCTTCACACATAAAAATCAAGTACTACACCTAAATATTTTGAATACTAGTTTTTATAATTTGCAGCATCTATTTGTATATTGCTTTAGGTATAGTGCTGAACATCATGGGTTACAGGGTAAAGTAATACAGATTTACAAGACAACAGACATCAAGTCGAATTACTTATACAGTGAACAAAGTTCAGATTTCTACTGTCGCTGCATAACGACAGAGGTCAAAAACACAAACAATTGGAACAGGTATACAAAATATATTTCGGTACAATATAGTGAGAGCATTGGTAACCCTGATTGGAGAAAGGTTTGTCTACACCAAGGTGTTTCAGCCGTCTATAGGGGCTGAATATGGCGCATATTTGTCACGGCCTTCATCAGTACGGAGAGAACAGTATGGTCAGGATGTTCAGAAGGTACTGAAAAGAGGTGAATAAGATTCAGTAAGGGGAGTGCTGAGCAAACGATTGTAAAACTGAGAAAAATCACTCGGTGTCTCATATGACTAGTGGACACGGCTTACCTGTGGGGTATGATTTAGATCACAGATGAAACCATGGGAAAAGGAATATCTCATTGAGCGAGGTCGCTGTGGACTTCTGTTGGTAGAGAGGGAATGAAAGTAGGAGAGCTAAGTATTGTCTCCTAGTCCTTTATAAAATTGGGGCACATCTCAGTTGGGCAAAATTAGAAAGTCAGAGACACGCATAAGTGCGCTTACCTAAACGTAGGTAGCTGTTGACTTTCACACACAATATGTGTGTGGCTGAGCTGGATCCTAGGAAACCGTGCCCTAGGAAGAGACACACAGTCGGTAAGTAAGGTGGCTACTACTAAATAACCCAACGCATAGAAGCGATCTATTGAAGAAGATGGCAGCATCTGTATTACCTGTAGTGGCACTTGTCTAGATGTGGGCCAGGGAGAGATTAATGCGCCCGGACTCCTTTTGCCCGTCAGGATAAGCGGAGTGGTGGACTCCTTTTGCCCGTCAGGATAAGCGGAGTGGTAGTAGATGCAAGCTCCTTCTTCAGTAGCAGACACGGCACTGCAGCATTGCTGATGCGGTTGCTAGGTCACGCAGCAATATGTACAGGCGGCCATCTTGGAGCGGTATACTAGGCTGGTGCAAAAAAGACAGTCCTTATCTGCCTAATACGTGCGTGAAAAATCAAATTAAGCAATTGTAGTGGCCGTGGTAGAGGGGTACATAAATGTTGTAGAATTAAAACAAATGTGTACAGCCGTTGCCATAGTAACAGCACGGCGTGTACTCTACAATAAACCCACAATCGAGTGGCAGTCGAAAATTAAACATGCTACCATCAATCTCCGTTAAAAGGCTGGTGTGATCGTGTCCACTGCCGGTGGCGGGTCATGCTCACAAACGACAGTATGTGAGAGGGAGCTGTACTCTGTCTATAGAGCCATAGTCCACGCGTTAGCCAGAGTTGCATATCATGGCTCTGGAAAAAGACTGAGCGCATCTCTAAGGGGTAGTGTTAGCAGGAAGCACTAATTAGAAATCCAAAGTGACAGGTACATGAATGTAGGGAGTTCTAGATGAACCATCATTTGTTGAAGGCATAAAGGGATATCTCCTTTCAGTAAAACCGGGTATATTATACACCTCTGTGGGGTCTAGTTATGGATGTCTGATCTAGGGGCACACAGTACACAGCATAACGCAGTCTTACATTATCATTCGGATCTAGTAACATGCAAAAACTAGATGGAGAACACATGTATTACAGGAAAGATTTCCACTCAACAGACACATTGAGCCCCGACTGTACAGTATCCAGTTTGTGGACCCACCTCTGTTCTAATTGGGTTAGGGTCTTCTTGAGATCTCCCACCCTTATGGTGGGAGTCACTTTTTGAATGATAAACCATCTTAAATCTCTATATGATTCTTCTTAGTGAAGTGATGTACCAGAGGTTTATCAGGGATCTTATTCCTAATGCACGATCGGCGCTCTGATATGCACATTTTGATCGGGCAGATGGTTTTGCTACATACAGTAGGTTACATGGGCATTGTATGATGTAAATGACGCCTTTAGTATTGCAGTTAGTGTGTTCCTTCATTGTCCACTTGATGTTTCTGTGTTCAAAATTTTTTTTCTGTAGTGTCAGTCTACAAACAACGCACTTGCCACATTTGTAGTGTCCGACAACAGGAGTAAGGTTCCACAGGATGTTATTGACTCGTGGGGGTGGTTCTAGAAAGGTATATACAAGAGAGTCTTTTAAATTCTTATTCTTTTTGAAAGAGAAACATGGTAATTTGCTCAATGTCCCTGCTTGTTTGACTAGATGCCAATTCTTCTTGATAGTCTTCTGTAGCAAATTGCTTAATGGACTGAAAGTGGTGACACAAACTAGCCTTTCCAGTTCTTTTTTGGGCTTCTTCTCTAGGCAAACCTCTCTGGGGGTGTGTGTTGCCCTTTTTCTCGCTTCTCTGATCGCCTTTCGGGGGTAACCTCTTTCTGACAGCCTTGTCTGCAGGTCTTCTGCATGTTTTCTGACCCTATCCACTTCAGTACAATTCCTTTGAATCTGTAAAAATTGGCGATAGGGCAAATTATATTTGAGGCCAAGCGGATGATAACTCTGGAAATGTAATAAGCGGTTACGGTCCGTCGGTTTCCGGTATAATTCGGTCTTCAGGTATTCCCGTCCTGTATATGTGGAGATCCAGAAAATCGATCTGGTGGTAGTCCCATTGCATGTTAACTTTAATGTGTGGATTACGTTGGTTAATCCATTGGTGGAAATTATGTAATTCAATCAAAGATCCATTCCATATTAGTATTACGTCGTCTATGTAACGTTTCCATAAGCCGACGTTTGGTAGGAAAGGATTCTCATTTGAGAAGAATATGTTGGTTCTCTCATATTGGGCAATAAATAGGTTAGTGATGTCAGGGGCAAAAGTGGCCCCCATGCTCACCCCTTTGCTTTGTTTGTAGATCTGATCGTGAAAAAGGAAGACATTATCGGACATCGCAAGTCAGGTGCATTCCAGGATATACTCTGTTGGGGTCGAATTGACGTTACTTATCGGGTTGAGGACGTCTCGGATGGCCTCTAGACCTTCAGTCTGTAGGATAGACGTACACAAAGCTTCAACGTCCAAGGTGGCAAGCAGGCTATTAGGTCTTAAGTGGACTTTATCGAGTAAGTTGATGGTGCTGGTAGTGTCTTTGAGATAAGAAGGCATTTGAAATACAAAGGGTTTTAAGAAAAGAAAAGAAATTCGGTGTAGAGGGATAGTGGTTCAAGTAGTGATTCACATGCGGATACAATGGGTCTCCCTGGTGGTTTCTGGGCATCCTTATGTATTTTAGGTAGGATATATAAAAGGCTGGTATCCGTGGATGGGTTTTATTCAAAAGTTATTTTTCATCCTCAGATATCCAGCCTTGGTCAAAAGCATGTTGGGTAAGGCATTTGATCTCTTGTAGTTCTCTGGTGGGTTCCCAGCGACCAGAGGGACATCTAGTGAAGAGTAACCCATCAAACGGGATAACACCACTGGTCTGAAACAGAAATCTGCCTTCTTTCCGCCTCCTTATACTACCCCCATGTGAAATCTAAGCCTTTTTATAAGAATAGTAACAAGGACAGTCATGGCAGGTTTCTCTATGCAGAATTTCTACCAGGACAATTTGGACCGAGAAGAAAGAATGGCCCCAAGAACTCTACAAATGGATAAAACCATCACAATCAAACCGGCTGACAAAGGTAGTTGTTTGGGATACCGCCGACTATGATACTGAATGTTTGTGGCTCCTGGGCGACCGAGGAGCATATAGACCTCTAAACCATGATCCCACCAGAGAACTACAAGAGGAGATCAAAAACCTTACCCAACATGCTTTTGAACAAGGCTGGATATGTGAGGATGAACAACAATATTTTAATAAAACCCATCCACGGATAGCAGCCTTTTATATCCTACCTAAAATACATAAGGATGCCCCGAAACCACCAGGGAGACCCATTGTATCCGCATGTGAATCACTACTGGAACCACTATCCCTCTACACCAATTTTTTCTTAAAACCCTTTGTATTTCAAATGCCTTATTATCTCAAAGACACTACCAGCACCATCAATTTACTCGATAAACTCCACTTAAGACATAATAGCCTGCTTGCCACCATGGACGTTGAAGCTTTGTATACTTCTATCCCACAGGCTGAAGGCCTAGAGGCCACCGAGACGTCCTCAACCTGAGAAGTAACGTCAAAACAAACCCAACAGAGTTTATCCTGGAATGCACCAGACTTGCGATGTCCGAAAATGTCATGCTTTTTCACGATCAGATCTACAAACAAACCAAAGCGGTGAGCATGGGGGCCACTTTTGCCCGACATCACTAACCTATTTATGGCCCAAAATAAGAATCCTTTCCTACCAGACATCGACTTATGGAAAAGTTACATAGACGACGTAATACTAATATGGAATGGATCTTTGATTGAATTACATAATTTCCACCAATGGATTAACCAACGTAATCCACCCATTAAATTTACCATGCAATGGGACTACCACCAGATCGATTTTCTGGATCTCCACATATACAGGGGAACACCTGAAGACCGAATTATACCGGAAACCGATGGACCGTAACAGCTTCATTTCCAGAGCCATCCTCCGCTTGGCCTATAGCCAATTTTTACGGATTCGAAGGAATTGTACCAAAGTGGACAGGTTCAGAAAACATGCAGAAGACCTGCAGACAAGGCTGTCAGAAAAAAGTTACCTCCAAAAGGCGATCAGAGAAGCGAGAAAAAGGGCAACACACACCCCCAGAGAGGTTTGCCTAGAGAAGCCCAAAAAAGAACTGGAAAGGCTAGTTTGTGTCACCACTTTCAGTCCATTAAGCAATTTGCTACAGAAGACTATCAAGAAGAATTGGCATCTAGTCAAACAAGCAGGGACATTGAGCAAATTACCCTGTTTTGCTTTCAAAAAGAACAAGAATTTAAAAGACTCTTGTACATACCTTTGTAGAACCACCCCCACGAGCCAATAACACCCTGTGGAACCTTCCTCCTGTCTGACACTAAAAATGTGGCAAGTGTGTTGCTTGTACACCGACACTACAGAAGAAAAACTTTTGAACACCAAAACATCAAGTGGACAATTAAGGAACACACTAACTGCAATACTAAAGGCGTCATGTACATCATACAATGCCCGTGTGATCTACTGAATGCGGGCAAAACTATCCACCCGATCAAAATGTGCATATCAGAGCACGGATCGTGCATTAGGAATAAGATCCCTGATAAACCTCTGGTAGATCACTTCAGTAAGAAGAATCAAAGATACATATTTAAGATGGTTTATCATTCAAAAAGTGACATCCAGCATACGGGAGGGGTGTGGATAGATCTCAACAAGACCCTAACCCAATTAGAAGAGAGGTGGGTCCACAAACTGGATACTGTACAGTCGGGGCTCAATGTCTCTGTTGAGTGGAAATCTTTCCTCTAATGAATCATTTTGAGCATTCCAGCATACATGTGTTCTCCATCTAGCTTTTGCATGTTACTAGATCCGAATGATAATGTAAGACTATGCATTATGCTGTGTACTGTGTGCCCCTAGATCGGACATCCATAACTAGACCCCACAGAGGTGTATAACATTACTAACCTACCCGGTTTTACCGAAAGGAGATCTCCCTTTATGCCTTCAACAAATGATTGTTCATCTAGAACTCCCTACATTCATGTACCTGTCACTTTGGATTTCTAATTAGTGCTTCCTGCTAACACTACCCTTTAGACATGCGCTCAGTCTTTTTCCAGAGCCATGATATGTAACTCTGGCTAACGCGTGGACTGTGGCTCTATAGACAGAGTACAGCTCCCTCTCACATACTGTCGATGGGGAGCATGACCTGCCACCGGCAGTGGACACGATCACACCAGCCTTTTAATGGAGATTGATGGCAGCATGTTTAATTTTCGACCGCCACTCGATTGTGGGGTTTTTGTAGAGTACACGCCGTGCCGTTACTATGGCAACGGCTGTACACATTTGTTATAATTCTACAACATTTATGTACCCCTCTATCACATCCGCTACAATTGCTTCATTTGATTTTTCATGCACGTATTAGGCAGATATGGACCGTCTTTCTTGCACCAGCCAAGTATACTGCTCAAAGATGCGCGACCGGTACATATTGCTGCGTGACCTAGCAACCACGTTAGCAACGCTGCAGTGCCGTGTCTGCTACTGAAGAAGGAGCTTGCATCTACTACTGCTCCGCTTATCCTGACGGGCAAAAGGAGCCAGGGTGCATTAATCGCTCCCTTGCCCACATCTAGACAAGTGCCACTACTGGTAATACAGACGCTGCCATCTTCTTTAATAGATCGCTTCTATGCGTTGGGTTATTTAGTAGTAGCCACCTTACTTAGCGCCTGTGTCTTTTCCTAGGGCACAGTTTCCTAGGATCCAGCTCAGCCACACACATTGCGTGTGAAAGTCAACAGCTACCTATGTTAAGGTAAGCGCGCGTATGCGTGTCTGCCCGACTTTCTAATTTTGCACAACTGAGATGTGCACCACTTTTATAAAGGACTAGGAGACAATACTTGGCTCTCCTACTTTCATTCCCTCTCTACCAACAGGAGTCCACTGCGACCTTGATCGATGAGCTATTCCTTTTCCCATTGTTTCATCTGTGGTCTAAATCATACCCGATTTTTCTCACTTTTACAATTATGTTTGCTCAGCACTCTCCTTACTGAATCTCATTCACCTCTTTTCAACACCTTCTGAACATCCCGACCATACTGTTCTCTCCGTCCTGATGAAGGCTGTGACAGATATGCAGCATATTCAGCCCCTATAGACGGCCGAAACACCTTGGTGTAGACAAACCTTTCTCCAATCACAGTGTTACCAATGCTCTCACTATACTGTACCGAAATATATTTTGTATACCTGTTCCAATTGTTTGTGTTTTTGACCCCTGTCGTTATGCATCGACAGTACAAATCTGCACTTTGTTCACTGTAGAAGTAATTCGACTTGATGTCTGTTGTCTTGTGTAAATCTGTATTACTTTACCCTGTAACCCATGATGTTCAGCACTCTACCTAGCATAGATGCTGCAAAATATAAAACCAGTATTCAAAATATTTAGGTGTAGTACTTGATTTTTATGTGTCAAGGGTGTTTGAACAGCAAGGGGGCATGCCAGTTTCACAAACTCAGTTGGAGCCTCTGATCTACTGTGCTGATAACGCACTGGAAGCCCGCCTGCAGATGAGGCAGAACCCCCACCTCCATGCTCTATGCCATTAAATGCCCAAGGACCACCTTGGCAAACACTTTGGCCTCTGCATCCAGGAGGGGAATTAATTGGTACTTAGCTAAACATCCCCCCTCTCCCATCCCCTGCTTGAAAGTGGGGGACCAAGCTAGCTTGGGTACATGAGTAGGGTATTGGCCGTCAGCAAAACATTAAAGTGCTTGTGCAAATTCGGAATCCATATTGCCAGCTCCTGCCTGTACCACTCTGTCGGGAGACTATCGTGGAGGGCAAACTGATCCAACTTGGGAGTCAAATGAATTCCAGTTTTTGTAAGTTCTCTCTACTACCATCACTCGGTATCTGGAAACGATGACATTCTCACAAAGAAAAGGATGTAGCCGTGTAGAAAGCATACAAATATATTTCAGTGGCCGTTCTTTATTCAAATGTATCCATGTACCCTTAAGCACCGGGTGAAACCCAATAATGAACACAAACCAGAAACAATGGAAACGCAGAGAAAACATGGTGGAAAGTTGGAGTCTAGGATGTGCTTGAGCGGTTAGTGCTGTGGAGTATGTTTAGCTCACCATGGGATGGGGATGCATACCTCTCAACTCGCACGCTTTTGGCGGATGTCACCCACCACTTTGGCAGCTCTCTCACCCGCCAAGCTCCCTACCAATGGGCGTTCACCCGCCAAATACAAAATAGTCTTTTTTTCACCCGCCCAGGGGCCAGGAAAGTTTGAGCGCTATGCCATACGTGGGCTCTATGCATTTCGGTGCTGGACTGCCCATGTGCCCGGGACAACGACAAATAAATACAGGTTGTGTTTGTGTGTCGTCACAATATGCCCCAACCAATATGACCCAACTTCAGTAACACTTATATTACATTTGGTATTTCCATTCTCTTGGCGTAACGCAGTGTCTGTTCAGTTCAACGGTTTTCATGAATTGAAATTACATGTTCCTTTGTCCATTTTTAAAATGGTGAACCTTTGCGGGTATTACACACATCCCGTACCTCAATCCATAGAGAATCATCCCTTTCTTCTAAGGACGAACAACAATTGAGCCTTCTTAGGAAAGTGTATGCCAAGTTTAATTTTGGTAAATGAAAGCCACAAACCAAAAACATACCGTACAGGAAGCCTTGGTGCGAACAGCCAACAAGCAACATCAAAAGCAGTGAGTGACCTTCATTCCATAGGAGCGATTAGCCCGGCCGTCCAACGTGGCATTCTAAATGTTCGAAAAATAAAAATTGTTTGCTGGCATCCAGCAATGCCACACTATCGTGAATACTTTTCGCTCATCGACATTGATAGTGATTTAGTTATTTTAGGGCAACAGTTCCAGTTAGAGTCCTCCCCAATGTCACGTCTGCGTGCGCCCTGTTTTCGCTGAGGAATGTCCTCTGTGAATAACGTGAGACACTGACAAGTCATAAATCCGAGTGCCCTTCCATCTCCACTGAACTTCCCGTGAACTAACAAATGTTGGGGGAGAGTTGGTATAACCAGCATCCCTGCACCATTCTCGTACCGCGCAAATGGCGTATAAGCTAAGGTGGGAGACATCTCCACCCCTCCTGTATCTATTTGCATCACCCATGTTTCATATAAGTGTATTAACTTTGTGCTAATGTGTATACTTTGAATTCCATTTTGTGTCCTTCCAAACGCCATCTTTTTCTAGGCCCTCTGCCCATCTTGCGAAATGTTCACTCTCCCTCTCCTAGCGCAGCACACAGCCAGCCCCCACCACCTCTGTCAGCTCAGCATGTCTCCTGTTCCCACGGAAATGCAGCTAGTATTTTTGTAAGTAGCAAGTATCGAGCCCTGACAAAATGACACCAACAGCCCCCTTTCATGCGCGTGTTTTGCTTACAGTCATTAGTTCTTCCATGTCAAGTTTGTTATTTAGCTTCCGTCTCATTCCCTAGTGGGACGCGCATTTATTCTGTCTATTTGGACACGTGCATGCCAAGGCAACTGCAGACCCCACAGTTGCCTTCATGCTGATATCCATCTGACCCTGCCCTGTCCTGATCAGTGAAGGACCCACAAGAGCTGGGCGAAAGCGGGAAGGGGGAAAACAGTTACCCTGTATGGCATCCTCCAAAAGGCACCTCTTGCAAAAAACAAAACAAAATAATTGACAGAGGATACATTTGGAAAGACAATTTGGATGCTTAATACTTTTAAATAGCTTTGAAATTCAAGTTAAATAGATTTCCATTGGTCATGTACAGACATTGTGGAACATACACACCGCTGTTAATCATTTATACCGGAAAGTCAACTGTTCAACAAATTCCACTTTTGATGGACAGGGCTCGTTTGCAATGTGTTGTGGCAATGTACGTGTCCTAGGAACAAAATCAGGATCGATTCCATGAGTATGCATGTCCAACACACTCAAAGTGAGATCTTTCACAAAATCGAATTCCATTTCCTGGTATATCGGCTTGGCAACACATTTTTTGCTTCTTTTGGAAAAGGCCATTGTGTAACGAAGCATCCCAAAGTTTCCTGCAGTTCTCGATTGTGCTCTGCCTAGATTCTCGTGATGCGGTAATACGGCTTGTAATGTTCGATACTGCATATCGTCTATGCCAAAATGCAACCTCTTGGGCCTGTACTTTAGGCACATATTGTGGAACACCTCCAAATCTCCAGTGTGACAGAATTCTGGGAGTCCCTTCAGGTCTCTTGAAAGTTTTATCAAACAATCTTAAGAGCTTTGTGTGGAGGTGAAGATAGAACCAATCACTTCTTGTGTTCCTGTTCCTCCGATAAAGGTCCATATGCACATTGGTGAAAATGTTGGTTTTCTGTTCATGTGTGGAAGTTGGAACAGTGGTGCATCAATGAGCGCCATTTTTCAAGTAGAATTTCCACAGACCCATCACAAGATTTGGCGCTCCACCAAAGATGGTTGCTGAAAGACTGGTACCACTAAAATATTTTCAGAACCTTTTTTGTTTTTTTTTTACCAGCAGCTGTGTTTATTTTATTGATTAATGGCAACGTGCCATACATCAAATTGATGGCGAATGTTTGGAAACTGCTCTCGCATGACCTTGGCTATTGAAACATGTCTGTCAGTGGCTATGAGGTCTATTTGCATTCCCTTCAATTGAAGATGCGAGGGATTTGATGAGACCAAGTTTCTCCATGGCCACTGAGGATTTACTTTGGGACACCTGCACGACCTCCGAACTCACAATATTTTTAGTTTCCATGTCCTGAAAGTGATATGTGCAGTACTTTGCTGAAAATCCGGGGCTGTCACATGGTCCATCGCCAGCTAGCCTGAACCGTTTGCCAGAGAATGTCCTTTCAATTGTCATTGTTAAATTTTCCAGGCTTGACTAATAGCAGGAAATAAGAATTCTCTTTGATATTTATAGCACTGCGTTTTAGTAAGGAACTAAGTCCCACAAATTGACAGAAACTGGACAACTTACTAAAAGTCGAACCACTGAAAAGTAAAGCTGCTGAACACAGTAGATTTCCAGCTGGCACTTTGCCCAGCATCGGTTGAGCGACCATGAAAATGTATCATGGAGGTGGGCACAGGTGGGTTGTATGTTCAGGTTAGTGCCTTGTAATACACGAGTCACAATCACAAATGGCTCCCTGCATGTTTTCCCCCTCACTGGATGGACATTTCAGCATCAGTATAATCTCTTCGAGGCAGCTGTCTAATACAATGTATTTATGCTCCTTTATTAGCCAATTGTCCTGCATGATTGTGGTTTGTGACTCAACTGTGGTGGACTTCATCTTGTCGAGTTCTCACATTGTAGCAATGGCCCAACATGCTTTTCTTGCTTCGCCGGTCACATTCAATTCATTTTCTGGCCATTGGGCATCAGCATCTCGAGTATGCTTATTGACTGGACCACGCTGCGCCTCAAATAGTAGTTGCTCCATGGTGAAATCTGTTTGGCAAGCAGCATCTTTGGTTTCATTTGTCTGAGTCTTAATACTTCTTTTCCTTCTGGGCCTCTAGGAGATGGGCTGTAAAAACATGTTTGTAAATCACACATACAATAGATAGCACTTTAGATTAAAAAAAAAAAAATGTTATGAAGAAAACACCAGCTCAAAACACTTCTAAACGAGATTGTTAGTTACCCTTGTTTTCTTGATTTTCTGTGAAACCGTGTTCTACTCTGTAACGAGCGCACCAGCAAGCTGGTCCACCACCTCTAATCCATGCGCCTCCTCTTCTAATTCCCGACCTTGTATAGATTCCTTGAATAGAATTATTATTTTTTAGTTATGAATAGTCGAACATATTTGAAATCAAAATCTTTCATCGCACACATAGCTTACATATATACCCTCGTACACAGTGTACGTCATTTAGTCAAAATAGACATTTCAAATTTCACCCAATTGATGGCATGTTTACTCGATCAGAGATCACTATGCAAAACATACTGATTGTAATGTTGCACTCAAAACATTTTGCAATGTATTCTGCATTAGGGTAGAAATTGTAACGTTAGAACTGGAATGATAAAAGTTTGAAACACTGCACGTTTATATGAAGGTCACTGTCTAATAGTATCCGATGTCGGATTTACTTTCTTTTATTCAAGGGAACCGTCAGTACACATACCTCATACTCTGGACCAGCTAATTGTAGTCGAAGTACCAACATCCCACTGTAACACATTACTTGTTTTAGTATGGATGAAAACAGCAAAATGGAACAGAGACAATAGGATGCAGACAATTGTACATATAAAGAGAAACCCATGGCACATAATGTAAACAAATTACAGGATACATAAATAATTTCATATTTTAAAATCCAAGCATAATACATTCTCGTAATAGAAAAGTGAAATAATATTACCTGATAAGCAGTGGAATTTGTTGTTGTCGACTCTGGAAAAGACATGGATGCAGAATCTTGCTCCTTCATTTTCAGTGCATTGTCACAAAGTGGTAAAAGGGAAAATTACATTTGCATTAGATATGTGGGAAGATCCAACTCTCAATAATATGAACTTCTGCAAGTCTTTAGGGCTCACTATTGGTATACTGGATGTGTCGGAGGCGTCGTCACTTGCGAGGGTCTGTGCTTCCGTCAGTATGCTTTCCTAAAGAAATGGACATGTGAAGCAACCGATTACGAAAAGATTATGCTTATTTCAAAGGGCACTATGGCATAGTTTTCTATGGTCATAATTACTTTCTATGACGCTCCTAAAACCAGGGACAGATGTCTAGCAAAATGTGGTGTAGTTATAAATACAATCTAGTAAATATGCAAAGTTTTGTAAGAAACATTTACATGAAAGCACCAATCTGTTGATGTAGTGACCTGTTCAGTACCCCAAGGCCTACAGCCAATTCATCATCCAGGACTCTCCTGGTCCAGCGTGTGCAATAAAATAAGAATTGCATTTGGAAGCAATGTACGAGACGTTCTGAGTCGATGCTTTTTTGTGTCATGCGAATGGTCGTACATATCTGGGGTAAAGTGCAGGCTGCAGATGCAGAATCAATTGGCCCTCAAGTCTCCCAAGACATCCTGGGATCTACTTTCAAGCTGGTCTACCGGAAATCCACAATATTGAACCCAGGCTCTTATTAGATCAATATTCCTTGGGAATGTATGCATGATAGTGCCCTTACTTTTGTCATGGCTCTTAGAACGGCAACAGAAAACCATACAAGCAGGAATTCTTTAAAAATCTGTATAAAAATAAGTACACATTATAAAACAAATTCTACTGAATGCATGAGATTGACAGAATTATATCAAAGTTTTCTATGCAATGTTTGTTTTGGTCAAAGAAGCAAAACATGTGTAGCATAGTCAAATATACACTGGGATAACTTTCATACAGAATTGATTGATGCAACGGAAATCATAACGTTTCACCCAGTGAATGTACTTTCATGCATCAAAAGGAAACATGCTTATAGACATGGTCCTAGAAAGATGCAATTCTATCACAACTGACACTGATGAAATTTGCTATATATCGAGATCTGAACACTTTAAACACTAGACCATGGTAAAGTCATTGAGATGAATGAACACTAC
The DNA here is from genome assembly GCF_040938575.1 of Ambystoma mexicanum. Taxonomy (NCBI): domain Eukaryota; kingdom Metazoa; phylum Chordata; class Amphibia; order Caudata; family Ambystomatidae; genus Ambystoma; species Ambystoma mexicanum. Next base: position 514,188,767 of record NC_090925.1, read on the forward strand.
TCTACTGGTACATTCGTTCGAATTAGGTACAATTTTGAGATCAGAAAGAGAGGATTAGGTGGCTTGCCCTTACCTTGACCAACAAACAGTTCGATTCAGCAAGCAGGATAGTTAGTAGCTGGAGAACAGGTAGCACGATAGCAAGTTGACTTCCAGTGCTCACAGATGTTCTCAGGATAAATATCAAGGGGTTTATAAAGAATTAGAAAAGTGGGTGTGTATGTGAATGAGTGACATGTTTCTGGGGCAGTCTGAATCGGAGGAGCCTGGCTGGAGATACTGGGTCTGTGGAGCCCATGTGAAAAATGGCCCCTGTGCAGAAGATACCTTTGAAGAGTACATGGTGTTCGGCACCTTGCCCGTTCCCATCCTGCCAGCCCCCTCGGGAGGGCAGGGCCACAGATATGAACTGCCATGGATAGTGGAGGGGGGATAGATGGCCAAGAGGCATGCAGAAAAGGGCCCGGGAACACTGCTGAATGGAGACAACACACATGTGGATTGCAGGGGCGCAGTCTGCTTCAGGGGAGCCTGCCTGGATACACTGGGTCTGGGGAGGTCATGTGAACAATGGCCCCTGCGCGGAAGAGACCTCTGAAGTGGTGTTTGGCACCTTGGCCGTTCCCATCCTGCCAGGACAAGAGAGCGTGTCCTTGAGTCACTGAAAAATTGAAACAACTATTCATAAAAGTTGATTAGTATTTTATTTTGGATGTGATGGCACAAATGTACTACAAATTGCATACTTTGGGTTGTAGCACACCGTGTGGGAAAATCCCCTGTACTGACCACGGTCAGTGGGGAATTTGTCACGAATGGCTCCAACGACACAGGCGGGTATTACTCCAACACTGAATCCAAGCCTCCCATGTAGCCACCATGTAAACGCACAATAGGCCACCAGCCTGTACCACCTGTGGAAGAGAAACATACAAACTGTATTTAATGCATAATGCATAGTAGCCGTGTCTCGTCTTCCGATATGTAGGCCAAGCATCCAGAGTTTTCTTTGCAGCAGCAGTTCCCCTCCTCCGTTGGTATTGCCTCACACCGATTGCAGGTACCCCAGGTGGACACTCCTACCATGCGACTAGGCTCCGGCTCATGATCCGGTGATTCGTCCTCCCAACTGTCATCAGATGTCCCACTGTTTCCGCATCTTTCTGTTTCAACTAATTCCACCTCTGAATACTCCGGCTCGTACTGGTAGAGCTGCATTGCTGCCATTATACAACAAAATTAAAATGGATAGTAATGCTAGTACTAATATCGGTTTACTCGGGCTACGAGCAACGAAGATAGCTCAACAGATCAGAAACGAGTCACAGGATACACACAAAAAAACAGTGAATCGACTGAAAAAGCAACTGTCTGATGAGAAGTGTACTTCTTGAGGAAAAAGACATCTTGCCATTTCCATGGAAACATGTCATTCGCTGCAGCACATTAGCTAGAGACTTTGACACGAGACGTACATTCGCATTGTGAAATGGGCCGTACGCATCTAGTGATGTCAGCTTCAGGGGCGAGGGATATGATTTAGTGCCGCCAGGGCAGTTCACCTTAGGGCGATGCGGCAATGGATAAGATTAGCAAAAGATGGCCACGCCCCGCTGTCTGATTTTGCATGTGTAAGTGTGAGGAAAATGAAGGTCACATGCATAGGATTTTTTTTTATTTTTTTATAAGATCGATCAATGTATGCTTATAACGACTTGCCTGATCCATCGGGACAATAACATTTTTGAGCGCACTATTCCTTTAACCCAGGAATAAAACAATAAATAAACAATAAACTGGGATAAGTTAGAGGGGTTATTCTGGAAAAACTATCTCTCCTTCCGTCCCTCCCGGTATCATCGGTTAGGTATGAATTGGGCCTTCTAGCTCTCCGCTCACATATACAGTGGAGAAAACTGTAAACAGATTAATCTGGGTACCACAAGTAAAACACACTGTATGAAGATGTGAAAATAGAACTTGCTAAGAACGGGAACCTCTTTCTGTGGCGTCTGGCTCAATATGCTCTCGAAATCCCGAGTTCCTGTGAATGCGATGTAAGTGACCTCACCAATAAGCCAATGTATGTTAAAAAGCTCTTAAAGAGAAAGGAGAAATCTAAAAAATGGTCACAGTCCCTCTCATTGCATGGCAAACCACAGGCATACTTACCTGGTTATTTGAGGCATTTCCCAAGTGCCATAGGTCGATCGGACTTCTTAAGTCAGCTCAACTTATTACCCACAAGGGAAATCTTTTTCAAGACACAAGGATCTATATAGTGACAATCTGTGCCAACGTTGCAACCATTCATGTGCAGAGACAGTGAGACATGTCCTGATTGATTGCGCAGGCACACGCGCTGAGAGGGTGAAAAGGTTCGTGAAATTTGGGGACAAGGACTGGAGGCTGGCGACTCAATCATTTTGTTCAAGCCACGAAAGCCTCTTGACTTGGGAAGGGCATTTCTCAGTGAATTGGGTCTTCTAAAATGACGATTGACTGAAGTGTTTTATTCTCTCATTTGCTCTTTGCTTTCACGCCCTCCCTTTCTTTTAACATATATGCATTGTAATGTCTGTTTTAATATTGTAATTTTTGAAAAGTCTTTTTTTTACTATAACCCAATAAATAAAAATATAAAATTACTACAGAGTTCTACTCTGGCTCAGGTCGGAATCAGAATTGTTTACACGCAACCTTTCTTTGATAGATCTACCTTGTAATACTGTGAAAGTCAGCTTTCAGTTTCCGAGTGATTTGGAAAGCGTTCCCCTTCATAGTTGGAAGACATGCGACCACTCCAGTGACATTTAAACAGTTCAACAATGGTAAATTAAAGCTCTCTTTTAAAAACGTAAACACGCCGACTTGCATTAGAAGTGCAAATGATAGATTTTCATTGGTCACATGAGTACACTGAAACAACTTCTACTCACTCTGACTCTTTCGCAAGTTATTATAGAGTTGGTAACAGTTACTGGCATTGTTGTTACAGTGAACCTGCACACAGAGCTTCACTCGCTGTCTCCAGGAACACTGCTTGCGGGCTGCTTCCACTTCCCTGACTTCTTTTGCTTAGGATACTACTTTAGGCACTCGTGGGACCCACACCCCTCAGCAGCATTAAGTGCCTTTGGTCCGGCCTTAACGAGGTAGAGCCTCCTGCACTCCTGTCCCTCGGCTTGCTTCTGTACACGGGCCTCGGGTTGCAGCACAGTCACAGCTTGGAGTCGCAGCCCCTAGGCGCAACTAGGAAACTTTCCACCTCAGCAAGTCTCTCTCAGCGGAGCCATGACAAAGTAGGGTTTGTGAGCACAGGACACTCGGGTGAAATCTGCTTTCCTCTTGCCCCGGCGTCCCTCAAGTGAACACTTCCTCATGAACTGCCAGCCTCCGTGCTCTGCCTCTGCTACCACCACCACCACCACCACCACCACCACCACCACCCTTCCAGCTTCATTCTACTTTCCCCTTCTGCTGCAGCCTTTTATGCTTCTTGGGTGGGGCCATTGATTTCAGGTGCAGGCCCTTATTGTTAATTGCCTAACCCTGGCAAAGACTGTTAGGTCTAATTGCCCGTCCTTCCTTTCTACATGAATATTCTTCATCTTCGTCCCAGTGGGATTCTGGGACATGTAGATCACTTTAGTGAAAATAGTTTTTTCCACTTCTTTAAGTTAGCAAAAAGCCATCAAAAGGGAGGGTTTACAGGAAAAGTTAAAAAGAGGTTCATCCCAGTCTTCCTGGTCTGATTTTCTCCTCTCCTGCATATGATCCTCCCGCATTACACCACCCCAGGGTCTGGATTCGAATGCGCCTGCCTTTCCCTGGCCACATGAGGAGGGTCCCAGACCAGGTTTCTGGGGAGAACCCCTTCAGATTCTTCACAGTATTCTATAGAGAACGTAGATCAGCCGCAAAGTCCCGGCATGTGAGCAAAAAACGTTTTCAAAGGGTGTAAAGCCTCTACATGGTGAGAGACTCTCATGTGGTTGGAGCACTCGTGTCTGATATGGTTCAATTCACTGATATGATGGGTTATTTATAACGCGCTTAATACCCAGAGGTTTCTAAGCGCGGGCCCAGGGAAATCGAACTTGTGGTGTTGTGTAATCTTGGTTCCAAGGCAAGCACGTTGTCCCTGAGCTATCCTCCCAAGACTGAGAAGAACAAGGCATTTGCCCCTGGTAACATTCTTTCCACTGGATGTTGCTCCCACGTATTCCTTATCTTTAATATGTCCAATATCCAAGTTTGCTGCTTTTTTCAGCAGGGGTTGCTGTGCGTCTATGCCCGTCAACTCTATGTCCCTCGGAGGCCTCCATCTCGATGTCGACGGCACCGCAGGTATATGTAGCACACGCAGTGCCCGTTGACCTCAGTTCTGTTTTTACAAGTAAAGCATTCATCTCGTGTTCAACTGTTACTTCCCCCGAGGGAGCGTAGACTGCAACCGCAAGAGAAAATTTGACTGCAGGGTTGGTTGGGAGGGATGAGGAATACGTGTGAGGAACATCCGGTCGAAAGAACGTTACCTGGGTGAAGTAAATTGTTCTTCGAATGGATTGTGCCCTACCACATTTTCCTCATCTTTGATACACTCCCAAAGCAGTTTACGTAATTTGGAGGTGGAAGGAAGATTTAGTATGACATGAATATTTTATGGTGGTCTATGCACTGAATGCCACACTCCTTTTCCAAAAGGCAGATTCTTGACACGAGGAAGAATCTAAACTGTAATGTTTAGTGAAGGTGTGCACAGACAACCATGTGGCAGCTGCACACATTATTCCCTTATCGGACATGTCCAGAAGGTCTGTGTACCACGTCCTCCTGGCACAATCCAGGGCAACTAGGATCATGCATTTCCTGACCTTTCTCAACCTCCTGATTACGTGAGGAATCACGAGGACTGGAGGAAATACGTACAGGAGTGGAAAATCCCAGTCCACCACAAACACGTCTCCTAGAGCTCGGGGGAAAGTGCCTTGAGCAGTTCAGCTTGCACTTCCGGTTGGCACTAGTCGCGAACAGATCCACTTAAGGGGTTCCCCAAAGGGTGAAGATCTCTTGAAGGACTTCCTGAGCTAGTTCTCACTCGTGGGAGACTTTGCTCTGCCTGCTCAGAGCGACGGCCGTCGTGTTACTCTCTCCAGCTAGGTGAACTGCCTGCAGAGAGATTCCTTCTTGTACTGCCCAGAACCAGAGCTGCATTGCCTCTCGGCACAGTGGTAGTGACCCTAAACCACTTCTCTTGTTGAGGTAGTACATGGGCACTGTGTTGTCCGTCATTATCAGAACATTCTTTCCCCGTACAGATGGCAGGAAAACCTTCAACGCTAGCTAGTCTGATTGCCCTCAGCTCCAAAAGGTGGTTATGTAGTTTGGACTCCGATGTAGACCAACGACCGCTGGTTGTCAAATCGTTGGTATGGGCTCCCCACCCCGTGAGTGAGGCGTCCGTCACTACCGTTATCTCCGGCCATGGTTGCCAAAAAGGTTCTCCTTTCAAGATGTTCTCTTGACAGGCCCCCCCACTGAAGATCCATTGAGTCTCTGCTCGGGATTGTATGAGGTCCGACATCCCTCCTGAGAATTGTGACCTCTCCAATGGGTTCTCAGGACCCAGTGATCTCATGCTCAGGCGAGCCTCTGGCACCAGAAGAATGCAGGGTGCCATGAGGCCAATTAACCTTAGAAAAGTGAAGGCCGGTAGATGCTGGGCCTCTGAAATTTGGTCACCATCTGCAGAATGACTTGCGCCTTCACCTCTGGTGAAGAGACTTTTCCCCAAGGATGCATCCAGGACTGCTCCGATGAATTTGAGTCTTTGTGATGGTATCGTGTGGAACTTCTTGAAGTTGAGGGAGAAGCCCACTCTATGGAGGGAGTGGCAGGTATAGCTGAGATGTTCCAGGGCTTGTTCTGGAGAACTGGCCCTGATCAGCCAATCGTCTAGGTAGGGATAATTGTGAAATCCTGAGACTTGCTGCCACAACCGCCATCAGTTTGGTGAATACCCTCGGCTGAGGTCAGCCCAGATGGCAGAACTCGAAACTGATAATGAGAACCACCAACGGCGAACCTCAGGCAGTGTCTGTGCTTGTGATGGATAGGCACATGAAGGTAAGCATCCTGAATGTACAATGATACCATCCAATCCTGGAGCTGGAGGGCCTGAAGGATCCGAGAAAGGGTTACCATCTTGAACTTGTCCTTCCTGAGGAACTTGTTGAAGTCCAAGATGGGTCTCAATCCTCCATCCTTTTTGGGGGATTAGAAAATACAGGGAGTACCAACCCTTGTTCCTCTCCGCTACAGGTACTGATTCTATAGCACCTTTCTCTAGCAGGGTTAAAATCTCCTGCATAGTAAAACTTGGGTAACTGTTTCCAATGCCCAAGCATCTGAAGTAATAGCCTGCCATTCTGTCAGATGATGTGATAATCTGCCTCCTACTGCAGTCTTGTGTATCAAGTCCTCAAAGAGGTTTTGGAGCGGCTGACGCAGTGGCTGAAGGTAAGGCCACCTCGGGGGAATCTTCTTTGTCCTCTTTGAGCTGGCTGTCCTCTGCCCCTTCCAAATTTGGGGTAGTGACAAAAGGACCTACCCCTCCAGGGTGTACCCATGGGGTGATTTGGAGTTTGTCTTATAGCAGCCCCAAGGGATTTGGATGCAGCCATGGAAGTTTGCAGCTTGTCCAAACTCTCAGCTTTGTTTCCAAATAAATGTGTGCCGTCAAAGGGCATGTTGAGATGCCTGGATTGTACGTCTGGGGCAAATCCTGACTTTCTCAACCAGGCAAACCTGTGCATCACTGTACTAGCCGCCATAGTTCTGCTGATACTGCCAAAGTCGAGACTAGTCTGGAGTGATTCGCACATTGCAACTTCCCCATCCTTGACAATTTTTAGGAATCCGTCTCACTCTTCCCCTTCGGGGATATGGTCAGCCGCCATAGAAATGCACTCCCAAAGGGTGTGTGTGTGTGAACCTTGCTTGCGTGCACATAGCATTGGTCGACTTCAAGGCCATACTCTCAGCCGAAAAAACCTTTTTGGCCATGGTGTTGTAACTCTGGTTTTCCCTATCCTGAGGTATCTTAGGATAGGCATTTTGCCTACTGATGGAGGTGGCCGTCTGAACCACCAGACTTTCTGGTGGTGGGTGCTTGGACAGGTAAAAAGGGTCAGGGCTTGAAACTCTGTACTTTGCCAACAGCTTTTTATTTACAGCTGAAATGACCACTGGTGCTTCCCAATTAGTAGCCCCACGCCTTTGTAAGGCTTGATGAAAAGGAACAATTGGGTCCTCTTGTGGCCCTCTGAGATATCAGCAAGATCATCTTGTTCAAAGACTGGTGTAGGTATTGACCACCCCATGTATTCCATAACCCTCGACATCTGTTGCCTCAGCATGGTCACCAGGGCCTGCTCTGCCAAAATAAACCTCTGGAGAGGTGTCTATTCCACTAGCCTCATGAAGGCATTCTTGAAAGTTTTTCTTGCGTAAATCCTCTGGTATCAATGCCTCAGGCACAGATGGTGTTCCATACTGTAACCCAAAGGCTCTTCCTTCATCAGAGGATTCCTCTGCATCTTCATAAATAGAAGAGAGGGATTTGAAGAAATCCGAGAGTGGCAAAGGAGTACAAGTCTTTTCACCTGATATTGACATTACATTTGTTCTCTCAGGAGCCGAAAATGTCGATGGTTTCGGCAGTTGCATCAATGGCTTGGATGGTTGAGTCAAGGGGGGTCAATGCGTCGATGACTTCTCCACTGTTATCGGCGCTGATGATGAACTTTTTGTTCCTGTTGGAATAAAGTCCTTCGGCATCGATGATTTAGTCCTCGGGGGACCTTTGTCTCGACTCAAGCGATTGGATCGCTCTCGAGGAGACTTGGTCACCGGGTCCAAAGACGCACAGCTCTTGTGCTTCCGAGGTCTTTTGACCGCAGCATGGCCTTTAGGTGTAGTCACGAGGGGCAAAGCAGAGTTCTCGAAAACCCTTAACATTCGGAGCCTAAACTCTTCCCATTGGGCAGGGGAACTAGATTTAGTTGGGCAAACAACCCGTTCCGGTGAACTTGAAGACGAGGAAGATGGCGATCTATGGCAGTTTCTTTCCATGTCTCGTGGTCAACGAATGGTGTGAACCAGTTCGTGACTGGGAACATTTGGTCTTTTCTCGACGAGGAAAAACTGTTTGACTCATCTGAGGTTTTTTCTTTTGATGGAGTCGAGGCGGATTTTTGGGACTTACCTGCTGCAACCTTCCCTCTATGCTCTCTCAGGGATTTGGCCATCATACAGATAGCCGGTCCTCGCACTCAAAAGACGGATGAGTCGACCACAGGCAGATCATGTGAGGGTCTATCACATACATCTTTGCACCGCAGTGACAGCATTTTTTTTTTAAGCTGGATCGAGGAATGGACAACGCCAAAGACAAAGCCATTTCAAGTTGGAACTTGAGAATTAAAGTATCGAAGATTCAAAGATATTCCTGTCAAGGAACGAGGCGTACCGCATCCGAAGCGTAAGCGCAGAAAAAGGGAACTGAGGCCAACGGGTGTGTTAAGTGCTACATATACCTGCGGTAATGGCGACATCGAGACGGAGGAGTCAGAGGGCCATCGAGTCGACAGGCATCGACACACCGCCGCGTCCCCTGCTGAAAAAAAAAAATTCTGAAGCAGCAAAGCTGGATATTAGAAATATCAAAGGTAAAAGGAATACGTGGGAGGACAATCCATTCGAAATATTTTTTACATTTCTGAAATGATTTCACCTGGCCCTTCAAAGACATATTTCTTTTTATGGCAACCATATCCCCATCACTCAAAACCCTGCTCACAGAAAGCTGGAGTAAAATTAGAAGAGTAAAAGGGAAAGGAAAAGCTTTAAAGTTCAATTTTTTTCGCCAATTAGTACCAGATCCTAGCAGTGAAGCCAGGATCTTGGCTTAAATATTTTAGCAGAGCTTTCCAGCTAAGGGACTCCGAGATGTGAAAAAATCACCATGACATTGTACCCCCATTTTTAGTCTCCCTTACTCCCACTCTATTGGACGCATTCCTGATGCGTTGCCTAAGGCCATCTCCAAGAAACTCCAACTCCCCCCGCACCCCAAACCATCACCTCCCCACCACCCCTGCCCCAACTTGTCCATGGCACTTTTTAACAGTATGGTAGAACGGTGCACTCCTCTCCCCCAAGCCTTAACGTGTACCCATTTTATCCAATCGGAAAATGGGATGGTTCACAGGGAGGACTTAAAATAGAGTAAATGTGGTAATATGTCCAGGGTACTCTATCTTAAAAGATTGGTTTTAAAAGCAGGAGAAAGTTGGTTTTATGTAGAGACTCAACCCTGCTAGTTTAATTCCCCCCAAGTATTTGATACCATCCCGTGCCGAGTGAAATGGAACTGGGACCTGGCAGAATATAGGATGGGGACTTCTAGCGCAAAGCTTAAACTTTCAGATGTAAATTAATTTTCAATACCACCACTTGATAGTAGAATTCAAATTAATTCCGGTTGAGAAGTGAGGCCTTTGGATTGGTTCATTATATGTGGTATGCAAAGAGTTTCAGACATCCTTCTGAAGGGAAGCCCCTTTATGCCATCATGTTCACTTATTCTGGCTGCTTGAGGTTTCAATACTCTGTAAAAGGAAAGTGGCAGTGGAGACCCCTTCTTGGTGCCCCGATTGACAGTGAACAGGAAAAACTCAGAGATTCACTCAATTCACTCAATCAGTAGGTTTTGCATAAGAGGCCTCTGCCATTGCTATGAACGTTTACCCAAAATCCATAGCCTGCATAGATACATACAAGAAGCTCCACTCTACATTTTCAAAAGCCTTCTGGGAGACACCAAGATGGCAGGAGCAGGTTCAACTTATTTTTAGACTAGATTGGCAACTCTGCAAATATTTTCAAGTCTACTTCATAATTCCTCACTAATGGGCAGGGATCAGATGTGGTACAGTTTCCTTCCTGTCAGGCCACCATGATCTTGGTATATATTTTTTTTATCATCCACATTGATCGAGGCAATCGACTTGAGGCAATCGACTTGAGGCCTTTACCGGCTTGGATATTAGGGGGATTTTGGATTGAGGCCATCTGTGATGAAAAGCCCTGGTGCCAGAAGAACTTCAAGGTTAGTTTGGGTGCCAGCATTGGGGCATATGTTTTATACAGGGTACATGAAAAGCCGCCAGGATCAATAGCCTTGTTGGGTTTGAACAGATTTAAATCGCTGCCAAGACATCTGAAGGTCCAAGCTATCTTTTTTGTTAAAGTGATAGTTGTAGGAGATCGCGCTGAAGATATTTCCATTGGAGGTCACTTAGGGTGATGCTGTAGAATAAAATTCGATAGAATTGAACCAGTTCTTTAATTTTTTGATGGTGCCTGTTACAATACATTATTTAAATTTGTTTTGTATTGTTGTTTAGTGCCAGAGGAGGCCCAATATATGTGGTGTTACATTTTGTGGCTGAAATGTGATCTAAATCTCTCTTGAGAATGTGTCTCTTGTGTGCCAAAAACCACTGGATGTTCAGATCGGAGACAATTCTTTCCATTTTGAAGGCGAGTGCCCCTTAATATTAAGGGAAATAGCTTAGCTATGGGAAAGGAAAAACAAGTATCTTCAACAGGAGGCATGTATGTAAAACTGAACTCTCCCCCAGGGGTTCGCCTGAAGAAGGCATCTTGTCATACCAACCATCGCCCATTTCTGGGGTCAAATGTTCAAGTCGCAAGGTAGCCTGCATTAAAATTCCCACCTCAATTCTACACATACACACAGCACACCATTTCTTACTTGCCAACAGTCCAATGGTGGTTATTGGTAAGATCACATTTTTGACAATGTCCCATATTATTGAACATAAAGCACTGGAAAGACCCACATCTGGAAGAAATCTAGGTTGTCTTGACCAGATGAACCTCCTTAACCACTCTTCCCAAAGGAGAAGAATAGACAAAGAAAAACATAAAAGGCAATTGGATACTGGACTAAAGTCGTTTTCCCGTAGAGCAGAAATAGCCAAAGAACTAAATCCACTCTGCATAATTACTGCCTACTGGGTGAAACTCATGTACCAGTGTGCTGAAAATGCCACCAAAAGGAAAAGGAGGAAAGTAGACCAGCAACCCACCCCTCACACCCCCAGCCCTTCTAATGAACATTTCAATTAAAAGATACATTTATCCATGTGGGAGAATTTTGAAGTGGAAGAGCCAATCCATCTCAGTCAGAATAAATGGCACTTCCTGAGTATTAACCATGTCACTGCAAACATAAAAAAGCTCAAACTGTAGTTCTACCCACAATCCCTCAATTTGCTCCACACACATCCATTAAAAAAGAGCAAGAGTTTCAAGTGATCATTTTGCTTTTTTTTTATATAAACGTTGTTTATTAGTTTAACAAACTTTTACAACATCTTAAAAAAGATAAGTCATTAAAATTTCATTATACAAAACATACATTTTTAGTTACTCTTCACAATTCGATGTAAATATACATAATAAAAAAGCAATAAGTGGATAATTTTGTGCATTATTTCATCTTAGTATGCTTTTATCCTTATTATATAAGAGAACATAACACATTTAGTATTGTCATTCCTTCCTGTCCAATGCCACAACCAACTTGTCAAGGAACATGCATAATGAAACAATTACTTTAAATGAATATCCCCATATAAACTTCTTCCAACACCATTCCCTAGCTTCTTGAGTCATCCCCAACACTTTCGGACCAATAAGAGAATATCTTAGAGCTTCAAAGTGAGCACAATACATGGTTAGATGTTTTAAATTATCTATACAAATATTTCCCTCACAAAATCTGCACCAAGGAATCTGTCCCACTGAACAGTGCTATTCCAATTCAATGTTTTTTCAAACGTATGCAATTGATTGAGCTTAAATCTCAAATACAAATCTCGCTATTTGTTTAGCCGAGAATTTTAACAAATAAGCTTTCCGAGGTGTTCTGGCTGTGGCAAATTTTACTGCTTCAGTGTATAATTTTTTTTTGTATACATAACTGTCAATGTGATTACCCAGTAATACTCAGACGTTTCTTTACATGAGCAGAGCGATATTCAAGATCTATTGGTTTTAGACCACATTCGTCCAGTTTCTTAAATCATGAGATTTGAGAAAATAAGCAATGAACTAGGTGCTCGATTTTTGATCATAATTGAAAAATTCCTCATAAAGCGATTGTTGGGGTGGGAATAACATCTTTCCATAATTCGTTAGTTGTCGCCAATGGAATCTGGCCGATAAGGCTGAGATGCCTAGCTCCCGTCTTAAGATACAATTTGGTAATGCGTTTGGTAACCTTAAGGCGGCTTTACATATTTGACCTTGAATTTGGTCTAGAATTGCATCTATATTGCACAGGCATAGGTCAAGACCATATAATATAATAGCTTCCACTTTCAGCATATAAAATTGCAAGAGTGGTGCTATTGAAAATGTGCAGTGCTTCATAAATACAATCCGCATTCTGTGTAATCAAAACAGCTTTTTATGCGCTTAGGTTTAATGACCATGTTTTTTTTGTGGGAGAGTCTATCACATCATAGCCCAAGTATCTCATATTCACATTAATGGGCATAGGTATTGAGTTAATAGACCATTGCATTGTAGATATTTTCTTTTTCATATTTTTTAATATGAAAATGTTTGATTTCTCCACGTTACAGGTTAAGTTGTGTTTATATAGGTATTCTGCAAATATTGCAAGTTTTTTTGTAGGCCATAAGGAGTTCGATCGAATATTAGCACATCATCCACAAAAGGGATCCATTGAATAATGCGCAAGTGCCCCAGTTTAGCTGGATACGTTATTTCAGATTTCCATATTTGTTCAATGTCCGAGCGGTAGAGGTTAAACAGGGTCGCCGCCAGGTTGCAACCCTGCTTAACCCCCACCTCAGTTGGAATTGGGACAGTTGTTGAGCCAGACTCGTTAATGCGGACCAAATATGATGTGCCTTGGTGCAATTTGGCCAACAATGCAATTAGGTGATGTGGAATACCTTTTTCCTCCAGTTTTTCCCCAGAGTAAATTCCTTATCACACAGTCAAATGCTGCTGATAAATCAACAGATGCCATGTATAGGGCACCCGAGTTTGGAATTTTCGTTTGGGCAATTAAATGGGCCAAAATGGTTGCATTCAGAGCCGTTCCCATCGTGGCACAAAAACCTATCTGAAATGGAGAGAGGATAGCTTGATGTTTATAATCTCTTTTAGCTGCTGTAGTAGTAAGATAGCGAAGATCTTAGCACTCGCATCAATCAAGGCGATGGGACGAACATTTCCCGGGTTTGTTCGAACGCCTTTCTTGTGAATAGGAACTATAATTGATTGTAGCCATGAAGATGGACCACAGGATGAGCGTATGATCTCATCAAATTGGAGTTTTAACATCGGGGCCCATAGTTGCATGTTTTCTTTTAATACACAGGGCGGAATACAATCGAGGCCAGGAGCTCTTGATTTGTTAAGCTTTGTGAGTGCCCATATGATATCCTCTAGGGACCAGCCCTCCAGTTTTTCACTGAACATTGATTGAACTTAGACACTAATGTTGAGAATCTTTCTGGTAATGCAAATGTATCCTTATAATATTGAGTCCATGATTATGCACTTATGCTAGTAGGTTGCTCAATCATTCTTGAGTGCTCATTACCCCTTAGGAGAGCCCAAGTAGATCGCCTATCATTAGAACACAATGCTCCTATCATTGTTTGATTCATTGAATGAAGATATGTTCTATAATTTTTTACGTTATGATATTTGTTAAGAACCTTCCGTTTTGGATTTTGATGTTCAAGATCAGATAGTCCCATTTTGATTAGGTGAGCGATCTCATAATTCTTTCGTTTTTTTAAAATTCCAATTCTTGCATCCAGTAAATCAACCACTGGAGGCTTTACTTTTTCTTTTGAATTGAGTATTACAAGGTATATAAGGGCTGTTGTGATGATAGTTAAGTTTTGTGCTGTTGAGCTTGTCCCTTTTATAGTTAGGTGATTAGCATTCATGCAGTTATCTGCAAAGCTCTTAATAATTGCATTTAATTTTCTGCATGTTTTCAGGTTCCATCGTAAAGAGGCCCCTGGCCTATCCTCCAAAATGAATGTACTAAGTGGATCTTGTAGCAGATTGAGTAGTTAGTTGAATTTCAGTGTATAAAATACAATGATCACTCAAATCCATCATGGCGGTTTCTACTCCCGTACAACTTGAGGCTAGTTCCACAGATACCGCAATATAATCAATGAATGATTTCCTGTTTCGACACCATGTGAATACCTTCTCTTTTAAAAGAAAGGGTAACAAGATGATATTCCATCGCCGAAAAAATAATTGAAAAGATATTCCTCTTTTCTTATTTGTCAGAGGTTGATTTTTTAAGACAGTTTTTATTTATAAGAGTTGAGGGGAATAATTTCTTCATCCATTGAAGTATTTGTCAATTTCTTAAGTCATGAACTCATTGTTGAAAAGTTGCTTACCAGTCATCACCTCACATTTTTTCCTTTTCTTTTAATTAAATCTATTTTGTTCAAAACGATTACTCTTGTTATGTCGTATATTTGTGATTCAAAATCCAGTGTAACTATTACTACTTATCACACAGCGATCTGAGAGAGCAACACGGAAGCTTGATCCAAATACAGATAAAGCTAACCAAGGCTCACAACAAGATCAATGGGCTAATACAACTACCTTTAGTCAAATTACTTTAAAGCAACAATAACATTTGCCTACCAACTAGCAGGAATCATTCCTTACATACACCTATTTCTTTGGAAATATTTAAAGCTCTATGTGAGGCTTTTTTCCCTCCTGAAGAACTGTCAGCCAATATATGACAGAGAAACACGTGTTGAAGAATTCAATTTATGTTGCACTACTAGCAAAGACTACAATTTTTAATTTTGACGAACAAATTTGAAATTAAAGGTTTTTTTCAAAAAAGATAAAGTTTGAGAGATTGCCTTTTCTTCACAAATACTAAATACCAAACCTATTCATTACTCCAACTAAGTGACAATTTGAGATGGGCGCAATGTAATCTGTATTCCGCTTCTTCTTTCCAATCCTATTACTACTTATGCCGCTATAATTGCTGTATTTTAAACTTGGTTCTAAAAATCGAAATAGTTCGCCAATTAGATAACCATAGGATTAAAAAATGTTTTGTAATATTTTTCAAGCGTTTGCAAAAAGGTGTTTTGTACATATGGCAATTGGAAAACCCTGAGGGTTCCGATTTCCAATGCTTGCCCCTTTCCCTGATTATTGTGGCTACGTGTTAGTAAATCAACGTCTTTTGTTCAGTAGTCCACTTTCCTGTGCAGGACACATTTAAATGGATTGGTGAGTGCGGGGGGCTTTACGAATCGGCTTGTAGCTTCAGCGATACTTGTTGGCATAACGGACATAAATGGATTTGTGGTTTTGACTTTTCTTTCACTTAAGATTAACACTTTTGGAGTCCTCCAATATGTGCCGAACTCCTTATTCTAACTTGTTGGAAACCGCATATCAAATGTTTTAAAGATAGATTTGCTGCAAAATATGTTTGCTACCAGATCATTGTTCCACAGATATTTCTTCTACACAGCGGCTGATGTTCTGTAGACTGGAGTTAATTTTACCTCTTGCTTATCCATTCCTATAATCCCTGCATACTCTAGAAGAACTCCCTTGAACTAAACAAGTGCCGGAAATCTGCATTCCTGAAGAGACATGGTTCAAGTATATCCTTCTGAAAAAAAGTCTAACGCTTTGTTGCAAATCCAAGGAAAACATGACTTTTTGGTGATGTTCTTTATCAATAATCTCACAAATGCGAATAACATTTTTAATTTCTTTAAAAGTGATATACTCTATTGCCGGTATTCTTTTATTTATCTTGGCCTTCCTCTCTCAACCCCCATACATCAGCCTCCTAAAAAGATGCTGACTGAGGTATAATGAAAATTGCTTTGGTGGTTTGTACAATTTGCTTTTTTTTTTTTTATGATGGGGCTCGTTTTACTTTTTTCCAAAAATGCAAAAAAAAGGCCTTGAGGTTTGGTAAAAAGATTAAACCGGACTACAAATGCTGCCACATCCCTTGCCCTCACCACTTCTGAACATTGTTTGTCTTGAAAGCATCATGTGTTGTCAATAATGGAGGTTCAGTTGCTTTTGTG
This sequence comes from Ambystoma mexicanum, assembly GCF_040938575.1. NCBI lineage: Eukaryota > Metazoa > Chordata > Amphibia > Caudata > Ambystomatidae > Ambystoma > Ambystoma mexicanum. The sequence continues at coordinate 514,205,020 of NC_090925.1, forward strand.
CGGGGGTTGTTAGCTGCCACAGAGCAGACATTTGAGAGGTGCAATGATAAAGCAAGAATGTAATGCTTGTTCTATAGTGCTTAATAAAACATTCTGGCTCCTTCCGAGTGGAAGGAAGGGAGAATGATTGAGAGGGATGGATAGGTGAGGTTGAAGGAGAAATTCAGGGGTGGATTGAAAATAAAACCGGCTAGACTGTAAATGGGTACCAATACAGGTGTGTCCAGCATGTATTTCTCTCCCACCAGAGTTTGCTGAATGGCTAGCCTGGTTCATAGGGTATCTCTCGTATAGATGATTCTGCCTAGAGATTGTATTGAATGGAGACAGCAGTGGCTGCTGCCAGGTGCATATGTAATTTCGCTAGGTCAATGGGGATTTTCGTAGGACAAGGTCCTCCGATTTTGGGGGGGGGGTGTGTCGATTAGGATGAGAATCTGCTGACCTTAAGCTTGGCTGGATGCACCATAAAGCCTCCATTGGACTGAGGATGGGTTCTCATGTGGAAGTACTGGGGACGCATAGAGACATTGGTGCAGAATTCTACAAGTTTCCCTGCAAAATTAGACCCCGACTCTGCATATGATAGGGTTATGGGGAGGCATGAAGTTCTACTTTAGTATAGCTCTTAATGTCCACAAAGTTGTGAACCTATGCATTTTGGGGTATTTATAGTGATGATAGCTGTCTGGAAGTGGATTGGTTAGACACCTGGGTGGGTGTTTTACTTTAGTTGAGCAGAGCTGAGCAAAGCACAACAACCCTGTACTGGCATGACAGAAGCAACTAAGCTCAGCCAAACGCTTTCAAGAGATCATATATAACCTCGAAGCACTCACCAACCCAGCCTAAAATTGTATAAAAGGAACCAGAAATAGGCCCCCCGGAGGCCAACTTCAGAGTGAAATACATTACCACGAACCCCAGTGCAGACTCCACTGACACACTGAGCTCCGTAACCATCCCATAGAATGATGCCACCCACCGGTAACTGCACACACTCATTCCTACCATTACGCTCACCAACAACAGAATGCAGCTACACCCCTCGATCAATTCGGCCTAGATGCACACATCTACATTGCTTATATAACAACCTTGTAGAACGCACGCAGCAATACCCCACAAAGAAAACTAAAATGAGCCTAGCAGTACACAATCTCTTGCACAAGCCCCATGGCAGCCAGAATGCAGGCTCTGAGATCAACCTCCAAGCTGCACACTAACACCCTCACATCCATTGCACCACACTTCGCACCAGAACATAGCCAACACACGAAATTCACACCAGCTGCACACATACCAAGTGCACCCAAGCACTATATGCTACATTACTCTCTCAACTGATACGGACCACAGTCCCCGAGGGCGTTCAACCCACAGCACTTTCAGATCGTACCAATGGCACATAAGGCGCTATACCAATGCACTTTAACATAACACGAACAACCCAGGGCATCTCCACAGGTTAACCAGCACATTGCAATAATCACACAAGTCTGGAATGCACTATAGCCTCAGCCAAAATAAGACTGGTTTCATAGTAACCATATGGCTTATCAGGCATACATCTACTTCCAAATGTATCAATGCATTAGGTACCCCCCCCTGGAGAGCAAATGAATGCTCTTCAAAAATGTATTTTCTATTATCCTCGTAGCAGAACAATTCACATATCACCAGAGTTCGGACACAAAAAGGGCCACAGTAGCAGCTTGTTTTCTTCATGATTCAACTGCTGGCCTAGTCGCTCCCCTACCATGGAGACTAATAAATACCATTGCAACCTCACTATCTTTTTCCAGGGTTAAGCAGGCCGTATCCATCTGCGCCAACCATCATCCATTCTCGTGCAAACTAGTCCTCAGTGTAAGAAAGGTACGGTATCAAAGTAAGACAGACACAAGTGAACACAGTTCAGGGGTGTGAAAAATGCCTAAGATGGGAGCAAGCTACGACCATCAAATAATACAGTTCTAATTTAGTCTAGTGAAATAAAAAGGCCCTATATTTAAAAAGTTGCCAATCCTTACCGCTATGCTACAAAATAGTGTGGAATAATGTTCACAAAAATAAAGAAATGTTCACAAAATGATTAAGTCAGGATGTTTAGGCCGTTGGCCTCCCTTCCCCATGTTTTTAGCACGGAACAAGGTGGGTCACTCGAGCACAGCAGCCTCTTGGGCTTCTTCAGCACAAGTTCACAGTTCCTTTTACCAACATCAGGGTCTTCTGTGCCCAAGTCTCTTTCATTCAAAGTCTCTTGCTTCAGAGGGCCTGATGTATCAGAAAAAAAGAAATGTTCCTTTCCAAATATTCAAGTCCAGCGATTTACTCTTCGCTGGGATCCCCCCCTCGACTGGGCAAAGATCCTTCTTTCACAATTAACCTCCCTCAGTTGGGTTCGGACCAACTTTAATTCGCAGGCATCCTTGAGTTGGGTTCACATTTGCCAAACGGAGACCTTCGAGTGAGCACCCACGTGGCGCCGCACCACTCTGTATCTGGTACCTATTTTGGTTTCGTAAAGTTCAATCGCACACAAGTTCTTTGTTCATAAAATGTTGCCGCTTGCAACCATGAGCATAACAGTCCGGTCTGCTATCAGTTTCTCCCGACTCACCGGCCTTGCTCAACTCGTTGGCCTTGCTTTGCTGTTGGAGTCAAAGACAGTACCACAGCGGCAATCGCTTCTCCCTGCCTCGGCTATCAATGCAGGAGGCCAGCTGTAATTGTTGGTCTTATGTTTCTTTTCCTTGAGGCTTCTTGAAAGTCGCCATCCTTTCTTGAAAAGGGCATGGGTAACTCCCTCGTCGTCCTCTCTGGTCTCGCCACCTTTCTCCTCGGTTTAAACTGCCATGCCCGTTTAGCTGCTTCCTCCACTGTTTGGCCTTGCTCAGAGTGTGCTTTCGTGCCCCACTTTTTAACCGTGTGGGGAAGTGTGATGGAGGTCAGGTGTGTGTAGTTATCAATAATCGCCTGACTCTTCCAGACCCTTGTGTTAGGACATATCAGGTATACAGCTCGGTGTTAGCCCATGGTCACTCACGATTAACTGCCAGTGAGAAAGTGTTTGTGTCAGAAAGGGGTGGTAAGGAGGGATCCGGGGGGTAGGGGGGAGGCAGGTCGAGTTTCTCGGTATGCCACCTGGTAGGATGGGGAAATCGCATCTCACCCTTCAGTGTACCACTTTTACTCCCTGAAGAGTCACCCAAAGGTGATCCTCCTGCACTGGTCCACCACCAGGAACTTGATCTGATCGACATGGCTGTGTCCTGGCCACCATCGAGATTGCTGTGTCCTGGCCACCTGGCTGACAGATCCCCAAGGACTAGCGGGTGAGACACTTCAGGTTTTTCACACCAGGTAGTCGTAAGACTTGTTCCAGTCTACGGTTGGCCACCCTGATGTCAATAAGCTGCTGTTTAGCATGCTTGGGTAAGAAAACAATAGGCTTGGTCTTATCAACATTTAGCAACAGTTTTACCTCCCCACATTTCTAAATGAAAACTTCCAGGGTGGCTCTAAGCCCCGGAGACGAGGTGTACAATATAACTGCGTCATCTGCAACAACAAAATAAATAAATAAATAAAAAAGAAGCACAACAGGGTACTTTACTAAACCCAGCTTTGGCCGTTGCATGCCGTCCACACAAAGAGCAGAAATGATTTCTTCAATGTAGATAAAGAACAGAAGAGAGGCAAGGACACACCTCGGCCTAACTCCTCTTGTGAGATTAAAGTGGGTGTGACCTCTCCCGCCAGTCCGTGGCTAACCACCGCCCTATGGTTGCTAAATAACGGGTTATTTGGTAAAATCAGAGAATGCAGCATGTTCCTCCTGGTCAAGACCTGCCAGAAAAGATCGAAGCACAGCATCAAATAAGTCTTAAAGTCTACAAAGACAGCCTATAATTTGGTCTTTCTTAAAATGGTACACTTCTGGACAATCACATACAGACGAAAACTCTCATCAACCGTTCCCTTTCCCTTTTTAAATCCTCCCTGAAGGGTACTGATGATGGAGTTTTCAATAACCCAGGACTGAACACCCTCAAGGATAACCTTAGCAAATATTTCTCCAGATCCATCCAATAAAGAGACAGGTAATTAGCGAGTTTGTCTTTTTCCCCCTTTTTAAAAAATATGGCAGGATTTCGGCATGACTCCAGAACCCTGTTAATTTAATACAGGCAATGAAGAGTCTCCACAGAATAGGTGCCCAGACTTTCATCACAGAAAATATCCGTTGGTTACCGGTCTGAACCCGAGTCTCCCCCCTACCCCCCCACTTCTGTGATTTACTAGATTTCACAACCACGTCCAATACTATTGTAAGCCTCTCTGTTACCTGGACAGAGTGGGCACAGCTAGAGATTAGTACTCCATAGTCTTATAGCAGTACCTTGGGGAGGATAGGTTTGAAAATCAACGGTCAGAAGGCCTTCCACCAACTGCCCATTAGCAAGGAAAACCCAAATGAAGTCAAACGGGATGTCAGGAGACCTTATACGCACACATCTTACAATCTCCTCTCTGATCACTGAAATGCACCCCTTGAAATATCTAATCCAGTGGGTGCATTTGTTAATCAGAGAGGTTTGAGACACAAATGCACCAGGGGCCAACCTGGGGACACCATGCATATCAACCAAAGGGGGTCATCCCTTGTTGAACCCCAGTTCCCAATTTGCTGGACCCACACATCCCCTTCTTCCCCCCCCCCCCCCACCAGACCAACAATGAGACAGCTGGCGTCTACCTATTCCCTTGTTATTTTTACTCATACAAGTATTTATAACCATCAATAATAGGACCCATTTTATCTTCAGGGGGTATCTGCCCCTTAGAGGAGACAGGATTAAATACAACTGGGCCACAGGGTTAGCCAGAGCATCTGGCAGTTACCAGCTTATTCTGCTGGCCAACACTCACTTTACCATTCATAGCAAACCACTGGAGCCCCCCTACTTGAGGGACCATATGGCCAGCCTAGATTTCTCCCAGAGTCCAATTTGAATACCAAGGTTTGCATGGTGCCCTTCAATGATCGGACCTCACTTGTCAGTTCCGGATAAGCACCGGCAGATTACTGATCCCTAAGGATGTCATTTAATACCTTAAGCTCACAAAAGAGAATTTCAAGCCGGCCATTCGTTACAGAGCTTTGGCAAGCCGGTTCCACTGTACCCCCGGCTCCCTTTGTCAAACCCCTTCCCCACCCGTTTCAAAGCATATTATAACTATTCTTAGTACACTTCATAACAGCTCATTCCTTTTCCGGACACCACATGTCACTCAGCTCTGGCCCTCACCCTGTTCAGACCTTTGGCCCTCTTACCTAGGGGGTGGGGGTATGCTCCCAGTGGGTACAGAGGGGTTAACCACCACTCTCACCTGTCTCTTAATCCGAGGAAACTGTCAACTCTCCATCTCCATGGCATCCTACATTTCTGGCACAAAATCGTGCCTCCAATTGGCCTTTGTGGTTCAAAAACATCCAGAGGTATTTGGGCAGCAAGGGCTCTGGGACTCCCCCCATTCCTCAACAGGGTAGACTTCCATAATACAACCAGCGTTAAGGGCATTAGTACCAGAACAGAGTAGTCGGACCCACCATGCGTTTTTCAAATTAAACATTTCTCCCTTTCTCTTGGCCCTTACGCTTACCCACATACACATCAAGAGGGTCCTTGGTTTGCTTTAAACAGCCCTGAAAGCCACCTACACTAGCACAACCCGTTTTGCCCTGCACATCCACCTCATGTGCGATAAGACCACAAACCCCTCCCCCAACCACAGTTAGCCACAGCACCAGCACTATACATGTTCTTATGCGTAGCCAAAAGTTTTTGTTTGTTACTCCCTTACCAGCCCCAGCCCCTCCCCCGCAAGGATTTTATCCTCACGGTCATGAATGTCTTGAATCAAATGTCTAATTTATGATATGAGAAAATGTTCAATCGGCCTAAATTCTTTTTAAAAAGTTTCTTAGGCCATTCTTTAGGTGAAATAGAAGTTACAGCTTTCCTTTTGGCCATTTTTTAAAGAGACAACAATTAGCCAGAGGAAAGACTCAAAGCTCTTACAGGGATTTAATTCCAGAAGCAGAATATGTATTAGAGGAGTAACAGAAGCACCAGGATGTTAACCAAACCACAGCACGGAGCGATGAATGCCGGATGACTTTGAGGGCTCCCATAGTCAGACTTCCTCCCCTTGCTCCCAAGCTAGGTTGACAAGTTTACTGCTAACTTGCTACAAACAGCGCTACTTCATTATATAAAAAGCACCAAAACGGCACTCGGGTGCACTTACACACAGGAATTGATGTAGGCAAACAGCCAGGAAACTACAAACGCACGCCAGTTAATCAGTAATGTCATGTGTGAGAAATCTGAAGGCACTCTCACCTATTCCCCGGGGATCTTCAATTCAGGTGGTCAGGGAAGGGCCATCGCTTTTGTATCCCGACGCTTCGGGTGGACAAGCGAGGGAGGATCACCTGGGTAGTGGGTCCTTGGGGACTGCGGGAAGAACACCCAAGGGCGAGACATGGTATTCACCTGTCCCCGACACACACCCATTCTAACCGCCAACTACTTCATGGGATATTGCCACAAAGTCCCATCTTACCTCAGCATTTTTCCTCAAGAAAGAGAAAGAATCACAGGCGATCAAACCCTTGCAACACTCGACACTAACCTGGTCTATTTTTCTTGTAATCCCAGAAGATATTCTATAAACCCACCTTTTCCCACTCGGTCCTCGCTCTAGATGTAATGTCCCAAAACCAAGGGAATTAGAATCAGCACCCCGATACTATCACCATAACCTGAATGGACTGGCCCATCCAGAGGGGTACCAGACAGGGATGCCCACTGTCTCCAATGCTGTACATTCTAGGCCTGGAGCCGGTGGCAATATACTTCAGGAAGCAGTTCTTTGACGCTGGCATTAGCATTGGAGGATCAGACAACATCATCTCGTTATATGCCGACGACGTCCTCCTATACCTGCGCGACCCCTTGGAGAATGCCCCGATTGTATTGGATGTTCTGGACAACTTTGCAAGATACTCGGGGATAAGATTTAGCAGGCAGAAGTCTTGCGCGTTCCCACTAGCAAGACTGAAAAATAAACCTGAGGAGGAGCTTCCTGAGATCGGGATCCGTTGGCAGGTGGACACCTTTCGATACCTAGGCCTCAACATCACACATTCACCAATATCCACCCACAAAGCCAACACGGAGGCCGCAATGGGCGGAGTGCGGAGATCGATACAGTTCTGGTCAAAGCTCCCGCTCTCCATGATGGGGAGGGCGGCGATAGCTAAAATGATAATCCTCCCCAGGTTCCTCTACTATTTCACCAACGTGGTGTATTACATTCCCCCACCCTTCTTCAGGACACTCGACTCTCTGATCAGGGACTTCCTCTGGGGACGAGCCCGGCACCGACTCACACTGAATACCCTCACACTCCCTTACGCAGAGGGCGGCATTCAGCTCCCCGACTTCCAGAGATACTTTCTGGCGGCTCAGTCGACACACCTGGCAAAATGGCTCTCAGATGAACCTTCAGCTGAGCTAGAACTTCTATCCCACTCCTCTTCACCGCTGTATCCCAAGGAGCTACTCTGGAACCCCCGACTTGGACCCCCCAACCCACCCACTATACTAGAGGTTGGAAGGCGGGTATGGAACAAGGTGAGATCCATGGCGGGCCTGCAACGCTCTTATACACCCGACACCCCCATGATGACGGATGTCTGCAAAACCTCCACCGACCTGGCAACTATGAGGAGATGGGAGAACCATGGTCTCTACACATGGGGGGACATGTTTCATGATGGCCTCTTCAGGGACTTCGAGTCGCTTCGAGAAGGAGAGGGACTGCCACTGGGCCATTTCCTCTGGTACCAAAGGGTGAGACATGTGGCCAGAAAGAACTGGGTCGCATGGCCTGAGGAACCAGAAACTCACCCCCTCCTGAGAGAAATGTACGACGTTGGTGACGGATGGAGACCGACGTCCAGGTTGTACACTCAATTGAACAATCGACCCAATCCAAAGAGCGCCCGGCTGAAGGTAAAATGGGAGGCAGACCTCCGGACTGAAATCACAGAGGCCGAATGGGCGAGAGCCCTGATATATCCAAAGGAGGTATCCAGAAACGCCAGGTTTAGACTGATCCAACTGAACGTACTCTACAGAACGTATATGACCCCTCACCGGATATCCACGTTCAACAACAAAGCGGACTCAAGGTGCCCCTGGTGCTCCTCAGACCTGGCGGACATGATTCACATGTTTTGGACCTGTTCCAAATCTCAGAAACTCTGGCAGGCCGCTGAACGGACCTGCAGGAATGCTGGCCTAGAAACTTACGAGTGGACACCCAAGGAGTGCCTACTGGGCACCTACCCGAGACTTGGCAAAATCAAACACTTGACGAAGCTTATGGATATGGCCTGCCTTCTAGTTAAGAGAACAATTGCCATGGCCTGGAAGGCCCCAGCGGGCCCCAGGTATGACCCCTGGATCAGGGAAATGGAAAGATGGACTACGGCTGAGACTGTAGCCTGGGAGGAGGGAAACAGATGTGGCGGCGACGATGTGAGCAATGTGCTGGAGGCCTGGAAAGCCCTCCTTAGAGACATGGTCTTTGCAACGAGCTACAAACCTCCTTGAACCCATCCCCCTTGCATCCTAGAAAGCAACAGACACTACAGATTAGCCCACCACACCCAAGGGCTCCACCCACCAACTGTACTGAGGGAGCAAAGCTGATACCCGCCTCCGGACCCACTCCCCGAACCTGGCGACATTGATTAAGAAACCACACCGAGAGTTGGGACAGTCACTGTTACTGTTATTGTTTTTCTTTTCTCTTCTTTTCCCTTTCTTCCTTAGTTTGTTTTGCTCTTTATTAATAGTTTTGTTGTTGGTTATAAGCTGATCATCATATCACATTTACGCCAGTTATTGCATTTTAAATGTAACTGCTTTCAGAATCTTATCCTTGTACAAGTTTATTCACAAATGCCAATAAAGACATTTAAAAATAAAATAACCTGAATGGAGGAAGTCGGAACACATCACCCATTACCGTATTAGACCCAAAGATATTTATTCCTCAAAATACCATCCAAGTACTGAGACAAAGAAGGGGGAACTAGAGAGAACACAAACCTCCCATGGAGACCACCATCCAAGTGCTGGGAAGAAGATACGAGCAGAGGCAAGCATGTACTCTCAGTACATATGTGCAAGGTCAGGCAAAGTCAGGCACTTAAAGCCGACTAAAAATCACCTGCAACCTATCAACCTTTAATGAAAGTATAAAATGGACACCACTAGACAACCAAGAGAGCGAGCTGGATGGCAGATTGCAGGTGCAACAAGCCTGGACTGCCTAGAACCAGGCCAACGAGAACGAGATGCCGAAACGCTACAGGGCTGCAAGTTGAGGCAGGAGAAAGCATGGTGAAGGAGCTGGAGGAGTTCATAAAAAGGACACGAGGGACATGTTAATCCCTTACATCCAAGAAGGTGCTTGTTCCCCTGGGCAGAGCAGGAAGCCCAGAAGTGTCTGAGGGTCAGGTGGTGAAACCCTGACCTCAGATGCGTGGGCCATTAATGAGGGAAGTTGAAAGAAGCTGTTAAATTCCTAACCAGTGAGTTTGAGTGTGAGAAACCTGGTAGCAAGAAAGAGGAAGAGTATACCATTGTATCAGGTTCCCATTGAATATCTCGGCTAGAAGGAGGTTAAGAGCTTGGGACAAGGGTAGTGGTTCAATGAAGATGTGAGTTTATAGTCTACTCTCTTGTGGGTTTGTGTTGGTTTTGCCAGTTCAATTCCTTAACTATACCGTCAGCCAAATTGTCCCAATACAAGATAGTGGTTCTGCTGAACAGCAATGATTGGCCCAGCAAGTATTATGTGGTAAATTGGAGCCCCTAGAAAGGTTCTAAACTGCCTTTCATTCAAGCCAAGTTCCAGGAACTCTAGAGAAAGTATCTTATAACAAAAGAAAAAAAAGCTGGAGAAAGGAACAAGCAAAGGAATCAAACGCTGAGAAACCTAGAGAATTAAGACTCCGATAAGTGACGGTAACATTTTACAAAAGAAAAAGCAATGTCTTGGAAATAACATGTTAAGGACGTAAAGTAAAATTGCCTTGTGAATCTCATAAGGAATGAACTTCTGCTAAAAACGTTCTTAAAATTCCAATGACATTAAGTAAAATAAATGTGTTGTAGTTATGTTTTTAAAGGTTAATTCCATTACAAATTTTCATTGCACAACATAATGCTGATCTGGTGCATGACTTGCTCCAGAGAAATTGAGATGGAGGCCTGCGCGTGTGAAAATTCATGCGCAATTATCAACAGTCTTGTGCAAATACAAAAGTCAGCTTGCACGTGTGAAGCCGTTAATGCTCTATCGTAAACTGGCTTGTGTAAATGGCAAAAGCAATTGTTTAATGAGTGCTCAAGAGCTTTTGCAAGATCCTGCATTAAAGAAAAAAGGACCCTAGCACGTGTCTCTGCATCGTAGGAGGCTAAGAGGTTGCGGTGTGGCAGACTAATATCCGTAACTAATTGCGCTGTACCTTGCAGCTGAGAGAGAGTAGAGGCTTTGAAATCTCCGAATGTCTGGAGCACACAGTGAATATGAACCTCAGAATTCCATTAACATGACGAAACTGAAAGGCACACTTATTTCTGTGAAGGAAAAAATACAGTAAGTTAAGAAGGTCAGTTTAAAGAGAAAATGAGGATTATATTGATGAGGAACTCGGGCAATAAACGGTTGAGGCATTAACCCTTTTTTCAGTGGTCAAAAGACACTGACAGCAGTAAATTGGACACACGTTAAAATAGAAAAAGTGAAATGTGCCAGAGAAAATGTATTTTTACAGTATCTTGCACTCTTTAAAAACCAATGAGGTGTGAATGACTTCGGCAAGTGAACTAGAGTTACCTCCAAATTTTTGGCAGAGGTAGTCAGGTAACCTAGGGTAGAAGAGAGGTAATGGAGGGAGTTTCCATTGAGGTTCAAAACGGTCTAACAATTAGATTTATTTATTGCAGGTTTCCTGAAGTGAGAGGTCCCAAGATTGGAGATTTTCAGAGGAGACCTGATCTTTTGTTATTTTGTCCACTGCCCCCTCCCCCTCCCGGCCTGGTCAGCTTAGTAGTTGTAACTAAAAGACTGCGGAGTGGACCTGACTAAGGGGTCTGGAGGATTCTCGTCTGCTCCTGCAGGATTCAGCGCTGGGACCCGATAGAAAGTCTCAGGTAACAGTTTAATGAGAGAACAATGCAAAAGGAATTCCGTTAACAAGTAACCAATGTGAATGGAGGATACAATGTCACAGAGCGGTCGAGTATGGAGGTATACACAATCAAAAGTCTCTGAACTGGAAAAAGCATTGCGACGGCAGAGGAGTTGTGTGCGACAGAAAGGAGCAAAAAAAATAAAAAAATAAAAATTTGAATGAGCCCCACAAGTGAGCCGAGTGAAAACGAAGTATGAGCAAAATTGAAAACTAACACAGAGGTCATACGAAAGGGAGAAGGTGATAAAAGCATCAAGAAGGTATGTTAAAGTGAACTTTGAACTAAAAGACATGATGTTGAGCTTGGCAAGAATATGAGAGGGAAAGTAAAGAGGAAAGATGTTCCATATGGCAAACATGGGGAAGGGAAGTCTGAGAAAAGTATTTAAATTTTTTTGTGAAACACTATTGAGGTGAGCTTGGGCGAGGGAAGCCTACGATGTGTGGTGAATTTTGGGGGCTGAATTATTTTGAAATCCTGGAGAACCTTTGTGGACTCTGAGAACTTTGCAAACTGTTTGAACTTCGATGCATCTGCACACTTTGAAGCCTGGATGACAGAAGGCTTGCAAAGTCTATGGAATTTAAGTGTACCCAAGTACTGTGAACCTTGTAGAAGCTCCCGTGACAGACTCTGAACACTTTTCCTTTTTTCTGGGATTCCCTGCATCCCGTTATTCTATAGATGTGAGAGCAAGCACAAGTTTTGGCACAGACAGCATTTTGTTTATACTGGCAACGCCAGGACGTCCCTTATTATTTAGGTAGGGATTCACATTTTAGCGTTAGGGCTAGGTAGGAAGAGTTCTACCATCCCCATTACTAAATAAAGGTTTTTGAAACTTGCACTTCTGTTGTCTGTGTATCTCTTGATACCATGCCGTTGTCTCACGTGGCAGAGGGTAAGTGCTACAAAAAAAAGTCTAGTCCCATCCAACGAGGAGAAAAAAAACAGTAGAAGCTATCGCAAGAAACCACACAGGAGGATCACAGGGTGTCCAGTGTCTCACTCACTCAGAGGGGGCACCGGGCCAAATGTATTTTCAGGAGCACTTGATACAATAAGCTTCGTTTCATAGAAAGGCCACTCCCCACATCTGCTGCGAACAGCCTGCAGCAAACAGACACTGTGCGCCCTTGAACAGAGTGAGCTTTCGCCTGCAAGGGGACGCCGGTCAGACTTTATAGGAGGGACCGTGCCCGATCGCAGAACAGTGTTGTGAAGGTTCCTGCACCTCACAGCAGCCTGCAGCAAACAGCCACATATGCCCTTGAACAGAGGGCATTTTGTTGAGAGTAATTTAACACATCTGTTGTCATGATTCTGTGACTACAAAATAAGCAGTTATAAACTTCTGTTGAAATGTTCAAGCCATTGAGCTCTATTGTATGGTTGAAAGTACAAAGACTCTGGGTGATGCATAGTCTACTCCCTCGTACAGACTTGTAACAAACTTTGCCAGGGTAGGTCTTTGCATTGTGAGGAACCCAAGGGCATCCTCCCTTCTTTATCCCCCGGTATCCCTGGCAATCAAGCGGGCCATAATACATTTGAAATATTACTTGTTGGGATGCAAAGTCACTGATCATTCCTCGTTTGTGTGGATCAGCCAAAGGAAGGAAACAAACCCAAGGTTTATGTAGTGGTTCTTAGACCTCCAATCATACTGTTTCACAGTGGAACACCAGAAGGGTCGAGACCAGGGGAACGTCGACTTTCTCTCCCAATTTCCTTGTGAAACATCAAGGTCCAACCCGCATAGGAAAAGGGTATGTGAGGAACCTGGGGGCATCATCACTTCTTTTCCATCCAGTATACTCTTCTCAGGTGGCCAGGGAAAGGCCATTGCTTTTGGATCCCGACCCTATGGGTGGATATGCGAGGGAGGATCACCTGGGTGGAGGAGACTTGGGGAGAGGACATAGGCGAGATTTGGTATCCCCTCCCCATTTCCCATTCACCAAGAACCCTCCATCCCCTCAAGCATTCATAGTCTTGTGTCTTCCCTTTCTCTGCGATTCCCCTAAAGCATGCCCCCAAATTGCATCAATAGGATACTGGGACGAAGAGGAGGACAACTACACCAACACATCCTCATTTTGTGCAAGCAAACAATTATCAGCCCCAGCTAAGTACTGGGACGAGGACAAGAGCAAAGCAGGACTACCGATTTGCTGGTGAGCAGTCTAATCAGTCTAATCCCTTTTGTAATGAAAATGAATGCAGGAGCTTTAAAAGCTGGAAGCCCGAAACAAAATGCGTCAGCTGTGAGAGCACAGTTAGCTGGGTACAGGGATACCTCTCCTGACCTTTGAGGGCAACCAGAAAGGGGTAGTTGGAGGGGAAGGACACTGGACTGGCAGGCGGTGATAGAAATGAAGTGAAAGCAAGGCATTTTGAATATCGAACGAAAAGAAAGCAACGCATATTGAAAAGTTGGAAACACTATGGCATCTTGAGAGGAGTGAAAGAAAGATGCTGAACGTTTCTGAAAAGAACGTTTTGAACTTCATTGAAATAATAAACTGCATTGACTGAAACCAGCGTTAGCCAAGCTAGCAGAGCACAAAGCTTTGTATGCAGGATATGAGAAATCCAACACTGGTCACAGTCAAGAAAGTGCAAAGAACTGTAAATTATAAAGAGACAAGCATTGGCCAAGGAAACATAAGGGGTAACAAGCGCAAGGTGGTTAACCAAGCTACAATACATTGTCAGGAGAGTGCAACACGTGACTGAGGCAGAAATCACTGCGCAGGAGAAGCAGTGGACTAGTGTCAAAGGAAAATCAGTGAAGGAAGGGTACCAGTTGTGTGAAATGTAATGGGTGGACCGTGTGGTCCGACAACTGCACCTAGACCGGGTGCCCCTGAATGGAAAAGCCACTGAGAACACCAATAGAGAAGCTGGTCTTATACAAAGGCCTTGTTGCGATATTGAAGTCAAGTGTAGTTTTGAACGCTGTAAGATTTGAACTCTTGGGGAAGAGAACCCCTATACTTGATTAACTACTTTGAACTTGCCTTTTAAGTTAAATAAAGCCGTTGAGGAAACCTGAATGGACGGCTACGCAGCACCTTATTATAGTCACAAGGACGCTGTTACCACACTATATAAAACACTTGTTCAGACCACACTCCTTGCGTCTGAACTTTTCTTGTTGCGTTGCTTGTTCCGTTTCTTTTTTTCTCCGTCCTCGAACCTGGAGGTTCTGCCTAGTGCCGACCTTGCCTCGTGCCAGCCATACATTTCCTCTTATCTTGCTTGGTCCCGTTTTGCTCCTCTACTCCCTTCACTGGTCCTTGCTCTCCGTGTCAGCGGTCAGAAATGAGAGACAGACACAAAGTTGTAGTTTTCTCAACGTTTGCCATATTTATTCAAATTAAATGGGGATGGGATAAACTCCCATCTATACCTATCCTAACTAGAATGTTCCTACCTAGCAAACTAAAAACTAAAGAAAAGTGAACTTGTGTCCAAATGTATCTGACCCTCACAATAACATATATAATCAAAGTGCATAAGGTAAATGTTTTCAGTTCAAACAAAATATGTAAACGTTCCAAATTATAATTCCCACAAAGCACTCCTTGCATCCAAGGTTTGATTCCTTTCAGATGAATCAATTCAGGAAGGCTTGTTTCAACAGTGTTCTATTCAGTTCAATGGAAAATGTCGTTTTCATCCAACACGTCTTTCAAATTGGTAAAGTAAACGTGTTGTTCACAAAAACACTTGTTCAAAACTAAAGCAACTGTTTGTCCACAAAGTATTCTTCCCAAGATGTACAATGATTATTTATAAGGATGTAACAACCATCCTTTCCATAGAATACTTTTGTCAGGACAGTACAGCAAATGTCTCTTGTACAATAGTTTGTCAGGATGATAAATTAATTTTCTTTCCACGGCAGTCTTTACCACAGCCAAATTTCCTTCTTTTAAAGCAACTATTCCTTTCCTGGTTTACTCGCCTTCCAGGAATGGTTTCAACTTCACACAACTATCAATGTTTTCTCTGCTTGTGGCAATGTTTGTTCCACGTTTCTCCACACCAATATCTCATGAAGAAAAATGTACAATATTTACCTATTTATTTGCTTATGGCAGTGTGGGGTCCAAAATGAAATGTCACAGGAGGAGAATTGTACCTGCTTTGCCCTTATCTATCTACTTTATAGTCTCTTGGCAATGTAGGATACATTCTCCAAACTGATAGCCAATAGGAGGAGAAATGCGCTCTCCCCTCCCCCTCCTTCTTTTCTACTTGGTCGATATTCAAAACTGTCTTTTGACTTTAATTGTTCTTTTTCGGAACGCCCCAGGGTTACTTCTCTCTTTATACAACTCACTGGCTTCTTTCGGTGTCTGAGTCATCCATCGGTGCTGCAGTGCTGTATCGATGCAGGAAGGACCTCTGTAATCTGTCAGACCCGTTTTGGTCCAACAACACCGTTGATGCCTCTTCCTGCAGCTGCTGTTGTCTGAACAGCACTTCCAGGGAGTACACCAGGCCATGGTGCATCTCCCGATAAACTGGCACACCGGAACAATTCTCTAAGGCTCGGGAGCACCTCCCCCTTTCAGCTGGGCGTCTTCCCCCACTTCTGCTGTCCTACATGATTCCGTTTCACATACTACGAAGCACCACACAACCTCTCATCCAGCTTCAGCGTTCAGCCACTGCGTCGTCTTCTGCCTCTCCAGCATCTGCCTCTGCTTTTTCCCTCACATGTGGGTGATTTACAGATTTAAGATGTCCCGACTGGGGGATTGGAATAGCAACTAGACTGCATGGTCTTGTTGGCAGCAATATTTTTCTTTTATGTAACCATTTTTATTGATTTTGATAAACGAACATAAAGGGCAAAGATATAGCATTGCTTGGTTTTCAACAGTTCACAACATACATGGCACATCAGTTAAAGTGTAAGCTTAATGCAGATAAATCAGTCCAAATAGGGGCAGGCCTTACCAAGGTGTTTTTCTTTTTTTGCATTCCTGATCTCAGGGGTTAGCACTAGGCTTAGCATATGGCCGGCCCCCATAGGGTCATTACGGGATCAAACACAAATGTCATGACGGTTGATTAAACAAGGCAGGTGCAAATATGCCTAAACAGGACAATCGGCCTGGTTGTTGGCAGCACTATTGATCATCATTAACTCTCTGTTCCTCTTCATCATCCCAGTAGCATAGGCATTGTGGGTCTTGAAGTCCATAATGGTTTTAGACTTTCCAATGCTATTTTGTTTCAACTGTTTGTTGAACTGAAGGTTATCAGAAATACCCAAGCGATTCTTTGTCAAACTTCAGAGCATATGTAGAGGGTTCATATGGGACAATACCAGGAATAGAATAGCCCTGAGTAAACTGCAGAACATGTATGATAAAGGGGGCATAACACTGCCCAACTTTGAGGTCTATTATCTGGCCAGCCAATTACAATATGTGGCTAAGTGGCTAACAGAAGACTCAACATCAGAATCCAGATTGTTGAGGTCTGAATGTGTTCTGTTCTTTTTGAAAGAATGGATATGGCTGCCAAAACCAAACATAAAAGGGTGTACGAGGATGTTAGAACTGGGATGGGAGATGTGGCACAAGGCTTGCCAGGGCATGGAGAACCCAACCCCCATGCTCTCCGCAAGTGCCGCTAGTGGCACTACCGGAGGGGACGAGCAACTGAGGAAGACGATTCGTATGCACTGAGAAGCGGTGGGCATTGCAACGCAGGGAGATTTTGGCGAGATGGGAAGGTAACGGAATTTAACGAACTGGTAGAAGAAATGGGTCTACAATTAGGGCAGCATAACACCTACACCAGACTGGTACAGTGGGTTAAAGGGACATGGTCCGAAATAGTGCTGGAAGACCAACCCGACATGGCCATAGAAACAATTTATGATATCTCATAGGAGGGGCACGAGGTCTCTCGAATCCATGAACTGCTGATGTCCAGGGTGGGAAAGGAACTGACCCAGCTGAGACGGGACTGGGAGGAGGAAGCCGGGGAACCCATGAATGATGGGTTGTGGGAGAGGGTTCAGAGATACCATAAAAAAGTGTCTAGGAATGCGATGCTGCAACAGATCCAGCTATATGTTACCCACAGAGTGTACATGACCCCCCCAGAGTATTGCTCGATTCAAGAGCGCAGAAATACAAACATGTCCCAAATGTGGGGAAGTGAACACAGGGATGATACATATGTTTTGGGCAATATGTTTTGGGCATGCCCGGAAATTGGAAAATTCTGGGGAGAAGTATCCCACCGTTTAACTGAGAAGGGGATCACGCTAGATGTGGAATCTGTGTGGGCATGCATGGTAGGGGTTTTTTCTAGACCGCACATGCAAGTAAACTGCAACATGCAAGTAAACTCAAGGACTTGGCCTATATACTTGCCAAGCGCAGAATTGTGCTGGAAAGCAAACAATAGGCCAAGGGTAGAGGTCTGGTGGCATGATCTCCAGAAATGGGCAGAAGCAGAAACGGTGTTATGGAATGAAGCGGCCAATAATGGGGGGCGGGGGAATGAGGAAGCAGAAACTGTGATGGCCTGGTGACACTTAGTGGCCACACGGTCTGGGTCCACCCAGACCTGCCTAATTGAACATGATTCATCTGGAAATACAGTGGGGGAGGTATCCCAAGAGGAAACAACGACAGAGGGAGAAGTGGAGTAGGCTCGAGTTAAAGAGAGGGGTTATGGGGAGGCAGTGGACATGGCACGATTCTGTATATGATGCTTGAGTTACATGACCTGCACTGTTGGGTTTGTTTTTGTTGATTGGTTGTTGTAAAAGTGAATAAAAATTGTTTAAAAAAAATAAAAAGGTTAATAAAAAGGTTATCAGAAACATGAGATGTTATGTGAATAGTATGTGCAGTGAATTTTTGGTTTAGGACTTTTATCCAAGACATAACCATTAAAATCACAGTATATCACATGTGACCCATAGATTTCTAAGGTGGGAAACATTCGGTTTAGGTGGTTTCTCTTCTATGGTTCTTTGGGTTTTAACCTGGGAGGGATTTACAAAGTGACAGCATGCCATCAGGTAGTTGGGGATTTTAGGATCTTGGTCCTCACAAAAAGAGGAACACTGCGACTCTCCTTAAGGAGTCCCCACTTCTCCCTGATAGCCATCAGGTCCCATGTGATCCTCTCATAATGCCACCCCCAGGGTCAGGATCAGGTAGCGGCTGCCTTTCGCTAACCACATGGAAGGAGACTCTCAGCTGGGGCGGCAGAGAGGACTCTGTAGGATTCATCACATCAGTGACTGTCTATGGACTTTATTCATTACTCCCTGTTCTCATTGCTGCCGAGCATGGACCTTGCACCACCCACTTATCAGGGAACATCTTGATGGTGCAGGGAGAGCTGCGCATGGTGTCATTAATGTGAGAGGGTCTTGGGTAGCCTTCCTGGCCACTAAAGCATTGCATCTTGGATCACTGGAAACCTGGCACAGCCACAGCTCGCTACGGCCAGATTGCAGGTACGAGACGCCAGCGTACAGCTGTACATGACAGTATGAAACAGGAAAGATAACATGCAAACAGGTATATGAACAAGCTGAACTGGAACAAAGTGTGCAAACTAAGGTTGCAGAAAACAAGCATGGTAGACAAAGCAGAAGATCTTGAGAACCTTCTCAACATTTCATTAGGAATTTGCAGAATGGCATCCAAAAATCACAGACTAATCTACACTGTTATTTCCAGGCCTTCAGGAACATTTTGGGACAGACTAATCATCTTCCATTCAAACAGTCATTTCTGACTTTCAAATTAAGGAAACAATGTATGCACAATATCTTTTCCAGAATTCACTTCTTTCGCCAAAAGGAACTTCTGACCAAGAAGAGACGACAACTCAACATCACATTCAGAAACATCAAGCTAACGTTGTCAGAATTTGGCCACAATCAATATTCAAACCGGACATCGAAAAAATGTTAGTGGTTGAAGAACATAACCGCACATAAATGGGGACACATGTTTAGAGAGCTTTTTGTATTCAATGGTAATCAGATTCTAGTTTCATCAACAATCCTTGGTGTTCACAACGATTGTAAGGATGGAGACAAGATACAGTCTGCATTTAAAGGGAAACACTGGTAGTTTGTTCCTAAAAGGATGGAGAAAAGCAATGTAGACTTTCAAGAGACAGCTGGAAAAGAATTGTCAATTCGGGCCACTTGAAATTGTTTGCAGACCAAGGTTTATTTTCTAGCCTAAGAAGTGGATTACATTTTTTTCTAGAAAGGCTCCAAAAATAAGCGGCTCAATTATGTATTACTCAATGGATGGAGCGCCAGGGTTATAATGGATTATTCTCCAAAATGTTACTTGTTCTAGATTCTCATTCATGAATACTTTCAATGTTCGCTTGTGTCGCCCAGTCTGTGCATGTGGCTACCTAGCCCAATTCCATTCTCAGTTAACTCCATGTTTGATGAGAGGAAGAGAGGGTGGCCATTCTTATAGCTGATAAACAAATGTTATAGAGCACAAAATATTGAGGGATTAACACGCTGTTCTCTAGGTTGCAACCTCTGACATGGTGTTCGAGGCGCACTAGATTCTCCAAATATGGCCACAGTGTCAAACCAAAATAGCTTCTTTGGTGGTCTTTCCTCAAGACAGCAGTCTGCTGTTGGAGATCTCATGGTAGAGGGAATTTCAATGTGCTTCCAGATACAGCTACAAATAGGACTAGGCTGGATGCTACAGCAGAAAAGCGATCTCAGAATACGCAAGAATTATTGACTCAGATTTGGTGGATGTTTGGAGACATTTTAATCTCATGGGTAGATGGGTTTTATTTTCTCGAGTCAATAGTGTGTATTCACAGATGGAGACCTAGAGGCTAAGAACAGGTCTAATTCAGCACATTCATTCCACTGACTCAGATTTGCATTGGTCTTAGATCATGCTCAGATAGTGTTAACATTCAGCTCTTTATCAATCAAACCAGGATAAGGCAAGATTAACGAAGATTAATAAGAATGCTTACAGATCAGGTCCTAGATTAAACTAGCCAATAAAATGACAAGACCTTGACCTCTAAGCCAGATTCCTTGGCTTGGTTGAAATAGGATGTGTGTAACACTTTGGGACAAAAATAACACGGCACATCACACATTATCACTGCAACATTCACTTAGCTATAAAGTCTTTGACTAAAGATAAGGAATGACGGCAAAAACAAAAATGTCCTACTTGTCAGGATTATGGCAATCAAATCTGTCCCCACACCTCGTTCATTTGTTTAAAGTGCTTCCTATCATATCAGTCAGATGATGAGGGTACAATGCAAGATCTCAATGCGAGGAGCGTCGCGCGAAGCAAATGGATGACACAGGTTACCATTGAAATCGTGGTACAGCGGAGTGACACAGGACGGAATGCAAATAGTGCCACTTTATAAACAGTGCCTAGAGCCCTGATGACGGACAATGTCCGAAATGCCTTCGCATAATACACTAACAGGCGCTATATCAATAAAGCACGCCTAAGCCTCAGTAATAAAAAGATAAGCTTCTTCATAATTTTACCATTGAGTACTGAGTGACGATAACAAAATAAACATTACTATACCGATTCAGAACTCCATTCGGAGAGCGGGGGAGAGCACACCTAGGGCCAGATTGAGTCTGATCCCTTTCTATTTTACAATGCAAGATCTCCCCATTTTTAAAGGTGAAGAAGACCCAAGAGGGACAGCCAAAACCAGGAGTGTGCTGGCATTTTCGCACCTAAAAACACTCGTGTACAGGTGTGTTATAAATCCCACATATCATATCCGCTTCTCAGTCCACCTGGCCTCCATCCTATGAGTCCAGTCCAAACCTTGTAAGTAGGCCCGATTAGAGAATTGGGTGCAGGTTGCCCGAACAGCAAACAGACAACCATTTTCAGCAAATGCTAACGGTTAACCAAGAGGGGGCCAGAAAAGATATAGTACAGACTCCGCAGCATTTAGATGGTCACTTTGAGCAGCATCTTAAGAATGCGTTGAGCAGCCTACAAGTGAGGTATGGGGTACACACTCAAACCATACGGCTCAATTGGAGAGTAAGGAGGGAAGTGCAGTGGGGGACGGGGGGGGGGGTGGAGGTCATTTACTTACTACATTTATTTTTGCTAAAATCGGATATTTATTGCTTTTAGTTATAAAGTAGTGTACCATCCAGATCTGATCTAGATATATAGAGAAAGCCCCATCAAGCCCTGCATGTTTGGAGGAGGGTGGGGGCGTTCATGCTGCAGGTAGCCCAAGCGAAATCTGACACCATGCCGCCTTGCTGATCGGCTTCAATGCTGTTCGAGATTACTGATGACGTGGGCCTTATGGCTATGTATGAATTCAAGCCAAGGACGAGGTTGGTGGGTTGTGTGCCAGTAGTAGCCGATTTGTTTTTCTTTCTTCCCTACAGCATTTCTTACTCGCCAATGGGTAGTGGTGAGGGATCATTTTTTAGCCCTGCTCCAAGGTATTGACAATGCCCATTAAGCAGGGGACTATGGAGCTAGTAAAAGTGCTGTAAATCTACAAAATGAGACATGAACTAGAACATTTTGGCAATTATATATGACCCAATATGCTTTTCATCTCTTTGATATATCATACTACACAAATATACACACAGAGTCAATGTTACTTATATATGTTTGCACCTGGGACCTGCAAGGAAGTTCCAGGTAGCTGTTGGCATCAAGATAACCAAGCTCTTCTTGCCGTTAACCAGGAGTTGAATAACTCCTAGCTTTTTCAAACACTGATGCATCACAGATGTGTCAGTAGACCACGAAATCAGGCGCCTGAACGTTGCACACACTACATTGACTAGCATCTGCCATGGTCCAGAAGAGGATGGGTTGGGTTTCCTTCTAATCCTCGATGGAGCATTTCTTATGCTAATCTAGTATGATGCAAAAACTTGGGGGCATGGCCAGAAGCCATGGAGAAGAGGTGTGTGCTATATGAGCCCCTGTCAGATCCTTGGTTTGATTTGCACCCTCAACGATTCAACAACTGAATTCTTGTGCTGCTGCGGATTCTAAGCACCAGAAAGTATTGGCACTGACAAAAGTGAGCCTTGAGCCAGAGAGGGAAAAGTCCTGGGGCATGTGGCAAGATGGCGATGGGGTAACGGTGAAGGACGGCTGCTCCGATACCACATACCCTACCAATATTCGTGCAGATCACCAACCAACCTGGGATTGCCTTGGTGGGGGCAAGAGTCAGCTGTATCTACTTGACTCCCAGCCATGATCTCCCGGGAGCACGATACAAGCAGAAAGGGATCACCTGATACGCCAGTGTCAGCTCTGCTCCTCAGCCGTCTACCCGCGATAGCCTCATCTTGAGTGGCGTGGTACGCGATGTCAGTTTGGCTTCGGCTGCTGCCTCAGTGTGCCCAGGAGCAGGGCACGGACCTGCTGGGGGCATCGCGCCAGAGACTGCCTTCTTCCTGGGCTGCGTGAATGGAGAGTTCCCTGGAGCGCACAGGGCTGCATTGTGCCACCGGCTCGGTCCTCAAGAGAGAAACTGCAGAGTGAGCCGTTTATTTGCACAGGGCTATAGTTGAGCGCCGCAACATGTATGCTGCTCTGCTAAGATTGGGGCAGGGAAGCCCAGGCCCGCACTGCAGCCCGGCGGCATTGTATACCACTGTAAACACTTCATCAGGCCCAGCTGCCGGGACAAAGCCAATGTCCATTTAGCTGCAGAAGTACAATAAAACTTAAAAAGAAGACTATGTGGTTAAAACAGCTGCTATCTTTCAGGATGTGCGAGCACACGCAGTTTGGTAACTAACACCTTCAGCCAAACTGGCACGCTCTTCTAACTTCTAGAGATGTGATGTGCTACAGAAGCCAGGATGCAATTTAGCAAGCGGTCCATTACCAAATTTAAAAAAAAAAAAAAAAGGCATATTATGAGCTCCTGTGGAGACTAGAGGCGTGTGAGAACCCATCAGGTGAGGACCATACTGAGAAGGCAGAAAGCAGATGAAGACAAAGTGATTGGCAAAATGAAGTGCAGATGGTAGCACTGGCTCCTCTGGTTGTTAAGCAGGCTCCAAGTGTGGTGAGAAGCATTGGAACGCTATCTGGACTTACAGATCGGAACGGTATCTCTGCCCTAAAAGATCTCAGCGCTACAAGAATAGGTACAGCTGATAAAGAAATAATCCCGACCCGGGGCTGTTAGCCGGCAGCACTTGACAAGGCACGAGCTACGCAGCATCCAGGAACCACCCATGCCAGACAAGCGAACCAAGGGGAGAGCCAAAAAAACCATGATGGAGTAATACACTTTTAGAGGTAATGGAAAGGCTGCAATGGCAGCGACTGGCAGAGTAGGGACAAAGATAGACCATCTACATCACAAGAAGGCGAAGGTCGGATCCTGATGGCAATAGCAGCCTTGAGAAACTCATTGGAATTGAAAATGGATGAAGTGAAATAGATGTCGCTCGCTGTTGGATACAATGGGGCTCGCCAAGGTACAAGTTGAGGAAAAAAGGAACACCACCAAGGATTTACAGACTATGGTGAAAGATCTAACGGTGAAGGTGAATATCTTGGAACAAAGAGCGAAAGACACAGGGGCTCAGAAGATTAGCATTAGGATACTGGGACTCCCTGAAGGTGAAGCAGGAACTGAACCAACCACATACATAGAAAACCTGCTGCTCAACAAAGATGTCCCAGGCACACACACGCAGGGATTTACTGTGGAAAGATCATTGTCCAGGAAGCCCCTGCTGGGAGCGCCTACAAGACCAATGATTGCAAAATTCCTGCATTTCAAAGACAAGGAGCGGTCTGTGGTATTCTGTAGGAGCAGCAGGATAATCAGAAGAGCATCAGAAACGCTTGCAGTCTATCCAGATTACACAGTGTAGGTTCAAAAAAGGAAATCCATGTTTGGCCCAACGAAGGAATGGCTGGGGCAGTCAGGATCATACTTCTTTGAAACTCCATAAGAGGCTAACCAATGGATGGACGTTAACAGAATATCCTTAGGCTAAGACAGACCTGACAGAAACACAATTAAAGATGCAAGAGGAGGTTAAGATAGGGGTGTTTGGTGAGCACAAAGCTGCTGAGCGTCAGAGGGGACTTGCAAGATACGTAATGGAAGAACTTGTGAAAGAAATGAGTCTAAGCAACTAATTTGAATACTGGATGGGCCTTAGGGCTGGCACACACACCAAATAGGGCAGTAAACAAGAGTGCCTGCTTGCAGGTACCCGGATGCTACTCGCCACCCGGGTAGGAAGATGGAACAGGGTGCGCAGGGAGATTCCCAGTGGGACGCAGTTTAGAAATGCTAGTTTAATGGTTAGCCTGGGTTGCTTGCGACATCGCTGTTGTACTCTCATTAAAGCTATGAATCTGGAAATGACTGTTTAGTATCACCTGCCTCGCAGGAATAGGGGACACTCCACAAACGCTGGGTTTCGACTTACACTGACGGAATCTCAGGCAGGACAGCGAAGCCAGCGTCGCAATCCGATGGAAGCAGGGCCGTTGAGTGAAAGGAAGAGGGATACCTACAAGGGATTAGGGTGGACGCAGGAGGGCAAGACATGGCTGAAGTCACAAAGGTTTTCACATGGAATGTTTGTGGGCAGAGTAATTTTGTCAGTCGAAACAGTGTGCAAGTATTTGCATAGTAAGAAGGTAGACATATTACTGCTGCAGGAAACCCACCTCACGGAAGACAAACCACTGTAGTACGAAAATGAGGGATTTGGATACACAGCCATCTACACCACATATGCTAGGAGCGTTCTAATATGGACTGTCCGCTCAGTCCCCTTTGATCTCCTGGAGACACAAAGAGGCGAAGAAGGGAGGATTGTCATTATTCATGATTAGTTTAGGGAAGGGGGGTGTGTATTAACATCTATGCATCTAATCATGATGCCACTGGAATTGTTTAGATCATTATATCCTAAATTAGCACACTACAGAAGAGACACATAGATCGGGGGCAGAGCAGGGCTTGAACTACACACTGGGCCACAGACTGCACAGGTCAAATAAGTATAGGAAGCTGCACTGCCAGCAAAATCGCTTGCGAACCTGCTAGCGAACTTGGAGCTTGCAGACATATGGAGGCAGATGCATGGAAAACACAGAACTTACTCACATTTCTCTAGCCCACATAAGGTGTACACACGCATTGATTACCTCTTCACAGTGAGAAAAGAGTAGGAGTTCCTCGATGCCACATATAATGGGAAGGGTCCTCTCTGATCACTCCCCACTTTTGTTAACCTGGCAAAAGGGTGCAAATAAGCACCCGATCCCAACATGGAAACTTAGAGCGGAGGCCTTGTTGGTTGGATCATTTTGAGGTCACATTGCAGAAAGGATTGAGGAGGTCTTTGAGGTGAATACACGGAGCATTGAGAGCTTGGTGGTCCTGTGGGAAACATTTAAGGTGGCGATAAAATGGGAGGTCATTGCCAGAATGGGAGGCCTCAGGAAGGAATTATGGCTTGTTTTGCTAGAACCGAATCTGAGATAGAAAGGATGGAAGGCTCCGGCTCCAAGCTCACGCTGGAGAGACTGAAGAGGAGCTCCTGCCATTAAGTCTGAAATACAGAGAAGACTGAGACAGATTGGGCGAACAGGATTAAGGGGCATACAGATTGCACAAACACGGGGATAAGCCGGGCAGGACACTAGCTTGGCTGTGCCGTAAGGAGACACCACGAGAGAGGATATGCGCAGTGGCCGACTAATGCAGAAAGATATAGAGAGCTCAAAGCAAGATAAAGAGCATATGTCAGATTTTCAGGGACACTGTATGGGACCGTAAAGGAGGGTAACTGACGGGATAGCAAAGACACTGCCCCAGATGAAACTACCCCATCTAGAGCAGGCACAGGTGGAAATGCTATACGGTCCTCTCACAGACAAAGAAGAGCAGTGATCCTGTCTTTGCCATCTGGCAAAAGACCAGAAGGCGACAGTTTACCAGCAGAATTCTATAAGTAATACATAACCGAGATCACTTCCAGGCTTCTACAGGCGTTTGAATTAACATATGAACAGGGCATAATTCCAGGGCATAATTCCAACAAGAGTTGGAGAGGATGGAATTTGCAGAGGCTTGGATGACAGTAGACAACACTATGCATGTTTTGTTATGTACAGACAACACGCTATATGTACCAAATTCTGAAAGTAATCCTGTGATGGAACTCCCTAACCCCCTTTATCCTTAACCACACTGCAATATTCCCTCCTCCCTCAATTAGGACGTAATACTACCAAGACGAGGAGGAGCATACAGAGTGATAAGTCATCTCCCGAAAGTACTGAGTGATACGAACTACTCCTTTTCCAAGTCTAGACAGTACTGAGAAGAGGTAGCCCCAAGGAGGCATGAAGAATACTCAATTGATACAAATGACTGGCACTGTGCTGGGGAGGACCCAGTTACAGGGCATAAAACCAAGAAGGGACTCAATGAAGAATCCGGCGTGAAGCCCGTCAGCCCCAGGAGAGTCAAACCTGGGAATGAGGAAGTGAGCAGGAGGAGCTGGTCCTCACTCGTGAGGACACCTTGGAGGGGTCAGCAGAGCACTACGTAGTCAGACAGAGAACCGACCTACACAGAAGCTAGGGAGAAGCAGACGGTGGTGTGACCTCAGAGAGGTGGGCCATACGGTCCTCCAGCTACCCCAACACCGAAATGGCAAGAATCCCATGGTGTAGCAGGAAGCAGAGGGACGCGCGAAGAGCGTTCAACAAGAGCGAGTGAGACCAACATCCCAGGAAAAGCCAGTGACGTGCCACCATCAGAAAGAAGGTAATGGGAGCTACGGGAGACCTGGTAGGGGTTTGGGCAAAACATTACGTGCTTTGGGAGTAATATCCCTCATCACAGTAATTGCAAGTAAGATACCAAGATTGAAGTGTGCTTCGGGATTAATCTCCCTTGTCACAGTAATCATGAGGAAGATACCAAGAGTAATAATTATCTCGGGAGTAATCTCGCTTCTCACATTAAATGAAAGAGATTATCCAGGATAAAGATTACTACTGGAGTAGTTGCCCTCATCAGGGGGTTTGCGGAAAAAGCCAAGGACATTCTGATCTCAATTGTTACAATAGACAAGACTATGAGAAGGAAAGTCCAGGAACATATAGAACGCTGTGAAAGAATAATTGTTGGGTCTTTAACCAAGCCCAAAGAAGTCCCTAGGAGGAATTATAAGGATTTATCAGAACTGTTGCAAGAGACTATAGGAAGTCATCCATTAAGGCTGAACCAGGAGAAGGGAGGCATTCTCCTGGCTTCATTTGTTTTTGGTGAATGGCTTTGGTTAGTAGTAGGGTACGAGTAGGATAGTTTTGGACACAGTACTGATTCTTTAGTTTGACAACCACAACTGACGACGAGAACCAGAGTTAGAATTCAGTTAGGTAGGGCAATCCTTCTGGTTATAGGGATAGATGGGCCCTTTTCTTATTTTAATAAAACCTTGGGTTTGACTTGGCACCCATTTGTCTGACTAAACTCCTTCTGACAAACCAAATACGAGTTGTTCAATTTACATGAATGGGAGTTCTCTCTGGGCACATATGCATAACTCCTACGGGCCGGCCTGATGGCGGAACAGAGTCCCAGGAGCAGGCACTGAGGGTTGAGCGGTATGCAGCGATTTTAATGAACAACATTTTGATCTAAACATTTTCAACAAATAAAAGACAAATTAATTTTTTAAAACTGTAAATGGGGTGGGGTGAGGAGTTAAAACAGGTGGGGAGGGGTTTGGTGTGGAATTGTAAACAAATGGAAGCTGGAGTTGGGGGGGGGCCCACAATTTAAAAATAGAAAGAAAAAAAAATGTGTAATATATTGAGAGATCAAAATGGTATTCCTGGTTATCTAGTCATTAAAATCACATGTAACCGGGTTGAGCCTGCCGCTGCTCCAGACAAGAAACTGAGGATGATGCTGCCAGCAGCAATCCCGGGGAGAATCAAATCCTGGAGGTAATAGCATCCCTGCGGTCATCGGTGGAGTCAAAGATCGAAGAGGTGAAGATTGATGTGAACTTGCTTCAGCAGGACATCCGTTCCCTTGCAGAGAGTGGGGATGGCTGAGGCTGATATAGCAGGTACGAAGGAGCTCCAGACATACGTGTTGGATTTGACTGCAAATACCTTGGAATATAGGGAGGAGGATGCTGAAGGGAGGGCCCGCAGGAATAAGATCAGGACACTGGGCATCCTGGAAGGAGAAGAAGGACGAGATTCGACAAATTATGTGTGCGAAGATCCTGAACATTAAAAAGACGGGGAACACATTTTGGAATTCTCTAGAGAAGGTGGCTTCATAAATGCTGACCATATATTCTGAGTACACTGTGCATGTACAGCGAAGAAACATGTATGGACCAACCAAGGATTGGCTCTGTGATCGGGGCTTAAAAGTAACGTTGCTCTATCCAGCTAAATTGTAGGTGCTATACAATAGGAAATCTGAAATAAGCACACCTGGTGAGTATATATCAAGTGCTTTATTTTCCTGAACCCCGAAGCAGCCGTCTCCGGGTAAAGCCTCCAATCAACTGACCCGTGTGGAATGTTGATCCCTGAAGCTGGAACAACATTCCACATGCGCCAGCAATACGTCACATTCACATTACAACATATCCTCTTCCGTTATTATAATGAAAACATCACACACACAAATGCAAAACATTTCTTAAAAAATACACAAAATAAAACCTGAAATAGGTAGAATATAACACCAACTGGCGAAACCGTGTCTTAAAATGCTAAAAACAAACTGTCAGAACATTTCATGAACCAAACTGAACGCACTGTACCACTATAAAACAGTCTCTAAATTTTGCAGGAAGTCCACAACGTCCCGATGGACGTCCCACCCCCACACTTCCTTCATCACTCAACCTACCAATCTCCTCACCTGCCTGGTCAACCACCACCTGCTGCATACCACTCTCATTCACATCACCTCCTTATCACTCGACCTACAACCAGTTTCCATTGACCTCTCACTCCCATTGGCAGGCACAAAATCCAGCACATCACTAGTTTCATCAGATGCACTATCATTGACACTGTTCCTATCCGAAACAACCACCCTCCTCTTACTCCAAGTGGAGCCATCCTCCAACCGCACATGCCCCAAACCACTTTTCACTACTCTCCTGGCAGGCAGAAATGCAGATCTCCCTTTCTGAACAAACCTGGGGTTTTTAATGTGCACCCAATCCCCTACCTGCAATTCCTTTCTACCACTCTGGGAAAGTCGTACACCCTCCTGGTGAGCAACCACTCTCCGATGAACGCTCTCCAAATCTAGCCCACACGGAACACCCTCCCTCCCCCCCCCAAACACCATGGGCCTGAGGGTGGTGCCTGGCTTTCTACCTCTCATGAGCTCGAAAGGCGATCTCCCCGTACTAACAGACGGAGTTCTGCAGTATGCAGCCAAATAATCCGAAACCGTCTCTTTCCAGTCCATACCATTCGCCAAAGCCAACTGTATGGCACTCTTAATTGTGCCATTCGCCCTCTCCACCAGACCATTGGCACTTGGATTATACAAAGCTGTTCGATGTTGCTCAACCCCACACCGCCCCAGGAACTCTCTCATGGCCCTCGAGGTGAATTGCACGCCATTATCAGTAACAGGACTAGACGGTATACCCTCCCTGTCAAACACCTTGGTGAGAAATGCAATGACACAATCAGTGGTAACACTGCCAAACGCCGCCACCTCTATCCACCTGGACGTATAATCAATGAGCACTAGTAAGAATCGATACTCCTGTTCCAAACATTCAAAAGGGCCCATAATGTCCAGCGCAAGCTTGGACCACACCTCCTTAGGCACTTCAACCGGGTGCACAGGTTGGGGACACATCACCTTGCTTTTGTCACTAGAAGCACATGCAAAGCAATCTTTCACACGAGCCTCCACGTCTCGATCCATAGAGGGCCACCAGTACTCCTCCCGTAGCCTCCTCTTGGTCAAGGAACGACCAATATGCCCAGCGTGGGCCAAATCCACAATTTTGCCCCTCAAATTCACCGGTGGTAGCAATCTGTCACCTCTGGACATACCCCAGGGTCCTTCAGCCAACTCATTGAGAACCTGAGCATACCCCTTCCCTTCCGGCCTGTACCTGACCGACTCCCAGCCCTTGCTAAGGCCCTCTCTTATCCACTTCAATTCAGTATCCTTTTCACTCTCCACCTCCCACACGGCCTTATCCACCGCTGGAACAATACAAGCAATCTGACACTCGCGTAAATCCTCCCCTTTGCCAGAATCATCACAAGAACTCGCCTGCCCCCAGACAGGCAGCCGCGACAATCAGCAACCACAGTTTGCTTCCCTGGTACGTACTGAACAACAAAATTGTATTCTTGCAATTCAACCGACCGCTTGGCAATCCTCGGCGACACTGCAACCACACCCCGGGTGGAAAACACTTGCGCTAGGGGTTTAAGATCCGTCCTCAACATACGGAATGCCCCAAAGAAATGTCCTAAAATGTTTGGATGCCCACACCACCGCCAATGGCTCCCTCTCTATAACTGAGTATCTACACTCGGCATCCCTCAATGTCCTCGATGCAAACGCCACTGGTGTGCGCTCCCCTCCACACCATTGCTCTAAAACTGCTCCCAAGCCCACCTCGCTGGCATCCACCGTGAGAGTAGTCCTGAGCTTAGGATCAAAGGACCGTAAACAAGGGGGCCCGCTCCACCTCATTCTTCACCACCACAAACTCCTCCCCAAACTCATACGACCATACGAATCTTGCCGATTTCTTCATTAGTGCCCTCATGGCAACCGTCTTATCAGAGTAACAAGGTATGAATTTTGCCTAATACTCCACCAAACCCAGAAATGCTCTCAATTGGTCCTTACTGGTGGGCACAGGGGTATCCATCATCAGAATCAACTCCGCCTTAGGACTGACACCTGGAGCGCTCAAAGTATGCCCCAGATACGTCACCTCATCCACACCAATTTTGCATTTAGACAATTTCACAGTTAGACCTTTCTCCTTCAACACCTCCAGCACATGCCGCAATCTCTCATCATGCTCTCTCCTACATCCACCCCACACCAGGATGTCGTCTTGAAAGTAACATACCCCAGGCAAACCACCAAACATTTCTTGCATTAACCTTTGGAAAACTGCTGACGCCGATGCCAATCCAAAAGGCATGCGACAAAACCTGTAAGCACCAAATGGCGTCACAAAAGAAGTAAGATGTCTTGAGTCAACATGCAAATCAATTTGGTGGTATGCCGCTGACAAATCCAGTGTGGAGAAAGACGTTGCTCTGCCCAGTGTCAACAAAAGTTTGTTAATGTTCGGCAAGGGATGGCGATCCACCCAGATGTTTGAATTCAGGCCACGTAAAGCCACACACATCCCAACACTGCCATCCCCCTTTTTAACTAAAACCACCAGAAACAGCCACTCCGATGCCTCAATAGGTTCAATAACCCCTGCAGCCATCATTTTTTTCAATTCAACCTTCAAACCCTCCCTTGCCATGACCGGAACTCCCCTCACCTTATGAACCATAGGTATGGCACCCCTCTTCAACACAATCCGGTGAGAAAAACCCTCAAGCTTACCGAAGGCATCAGAAAATACTTCAGGAAACTCCGCCTTGACCGACTCTGATGTCCATTGCCTGTTAACCTCACCCCCTTCCAAAACACTGAGCACCGGATCCTCCCTTCACGGGTGTATCTCCATGCCCAAAGACGCCTGTTCCTCCCAACCCAGAATGCTATACCTTTGTGTGCCACATACAACTTTCCAATGGCGTGCCGACCCTCAAACCCAAAAGTGGACAGGTTATAACCCAAGACTTCAATCGGGTTTTGACCATAAGCACTGGGGTTAATGTCAGTTCCTTGCAGTGTAGATATATCCTTCCCCAATTTATCCATATACACCTCAAGAGATACCAAGGTATAGGGTGACCCAGAGTCAACCAACATTTCCAAAGGGCAGTCATCCACCAACATTTAGACCCAAGGACCCTTGCGAGCCATCCCATCAACATGAAGAATTACCCCATGTTCAGGGCCACCAACAGCCCCAGCCTCCTGATTGGAAGCACCAGCTTACGGCATTACACTTGCCACCCCATTGAATTTACACACCCGGGCAAAGTGACCAACATGCTTACACTTCCTACATTCCATGTTGCTAGCAGGGCAAACCTTAGAATCAGTTGAATGGCTTGACCACCCACACTTCTGGCAACACCCCTTCCCTTTGAATCCTTTGCCACTCTGAGTGCTATTCCTCTGAACCCCTTTTTTGTTTTCCATACAACCACCCCTATTCCAAGGCAAAACGGCTTGAACTCCTTCCCTGGAGTTATCCTTCTCGGTGACAATCTGTACACTTCCCCTGGAAGTCTCAATCGCCCTGGCAATTTCCAAGACCTTGCCAAGACGGATCATTCTCAATCCAGAGTCTTTCCCTTATTTTCTGGTTACAGGTCTTCATCATCACCTGGTCCCTGATGTGCTCATCCAAATTCCCTGGAAATTTACATGTGGCAATTAATGCCCGCAATGCAGTCACATAGGTATCCATGTTCTCACAAGAAGCCTGTGCCCTGGAGACAAATTTATAACGTTCCAGCACCACATTAATCCTCTTCCCAAAGCGAGTTTCCAACCTTTTCAGCGCTGTTTCATAGGCACTTACAACGACCTCCCCTTCACCACCTCCCGACACTGTCATATCCTCACCAGGCAAATGTCGAAAGACTCTCAATCATTCAGTGCCAATACAGTTCAATAGGGCAGCCTCCTTCTCATCATCTGAAAATTTAGAGCCACCAGCTGCCCTCAAGTAAACTTTAAAAGAATCCACCCATTGATCCCAAGGAGCAACAGGTTCACCTGGTGTGGGCAGAAATGCTGGCGGGGTCTAGCAGCAGAATGCAACTTGTCAAAACAAGCAACTGTACCTGAATGCAGCAATAACAGGTTCCAACCCTTTATGAACTGTCAGATTGGTCCTCCTTGTGGACTAATGCAAGCCACTATGCTTGCGCCCAATCCACGCCAACTGCAACAGAAATGCGTACATAGCTCACCTCAAAGGACCCACAATGTCACCAGCAAGAGCGTTATTGCAACTCCCAAAGCCAGTAATACGCAGGTCCTCCCTGCAGCTCCTCCAACATACAGCCACACGTTTGGCTAGTCCTCGCAATCACGAAGCCAGCGTGCAGGAAGCACACGTATGCGGGGAGTGTCACCCACAGCCAATCCCGGCGGGGAGAAGACCAAAACACTTCCTGGGAGGCGGGGCAAGGAGCGCCTTCCGCCCGCGTCCGTCCAATGCTGCGTATCGCAGGCAGGCACACACGGCGGTCCTTCACCTTCAGCCGCGCAGAACGCGACGGGGCAAAGGCCAATGGCCTTGATATATACTCACACCTGGTGAGATTATATATATATATATATATATATATATTAGTGCTTTATTTTCCTGAACCCCCGAAGCAGCCGCCTCCGGGTAAAGCCTCCAATCAACTGACCCGTGTGGAATGTTGATCCCTGAAGCTGGAACAACACTCCACACGCACCAGCAATACGTCACATTCACATTACAACAAAATCCCACTTCTTTGAAAACCTGAAAGAGGTGCACCATTGGATGGATGTTATAGGATGGGGCCTCTATGAGATAAACAGAACTCTATCCGCTGAAGGCCGGGAAGACTGCTACTATTCTCTATGGATCTCAGAGAGGTGGCCCGACTGTTGTACAAGGGGTCCGTTTCTGGGCAAAAGGATGGTGGCTCGTTTGAGCGGCGCAGACTCTATGCCACTGTTCCTTTGGTTATATATTTGGTTTGGTTACACCCTGACGTGTTATGCCGTTTTGGGAGTACTAGAAGTTAGGTACCCCACTGCTTATATTCGGGGAGGGAAGGGACGGGCAGGTAGGCTGAAATAGGAGGGTATTATTGAGTTGGTCTCATGTTAACCTGGTTTGGAAGTTCTGTTGCTTGCCGATAACCCCTTGTCAGTATTCATTGGAATTTGGGGCTGAGAGGGCTTCTTCGTAACAGAGGGATGAGGTGTATCTGAGGTGGGCTGATGTTGGGTTCACACAGGGATCCAGGGTAAAGCGTTACTACTACCTGAACTGTGGGTCTGTATACCTGGGCGGCAGGGTGGGATGCCTGGGAGAATGGATGTGGCTGCGGATTTGGAAGACTCATGGCGAATTACCTAAATGCAGTGCCGTGGAAAGTACGGGTGCTGAACAAATACCTGAAACGCAATAGAGTGGGATTGGATTTGCAGTAAGGATAGCTCTATTGCAAGAGACTCATCTCACAGCTGATAGAGGGGGGTGGGCAGGGGCAGTTGGGTATGGGGCTGCCTATTCTACATATGCTGGGGGGGCGTTCATGTGGGTGGCTGCATCGGTGCCATTTAAAATCCTGGATGTGCATACTGATGGGGGTAGAATGGGTATGTGGAACACAAGGAAGTGTCCATCATTAACACTTATGCACCCAATCATGACGCCTCTCGTACTTGCTCCTGGCGACTTAGAGATGGCTCCAGTGTACACGGTTTTGCCTGATAAGCAAAAGCTAAAACCAGCTCTTGGTTATCAAATATCGATTTTGAAACTTGCATGAACGCCATTATCTTCAATTGCAATAAATGTCCTGTTGGTGATTCAGTGAATGGAGCCAAACAAGAATATGCAGGAGAAATGTAGACATGGAGTCAGGGATTTGTTGTCGAGAAGACAACTCTAATGCATACATGTAAACATGTTCTTGTCAGGGGCAGAATATATTGATAGAAAAAAAAGTAAAATTCAACAGCATTAAAATTGGTTAAGATACCATAGACATAACACTATTAGGGGGGAAACGGGTTCAGTATGGTTAATGGGATACTAGATTTTGAGGTGCGAGCATTTTACTATTTTTATATGTTATGAGCAATTGCAATTCCAAGGGAAGTGTTCTCCCTATGGAAGGGAGGAAAACTTGCGACATCCAGCAAACCCGTGAAAAAAAACTGTATGAAAATCATCATGCAGCAGGAGTCCACATTGCAACAAAAAAGTAGGGTTTTTTACGATTAATAAAGCATGCAATGCAGTAGCATATGATTTGTAATGCTCCACTCACAAAAAACAGGTTAGCTTGATAAGAAGCTATGCAAGCTTCTCTAACACTAACAGAAATGCAAATCAGTGCAAGCTTTAACCAAATAGAACAGGCAGAGCGGATTGGTGCAACGTAAAGCAAGGGTAAAAGATTTCCAAATTGAGAACCTATAAGAAACAAACCTGGCCAACTACAACAGAAATCAAACATGACTTGCATTATGTGTTTTGAGGTTTGATTACAGAATTATCTTCGATGATTAATGAACTTCCTAATTTCACAGAGCAAGTACTACTTAATAGTACACTAATATTGTGACACAATAGTGCAAAAGTGCTCAATACTAAAATCTATATCTAATCACATAATCAAACACTGGCTGGACCATGTTAGCCTTGCATCTTTCAAATGCCGTTAATGCGACTAGCGGCCAAAGTAATAATCAAAGCGAAAAGAAGTTACATAATTTCGGCATAAAGTTAAATACCCATCTCGATTACCACTACAGTAAAATGTTTTGCTGAGTTTGTTTCATATGCAAATGCAACCGTTTCATGTTTTGTTTGCTTTGTACTAGCAGGTTTTAAAAAAATTTAATTGTAGTCTTGAAGATTTAAAAGCGGCTCGGACCCCAATAATTTTGTATAATGAAAGCCACTCACACTTGAGCAAGGGCCCTGCTGGCTCTGACTTCTTACAGTACCATTTAACAAATTGACTCCAAGTTATGGTTGAATGGATGTTTAAACTAGACATTGCCTGCCCAAGATTAAGTTTTGAGGTGGAATTTTATCCACTTTTTATGTAATTTGAGTTTATATAAAATTGTAAAAAGGTATAAATGATTTGCCTCTGAAAGAGGCAACCAAAACATGACTAAACTTGAAAATGAATAAAACACAAACCGCATAGAGTTATGAAGCAAAGATCTTTGGCTTAAACAAAAATTCTAATTGAGTCCTTACATAGCGCTTCATACCAGAGTACAGCCTCCATGCGCGGGAACAGGTTTTGAACCTGTACTGCTCCGCATTGTCTTGAGACAAAAAACAATCCCGTTGCCCCAGAGCTGTCCTCCCAGTCCCCACTTCAACAACTGATTACATTTGTGGAAAATGTTCTAATACAAGTTAATGTGTATGAACACACCAGTTCTTACTGATACGAGCCTAATACACTAGGAAAATAAATATACATGCACAATGCTGCTCTCCAAGAGCATCTACATCCACAAAACGCAACAGAAGTTTAAAAAATAGAAACCATTCATTATCTCTCTGTGAAACGTTTCTCTCCAACAGGCTCAATGCACACTGCTCTGAGAACAAATATCTATATTTAGACTGCTCATCCATGGCCTGCAATTTCATCCATGCAGATAAAAATCAAAAGCAGCATTCTGGTTTATGTCAAGTCACCTGCCTTTTGCAATGCCCTCTGCTCTCCACTGGTGGCAAATTATAGACGTGAAAAACTAAAGGTTTTGAATTTACGAAATTTTAGTCTTTAAAAAGGACCGGTATGACACTTGTATGGAGCCCTGCTAATGAGGATTCCTGCCCATGTTGGACTCAAGTGAACAATAAATGGTATAGGCACGTCTAGAAAGATTATGCCCATATATCAAGAATCATTGATTTACATTAAGAAGAACTTCCAATCCCCTGAACGCAAATAAAAACGTTTCAATGAATGCCATTACATTGAAACATATGCCATCCCTTTTGAATGCAGAGAAATTTTGGAACTCTTAAGAGAAAAAATAAATAATAATCTAGAGCCCTGGGGCCTGCTGTCCTGGTTAATATTACAGTGGGCATAGCCCGAGTGAGATCTGGGTCAAAAATTGTTGTCCCTCTTTTTAATCAAATAGCCTGGACTGGAATTAACCTGCTATCTTGGAAAGGGGCCCTTTACAATACCAATCATTAAAAACGGTGCCAAATCTGAGCCCTCTGCTTACCGTTTATTTGTATTTTTAGATTCTTTGAGCAAGGCCTTTTCACGTTTGAACCAGCGAAGAGCAAGGAAGTGTGGGTTGTTACAAACTGTATCCTAAGTGAGGCACAGCACCGCTTTTGCAAAAACAGTTCTACAATCCACAATCTGGTGATACTGCATGCACTCCCTAAAGATGCACAAACTGCCCTTGTATGTGATATTGTGGCATTCTGGAGTGAGGAGTCTCGAGACAGAAGTGGCATTTCAGTATCTGTTTTTTTTTTAAAGAAAAGAAACAACCACCTACCGTTCACTAGTTCTAGAGGGTTGTCCCCAACTAACCAAGGAATAACTGGGGTGTTTGTCGTCAGGGTGGAAGTACAAATGAATGTGTCCTCTATACAAAAATCTCCTCTACTCTAGTCCCACCACTAAACAGAAAGAAATCTAGATGGTACCACGAGAATGACTCCCTTCTCATGATTTAGCAAGGATCAGCCCAATGGGCATTTCAGTTCAATTCTTCTTCTGAAAGAGAAATTGCAAGGAGAATGACTCCCTTCTCCTGGCTCCACAAGTCAAACCTTCTCTTGACAGTTATTTACAACCTTTAACTTCCGATTCACAACCTAGGAGAATGACTCCTTCTCTTCTGTTTTTCACAGTAGTTACTATGAACCCTTCTAGTTCCCTCCTGGCTTCTCTGGGGGCTCTCTTCAATGTATCACACTCCATCTCTGATATTAACACTCTTCTCCCCCTTAATGAGGCTAGGGAAACTGCTCCCAAGGCTCTGTTCCCTTTGGTTACTGTTGGAACAG
Source organism: Ambystoma mexicanum (assembly GCF_040938575.1). NCBI lineage: Eukaryota > Metazoa > Chordata > Amphibia > Caudata > Ambystomatidae > Ambystoma > Ambystoma mexicanum. The sequence goes on from NC_090925.1 coordinate 514,243,348, forward strand.
TTATTGAGATTAAGTAGATTGCTTCCCAGGCATTTCACCCCCAACTGTTCTTATTCTTAGTGCAATTACTGGGACGAGGGAGATCACTCCCAAGGCTTTCTTCACAGTTTTTATTTGCAATGCAATTACTAAGACGAGAGAGATCACTCCTGAGACTTGCTTCACAGTTTTTATTCTGAATACAATTACTGAGACAAGGGAGATCACTCCCGAGGCTTGCTTCACATGCCCGCACCCACTCCACTACAGGGTCTCCCGTAGCTCCAGTTGCCTTTACTTGGTCAGAGCACCTTACTGATTCTTCCTGGGCTGTCTGGATTCTGCATTCCCAGTGAACGCTTGTTCGGCTTCACCCCTCTCTCTCTCTGCGGTCCCCCTGTGTCTTTGCGGGCAGGGGGTATCGGCATAGTTGTGGGACCGCTGAGTCCACATCCCCTAGTCACTGCACCATCTCCCAGATCAGCTTAATCTTGCTCTGCCATAGAAGGGCTCTTCTGGTCTGTGGCCAGCGTGCTCCCAGTGTCTGGGTTGCACTTTCGACTTCCAGTCTTCTCTCCTGGTTCAAATCTCCTGGGCTCACCAGGCTTTGCACCCATTGCTCCCTTTACCAAGTTGTCCTTTGCTTTTTATCTTGTTGACCTGCCCAGTGGAGTTTCATAGTCCGTTGTCGGGCTCAGCTGTGTACTCCTCTTGCCTCCTCTGGACCATCTCATCCCAGTATCTTTCACATGAGTGTTCTGCATGATGCTGAATGTTGTTCTTCTCAGTACCTTCATAGTACAAATCCTGATTAGACTGAAGGTTCATATTGATGTGATGTAATCTAATCTTGTAAGAAGAAGAGCAGGAGTATCACAATAGCAAAGTCAGCCTGATCCTCGACTGATGTAAAGGGTTTCAGTTTTCAGAGCAGGAGGGCTAGCGAGTTCCATTATAGAATGGGGAGGGGGAGGTCAGTAGGGGTGTCTCTCCATGCAAGTTTTTTTTTTTTTTTTTTTACAACCAATGTGGGCGGGGGCGGGAACTACCGGGTAGTGGCCTCACCTCCATAGCCGGGAAGGGCTCCCCCTTGGGGAGAAGTGGCATGATCCCATGCATCGTCACAGGCATTTGTTACTTTTTCTGAAGCATTTGACTTGTGTCGTCACTGCCTTCTTAGGAAATTAACCAAATAGAAAGCTTGCCTACAGGTACAGTTAAAATTAGACAAGCTCAAAAAAGGAAGGTTTCGCTAAAAAAATAAAAAAATGTAGGCAAATATAGGTCTGAAACAAGGCTGTGTGCTGGACCCCCTGCTATTTAACATCCATTTGTCATACTCACAAGGTTGCCTGTATTTACAGCTAAAAAAGGATGGTTTCATTTTAAATTTTCTTTATACACATGGTATTGTCATATTTGATGAGACACCAATTGGCCTTCAGCATGGCCTAAACGCACAGATTCCTTAGGCTGTGGAAATTTTAAAAATGTTTTTAAAAATTATGATTCTCAGCAAAAGAAATCTGCAGCAATCATCCAAATTTGTTATGGCCAAGTGAAAAGTCGTTGAGCTCAATGTGTATTGGACTCCCTAGTAAAATACCACTTCCCCCTGGAAAAAGTTTGAATATGGTGCAAAACTTCAAGAAGAAGGTAACTTCTTTTTACACAAGGTATGCCCACACATTGCAGACGATTCCAAGATTCGGCCAATGTTTGTTTATTTTCCAAAAGTGGACATTACTTGCTAAAGAAATTGGGTATACAGCTATTTTTCGAGTATTATTACAACGGATGAAAGTAAGATTTCATAAGAAGGAGCTAAAACTAGCTTCTGGATAGTGAGCATCACCTAGTAGGTAGGAGTTACCCTAGAGAACCAGGAGCTAGTACACAGCGTGTTGAAAATCTAATAAGTGATATGCAAACGTGAACTTTTTGTACATTATATACAATCCGGGATGTTTATTTTCTTCTAGATGTTGCTAATGTTCATTTCAAGACACTACCAAACACAGAATGTTAACATCACATAGGTATATTTGTATGGGCCAAAGGTAGTGCCTGGTAGCTGTTGGTGTCCGCAGGGTAAAACACAGGAACTAAATAGCTCAGTTCAATTTCAAACCCTATTACCCACATGCAATTCTCCTTGTAACGAGAAGTCAGCTATCACCTCATAGGCTTCAATCCCATGACCTGCTCCTTGGGGGAACACTCAGCGGCTCCGACCTCTCTCACAGGTAATGCTTACCTGAGGTATGACTGATGAGTGGTGTGAAGAAGCTTTGAACTGGATTCCTACTGAGCCTCCAAGACTTGGCCCTTTTTCCTTAAAATCAAATAAATTCCTGCTTGGCAGTCACTGCATAATTGGTGGTTGGACAGCAAAAGGTGCATGCAATTACATCTAAAATGGGTTAATGCGACGGCCTTCGATAGGACTGCATTCTTTGGGAAATGTGTACATGTTAATTGAGGCTCTGTGCCCATTTTAAATGAAAGAGTTGAAAGTCCAGGACAAAATCCCGGTATGCATGTGTTTGGAATTTACATAACAATTATGCATACTTTCAGATGAGGTTATTTGTGGAGAGTCTCCCATTTCGGCTAATCCTTATCACCAGCATACAACATGGAACATAAGAGCCTTTCCAGAAATAGGGTAGATACTCCAAACAGTTTTTGGTGCAAGTGAGGAGATGCGCAAATCCATCTCCTCACTTGCACCAAAAATAGTAGCAGCCCAATTCAAAAGGGCATCTGAATGAGCATATCTTAAAGGCACTCATTCAGATGCCCTTTTTCCCCACTCTGCGCAAACAAGGGGGCATTTCAAAGCGCATTATGAATTCACAAACGGGATGCATTTTAAAATGCCCAGACATTAAACATGAGCCTTTTGAAACCGGTGCAAATCATCGTAGGGTAATTCCTGACCCTGCCATGATTTTCTTTTGAAGTAGAAAGCCACGAATTAAACCGCGGCCGTCACACTAGCATTTCCATCTCCCAAACGCATATTGAAAGGCTTTTGTTTTTCCCGCGGTAATTTCACTGCGACAGGTGCTTTAACAGCCAGCCTCAGTGAAATACGCTCACAGCAACCATGCGGTTTCTGGGAACCCGTCACACATTAGTGTTGTAAGCGCACGCCCGACACTAATGTATGCAAGGGCACCGGACAGAGCATCTTTGCGCTGTAGTCCAGTCGCTCCAGAAATGCTTAGGTCGCCTTGGCAATTAGGTGATCGTAAAAATAGCCACTCAGTTGCTTCCAACCCTGCAGAGAGATCCCCGACCGAACAGATCCAAACAGTTATTCAACATGTCCTTGATGAGGCTCTTAACAGAGATGTAATCTCCGAAAAAACATGCAGGTTCTTGGAGAACAAATACCCAATTACTCCGGTACTATACATCCTACCCAAGATACACAAGAGACTTGACAAACTCCCTGGGAGACTTACAATAGCTGCCACTGACAACATCCTGGAACCCCTTGCTAGATATCTCGATAAAGTACTACAGCCACTGATCCAGACTATAGAAACCTACGTACGGGATACAATGCACTTTCTCAAACTCAGGAACATCGAATTTGTGGAAAGGAGGGACACCCTCTTTACAACCGACGTCACGTCCCTCTATGCTAACATCGCGCATGAAGCAGGGTTGGAAGCAATCGAGTGGCTATTATTAGGATCACCCAATTGTCAAGGGGACAGACTTTCATCCTCACTCTCCTTAAACTAGTCCCGATGAATATTTTTTTTCAAATTCAGGAACAAGTACATTCTCCAGCTACCAGGCACAAGCATGGGAGCAGCTATGTCACCAACCTACGCCAATGTGTATATGTATTATCTAGAACATGAGCATGTCCTAAGCTCACACAGATGGGCACAACATCTCTTGATTTTCGTCCGATACATCAGCGCTGTCTTTGGAATCTGGTCAGGTCCAGAGGAAGAGATGATGGACAACATGCACCCACGCATCAAATTTACGACCTGCACTATCAAGACAAGCATCCATTTTCTAGATGTGGAAATTTACACCAATAACAGCTCCCCAGAGACAAGAATTTACACAAAGACAACTGATCGGAACAGCCTATTATTGGCGACGAGTTTCCACCCTAAATGCACGATCGAAAGTGTGCCCTTAAGTCAATTCCTTCGATACAGGAGAAATATCTCAGAGATGGATGAATATAGGAGACAATCGGATACTCTGCGGACGAAATTTCACAAAAGGGTTTACGGCCACACACTCATTTCAAATATAGCAACAAGAGTGGACACCATAGAAAGGTATACACTCCTGACACCCAAGCCACCAAAACAACAGGAGACTCTGGTCTATGTCACCACACATTCCCTACAAAGTCGCAAGATAAAAAGGGATCAGAACTGGCCTATGCTACCGATGGATCCCACTCTACAACCCCTGCTCAGAGAACCACCAACCTTTGCATATCGTAATAGCAAAGCCCTACGGAACAGCCTGATAAATGCAGAAATACGTACATCTAAATCCAACAGCAGGGAATTGAAAGGGACACAACCATGCCTCAATTGTCAACACTGTTGAAATATAATAACAGGGAACACCATTACGCATCTACACTCTGGCAAACCCATGTTGAGACACTCCTCCACATGCGACTCTAAAAACGTAGTCCACGCATTGAAGTGCCCATGTGGATACTGCTACATTGGAATCCCCACAAGAAAAGCAAAAATCCGGTGCACGGAACACAAATCCAACATAATGACGAGAATCCCAAAATCACTGGTAGAGATGCATTTTTCTGAAGCCCACCATACGATTGCACAACTAAAATGCATGATCCTGTAAAAAGTCACACTGGGGAGCAGGGTGACCTTAATAGGAAATTGCTCCAACGAGAGGTACTATGGTTAGATCTTTTAGACTGCATCCAACCGAGAGGAATGAACTGCTGTGAATCAGGCCTTATGTGTTGTCTAAACCAGGCCCTTTTCTTTCCCTTAGTGGCCCACAACATGTAGCATGGCCGACCATGCATGAACAGTGGAGATTCTGGGACCTATGCTAAGGGGTGGTCCCCTTTACAGGTTAGGTACTTACCTCCCATCATGAATATTGTCTTATCAGTGCTTTCATAAACCTCTGTAGAGAGGGACAGATTATTACGCATGGTGAACTATCAATGTGGATTCCCACTTAAGAGATGTGTTCCAATTGTGTCTGAACATTGCTCATGTACAGTGCCTAATTTAAATTCTCATGAACCCTTCGGTATAGGGACTGACCATTGTGTATTAATAACTGTCAAGTGTATCGCTAAAAAGATGTAGTCTGATTGTGTAACTACATAAAGAATGCTCAACCACAATCTATGTAACCATTTTATATTGACAACTGTGCATGTGTGGCATCGGTGCCTCCATAAGTGTGATTTAACAGCATATTCACGATGTACTATTAATGTGGAGTCACACCTACGAGATGCGTTCTAATTTTGTGTGAAGATTGCCTATGTACAATGTCATATTCGTGCCCTCATGAATCGTTTTGGATAAGAACTGACCATTGTGATTTATAACTGTCAAAAGCAGAGTTTTGCCAAGAGATGTGTTCTGAATGCGGTTGAACACTGCTTATGCGACACACCTGATCTGGGTAACAATTGCACATTGATAACTGCACATGTGTGGCATGGGTGCCTCCATGAATGTGGTTCAATAAAATACTCCTTGTATTAATAACCATGCCTAGGACATGTTCAAGATTGTTTGAAAATGATTGGCCCATTTTTATGCCCAGGGTTAAGTCTTTTATTGAACAAATTTCTAGCCCATGTAGCTTTGGTGTCAGATTCACCAGGTACTGACTATTCACCTGCTGGCCATATCATGTCTTGGTTCCCATAAGTCTTTTTAGGACGGCCCATTCGCCTGCTTTCAAGGTTTTGAATGGTTTCCATGTATACATGGATTGTTGCCATGAACACATTGAGTGTGACTGACCCGGGTGCTTACGTAGTCTACGCTCCATGGACTAGGGACACTTGAACAAACACAGCCGATTGAATTTTGTCCTCAACAGAACAGGGATGTGGCACCCGACCGACTTTGTTCAGATATGTGCTCCTCGCCCCATCTTTACATTCTATATGGATCGTTCTAATCAATTGATTAATACAACATAAGAATCACCATCACTATAGATTTCTACACCAGGTAAACATAGGATTACTGATCTTTTCCACTTTATGTAATGTACATACTATGCACAAGCAGGCTTAGTGTGTCACTATTGCGACACTCCCACACCAAGATGGCCACTTTACAACTCGTTTGCACAAGCGGATTTTAGCAACCGTATTAATCATGGCATCCCGCGAGCGCCCTTGCAGCGATTTCTAGCGGTCGGAGGACGCCGTACACGTAGGTAAGCGCCTTCTTGTTGCTCTCTCGATCTTCCATACATTCAGCCAGATTAATAGTCTCACCACTCCACTAATCCGTGTCATATATACGGCCACCATGTAGCATATTTGTACTTAACATCAGCTATAACTATAGACAATCACGCCGCTCAAGTGTTTTTTTTGTAAATTATCTGTTCGCCCAGCAGCACGTTTGTACCGATAACATCAGCTCGGCACATACACATACTGGTACCGATCATATGCAGAATAGGCATATCGAGAATAGATGAGATATATCTATTTTGGCCGCACTACACTGAGACACAGCGCCGTGCCCCATTACGCACATCGCTGACAATATCCTTTCGCTTTATGTCTCCGACAGATAGATTCGATCACTCTATTACAGACACAGCAGACAGCAGATGCCTGCAGTGATTTATACGTGCTCGTTACGAACGGCATCAAGATTTTGTTGATACTATCAATACCACTACTGTATGAAGACAGAATACAGTCTCTATTAATGTTCCCACTGACTGATGAGGCCCTGAGGTCAGTTACTCTACTGAACATTATGGTCCTTAGTAGACAAATATATTTAAAGTTTCTCCCCGACACCAAGTTTATTATTTTTAGGTCCTCCACCTGGGCCACATTAAGGACACAAGGAACTAATTGTATAAGGAATAATAGGCACCAAAGCCCTGAAGACTGATTCTTTGAAAATCCGAAAAGCGTCTGCAATTACTTTACCTCCTAGGGAGCCTATTAGATGCAAATGGAGATATTCATAAAAATGTTCTGAATTATGTTATGTATCAGGAAGATGGTGGTGTGTGATGTGTAAACACAACCACAGATCCTATTGTATAAGAACAAATACGAACAGCAGAACTATACACCAGTTTTTGATTGAACTTGATTTTCCTTTTATGAACTCAATATTTCTACGATTAAAATTCTTGAAAAATTACATTATTGTGGTGTCAATTTGTTTGATGACCTTCTGATGCCTTTAAAGTGGTGTATGAATGAACATTTGTCATGTTTTAGCTGAATTTATTGAGCAAATAACGACAGTAACAGTATCACTTAACTCCAACATGTGTTCTGGGCCGGCTGCCCCTCCCGAGGCTCGCCCCTGAACACCTGCTGTTGAATTACCGTAGGAATGGTCACATCCCCATAGGAGTGCATCATTGGGTCTCCTGTTAGCGAATGGTTTAGCTTGCCCTGTCAATCTTGCCCACAGGCAGGACAGGCACTGTGGCAGATGCATTACATCTGCCACAGTTTGCAGGCACATCATTTTTATGTATTTATCTCTTTGACAGATTGTATTATACTATGATTTATTGAAATCTAGTATGCAATTGATTTTAATGTATAGCGTATATTTTTAATGTATGTTTTTCAAGTGTAGAAGGTTTAATTTTAACCCAAACTAGACTTAATAAAAATTACAATAAGCTAATATTTTTAAATTGGTTTGGTAACTACAATTGATTTTATCAACAAACAAAAAAAAGAAATGTTCTGTATTGTAGTAACTAAGTTTTAGGAATTCTTCTATGTAACCAACTCAATTATTCTCCAATTATTTGTAATGTTTAGAAATAATAAAAATTATTTAACCAAAAAAAAAAAAAATATATATATATATATATATACACACACATACACAATAACATGCATCGTATACTTACATTGCAGCACCGCCCACCCCCCTCCGAATCCCCCCTTTCTTAAGGTCATTATAATCATGCTGGTGGCACTGCAAAGACTCTACCCCTCTTCCTCCTCGCGAATAGTTACACAGCGCTGGAAGGGAAAGCTGGCTATTGCTCCACAGCTTGCGCGCTGCATATATAGTGCCATTTCGGTCAGCAAAACACACCCCTCTACTCCGTTCCAGTGTTCTCTAGCCTCCATTCTGGGAACACAACTTATGCCAGGCAACTTCCTCCCTGCTGTGCTGTCAGTGAAGGCTTCCCTACGCCACTTAATCTGCTACGGTTCAAATTCCGCTTTTCTACCAATAAGGCCACCATAGGACACCGGTCAGAGACCGCCACACTCACACATGTCCGCACTTCACTTTCACCGGGTTTTCGAACACCTCCAAGCAAACGGGACAGGTGAAACGAGCCAGGGGATCTACAGGTAGCTGTCCAAAGCCTCCCTCTTGCAGCTGCTGCGGTCTGCCCAAATCCATGTTAGAGAGAAACTAGTTCCCATTAGAGGAATGGACAAGCCACCACTTCCCCATCACGTGACTTACACGTTACGTTCCATGAAACCTACGTCCTACGTTTCGGGGACTTTCCAAAGAAGTATGTATTCGGGAACCAACCGAAATTCGTTCTACAGTGTGTTGCCCATTGCGCTTATAATACTTGGAGTACGATTGTTGAGGTTTTACTCCGCTTGTTTGCATACGTATGAGCCTGTAATTGTGCTTGTTTACACAGCAACAAAGCCCAATAACTAAACGAATGGGCCCTTTAACGATCTGCAATTACTGCTCTGATTACTTACCGACAATCTTCATTACTCCTAGTCCTACTCTTCCTCGTCACAGTACTTCCCTTATGAGGCCCCTGCCTCCGACACAGGACCTTCTTCTATTTCTTTAAATTCCTATAACTCCCCCCCCCACATCCACGTCGCTCAGTTTCATATTACCAAGCCGGAGCATGGGACCTTCCCCACAGGGAGGGTGAGGAGGGAAGCCAGTACTGCGACGAGGAAGAGTAGGACTAGGAGTAATGAAGATTACCAGTAAGTAATCAGAGGCATTACCTCCACGTCCACTCTTCCTCGTCCCAGTACTTACCTCATGAGGTATACCAAAGCAGCAACGGGGAAAAGGTCCCAATGAGACACAAAGCCAAAAACAGTGCAGCAAAACACACCCACAATAACTCTTAATTCACATCCCCACAGACAAAACTCCAACCACGAAGGAACCAATCCCCGAGTGGGACAAACTCAACCCATAGCGGTTGATGAAAATGCCTAGACCAGCCAAGGTGGCAGCCATACACATCTCTTGCAGAGAAAACCCTCCTTGCATCGGCCCAGGAAGCCGCCAAACCCCTGGCAGACCGCCCCTGATCGTGCGCAGGCACAGGCCAGACTGAAGCCACATAGGCCCTGGAGATCAAAACCCAGAACCACCAGAAAATGGAAACCACAGATGCGTTATACCTAGCCCCAGCCGGACCACAAGCAATCAGAAGACTATGGTGGAAAAAAGAAAACCTAGCCAAATACTCCAACACATCCCGCCGGACATAATATTAAGCCAAGCCACCTCTTCAGGCATTCTCGGATCATGAAAGAAGTCAGGGAGAACCAGATCCTGAGAGGTGTGAAAACCGAGATACAACTTAAGGGAGGAACTTCGGACCACCGAGTCTGGCAGCACCCTCAGGAAAGGAGGGTGACATAAGAGAGCTCCAATCTCCCCAAGCCTATGGGCAGAAGCGAGGGCAATAGGAAAAGCAGATTTCAGTGTAAGATGTTTGATATCAATCTCGGAAATGGGCTTAAAAGGAGGCCCTTGAAGGAACCGTAATACAAGAGGGAGATCCCAAGGGGGAAGGCCTTTATCAGCACAAGGACGGGAAGAAGAAAAACCCTGGAGCAACTTCCCTACCAACAGCTCCCCATCCAAGTGGCCATCAGAGTCCCCCAAAGGAATTACATGGAGGCCCACTGAGAGCGAAGCCTGGAAAAAAACTGCCAGGCCCCTGTCAAAACCCCTCCTGGAGGAATCGAATGATAGCAGAGAGGCCAGAACGCAGGGGAGGGATCCCAGACCGCCCATACCAGTCTCGGAAATGGCCCCAATGCCTGCCGAACACCTTCAGAGTGGAGGGTCTAAGAGCATCCATTATGGACTCAACTACAGGATCTGAGAACCCCTGAGATATCAACCTAGACTGAGCAATAGCCACACTGCCCATTGCATCCGGTGGACTTCCAACCGCAGATCCCCTTGAAGGGGACACGGCCACCCCGGAACCAGCCAAGGTTCCTAGGACCGAAGCTCCAACAGAGAGGGGAGCCAACTCCGGCGGGACCAGAATGGAGCTAACAACAACAGAGTCACCCTGAACACTCTGATGTGCCAAACCACCTGGGGCAGAACGGGAATAGGCGGAAAGGCATAAAGGAAAACCCCAAGGCCACTGTACAGAGAGGGCGTCCATCCCCCAATCCCCTCGGCCTGAAACCAAGAGCAGAAGAGGGGAACATTTGCTGAGGCCGGGGATGTAAACAGGTCTAGAACCGGGGACCCTAATCTGACACAGGTCACCGCAAAGACCTGGGCGGACATGACCAGTTCCGCAGAGGAGTGAAACCGGCGACTGAGAAGATCTGCTTGAACATTGTCCACCCCTCTGATACGTGAGGCCACCAGAGACACCAGATGAGATTCCTCCGAGGTGCCTATCAGCGCTGCCAGAGCATTCAAGGAGCGGCCGGAACCCCTTTTGCAGTTGACATATGCCAAGGCCGTCGTATTGTTCGATCGGACCAAAACCGTCGACCGTCCAGCAACTCATCGAAGTACACCGGAGCTTGGATAATGGCACAACTCTTGCCAATTGGATGATCGCCGGCTCTGCCCAGATCTCACAACCCTTGAGCTGAGAGGACCCCCAATGTAGACCCCCCCAACCCATTCTGCTGGCGTCGTTAGTAAGAGAGGCCACAGGCGGAAGGACCATGCACACCTCAGCCTGTAGACCTGAAACCCCCCGCCACCATAGCAGGGATATTCGCAGCGCTGGGGACACTAAAAACAAAACTACGAAATCCGAGACGTCGGGAGCCAGTGGGAGAGAGTATAAGACACCAGGGGACGTAACTGAAGACGGGCTCAAGGAACTGGAAAGCACGCAAGATGCCACGTGCCCCGTAACTTCAGCAACAGGTGAGCCGAGACATACTGCCTTCTGAGAACCCAGCCCAGAACAGCCAGCAAGCGCCCCCCCTGCACAACATCCAGAGTACGTTCCGCAAAGCCCCCACGTTGAAGCATTCCGACCGGACAAGCAGTGCAGGGCCTTTGACCCATAAGCAGGTGACACATCCTAGAAGGCATAGGGACCAGGAACACCCGCAAGAAGAAAACTTGACCCTGAACAGGGAGAGGAACGGGCAAGACGGTAACCCAAAACCACCATTCGGAGAGAACGGATCCCATGGCCAACTACTTGGACCGTGAGCTGGGTACCAAAGTCCTAACCATGCAAACCTGGACAGGAGGAGACAGGAACAGCAACTGATACCCCCCTTCCGGAAGGAGCCCATTACCCAGGAAGCCGAACCCCACCGGTCCCATACACCTCTGAAAAGATAGAGACGAGGAGCCAGGGAAAACCGCCAGTCACTGCACTTGCACTAGAGGAAAATCACAGGACGTTGAGCAGGCCTGCGCCACAATATGACAGCATGCTTGTCAGCCCACAAAAAGATCTGACCTATCAAAAGGAAGATACAGGACAGCCCAGAAGTCCAGCAGACCATGGCCCCCTCAGCTGACAGAGGAGCCACCAGTCTGGCGTCAAAAGGGCACAGTACTGTCACGAAGCGGGGCAAATCAATCCATCCTGGATAGCAGACATCAAAGGCAACCCCCCACCTGGGGTATGCCTACACTGGAAAAACCCACTGAAGTGACATCCCCCTCCACCGGCACCAGGGGCTCTGAGAACCCCTCTAAGCACAGATATGTGCCACCATGTGCCATATCACTTCCCATAAGTCTAAGAGGAGGCGTGAAAGCAACACGTCGGCACCGGAGGACCTAGGCCCTAAAAGAAGAGACACTGGGAACCCTCTGCATGTCCATTACTTCCATGATGCATTTTCTATAATTCCATGCCGGACAAGGGAAAAGAAAATCATCTCCTTTGACCTTCCCTCGTGCAGTTCAGAGGAAGAGGACAGGACAAGGAGTCTGCGTCCATAGCTAGCACAGACATAGACACACCACTAACTCGCCACATGACTGAGAGGTGGCTTGAGCCCTGTATCCAATAGCTGGTAGCCCCATGCTCTAAATCGTTCCAATGCGTTGGTCTAGGAAGGATGAAGGGGCGGGTCAGCACCGCTGAGACTCGAACCCGAAGTGTAGACTATGCCAGGCCGGTACTCTTCCGGCCGCTTGCAGACGTGTCCAAATCCACGCCGTTTTCACAGACTGCACGCAAAGAATGCAGCCAACATCCGGTGCATCCTGAGCTGTGTGTGTCTGAGGAGCGGGTGGTATGTGAGATGCCTATGACAGAACAGAGCCCCTGCACTTTCAAAGACTCTCTGCCACTGTCACCCCACGACAAGAAGCAGAGAGGCCTCACAACAAAAAGGGAAGGCTAGCCAATACTGCCAAGTGCTTGCCATCATTTCCAATAAAGATGTGTACACAGAGCACGAGGAAACGGCCTGTCGAAGGAGTCAAGATGGCCATACCAGCAAGAGAGGGGAAAACATCAAGCACAGTCCTCCCCTCTCCTTACCTTACCGCAGAGAATGCAGCTAACATCCGGTGCATCCTGGGCTGTGTGTGTCTGAGGAGCGGGTATTATATGACATGCCTGCGACAGAACAGAGCCCCCGCACTTTATTTATTTATTTATTCGTATTTATATAGCGCTCTTTATGTGTGGTATGTGTAGTTGGTTGGTGTACTGAGCTCTGGTGGGACGTGTGGATGTGGTCCCGGATAGTGCTTCAGATAGGTATGTTGGGGCAGTTTTGTGTATACATCTGTGAGTGATGGTAAGGATTTTCAGAGTGATACGGTCTTTGACCTGGAACCAACGTGCTTCACGTCTGGCGTGGGATATATGATCTCTTCTAGGGATGCTCATAGCGGCTCTGATTGCATTGTTTTGTGTAGTTTGCAGTCTTTGAATGTTCTTGGCGGAGGTGCCAGCTAAGAGAGTGTTGCAATAGTCCAGCTTGGCTCCTATAGTTGCTCTAGCTATGGAAAGGCGGTTGGGTATGGATAGGTAGGGTTTAATGGCATTGATGAGTTTGGTGCTGAAGGCAGATGCAGAGGCTATGGCGCTCACTTGTTTGTTCATTGATGGATTAGAGTCAATGTGAACACCTAGAGTCTTGACAGAGGATGATACATGGATGGTAGTGTTGTCTATGTCAAAGTTAGCGTAGTGGGGGTTTAGCTTCATTATTGTGTTAGGGAGGCCAAGGATGAGGATTTCGGTCTTCTCCCCGTTAAGACACAGGCCATTGATTGCCATCCAAGCTTGGATAGTGGCATAGATGTTTTGAAGGGCTGTGGCATCTTGGTGATAGAGTCCCGATAGGGGTATAAGTACTGAGTGTCGTCTGCATAGTTGGTATATGCTACACCCATGGAGTCCAGTAAGTCGAAGAGGGGTTTTATAAAGGGGTTATAGAGTGTGGGGGCCGTGCAGGATCCTTGGGGAACACCGCAGTTGATGGTGGTAGGGTCTGCGTTTGCTGTATCCGAGTAGACCTTCATGCCTCTACCTTCAAGGAAGGATGTGATCCAGGATGCTGCTTGTTTAGAGAAATGAGCTGCATGGGTGAGGTGAATGGTAAGTGTTTGGTGATCCACCAGGTCAAATGCAGCTGATAGATCGAGTAGGAGGAGTCTTTCAAAGACTCTCTGCCACTGTCACCCCACGACAAGAAGCAGACAGGCCTCACAACAAAAGGGAAGGCTAGCCCATACTGCCAAGTGCTTGCCATCATTTCCAATAAAGATCTGTACACAGAGCACGAGGAAACGACCTGTCAAATCAAGATGGCCAAAACAGGAGGAGAGGGGAAAAACATCAAGCCCATTCCTCCCCTCTCCTTACCTTCCCCCGGGCCGTGCAGGGCCCGGGACACAATGCTCATGCTGCGGTCCGGAGCCCAGCAAAGAACCGAGCAAGGCAATCCGGCTCAACTGTGACCCCAAGACCCGCAGGTGGCCGAGGGCCCCGCCACACAGCCCCCCCCAGGGGGCCAACAATCGGTGCTTCCCAGTGCCCCGCACCGGGAAGAAAAAGTCCAACCTGCCGGAGGCATGAAAAATTAAACTGAGTGATGTGTATGTGGGTGAGGAGTTATAGGAATTTAAAGAAATAGAAGAAGGTCCTGTGTCGGAGGCAGGGGCCTCATTAGGTAAGTACTGGGACGAGGAAGAGTGGACGTGGAGGTAATGCTTTGTTATTTGCCATGTTTTATGCGTTTGGCATTGATAGGACTTTCAATCTCACTGGGTCTGTTTATTCCACCACGATCCAGACAGAAGTCATAAATTCCCTGTTATCCCCTTGGCGGTTTTTAGGGAAAAAAATGTATTTGGGGACTTCATTTGTAGTCCTGTACAACAGACATACCAACCTTAGGGAGCCCCTGAGAGGGAGATTTCACCACAGCAATCGGGAAAATATGTTTTTCCCACAGGAGTGCATTGGGGTTATCATTATTTTAGACGGGAGACAGTACAAAATAGCCTGATTTTTCAATTAAAAATAGGGCGTCTCCCGCCTAAATCGGGAGGGTTGGCATGTATGGTACAAGGGTGGTCTCTGCTCTGGGGCAATGAGGAACGTAATGGTGTGTGAGACTATTGTGGTGATGTCCCCTTTAAGGTTGTGAGTCATGACGTGCTTCTAATAAAAGGAGCCTCATGCCAGCACGTGCAAGTGTATGGCTGCAAACTCCATGTATGCAACACCCCCGCTCCAGGGGCGAAGAAGTCAACGGGCGACGAAGGTGGCTCAAATCAGCAGAGGGACAGGAAAGAAAAAGGCCAAAGGGAAAAAGGGCAAACAAAAGGAGGAAGGGAGAGGAGGAAGCTCAGAGGCAGCCCAGAGTACAGGCCCCCAGCTAAGCCACCAGCTGAAGAACGTGGAATGGAAGAAGGGGGGTGGCCTACCCGGTCGGCAAGGAAGAGAATGTTGTGTTCCTCCCTGTCGGTGCAGCCGGCGGATGGTCGGATGATCAGGGCCTGCGTCGGGGTCCGCGTAACATTCCTCCTTTTTTCCAACCAAACGCAATGACACACAAACACATAACCCCATCGAACAACATCACTAATTGTCCTGTGCACATCTAGTCCGGCACAGTTCCACACTCTCCACCTTGTCATTTCACCACTCATAGTCTCTTAGCCTTTCCACAGCCTTCAGAGCTTCCCTTAGGTCATACCGGCTCAGCCTTTGCCGGGGAGCTGTCTCAGGGCGAGGTCCCCCCTCTGGCTCACCTTCATCTTTTGGATACGCCCCCTCAGATCCTTCTGGTTGCTCCTCCGGCTCTCAACTCAGGGCCACTTCTCCCTCGCCCGGTGACTCGAAACGTCTGGTGGCAGCTCTGCCTCAGCCTGGGACTGTCTGTCTCCATCAGTCCACATTTGTCGGGGCACCCTCTTCAACCACAAAGCATTCCTGGCAATCATCTGTTGCCCTCGTGCCGCTGTCACCATCGTTCCTTCTGTTCGGGTCACTGTCCACAGTGCGCAGTCATACCGTGTTTCAAGCTTGGACTTTGTGGGGTTTCGCAGCACCAATACGTGATCACCGACATTGTGTCTCGACCTTCTTGCATGCCCCCTGACGCTCGTGTGTTAGTTTGCGGCCACTCTCCTTCGTTGAGTGCGGTCGCTGTCGAAGGTATCTACTCCTCTGCTCGGGTGGTGTGGTATGGTTGAGTTTATCAATGTCTTACGTACATGAGGTCCACCGGGGGTAAACCGGTGGAGCAGTGGGGCATTACCCGGTAATTCCATAGGAATCTGTGTAGATCCACTCTCCATGGGCTGTTTTGAGCCCTGCACAGCACTTTGCTGATTGTTTGCATGAATCTCGCCACATCGCCATTTCCCTTTGGCCACCAGGACGTGATGTTTGATGTGCAAATCGTCCAGGTATTTCCTGAGCTCCGTCCCCTGGAATGGTGGTCCATTGTCACTCCTGAAGCGTCTTTGCAGGCCATGTGTTGCGAACATGTGTGCAGGTATCACGGTCTCTGCTGCTGTCAAGGATATGATCTCCAGTTCTGGGTATCGTGAGTGGTTGTCAATGGCCACCAGCAGGTATGTTCCTTCCTGTACTGTGCAGAAGTCGACGCTGATGGCATCCCACCTTGATGAACCAGGGTTTGGAGGTGCTCCTGTGATCTTGCAAGTGAGGACGGATGTAATGACTTGCTCTACTTTGGTGTCAATGTGAGGAAACCACACCCGGTGTCGAATTCTGGCCTTTGTCCTGTTAATTCCCTGGTGGCCTTCGTGTGCCAGCGCGACGATCCTGTCTTGCAGGCTGCTGGGGATCACAATGCGGGTTCCCCTCAGGATCAACCCTTCGCTGGTGATGGACAATTCCTGTCGTACAGGGAACATGCCAGTAAGGAAGTCTCTGGCCTCTGGTGTGCGGTTGTGTACATGGCGGAGGAAAAGATTTCCAATCACCCGATATGATAGTGGTCTTGACTATGTGTTAAGCTGATCGGCCCGAGAGGACCGCGTACCTGTAATCCTGGTGGTTGGTCTTGCTGAGGTCGCCAGTCTGGAGTCCAGGAACTGATGAATTAGCGGCACGAGGAATCAGCCCCTCCGCCACCCAAAAGAGGAACTGGGTGAAGGGTGGACCGACCCCCAATGTCACGAGAAGTACTGTCCAGATGAGCGTGACTCGAGGATTGATGGCTCAGGTTGGTGACACTGTAGATATCATGAATCTTCCGGAACCAATGTAACAGTGAGGAATTACAGCTGATAGAAAGTCCGGTTGGTGCTGATAGTTCCAGAGGTTTGCAGGATTAGGTTCGGAGGTAGGCAAAACAGGAAGAGAGAGAACAGCTGGAGACTAGCTGGTACTGGGCAAGTCCCGGGTAAGTCTGAAGATGGGCAGACCCAGTGCCGACAACAAGTCAGGGCTGGAGGCAGGCAGGCTCAGGACAGGCCCCAGGTAAGGCTGGAGGTAGGTTGGCTCAAGACAAGCCACAGGTATGGGCTGGAGACTGGCGGACCCAGGACAGGCCACAGGTAAGGCTGGAGGCAGGCTGGCTCAAGACAAGCCACAGGTATGGGCTGGAGACTGGCTGACCCAGGACAGGCCACAGGTAAGGCTGGAGGCAGGCTGGCTCAAGACAAGCCACAGGTATGGGCTGGAGACTGGCTGACCCAGGACAGGCCACAGGTAAGGCTGGAGGCAGGCTGGCTCAAGACAAGCCACAGGTATGGGCTGGAGACTGGCTGACCCAGGACAGGCCACAGGTAAGGGCAGGAGGTAGGCTGACCCAGGACAGGCCACAGGTAAGGGCAGGAGATAGGCTGACCCAGGACAGGCCACAGGTAAGTGCAGGAGGCAAGCTGGCCCAGAACAGGCCACAGGTAAGTGCAGGAGGTAAGCTGGCCCAGGACAGGCCGCTGGTAAATAAGAGGCAGGAACAACGAGGCAAGCGAAGCGAACCGCGTTGAGACGCGACTCGCTGAGAATTGCGGCCTCTTTTATGGGCCGCCGGCGCCCGAAAGGCCTGGGACGCAAGCCGTTCCGTTTCCGGACGCCGACGGACCCATAACGAGGCTTGAGAAGCAAGCCCCGCTAGGGAGATGAGTTCGGCCCACGGCGCATGCGCGGAGCCGAGAGAGAGGCCTTCCGCGCATGCGCCGAAGGCCGCCAGCCCTGTAGCCCGCCACTCCCCTCCCGGCGAGCCCCCGGAAGCAGATGCGCGGGTAGACTCGCCAGGAGGGGAAGAGAGCGGCAGACCCCCGTTTCCCGTGTGACATAACACTATGCCCCCTCCCAGGAAGGCCCGGAGCTCCGGGTTTCCAGGGAAACCGTACATAGAATTCACGCATCAACCGGGGTGCATGTACATGTTGGCGTGGCTCCCATGTACGGTCACAGGCCGGGTACCCCTTCCAGTCAACTAAATAGTGGAGCACCCCTCTACGGAAACGGGCATCACAGATCTCGTGTACCTCAAACTCCGGGACACCCTGCACTAGGACAGAGGCCGGACGGGGAGGAGTGCGGCCATAAGCATCGACCACATAGGGCTTTAACAGGGACACGTGAAAAACGGGATGTACATGCCAGGAAGAGGGTAGGCGTAGGCGAAAGGATACGGAGGACAACCGTTTGGTAATAACAAAGGGACCCAAGTAACGAGGAGCCAGTTTGACGGGCAAATTGCGGAGTGGCAAATTCTTTGAGGACAACCACACCTTGTCACCCTCCTGAAAGTCGGGTTCTACACTCCTCTTCCTGTCTGCCTGTCTCTTCATCCGATCTTTGGCCTCACTTAGGATCTTGCTTGCCAGTTCTTGTTGATTCCGAATGTGTTTGACCAGATCATCAGCAGAAGGAACAGTACTAGAAGGAATGGGTTGAAAGGGCATCAATCGAGGATGTAAACCAGTGGAACAGAAGAATGGACTGACTCGGGTGGAAGCATGGACGGTGTTATTATATGAAACCTCGGCCAGATCTAGTCCATCTTTCCAGTTAGATTGTGTGGCATTAGCAAAACAACGGAGGTACCCCTCCAAAGTCTGATTGGTCCTTTCGGTCAGCCCGTTGGTCTGTGGGTGGTAGCCTGAGCTTAGAGCTCTATGTATTCCTAAATGACCGCATACCTGTTTCCAGAATGAAGAAAGGAATTGGGTTCCTCTATCCGATATGATTTTCTCTGGTAGGCCGTGCAGCCGGTAGATGTCATGCAGAAACGCCGAAGCCATTTGGGTAGCTGTAGGGATCTTCCGAAATGGGATGAAATGAGCCAGTTTAGTGAAGCAGTCTACGACCACCATTATACAGGTGTAACCTTCAGATGGGGGCAAATCCACAATGAAATCAGTAGCGATTGTATGCCATGGATAGAGAGCTGTTTCAGTGGGCATTAATAAACCCAATGGCCGTTTTCTGGGAACCTTGCACTGTGCACATATTGGACAGCTGTTGATGTACTTCTGGACCTCAGTCGCCCAACCTGGCCACCAGAACTGTCGTGAAATCAACTCTCGAGTGGCTCTGACTCCACGGTGTCCTCCTCTGGGTGAATCATGGAATCCATGTAAAATGCCCCTCCTAATGGCTCCTTTAGGTATGTAAAGTCTCTTCTGAAAAAACAAGAGTCCCTCTCGTTCAGAAACTGAGTGACGACTAAGAAGGGAGGTTCTTTCGGGGTCCAACCGAGTGGCTTCTGCGATGGACTTAAGGTGAGAGGACAAAGCCAGCAGGAAATGGCGAGGAGAAATCAATGGCTGTTCAGGACCTTGCGTCCCATCAACATTTTCCAAGGACCTGGAGAGAGCATCTGCTTTTATATTGGAAGTTCCCGGGATATAAGTGACATGGAACTCGAATGGAGAGAAGAAGAAGGCCCACCGGGCTTGACGAGGAGTCCGACATTGCAGAGAGCGAAGATATTGCAGATTGCGATGGTCGGTTCGCACTTCTACAGAAAAACGGGCTCCGAGGAGAAAATGTCTCCATTCCTCGAATGCGGTCTTGATGGCCAACAATTCCCTTTCTATCACCGCGTAGTTTCGTTCGCTGGGACTCAATTTGCGAGAAAAATAGGCAACCGGATGTTCCACTAGCGTGGCTGGATCTTTCTGGAGAAGGACTGCTCCGACCGCGAAGCTGGAAGCATCGGCCTCTACAATGTAGGGCAAGTCCTCCTGGGGATGGCGCAGGATGGGAGCAGCCATAAAAGCCGACTTTAATACTCCAAAAGCCTGGGAAGCCACAGGACTCCATTCGAAAGCGATCTTGCTGCTGGTAAGACTGGTGAGGGGAGCCGAGATCCGCGAGTAATGTGGAATAAAGCGCCTGTAGAAGTTTGCGAACCCCAAAAATCGTTGGAGAGCCTTGACATCGTGTGGGTGTTTCCATTCTTGTATGGCTAGAACTTTCTTGGGATCCATCCCAACTCCTTCTTGATTGATAATGAATCCCAAAAATTCGATACTGGTCTGGTGAAAGCTACATTTCTCTGCCTTGGCGAACAAATTGTTGATGGATAGGCGATGAAGGACCTCACGAACGTGTTCCACATGCTCGTCCAAGGACTTAGAGAATATCAGTATGTCATCCAGATAAACCCAAACGGATAATCCTAACAGGTCACCAAAGATGTGGTCCATAAATCGCTGAAAAACAGCGGGGGCATTACATAAGCCGAAGGGCATAACCCGATATTCAAAGTGCCCAAAAGAAGTTTTGAAAGCTGTCTTCCACTCGTCCCCATTCCTGATGCGTATCAAATGATAAGCTCCACGGAGGTCCAATTTGGAGAAAATTCGTGCAGTATGCAGGGTTTCAAGGATACTACGTATCAAAGGTAACGGGTACCGGTCCTTGGCTGTAATGTCATTCAACTGTCGGTAGTCGACACAGGGTCTCAACGTGCCTTCTTTCTTCTTTACAAAGAACAGGGGAAACCCTGCAGGTGACTTTGACGGTACAATGTACCCCTTTTCTAGACTTTCAGATAAATATGCCTGAAGAACTTGCTTCTCGTCACGGGTCAACGCGTACAACTTCCCATGAGGTATGACATGGTTCGGCAATAGGTCAATGGAGCAATCAAAGGAGAGTTCCTCGTAATGATCAGTAATCTGAAGAGCCAATCCGACCGTGAACTGGTTAATAGGCCCCGAAGACAAGGGGGTACCATCAATAAGCTCCACCGACAAGGGAGTAGGCCTGGAAACGAGTGGTATTTTATGTCGGGCGACGAATGTTTCGTCGATGTAGTTGCCGGAAGCCCCACAATCCAGCAGACCAGATATCTCCAGGTCTCTGTCTGGTAATTTAATCCTGACCTTTAGGGTCTGTAGCACCACTGGTTGCATGGGTCGACGAATGGAACAAATAACCGAAGGGTCTGAGGAGGAGATGGGACCTGTCGTTGCCCTTCCTATAAACGACAGGTCTCCTAGTTTCCCGACTTCTTCTTTTGTGGACGTAAAGGACATATACTCAGATAATGCCCAGCTGCTCCACAGTAAAGACACAGACGCAAAGACCTCCTTCGTTTCTTCTCTTCTTCCGACAAAGGCCCTCTCATGGCTCCTACTTGCATGGGCTCAGATCCGGACTCGGTTGATCCAAATGAACCAGCAGGCGAGTTGGTTGTCCGGGAACCGCTTCTGTCAAACCGACGTCTCTCAGCCTTTCGTTCGGTTAGCCTTTGGTCAATACGAAGTACTTGATCTATCAAGAGTTGAAGACTCTCCGGCTCGGGGATGTGGAGTAATTCGTCTTTGTACTCCTCTCTCAGGCCTCGACGAAACAGCGTTTTCTGTGTAATTTCGGGCCACTGAGAGTCGGTAGCCAAAAGTCGGAAGCGACTGATGTAGGTGATGACGTCATTGCTTCCCTGTTTGTAGTCCATCAACTGATTCTGTGCGACGGAGGCCAGGTTCGGCGTCTGGAATACTTCCAGAAAGGCTTTTTCGAAGGCAGCAAAGTCATTCAAAATAGGACTGTTCGTGACCACAAACGGGGTTGCCCAAGCTAATGCGTTCCCAGTTAGATTCCCCAGGATATAGCCAATCTTGGCCCTATCGTTGTTAAAGTGCGTGGACCTGAAGAGGAAATGGATCCTACAGTGGTTACAAAACTCTGCCACCCGTCTGGGATCGCCGTCGAATTTGATGGGTGTTGTGTGAGCCAATGGTCCCTCTATCTGAGAAGAACTGGGTGCTCCTTGTGTTATCATTTGGCGTAATGTTTGATTCTCTTGATGCAGGGCGGTCATCTCAGCTCTGAGTGCCAGCAATTCGTTCCTCATTTCTTGCGATTCATCCATCTCCGAATCTGAAGGCAGGCGTCTCAATCTGTTAAGCTGATCGGCCCGAGAGGACCGCGTACCTGTAATCCTGGTGGTTGGTCTTGCTGAGGTCGCCAGTCTGGAGTCCAGGAACTGATGAATTAGCGGCACGAGGAATCAGCCCCTCCGCCACCCAAAAGAGGAACTGGGTGAAGGGTGGACCGACCCCCAATGTCACGAGAAGTACTGTCCAGATGAGCGTGACTCGAGGATTGATGGCTCAGGTTGGTGACACTGTAGATATCATGAATCTTCCGGAACCAATGTAACAGTGAGGAATTACAGCTGATAGAAAGTCCGGTTGGTGCTGATAGTTCCAGAGGTTTGCAGGATTAGTTTCGGAGGTAGGCAAAACAGGAAGAGAGAGAACAGCTGGAGACTAGCTGGTACTGGGCAAGTCCCGGGTAAGTCTGAAGATGGGCAGACCCAGTGCCGACAACAAGTCAGGGCTGGAGGCAGGCAGGCTCAGGACAGGCCCCAGGTAAGGCTGGAGGTAGGTTGGCTCAAGACAAGCCACAGGTATGGGCTGGAGACTGGCGGACCCAGGACAGGCCACAGGTAAGGCTGGAGGCAGGCTGGCTCAAGACAAGCCACAGGTATGGGCTGGAGACTGGCTGACCCAGGACAGGCCACAGGTAAGGCTGGAGGCAGGCTGGCTCAAGACAAGCCACAGGTATGGGCTGGAGACTGGCTGACCCAGGACAGGCCACAGGTAAGGCTGGAGGCAGGCTGGCTCAAGACAAGCCACAGGTATGGGCTGGAGACTGGCTGACCCAGGACAGGCCACAGGTAAGGGCAGGAGGTAGGCTGACCCAGGACAGGCCACAGGTAAGGGCAGGAGATAGGCTGACCCAGGACAGGCCACAGGTAAGTGCAGGAGGCAAGCTGGCCCAGAACAGGCCACAGGTAAGTGCAGGAGGTAAGCTGGCCCAGGACAGGCCGCTGGTAAATAAGAGGCAGGAACAACGAGGCAAGCGAAGCGAACCGCGTTGAGACGCGACTCGCTGAGAATTGCGGCCTCTTTTATGGGCCGCCGGCGCCCGAAAGGCCTGGGACGCAAGCCGTTCCGTTTCCGGACGCCGGCGGACCCATAACGAGGCTTGAGAAGCAAGCCCCGCTAGGGAGATGAGTTCGGCCCACGGCGCATGCGCGGAGCCGAGAGAGAGGCCTTCCGCGCATGCGCCGAAGGCCGCCAGCCCTGTAGCCCGCCACTCCCCTCCCGGCGAGCCCCCGGAAGCAGATGCGCGGGTAGACTCGCCAGGAGGGGAAGAGAGCGGCAGACCCCCGTTTCCCGTGTGACATAACACTATGTCACAGGAAGGGTCAGTGTGCGTGGCCTCCACGATGTCTTCGATGCCAACCGCCTTGGCCTTCATGGTATGAATTATTTGGCATGTGTACTCCTCCGTTTCCTCTGCTTCACTCACTTCCTACAAGGTTGCAGCCCTCGGGTGCCTGGATAGGAAATCTGCCGGATTGTCCGTGCCCGCTTGGTAGGCCAACTCAAACTCATACTGCTGAAGGTTAAGCAGCCACTTCCCAATTCTGGCCAGAGGGTGTGCTGACGACCCTGTGAAGATCGGGATGAGTAGCTTGTAATCTGTGTAGGCCGTGAATTTTTTGTCCATAGAGGTAGATGTGGAAATGGCGGCAGCCCCAGAACACCGCTTTGGCCTCCTTCTCGATGTGTGAGTATTGCTGTTCAGTGGGTGTGAGGGCACGGGAGGCATATGTGATGTGCTTTGTTTTGCCTGTCCGTAATATTTGAATGAGGATAGCCCAGAGGCCAACGGGGCTAGGATCGACGTATAGCTCAGTCGTCAACGTTGGGTCATAATATGCCATTGTTGTTTCCGATGACTGGGACGTCTTGATTTGCTCGAACGCCTCCTGGCATTCAGAGCTCCAGTTCCATTTGGTGTTCGACCTGGTGAGCTCCCTGAGCTGCTGTTACGCTCACCTGGTATCCACAGGGACGCCACCCAGCTGGGTTACTCGCTGGTATGTTTCTCAGCTTTGCCCTGATGTGGTCTGCGGGGAAGGTTCTGCCTGAAAATACAGGAGGACTGTGTTCAAGACTGACCGACTGGGGTAAGTATCCTCCCTCCACCCCTGTAAGCTTTCAGTCCCTCTGGCGCCCTCTCCTTACCTTGTGGGTAGAATTAGGCGTGGTCTCCGTCCTGCCTTCTTTGCAGGGGCGCGTTGTCTTTCATGGGCGAGTGCGGTCCAGTTACTTCACTGGCGCCGGCCCGTTTGATATTGTTCAGGTAGGTCTTATTGCTGTTCCTTAGTTTTGTTGCTATCCTGCATGCCTTTCTTTGTTTCAATTGTCTCTTTTTTCTCCCATAGGTATGCAGAGATTCAGCACGGCGAACTGGCTTGGTTGAACCCCGCTGGTAAATGATGGTGCATTAAGTGCGCTATGATGCGGTAAGTAAGCGCTATGCGCAGCGCTGCAAAGTCTTGCCTTTGCTAACCTGTGTTTTCCTTCCTTGTAGGTCGCAGTGTTCTTCAGCGCGAGCGGAATGTCCAGAGTGGTGCCAGCCGAGAGGCGACCAGCCAGGTAAGCCTTTTGAGCAGTTCGTAATTTGTAAATGTCTCCACAGCTTTCTTTAATGTTGCCTCTATCTTCCTCTTTCAGGTCGTTCTGTCCGGGAGGCGTGCAGATTTGAGGAAGCTGTTCTCAGTAGCTGCGAGTGATTAAAGATGAAGACTGCAGATAAGACGCTGCTGCTAATGATGTTCCTTTTGTCTCCTGGCAGGTTCTGCTTCTCCGAGGTTCGAGGGAATAGCTGGACACGGTGAGCGTCACGTTGCAAGCTGCAAAGTAACGCGAAGCATGTTGTCTTGCTCGGGTGTGGTTTAAATAGCCCCAACAAAATAGTCCAGGTAAAGTAGTCCCTAGGCTGCCACACCCAAAAGACTAGACCGCATAGCTTGGTTCCTGGGAACCAAGCTATGTGGATGCCTCTATGTTGGCTGACAACACAATAAGTAGTTCCCAAGCACATGTTTCTCATGGTGTATGAGCCTGGCGCCATAGGCGCCAGGAGTGGCCCCAAGAGGGATTTGGAAAAGGATGCCAGGCTCTAGAGGCCCGAGTCCTGACTCCACCTTGCCAATGGGTTTGCCAGAGAGGCTTTTGGGCGAGGGTCGTGGCAACCTAAGGGTAATTGAGGGGAAAGCGCAGGGGGCCATCGTTTGCCCATCCAGAGCCCCTGCACCTCCACGTAAAGATAAGTGGGCATAACTTTGGCGCCATAGTGCGCGGGCAGCATATTTTGGGGGAATAAACCCATACAGGGGTCCGCATCCTTGTTGGTGAGGCAAAAACACCAGAGTCATCTAACTAAGTTTTAAACGCACAAGCGTTTACGAGGGTCTGCGGAAAGACCGCTCGTACAAATCCACTCCAGTTACGCCCGCAAGTGTCTGCAGGAAGACCGCTTGTTACTTGTCATACACCCTGGTGTGCATCACTTGTTTTTCGGTGCAGTTATTTTGTGCAATCTGTGTCTTGAGAAGGCAACACTGTGTGTGTGACTGAGGCATGGTGTGAATGCTTGCAAACTCAGAGGGCACATTTTAATGCTTGTCATTTCTTTTAGCTTGGACCATTGGAGAGAACGTTTCACAGCCGTGCCAAAGAACCCTACTGCCCTTCATGGACAGCACTCTAAAGACCAGAGCTAAGTCTGCATGCAAATTGTATTGTCTTAAAAACTGTGTACTGGTCTGTTGACATAGGGCTAGATAGCTGAGGGGCGAGCCTATGTGCAAATTTGGTGCTTATGTAAAGAATTGCTAGTAAGGGCTGAGGAAACCTGAACAAAAGTGCACAGCAATCAACCTTACCCTATATTCCCCCTGCCCTGTCCAAAACATCTACCTTACCCTCAACCCGGTTTACCTAACTTCCCCCTACCAATCCAACCATCGAGACCCTAACCCTCCTTCCCTGCTCTGGTCAAGGAAACCCGTGTAAGCCTTGACCTGCAGGCTCCGCGACCATAGTGGGGGTGGTTGGTATAATGTCGCTCCTGCGCCTTGGATCTGGATATCGTGACATTAGATATGCCCTTTGAGTTACGCATAGCTGTATTAACTGGAGCTTCGCGTTTCTAGACACCTTTTTATGATAAGCTAGTGCTCTACCCCAGACTGCATCTGTTAATTGCTCTTGCAGGTCTGCCTCCCAACTGTGCCTGGTCTGCACCAGTATATACCCCCTCCGTGTCATTAGTAACTCATATATTCTAGATACCACGTGTCCACCCTCCGAAAGATCGTAAAGTGTTTCTATTGTATCATCTTCCTGTAGTGCCCCATCTGTACCCAGCCACTTCTGCTTTAATGGAGTGAGGAGTGAAGCGTGTATTATGTGTTGTCCTTAGTGTATGCCTATTTCTGAGGTGAGTATGCTGAAGTCCATTGGTCTGCCTTCACGTAGTAAGTCTCTCACCATCACCACCCCCATGGGTTCCCAATACTTCCTCACTTTTAGCCTGAGTTGTGGATCCTCCACCTTGCGTCCTTACTTAAGGAAAGGATGCAAAGAGTAGTGCTGGAAGGTTTCACCTCTGAGATGGATTGCCTTGATTGTGGGGTGCCACAGGGTTCATCCCTGTCCCCTTTAATCTACAATTTGTACTTCTGTCTAGTATTTAATATATTTAAAAGGGATGGTGTGCAGTTCCACTCATACGCTGACGATACTCAGACTTATATTGAGATAAAGAATATTGACGATGCATTCGAGAAAATAAATCTGTGTATGGACAAGCTTAATAACTGGATATCATACAACCAGTTGCAGCTGAATGCAACTAAGACAGAGATTATATGGTTTGGCCCTAAGAGTAAAATGTCTGCAGAGAGACAGAGATTACCCCCGCTGATTTTGGGGGAAAAACTTCACTGTGCCAAAAAATGTTTAAACTTGGGCTGTATATGGCACGAGAATGTTGGCAGTGAATCACAGGTGGGAGCCAAGGTGAAGGCAGTATTCCATGCACTGTGGTTACTGAGGAATGCGCTCCCTTTTATTCCAATGGAGGATCAGGCAGTGGTGGTGGGGGCAATGACCTACCCCCCACCTGGACTACTGCTACAGCATTTTAGCAGGAATCCCAGCCAAACAAGTCACCATATTGCAGAAGACTCCGAATGCTGCAGTTAGAGTGATTGCACACCTTAGGAAGTGGGACCATGTCTCCATGCTATGGAGATCCCTCCACTGGCTTATGGTGGAGGACAGGATTACATTTAAAGTGGCTTGCCTGATCGATAAATGCTTGAGGGGTCTTGCCCCAAACTATCTTGCAGAGAATATTGTCTGATATTGCCCAAGTAGAGAGCTCCGTTCCAGAGATAAACTCTTGATTTATGTCCCATGGTCCAATCTGGTCTGCAGGGGAGACAGACGATTCGGAGTGTTTGGGCCAAAAACTTTGAATCAACTTCCTTTTGAGACCAGAACATGTGAATCGCTGGCCTTGTTCAGAAAAAGGTTGCAAATGTTTCGGTTTCGATAGACCTATCACAGTTCTATAATTGAATTAATGCACTGCGTATGCTCTGTTTCAATAGTTACCATCTGCGCTCGAATATAGTTGAATCTGTCTGGTGCGAAATTTTCTAAATAAAAAAAAATCCAATTAAGTGTCACTAATGGGACCTGGGGGGAGTAAGGTGACTGTTTCTCCAGAAAGCGACAGGCCCTGTGCCAAATCATCCTACCCAGTGTCAGCAGCAGCAGGGATTTCGGGGCGCGCAGTGCTATGGTCCATATCACCTCCTTCAAATAAAATTGGGCGCATGATGGCTGCAACATTAAGGTGTCCTGGGTCTGTTCATCTGAAAGATGAAAACTGAATGTTGTACTGAATATTGAATTATATATTTTAGGTGAAGAACAAAAGGAGGAATAGAAAGAGGGCAAACAACTCTTGAAGAAGGGGACAAAACCAACCCCGAAACGCGCCTAGTTATATATGTTAACGCTCTCTATGATTAATAGAAAATGTGTTAAACATATTGTGTGCCCACGAGGAATATTGCGCCTAAATTGAGTGTGACAGATAAATGTGTATGTCCACGCTTAATAAGTAAAGTTGAAATTGCATCAGTATAGATGATAAACATCTAATGAATCAATATGCAAATGTGTAGCTTGTATTTGATAGCAACATTAAACTGATGGTTATTTCTTAACATAATCATTGTCTTAAATTGTTATTCACAAACATTTTTTTTTAAAATAGTTACAATTGTTAAATTATTGATTGTTTTCATAATTGGTTGGGTGTGCAGGGGACGGGAGAGTTCCACAAGAGTGTGGACATCTGTTATTTTCACATAGGGTAACACAACCCAGTGTCAAGGTTGTTTTTCTCCCCGGCACCCCACTAATTTATCCCCAACGTCTTGAAATTACTTAACTAAGAGGTGTGCGCTAGGCCATAGATATATTGGATTTCTGTTCATCTGACAGCCAATTTGTGACAAATTGAAGCTGGCTCGCCACAAAATATGCTTCAGAATTGAGCACCTTTATACCTCCTTGATCGTACGGCCTCTGCAATTTCGTTAGTGCCACCCAGCACCTTCAGTTGTGCCATAAGAACCCACGACATATAGTACCGAGCCTATTAAAAAAGCCTTTAGGAATGTTGTACAGGACATTGGTAAAGAAATGGAGAAGCCTCGGGAGCACCATCATTTCTAACAGCACAGCTCTCCCCATCAGTGAGAGCGTCAATCTGGCCCAGAAAACCATGGACATTTCTACTTTCTCCAACGCTTTTAGTGTGTTCTGTAAGTGTTCTGTCTTGGGGCTGTGGAAGATATCCACTCCCAGGTATCTGCATGTGTTCAGCTCCCACTTGATCGGTAGCACAGATAATGTGCTAAGTTATTTCCCCCTCTACCCTGCTAAAGGGAGCAAACATGATTTCTGTGCATTAATCATAATGCCAGATAGGTCTGCATAATGCCTGAACACGTCCACAATATACTGTTAGTTGGTTTCTGGGTGTTGTAGGTATAAAGGCATATCATCAGCATATAGGGAGATCAAGTTACTACTGCCCTGTATAATTATGCCTGCTTCTTGATATTCCTTCCGAAGATACATTGCTAATGGCTCCAAGGCCGGTATAAATAGCACAGGAGACCATAGGCAGCCGTGTCTGGTGCCCTTCCCAAACTGCCATTGATCCGAAATGTGGGCACCTCTCTTGACTCTCGCTTATGGGCTGCTGTACAGTAGCCGTACCCATTTTATGTGTGTTTGCCCCATGCTGAAACTCTGCACCACCGCTAGTAGCCATGGCCATCTGACCGAGTCGAATGCTTTGACCGTGTCGAGCAAGGCCACAGCATATCGATGTGCACTGGTGTGGTTATGATCAATGACATGGTGTAGGTTCCTCAGGTTACACATGATATTTCTGTCTGGAACATATCCCGACTGGTCCGGGTGTATACGTTTGGATATTACCGGCTTACATCTGTTGATCATTAAGGCTGTAAGAATGTTCCCGTCCTGATTAAGCAAGAACAGGTGTCTGTAAGATCGGCAATCGGTGTCAGGCTTGTTGGGCTTCAATAATGGGGCTATAATAGGCTCTCTCAGTGACATTGGTAGTGTGCCTGTGTCCAGTGCTTCATTCAGAATAGCTAGCAATGGGGGCGCCACGTTTGTTATGAATTCCTTGTAAAATTCACAGGGTAATCCATCCGCCTCTGGGGCTTTTCCGGTCGGCAACTCTCTTATAGTGGCTTCTATGGTTATGGGGGCCTCCAGCCTATCTGCTGCCTCTGCATCTAACTTGGGGAGATCTATCTGTGTTAGGGCCTCATCTATTTCTGACGATTGTGTTACTGATGTTTCTGTATATAACTCCTTATAACAATCATAAAAGCACTTATTTGCATTTTTGCATTTTATTTTTAAAGCGCTCACACAGCCCGGGGGCATCGAGGCGCTGTTACAGGAATATGTCTCTTAGTTGCGCATTTATAACTCGCTTAATACCCAGAGGTTTCTAAGCGCGGACCCGGGCATCGAACCTGTGTTGCATCGTGGCATCTTGTTTCCAAGGCGAGCACGTTCCCGCTGAGCTATCCCCCTGGGACAATTTTAATGCTTTCTTGCGTCACACAAGCCTCCCCATTTCTTTCTACGATCTCTCGTATCAAATCTCGCTTAGACTCACTTTTGTATAGCCAGGCCAACAAGCACCCCGGCTTATCCCCTTCAGCATGTTGTCTTTCTACATATTTCTTATCGTTTAGCTTGCCTAGTCTTTCCCAGTGTGCCAAACATTCCTGCAGCAGTCGGACGACGTCTTGGGCCCTATCACTGGGCAAGTCCCCAGAGCAAACTATGGCCTCTAGTTTGATTTCCTTCTTACATAAATCATTTTCTATCACAGCTTGCATACCCTTTGCCTTAGCTAGCGCAGTCCTCCAAATCACTAACTTGAAGGCTTCCCACAGTGTGCCCGCTGAGTTTACACTCCCTGTGTTGTTTTTGAAGTAGTCTTTTATCCCCTCTCTCACATGTTCCCGGAACACTGCATCTCTCAGGGACTCGCTTCTAAGCTTCCAGGTCGGGATGCATGCCCTAGAAGGGCAGGTCTGCCATGTGACCACAAGGGGAGCATGATCAGACAGCACCCGTGC
Organism: Ambystoma mexicanum; assembly: GCF_040938575.1. NCBI lineage: Eukaryota > Metazoa > Chordata > Amphibia > Caudata > Ambystomatidae > Ambystoma > Ambystoma mexicanum. Next base: position 514,274,282 of record NC_090925.1, read on the forward strand.
TCTATATTCCGCCGCCTTAAATTCAACTAGTGTCTCTTCCCCTGTGAATACATTCTCCAGTCTAGTGTATAGATGTTGGGGGGCGGTGTATGATATGATATATGATATGGCATTTAGAACACGCCTATACACAAGTGTTTCAAGGAGCGTGTAATGAGAATATCCCCAGGCATGCGGGTGTAGAGCTCTCTATATGTCGGACAATTTGAATGCTCGCAATAACGTATTCAAGGTTTTGTCTGAAGGACCTGGATGTACAGATTTATCATCTGCCATGTCTAGGTCTGGGTTCAGCATGCAGTTAAAGTCTCCTCCCCATAATATTGTACCATCCCTATATGTGCCAATTTGGGGGTATAACAAACAGAAATAGGCTGCTGTATCGTGGTTCGGTGTATATGTATTAATAATACAGAGCTCTCTCTGTTCCACAAGTCCCTGAATTATATTCATCCTACCATCATCATCATCCCCAAAAGTCTTAAGGACTTTAAATGGTAAAGATGGTGCCACACATGTCAAAACCCCTCTTGCAACCGCTGAGTATGGTGAGCCCAGAGTTGTGCCACTCCATTTTCTAGCTAGGGCGGTTTGTCTTTCCCTTGTGAGGTGCGTCTCTTGAAGGAGTGCTACGTCAATTTTCTGACGCCTCAAATATGACATTATTCTATTACTTTGAATATAACTGGTGAGCCCCCTGACGTTCAAGAAGGCTATTCTAAAGTCCTCCATTCGACCACTCTAGTTACACGACCACACTATGCCCTATGCCTACCTTGATACGCAAATCTTCAGTGTATGGGACCAGTAGGACAGCCCCATAAAATTCCTGCATGTTGTGAGAAACCTGAAGGTGTCTCACTTGCTACTCCCTGGGGACCTGTCATCCAGGTGGCCAGGACACAGCCATCGCTATTGGATTCAGTTCCTGGGGGTGGACCAGTACGGGAGGATCACCTCGGGGGAGGGGTCTTTGGGCAGTGGAAGTGGGACACCGAAGGGAGAAGTGCGGTACCCCCTTCCTAATGATACATTTTTCCCATCCTACTGTCATGGTGCCTACCCCCGGGGACCCAGACCAAGTCCAGCAACCCCGGAAGCAGGCATCAAGTTATACTAAGCAAACCCAACAACCCCTGCTAGGGGCTATTTGGGTGCAGTACTGGCGCCTATGGCGCCAGGCTCATATGGAGAGTCAGTCCTGGCGCCGCAGGCACCAGGCTCATAGATTAAAACTTACCTGATGCAGACCATGCTGCAAAACCTCCAAGCCAAAGGAGGCTTGGAAGGGACTACTTTACCTAAAGGAATATTTAGGTAAAGTAAGAAGTACTTTACAAAGTAGTCCTAGGTAAGAATACTTACCTAGGACTACTTTGGAGGCTATTTAAACCACACCCGAAGAGCAGCACACGCTTTGCGTTATACTGCATCCAGCAGCGTAACGCTCACCGTGCCTGCAAGTCTGCATCCAGTCTTCTGCCACGCCCGCCTTGAGTCCGGAGCTCCTAGAAAAAGGGGAGAGAAGGAGAAAAGGTTAGAACAAGAGCAATACCTTTTATCCTTACCTGAATTCCCGATCCATCGCGCCTTCGAGCTGGAAGAAATAAGTTATTTTATGAGCGTCGCCTCGCCTGCAGCAGCACCGCGCCTAACTCACCGGCCTTTGCAGCATCTTCACATTCCACCGCATCCTTCTGCATGCTCCCGCCGCACTCCGGCACCTAAGGGGAAGACAAGAACAGCAGGGTGAGCCAAGGGAATACACAGAGGCAATATTAGTTACCCCCCATAGACTTACCTGATTTTACCACTGGGGGTACTATTCCTCTTCACGGGTCGGCGCAGCTTCCACTGCATCCTCGCCGAACCCCGGCCCCTAAGGGGAAACAAAAGGACAGAAAGGTGAAACAAAGGGACAAACAAGGGGAAACCTCCTCACCACAATTGACTTACCTGATTTTACTGCCGGAGGCATTATTCCCCAAGACTTCATATTTTCTCTCAGCGCCTGAATAAGGGAGAAAGCAACAGGTTACATATTGACATTATTTTATCGAACTGTGTTGGATAATACAAATCCTTACCTAAATATTACCGGTTGCCACGAGGAACTCTTCGCTAGGGTCAAGCTGCAACCTGCAAGGAATCGGACAAGAGTGAAAGTCAGACATTTGAACTCTTACGAACGACATACTTACGGCATCTTGCCGGGAATCTCAGAGACAATATTGTTCTGGAACTCACCAATTCCTTCGAGCCAGTGAAGCAACTGGTCATCAACGCGCCTCTACGCTCAATGCAGTATGGAGAGCTCATCTTTCCAAACCATCAGGTGAGACTATAAGAGGGGACATCAAAGGTGATCAGTGGGGAGAACAGCGGGAGTGGGGGAGGGTTAACGCTCAACTCCACGGGTGGTTAATTCCCTTTCTCCATTTGCAGAAGAATATTCCAACGGGCCAAGCAAATGAAGCTAGGTGGGCCAGTCCAGTCCGTCATCTCGGCACTACGCATCACATTGGTGGAGGCCGCAGCTGTCCAGTTCAGATAGACGCCCCTGTTGGAGCCAGGTGAGCGTAACACCTACCCCGTGAATATCTAGAAACTCACCCCCCTCTTTCTTGACACGAAAACCTTCTCACAGACCGATTACCAGGAAATACGATGGACTAACACCAGAGATATATACCTGAAATGTCCCAACACAAGGGTCATGCAGAGTCAATTACGAAGAATTACACACACCTGACTTCCCTTCCCTTTCCCCATAGGGATAAAAGGCGGAGCTCAAAAGCACACTTTGAGCAAGGCCAAACACATGAGGAAGCAGCCATTCCAGGATGGCAGTTCAAACGGAGGAGAAAGGCGGTGAGACCTGAAAGGATGACGAGGAGGGAATGGCTCTTTCACTTTTCAACCCAGACCCGCAGTGCTTCCGAGAAGGGAAACATAAGACTGGGAATTGCAGCTGGCAAATAGTGCGAAGAATGTCAGTGGTACATGGAACCCTCCCGCACTGATAGCACGGGCGGGGAGAAGCAGTTGCTATTGTGGTACCGTCCTTGACTCCAGAGGCAGGAGACGCCAACGGAATTCGGCACAGCTGCTGAGTCGGAAAGAGCTGATAATAGATCGGACTGTGTTGAGCTCAAGGTTGCAAAGAGCAACATTGTATGAAGAAAGAAGACTAAAGCACAAATGTCTTTTGTAAGCAAAATAGGTATCAGTTAGAGTGGTCCGGCGCCACGTGGGCGCTCAATCGAAGGACTATGACGGATGTCCCGCTCATGAACAAGGAGAATGTGTTGAACTTTGAAATCTAAGTGGTCATACAAGGGTTAAGCCAAACCACTTGTACAATTGAAAGTCCTTGGCACATTGCAGAAGTTATGAGGAATATATAAGTGTGAACCCGACTAATGGAAGTGTGAAACTGGTGTTTGAGCCCAGATGAGGGGAACGCCATGTGAACTGTGATATTTTGAAGTACGCACTTGCCAGAGAATAACCGAGTAACCCAGCGAGATGTAATCACCCCTCAGAAGTCTTTGTTTGAACTAGCAAGTACTTTAGGAGGCTGGTGAAGGAAGGTCTGTACCCGGATGAGGGGGAGCGGAATAAACCAGATGGTTGTTTAAAAACACATTGAGACTTTTGAATACTACAAATGAAGAGATTGTGATAGAAGGGTGTTAGTGGACCCAACTGAGGGTCGTCAAGCGAAAAGCTAAGGGAAGTGAATCCCATATTGTAGTAAAGCTAAATGAATTACATTGTGGTGACAAACGTGAACCCGACTCAGGGAAGTCCACAGTGAGTGGTTGTCTGAGCACGACTGAGGGAGGCTAACGTTGAGAGAAGGGTCGGAACCCGGATGAGCGCAATCCAAGGCTGAAGAGTAATCGCCCGACGTGAAGACCAATAGAAGGAACTTTTGTTTTGTTGTTAATGATAAATCAGGCCCTCTGAAGCAAGAGACTTTGCATGAAAGAGACTTGGACACAGAAGGTCCTGATATCGAGAAAAGGAACTGTAACCTCATGCTGGAGAAGCCCAGGAGTGTTCTGTGCTCAAGAGTCCCGTCTTGTCCCGTGCTAGAAACCTGGGGAAGGGAGATCCCGGCCGTACCTTCCTGACTTTCTTTTCTTGTGAACATTTTCCTACACTCTTTTGTAGCATAGCAGTAAGGATTGGTAATAGTTTCTTTTTTAGTATAGGCCCTGTTTATTTGACTAGACTCCACTAGGACTGTATTATTATTATTAGTTGATGGTCGTATCTTGCAGCCATCTTAGATTTAGGTTTAGATTAGGCATTTATCTCACCGATTTTACAGTTTAATAAACACCCTTGAATTGTGATCACTTGTGTCTGTCTTACTTACGGATCTGTAGTAACCGATAGAATTGGACACGTCAGATATACCTGTGGGCTGGCCTATTCCTGATACATTTGAGCACCAGGATGTGAAAAAGGGCATCCTCCAAGTACACTTGCTCTAGTTTAATGGGTAACTGTCCCATTCGGTAGAGGATTCTTCTCCCAACCCTGTACTGGCGCTTGGGCTGACAAGATCGGGGCATGAGTCTGTGTCATTCCAGTTCTGATCATCCTGGAATTGCTGAAATATCACAGAGTTCGGGGCATAGGGCGATATTTGGGTATTCATCTGGAGGGGCATGCGTTAAAATACTCTGGTTCGACTTGGACAAACCCATGACACATGCCCATTCTTCCACACATCTAACACTGCACTACATATAATCCTCCATACCCCCCTCCCATAGGCCCATTGAACCAGGGCCCCATTCCTCCAAATCTGCCGAATGACCTGATGCTTTGCGAAAATCCTTCCCTACTCTGTGGAAATCCTCTCATCGGTCTTGATCCAGATACATACCCGTCCGTCCATGCTTGTCTCATTCCAGAGCCTATTTGTCCTTGTTGCCCCAACTGTCCCTGCTGTCCGTCCATGGGGCTGGTTATCATTGCCCCCTCTAACAAATCGTCGCTAATTGCTTCTGGACCAGCTTGGCCTCAGCCTGTCGCCTCTTACAAAAATGCACAATGTGCGCCGGTATTGTCCTGCCAACTCTTCGCCGAAAGAGGAACCCGCGTAGAAGAAGATGGACAGAAGGGTCTGGAACCAATGGCCTGGCACCCCTTATGGAGCAGGTAGCCTATGTCAAGGATCTCAATCAACCAGCCATGCAGGTTTGCAAATTATGTAATTTACATCACTGATGACGCTGTTTGCCATTATATAGTGTTGCTTGTGCTAATTTGCCCAGAACGTTCTGTGGCAGCAGAATTCTTTGCTGGTACACTTCTATTTTTGTAGAAATAAAACTTTGTTTTCCTTGTGAGAGGTGTGCTGGGCTTTTCTCCCTAGTGGGTTGTATTTTTTTCTGGTGTGAGAGTTGAGGAGTCTCTCTGCATTTTTGGTAACCCCAGCGTGATCCCAGCGACCCCCGTGAAGACGCAGGCTTCCGGACCGCATCTCTAGAGGGCCCATGCCCACCTACAGTGACCAGTTTCAAGCGCGCTACCCACAGTGGTGTACTGAAGCCGTTTTCACAGAATTCCTGTCTGGTCTTTGAAGTGGGGCGCTGCTACTAGGAGAGTGCAGGCCGTTGTTGGGACCATGTGACGGAGGAGCTCGGGTGAACACAGAAACGTAAGTGTGAGTAGGTAAGTGAAGTGTGTGTGTGTGTGTGTGCGGGTGATGGGAGAGTGTGAAAAGGCCACGTGATGGGTTGTGTATTTTTACATTATTATTATTATTGAAGAGATTTCAAGGAGAGAAAAGGAGTGTTGAATCCTCTCCGAGTAAGGAGAGAAGTTGACGCCATTTATTATTGTGACAGGGAGGATACAAGGGTAGGAGCTCCATATATTCCGAGGCGGGCGGAAGAAAAGTAGTGGTTGTTGTTTTAGCTTATTATTTTAGTTGATTGTTTTAGTGTATTGAATTGTTATTGTGAACTTGGTGGAGGCCAAGGGAGGGCCAGTTGAAATAGTGTGAGTGCGCGGTGTGCAAAGGGTAGGAGTGAGTGAAGAAGGGGGGCGGAGGGTGTGAACAGAGGGCGACCTGGGTGTGGGAATGGAGGACTGCTAGAGATGGTTACTATAATACTGTGCATGACGTACGACTAAAAGTTCTCTTTTGTTGAATATACCATTGTTAATATGGGGGAAATGACTCTGCTGGAGTATATGTATAGTGCCTTGCCATTGTACAAAGATAAAATAGAGAAATACCACAAGCAGTGGTTGGTAGAGACCCAAGGGGGAATGCCCCACCCCTGACCAAAGCACAGTTGTAATAATAGAAAGATATTAGAGCACATGAGCACCTTTCTAACAGCTAAGTATAAGGGTAAACAATTGCAAAAGCAAAAAGATATTTTAGACCTTTGGAAACTGGTAGAGGATGTAGAGGATACCGCCCAGTGCATGCTCCGATGCGAAGGTAGTGCCCTCCTAAATGTAGTAACCAAAATAGCACCACAGGAAGTGCTGCAGTTGGCCCCTAGAGAGGTGATTTATCCACTCACTGCCCGCCCCACCACAGGATGTACCAATCCAGCATATGTGACCCTGCCAGCCACCGCCCCACCTCCATATCGACCAACCCCAAATAGCCTTACACAGCGGGAGACCAAAACACATAAGGAGCTAGATGTCAGAAATGTACCAGAGTATCAACTGAAAAGGATACAATACTCAAAAGGATACAGGAGGTAGGGTCTTCCGGATCCCTGTTCACCCGACTTGATAGTCGTGAAGTCAACAAAGACCTTCCAAATGATACAACCCTCTGGCTGATAAAACAGGCAAAGCGATGGATCACTGGAAAGGGCGTGGGTAAGGTATAGTAATCCAGCCTAGGACAAATTAAAGTATCATGAATAACTGCTCCAATCTGAGTATGATGAATTAGATAATGACAGGAATGATCACACTGACCTGTATCTCTGGGTAGAACAATCCAGAAGTCTCTTGATGGATTTGAAATGAAGAACAAAACGACAGGGAAGGGAAAATTAGTAAGGGAGACTTATCCCGAACGGAACGAGGCTCACGCTAGATACGGGTTGAATTCACCACAGGATAGCGTCCAAAGTTCAGTTCAAAGTCACTTCCAATGATCCTTGAAAGGCTTCCTTCCCACTTTAGGGATCAATCCTTCTGTTAATTCCACAGATGCAGGAGTTAGAAGAAAATAGCGTTTGAAGACAACGTGAGCGTGTGGATTTACACGCGGGCAGGATTCGCGCAGCCTGGGCCAGCCGCGTGTGAAGACAACGTGCGCGTGTGGATTTACACGCGGGCAGGATTCGCTCAGCCTTGGCCAGCCGCACTTGAAGACGAAGAGCGCGTGTGGATTCTACACGCGGGCAGGATTCACGCAGCCTTGGCCAGCCGCGTGTGAAGACAACGTACGCGTGTGGATTTACATGCGGGCAGGATTCGCGCAGCCTTGGCCAGCCGCACTTGAAGACGAAGAGCGCGTGTGGATTTTACACGCGGGCAGGATTCGCGCAGCCTGGGCCAGCCGCGTGTGAAGACAACGTGCGCGTGTGGATTTACACGCGGGCAGGATTCGCGCAGCCTTGGCCAGCCGCACTTGAAGACGAAGAGCGCGTGTGGATTCTACACGCGGGCAGGATTCACGCAGCCGTGGCCAGCCGCACTTGAAGACAGAAGAGCGCGTGTGGATTTTACACGCGAGCAGGATTCACGCAGCCTTGGCCAGCCGCGTGTGAAGACAAAGAGCGCGTGTGGATTTTACACGCGGGCCGGATTCACGCAGCCTTGGCCAGCCGCAATTGAAGACAGAGAACGCGTGTGCATTATCACGCGAAGGGATAGCTCCAGGAATCAGCGTGTGGCGGAACACACGCTATCGAAGGCCCAAAAGTAGCTGTAGGATTATGCCAGGATGTAGATCAGAGGTTCAGCTACACAACGCCAATAGAGACGATCAGAAGCAGCGAGTGAAGTTTCTACGCTGCTTAAATACGTAATACCGTAGTTCACGTGACGAAGCAAAAGTCACGTGAAGTTAGCGACGTGAAAAGTGTAAACGTCGTTTTCCCGGTAACGTATCGAATAGCCTCCATTTGGAGTAGAACGGTCTCGCTGTCCTACGAGCGTAGCGTCCAGCATGCATGACACTAGAGGAGGCCTTGGAGGCAACAGAAACACTAGAAACGCACCTAGTGTACAGGCGCCGTAAAAATGCCATATCATATCAACACCGGCAGGGTTGACCCGGATGAGGGCAGTAAACGAGGGGGAGAGTAAACAAGAGTGTGGGTTGGACGAGTGGAGGGCTGGGGAAATTTTGTCAAGATTATACAGCACCGCAATTAAGGATGTGTGTGTCGGGAAGCACAGGAGTAAAGATAGAGCGCGGAAAGGGCAAGTTATGGGACAGTGAGGTCAGACAGGGAGGGGCATGGAGAGGGATAGGAAGGAGATTGAGACAGTGTAGAAGAGTTTGAGGATGAGGTGTTAGGTTTAGTGGTTCACAGACCTTAAGTATCAGGCGAAGTCTGTGAGAGGAGAGTAGGTCAATACTGGTTTCTGTCAGACCCCTTGTTAAAAACAGAGGGTCTTGCAGAAATGGGGAAAAAAAACCAATTGAAGGGAAAAACCCTGAAGATGGTGTAGTTTCTATTTGGTCAGAAGAGTAGTCCGGGTGTTCTTCTTTAGACTGAGAGGTTGAAGATTTGAAGATCTGTTGTCCAGAAGATCCGTTGTTCAGATAAGTGATATGGAGGATGAACAGCGGATTATTCCAAGGATGAAAACAAAGGTCTACCACGTCAGTGCCCTGTTGCAGAGCTAACGTGGGCATGGAATTACGCCTGTGAGAAAGTAAAGGCGAGGAGCGCTAGACAACTGGTGTCAGGAAAGTAACAAGGAAGAGACACTACATGCCGAAATGCAGGATACGCATTCGAGCTGACAAGGCGTCGTCATAAGCGCTGTCATAAGCAGCACAAAATACAAATAATGCTTGGTGGAGCCGAGGGTTGTAATACAAGTAAGCACTGACAAGGTGCAGTCAAGAAGACAACACTGATTTAAAGTTGACGAAGCCGAGGAGTAGAATGTAAGTCGCACGGACAATGTGCTGCGTCTCGAAAGCAGTAATGAAAGCAAACAAAGTTCAGTAAGGTCATACGGCTGGAAAAGTGTTCGCGCTGACAGGCACGTTCAAAGGAAGAAATTAATCAAGGCAATGTTCGGCAGAGCCAAAGAACAGAGAGCAAAGAAGCGGAAGGGCAGAGCGTGAAGGCACAAGGGGTGCAAGAGATACAAGCCGGTAGGAACCGGCAAGTAGAGCAGAAAGCGGGAAAGAGGCTGGGATGGGATTTACATGATTAAACAGCATGTGGGGGTTTCAGGAAGCACCCTTGAAAAGTAGCAATGGGGCAAGCAATATGCACGCTGCGTTTTTATGATGCTGCTCCTCCTGCTGGATGAAAGTGGAATTAAACTAGTCAGGTACTGTCAGTTGGAGTATATCGCTCCGGGCGGTGGCCATCTTGGAAGAGGTGAATAGTATTCAACGTAGCTTCCGAGTGTGCCAGAGCTTCCAGGTTCTGTAATTCCTGACACGAGGGAGGTGAGGCGCAAGAGGCTCCAGAAATTACGCCAAGGTTAGAAAGTTTGTGGATTGAGCGATTGAGGAGCAGGTTTGGGCAGCTAGCAGGAAAAAGGGAAGTGGCGAGCGGATAGTGGGGTGAGGACTAGGCAAGCAAATGCCGTTAATACAAGGCACCTGGAAGGGCGAATTTTGCAGCCATGGGCGCAAATAGATAAAAATAATTTGATCAAGGTGCTCCCAGCCCTTACTGGTGGTGCTGGGAAGTGGATATACACCTTTGAGAAACAAACAGTGGGGGTTCCTTTGGCAGTAGTGTTGTGTTCCGACAGGAGTCGCATGCCGTACTAAATCAATACAACAGATCAAATGACGCAGATACAATAATACACGGGAGCCATTCAGATAGCTTCTTACCTCTTTAATCATTGGCGCGAAACTGGCGCCTGAGGCGGTGACCCCGCCTCTTCCTGCCTACCGTGGGGCGCGGCCCACAACAAAAGAACAACAATAGAAATGGGACTTAGCTCCCATTCAAAAGGGTCATTAACATGGATGAGGACACATCTCCCCTTCACTTAAGAGAGAACTTAGTTCATTTCTTCTATCCACCTGGTTGGTCTGCGTACTGTTCATTTTGAGGGGCTTTGCCTCGGTGTCACTGAGCTGTCCATCTGGATGTCGCTGTCGCTGTCGTCGGCATCCTGATGTTCCACTCTATATTCGGATTCTGGATCTGAGGATTCGTCTGTGACCGTGGTGGTTGAGGTTTCACAAGGTGAGTTTCCTTCGAATACTTTGAAGAATGAGGAATTCCTCGTGAAGGTTCTGTGAGGGCTTGCTGCCGTTATCATGGACCCGCTGGTGTGGGTTACCGTCAGGGGTTCTGGTCTGAATGCAGGAGTGCTCTTGGTGTTTTGGTCCTGTCGTACCAGTACCACATCGCCTACTTGAATCTGGCATGGTTTGGCTTGTCTCTTCTGGTCGAAGTAGGTTTTCATTTTGTCCTTGCTCACCTTGTCACTGGCTCATGCATCTTCGACGATGGTGGTGGGTGGACGAGCATGGGGGTAGTGCGGAAGTCTTGTCCGTATGATTCAACCAAACATTAAGGTGGACGGGCACTCGCCGATGGCGCTGTTTGGCGTGTTTCGATATTCTCTTAACAATGTGCAGATGGCTTGCATAAATGATTCGTTGGTGATGGAACAAACTTGTAAAGTCCTTTTGAGATTGCTCATGAATTTCTCGGCCATTCCATTGGCTTGGGGATGTAAAGGTGTTATCTTTCTGTGCTGGAATCCTAGATGTTCTGCGAACATTGCAAAATCATGACCGCTAAAGGGCGGCCCATTGTCTGATTTTACGGTCATGGGAATACCATAGTCTGCAAATGTCTTGTCCAGGGCAGGGATGATGGCCTGGGCGCTGGTTGAGTGTACCAAGTGTACCTCTGGGAAACGCGACATTTCATCCACAATGACTAGCACATATTTTCCATTCACTAGGGGTCCAAACATGTCGACGACCACCTCCTCCCATACCTGTAGGGGCATGTCAGACGGCCTTAATGGTGCGGGGAATGTTCTTGGAGCCACCGCTTGACAGGCGAGGCACTTGCTGAGAAGACTCTCCACCCTCTCATCCATTTTCGGGAACCAAACTTTCGTCCTGAGCTGTCTTTTCGTGGATACTTCTCTGCGGTGCCCCGCATGTGCTATGTCTAGAACCTGATTTTGCAAGCTGGATGGGATCACAAGTCTGTTTTCCTTGAGAATCAAACCCTCCGGGGATTGGGACAGGGTGTGGTGTATGAGTTTGAATGTGCGCAGTTGAGATTCCTCTTGGGAGGATAGGCCCGCCTTGTCTCGGTCTTTTATGTGCCATCGGCCTGATTGTATGCACTGCTTCACGATTTGTAGGAGTTTGTCTTCGCTGGTGGCTTACAGTAGTTGGGTTGTAGAAATGTGTTTCGGGAGAGCGTTGTCAACAGGATAGTTGACATATTGATTTGCTTTGATGGATTGACGTTCTTCTTGAGCAGGCAGAGGGTATCTGGACAGGAAATCTGCTGGATTATTGTCTTTGCCTGGCCTGTGAACGATTGTGAATGAGTACTCCTGTAATCGTAATCCCCATCGGGCTTTGCGAGGTGGCATTGTAGCCGTGGGTTTGCCGTAGATCGTGGTGAGCGCCTGATGGTCTGTGATGACGGTGAAAGGGCGTCCGTATAGAAAGAGATGGTAATGTTCGCATGCCCACACGACTGCCAGGCTTTCCTTTTCAGGTTGCGAATATGCGCACTCGGCGGGTGATAGGCTCCGGCTTGCATATGCCACTATGCGTTTTGGTGACGTTGGTGAGGCTCCGGGTCTGGACTGGGCCGGGATGGCTCCAAGACCGACCGGGCTGGCATCCACGATCAGTTCAGTGTCATACGCGGGATCGTAGTAGGCCATGCACGAGGCTGATGCAATGCGACGCTTGATCTCTTGAAATGCTTATTTGCATTCTGGGGTCCACTGGTAGTCTCGATCTTTTCCTGTGAGGAGCCTTAGTGGTGTGCTCACCGATGCAAAATCTTGAATGTACCGGGTGCAGTAGCTGGCCATCCCTAGGAATGAGCGTATGGCTGATGGAGATGTGGGAGTAGGGGCGTCTACCAGTGCTTGCACCTTCTCAGGGTCGGGGTGCATGCCTATGTTTGAAAATATATTTCCAAAGAATTTCAACGTTGTTTTGCTGATTTCGCATTTTTCAGGGTTGAGAATGAGGTGGCTGTTTTCAAGTGCCATGCAGACTCTTCTCAGAGTGTCATCGTGACTTTCTTGTGATGTGCCAAAAATAAGAATGTTGTTGCTATAATTTAGGCAGTGGGGAATATGCTTGATTACTTGATGAATCTCGTTCTGGAAAATTTCAGAGGCAGAAGATACTCCAAAACTTAATCTTTTATACCTGAACAGCCCTAGGTGTGTTGAGAAAGTTGTGATGTATCTTGATGAGGGGTGAAGTTCAAGTTGATGGTAACCTTTGTTTAGATCAAGCTTTGAGAACACGGTCGCCCCATGTAATAGATGCATCATGTCAGTCATGCGCGGGGCTAAGTGTCGTTCCCTTTCAATGGCCACATTTGGGGCACGCATGTCTACACAGATGCGTATGCTTGATTTACTGTCTCTTTTGGGTACCGGTACTATTGGAGAGACCCACGGTGTTGGACCGGATGCTGGCTCTATAATGTCCTGCTGTAGCAATGACTGTATCTCATCTTCAACCTGTCGCTGTATGTTAAGCGGGATGCCTCTATAGTGTTGAGCAATAGGTGGTACCTGCGGGTTAATGTGTAGCTTGATCTGTCAGTCTTTTAAACGTCCCAAGCCTTTGAAAAGAGAGGGAAACATCTTTTGAATCATGTCTTTTGCGCTAGACGTGAATGTGGACATGATTTGGTACATGATGCTGATTAGCCCCATTTGTATGGCTGTGCGGAAACTCAGTATGCTTCCAACCGGGACTTCCCCTTTAATCACGTAGATATATACCTTTTGGCTTTGATTTTTGTATTGGCATTTTGCAGTGAACATGCCTTTGCAATCTAGCGGTTTGTTGGAGCCATACGGATATATTAATGTGTCAGCTTTCCGTAGCTCTTTCTTCACCTCAAGTGTCTTGTATACTATGTTGCTTATGACATTTACAGTGGCCCCCGTATCGATTAAGAATTCTAAATTTTGTCCATTGAGTTGCAGCAGCAGTGATGGACTATATTCAGCAGCCGTGTTGTTTCCTATGGCATGGACATATGCACGTTTCCTCTCTCCACTAGAAGATGAAGACCAGGCCGTTCTCCTTTCTTGCGGCGATTCATCCAGGTACCTGATTCTTTGTCTTGGCTGGCGGTGCTGAGAGTGATGTCTACTTTTGCGATGGCTGGATGTGTCCCTTCTTTCTTCACGCCACCGGGTGGATGGCACATGCTCCCTTGACGAGCTGGGTGAGCGCCTCCTGATGGTCGCAGACGGCTGGCTTGCGTGTTTGCGCGGGCTTTCTCGCCTTGGCCTTCTGCCATCTTGTCTCCAGGACTCTCTGTGAGGCTCAGCACTCTGATAGAATTTAATGTTTTTGCACACCGACTGAAAGTGGTTCTCACCCCCACATTTGTCGCATTGGTGACCTATTGCAGGACATGGTCCTGTGTGGGGAAACCGAAAACCGCATCTGTAGCATTTCTTTTGTTCTAATGAGTCGGCTTGAGTGCGAATGGGACATACTTGGGCTGCATTGGCTGTTTGCGTGATGGTGATGTTTCCTAAAGATTCAGTTTTTAGTGTTAATGCAGCGTCAGCCCTTGCTATTTGCAGGATTTCCTCCAGTGTCCTACTTTTCTGCAATAGTTTCTTGCGAAATTCAGGGGATCCACACCCAGCAATGGCTTGCGATTTGAGGGCCTCCTCTGTAGAGTATCTGTCAAAGTTGCAATATTTGGCTCTTTTCCTCAATCACATGACGAAATTATCCATGCTTTCACTTTTATCTTGTATGGTCGTATGAAATATGTGTCACTCATAATCAACATTTCTTAACTGTGCAAAATATGTATTCAATGAGTCGATGATGCCTTGGAACGAGTCAGTGCTAGAGTCAGGCATTTCAAATACTATGTCACGTACCGTAGGGCCCAATGAATGCAGCAGGATGGCTCTTAGACGACGTTCCTCCCTCACTCCAGAGGCGTTGATTTAGATCTGCAGTTCTTTTAGCAATCTAGCCCATCTGGGAGCCAGGCTGTTCATGTCAGACATGTCAAAGTGTGGCACGGCTTGCAATTGAAGTGATTCGGAGGTACCTTCCTCTTTGTTCCCGGTAGGCCTTGGGGTGGAGCTGGTCTGGGGGCTTTGAGTGCCGCTGTCTGTGGTACCTTCCGACATGGTTGTAGCCACGTGTGGATGGCTGTGTCGTGATGTTGTCTGGGTAGGCCTCTCCTTGGAGATCAGCGTAGCCTGTGTCGTCTATGGGGAGTGGATTCTCTGGCAGCGTTTGCGTAACAATGAGCGTTTTCTCCGTGGCGGAAGTCCTTGAAGTTCACCGTGCAGTGGTTGCGGATGCGGCCCTCGCACCTCGCTGTGGCATGGTCTAGTGGGTTCGGCTGAGCGTGATAACTCAGTTGAAGATCCTCGTCGCCATTTGTTGTGTTCCGACAGGAGTCGCATGCAGTAATAAATCAAAACAACAGATCAAATGATGCAGATACAATAATACACGGGAGCCGTTCAGGTAGCTTCTTATCTCTTTAATCATCGACGGAAAACTGGCGCCTGAGGCGGTGACCCCGCCTCTTCCTGCCTACTGTGGGGCGCAGCCCACAACAAAAGAACAACAATAGAAATGGGACTTAGCTCCCATTCAAAAGGGTCATTAACATGGATGAGGACACAACAAGTAGGAGACAGGAAAAGCCTACTTTTTGCAATTGTGGGGCACCAGGCTGAGCGCATGTGGGTCAAAGGCAGGATACCTTGGAGTAAAACTAGATGATGATGCGCACAACAGAGTACCTTTAAAAAATATCAGGGCACAAGTGTGGGACGCACTGTGACGGGCGTACCCCGACACCCTGACACCCCTGACTTATAGTACATAATGCAGTATACCATGGGGGACAATGAAGCTGCTGCTCAATGCATTTGAAAAGTGCAGGAGATGTGTCGAGCGGAGACGGGTGACCAGTGGGACCGATCAGTTCCTCTTTTCTATTTCGTTATTAACAGGGGATTGCCCAAGGAAGTTCAGAAGGTGCTTGACAAGATAGTGGGCATAGAGGCAAATGAATGGGCCCAAGATTCAGACTATATTAATACATCATAGCAAAAGGATTAAAGAACGAGAAAAGGAATAGTCTCAGAGGTTGCAGGCTGAGGAAGCAAAACTTGTACAGCTAAAACAGCATTGGAAGGGGCAGTGACGACAAACACTGAGACAAATTCATCGGAGAAGGCTGCAGCTCATGCATACAAAACAGTAGCAGCGTTTTGGCCAGGTGGAGGACAGGGGCAGTGTGGCGGCAGAGCTCTGCATCAATTTCCTGAGTGGTATCAAGGAGGTCAGCAGTGGGGAAGAGGAGGGTTCGAAGGGAACAGAGGGAGCCAAGAGGGGTTCAATGGGCTGTGTGAGAGACCAGAAAGTGTCTCACCCACTAGTACCTGGGGATCTGTCATTCAGGTGGCCAGGATCACCTGGGTGAGGAGTCCTCTGGGAGCTGGGAGTGGGACACCGGATGTTGAGACACGGTATCCCTCTCTTCCCTATAACACCTTTACCCCATCCTACCCCATGGAATATTTAGAAATTCAAACCCCCACCACCCCTTTTCCTGCATGAACACTTTTACACGGACAGCCCGCTCTGGAAGAAAACAGACTCACACCGAGCTGTGGACCTGACATGTCCCAGTACTATGGTCAGGCAAGTACAAGCAATTATCGACAATCACTCACACCTGACTGTCATTACACTTCCCCACACAGATAAAAGGAAGAGCATGAGAGCACACTCTGAGCGAGGTAAAAAACACAAAAAGGAACGGCAGTTTCAAGTCGATAGCTGAACGAGGGGAGAAAGCCGAACAGACATGAGAGTTTCGTGAGAGGGGCAACACCCTTGACCTCTTTGACAGGTAGCCGTTACTTTCAAGGCAGAAAACGTAAGACCAGTAAACCAGGCTGAATCATCCTGCATTGTCTGTCGGAGATACAGAGGGTCGTCTTGCATAACTGACCAAGGCGGGGAGGCGCAGCAGACGCCATGGTATGGTCTTTGGCTCCAAGAACAAAGAAGCGATACAGAACAAAACAGCCGGTGAGTTGGAGAGACCGATGCCAGACCGGTGTCAGGAACTCATGGTGGCAACAGTAAAGAAAGACACAAGTGATCACAGTTCAAGGGTGTTTATTGAACTTTATAATGTGTGTGGAAAAAGCCTAAACTAAACCTAAAGCTAAGATGGGAGCAAGCTACAACCATCAAGCAGGAATAAGGCAGTCCTAGTAGCTTCTTGTCACATAAAAAGGGCCTTTACCAAAAAACCTATTGACAATCCTTACCACTAACTTACGAAAAGAGTGTGGGATAATGTTCACCAGAAAAGAAAGAAGTGTTCACAAAATGATAAATCAGGATGGAATGGCTGGGTCTCCCTTCCCCACGTTTCAAGCACAGGACAAAGCAGAACTACTGAGTACAGCAAGCACACTCCTGGGCCTCTCCAGCACGAGGCTCACAGTTCCAGTTCCACAATATCAGACCCTTCAAGGGCCAAGACTCTTCTCTGCAAAAGTCTCTTGGATTAGAAGGCCTGATGGATCAAAACAACAAACACAAGTTCCTTCAGTAATCTTGTACCTTTAGGTGATTGCTCTTCGCCCCTAGAACCTCCCACTGCTGGGCTCAGATTCTCTTTTCCAAATGGGCTTCCCTCCATCGGGTTCACTACGGCCTCTCAGATATCGCTCATAATCTCCAGGAGCTTTAATGTCGATTTAAACAAACAACAATGTGGACAACCCTCTGCCGGGTTCACCCACGTCAACACACTGTTCTATGGTGTATTATTCTTCACCCCTCCTCGTAAAATGGCAAACAAACAAACAAGTTTTTTGGGCAATTGCTCTTCACCCCCGGAATCTCCCTCTGCCGGGTTCGAATCCTTCTTGCAACTTCGGCCTCCCTCTGTCGGGTTCACTACGGCCTTCTTCAACACAGTTCATGTAATTTCAACACAGTTCGTGATTTGCTTATTTACATCAGAAAGCGCACGTTCCCTTCTCCTAGTTTTCTTACGGCATCCCTCTGCTTGGTTCACACTTGCCTCATTTCACAGTTCACAATTTTCTCATAAAGCGGGGTTCGCTTCCCCTAGCTTTCTCTCAACCATGAGTCAGAGACTATCGATTGCCCAAAGGATTTGATGTGACCTTTGTAGGACCACTCTGACATCTCATGTCGCCCTTTTGTATGGCCTTCTGGTAATTGCAGTTTTCAACACTCAAGGGACAGCGAGAGTCCTTTGACTGAGCACTCCCATGGCGCCTGAACACTCTCCAGCTGGCCTTTCTCTGGGCTTTCACAAAAGTTTGCATACACACAAGTTCTTTGTTTCAGGTTCCTGCGTTCATCTAATGTTGTCACTTGCAACCTGGGGCTCAACACACGTTGGTTTGCTCACGGCTTCCTCCGGCTCACCGGCTATGTTGAACCGGCTGACTGGTCATGCTCTGGAGTCAAGGATGGAACCACGGTAGCAAGCACGCCTCCCTGCCTGCGCTATCAATGCGGGAGGCCTCGTGTACCGTTGACATCTGGTCCTCCACACGCCGGCTCTCACAGTCTTATGATTTCCCGTTTGGAGGATTCACAGGTCTGAGTTGAAAAGGGCAATGGTATTTCCTCCTTCGTCGTCCTTCCAGGTCTCGCTGCCTTTCTCCTCCATTTGAACTGCTAGTTTGGTCTAGCTGTGTCCTCGTGCGTTCAGCCTTGCTCGTTGTGTGCTTTCGTTATCTGCCTTTTATCCCTGTGGGGAAAGGAAAGGGCACACAAACAGGTGTGTGTGGTTACTGTCAATTGCCCGACTCTGGCTGACCCTTGTGTTGGGACATGTCAGGAAAAATCCAGTGGTATTTCTTTTAGCTTTGTCACTATGTTTTATATCGGGGTAATGGAATGAATAGGGGGGGTTATGGGAACTGTATTGGTTTATAAACTAAGGGGGCATTGGGAGAGGAAATGACCAGAGAGGTGGGAATACCCTCTCTCGCCTAATAGTGTTGTTCTCTCTTGGCATTCTTCCCCAATCTTTCCACTCAGCTCACGGCAGAGAGCAGGTAGACCCTTGGGTTTTCTACACCTGTCTGTGTTGAAGTCAAGGTTGCAAGTGGCAACATTGTAAAATGAGCGCTGGAACAAATATTGTTACACGCGTGTGATGAAAGACATGAAGGGAACTAAATTGCTGGTGAATATTTGAACATTAGAAGGAAAGATACAATGCCATTGACAGAGTGGTCCGACACTGTGAATGTGCTCAGTCGAAAGTCTCTGTACGGTATCCTGCCACGAGAAATCAAAGTGGAAGATTGATGTGAAGTGTAAACTGTGTGAAGTGAATCGAAGTGGTCCTGCCACAGTTTAAGCAAAACCCATCATACATTCGAAAGTCTTCGATTCTGGTATCAAAATGGATCTGAGCCCGGACGAGGGGGATCCATGGTCTGAGCCTGAACAAGGGAGACCAAAATGTGAATATTGTAGAAAAGGGGTCTGAGTCCGGACAAGGGGGACCTGTGGTCCGAGCTCGAAGGAGGGAGATCAGTCTTGAACTTGTGAAAGTTAAAACCCTGACAAAGGAAAGGAACTTTTGTGTTTTGTTTGTTACATCAGGCACTCTGCAATAAGAGACTGCCAATGCGAGAGAGACTTTGACGGAAGGCCCTGATGCCTATGTGTTGAACTGTTATCTCGTGGCCAAGAAGCCAGAGTGTGTACGAAGCCGGCACGTGCCACCTTGCCCTGTGCTGAAAACGTGGGGAAGGGAATCCAACTGCTCAACTATCCTTACCTATCTCATTTCTTGAACACTTTTCTTTTGCATACATTGTTATCCTGCATCATTTTATATTTCGAAGCAAGGATTGGCAATAGGTTTATTAGTGTAGGCCTTTTTTATTTTGGCATATTCCAATAGGACTGCGTTATTAGTATATGGTGTCAGGAGTGGGATATGCTTCAACCGGCAAAAATTGAAATCGTGCTGATAATCGCTATACCACCAGAAGGAGAAAATGGGATTATTGAACTCCCTGAGTCTGATAGAGTATACCGGGTCACACAGCCGCTTTCACAGGAACCCAATCTGGGTGTGTAAGTAGTCAAAATTACTCCAAATTCAATTCATCGCCGACGACAATTTCTTCCTCACTAAGAGTGTGTTAGTGACTTCTCATTCAAGAGACTCATTTTTTTGATAAAATAATGTTGACTAATTTTTTTGATAAAATAATGTTGAAACACAACTGAACCACAACGTTGTCGTTTTTCAATCAAAAACATATCTTCCTACTTACGAATTGAATTTGGAATAATTTTGACTACTTACACACCCAGATTGGGTTCCTGTGAGAGCGGCTGTATGACCCGGTATTTCACTTGGTCTTCTGCTGCACATGTATTTTGGATTTGGGTGTCTCCGAATTCATCACAGCCAGCTCCTTTTTGAATATTTGTATAAGAAATATTTGAACAAATCAACTTTGTTGTCTACAATTTTTGATAGTTGATATACGCCGATTTATTATCAAGTGGTGCCCACTCATTTCCCTTCTTGCTCTGATAGAGTATACACCATACAAGAAACCTTGTCTTCCCAGCTTCTAGTCCCAATTGTCCAAAAAGATTTGTTTTTGAAAACCCAGGTATGGATATATGTGATTGGCCGTGTATGTTTTGTTCATGGGCAGACTGCCCGCAGTAAAACTGCTCAGGAGCCGTTATTGACCAATCATTGAAAGCAGGGGCTCAAGCAATTTTTGTCCCCACCTCCAAGGATGCGGGGGACACACACGCAACCCCCGAGTCTGCAGATACCTGAACATGAGGAGCGGGGAACACCCCCAAAACCCCTGCTTCCCATGTTCAGGTAAGTAGGTCAAAAGGGAAGAAGGTAAAAACCTATACCTATGATTCGGTCAAAAAGACATAATGAACAAAAGTAAACAAAGACATTGTGTAATACCCCAGGTATTGTTAGATACCCCTCCGTTCTCCCACTATAATATCCAACAATGTGACTGAATAATCTTAATAATTAGACCTGCGCACATGTTCATTAGACCTAGCGCCCTGAATCCACCTTTCCCCAAACCTTTGCTTTTTGATACCAGACTAGTTTCAGTTCCTGGCCCATCGGGTGTAGAGATCAACTCACCCAGATCTTCATCTCCATCGGGATCAAGTATAGAGGGGTCAGATGACTTCAAAACCCTTTCGGAGGTTGAAACCCTTGTTTTCTGATTCAGAAAGTGTCACAGAGGGAACCCTTACTCCCCCAAAAGATATAGCTGACCTTGAATATGTCATGAGCCTGCTGGCTTCTCATCAGATGCAGGCAGAAATCTGTCTTCAAGAGAATTTAACAAAATTAGTTGAGTTACGGATTAGACCCATACTACCCCAAGGTATACTACAACCTTATCAGGAGTGTGAGGATCTAGGGAACTTCTTTTTGAATTTTGAACGGTTAGCTGAGCAATTGGAGTGGGAAGAAAATCGAAATGTTTTTTTATTTGGGCCACCTATTGAAAGGCGAGCTACAAACCACCTACCAGCTACTTAACCTTGCCCAGGGAGCTACCTTTATGTCTATAAAAGAGGGAATTCTTACAAGAGTAGGTCAAACCTGTGACTTCCATCGACAGAAACTAAGGGCTATTAAATGAAACCCCGGGGGAAAGTCTCCTCGAATTAGGTGAACAAATTAAAACAACGGTAGCTCTCTGGATTAACAAGACCATAGAAGAATTGGTCAAAATTATAATTTTAGAGCAATTCATCAATTCGCTATGTCCTTTTTTTTACAAAAAGCGTTATACAGCTAAACCGACCTACCCTAGTTATGGCTATTGAACCTGCCCAAAATCACTCAGACGCAGCAAAACATTTTCACTCTATACATAGAGGTGAAGAACGGAAAGATCACACACCAACATACCGTTCCTAAACCCAGGTACTAGATAGAGGGCTCCCTAAAACCGAAGAATGCACCATGAAAGAAAGAATAGAAATCAGAAGACCAGACCCGAAGAGTAGAGTGGAAAGCAGGACAGAAGAATTCAAAATGATTAAACCATCACCCCTATTTGTTTCTTTTAGAATCTGCAGTGATAGGTAAGCGCAGAGGCGATATGGGGAAATAATATTTATCTAAGAATACATGGGGATCAACATGGTGTGTAATACGAGCCATGCTGGTGTTATCCCTCTCTCGCCCAGCTCCAACCGTCTCGTCTTAAAGAGGGATGGGGAAGCTTACCACTCCCTCCTATGAAATTCATGACAAGGAAGAAGGCCAGGAAATACTGCAATCACCCATTCTATTTCGGACCGATTCTCAGTGGTCCTATGATTGACAAGTATGTTGAGAGATAACCCCTCAGACAACCATATTCCCTCAACCAGCCCTACATACCAGGTGTGGTACGGATTTACCGCAGCGTGGATGAAGAGCCACAGGCCATGATGAAAAACACCTCTATTGACAGCCTGGACTAAGCACCAAGATGCCATGTGTCACGGCTCGCTCCCTTCGCTCCCGTTCCCGCCACTTGGGGGCATGTTTTGGGGTTTCTTCCCTACTGGACATTTCCTCCGAACCTTATGCTACAGTGTCCTGATGAATTGGGAGCGCTAAAACCCTATTTCCCAAATTACTTCCCTTCCGGATCCATTCCAGGTTTTTGGCAGCCAGCATGCTACTGCTACTTTAATCAAATGACTATGCTTCCCAGAATGCCTGGCTCACTGCCTCACCTCCTCCCTTGCAGGACAAGGCTGGGTGGAGGATAGGCAACACCTGTGGCTGCAGGTGCAGCAGGCGACACGCCTGAGGGGTGTGCTCGTTAAGCAGCTTTAAAAGCCTCAGTTTGCTTCAGTCCAGCGCTGGTCATTGTTGCAGCGTTCCTGTCGTGACCGGTCCCTTGTTCCTGGTTCCTAGTTTTTGTGCCCAGTTTCTAGTTAGTGTTTCTTGTTCCTTGTCCTGGAATTCGTATTTGTATGCCTAATTGATTTCTGCCTTTTGGAAATCCCTTTCTCTGTCTGCAGGCAGCCTTTCTCTGAGCTTTCCTTTTGCTGTAGCCCCATTGCCTGTGTTCACTGTTTCCTAGAAATTGTCCTTTGCTACTGAAAGACTTGTTGCATTAATCTTTCCTTTACAGGTTTAGTTTCCTGCCTTCTCACCTTGGTTGGGTGGGAAAGTTTCCCTTTTGATATCGTTTTCACTGCTCCTGATCCTTGCCTTCTATTGGGATCCATGCCATGTTTTCCTTTACACTTTTACATTTATTTCCTATTTTATTATTAGGTGTGGGAAGCTGTTGTAACTAGCTCCTGAGTGACTATCTTTTGTTTTCCACACTGTACTATTCCTTCTTGCCTCTTGACTTGGGTTTAGGTATTTAGTCATCCTCACTCTTTGCCTTTACTGCCTTCTGGGTTCTTGTTTGATTTACAGGGTTGTGGGTTAGTACTGACTTTTTGAGTGGTCTTTCCGGTCCTCGTGAATACGGACATCCAAGTGGTCTTTCCGGTCTTCGTGAGTACTGGCATTCATGTGGTCATTCCGGTCCTTGTGAGTACTGTTTCCAAATTCTTTATACAGTACCGTCTAGAGTGTCAGCTTACAGATTCTGTCCCTGCTTGCCCTCTACGTGGGCTTAGCGCTGTCAGTATCTGTAATAACATAGGGGGTAAGGAGTTGCCGACTTTCCTTTCAGTCATAAGGAGGTTCTAAGTGCTTACCCTACATTCCTTTTCATATAGTGGTATACACGAGTCTTAGGTATTGAATGCACGTTGTTATATTCAAGGTTTACTGTGTATTTTGTGCACATTTCCCCTGCCATATCCATCGCCTTCTTCCTTTCCTAACAGAATGACCAGCCATTGTTCCCGTTTGAACATGGCCAGATTACGAAGGAAAGGCAGCAAGGCCTCTAACAAGCTTATACAGAAAGCTTCCCTTACAATTACCCGTGAAAATCGAATCTCTACTCCGGACTTAAATGAACTCCTTGACACGAATGGGTATTTACGTGCAAAGTATTTTACCCACTGGGTGGCCCATCCTACATTGCCTGATCCTAGCTCTGTCTTTAATTTTGATCCAGAGTCTATGTCCGCACAAGCCTTAGCAGTGGAAAACAACACACTGCCAGAATTTATACACACAAGTACCTCTGTTATTGAACCCCATGACTCCGGTTGTGCTTTACCTCAGATTGAACAGTTTCATGATTCAAGCATGAAGGATGGAGGTGTTCCTTGCATATCTTCTGTTTTCTGCCCTCAGTCTACAGCTTACTCCTCTGCACAGGTTCTTACTGTGGTCTCTAATGCCAAGGGGTCTGATGCCAATAGTCTGCTTAAAAGAAACACAGACCACGTCGGTAAGAGAGAGTATAGATCACAAGACCTGCAAGCAGTAGATGACAATATACAATCAGTGCACTTCCAGATGGCTAGGGCAGGATCCAGCCCTGATGCCACCATGCTTTCCCCTGTGCCTACAGATAGGGATGTACAGTTAATGCGGGACATGCTAAAAGCAGAATTTGAGGAGTTAAAACAAGAATACATTTCCTTAAAAGAGGATAATAAGATGTTACAGTCTTTTCTGAATACACCTCCAACTTTATCCGTTGATGAAGTGAATACTATTCAGTCCCTGAGTGCGGAGACTTTTGTAAATCATGATACTTGTCAATATGTAAGATCTATTGGGAGTGAAAGTCTTTTTTCAAGCACAGCGCTTATTCAGGGCACAGGTTCTGACAACTGTCCTACCGTTTGTCAGGAATTGCTGTTAGCTGAAGATTCACAAGCCACTCCTTTACCTGAGGCTTCCTGTGTAGCAGTTTGTCATAACTCTGAGCTTGAACACATACATGCTTCTGATTTCCAAACACAATCCACAATGGTGGCATACACAGAATCAGTCACAACTGTAGGCTTAGGTTCTGCCCTTGATCTAGCTGCTGAGACTGAAGTAGACATTCAAGCTGATGTGGAAAACGATGCTACCTCTGTGTTCGCTCTTCCTTCTGCCAATTTCGGTCACTACGAGCAGTCAAAGACAGTGCAGAATTCATGTTTTGATGGACTCATTCCACAGATTACTGAACCAAAAACCCGGCAGGCGATCCCTGAACTGTTGAGTGTTAATCAGCCACTTTCAGAAGCTAAGACAGAGGAATGGTCAATTGATGAAATCCTGATTAACAGAGACTTTACTATGGTGATTCCTCTGGTTGATTTTGACTTCTACAAAGGAAGAGACTCTGTGTCATCCACTAAGGAGAGGGACGGCAGGGGTACAGCTCAGACTTTGGTTACTGGTGCCAAGGGGTCAACTGCCTTAAAGGGGCTTTCCATTCCTGAACCACAAGTGTGTCTGTCGACTTCTGGGACTTCAGACTGTCCTCCTACTACCATTGACTCTTCAATAATCCTGTCCACAGCTCTGCAGTCATCGTTGGCACACGTATCTTCGATCAATAAAAGAGTGCTATGTTTGCCAGTCACCCAAGAGCCTTCACCATGTACGCAGTCAGAGCCAAAGACCTTGACAAGTTTGTCTTCGGCTAACAAGACGGCTCCAGCTTGCATGCCCTCAGCCTCAGAATTTCCTCTGGCATGTCTGTCTTCGGCTACAGTGACTCATCCAGCAGATTATCCTTCAGCCATGGGGCCTCCGGTAGTACATTCTAAGTGCATGTCTTCGGTCCCAGAGCCTACTGCTGGTTTGGCTTCAGTTCATGAGAGACCTGTATCCTGCTCAGCCTCACTGCCAATATCGGAGGTGTACCTGTCCACACTGTCAGATCCTGCTGCATATTCTTCTGCTCCAGAGATTCCTCCTGAATCCCAACCATTTACTGATGAACGTCCATCTTGCCCTTCTTATGCTTCAGGGGGATCACCAGAATGTCTGCCTTGTACACAAAACAATTATCCCAACTACTTGACTGTAGCATCAGCGCCTCCTGAATATGCAACATCTGAGCCTGAGACTTCTGCCAGCTCTCTCTTCAAAAACATCAAGCGGGCTCACGACTCGGGAGGGCCTTACATGCGAGGCCGCTGGACTTGCCTGGAGTATTACGAGAGAGAAGCGGATGCCATCCGCCACGGCCCAGTCACCGAACGAGTAGCCGACCAGGTTAGCGGGCTGGACGGTCCGCGTTTGGACTCCGGTTTGGATGAACCGCTTGACAACCCTTTTGTTGCCGGATCCCACATGAACCTGAGGGAAGGGACGGGCACGGCCTTCCAGCTGCAGCGCCAGTTGGGTGCTAGTAGCCAAAGGAGGGGAATGTCTGCTGCAGTTCAAGATGTGCCTGTTTTTGCTCCCGCTGCTAGTATGCCTGATGTTCCGAGTACTGTGTCTAACACTCCTATCAGTATGCCAAACGTTCCTGCGGTTGTATCCTACGTGCAACAAGGTGGCTACTTGACTGGCTACATGACTGTCAACGGGAGTGCCAGCCTCGTACAACCCATTGGATCTCCAGACCTCCAAGGCATGGAACTTATGCAGGCGAATCTTTGTCACTTTCAACCACAAACCTTTACCCAGATGGATGACACAGTATCCGAACCTCTACCTCAGCCGCCACCTTCCTCTTCCGAACATAAACATTTCCTGAAACCTGCTGTTTCCTCACCTCCTGTGTGTCCACTCTCGGCAGTGAGGTTAACAGAACTTCTACCGTTGTCTAAGGCATGTAGCACCAGCCTGCCTCTCTCCTCAAAGATGTATGCATATCCTCTTCCAGTGACTAAGCTTCCCGGACCTTCCAACTCTGCTTCGGGTCCTGCAAGTCCTTCATGCCTTTCTTCGACCCATGAGTCTCCTTCATGCCTTTCTTCGACCCATGAGTCTCTTCCTCACCGAAAACCCGCCTATGGCTCTTATAGACTACGGCCTGATTCTATTCATTCCAGTCCTTCTGCTTCTGCCCGTGGGTCATCGTTTCCGTCAGTGCCACTTCTGAAGACAAAGCGCTCCGGTCATGGAAAGAAGATGTTTTGTGCGAGTAACGGCCGCCTGGAGCCGGCCGTGGGAGGGGGTATAGTGTCACGGCTCGCTCCCTTCGCTCCCGTTCCCGCCACTTGGGGGCATGTTTTGGGGTTTCTTCCCTACTGGACATTTCCTCCGAACCTTATGCTACAGTGTCCTGATGAATTGGGAGCGCTAAAACCCTATTTCCCAAATTACTTCCCTTCCGGATCCATTCCAGGTTTTTGGCAGCCAGCATGCTACTGCTACTTTAATCAAATGACTATGCTTCCCAGAATGCCTGGCTCACTGCCTCACCTCCTCCCTTGCAGGACAAGGCTGGGTGGAGGATAGGCAACACCTGTGGCTGCAGGTGCAGCAGGCGACACGCCTGAGGGGTGTGCTCGTTAAGCAGCTTTAAAAGCCTCAGTTTGCTTCAGTCCAGCGCTGGTCATGGTTGCAGCGTTCCTGTCGTGACTGGCCCCTTGTTCCTGGTTCCTAGTTTTTGTGCCCAGTTTCTAGTTAGTGTTTCTTGTTCCTTGTCCTGGAATTCGTATTTGTATGCCTAATTGATTTCTGCCTTTTGGAAATCCCTTTCTCTGTCTGCAGACAGCCTTTCTCTGAGCTTTCCTTTTGCTGTAGCCCAATTGCCTGTGTTCACTGTTTCCTAGAAATTGTCCTTTGCTACTGAAAGACTTGTTGCATTAATCTTTCCTTTACAGGTTTAGTTTCCTGCCTTCTCACCTTGGTTGGGTGGGAAAGTTTCCCTTTTGATATCGTTTTCACTGCTCCTGATCCTTGCCTTCTATTGGGATCCATGCCATGTTTTCCTTTACACTTTTACATTTATTTCCTATTTTATTATTAGGTGTGGGAAGCTGTTGTAACTAGCTCCTGAGTGATTATCTTTTGTTTTCCACACTGTACTATTCCTTCTTGCCTCTTGACTTGGGTTTAGGTATTTAGTCATCCTCACTCTTTGCCTTTACTGCCTTCTGGGTTCTTGTTTGATTTACAGGGTTGTGGGTTAGTACTGACTTTTTGAGTGGTCTTTCCGGTCCTCGTGAATACGGACATCCAAGTGGTCTTTCCGGTCTTCGTGAGTACTGGCATTCATGTGGTCATTCCGGTCCTTGTGAGTACTGTTTCCAAATTCTTTATACAGTACCGTCTAGAGTGTCAGTTTACAGATTCTGTCCCTGCTTGCCCTCTACGTGGGCTTAGCGCTGTCAGTATCTGTAATAGCATAGGGGGTAAGGAGTTGCCGACTTTCCTTTCAGTCATAAGGAGGTTCTAAGTGCTTACCCTACATTCCTTTTCATATAGTGGTATACACGAGTCTTAGGTATTGAATGCACGTTGTTATATTCAAGGTTGTTTACTGTGTATTTTGTGCACATTTCCCCTGCCATATCCATCGCCTTCTTCCTTTCCTAACACCATGTTGCTGACGTTGTTAGAGACACCACGGCATAGCAGCGTTAGCCATAAAGTACACGTGCCATCCGCACTTCGGGACACACACTCGAATACATGAAGAACACAAGCGTACAGTTCTATAGTTAGTGGACAGATACATATACATACACATACTGTCATTGCTTTTATTATTTTCGCCATTAGCCAAATGTAGCAATGCAGAAACACAAGGCACAAGAGATCCTGAGCAGAGCTTGCAGATGCTTACATGTGAATATCTCTATGGAACTGCAGGAGCACTTATGGGACCTGATAGAACCAAGTGTGACTAACCTAAGGAAATGTAGTATAGTATGGACACTGCAGAAACTGCATTATTAGGTTAAGGAAAATTACCGAAGGCCTCGGGCCTCTGAGAAAGGGACGAGCTGAGCTGATTCAAGCTGGACAGGGAGCAAGACGTGTGAGACAGGAACCACTGCCAAGGCCAAGAGATATGGATGACATTCCAATCCACAGATGACAAGGTGACCAGCTGCAGAAAATATGAATAATTCAACATAATTCAGAGCTGCACAGCTCAAATCTGTGGTCTCTGACCACGTGACATGGCCGAAGCAGACAATGGACAGCGAGCAGGCCGACAATTCCCAGCGGTGGGAAAGGAGCACTGGTCCCAGGCCGCTAGACACAGACAGCGACAAGTCTGCAACAATATGCTACAAGTGTTGTGCTAATCAAGAGAGCACTCTCATAAGCTAAGGTGGTGTACACAAGTTACAATGCAGACACATAGGCCCTCATTACAACACTGGCGTTAAACCATGGCGCTATTAGCACCATGGTTGGTGCCGGTGTTGTAATGAGTCTGCCATGGTGAAATGGGGAAATACCGCCCCATTCCAAGGTTGGCAGGGTGGTATTTCCCCATTTCCCCATGGCCCTTCCCCATTCCCATTTTTGCCCCATAGGGCTCAATGGGAATGGGGAAGGTGGCAATTACGGTACCGCAAATTGTGGTACCGTAATTGCCTGCGAGGTCCCTTTGCGGGTCCCTACTTTAACGGCTGGTCCAGGCCAGCCGTTCAGGTCGGGTCCCGCAAAGGGACCTCGTGGTAAGGCGCTAAGTGGTTAACGGCGCTGCAGCCTTTTACGGCGCCGTTCACCACTTAGCGCCTCGGTCGTAATGAGGCCCATAGTCATTCTTGTTACCTTGAAGAGGTACACAGAGAGCTAAGAACCCTTGCGGGTCCCAGGTCTGGGGAGTGTCAGCTCCAGCCAATCACAGTTTAGTATAGTAGGGGTGGGTAGCAACGGGCAAGAACCAATGGTAAGCCCACGACACTGCTACATGGTTATAGATAGCAATGTGGGGATGGACCAGGCCAGCCACCTGACATGCAAGGGCCAGTAGAGTAAGATCTATATAGTCCACCATAGGTGGTAGAATGCTCAATACCCAATCGCGTTGTCCGATAGGTTTTCTGGATAAGGGCCCAGGTTGTGACGTCATGCTGATGACTTATCGCATTAAAACTGGCATGCGAGCCGAGGAAGAGCGTGATGTGCATGGATTTATTTCTCTTCCTGGGCTGATCCCTGTTAGTTTTGCCTGTAATAAACCGCAGTTTGAACTCGCCTTCTGTGGGTGAGTGGTGGGCTCTCCAAAGTCTGTGGACTTCCAGTGACCCTCCGGCATACCTGGGAGTTTTGTCCTAACAAATTGTTAGCAGAGGTGATGGTTGGCTACGCCAGCCCAACATCAGGTCATCTCCTTTGCCGCCGAACCTGAGAGGCTGTAGGACCCTCACATATTTTGAGGAGATGGGAAAAGGCATGCCTATGTAAAGGCCGCGAGGAGCCCCTTGGAAATCATCCTGGCAGAAGTCAATGAGTTGTCCAGGAGACCAGGACGGGGAGGTGAGTACCTTGAGGAGGAGTCGGAAGCCGAGCAGCGCCAGCAGAGCACGCGGTGTAAGTATTGACCAAGTCTAATGACAAATGTGGGTGTGGGAGGTTATTGAGTATTGTGCAGTATTGTTTAGTAGTGTCGAGTATTGTCAAAGTATTGTCTAGCATTGTCAGAATAGTAGGGACAGGAGCAGGGGTAGAAGTCCCTTTTCTATGTTTAGGGCACATTCGGTCTTAGAGGTCAAAGGTTCTGGTGAATAACCTAGACTATTGACTTGAGGGCTTGGATGACGAAGATATGTAAATATTGGAATTCCTGTGATTTGGGCGTTTGAGCTCGGGTCATAGATGACGGTATCGCCGTAAGGGTTAGCAAGGGAGTTGGCCTAGATTGCGGAAGGTGAGTTGACTGGTTGTCTCCTGGAGTGAGACGTTTTTCACGCTAGCCAATGCAGCGGATGCAGTTCGACCACATGAGAATATTGGTATACTCTGCCTAGAGGCGGTAAGACAGCTGTGGGGTTTTGTGTGGTTTGGGAGTAATAGGCTATTACAGTGTGCGCGTGGTAGTAGATCTTGTTGTGTTACCTAGGTTAATAGTTTGGTGACATCACCCTTAGGTTTGTCCATAGGAGACAGAGAGCATGAGATGGTGAGGACCAAGCATTGGAAACTTGTGATTGGCAGACGAGGTGAACCAGCGGCGGTGCGCGGAAGGCGCATGCGCAAGATTGTGGGTGTGCCTGAGGAGGCAGCGGTGGTTGTGAAGGAGGGGCGGGGTGCAGAGCACACTTGCTATGTTGTGGAGCACAAGAGGCTCATAGAAACTGGAAAGTATTGTCATTATATTGTGCCTTGTTCCCTAAAGTGCGGACTGTTGAAACCCTTGACTTGAGGTCAGGTAAAGGTAGTGAACATGTATCAGGGGAAGTGCGGTGGGGACACACACCTCCAGTACTTGTGTAAGACACTTCCACCTTATTGAGAGACAATTTTCAAATATAGCATAGAAGGATCCAAAGGTACTGAGGGAAAGTTTACTAAACCATGGCCACCTTGTGGAAGTTTCTCCAAAGATGTGCAGCAATCACTGCTGACACACATACAGAGTTCATATAAGGGGAAGCAGTTGGCCAAGCGCGTGGCTATATTCGAGCTGTGAAGCATGTTTCAAGAGCGCAAGGGGGATACCGCGAGGCGTCAGCAGATGCTCAGCCAGCAGGAGGTGAAGGACCCAGGTACTCATCCCTTCACACCTCCCCATGTTCCTCCAAGCGTAGCATCCGATGACACAGATGATGAGCAGGGGATGTACCCGATGTGAGAATTAAGGGCGGCAGAAGGGTACTCAAATCCGACAAATAAGCCACCACCATATACTAAAGAGGAGAAGCTGTAAGGTGCAGGGCAGCCAGCTATTGATCCAGAGGTGAGCAGTTAGGCGCAGCAGGGTGCGAAGGAGGGGCTTGAGGTGATAGCCACGAACAAGTGGATAGGAGGACAGATACTCCTGAAGTTACATGGGAAGACAGATGGAAAGGCGGAAGGGGCAACTAAGGCAATGGAGGGCCGGAAGAGAAGCACCAAAGCAATAAACTGGGCAGAAGTAATGGACGAGAAGGACAAGAGGGAAAAGGACAGGGAGGACAGATTGGCACGGGAGGACAGAGAAAGAAGGAGAGAAGAGAAACTGGAAAGGGAGGATAGGGAACGAAGGAAGGAAGAGGAGAAGGAGCACATAGAGAGGGAACAGGAAGACAGGATCGAGAGAGATCTTAAGGAAAGAAGGAAAGAGGAAAGGGAGATGAGGGAGAGAAGGGAAATGGAGCTGGAAAAGATCTAAAGACGAAGAGAGGTAGCAGAGCAGGAAAAGCGCAAGTTAGCTGAGTGAGAGAAGAGGTTGTGGCAGATGTATAGACTAGCAAGGGAAAGAGTGCACAGTGAAGAGGACGAGCAAGCAATAAGGGCGGTAAAGACACAAGTAGCGCCCGACAGTGGAGACGACAAACTCGAGGAGGACAGAAACAGAACCAGACAGCACCAGCATACCAGGTAGGAGCACTGTAGACAGGGAAGGAGCAGGCCTTAGGGCATGGGCAGGAGGAAGCAGGTACGATCTGAGGGACATCGACCTAAGTATAAAATCTAACACCGACTTGACATCGAGGAGCTACGTTTTGCAGATGACTTACTGTAGAAATGAGGACACAGGTTCTGACAATGAGGACAAGTACAGTGGGGAGGGGAGGGAGCAGTTCCAATCACAGTCAACAGGGACAGGGTCAGACAAACGGGTGTCATGGGAGTTTAGGACGCACACAGGGGGAGGATGGGGCAGCCCGAATGAGCACACTCGACTGACAGCCGACTTTCACACCCAACAGGACACCACAATGTATATTGATAGGCTCAGAGACTTCCCAGGATGAAGGAAAGGGGAGACAGCAATGGCCTGTTCAAGGGGACGGTTGATGAGAAGGTATGACAACTGCAGGAGAGTACCCATACTATAACCAATAGATGTGTCTGCAGGCATCGAGAGTGAGAGGGGGGCCTGACAGGTCAGATTGACTAGAAGAGGCAGCATACACACAGATGCCCTTATTAGAGAGAGGAGGGGTGCAACCTCAGTATGTACCATGGAAGCACACAGACAAGGGGAATGCAAAGTGTAGATTGCCATCGTTGAGTGCAGGGTTTGGGAAATGGATATATGAGATGGAGAAAATGACAGCTTACATAGGTTAGCTGTGGGCGACGTAAAGGGACGTAAAGGGACTTTTGGTATCGATTTTAGGAGATGCAGCTGATGATGTATGGAAAAGGGCAGGGTTCCCGGGGGTGACAACACAAAACACAGCACATGATGACTCACCATTCGCAAACTGCAGGGCAGCAGCATGGCAAGTACTGAGGACACAATACGCAGACACATCAGACATTGGGGCAATTACATCATGAAAGATGAGGGAAGACAAGTATCCTGTGCAGTACATTCAGGCGATTCAAGAGCTTTTTTTGCCTTGAAACTCGAGAGCCTTGGGACAAAACAGCAGCAATATTTTACCACAAACTAGTAAAGGGGCTACCAGAGCCCATACAGAAGAGGTTAAGGAAGCTAGTAGGGATGGAGGCGAAAGGATGGCCAGAAATACAGCTGACAATAGTTCACCACAGTAGGCTTTGGTAGGAGAAGGTTAAGAAAAAGGCAGAAGACAGGAAGGCAGATGAAGCAAACCTAGTACAGAAATAACTATCGAAGTATGCAATGGAGGGGGCGGTCATAACCAGTCCCTCCCCACAGCCACAGCAGCCGCAATAACAGCCACAACCGCAGAAGTTTGCTCCGCCCATTGGAGCATTGGAGGAGAGAACATGGGGTGGAAGGGCCCACAGCAAGGGTTTCGAGGAAGCGGTGGCCAACAGCGAGGGCGTGGGTTTGGATCACAGATGCATCACAACCAACCAAGAGGGTTTCCCAGGAGGTTAATAGGGATATGGGCAACAGATGCAGCAGACCCCACAGGATTTTTCAGGAGGTTTCCAGGGGCAAGGGAGGGAGCCACCACAGTGTTGGACCTGTGAGCAGACAGGACACATTTCAAGAGTGTGCAGATATAGGGGGATGCAGCAGAATTGGGGAGGGCAAGGCCACCTAAATCTGTACCCCATACTGAACGATCATCAATCCTGGTTCAGGCGGGGTTTTGGTACAGAAACCTCACTTTTAGAATTAAAATCCAATGCGGAACTAATGATCTTTGGATCCACACACGGCAGGAAAAAACAAACTCCTTCATACTCCGCATTCAGTTTAAAAAATGCCCTAATTCCAATATCCGAGAAAGTAAAGACACTGGGAGTCTACTTACAAGCCTCACTAGGAGCAGAGGCCCATACAGCATATTTAAAAAGGAACTGTCAATACCACCAAAAACTCCTGAGAAAAATTAGACCCTTGCTCAACCAAAAAAACAGCATTACCATAGCCAGAGCAACTATACTGTCAAGACTGGACTACGGCAACTCCTTGCTTCCGGGAGCTAATATGAAATGCCTGAAGCAATGCCAGGTAATTCAGAATAATGCCATTAGGACAATCACGGGTAGGCCAAGGAGGGAACACATCACAGGAGATAGGAAAGATCTACACTGGCTGGCCATGGAGGAGAGAATTACTTTTAAATACCTCACAATGGTCCACCGATGCTTATATGGCAAATCCCCAGCATACTTGAAAAAACACTTCAAGTGGCATGAACCATCTAGAAATTTAAGATCCTCCAACAAAGGTCTTCTCCAGACAACCCCAGCTAAAAAGCAAAACGGCCTGGGCAAGGCCTTTCCAAACAGAAGCATCCATAAATGGAATGAACTGCCCGTATCCTTGAAATTAGAAACCAACTACATACTCTTCAGAAAGAAGTTAAAGATCCAACTCTTTAAATAAACTGGACTAGCGACCTCTCTCAGCTCCCCATGATACGATCTTCTGTGTGTCTATTCTTGTCCCGTTTTTGTAATCACTATCCTGTCTTTTTGGAATGCGCTCTGATGCCTGCGGGCTTTAGCGCTATATAAATAAATAAATAAATAAATAAAAATCTGCTTAAGCGACTAGATAATGGGTCCCTTTCCCTGCTGGTTTTGCTGGATCAGTCTGCAGTGTTCAACCTGGTCGGCCACTCTATTTTGAAGCATAGAAGCATAGAGGTGGCCAACTTCTCATCCCAGGCAGGAGCTGTGCCCATCCCAGTCCTCTTTGGGGTACCGCAGGGGTCCAGCACGTCACCATGTATCTACTACCTATTTATGACGCCGTTCTTCTCTGAGCTAGAAGCGGGGGGCAAAATGTTTTGTAATTATGCGGATGACACACACTGTGTCGTCCCACTCTCAGGTAGCCATGCTCAGGACGAACTCAGGACGAACTGGAGCTGAATAGAATTTTTACCATCATAGAGAATTGGATGCTCAATAATAACTTGGCTCTCAACAAAAGTAAAACAGAGCTCATGATAGTAGGGAGTTCTGCAGCACTAAAATAACTAGATAGTAGCTTTGGCACGTTTAGACTAGGAACTGACCTTATAGTTCCTGTAGCTAAACTAAAAATGTTGGGGTAACGATCGATCAAACTTTATCTATGGAACATCATGTCGCTAGTGTGGTAATGGCCTCTGCATACTACATTAAATTACTTCACCATTTTAAACCGCTTATTACCCAAGCGAGTGCTTGGATCATCGCAAGAGCCATCATTGGCGCTAAAATGGATTATTGCGGGAGCTTACTAGTAGGTATCAGCAAACGCGACTTGCTTAGGCTGCAGACTATGCAAAACAGTGCAGTCAGAGTAGTGCTTGGTCTCCCTAGAAGATCCCACTTAACGGAGGCTTGGCGTTCTCTCCACTGGTTACCAATTGAAGCACAAGTCTCACTCAGGCTCCTTACCATCACTTTCAAGTGTTGGTTATGTACTATGCCATCCTACTTGCAGGACTCCATCACCGATAAACTGATTGGTAGGGGTCTGCGATCCAATGGGCAGAAACAGCTAAAAAAGCCCAGATGCAGAACCGTCAAAGCTGAGAAGGGCGCTTTTTACTCATCGGCCCCTAAGCTCTGAAACAAGCTGCCACATTTCCTAAGGTTCCAGAGTTCACTACCTGCATTTAAAAGGGGGTTAAAAACCCATCTGTTTGGATAACATCACAATACTTGACCTATTTCACCCGTACTCAAGCCCTATTCATTAATTGTTATGTTTGTACCTTGTTCAGCGCCTTAATGCCCGAGGGTCCACAGTGCGCTATACAAATGCCGTAATGTAATGTAATGTAAGCAGCCCTATCAAGGAGATTATGATGATTATTATGCACAGGAACTGCAATAACAAGGACAGATGCATGGCACATATCAACAAAATCCACAAGCACAGGGACACGCACCACC
Organism: Ambystoma mexicanum; assembly: GCF_040938575.1. Taxonomy (NCBI): domain Eukaryota; kingdom Metazoa; phylum Chordata; class Amphibia; order Caudata; family Ambystomatidae; genus Ambystoma; species Ambystoma mexicanum. Next base: position 514,310,014 of record NC_090925.1, read on the forward strand.
AGCACAAGTGCAGGTACCACAGATGACAGCACCAGTACCACAGTATTTGCAAGCAACACAAACCTAAGGGAACACACAGCAATTAGCACAGATACAAAGCAATGACGCACAGCACACGTGGACACAGTGGCGACAGTTCCCGTCAGACAACTGGGGGGAGTGACCATGGTAGAGAACAACCACTTTACAGGGAATGGGATGTCCCTGTACCCTCAATAGGACAGCCCACAGACGAACAATATGGCAGTCTATCCAGTATGCAAGGCAACGGGGGGCCATGGGATTTCATACAAGATTTAAGACCTCTTAACCACATTTTAGAAGCAGAGTGTCCTTTGGTTGCAAATCCAGAGACAATTCTATGCAGCATTCCGGCGGAAGCTACCTGTTTCACCGCCATGGATTTGAAGAATGCATTCTTCCCAGTGCCATTAGATCCAGACTCACAAGACTTGACCAGCTTTATGTACAGAAACCAGAAGTTGAAACACACTTGTTTACCACAAGGGTACTGCGAGTCACCATCTCACTCTCACAGAGTGATACAGATGGACATAAGCAACATACAGATGGAGAGCACAGTTTTGCAATATGTGGATGACATTTTGATTTGCAGAACGACAGAAGATAAGGAATCAGTACACATGCTGACTGTGTTAGCTGACAAGGGGTACAAGGTGGACAAAGCCAAGTTACAGTACTGTCAGAAAGAGGTGCTATACATTGGACAGACGATATCCCAAAATGGCCGACAGATCACCCCAGAGAGACCAGAGACAGTACGCAAGACACCTAAGCCCAGGACAGTGAAGAAAATTCAACAGTTCCTAGGGTTGTGCAACTATTGCAGAGCATGGGTCTTTGACTACAGCACATACACAGGTCATTATTGGGCACTGTGAGGGAAGCACAGAAAGGGAACAAGACACTGACATGGGCTTCTGAGATGTCTGAGGCATTCAAGGAACTGAAGGAAGTAATAAGCACAGCACCAGTGCTAGGGATCATAGACTACAAAAGAGAATTCTTCCTATTTTCTCACACTGACGATACAGTGATGAAGGCAGTACTGACGCAAAAGACAAGCATGGGCCACAAGTCAATAGCTTACTACAATGGGCAACTGGACCCAGTTACGAGAGGACACTATCCCTGTTAACAAGCTTTGGCAGCTGGCGCATTTGCACTGGAGAAATCAGCCGCAGTGACCATGGGGTGCACCACCACTCTTTACGTGGCGCACGCCCTCTTTGCAATAATGCAGAAGCCAGATAGCACCCTGACTACACAAAGAGCATCAGGGTATGAGGTGATACTATCAAATGTAGGACTGAAGATAGTGAGATGCAGGACTGTTAATCCAGCAACATTTTTGGCAGGTGTCCTACAGGTAGGAGACTATGCACATGACTGCACAGTGAACATAGAGATGTTCAATGGCACTCATAAGGTAGAGGAAGATGAACTTGAGGGGGAAGATGTGCTTTACATTGACGGTTCTTCAACAATTGATTAGCCAGATGGGGTCAGACATACTGGGCCTCATTACACGGATGGCGGTAAGGATTTACCGGTATCGGTAAAATACCGGTACCGGTAAATCCTTACCGCCTTACTATGAGGTCCCTTTGCGGGTTGGGGGATTTAACGCCTGCTTTTTGCAGGCGTTAAAATCCAACCCGCTAAGGGACCTCGGAGCTAATTACGGCACCGCACAATTGCAGTGCCGTAATTAGCGCCTTCCCCATTCCCATAGAGCTCTATGGGACAGAAATGGGAATGGGGAAGGGCAATGGTGGAAGGGGGATTTACCGCCGCTCCAACCTTGGAATGGGGCGGTAAATCCCGTTTCCGCCAAGGCGGTGCCGGTATTTTACCGGCATGAGCCATGGCGCTAATAGCGCCATGGCTCACCGCCTACCGTGTAATGAGGCCCACTGGGACTGCAGTGGTAAGACTGAAGGAAGAGGGGACAAGAGAAGTGGTATTGAGTGCGCAGCTGCCATCCCATTTTTCAGCACAAGCAGCAGAACTAGTGGCCCTAATACTAGCACTGGAAAATAGCAGAAAACGAAATGACGATCTATTCTGACTCCGCCTATGTGATGTCGACAGTATACTCTGGACTGTCACAATGGCTCAGGAGAGGGTTCAGAAGGGCAGATGGGACTCCAATAAAACATGCTCTGTTATTGGGCAGACTGATTGAAGTAATTGCTGTTCCAAAACAGGTAACAATAGTGAAGTGCCAAGCCCACATGAAAGGGGAAGATCCTATATCAAGGGTAAACAAAGCAGCAGACTTTGAGGTCAAGTGCGCAGCATATTTTGGGAAGCCGTGGGAACTAGGAGGAGCTTCAAATGCAAAAGAGTGCACCAGAAATATGGTTCTTAAGGAGGGATACAACGTGTTGCCAGAGGCAGAGATCATGGAGTTGCAGGGAGCTGCACCCAAAGAAGAGACGGAACTGTGGGTAAGGAGGGGATGCTCATTGTCTCCGACAGATGTCTTATGGCGACAAGATAACACGGGCAAAGTAGTGATGCGACTAGCATTATGAACACTGCATTGACACAATTGCCCTATCCAACACACACAGGGAAGGAGGTCATAGCTACATGCATTGGAGAAACATGGTTCTGTCCTAATGTGACGGAACACGTGGCAGAATTTGTGAGCAACTGTTTAGTTTGCCAGCAGTTTACAGCAGGACATACTCTCAAGACCAGTTGGCCCATTCCACACCACATGTGAAGGTAATTACAGTTTTTAGGACTTCAAATAGATAGTGACCCATATTGATCATCCATTTTTTTCAGACCTTTTTACTAGTCTCATTGAGGACGCATTAAGAACGCAGTATGAATTTGTTTGTTAGTCTGCATAACACGCAACACCAGCACGGACTGTGCAGGTAAGTGTTTTCCTTAGGCGCATTAATTTATACACTCACTTTTTAAGATTCCACAGGGTATTTATGTACACATAATTGTTTTATTTTTAGAAAGTTAAAACACAGGAGTATCCAACATTTCTCACAAAATGTCACCAGTATTGACCGGCTGGTCACAAAATTGAGGTAATTTCCTGACGTTTAACAAATAGGTATCTGGTGCATAATAACACACGTTGTTATATTACTACATGATTTTGTTCTTGTTTCTTTTTTCCTTACCTTACAACCGTTTACATTTGGCTGCATATTGGAACTGGGGTATGTATATGTCTTTATTGGATTTCCATTATTGATTGATTTTCCATAACTACATGAACTCGTTATACCACTGCTTGATGATTTACTGTTATAATTTATTGTGATTACATAGGGGGCTCAGCCCTGATGTAGAAGTACATAACTCTGAAATGCATTGGCACAGGAGCTCTTGATATATTGTGGCTACAGCTAGCCTCCTCTACTGTTCAAGAATTAAATTACTTATTTGATTGAGCACGTTTAAGAGTTTGACTTTATTTTAAACAACAACTGAGCGAGAGTACACTGGAACTTTTGTCATAGTTTTCTGAACTTCTTTAAAGATTACAGCAACCCAGAACGGGGTACAGTATGTGAGCGACTGATTAGCTGAGTGGATACTCATTCAGTTTTTTTTCCTGTAGGAGCCAAACCAAGACCAGTTGACCCATTCCAGCATTTACATGTGGATTATGTAAACATGATCCAAGTCTGCCAAGGGTACCGCTACATGATAGTGGTTGTATGTCCATTCTCCAGATGGATTGAAGCTGGGCCCTGTTCACATGCTGATGCCCTTAGAGCGGCCAGATTTCTAGTGAGGGAGGTGTTCCCAAGATGGGGTGTGTGTGAGGTCCTGCGGACTGACAATGGACCTCACTTTGCCAACTAAATATTTCAGCATATCACAGCACTGTTGGGCATCCAACACAAATGTGCCTGTGCGTACCACCCGCAGTCGAATGGGATGTGTGAATGCCTGAACGGCCTTCTCAAGGAGTGCATAGCCAAGAGGCAGCAGAGTACACAAAATAATTGGCTGCACTGTTTACCTCTTGCACTGTTTGCATTGCGCAATAAGCCTGGGTCCAACCACCTTTTAATGCCCCATGAGGTGGTGACGGGATGGTGCATGCATCTTCCCCTGGCTCCTCCCACAAGAGCACTGAAAGATTGTGAGAATAGTGCAGATGTGTTAGGTCAGGAAATTGATTAATACATTACTTCTCTTGTGGCTAGTGCTTCTTTTATCTCTCACCAGATACGACGACACCGGGGACGCCCGGTGAAGAGAGAAACGACGACAACGCACCACAAGACTCTGAACCCAAAATCTCTGTGAAAGTGGGGGAGATTGTCTTCTTACACAACTTTATGAAGCACTGCAATGGGCCTAGGTTCACCGGCCCGTATATCGTGGAGAAAGTGGCCTACCAGGCTGTCAAACTAGAGGGTAAGACAGTCTTGAACCATTTGACAGACATCAAACCCTACAAAGCAGTGGCCTCACCTGGTAATAAAGTCTTTGTGACCGACAGGGCTAACGTTCAGCACCTAGGAGAGCTACAAGCACGTTCTGAACTTACACGACTAGGGAGACCGGGACATCCAATGGTCAAGCGCTCCTGAGCAGCAGAAGTAGAGACTGGAACACTTGTGTACATAGATTAGGATACACTGTCTATTTGTTATTTTTCTCTTCCGCACACAGAGAGTCTACGTGAAAGCGATTTAACTGTTGATGCTTGTGAATTCATATTGCCCTCCACCCGTCACCCAGATACTTTCTCCAACCAATTTGTCCACCCTGTGAGGAGACCTAGCAGGTTCTGAGCTCGATCCTGTGGAGAATACTATCTTGCTTTCATAGAATATTTGGACCAAACATACCCACAGCTTGAGCATGGTGATCCCTCAGTACCTGCCACCCTAAGAAACCCATCAGTAAGAAATGTGTGGGAAGAAGTGTTTTCCTTTGCCATCATGGATTATTTGGTCCGCAGGGTTTAAGGGCATTTACAATATTAAAAAATTAATGCATTTCTTTGTGCATTTCAGGTGGTCAACTATATCTTCAAGCTTCAAGGATCAAGCAGCATAAGTAAAAATAAGGGAAAAAATAAAGAACATTATTATTATGTTGTGTCTAGTATTTCCAAGTGGGTTGGCGGTATTTATATTCTGGCAATTATAAATTGTTGTTACTGCTACCACTGTACCCTCTACTAACATTCCCCCAACCCAAGCAGATGGAACAACCATGTCAGGTGGACAGGAGTACACTGCTAATAAGGTAAGGAGAGGTAAGCGCAGTGTTGAAACAGACATGAAGGGGATTGACATGTATCTCACTGACACTGCTCGAGTGTCTAATAACATGTGGTACAAACACATGACAAAAGTATGTAAGGAAACCACTGGGGAGAGCTGTTATGTCTGCTCTTTAATCCCCTGCGCAATGAGTGCCTCCAGAATGTTCATAGTAACTGAAATTCCCACAGCAAGAGCCCAATGCCTAATGTATCTCTCAATGGTGCAATCTCGAGGAAGATTTCAAGGGAAGACAGCCACACTGAGATGGATGTCCAAAGGAACATTCCCGTAAGAAGATAATTATATAAAAACATTAGACATGATGAACAATTATTGGCAGCTAGATGAAGCTATACAGTACATAACTGATGGACCTGAGCATAGGGAAACAAAGACTATCACCTTGAAGAAACTGCCATGTCCCTGGACAAGAGTGAGGTTGACAGGAGGAGAGCCCGGGTGTTCGGAAAGACCACAGATACTAGTGTATGGCCAAGTATACACGAACCATGGATGGCAAGATGGAGTTGTGGGAAGCAAAGCACTAACGCTGGCACAGTCACCGGTGAACAAGGTACAGGAAGACAATGACAAATGCCAGAAGGAATGGGAAGCAAGTGCAAAGCTATTGACATGGGTGGAAAATGAAGCTGGTCCGATACCAATAATTCCCCTGAAGACACCAGCACTGTGCTATCAGAACATTGGCGAAGTTGAAGTTGGCGTGAATGTGGAGTGCGAAACCATTGAACAACTCGCTGCTAGGAAGGCAGGAACAGCCGTGCTGATGGATCCCTATTGGGCTTGCGGATCGAAAGCATACGAGAAGCTGCCACCTAATTGGAGAGGAGTTTGATCATTGTTACACATCAACATGCCTTTGTTGGTCGTGCCAAGAAAGGATGTGAAGCTCGATGAGTTCCCAAAAATGCACAACAACAAAAGGAGGAGGAGACCGATTGAAGTGGCACTAACTGCCAAGACTGAGAAGGCAGAGAAGCAAGCAGGATTGATCAGAGTAAAGAGAGAAAGTAATGCATTCTCAGGAGCATCAGAAACAGCAATAGATGAGGTTACAGCAGAGCACAGGCTGTTCAGCCGGACACAAATGTTTTTTGCATTAATAATACAATCTGAACAGACGTACCCAAATACAAAGTGTTTACAAATCACTCACTGGGAGCTGATGGTAACGATTAATTCTACTGTGAATGGATTCAACGCTATAGAAGAAAGAGCTCAGAGCGATAAGGTTGGTGGTGCTCCCGAATAGATACGTTCTGGACCTCCTTACAGCCATGGAAGGAGGAGTTTGGCAAAGATAGGGAGTTCCTGTTGCACATTCATACCGGCCAACAACGAAGATAAGGGGACTCTATCAGATGCAGTGGCACAACTAGCACAGATGCATGCCAAGATGGAAGATGGAACAAGAGGGACAGGAAAGGACAAGAGCCGATTAGCGTACATATGGTCATGGATGCCATCATCGCTGTCAGATGGACTAAAGGTGATAATGGGAGCACTCGTGCTGGCAGAAACATCAATATGTGGGATTTAAATATGCATGGCCAAATGCAGCAAAACAGCAGAAGCAGATTTTGATGGATGTAAACATAGGAGGAGCAAAGGACAAGATTGTTGCAGAAAGGAACAAGCACAGAGAAAGAATTGCACGATGCCATCTATTCCCAACCGAATCAATGAAGCTAGACAACCCATTTTATGCCAAGTGCTACGAAGGGAAGTGGGTTTAGTGCCACCCTGACGGAGTGTGCTGTTACATGAGCTGGTCTTTCGATGATCACACAAATTACTGTGGGCACCTCAGAGAAATAATGAAGATATGGCAGCCAAGAGCAAAAGGACTGTCGTCGACAGGTCGACCAAAGGGGGGACTGAAGAGGGATGGGGAAGCCTACCACCCCCTCTGCCTCCTACGAAATTAATGACAAGGAAGAAGGCTAGGAAACACTGCAATCACCCATTCTATTTCGGACTGATTCCCATTGGTCCTATGATTGACAAGTATGTCGAGAGATACCCCCTCGGTCAACCATACCCCCTCAACCAGCCCTACAGACCAGGTGTGGTTCGGATTTACACCAGCATGGATGAAGAGCCACAGGCCATGATCAAAGACACCTCTATTGACAGCCTGGACTAAGCACCAAGACGCCATGTTGCTTACGTCTTTAGAGACACCACGACATAGCAGCGTTAGACATGAATCACACATGCCATCCACACTTTGAGACACGCTCAAATACATGAAGAACACTAGCGTACAGTTCTATAGTTAGTTGACAGATACATATACATACTGTCATTACTTTTTTTATTTTTGCCATTAGCTAAATGCAGCAATGCAGAAACGCAAGGCACAAGAGTTCCTGAGCACAGCTTGCAGATGCTTACGTGCAAATAACCCGATGGAACTGCAGGAGCACCTATGGGACCTGATAGAAACAAGTTGTCAAGGAGTTCCCCCCTTTCTCACCTGGGTCCTTCTTTGCTGGAGTACTTGGTCGCTGCCTTCTTGCGGACGGACCTGGTTTTGAACAAGGCTGCCCAAGTCTCTTCCGACTCCAGAGTGCGTTCAGTTTCCGGGACGCGGATCCAGGAATCCGGGGAACTAGGAAAGGTGCAACTAGCACACGAGTCCAGGAAATAGGAGGAAATGAAGGGGCAAGGTACGGGTAGATAGACGGGTACAAGGAAACAATACTGCGAGCTACGGGACACACGTCGGATCGCTACTTTGCAATAGCATTGAGACACGCGGTGCCGTGGAAGGCATGGTCTATTAATAGAATACATTACGTCCAGCGCGTGGAGCAAGAAAGGGGTTTCACGCTTGACGACATGTTGGGAGTATTATGGAGTGCACACCCCGTTGTGACAGGGACCAGGACGTCCAAAAGGGACGTGTTCTGTAGTTCATGACAGCATGCCTCCTGCGAAGACCCTTTCCTCCAGGTTTGTCCGGGTGTATGAGGTGAAATCTTCTGAGCAACCGAGGGGCCTTGATATTAGAAATAGGTTCCCAGGTTCTTTCACTAAGAGGGTATTCTTTCCATTCAACCAGGTATTGAAGCTGGCCCTGTTTCTACCTGGAATCGCAAATCCGGGATACCTCATATTCCAGTTGGTTGTCGACCAACAGAGGAGGAGGTCTACAGGATTTCCGGGCGGATGAAATGTAGGATTTCAATAAGGAGGTATGAAAAACTGGATGAATTTTCTTTCAGGAGTCTGGTAGTTTGATCCGGTATGAGACGGGGTTAATAATTTCCTTGATGGGAAATGGACCATAGTACCGGGGAGCCAATTTGTTTGGTCGTAGATGTCGGGGTAGTAATTTTGATGACAACCATACTTGGTCACCGACTGCATAAGAGGGGCCTGGTCTTCTTTTGGAATCTGCATATCTCTTGGTCTGCGTTCTGGACTTCTCTAAATGTGCCTTGGCCTCCTGGTGTACGTTGATGAGGGTTTCGATCCAGGAGTCAACAGTAGGTACCGGTGTAGAATAAGGCGGAACAGAGGGTAAAACCGATGGATGGAACCCTTGACTACAATAAAAAGGACTGGCTTTGAGCGCTGAATGTTCGGAGTTGTTGTAGGCAAATTCAGCAACGGGTATCAGGAGTGACCAGACATCCTGGACCTTGGTGGCGAAACATCGAAGATACTGTTCCAGGGTCTGATTCGCACGTTCTGTGGCTCCGTTGGTTTGGGGGTGATACCCTGAAGAGAGGCCACGTTGAATTCCCAGAATTTGACAGAGATGTTTCCAGAATTGTGAGACGTATTGAGGTCCTCTATCAGATATGATCTTGGAAGGAAGTCCATGCAGGCGGAATATGTGTTCCAGAAAGATTCCAGCTAGTTCAGAGGAGGATGGTAGTTTACTGAGGGGTGTATAATGAGCCATATGAGTGAACAAGTCTATGGTAACCATGATAGTAGTGTATCCTCGAGATGGTGGTAGTTCCACAATGAAGTCTGTAGCAATGAATTCCCATGGCCTAGTTGGCAGTTTTGGTTGCAGTAGAAGACCCGCCGGTCTCTTGTTATCATGCTTATTTTGAGCACAGACAACACAAGCTTGGATGTACCGCTGTACGTCAGTCTTCATCTTAGGCCACCAGAACTGTCTCTGTATAAGACGGAGGGTATTTGTGATGCCACGATGCCCAGAGTGAAGTGTGTCATGACAGAGGTTTATTATTTTCTGTTGTAATTTCTTTGTAGGAATGAGCAGTGCATTGTCCTTGAATAAACATCCTTCCTTGGCTCTTAGATTCCATTGATTTTTCCTTGACATATCCTTCCATAACTCAGAGGATTGGGTTTGCGCTCAGATTTCTTCCAGGAGGTTGACTGCTTGAGCTACGAAGATCGTAGGGGGAAAACATCTTAGGATATGCCTTATCTTCAGTGGTTACGTAGTCAGGACGTCGAGACAAAGCGTCAGCAATCAGGTTATGTGATCCAGGAACATGAGTGATGTGGAACTGGTACTGGGCAAAAAAGTAAAGTAGGCACAACGCGCCTGATGACTATTTCTACATTCAAATGACTGTAGAACCTGAAGATTCCAATGGTCCGTACGGACTTGGACTGGATGTCTAGCTCCCAGAAGTAGATGCCGCCATTCAGTGAAGGCTTGGCGGATGGCTAACAATTCCTTTTCCAGGACGGAGTAGTGTGTTTCACTCTGAGTCAGGGTTCGTGAAAGATAAGCAATGGGGTGTTCCAGTTTATCGTCTAATTTCTGTTTCAACACTGCTCCTATTTTGTAGTTAGAGGCATCCGCTTACACTAGAAATGGTCGGCTTATGTCGGGTTGGGCTAAGATAGGAGCTTGTGTAAACTCGGTCTTCAAACATTGGAACGCTGTGTCTTGCTGTGTGGACCAGATAAAAGGGGTGTCCTTCTTTAAGAGAGCAACGATTGGTTGAACAATCTCGGAAAAGGTGGATATGAACTTTCGGTAGAAATTGGCAAGCCCCAGGAAGGATTGAACTTGTTTCACGGACGTGGGAGCAGGCCATGCCAGAATAGCCTTTACCTTTGAAGGGTCCATACCAATTCCCTCTGGGCTAAGGATAAATCCTAGGTAGTGAACAGAGGTAACGTGAAACAAGCATTTTTTGGGTTTGGCTAAGAGTTGGTGTTCACATAGTCTTTGTAGTACTGCCTTTACGTGTTCTTCATGCTTTTGAGGGTCCTTGGAAAAGATCAATATGTCATCCAGATATACAATGATGAAGAGGAACAACATGTCAGAGAACACCCTATCCATAAAACGTTGGAAGACTGCCGGGGCATTAGCTAGTCCAAAGGGCATGACCAGGTATTCGTAATGGCCAAAGGGTCTTCGAAAGGCGGGTTTCCACTCGTCTCCTTCCCAGATACGGATCAAATGATAGGCACCCCGGAGATCCAACTTGGTGAATATTACCGCGCCTCTTACGGTTTACGGGATATCCGAAATCAAGGGTAGTGGGTATCGGTCTTTGAGGGTGCATTGATTTAGGCCACGGTAATTGAGGCAGGGTCTGAGTTCCTGGATATCCTTTTTGGGAACAAAGAATAACAAAGCACCTGCTGGAGATTTTGAAGGTCTTATGGTGTATGGTGCCATTTTCAAGGTTGGTATCCAGGTATTCTTTGAGGGCCTTTTTCTCGGGTTCAGAAAGGATGAACATCCTGCCGAAGGGAATCACTGCTGAGCGTTCCGTTTCTATTGCGCAGTCTTCAGGCCTGTGTGGGGGTAAGGCCTGGACTATGGCAGTCGAAAACACATCAGCGTAACCTTGGTAGGCCTCAGGGACTTGTATGCTATTGGAAACCATGAGTGGTGTTTCTTGGTCTTTATGCAGTTCTTTAGGGGGTGTTAATGAAGTTTGCAGGACTAGACAGTGAGACATACAAAACTCTGAGCCTAGGAATAGTGATCCTGCTGTCCAGTTAATATACGGATTGTGTTTTTGCAACCAGGGCATACCCAATACCATGGGGTAGTGGGCTGACTTAATGATGTTGAACCTAATGAGCTCTTGATGATGATTTATTGAGAGCTGGATCTCCTTGGTCTGCAGGCTTATGGGCCCTGAAGTGCTGAAATGAGGTGTCTTCCGTCGATGGCTTCCACATGCTGCAAGGTACTTCGTGTCTCGTACGGAATCTGGTGACTAGCAACCCAATCATGATCAATGAAGATCCCCATAGCTCCGCAGTCTACCAAGGCCAAAATGGTATAGGTCTTGCTCTTGCAGGGTGATAGAAATGCCTGTAGTATGACCAATTTGTTTTGTCCAGGAGAGTTCAAGGATGGAATTGATGTGGAGCAAACATCTCTCTCCCAAAGCTCTGCTCCATCTAGGATCGGGAGCTGGCATTTCCCGAACGCCGAGGGGGGCTAGAGGACATTCCCTAACCAAATGTTTGTCCGAAGCACAATACATACACAACCTCGTGTGAATCCTTCTCATCCTTTTTTGTGGGGATATGGGTCCACGGAAGACTCCTATCTGCATGGGTTCTGGTTCTGTGACTGAGCATGGGTTTGTGTCCGTTCTGACGGTGCTCCCAAAGGACAACTTGGAAGAATTTCCCTTGGATTTCTTCTTTTCAGCCTTTCTTTCCTGGATACGGAAGTCTATTTGCATGGCAAAGTCCATTAGTGCCTGGAATGAGTTTGGTCGAGCCACTCTGGCCAACTCATCCTTAATCTCATCATTCAGTCCTCTCCTGAACAGGGTGAAACTCGCCTCAGAGGACCAATCAGCTTCCTTGGCCAATTGTTTGAATGGGGTCCCATAAGTGAGCATATCCTGGGAACCCTGCTGAAAGTCTAACAGACGTTCCTGGGCCTTATAGACCTGCTCGGGGCGATGAAACATGTTTTTAAGGGCCTGTATGAACCCATCATATTCATCTAGGAGGGCATCGCCTGAGTTAACGAGGGGTGTAGCCCAGGTTAAGGCATTCCCGGAAAGGTGGGAAATTATGAAACCCCCCTTAGCCCTGGGAGTTGAAAAGTAATAAGGCTTAAATGTAAAGTGGACCAAACATGAATCCAGGAATCCACGAAGGGTTTTTGCTGAACCATCGTATTTGTCAACAATGCCACCCAACAAGACGCTTTCTTTTGTGGCCGAATCCCGGGATAGGACCAATTGTTTGAATGCAGCGTTTTCCACCTTTAGATTTTGGACCTCGGTTGATAGTTCTTGCATGCGACGCATCAGGTCCTGAACGGCGGCTTCCATGTCGCTATCGAATTCGGTCAGGTGGCGTCTCAAACTGTCAAGGAGTTCCCCCGTTCTTTGCTGGAGTCCTTGGTTGCTGCCTTCTTGCCTTCTTGCGGACGGACCTGGTTTTGAACAAGGGTGCCCGAGTATCTTCCGACTCCGGAGTGCGTTCAGTTTCCGGGACGCGGATCCAGGAATCCGGGGAGCTAGGAAAGGTGCAACTAGCGCACGAGTCCAGGAAATAGGAGGAAAGGAAGGGGCAAGGAACGGGTAGATAGACAGGTATAAGGAAACAATACCGCGAGCTACGGGAAACACATGTCAGATGGCTACTTTGCAATAGCATTGAGACGCGCGGAGCCGCGGTCTATTAATAAAATACGTTACGTCCAGCGCGTGGAGCGAGAAAGGGGTTTCACGCTGGATGACATGTTGGGAGTATTATGGAGTGCACGCCCCGTTGTGACAGGGACCAGGAAGTCCAAAAGGGAAGTGGTCTGTAGTTCATGACACAAGTATGACAACCTATGGAACTATAGTATAATATGGACACTGGAGCAACCGCATTAAAAGGTTCAGGAAAATTACAGCAGGCCTCGGGCCTCTGAGCAAGAGATGAGGTGATTCAAGCTGGACAGAGAGCAAGAAGTCGGAGACAGGATCTGCTGCCAAGGCCAAGAGATACGGATGACATTCCAATACACAGATGACAAGGGGACCAGCTGCAGACAATACAAATAAATCATCATAATTCAGAGCTGCACAGTTCAAATCCGTTGTCTCTGAACATGTGACACGGCCGAAGCAGACAATGGACAGCGAGCAGCGGTGGGAAAGGAGCACTGGTCCCAGGCTGCTAGACACAGACAGCAACAAGTCTGCAACAATATACTACAGTGTTGCACCGATCAGGAGAGCACTCTCATAAGCTAAGGTGGTGTACACAAGTTACAATGCAGACACATAGGCCCTCATTACGACCCTGGCGGAAATCGAAAAACGATGGCGGAAATGCAATACCGCCATCGAATACCGCCGTTGCGATTATGACCCGTCACCGTAAAGTACAATGCCATTAGCGACACCGTAGTGAACGCCAACGCTAACTGCACCAAGTACGCGCACGCGCGCACTGCAACACCGTAATTACCACCATGGCGCAACGGTACGGGAATTCTGACCCTAGCGGACATGTACCTAACGCCATCAAGAATGGCAGAAAGTACCATTCCACCATGGTGATAAGTACGGCATCGCAAACCAACCGTAAAAGGCCTTACTGAGTGCCTGTACACCACTCCCTGGCCACATTGCACAACTCCTCGGAGGTGCAATGAAGTCAAACAATGCAACCAGTGAAATGTACAAGTCACCCATGCATGCCAACGAACAAATGAATGTAGGGGCTCCAAGTGCCTTGTGAGTGGCCATCCATATTAGCCATGGCACCATTGCCGTACTGATGCAGCACAGGCATGTGAAGCTCCAAGTACAGCAACATGAACTGAAAACTGAGACAAACAAAAACAGGCCCCCCATCGCTTGACACCAGTGCAAGGCAACATACAAAGCAGTATCCTGAGTGAGACTGCACCAGCCCTGTACTCCTGCCAGTAAACAAACCAACCAGCAGCATAAGCATGGACCACACAAGTTGGCAGAGTGACTGAGCAGCCAGGCACATCTCAAGAGGGGCCAATGGGAGCAGCAGGGCACAGATGGCACGAATACAGAAGCCATTCCAATGGACATGACCTCAGTCTCCCTCCAAGAAACGCACGCAAACACAGGCACCTGTGACCAGCCATATTCTGAAAATCACATCATTCCACCAATCCACCTGGCTGACCGGCATCTGTTACACAAAAGCCAATCCCCCTCCCATGACCATGACATCATTAAAACAGTCATAATGGCAGCCCCTATCCCTGACCTTACTGGCCTTCGTAGGCAAACGCGCCCAGTACAGTACCACGCAACTATGCTCAGACGGCCGAACCCAAAGCAGATCTCCGCACAATACATCGCTCCACAAATAGGAATATGCTACATTACTTGCAAAGAATAACGCTACAAGGTCAATATCATAATCAAAATTTAATGCACAACAAAATCACCCGGGCCATACAGCTATTAGGTCATGAACTCCAAATCATATCTCATAATTGTGGGCTGCATCCGCAATAAATGACCAGCTTCTTCTTGTGTGACGCCCTGTCCCTCCATGGTACACAGGGGCTACATCCACGTTCAAAAAGGCAACATGGAAGCGCCTAGAACCGCAGGGCCGTCCCATTAGGTAGGCACTAGTCCAGCTGAAAGCTCGAAATGTTGCTCCTAGCCACTAGTACTGCGTAAGGGCATGTGGGCCATTGGCGATCGTCCCATAAGATCGTAATGGTGCTCCACTGATTAACACGAAGCAGCAGGTGTCGGGAGTAAAAGCCATCTGCAGGAGTGGCATACAGATGGCAGCGGCAAAAGGGGAGGAGATACCTGTCACCCAAATGAAACGAAAAAGAATAGTATGGGCATCTGAACTCCATTTGCATTACTCACTTCAAAGATCACACTAAATCCACAGCCATATGAATGCTAGCCCACTCAAAAGGATTATTCGCACCCAATAATCACTTGCAAATCATAACCATATAAATCGAGTTGAAAACACTATTACAAACGAGTGTTTGTGTGCATGTGTCTGTTAAAACAGAATCCATTAGATGGGATTAGTAACGTGCATAGACACAAGTGTTTGAAGGCGCATCGAGACAGGGAGGGTTCAACAAGGGCAGATAGACGATGGCCCCACTATGGCAGCCCTGCATCACATAGCGCAGAGGAAGTTGATAGAGTCCAAAAAGCCATGTACATGGCAGACTCTCCATGAAATCATCTGTCCATGCATCCATACATCATTCCCTCATCCCGGTATAAAAACGCCTGATTATTTACTCACATAACATTAGAAATTTCCATTGAATCTGTGCTTAATGCAGTCTGCTAAATCCACTGTGCTCCAGGCCGGAATTCTAGTGTTGTGAAGTAACATGTATTTGGGAACGTCCTGCCTTATCCTCCACTACGCTATTGCGCATCCCATACTATTCATATCAATCATTGCATTCACGGCATGGCCCCTGTCCCAAGGACATTAAACAATAGAACTTTCTATCTGCAGTCAGACCTGTGGGCGTCTCCTCGCCGCTAGCTGGAAACCGAAAGCGCTGTCCTTCGAATTCCTCATTTGCAACATCACGTCGAAAAGGCATCTGTGACCGCTTGAAATCACAAATCCATCCATTTAGTGCGGCAGTGTGTGAAAATGGCAACTGGCTACACTCACAAATGGGACGCCCCGCCCGTCGGTGAACCGCGGTACAGCGCTGCATGAGGGTCCACCGTTAATCGAGTACTACATTCCACGGACCCTTCACAAGTATGTTCCCGACTGCAAAGATAGTATGTGAAACAATGGGAGCATAGCAGAATTAACATATGAAGCAAAATCTCACTGCCATCGGGATGAAATACATGATTGTAATAGCAAGATGCCATGCGTCGATTTGCAGCGTTGTGTGCGGGACGTGCTCGCCCAAAGGGGATTGCAGCTTGCACAGGTGGAATGAATCACCACAGGTGGAGGCTATATAGCTTGGATACACATAAATTGCACACCCAACCCCCTCCCACAACCACACCCACTCCAAAATGCTACCGGCAGGACTTGCGATGTTGGCCCTGGGGGACCTGATAGCACTGCAAGTACTCCAACTTCAAGAAGAAGACGAACACCAACTACTACAACAACCGGCCGCACAGAGGAGACGCAGGAGGAGGAGGGCAAGGCAGGGCCAGCAAGGCCCACCAGCACAGCCACTACCACCACGCAGGCAGCCCGCAATCCCACGCCTCCGAGCACATCCGTTCAACCTCACTGATGAGCAGATCCACACCCTCTACCGTTTGGACCGGGACACCATAACCGCCATTGTGGACATGACACACGCTGACCTTGTCAGCATGATAGATAGCCCAACCGCCATCCCACCCCTACTGAAGGTGGTGTCTGTACTCAACTTCCTGGCCACAGGCACCTACCAGCACACAGTCGGACAGTTGCATGGCATTTCACAGCCACTGTTGTCACGGACACTATTGCAAGTGCTCGATGCCCTCCTGAAGCACGCAGACGACTACATCTCTCTACCACGCTCGGAGCAGGAAATTACGAACACAAAAGTGGGATTCCATGCACTTGCCGGCATACCGGGTTGCATTGGTGCCATCGACTGCACCGATGTGGAATTGGTTGTCCCACATGCCATGGAGGCCCAGTACCGCAACCGAAAACAATATCATTCTCTTAATGTACAAATGGTGTGTGACTCAAACAGGATCATTACACATTGTTGTGCCCGATTTCCTGGATCAACCCATGATTCCATGGTCTTACGGAACTCAACAATACCACGCTACATGGAGCGACATGCAGGGAACAGATCCTGGCTACTCGGTGAGTCTCATTTCATGCATGATAATGTGGGGTATGTGATGCGGCAATGACCTGCCAGGAAGGGGGGGGGTGCTTACGTAGCAATGTCATTCCTCAAACATCCTTTATTGTCCACATACAGGTGATGCCGGGTATCCACTGAAGAGATGGCTCCTCACACCACTCCGGAACCCACAGGACCAGCATGAGGAGGACTACAACCATGCCCACTCACGTACCCGTGTAGTCATAGAACAGGCATTCGGCCTACTGAAGGGTCGTTTCCGCTGCCTCAGCAGGTCTGGCGGGGCACTCCTCTACCGCCATGAGAATGTTGCTAAGATGGTCATGGCATGTGTCATGCTACACAACATGTGCATACGTAGAAATGTGCCCATGCCCCCTGACGCAGAACTGCAAGCACCAGAATATGGTCATGATGTGGGTGGGGATGTGGCAGAACCTCAAGGAGTCCGCGAGGCACAGGAGGGCCGTGAAATTCATCAGAATATCATAGATTCATGCTTCTAGCACTCACGCCTGGTGGTTGATACATGGACACGGGAGTTGTGGCACTGTGTGTGTCTGGAACATGCACAATATGAACTGTACGCCTATGATGGCCTCGTACACAAAGATCAATGTCCACACATCTCATTGGATGATTGTGAAATGTTTATAGCAAATGTGAAATTGTGTTTCACACCCCATCGACCCGCCACCCAAGTAAGCCCAACACACCCCCTCCACCCTCCTACCTCCCCCCGAACACCAGTGTCCAAGGATGCTCATTGTCAGTGGGCAGACGCTATTGCAAGCCCCCTCTCCGGGTATCAGGGGCACCCCTGCCTGCGGAGCGCAGGTTCCTCCCAGATCTACGTTGGGGGCTGCCCTGGACGGAACTTGCAACGGATGATGTCTCTGCCTGCTCACGTCCATGCATGTCCCTAAGGGTTTGTGAGAGCTCAGTGAGCACACGGCGCACGGCTGCAAGTTCAGCACATACGTCTTTGGACGTCGCATGCAGTTCCCCCCTCAGGCTCTCGGTGCTTCTCTCCATTTGTACTCTCAGGCTCTCGGTGCTTCTCTCCATTTGTACTCTCAGGCTCTCGGTGCTTCTCTCCATTTCTGCCCTTAGTGTCTCTGTACATGTTTCTATGGCTGCCTTGGTACCCCCACATTCATCAGCATGGTCCTTGAGGAGCGTGGCCAGTTGCTGCTGTTGCACGATCACCTGGTCGAGGGACTTTTGCCTCTGCTGGGCCATGGCCATTTGCGGTGGTGTCACAGAGGGGCTGATCACCTCATGTTGCCTTGACACAGGGCTTGTGGGGGATGGCCAGTCGTCGTCTTGTGAGTGCCCCTGCGTGGTATCCTCATGTTGTACGGGATGAAACAAACAGGGGGATTGAGACAGGTCATGGATGGATCGTACATCGACATCACCGTTTTCTGTGTCGGAGCATGCTGCCATTAATGCAGTGTCACCTATGGTGCTGCTGCCACCAGAAGCAGTGCCTTCTGTGGCATCCATTGGGGGGGCCTGTGGTGGTGGTGGTGTTGTGGCCATGCTGGCTGCTGGGGTGCCTGTTGAAGTCCCCTCCTGTGTGCTGCCACTTGATTTGTGCTGCTGCCGTGTCTTGATGCGTGCAGCTGAGGTGGAGGGTCTTTGGCCGTTGGTCTTGGCCCTCTTTGCAGGTGTCCTGGTAGGGGTGTCCTGGAGCTCGTCGTTAGAATCGGACCCTGTGGTGGAGTAAAGGAGGGCGAGCGTTATTAATGGGTCTGTGGAAATTGGAATGGCAATGTATCACATGCATTGGGGTGGTACCTGAGGGTGATTTGGGTCAGGGCCTTGGAGGTGGTTTCATTTTTGTGTGGATTGAGGGTGCAGTTGTATTGCAGCCTGCAGTTAGGGGGTACCTGCTGCACGTGTAGAGGGTGTTTTTAGGAATTTTAATTATTTATTTATTTAATGTGACTTTTAATGTCCGCTATCAGGCCAATGTAAGTGGACGTTCTCCTGGACATGTGTTTCTGTTGCACTATGTGGACACATGGTACTTCACATGATTGGACATTGTGGTTTTCGCATGGTTTTATTTGGGCCACCTACCTGATTCTTCGGATGTCTGCACTCCTTTCTCCATCCCTCCGACTCCCTCTATGGTCTCCATTCCAATGGTGGAGGCACAGATTTCTTCCCAGGGGGTCAGCTTGATGGGTGATTCCGATCCTCCCCCGGTAGCTGTGGCAATGTTACGGTTGGCGGATAGTATGCTCCGTACGCGTATCCGCAAGTCGTCCCATCGCTTTCTGCATTGCTGTGGGTTGCGGGGTGCGGTCCCCACGCACTTACCCGCTGTGCCACCAGGGCCCATATGGCCTTCTTGTTCGCAAGTGCCGTCCTGGTCATTTGCGTCGAGAAGACGATGGCAGCATTCTCCTGGAGGGTCTCTGTGAGCACCGTGAGTTCCTCACGTGAGAAGTGGACCTGCCGCTTGCGGTCGCACGCTTTTTTCGCTACTTTTCCCATTGTTTTGGTTTCACTAGGGTGGATGACGGGTTGGGATGTCTCTCAGGGTAGTGTTTTTAATGGTTGTGTTAATGTTCTGATTTTATAGGTGTACGGCGTGCTGTTTCCCGTTCCGGGACCATGTTTTTGCTTCCGTTTCCGTATATTTACGGTCACCGTATTTTCCGATTGCCGCTCTTTACGGTGACCGCTATGTACGGTGGCGGAATTGCACCTAGGTCGCCGTACGACGGCGGTGAGGGGCGTTTTGGGGACATTTCCGCCATCGCGGACTTTGCACTTCCGCCAAGGCGTAGTGCTCGTGCCCGATGGGTCAGAATTAGCCGCACTTTACTCTGTCGTGCCATGGCGGAAACGCTATTTACGCTATGGCGGTCAGGTCAGTTGCTTTCCGCCAGGGTCGTAATGAGGGCCATAGTCATTTTTGTTACCTTGAAGAGGTACATAGAAAGCTGAGAACCCTTGCGGGTCCCAGGCCTGGGGAGCATCAGCTATAGCCAATCACAGTTTTGTATTGTAGGGGTGGGTACCAACGGCCAAGAACCAATGGTAAACCCACCACACTGCAACATTGTTATAGATAGCAATGTGGGGATGGACCAGGCCAGCCACCTGATAAGCGAGGGCCAGTAGAGTAACATCTATATGATCCACCATAGGTGGTAGAATACTCAATACCCAATCGTGTGGCCCGATAGGTTTTCTGGAGAAGGGCCCAGGTTGTGACGTCATGCTGATGACATATAGCATTAAAACCGGCCTGCGAGCTGAGGAAGAGTGTGATGTGCGTGGATTTCTCCTGTTCCTGTGCTGATCCCTCCGTGCCTTCTGGGGTGGGCTCTCCAAAGTGCACGGATTTACAGTGACCCTCTGGCATACCTGGGAGCTCGTACCAACAGTCTTGCGCTCCCCTTCCAGACGTCGGGCTCCTTGCTCACTCAGTTTGATGCACTGAAGAAACTAAGTACATTGTGAAGGACTGTGTGCAGACCAACTCCTAAACATATCCTGTCAGGTGTTTGGATCTCTTATAGATTCTCCCCGACCTTGACTGGCCAGAAACCCCAGCTATTTGACCAAACAAGGAAAATTCACTTTTGTGTTTTCCTAGTGCTCTCGCATTCACTTCTTTGGAAAATTCTTTGACACTTTTGAATTTTCTTACAACTTTCTCTTTCTCTCATCGGTATGTATAATTCTACTCTCCCCTCTTCTTACTAAAGACACTCTCTCCGTGTTCCATACTCTACCATCATCCACTCTGACAGCATGTTTGAACATTTTCATCACCACACTTGGTCTGGACCACTTACAAAATCCATCTCTGTGAGCAGGAGGAAATTTGATTCTCACTGTATCTCCTATAGTAGGGAGAGCGATGTATCTCCTAATTCCAGTACGATCATGTGTCTCTTTGTTTCTCCACTGACTACGCCTGATGTTATTACCAACACTCTCCAACTTTGTCCCGATTGCAGTGTCTTGCCCAACCATGCTGGTACTAGTTTAGTATTGGCTTTCCTTCCCCTGCTAAGCTCAAAAGGAGAGACTCCCATAGTTCAATGAGGAGTAAATCTGTGAGCAACAATCACATCTCTCACTGCCTTATCCCAAGCTCTACCATTGCCCCAAGGCCACCTTATAGCTTCTTTGAGAATTATATTGAAGTGTTCTACAACTCCATTGGTTTGGGGATGCTATATGGCACTTTTCCTATGCTCAATGGAGTTCTCTTGACAATATTTTACCATCTCCTTTGACCTAAATTGTGACCCATAATGACTAAGAATTCAATTACTGACTTTGTTGTGATGTTGGGTATGATCAGAATTTCAAACCACCTTGTTAATAAATCAATAACCACCAGGCAAAAGGATTGCACTCCATTACTCCACACAGGACCCAAAACATCCATTCCCAATCTGTCCCATGGTGTCACGATGCCTGCCCCCGGAAAGCCAGACCAGGCCCAGCAACCCCGGAAGCAGGCATCATGCCACTTGAAGCATGCCCAAAAACCCCAGTTAGGGGCTCTTTGGCTACAGTCCTAGCGCCTATGGCGCCAGGCTCATAAGAATAAAGTCAGTCCTGGCGCCATGGGCGCCAGGCTCATTACAGAAATCTTACCTGTTGCAGACCATGCTGCATACCTACCTGATGCAGACCATGCTGCACGAAGCCACAAGCCAAATGAGGCTTAAAGGGACTACTTTACCTCAGTGACTCCTTTCCTCTCGGGTGGGGCTGTGGAAGAATACTTACCTGGGACTTCTTCCAAGGCTATTTAAGCCACACCCGGACAGCCACACGTGCTTCGCGTTATTCTGCTTGCTGCAGCGTAACGCTCACCATGTCTTCAGCAGCTCCAGTCTTCAGCCACGCCTGCTTCAGCCCTGGAACACCTGGAACAAGAAAAGGAGAAGGAGAAGAGGTCAGAACAAAACCCTTACCTGAATCCTTGATCCAGCACATCGTCGATCTGGAAGAGAGAAGCCTTCTCAGGTGCATTGCCACGCACCTCGCAGAGCCGCGCTGAACTCACCAACCGGGGCTGCATTCCTTTACTCCATCGCGAATCCAGCATCTCCAGGCCATTCTTCAACGCCTGGGGGAGACAAGAACAGATAGGTGAGCAAGGGCAATACAAACTACCCCCAAAGACTTACCTGATTTACCACAGGGGGGTACTCACCTCATCTCGGGTCGGCGTAGTCAATTCTGCATCACTGCCGCACCCCGGCCCCTAAGGGGAAAACAAGGACAATACAAATCACCCCCAAAGACTTACCTGATTACCTCAGGGGGGTACTCACCTCATCTCGGGTCGGCGCAGTCAATTCCGCATCACCGCCGCACCCCGGCCCCTAAGGGGAAAAAACAAGGACAATACAACCTAACCCCAAAGACTTACCTGATTATCTCACGGGGGTACTCACCTCATCTCGGGTCGGCGCAGTCAATTCCGCATCACCGCGGCACCCCGGCCCCTAAGGGGAAAAAACAAGGACAATACAACCTAACCCCAAAGACTAACCTGATTACCTCAGGGGGGTACTCACCTCATCTCGGGTGGGCGCAGTTAATTCTGCATCATCGCTGTACCCCGGCCCCAAAGGGGAGAACCACAATAGACTTACCAGGATCTTACCCATTGCCACTTGGAACTCTTCTGGTGGTTTAAATCCGCAACCTGCAAGGAATCTGGCAGAGTGAAGATCAGACTTTTGAACTCTTACGAACAATTGGACTTAGAGTCAATACTGGAACTAACCAATTCCTCCACGCCAGTGAAGTAACTGGTCGTCTACGCGCCCCTGCGCTCGACGCAGGATGGAGAGCTCATCTTTCCAAATCTTCAGGTGAGATTAAGAGGGAACTTCAGGAGTGGTCTGTGGGCAGACAAGGGGAGTGGGAAGGCGGGTTAACGCTCAGATTACGGGAGGTTAATTCCCTTTCTCCATTGCAGAAAGATATTCGCACGAGTCCAACAAACGAAGCTAAGTGGGTCTGTCCAGTCTGTCATCTCGGCTCTAAGTGTTACTCTGGTGGAAGCAACAGCAGGCCAGTCCAGATCGACGCCCCCGTGGGAATCAGGTGAGCGTAACACATGGCCGTTCTGCAATGTTTGTGATGACCATGGGGTATTTAGAACTCTCACACACTCTGTCACTTTTATTGTAAAGAATATATTCTCTGACAGATCTCTCGATTTGTAGATTGTATCCTGGTCATCAGTAGTCATTTCTTATTCTCTGTTTTGTTTTGGCAATTCCTTGATGACCTTTGTTGGCAAGATTTATAAATTGTTCATGAATTTTAAATGGTGGGATCTTGCCTCCTCGCATAATCATGTCACGCTGGATACATAGGTAATCTATTACGTTCCAGAAAGGTAAAAGACCTAATTCTTCAAATTATGTCCCCTTTCCGCAACAATTATTCCCCTCTAGTTCCAGTTTAAGTCTGTTCAAATTTGAATCTTGTTTCATTGCTTCTTTCCACTCCTCTCATGGTACTGGCAGAGATGTTATGGACAAAACAACTTCCTGATCCTTCTCTTCATCATTTAGCTCTACCACTGTTATCAGTCTTGACAAACAGTCTGCTGCAAAATTCTTTACCCCAGGCAAATACTTCACTGTGCAATTGTATTCTTGCAGTTGAGACACCCACCTTCTGATGCGACCTGATACTCTATCCAGGGCCTTAGACAGAATTATTTCTACTAGAGGTTTGTGATCAGTTGCGGAATTCCAAATTCCTGCCCCAGATGAAATTCCTCAAATTTTCTGCAGCCCATATGATTGCTAATGCATCTTTTTCAATGGTAGCATACGACCCCTCTGCTCCCTTCAGCAGTCTGGAGGCAAAGGCTATGAAAAACGTATTCCCATCTTCTTGCGTTACCACTGCGCCTAAACCAACATTACTGGCATCAGTAGTTATAACTGTCTTCCTGTTGCTCCTAAAATTCTGTAATGCAGGAGCTCTCAGCAGAGCTTCTTTGATGAATTCAAATTCTTCCTCACAATCCCGATTCCACATGAATACACTCTTCCCCTTGGTAAGTTCATGCATGGATGTGGTATGTTTCGCAAGATTTCGAATGAACTTGGAGTAATACTCCGCCATTCCTAGGAATATCAGAACCTCTTTGTGAAACATTGGTATAGGCATATTTTCAATTGCTTCTGCAAGCTGTCTTTTAGGATGTATGCCCTTTGAGAATAAGACGTGTCCTAGATATTCAATTTCTTGTCTATTGATTTTGCATTTTTCCTGACTTTAAGTCATTCCTGCAGCGTGTAATTTCCTGAAAACACTGTCTAGTCTTCCATTGTGAACTGCTAAATTATCTCCATAAACTAAAATGGCATCTTGGAAGCACAGAATTCCTTCGTCTCCACTGAACAGTGTGTGCATGACTTTCTGAAATACTGAGGCAGCGGATACTAAACTGAATGGCATTTGCCTGTATTGAAACACTCATTCAGGTGTTATAAACGCTGTCAGACACTTAGAGTCATCATGTAACTTCACTTGATGATAAGCAGATGCGAGTTCCAGAGTTGAGAAGAACTTTGCTGGGCCTATTGTCGATATAATCTCCCGTATGTTGGGTAGTGGATGTCTCTCCGGAAGTACACACTTATTGGGTTTTCTCGTGTCGACACAAATTCTGAGTTTCCCAGTTTTCTTCCTCAAAACTACTAGATGTGAATCCCATTCTGCTGCATCTATGCTCTCAATGATTCCTTGACTTTCCAGCTTCTTTAATTCTAATTTAACTTCTTCTCTCATTGACAGAGGGATGTTGCGTAGTTTCTGTGTTATTGGTCTGCAGTTATCTTTCATTTTTATTTTGTGTACAAGTCCCCGTAGACAGTCTATTTCATCTCAAAATATTTCATTCATTACTGTCTCTCCACTGTTGACCCCTCCTACAGAGAGTACTGTTTCCTCAGGATTGGGATCCAATTTTACTTTAAGCTTCCGTTGGTGTGTCCAGCTCATTAAAGGAGTGTTCCCCTTCTTGATCATCCATAATTTGCCCTTGGCTTCTCTGTCCTTGAATTTCAGAATAGCCCATAACCAGTCAATTCATTCAATTTTCACACCTCCATACACTCTGGGATTGATATCAACTTCATTGATAAATTTGTGTCCCAGTTTTTTCTCCTCGCTTTGGGGTAATACTGTGTACTTGGCACCGGAGTCAATCATCATGAACATAGCTGTGTTATCTACAGATATTAGGGCCTTGGGCTGTCTATCTCTTCTTTATCTTCATATATTACCATGTATATGCATTCTTCACTCTCTTCTTCACTATGGTCACTTCCAATCCAATCCTGCAGCATCTCGAGAGGTGTCTTTTTCCTTTGCATATTCTACAAATTATTTTTAAGGCTTGGCATTCTGGGTTGTTGCCCAATAATTCACGCTATAACGCCTAAAACATCTCCTAGGGCTGCTCCTCCTTGGACTACTTCTTCTCCTCATGCAAAAAGACATTCTACATCTCCTGTCATCTCTCCATGGGGATTTTTGCATTCTGTCTACGACTTTCCGTTTGACAGTATTATCGTTGAGGGTAGATATTGCATCATTCACTTTTGGCAGGTTCACAGGTTGTGGTGCAATTTCTGTCTTTAAGTATGTGTCCTTTATTCTGTTTTCTAATATTCAGAAACATTTCTCTGTGTGCTCTACTTCTTTAGCTACTCTTAGAACAATATCCAATGGAGGGTCATCTTCTGACCCCAATTTTTCGCTCACTTTTGCACTCTAAAATGAATTAATCTCTTAGCCGCTCATCCAATTGATTGTTGAAGTTGCATGTTCTGGCCAATTTCCTCAGGCTTGTGATGTACTGCTCTATGTTTTCACCCTCTTCCTCTACTCACTTCCCAAATTCGGAGCACTCTAGTATAGTGCTAATTCTTTTCTCATAATGTTTACTGATCTTCTTTACAGCTCTTTCATATTCGTTCAGGTTGTCCTCTTCACTTTCTGGAAGGTCTGGTAAATCTTCAAATTTTTCTTCAACAGCAGTGCCTAAACAATGTAATAAGAGAGATTTTCTCCTCTCTATGCTGTCATTGGTCCCAAAAATCACACTGGCATAGTGTTCAAATTATGTTATCCACCTGTTCTGGTGTATTGTGGGTTCTCCTACTTCAGGTAGAAAAAATATAGGTCGTGCTACACTGCTAAACGCATTATCAAAATTGATGTGCATGAATTGGTCGAATATTGATGTGCATGAACTGGCTTGCTTCCCCTTTCTTTTTTGTTTGTTCCTGCTTTGTTGTTAGACCTAATGGACTTGTTTGGGTGAAAAGTTGGGAATACCTAGTTTGTTAGCACCTTTGAAATGTTCTCCCTTATTATTTTTATGCAGTCTCTGCTATGGTGTAGTAATGCGAGTTCAAGTATTTCTTTGCAAGCAGGGGATCAGTGCTGTATTTTATGTGGACACGAAATCACAGGTGTATATTTTTCATTGAAACTGGATTTGATGCTCTCATTTATTGTGTAACATGGTAGAACAGGAAACCAGTGAACAGAAGGCTCTATGCCTTGCTATTCAGTGAGGTGGCACTGGTGGGTTGGTTTTGTTTTGCAGTGTGCAGGAGCAGCTGCGCATGTATTTGCTGGGACCGTAGTGACGGATTGGCTAGTGCTTTAAGGAAGTTGCTCTGCAGTGGGGAAAGAAACGCTGCAGTTTGCTTACCGTTGTCAGCTGGTACAGCATGCTGAGCTGACGGTGTGGCAGTCACAGGGCTCGTCTTCGAGGGCATCCCATCTCTGTTGCCACTGTAGAATCTGCAATGACAGGTTAGCGCGTAGGTGATAAAGGGAAATAATATATTTATTTAAGAATAGATGGGGATAAACATGCTGCGTACTACGAGCCCCCTGGTCTTATCCCTCTCTCGCCCGGCTCCAACCGCCACGTCTCGCGCTCCCCTTCCGGACGTCGGGCTCCTCGCTCACTCAGTTTGGTGCGTGACGAGGTACCGGTGACGCTGTCGTCAACACACTACATTTCTCATAGAAAGAAACTAGCCATTTGGCTCGACATTGCCCTAAAAATCTAAAAGAAGAACCAATGGAAATAGGGTGCCCCAGAGGGGACGAGTGGGAAGAAACAGATTCTGATCTAGAAGCCTTCAGCATATTTCTATGCCAGCCTTCAACTGACTTCACCTATGAAAAAGCCCTAGTAAATGGGTGGCTAGTAAAGGTGCTAATTGATTCACGCAGCAAACAGACCTTCATAAGGGCTGATTTGGTAATACTGGCAGACCTAGAAAATGCAAGCCTAGTCAGAGTCACATGTGTACACGGAGATAATGAAATCTACGCCAAGGTACCGATGTACATTAACATCAGGGGAGAATCATGGCTGGTGTCATCCACCATTATTCCTGTTCTTCCCAAAGACGTCATTGTGAGAAGAGACTTTCCTGCATTTTCTACTCTCTTGCAAGATATCCCAAATTCCTCTAGAGTGTTTGTAGCTAAGGATTATTGGCACCCTACTGTTGCTCCCAAACCTCTCTGGTGTGGGAGTGGATGGAAACCAAATCCCAGGAACCTACCATTTGCCAAGAGGTACCTTTCAAACCTCAGCAATACCTAATAACACAATCACCACCTTGATCCCAGTTTGTAGGATACATTCAAGAGACAAACACGAACACTCTTCCCCTTCTGGAATGGAGGAAACAAAACATATAGAACATGCAAAAATCCCTGGATACCTTTTCCCTTGTTCTGTCCAAGTCTCTAAAAAAGGAAGACCTTGAAAGGGACCAAGTGTATCCATATTGCATAGGGGAAGGGTATCTGAGAAACCAGAAGGTGTCTCACCCACTACTCCACGTGGATCTGTCATTCAAGTGGCCAGGACACAGCCATCGCTTTTCGATCCAGTTCCTGGGGGTGGACCAGTTAGGGAGGATCACCTAGTCCTCGGGAGTGGGCATGGACACCGGATGGTGAGACGTGGTATCCCTCTCTTCCCTGTAACACATTTACCCCATCCTACTCGATGGGATATTTAGAAATGCAACCCCCAACCCCGCCTTTTCCTGCAAGAACACTTTTACACAGACAGCTCAATCTGGGAGAAAACAGACTCACACCCGAGCCGTGAACCTGACATGTCCCAATACTATGGTCAGGTGAGGTCGGGCAACCATTCATACCAGACTTCCATTACACTTCCCCACACGGAAAAAGGTGCAGCATGAGAGCACATTCTGAGTGAGGTAAAACATACGAAGGAACAGCAGTTTTGAGTCGGCATCTGAACGAGGGCGAGGGGAGAAAGACGGCCAGAAACAAGAGGATTGTGAGAGGGGCAACACCCTTGACCTTTTTGGCAGGATGCCATTACTTTTAACAACACCCTTGACCTTTTTGGCAGGAAGCTGTTACTTTCAAGAAACCTTCAAGGCAGAAAACTTAAGACCAGGAAACCAGGCTGAAGAACCCTCCATAGTGTGTCGGAGATACTGAGAGTCGTCCCGCATAACTGACCAAAGCGGGGAGGAGCAGCAGACGCTGTGGTATCACCCTTAGCTCCAAGAACAAAGAAGCGATAGAGAACAACACAGCCGGTGAGTTGGGAAGACCGATGCCAGACCGGTCTGTGTTGAAGTCAAGGTTGCAAGTGACAACATTGTAAAATGAGCTCTAGAACGAACATTGTTAAACGCATATGATGAAAGCCGTGAGGAGAGCTAAATTGCTGGTGAATATTTGAACATTGGAAAGAAAGATACGATACTGTTGACAGAGTTGTCCAGCACTGTGAATGTGCTCAGCAGAGGCGTAGACAAGGTAGGGCCTGTGCGTGCGACGCCCACCCAAAATCTGTAAATGCCCACTCAGCAGCAGTGTGTGGGCATTTACATATGTTAATGTAACTGTAATGGGCCCAACTACATTAGCTTCATGCCCCACTTTTAAGACAATCCTGGCTACGCCTCTGGTGCTCAGTCGAAGGTCTCTGTACGGTATCCTGCCAAGAGAAACGAAAGTAGAACATTGATGTGAAGTGTAAACTGTGTGAAGTGAATTGAAGTGGTCCTGCGACGGTTTAAGCAAAACCCATCACACATTCAAAAGTCTTCAATTCTGGTATAAAAAGGGATCTGAGCCCGGACATGGGGGTTCAATGGTCCGAGCCCGAATGGGGGAAACCAAGTTGCGAACATTGTGGTAAAGAGGATCTGTGCCCGGATGAGGGGGATCCATGATCCAAGCCCGAACGAGGGAGACCAAATTGTGAATATTGTAGAAAAGAGGTCTGCACCTATACACGGGGGACCCGTGGTCTGAGCCCGAAGGAGTGAGACCAGTCTTGAACTTGTGAAAGTGAAAATCCTGACAAAGGAAAGTAACTTTTGTATTTTGTTTGTTACATCAGGCACTCTGCAATAAGAGACTGTCATTGCGAGAGAGACTGTGGCAGAAGGCCCTGATGCCTATGTGTTGAACTGTTAGCTCGTGGCCAAGAAGCCAGAGTGTGTGCGAAACCTGCATGTGCCCTCTTGCCCCATGCTGAAAACATGGGCAAGGGAAGCCAACTGCTGAACTATCCTGACATATGATTTCTTGAACACTTTTCTTTTGCATACATTGTTATCCTGCACCATTTTGTATTTAGAAGTAAGGATTGGCAATATGTTTATTATTATAGGCCCCTTTATTTTGACAGACTCCACTAGGACTGCTTTATTATAATTTGATGGTCGTAGTTTGCTCCCATCTTTAGATTTAGGTTTAGATAGGCATTCTGCCAACCCATTGAATTTCAATGTTAACTGTGATCACTTGTGTCTGTATTCACTGATTGTTACCATGCCTTCCTCACAGATGGGACCTAGAGGTGGTATGGTACTGTCTCAATGTTGGAGTTGTGGGAAATGGGACATTCTGCAAGAGAATGCAGAAGTATGCAGGGGTTGGGGTATACGACATACAGTCACCCTACCCCAACACTACCGCACCCACCCAGGTTCACCTCCATACCTTACGAAATACATCAGGCCTACACCCAATTGCCCCCAAACCCCCACACATGAAGGCGCAAGCACCACCTAGTGCACAGCCTCAAGCTGCTCAGCAGAACTCCTTGTACATAGGCCAGATGCCCACACTCAATGCAGTGCCGAATGGAACGGTAGCGCCTTACTGAGGGGTTAGTGTCATGGGAGGAAATCCCTTCACGTTCCCGGGTACTAATACGTATCCGGATTAGGACAGCCCACAGAAAGCTCTTGCATGCCCAATCCTGTCCATGATTACCCACCCTGATGAGGAACCCTTGATGGGTGCTGAGATAGGTAATAAGCAATTCATCTTCATGGCTCATACAGGTGCCACTAAATCATGCATCAGTGAAGGAAACTTTCTGCTACCAGGTGAAACTCTCAACATGCAAGGAATCTCTGGGGCTGTGGCCATGGTTCCCTACGCAGAAGAGGTAGCTATCAAAGCACCCTTACTATA
This sequence comes from Ambystoma mexicanum, assembly GCF_040938575.1. NCBI lineage: Eukaryota > Metazoa > Chordata > Amphibia > Caudata > Ambystomatidae > Ambystoma > Ambystoma mexicanum. The sequence goes on from NC_090925.1 coordinate 514,340,623, forward strand.
CTCAGAGGCCTCCCCCATAAATATGTTGGGATGGGATTTGTTGAGCAAGCTGAACATGGCCATTCCATTTACGGACCATGGGATGGTATGCGCCACCCCAGATATGTGTGCCTTACAGGCATTGGTCATAATTCAGGCTCGAGGTGGAGAGGTGGTAGTCCGCGGCATCCCTGTAGACCCGGACATGTTTGTCAATGGAATAACAGTGTCACTTGATGCAGTGCCCCAGATGAGTAAGGCATACTGGTGGGTACCGTCAGATTTTATTTTCTGACCGGTGGTAACCCCAGAGCTTGTTGCAGGCACGATATTGTCCCTAGATTTAGAGGGCCTGATTGTGGCGACCAAAAGGATTGTTGTGGTTGAAACAGACACCCATGGGTGCGAGTGGCAGACAGTGCTGTATATTCACCCAACTGTGCTCCTCAAGGAAGTGACAGGTGCAGAGTTGTTTGAGGACAGGGATCATGATGGAGAAATTGTGTTGGCAATTTGTATCCCTAGCGACATTATGGTACAATGCCGGAAGGTACAATGTTCTTTGATGGCCCTTGTCACCTCGCCCCCATTTACTGAGAGCGATTTAGAGCAAGTACCAGAAAGGTTATGGACAACCAGCGCCCACGATGTAGGGCTCTTGTAGGGAGTAGCGCCAGTTAGAATATCATTGAAGCCAGGTGCAGTGCTGCCCTGAGTTAAACAGTATCCACTGTCCAAAGAAGCAGAGGAGGCCATACAGGATACCATTGTGGCACTCCTGAATCAGGCGATAATAGTGCCATCTACCTCCCTATGTAACATGGGGATCTATATGATAAAAAAGGCTAAAGGGGGGAGTTGAAGGATGATCCAGGGCCATCATCCTCTAAACGACATTGTCCAGGCAGAATTTCCTGTAGTTCCAAACTTTGTAATGATACTATGCAGCATCCCTAAGGAGGTGACCCACTTCACTGTAGTAGATCTTAAAAATGCCTTGTTTTCCATACCCCTGCACCCTGATTTACAGTACCTCACTATGTTTACGCATGGGGAAATGTGTTTTGAGCACACAGGATTGCTTCAGGGAAACTGTGAGTCCCCTAGCATCTTCAACAGGGGTCTACACGCAGACTTAGGGAACATTCAAGTGCTCAGTACTATCATTCAGTATATTAACAATTTGCTGGTGTGCAGCGACAGTGAACAGCAGTGCAGGAAGGATTCCATCACCCTCCTGCAGCTACTGGCTTACAAGGTCGATAAGGCATAGTTGCAATATTGTCTCCAAGAAGAGATCTCTTTGGGGCAGTTAATATCTGTACACGCAAAGAGAATTATACCTGATCGCACTGCATCAGTGCGCCGTAGTACGCACCCCAGAATTGTCAAAGAGATGCAAAAATGTTTAGGGTTGTGTAATTACTGTAGGGCATGGATCGTAGACTATGTAGCGTACACCAGACCCCTGCTACAGGGCCTCAAAGAGAGCTAAAAGAATGAACATAAAATAGCATGGACAGAAGACATGCTCACCAATTTTAACGCTGTGAAAGAAGTGATCTCCACGGCCCCAGTGATGGACACTCCCGCTTACAGGCAAGAGTTTTATCTGTTCTCTCATTCAAATGGCCATTTAATGACTTCAGTACTGACCCAAAAGAGCAAGATGGGCCACAAGTCATTGGCCTACTACAGCATACTGTGGATTCTGTAGTGTAGGGCCAGTTCACGTGCAAGCAGGCACTTGCTGCAGCTACATTTGCGATCGAGAAATTCTCAACAATTGTTTTGGGGGGTTCTGTGACACTTTATGTGGAGCATGTAGTGTTCGCCTGACCACGCGGCTGGCATCTGCATATGAAATTATCCTGTGCAGCCCCAACATTCATATTGTGAGCTGTAAAACTGTAAATCCTGCTTCCTTTTTAACAGAGAAATGTACTGAGGAAGATTTGGTAGCACATGATTGTGCGTCATTTGAGGGGGAGGAAGATGATATCCCGAAGGCAAGAGATAGTGCTCTTGGGGGTGGGAGGTGCTTTTCATTGATGGGTCAGCAACTAGCAACCAGAGTTCAGGTTAGAGGCATAATGGGGTGGCAGTAGTACTCCCGGTGGACGGGGTACACAAGGTAATGGTGCAGAAGAGAATACCTATGCACTATTCGACACAAGCAGCAGAACCTATGGCACTCCTTGAGGCACTTTTAGTGCCTCAAGAGTGCTGTGTTACCATCTACTCTGATTCGGCTTACGTCACCACCAGAGAGCATGCAGGCCTGGCACGGTGGAAGAGGAGGGGGTTTAGGAGAGGTCCCCAGTATAACATGCAGTGCTGCTAGACAAGCTAATTGATGCTCTGTCCCTACCATCCTTGACAGCGGTGGTAAAATGTACCACACATACTAACAACACTGATGAGGTCTCACTCAGCAACGCTGTTGCGGACTCGCCGATCAAACACGCAGCCTATTTGCCAGTGCCGAGTCTCCCTGAGGATCCAATGGTAGCTCAGAGCAGAGAGCAAATGCCAGACTCCCACAATTCCCTACTGCTTACCCAACTAATTGAATTGCAGGGACGAGCCCCATAGGAAGAGAAAGAATTGTGGTTAAAAAGAGGATGTAAGCAGTCCCCAACAGATTTATTGTGGCATCAAAAAACATCGGGCAACGCAGTTATGCCGTACGAGTTGCTGGTGGTCACATTTGACCAACTGCATCACCCCTCCCATGTATCCAAACAATACATTGCCGCAGATATACAGGAGGACTGGCTTGTCCCCAATCTGCAGGAGGCATTCACTAAAATGGTCATCAACTGTACCACGTGTCAGAGTTATAGTGCAGGTCTCACTTTACGAACTATCTGAGGTACACTGCCCTGCCCTACTGGGCCATTCCGCGAGTTGCACATCGACAACACAGACATGGGTGAAATGTGTAATGGATCCTGCTACCTATTGGTTGTGTGTCCCTTTTGATGGTGGGTGGAGGTTGGTCCTTGTGCACACTCTGATGCGAAAATGTGCGCCCACATTTTTATGAGAGCGGTCTTTCCTTGATGTGGCGTGTGTGAAGTTTTAATGTCCGCTAACGGCACACATTTCTTCAATGAATGTTTTTCAATAAGGAGTTGGCTTTGCTAGGGACCACAAGGACAACTGCTTCCTTGTGTTCCCAGATACTAACGAAACCCTATACTTAAAAAGAAATATCTCTTAAAGGTTAACCTACTCTTGATCAATCACAACACAGTATACATGTAAAAACATTAGTCAGACAATACCTACTGATGACCCACTAGAAGGATAGTGGAGAAACACGTGTTGAGGTTAGGTAATAATTCTGAGGCCATGGAAACTATTGTGCCTCACCTTTTTTTTATGACATAATCAATTGATGATATACCCAAGTGGATTCAATTACATTTTCTTTTCATCACCCAACTGTTTCAAACTTGCATTCTTAAATGATGATAGTTGGTGCAATCCTTATATGCCCCACCTTTGCTTTACCAGATTGATGATCAATATTGGGCAGACACAATACAGGGACATGATTGCTGACAACTATATTGGCTAAACATTTTTCTACCAAGAGATTTGCCTAAAGGTTGATTTTTGTCTGCAGTTTTTCTTCTTATCAAATAATAATAATACAGTCCTAGTGGAGTCTCATCAAATAAAAAAGGGCCTATCTAAAAAACTCCTATTGACAATCCTTACCGCTGTGCTACAAATAGTGTGGGGTAATGTACACGAAAAAGAAAAACGTGTTCACTAAATCAGGATGTTCAGGCCGTTGACCTCACTTTGATAGAACAAACCACGTTGTAAAAAAAACAGCCACCATAAGAATGAGTCACCTCCTTCAGTCCAATCTGCTTCCAGGGAGGCGACATTTCAGCCTGACCTATCCGATTTAGAGGTATGTCTAGCTTAGTTCAGCCCCATAGTAAAATCCTCTGATGTCATGCCCGTTATAAAAGGGGGAGGCAGAGGGAGCTCTAGGCTCTCTTCTGACTTTTCCAGCTCCTGCATATCCAGAGATCCAGACATTCCATATTCACCCTGCAAGATTCCAGATTCCAGACGCCAGGCCAGAGGTAGCTGATCTTACCCAGGCTGAACCTCTGACCCAGAATTAAAACCCTACTAAAATCCCAATAATTCAGAGAGAAAGGGGAAAGGCTGTGGTTCCCTTTTCGGGAGTATCCAGTTACCAGACCAGTTTTTCCCTGCTACGTGCTTGCCCAGCTGATGTACCTCGCTGTCTCCAGTGACTAGGCCCAGCTGTCCCTTCTACTGTTATATAAATATATTAATAAAGAAAGAACACACTCCATAATGACCACAGTGGAGATAAACATGGCTAGGCGGCACCTTCTGCACAAATTATTTGCCAGACGGGAATGGGCACAGCAAGATGAGGAGGTCTGGCTAGGAGACATTATGCAACAGGTCACCGCCATGAACCTGCATGTGTGGCAAGACGGTGGCCTATTACATCAAGCCTTAAGCGAGTTGTATATGACTCCAAAAATTAAAGAGGAGCAGATTAAAATGGTCAGAATCACAGCCTACATATATCTCCATATTGGAGTTATTGAGGCAAACTATGAACAACATAGAACCCTTGCACAAAACCAGTCTGAGCTCTTGACCCAAATCCAGACTGAACTAAAACTAGTAGGAGAGAAATTTCAAAACAGCCAAGATTCTGAGGTAGGATTTGAAAATTACATTAAACAGCTAAAAGAGGACTTGCTCTACAACAACAAAATAATTCAGACCAAGAGGCCCAATTAGATGCATTAAAAGAGGAGTGTCAGGAAAAGGTTGAAGAAGCTGAATCAACAAATAAAATATAACAGAGCCTGTTCAGAGCAGGTAACCACTTATTAAACAGGTGGACAAATTGGAAGAGGAGAATAATCAATTATCAGAATTTAGCCAAGAATGCCAGACATTGTGTACCATCAAACAACAGTGGGATGCCCTGGCTGAATAAAGGGGCACCCTCTATCAAGAAAAAGATGCCCTAAATCAGGAAGTGAGCAACCTAAAAACAGATCTACAGGAAGGAGGGTTAGACCTCCAGAAACTAAATGAACTACAACTAGAATATGAAAAGTTATTGGGGCACACCAGGCAAGTGGAGGGTGCTCTAGAAGAGAACACCCAAGCTAAAGATGCGCAAACTTAGGAGAAGAATCTCCTGCAATAAAAATTGTCTCCATATTCCCAGACCATACAGGCAGCACAAAAAGACAATGAGACCCTCTGTGAGGAGATCAGTGGGCTCCAGAGTCAGGTAGCAGCTCAAGAAAATGTCATAGAAGTAAGCCAATCCCTGATAGCAGAGCAAAAGGCTCAGGCCCTTGCCTACTGTCAGGAAACAGGGGCTGAAAAGGAGAACCTGGAGCTGTTAGAGAAAGAGTATGCTAGGCTGAAACTAAACTTGAGGGACCCTGAACAAGTAGAGAGGGACAGGGCAACCCCTGATCACAGTGTGATGCCCTCTGTACTAAGGGCCTCAAACCCATTTACCAATTTGTATGCACAAGGCACTGATGAACTTCATGTCCACTGGTTCACAAGAACAGGGAGTCATTAGGCAGCCAGACTTAAATAGGCCACCGCCCATCAAAGATTGATGGATGGGTATCCCTGCACAGATTCCGAAATGTTATGGCTGAAATATCTGAAGACTCCTATGAGAATAAACTCAGGGAGCTAGACCTACAGAAGCATCACTTACAAAGGAACCATTTGGTTCACTCTGCAGAAAAACAGCATGAAATGAGGCCCCAAAAGAGCATTCTAAAAACCTAAATCCAAATAGGGCAGTGGGGTGGGACCCTCCACTAACCCTGGAAGCAGAGAGGAGTCAGAAGACCACTCTCCTGTTCGAAAGTGGGAGTCCAAGGGGAGTGACCCAGAGAGCCCAAGGTACAACAAGGGAGAAGAAACGAGGCCCCACCATTCTGAGAGCAAATAACAAGCACAAAGAATCAGGGAGCACATAGAAGATAAAGAGGGGACCTCAACAGTAGCAGCTCTCAGTCTGAGGGCGAGTGGACTCAGGTAATGCGGCAAAGGAAGGCCAATAAACAAAAGAGAGCTCCGGTGAAAGACCCCACTAGGCAGATTAAAGCTATTAGGAATTTTATAACAAAAATGCAAAATATTCTGTCTGGGTGCATCTGGAACTATATGAACAAATGATGGACTCTTTTCACATCAAAAATAGCCAGAACTGCATATATTATGCCAAATGTACGTACTCCAGCTTCTTTTCGGGGCTGGAAGACCAGAACCATTCAAGGTGGTCTACTTATAAGGCGGCCATCTTGAAGCACTTTTCCGCCCACAGAAACCCCAAGGAGGCTCGCAAAGCGCCCTACAATCTGCAATGCGGAGAGGATCAGGCCCCAAGAGAATTTGTGCAGGAGCTAAAACACGCCTTTGCACAAACCTCCAGGCGGGTGCGCAAGAATAGTAGAGAATTTATAACCACCTATTTTCATGGGCTCCCAAAATATATAATGACCCAGTTGTTAAAGGATCTTCATGATGCCAGGACCCTGGACTGGGTAATAGAGCAGGCTACCCAGATCTATAAGGTCCAAAAACCTGAAGAAAACAAAAACCAGACAAGAAAAACCAAACCAACAACACCCCCTCTGCTGATTAGGTGGCAGAGGTGAAGGTTGCCCCCATTTTGGATTTAGAAATGGGGGGCCTAAAAATATATCTTCCCAAAACCAGCCAAATCAGAGGCAAAGAAGGCCTTCTGGTCAATCAGCAGCAGGTGGTACCAATGTGACCCTAACTCAGCTGCTTACATCAGTCCCAGATATAAGGGCAACAGACCTATCTTGGGCTACGTATGGACTCCCCCTGCCTAAGGGGGGGAATCCAACTAGGTGAGTACTGCCCCAGGAAACTTCCCTCCCAACTTCCCTCAAGAGGGCAGTAATCCTTCCAATCCTGGATTAAGTTTCTTCCCCGGTACCTTCCAACCCCCAACCTGCAGGACAACCCTTGTTTCTTTCCCCGCTTTCAGGAGTCCAGACCACCCAATCCGGGAGAGGGGAGGTAAGAGTTGAGGGTTACCCAGGGAATGCCCAATATCGAGGGTTCTGCAGCAGAAGGGATATTTGCCCTTACTGAGAACCACCTAGGTTTGAGCAAAGACCCCCGTACCAGCCGGAACGGGTGTCCCAACTGGAGCGTCAGGTCCACAATCTCACGCATGATCTGAGTTGCATGTTGTTGGCTCAGCAGAACCCTCAGATGAACATGATGGCTCAGAACCCCTCAAACCAAGGATCTGGCACCCCAGAACAATGATGGGAAGAGAACCCTGACAACTCACCGGTTCCAGAGGAGGAGGCACGGAGGAAGGGGGGTGTAAAGCTCTAGAGGAAGCTTCCTTCCTCACCCATGAAAAGCCACTGGACACCCCGGAACCGGAACTAAAATCTCTTGCCCCCAAAAATCTGCAACCCAGGGAACAGAGGGTGGGTAGGAGAAACAAAGAAATCAAAAAGACCCATTGTGGTGAGGAAGTCAGTGTACTCCAGTTTGAAGGGGAAGAATCCTTAGAGGATTCTGGGAATAAAATCTTCAGGGACGGGGAGATTAAAACAAAGTGTCAACCATGTTAGTTTGAATGGCACATGCTACATGGTTGAACAAAAATCTGATCATATTGCGTTTCATTTCCAAAATAATCAAACACCTGACATTACAGTAATTGCTGTAGGACTACAAACTGGTAATGGGAACCCCTCTCCATTCCTGAAAATCAACCTTCCTTCCAGTTTCAAGTGGCATTCCACACTGGAAGGAAATACTTAAAAATGTTATACCAATTCCCAATCTGAATATCCAAATTCTACAGTCAAAAGTGATGAAAAACCAGCTCAGAGTTTAGCTGACATTCAGAAATGTAGAGAACAGCTGTTGCTCCCTATTCAGTTAAATGAGGGGAAGGAGTCTGTTCTCGCCAGAATGTACCTGAACAACGGAAAGAGCTTCATCAGCGAAAAAACTCTCAAAAGATCCAACCATTCCCACATTTAAATTGATTGATAAGTGGGAAATGGGCCTGGAAACTCCCAATTCCAAACATCTGCTGCCTAGCAGGTGTATGCTCAAAATTTCTATAGGTGACAAAAGCATAGAGCATAATTGTTGGATCGGGCAAGATGTTCCTTCTGCATTCTATTTAGGCAGTGACATTCTCAATCGGTTTGCAATTAATTTGGACCTTATAAATTACAAGGCCTGGTCCCGACTAGGGGGCAATCCCATGGGCTTTGATGATTCTGAAAAGGCATTTTAGTCAGCCCAATTGCTGCCGTATGGGGTTGAAGTTCCAATTGGAGAGGAGATTACCATCCCGGACGGACCCGACAATACCCACTTGACTTAAAAATTAAAAGAGGACAGAAACTACTAAATCCTGATGCCTATGTACACCTCAACGCCCATCTCCAACAACAGGGGTTGGAGTTAAACCCAACACCAGTAGTCAATGTAGAACACAATACCATTCCAAAAGTGGTGGATAACAGCAACCTCAGGAGTATCACTCTGGGCGCAGGCACCAATATTGGAATGGTGGTTGATGACCAGTATTTTCCCATGGATTTAGGAAATGAACTCATAGGACCAGTCCCCAATGACTGCTATGACAATGACAATGACGATGACATACTGCCAGAAAGGATCTTCACCCGGCAAGGGGGAATTCCCTGGTGTACTCTTCCTGCCCTTACGGGGAGGAAGAGGTGACCTGTGACATCAGGCAGGATGAGGCGATATTCCAGGTCCACAATGACTGCCTCTCCTACCTGAAACCCTCTATCCAGGTCAACACTTTAACCAGAGACCATTCCAACCAGCTGGAGGAGGCCACTGAGATGGCGAAACCCGAAGTCTTTCCAGGCTTCAGGCAAATGGTTGAAGAGCAGGTCAACCTCGCTGATGCCTATTAGACTGAGGAGCAAAAGCAAAAGTTGAAACAGGTGTTCTTAGATTTCCAAGATACCTTTGCTGTGGACTCATACAACTGTGGTCGCATCGAGATACATACTTCCACAATTCCCACAGACACTTCGATGACTCCTGTGTTTGTGGAGCAATATCGCTTGCCTCTCGCATCTATGGAGTCCCTGACGGAAATAATCAAAAATCTAGAGTCCAGTGGGATAATTCGTCCAGTCCACACCACCTTTAATAATGCGGTGCTGGGGATTCTAAAACCAAATGGTGAATGGAGACTTTGTGCAGACGTTAGGGAGCTGAACAAACGGGTCCCATTGGCCTCTTCCCTACATTGACCAAGGGCTGGCCCAGATCCAGGGGTCAAAGGTATACACTGCTATTGACCTTACAAATGGTACTGAACCGTGCCGGTCAGTAGAGAGGACCAATACAAGCTGTCCTTTACCTTCGGGGGCAGCAGTACACATGGACCCGGACTCTATTCGGATACATAAACTCCGGGAACAAATTCAACATCTTCCTAAACAAGGCCATGCCTGACTTGGGTGAAAGGGGTAACCTGGCCTATGCGGATGATGTCTTGATTAAAAGCTCAACTGTGGAGGAACACATAGCGGAAATCTGTTATGTTCTGACCCAGTTGAGGGTTGCCAGAGCGAAACTGTCCTTCCAGAAGGCACAGTGGTGCAGGACCCGTGTCGACTTCTTGGAACATGAAATAACTCCTGAGGGTCTCTGTCCCCAGGAGAAGAAAGTGGAAGCACTACTAAAACTGAAAGACCCCACAACTCTACGTGAGCTCAGAAGCCTCCTTGGACTGACTAATTACAGCAGAAAGTTCATTGAGGATTACACAGAGGTCACAAGACCCCTGGTCCATCTGTTGAAGGGGGGGATCAAGTCGGAGTGGGGTCCAGAACAAGCTGAGGCAGTAAAACAACTCAAAGGAAGTCTCTCACAAACGCCTTGTCTAGCTTACCCTGTCAAAAACAAGGAGTTATTCTTGGGAACAGGGTTCTCGAATACATGCTTGACAGCAGTGTTATATCAAAAGCATGACAAGGTCAATAAAGTAATCTCCTATGCAAGCACACTTTATCCTCTGTGGAGGAAAAATTCAACGATTGTGAGAAGGCACTCCTGGCAATGGTGTGGGCGTTGAAAAATTACCACCCGTTCATCCAGGGAGAGCACATCATTGTAGAGACTCCACACCAGCCTTTGCAATAACTCCAAAGTGTCAGAATCCAGGCAGGAAATGTAAGTAATTCCAGAATTACCTCCTGGATTCTGTCCATGCAAAGCTTTCCTATCGAGGTCAGATATGGCCAAAACAAGAAGAGTCCCCTTGCGCAAGGTCTGGCTGACTTACATGATTGAGCCAGAGAAAACTGTCTTGAGGACGAAAGTCTCACAACCCAGGACAACATGGAGCCGTACCTGAACTCCCCGCACAAAGTCTATGAAGAAGACAAGTGTGAGGGGATTCCCAAGGTCTATGTGGACGGGTCCTCCTACCATTTTGACAACAACGGGGAAAAGGAACTGGTGGCTGGCATTGGGAATACCTGGCTGAATGATGCCCCAGAACCCTCCCTGGGTACAAAATCAGTCCCCGAAGTAGTCAGGTGGCGGAGTTGATGGCAGTTCACCAGGCTATCCGCACTGCCGTCCAACACCAACTCGACGAACTGGTCATAATCACTGATTCAGATTTTTTCCGGAACCGGTGCGTGAAGTACTTGGTCATTTGGAAAACCAGTGGCATGCTGTGTGCTAATAACAAACCACTGAAACATGGCAAGCTAATACAGAATATTGATGATCTGGTCACCTTTAATAGGATGACAATCTATTGGAAAAAGATTAAGGGTCATTCCTGAATAGAGGGGCCAGATAAAACTGGAAACAACCTGGCTGATCAGCTGGCCAAAACCGGAGCCATCCAGGGGGGTCTCCTTGAGATCGAGTCTCTGTTGGCGGAAATCCAGGTCACTGCTGTCACTAGGTCCCAGACAAATTCTCACAATGAACTTTCAACTGTCTAGTGGAGTAAGGAGACCCCAGATGCTGATTTAGTCACGGCACAAAAAGGGGAACCGATTATTGGGAAATTTTACCAACACATTGAGGACCCTGAGAACTTTCCTCTGACGGAAATCAATTACATTGGGAAAGAGGACCTCAGGGTGTTGATGAAGTGTACCAAAATGTTCTGAATCCATGACTGTTTGTTGGTAGGGAGATCCATCTCTGGATGTGACCAGTGGGTGGTTACTACCTCATTCCGAAGCCTGATGCTAAGTCACGCCCATGACGCGGCCACAGCCGGTCATCAGGGGTTTCATACTACTCTAGAAATCTTGCGGAAGCTAGTATACTGGCCACACATGGGGCAGGACCTTGACCAATATTTGAAGGGGTGTCTTGTGTGTGCACAATTATAGCCAAGTTTACTCACACACCGAGCTCCCCTCCAGAAGAGTGGGATGACACTGCCTTGGTCAGATTTACAAGTAGATTTCATCGGGCCTGTGATTCGCTCCTCTAGGGGGAACAAGTACATGTTAACAGTAACATGCTTGTTTACCAAATGGGTGGAATGTCTCCCAGCCCCAAATTGCAAGGCAGAAACAGCAGCTGCCCTGATGATCAACCACATCTTCTTGGGTTTTGGCCTACACCAAAGGATTGAGTCAGACCGAGGTAGTCACTTCACCAGTGAAGTGATGACAAAGATGTGGGAGATACTAGGGGTAAAAAGTAAACTTCATATTGCATACTGCTGTCCTCTAGTGGGGGAGTTGAGAGGTACAATAAAACAATTGTGAGCATTCTAAAAAGGTTTGTGGCAGATTCTGGGTCAAGTTGGGAAATCAGATTACTGCTTGTCCTGATGGCCATCAGATCTACACCATCTTCTGCAACCAAAATGTCTCCATTTGAGCTAATGACTGGTCGGAAAATGGTGTTACCTCCGCATCTGCTCTTTAGAACACAAGAGCAGACACTGATAAACGCCTCCACAACTCATGAATATATTGAGAATCTAAGAAAACACCTTCAGCATGCTTTTGGTTACGCTCAGCGGAATTTGGAAAAATCAGCAGAGGGGATGAAAACTCAATATGATTTAAAAACAACCAAAAAGGAATACCAAGTAGGGGATAGGGTCTACTTGTTCAATCTTAAAAGGAACCAGACTAAGGAGCGGATATTTCTCCTTTCCTGGCGCGGTCCTTTTGAAATTGTATATAAAATTTTACCTGTCGCCTACAGAATCTGCATCTCCAAAGGAGAGCTGTCAGAAGTGAAATTGGTCCACATTAACCAGTTAAAGAGTTGTCACCCCAGACACACTTTGCAGCTGATAGAGGAGCCCAAGGAAAGTCAAATAGAGGAGACCTCTGGAGAATAAGAAGCAAGAAAAAGAAAAAGCAGAAGGGAATAGGTAGGTCCATAGGTATATCTGTTTAACAGGGAGTACTTTTCTTCAGTGTTATTGAAAAAAATATGTAATGAAAATGTGGTGTAAAAATGTCTTGTCTTTCTATGGTTAAGTACATTGTTTGCTGATGTTATTCAAGTACCCTCATGAATGAAAAATGTATGTTTTGTTTCGCTCTTCAAACCTTCCGGGAAAACTGTCAGTGCAAGATTCTAAAACATGCTTTTATATATCTCCTATTAGATTACTAATTCCATTCCCTCGTAGACCGATGAGGACCTCCCCGGGGACCCGGAAAGGGAAGGAAGGAAAGGGAGTGTCACTCCACACGCTCCAACCAAAGACAAAGGGAGTGTAGCTCCACACTCTCCAACAAAAGACGAAGCGAGGATTGTGGCGTACCGCTCCCTGACGGAAGAACTCTGCCCGATGAACCCCACTTTGCCCGACTCTCCTTCAACAAGAAGTCTCAAGAAAGCAGGCAGGGGGTCTGTGGGGTACATTTACCAGCCCAGCACAACTCCCCTAAATCACCAAACTGCTTTTTGCAGTTGCAAAAATAATGGCTGCGCTGTCTTTGCCAAGCACATATGGGGTGAGATGGAACAGGCAACACCCAGAGAATGGCTGCCAGTGTTTTCTTCATGTGCACCAAAGAAAATAATTCAAAGGCTACGCTGCTGTGCTGCCAGCTCAAAACTTCCCACTGAAAAAGAAAATGTTCTGCATTTAAAATGACTGCGCACTGATGCCCTTTCCATCTTTTCAACATTACACAGTTTGGTTCCATTAAGACACATCCATGTTCATCCATATTCAGGGTGTACACCAGCAAATGGGGGCATTCCTCACTGAATGGCATGTTGTGTCAGGCAAAATCTGTGAAAGTGCAGAGAACTTCACTCCAGGCCATACGGCAAATGCTTTACTTTTTGCAACAAAATAACACAGGCAAACTCTTCACAAGAAGCCCTCTCTCTCTTTGCTTATGTCAGTTTCAAAGGACACTTGCATTGAACAGATTCCTGTGTAGTAGAAATTGTCTAGGGCCATGGAAATGCTCAGAATACAGATGCGAGGAAAATATCTGCATCTGTAAAGGAACATTCAAGGAATATTGACCGAGTGTAAAATGGTGCCTTTGCCAAACAATAAAATGCCTTTTTAAAAGTGAAATGTTAAACTAAGGCTTTGTGCTTGCATAGAAAATTGATGGGGGTTTGCTTTAAAATATATATAGGATATTTACTTCTAAAAGTCTTGCTTTCTGGTTAAAGAAGGATAAATAAATAAATAACATTTCTGTGAGGCCAGCAGAACAGGTTTGGCAGGCCCTGGCTTCAAAGGGCCCTGACTTTCCTGGGAACAGAATCACCTTCCCCAAGTGGACCAGCTCCCTGGAAACTATGAATGGGCCAAGGGCGAGAATCTAGCACCCTTGTCAGATGAAGCGCAACTGCTCCAGCCTGAGACAATGAACTGCCAGGGCACATAGGTGTGAATTCCTGCTGACACCTCCACTCAACTCAAACTGAAGGACTTGGCAACACTGGGCTAAACTGACCCAAGCCTGACGTTTGGCTGTGGGCTGGAAAGGAATGCCCATATTTGGAAAACAAAGCCAGCCCAGTTGATTTCAGAGACTATTCAGTGTATGTCATTTATTTCAGTAACCAAAAGACATATTAATGTGAAATTATGAAATGTAATGTTTGTGCCATTAAAATAAGATGTTGCAGGTTTTTCTGCTGTACTCATGTTTGCCTTATCCACTCAATCGCACATGTAAAACAAATATTGAGTAATTGCGAGTGCTATTTTGCTCAATTTCAAAGGTTTTCAATCCGATGTTGCCTCCAATTCAGAGGGGGAAGGTCAAATTTGTATTCTGTTTGTTGCTTACTATACCTGACTGTTTGCTACTCCTTTCTACCCACACAAAATTTGAGGGAGTGTTACCAGGGGAAATACTCACTGTGGTGCTATCCACAAATAATCCCCGAAAAGTAATTTTACCTTTATTCAATTGTGCATTGTATGTCTTATGTAACAAGGTCAAACTAAGTGTATTCTATCAATTTGCAGTGTAATTATCACCACACTGGTGATTTCTGCCCTGGATTAAATTTGTGTGATTTTCATTGGAATTTAAGAATAAATAAATATTGTATTATTACACATCGGCCGGTTCATGTTACATTACGACCCAGGGTGTTTGTAAAGGGGGGTGTGGGACGGGTTGGGTGCCTTCTCAAATTGAATTCGTAATAAATAAAATAAAAGTGTTTTAATTGTGCGCTGCATCCCGGCCAGTAGAAAGAGTCCTGGTCTGGAGTGTGAAATCCTTAACAGTACCTTTTCTTTGTAGATTCTTTGGGCCTCTCTGGGTCCCTTCTCCTTGAACCCAAACGCCTTTTGGTTCACACTTCTTCAATGGGTCTCTTTGGCTTCCCTCGCCCAGTAGATCCTCTTGGTTACTTTCCAAATCACCAATGTTCAACTTCCTTTAACACCAAAGGTTCAACTCATGACAGTTCACTTGGCTTCTTTCAGGACTCCCTTCCCCATTCTTAACCAAGTCCTCTTAGGGTTTTTAATTTGATTAGCGTATGTAGCTTCTTTCTTTCAATGGGGATCCCCTGGTTGTGGCGCAGTTGTCAGACCGCATGGTCCACCCATTACAGGTCACGCAACCAAGTTCCTTATACTTTAGTTCTGTCCTCTTTCCCTTATAGTGGGGTCTCTACAGCTATCCTGGATCCTTCTCCTGCCTGGTGGTCACCCCAATGCTTTTTCACCACTCTTCACTTTGTTTAAACACTCCTCAATACACTTTGGAAATTTCGCTAGCACTTCGTTTCTCACGCAGCTTCCCTTTTGTTGGATTTCTATGCAGCTTCCACTTCCGGTCTGTGCACAGCTGCCCTCCTTGCAGAAGCTTCCTTCTTGTACACAGAGGGCCTCATTATGAGGTAGGCGTAAAGGGTTTAACAGCGCTGGTAATGGTGCTGTGCCGGTAAACCCATACCGCCCTATTACGAGGTTCCCTATTGGGCTCAAATGGGAATGGGGAACATTATTTTTTCTGGCACCCGCGAATGGTCAATTACCGGGTCTGGCGGGGTCGTAATGACCCGGTAATTGCCCATTCGCGGGCGCAGGAAAATAAAATGATACCAGTGGCAGCCGTGCCTGTTATACCGGCACGGCTACCGCCAGTATTGTAATGAGCACCAAAGTCTGTTTCAAGATGTTATAACAAACTTCATATCCATCATTCCATTAAGCCTTTGGGGCTCTACATTTCTTAACTTTTCAGTTATCTGGGATGTTTTACCAGAGATGTTGGGAATAAAGTGACGGTAATAACCGATTAGCCCCAGAAAGGCCCTTAAATCCTTCTTGGTCTTGGGCGTAGGTGTTTCAAGGACAGCTTGTACTTTTTCCTGTTGAGGTTGAACACCACCATTGCCCACAAAGAATCCCAAGTATTTGGCCGACTGGGCCAGTTTACACTTTTTGGGGTTGGCAGTTAGTCCTTCTTTTCGTAAGACACTCATAATGGTATACAGATGGTAAAGGTGGTTTTCCCAGGTCTTACTATGTAGTATGATGTATCAATGTATGCTCGGCAAAGTTCTGAGTAAGGTTTTAAACTTGATCCATTAATCTTTGGAACCTGGCAGGAGCACCATGTAAGCCAAAGGGTATGACTTTGAAATGGAACAGCCCAATGGGAGTTGCAAAAGCAGTCTTCTCCTTATCAGGTCCATGTAGGGGAACCTGCCAGTATCCTTTTGTAAAATCTAGGGTTGACAAATAGACAACATTACCCAGTCTATCGACGACATTGTCAATGCATGGCATTGGCTAAGCGTCAAAGGCAGAGCTGGGGTTTAGCTTCCTAAAATCTATACAAAAGCATCAGCTCTGGTCAGGGTTTACCACCAACATGATGGGGGAGGACCATGGGCTAGTTGAAGGCTCAATGATGTTGGCTTTGAGCATTTGTTCCACCTCTTTAACTAACAGTTCCTTACAGGCTTCAGGTAGTATATAAGGTCTTAAATGTATTACTTTGCCCGCTGGTGAACAAATGTGGTGATATGTGCCTTTCTGTCCAGTTCCTGCTGGTCCTCCCGGACCTGCTACCTTCAACTCCCTCCTCACCTGAGGTACTTGACTCCGAGCTGTCCTGCAGCAGGCGTCTCTTGGAAAGGTAGTCCTTTTCTTTCTTGCAAGGAATATGCCTGCCACGAGTAGAAGACACAGTGGCCACCTGTAGGCTGCAGCCCTGTGACTCCTATCCCGGGAAAGGTGTGAATCGGGGAAAAAGCCTGGAATGCTGAAAAAACGCAGTCAATTTGAATTGGAAGGCTGATTGAAGTGCTGTGCAATTGAGATTAAATAAACCTCGGTTCCGGGTAAGTCTCAGAGCTCCAACAGGGATGTGGCCATGGAGAACTTGTAATAGCGACGAACGGTGGTCGAACAGAGATGCAGCATGAGATGAAGGGAATCAGAGAGCAGCAAGGAAGGAAGCGGGCTCATGAGCGGAATAGCGGGCGTACGTCCTTCCATCGGAAGAGCCACAAAGTAAAGGGGAAGCCGTAGTGAACAGCAAACAGCTCTAAGCCAGATCAAGGTAGGTGCCGGAAAGCCGGCAGGAGAAACAAAGCCAAAGAAAGGCAAGCAGAATGAGAGGTTACGAAAAGGAAAACACCCTGGTATGCAGAAGACACGAATCAGGAAGAAGAGAGACAGGAGAGGGCGGGGCGAGGACCCGCAAGAGCACAAAGAAAGGCGGCTGTAGCCGACAGCGTTAAGCAAAGTAGGAACACTCCGGTGTGGAACGCAAAAGAGGAAAATTTGAGAGCGTGTAAACCGAGTTAGGAGAAACTAGCCTAGTGGTTGCAACGCGCCGTCCGCTGGGAGTACCTGGGCTAAGTACCTCCCAGCGGCAGCCATGATGGGTGAACACTAAAGTGCTACCTCCAATTTGTGTGAGAACATGGAGGTGAAATCAATGGCAGGGCAACCGCCACCATTGCCACAAGTGCCAATGACCTGGGCACATGACAATTTCACTCTTCCGGGTGCTACACAGAGTACATCAGGTAACTGGTTTATAAGGTCCATAAGATCCTGTTTTTTGTTATTCGTGAGTTCAGGGGGGACTAATGGTATTTCTTTGTCTTTTGGTACCAAACAAGATAATATAGTTGCCTTGGATTCTGAAGGTTCCCCTTCCATTTTTTCAGGAGATTAACATGGTAAATGTGTGTCTTTTGGTGGCGATCGGGGTGAGATATTCTATAATTACAGGGACCCATCTGCTCCACCACTTCATATCGGTGGTCAGTCAAAAGGCCGAAAAAATAATACCGAATGACAAAAATCTCAAAAAAAAATCTCGAAAAAAAAAATATCGAATTATTTATTTATTTATGTGTTTTTGGGGTCAGGTAAGTAAAAAAAAGGGTTAAAATAAAAAAATAGAAAAAAGAGGGGTTGGGGGAACCCCCCCATTTCGAAAAAAAAACGTCATAAAAAAAATTCGATATTTTTTTTTCTGCCTTTTTTTTCGAGATTTTTTTTTTTCGAGATTTCGAACTTCGGTTTTATGACTATAAACCCTTCATATCGCCCATGCCATTTTGAAACTAACTTATTGTCTGAGGTTGGCAATAATACCAGGACTTTCTGTCTGATAGAAGAAAATCTTAAGGACACGTTTTTTATCAAAAGAGTGTTTCTGCTGTTGTTGGGCTTTTTCCATGTGGGTTTGTACCAGAGTCCCAATCAAAGCCATACGTTCTTTGAGTGTTGTGGCTGTTTGGGAGAGTAGTATTGGGGCCTCTTCTCTCTCCTCTCATTTTCCCTAAGCATGTCTAAGACATCACGGGGCTCTCGCCCATATAATAATTCAAAAGGTGAAACCACAGTAGAGGCTTGGGGTATTTTTTGAATGGCAAAGAGCGCCCAGTGAACCATCTGGTCACATTTCTTCTAGCCTTCGTCTACCACCTTTCTTAGAACGGTCTTAAGAGTTTTATTAAATCATTCCACAGGACCATGTGTCTGAGGATGGTACACGCTGGTCTGGAGTGTGGTAATGTGCATTAACTCTTTTACCTCCCCCATGAGTTTACTCATGAAATTGGTACTTTGATCTGTCAATATTTCTTGTGGAAATCCTACCTGAGAGAAAAAAGGGAATAATGTTTTAATATTTACTGTGTGGTGTTAGTTCTTAACAGGAAGGCTTCTGGGTATCTTGTGGCATAGTCGACTATCACCAACACATATTTGTTGCCCAATTCGGAGGTTTCAGAAGGAACAATAATATCCATTCCAATTCTGGAAAAAGGGATCTCAATAATGGGCAAGGGATTCAAATGAGCTGGTGGTGGAATATGTGTGCTGGTCCATTGACAAATGTCACATGTTTGTACAAACGATTTGATGTCTGGATGTATCCCTGGCCAACAGAACTTGGTACTTATGTGGGCATGTGTGTTTGTTTGACCCAAATGGCCTCACGTTAAATGTTAGTGGGCTATTTTGGGTACTATTCATTTATGGCTTCGGGAAACTACCAGCTGGTTTTTTGTTACACCCTCTCCTGTTGTTTTTCCTCTTTATAAGAGTCCCTACTTAAAAAAAGGGCTTCCTTTTCCCCTTCCTTCAGGTTCACGTAATATCTGTAAGAAGGCCTCTGCTAATAAAGAGTCGTTCCTCTGGGCAAAGGACAAATCGGGAAGGGTGTCAGGTTCTTCTTCACCAACTCTAGGGGTTACAGGTAGATTGGGCCTTTCATCTGCTTCTCCAAAACCTAGGTTACCCCGTTCCGTCTCCCCTTTTTGAGATCCTTCCTTAAGTATGGGCATCATGGCTCCTTCACATATCACTTGGGCCATCTGGTATTGGATTTTAAATGCCTTTTCAATGTAGATTTATAATCTCCTCTGAAGTCTGGATTAATAACCCCGGCCACAACATCTAGTCCGAATTTCCAGGCAAGTCCTGACTTTGGAGCCAGTCTGATATAACACTCAGGGAGTGGTTTTAGGATTAGATCAGTGGGTATCAACCTTCTTTCCCCTGGAGGGACTGTTTCTTCTCGACTGCTGCAGATGCCAAACCCGATTAAACCTTTTGTGGCTACAGTCGGGTTTGAGGCTCTGTTACTCAATTTCTCATATTATAGGATCCCGCAACCTGTTTCAGTTGAGCTGCATCCCACTTCTGACACAAACAGATAAAGTAGATTTTCAAAACCTTTATTTTCAATAGTCAGGATGGTATAGCGCCTAACTTGCCCTAACTCTAAAGTCGTAATGTTCCCTAACGGAAAGCAATCTAATGCAACTCTGAGTCTGTCAGTCCAAAACAAAACACTGACCCTCATTCTAAGTATGGCGGTCCGGAAATAAAAGTGCCGGTAGCAAGGTACCAGCACCCCTTCCGGACTGCCATACTACGAGAATGCTGGTAGGGGCCACGGAGCCCCTGGCAGGCATGACCTGCCGGGTTTTCAGGCCCCTACCGGCATGTCTCTCACTGAAGCACCAGCACTGTAAGCAACAGTGACCACATTTCCATGGAGTTCTGGAAATGGGTATTAACCGTTACTGCTGCTGCTTGTGATATCCCAGTGCCACCAGGATATCATGTGGCGGTAAGGGTGTTACGGGGTTGCCGGTAACCTTTACTGGCACCCCCTAATGAGCCCCACTGTCTGTGTCACAACCTATGCTTGCCCTCACTTCTACAGAATAACAGAGTGTATGGGATGTGGCCAACTCAATAGTGTTCAAAGTAAAGTTAATGTGACAGTGGAGCTCTTGGAGAGCTCCCTTCCCCAAGTTCAAGGCACTCAGGATTATAAAGTTCCACAGGTTTCTCAGGATTCACTTGGCAGAACGTTCACAGTACCTTTTCTTTGTAAATTCTTTGGGCTTCTCTGTGATCCCCACTGCTTGGACCCAAACGCCCTTTGATTCACACTTCTTCAATACCTTAGTCTTCCCTCGCCCAAGCTTTGAGCCTCTTGGTTACTTTCCAAATCTTCAATGTTCAACTTCCTTTAACACCAAAAGTTCAACTCACAAAGGTTCCATTTGTAACACATCATAGTTCACTTGGCTTCTTTCGGGACTACGTTCCCCAATCTTAATCAAGCCCTCTTATGGTTTTTAACTTGAGTAGCATATGCAACTTTTTCCTGTCAACGGGGCTCCCCTGGTCGTGGCAGAGTTGTCAGGCCGCACGGCCCACCCATTACAGGTCGCGCCATCAGGTGCCTTATACTTTAGTTGTGTCCTCTTTCCCTTATAGTGGGTTCTCTGCGGCCATCCTGGATCATACCCTCACCTGGTGGCCACCCCAATGCTTTTTACACCATTCTTGACTTTATTTAAACACTCTTCCATATACTTGGGAATTTTGCTTAACTTCTCACGCAGCTCCCCCTTTGTTGGATTTCTATTCAGCTCCCTCTTCGGGTCTGCGCACAGCTCCTCTCCTTGCAGAAGCTTCCTTCTTGTACACAGAATCTTTCGAGAACGTGTAGTTATACACGTGACCACTCTGCCACTATGTATCCTTGCATTACCTTTTGTCAATTTCACCTAACGCGTCTTTAGCCTTATGCGATCGAGCGGCAACGCTGTATCTCACTCGTTTGCTTAACACACATCGGGCTTTCACTGTGCTTGACTTACTGGTTCTGTTTTCTTTGTTCTGAGCTCAATGTCCTTGCTGTCTGAGGTCAGGGTCTCACCACCTGCCCCTCAGACACTCCTGGGCTCCTGTCCTGGCCCAGGGGAACAAGCATTTCGTTACACCAAATTCAAAAGGGATCAGCATGCCTCCTGGCTCCCTTTCTATGGACCTCTCCGATTCGCTCAGGATACAGACCTCTAGCCACACTTTTTCAGGGTATCTCCTCCTGCAGACCATCAGCGTCTCGGCATCCCTGTTTCTTCCAGCAGGTCCTTGGCAGCTACGGCTCCTTAGCTCTCCTCCCAACTTGTTCGTCTTGTTGAATGCCTCTGTACTTTTTATATGCTCCTGAGTGCTTAACAGGCTGCAGGTGGACATGGTTGATTCCAATTGCCTAACCCTTCCTGGCATTGTTACTGGGACATGTCCAATGAGTATGTGGGTGTGCCTCGATCTGCATCTTCTTTGTCCCAGTACCATAATGGTGTTTCCCATAGGAAGTCTGTTTTCTTTCTGACTCCATCTCCTTCATCGCAGTACTTGAATGGTATGCAGGGAAAGGAAGGTTGTGTGCCTTAATACATCATATGAAGGCTGAGAGGGGCGGTGGGGGTTGGGAAGGTCACTGTCAAGGAAGGGGTATACCATGTCTCACCTTGGAGTATTCCCTCCACAATCCCTAAGGTCCCTCTACCCAGGTGATCCTCCCTCACTTGTCTGCCCCCAGAGTCAGGACCCAAAAGCGATGGCCCTCTCCTGGCCACCTGTGTAGCAGTTCCCCGAGTAGGTTGGGAAAGACCCTTAGGTTTTTCACATATCTCTACACATTGCATAACTTAAGTAGTGAGGGCAAGTATAGGTTTTGGACACAGACAGACTTTTGAGTTGGACTTAATAACACAGTCTGTCCTTAGTTTGTTTAGGTATGAAAATCCTACTTTAGCATAGGGCTAGGTAGGCCTTACTCCATCCTGACATTTAAGAAGAATGCATATTTTTGTAGAAAAGTGAATCTGTTGTCTGTGTCTTGCTTCATGATGCCTTCACAGAAAGAAAAGCTCCCTCCGACAGCAAGCCATTATATATTCTGGCATCATTGACATTTCTTCCACTGAGGAAAACAAATTCCAGGTCTCTCCCAAATGGGGTCCTCCTGTTCCCTTGGGGGCCTTTTCCTCCCAGATGACCTTCTGGTGGCAATACCACCCCCAGGGCCAGGATCAGGTAGCATCTGCTTTTCCCTGGCCACCTGGGAGGAGACTTTAGATAAGGTCTTTGTGAGGACTCATCACATATCCCAGATTTTATTTTTTACAATACTATGGCAAAGGAAGCCAGATATCAACTTAAAAAGGAGCCTACTCTAGGAAAAGAAAACAAACACCTTAACCTAACAACCCACCTTGAAGAGGCTTCCCAAAAATCCTTAAAATCTGACAAACCCTTTGGTATGACAACCCCCTTAGAAAAAGCTTGTGAAAGATATTTAACATCTGAAACCTAAAGACTGGAAGCTACATATTTTGAGGAATTAGATTCCTCTTGGGAAGGTTTCAAATCTATTTGGATGTTTTATATGTGGGAGTTTTCAACATTCTGCCCATCAATGCCCATTGCATTACCCAAGAATCTTTAAAACACCAGAAGAACAACAAGTGAATGTTGAGCCCTCCTCTGAAAGCACTATATCTTTTCATTCCAAAGAAGCAGTATCTTCAGAAAAACGTTATATGTTGCTCCATTGTTCTGGAGATAAAGTCCTGTATCACGTATCAGTGATATTACCAGGGAAAACTCTCTGGGCCCAATTGGACATAAGAAGTAAGGGATGTGCTATAAAAGCAAATCTACTTCATCATGGCTGGAAACCTATAGGACAAAGGACTTTAGGTTGTGTGGATGGTCAAGGTCTCACAACCTCAACTCAACTTAATGTTTCCATATTGGGAAGAGAAGTGCAGCTGTTAGTGTCAGTAATACCTGAACTTCCCACTTAATTAATTTTGGGAAACAAACTACCCCTCTTTGATCAATGGGTTTTCCGAATTGCCCAGATGGACATCAAATCTCCCCATCAAACCAAAAAGGAAAGTAGGAAAACATCTCTTCCTTATTCTCCAGTTAAATCATGGGACAAAGGAGAATTTCCATCAACAGATCCTGTTTGGAAATGGGAAACCCAAACTAAGAAACCTCTTCCTTATAAGGGGAAGGCAATTGGTTCTTTCAAAGCCAATGACCCTAGAGTGGGAGGGCAATGACATTAGGGGAAGGGTATGTGATGACTACTACGGAGTCATCATTGATCCCCAGCCTAAAGTCTCCTCCAATGTCGTATGGGGAAAGCAGCCACTACCTGATCTTGATTCTGAGGTGGTATTCTGAGGGTATTCTGAGGGTGGATCACATGGGAGGAGGTGGCTATCAGGGTAGAGTGACAATTCCACAGGAACGGAAGTGGTATAATTCTCTTTGTTGTGAAGAAAATACATTACACAAAACCATCTGATTGTAAAACTCTAACAACTACTTTTAACAAGAACCCTATTCAATCTCCATATGTGCATAACTCTCACGATGAACACAAAGATCCCAGTGGTCAAAGTGGGCAGGAGCGGTTGGGAGCGCTGCTGCTCTACTTTTTTTTATTGGGTTTTACTGTTCCTATTTTAAAAAGAAAACATTCCATTATGGCTTTGTTTTAAAATAAAAGTGTAGGAAGAAGTTGAAACTTGCACTTCCAGTGCATTGCACTGAACGTTGCCTTAAACAGCAGGCACGTGTGCTTGGGGGTTTGGATTGTGTGTGAGAGGGGGCGTAGCGATGGAGCTGTCGGGTGGGGGGTGTTTGGGGGCAGGCTAGTAGGGAATATGGTTCCACTTCTTCTTTTCGTACACTTCGATCACTGACAGGTCAATTTCACTCTCACCTGGGGAGGAGGAGACAGATGGTTCAGAATGGCTTGACTTGGCATCCTCTGGTCGTGGCCTTGATGTCCCCTTCTTGTCGAAGAGATAGGGTCTGTTATGGGAGGTCGCCACTATGCACTAAGGATGGTAACACATGGGTTTAGAGGCTGGCCTCCCGGACACACTCCAGTTGTTGGAAAAAAGCTGTGGGGCATGAAAAACCCAGCTGATGTAAACATCGGGCCGGTGAGGTAAGCAGGAAGTAATGGTCCGTATGGCAACAAACGAACTTCAGGAAAGCGATGAGAGAGAGCAGCAGAGCGAGGAGACAATGCAAAGTGAGAGTAAGCAGTGAAGGAGAGCAGCTGGAGACCAAGAAGGCAGCGTAGGGCAGAGGCAGACAAGAGAAGTTCCAGCAGGGAAAGGGAGCCAAGAAAGCAAAACAGTAGCAGGAGAAAACAATGTATTCACCCAAAGCGGAACGGCAAAAGTTGCAACGCAAGGAAGGGGGTGGAGCAAGTCATAGATATGGAGCCACATGAAATGCGGAAAGGAAGACTGGGGCTCCGAAGCACGTTAGGGATCTAACGTGACGGCGGAATCAATGTTGGCACCACCTAGTGCACAATTTCCATGAATGGGAATTCATGAGAGTATGCCCCTTTTTATGGGTAGGGGATCCGGGTTTTTCGTGGATGCATGTGATGAAACCGACAAATCATCCTTGAGGCCTTGATGTGTGTAACAGGTTCCTGTGAGTCCCCTTCTGTAGAATATCCCTTCCACTGGACCCTGGCTCTGCGGTACCTTGAATCACGTATACCTGTGACCTCATACTCCACAGATGAGGAATCTTTGCTTTGTACCTTTAGATCTCTGTTTCTTAAGAAGGGATTCAGAATATAAGATTGTAACAGAGAGGAATGGAACATGGGATGGACTTGTTAAAGGCTTATAGGCAATCCCAATTTGAAAGCTATAGGATTGATCCGTTCCGTGATGGTAAAGGGACCCGCGTATCTCAGAGATACCTTTGACGGATTAACCCATCGTGGAAGGTGTTTGGTGGATAACCAAACTTAAGAACCCACCTTCCAACTAGGAACCCCTCTACGATGAACATTGGCTTGGCTCTTATAGCTTTGTTTGCTATGGGTTTTTTTGGGCATCATTGTGTGCCATAGCGATGGAATCCAAAGTCGAATCAACAGACGGCACATTGGACGATGGGAAACAGTTAGGGTTGGGGAGACTGATACAAGCTTGGCTTCAACACAGGCCGGTCTTGTAAGTGGCAACATTGTATGGTGAGCGTTGGAACGAACATTGTATGAAGTACGTGTGATAACCAATACGAGTAAAGGTGAACTGCAGATGAGTGATTGAACTTTGAAACCAAGATACAATACCTTTGGCAGAGTGGTCCAGCACCGCCTGCATGCTCAATCGAAGGTCTCTGTAAGGTATCCGGCTGAGAGTTGACAAAAGTGAAAGAGTGTCAAAGGATTGTGAATCAAAGTGGTCCTGCAACGGGTCAAGCTAAATTCTGTGCACAATGGAAGGTCTTTGATGTTGATACAGTAAAGAAAGTTGACAAAAGTAGATTAAGGTAGTCCGAGCCCGGCAGAGGGAGATCCATTGAAAAAGCTTTGTGTTAAAGCAAGTTTGTGTTACAATAGACAAATTGGTCTGAGCCCGGTATAGGGAGACTGATTGAAGATTTTGTGTTAGAATGGATCTGAGCCCGACTGAGGGCGGGGGGAAGGCAGGGTGAACCATGAAGCCCCTGAGAATTTGGATGCTTGGACATCCTGAGAACTTTGTGTTAAAGTGGATCTGAGACCGGCGGAGGGGGATCCGAAGTGAATAGTAAATCACCTAAAAGTGTGCTTAGTGTATGGAACTCATGGTGGTAACAGTAAAAACAGACACAAGTGATCACAGTTCAAGGGTGTTTATTAAACTGTAAATGTAGGGTGGAAAAACACCTAACCTAACCCTAAATCTAAGATGAGAGCAAGTCTCGACCATCTAATGAAAATAAGGCAGTCCTTGTGGTGTTGTGTCAAAAATAAAAAGGCCTATACTAGGAAAAACCTATTGCCAATCCTTACTCTAAATACAAAAAGAAGTGTGGGATTTCTCAATAAAGAAAGAAGTGTTCACAAAGAATAATTCAAGATGTGATTGCCAGGGGTCTCCCTTCCCATGTTTTGAGCACAGGACAAGGTGGATCTCCTGAGCACAGCACACACTCGCTCCTTTCCAGCACGAGTCGACAGGTCTGTATCAGCTATCAGGTTCTTTGATGGTTAAGTCTTTTTTCAATAAAAGTCTCTTGCCTTCGAGGGCCTGATGCATTCAACAAACAAACAAACATGAGGTTCTGTTCCATATATACTTTGAGTGACAGCTTCACCCATGTGCCCCCATCTTCCGGGCACAGACCACTCCCCAGTCGTATTCAACAAAACAACAAAACAGTACCTTTTCTCAATTAACCTCGGGTGATGACTTTTCACCACTGGATCTCCCCCGGCCAGGCTCGTACCCAACTGACAAGGTGGACCATTCACTTACCCTGATCTTCAAATGCTTCTTGCATTCACGATTCTTAATGTCTTTTTAAACAGTTCTTTAGGCTTTTTCCCTGGTTGTCGGCTTCCCTCTGCCGGGTTCACTCGCACCAACTTTTATAGACAGTTCACTGTATTTCGGGACTTTAGACTTTGCCCCCTTTTGTTAGCATCCATCCACCGGGTTCACTCCTGCCAACTTTTACACTGTACTGTTCTTGTACTACTTTTCACCTTGCAGGATTCATTTCCCTTAGCTTTCAAAATCACCTGTCGGTCAAAGACTTTCGACGGTACAGAGGATTTTACAAGACCAGTGTATGACCACTTGGGCTTCTCTTCGCGTCCTCCCAAGACTTTCTGGTTACGGTAGTCTCTACCATTGGGTAATCATCCAGCAGAGTTTCCTGTGTGAGCACCCACTTGGTGCTGGACGCCTCTGTTGCGGACTTTCCCCCTCTTACATCAATAGTTTCTTTAAACCTTTCAAAGTTCAAATCAGCCGTTCGCCGCTTTTCGTTCAATACAGTTCGTTTTCTTATCGACTCTCCCCTCGACTCACTGGCTGTGATGAACCATTGGTCTTCCTTCTCTTTGGAGTCAAGGTTGGTACCACCTAGACAAGCGTCTCTCCCCGGCTTGGTAATAAGCGGAGAAGGGTCTTGTGTACCATGCGGATATGCAGCAAAACACGCTGGCTCTTTGCTGCCTTATGTTTCCATCTGCAGAGGTTTCACGGACCTTGATCAGAGAGGACAAGGTTGCTTCTCTCCTTGTCATGTTCTTGGTATTCGTCGTCTTTCACCTCCTCATGAACTGAGTTAGATCTCACGTCGTGCGGTTTGCCTTGCTCGTCCTGTGCTCTCGTACTCCACCTTTTATCCCTTTGGGAAAGGGAAAGGTCTGTCACGTGTGTATGATTCTGGTCAATTGCCTGACCATGCCTGACCCTTGGGTTAGGACATGTCAGGTAAACAGTTTTATCATTAGTCCATTGTCTTTTACGGGGTACAAACGTTTTTGTGTCAAAAGAGGGAGAGGGATTGTCCTAAGAAATGATATTCTTCATCCTAGGGGAGTTGGTAAATTCAGAAAGGTGAGATCGGTAGGGTTTGTGAAGCAAATGGGAGTGACCAGGATTGTTATCATGAAATAAACAAGGGGGATTGTGGGGACAGTAGTGTTTTAAATGAACAGGTTGGGAGTGCAGGAAATAATAATCAGAGGGACGGGAAAAGGAATGACTGTGATTATTTGGGTAGGCAACAGAACACCAAGGATTCTGGGAATTGTGGTTTTTGATGGTAACAGGGTTTAGGCTCCTAGTTGGTTTACCATAGGTGTAGGGATGGTTTGTTTTTATTAAGGGAGTTTCTTTGAGCGGAAGGGACGTAGCTGTGGAATACTCAAAGAAAATCTCAGAGACTTCATCCTCCTCTCCTTCTTCCACGATGTAGTACTGTGTCTCACCGGGGGCATTTCCCTGAGCGTAACCCTGGGTTCCCCTACCCATGTGATCCTCCCTCACTCGTCCACCCCCAGGATTGGGATCTTAGAGCAAAAGCCCTCCCCTGGCCACATGAATAAGGGATCCTCCATGTTTACTTCAGAGAATACCCTCAGGTTTCTCACAGTAGTAGACTCCTGAAAAGGAAAGGAACTTTATTATTTGTTTGTTGCATTAGACCCTTTGAAAAAAGAGACTTTGAATGGCAAAGAGACTTTGGCACAGAAGGCCATGATGTTGAAGTTTTGAACTGCGCCTTTGTGCTAGAGAAGCCAGAGACTGTGCTAAGCTCGAATGTACCTCCTTATCCCATGAATAAAACATGGGTAAGGGAAGCCAATGGCTTGATTATTCTGAAATATCATTTCTTGAACACTTTTCCTTTGCATAACATTGTTTCCCTTACTATTTGTATTTAGAGGTAAGGATTGGCAATAGTTTTATCAGTATAGGCCCTTTGATTTCTACAAGACACCACTAGGACTGTGTTATTATTATTTGATGGCTGTAGCTTGCTCCCATTTTTAGATTTAGGTTTAGATCAGTGTTTTTCAAACCCAGTTGAAGTTCAATAAACACCCTTGACCTGTGGTCACATGTGTCTGTTTTACTGTTGATACCATCCATTCCTTACAACATTGATTTCGCATATGCCAGTGCGCGCTATCATTCTGCATCTGTGAACTTTCGCCCAACATCTGCCTCCCATCTCTCCCTCAGTTTGTGCCCCCGGGTGTCATGTGCAGACAGCAGTAGTTCATATAATCTGGATACTGCGTGTCCCCCCCCAGCTATGTCATACAGCAAGCCCAATACTCGGTCTTCTTCAATGCCCCCTGTGAGAAACCTGAAGGTATTCTCCCAGGTAGAATCCCTTATCCAGTTGGCCAGGACATGGCCATCGCTGTTGGATCCAGTTCCTAGGGGTTGACCAGTGGGGAAGGATCACCTGGGTAGGTGAGCCCAGGGTTATACTCTGGGATATGCCCCAGGTGGGATGCAGTATTATACCGGAGAAAGGGACGAGGAGGACAAGGTCCCTGAGGCTTTTATGGGTTGTAGTAAATCGTCCTCCCTTCCACCCGATAAACTTCCCTTTCCAAAATCCACCATCCCCTCTGCCTCTGCTGAATCTTTTGCACACCCCATCATATTCATAAACCATCTTTCTCAGAATCCTTGTTTTCCTATTCCTTATTCAAATACTACCAATTATTCTCCTTCTCATTTCTCTAATTATTCTTTTCCGAGACCCCAGTATACTGCATTGACCGAACACTATGATTCCCACAATCCCCTCTGTTCATTCCATGATCCCAGTTACCCCCGTTTGCTTCATATACCCTACCAAACCCGTCCCTCTGATGGTCATTGTCTGAAATACCAATCTACTGTGACAGAGTACTACCATTCCCACAATCCCCTATGTTCTCTATGTTCTGTCTCCATACCGGTCATTCTCGTCCATTTCGCAAACCTTCCCCATCATACCCCGTAGGAGATTCAAATTTTCTGACTTCCCCCTTTTCCGACACAAACACTTTTGCACAACAGACTTGTAATAAAACTGTTTTCCTGACATGTCCTGACACAAGGATCAGGCAAAGTGAGGCAATTGACTTAAATCCGACACACCTGACGGCCCTTCCTTCTCCCTACAGGAATAAAAGCTGGAGCAAGAGAGTACAGTATGAGCAAGGTGAGCACGGCAGACAGCACGATGAGACAGCTAAACAGGCGCGCAGTTCAAGCAAAGAAGAAAGGCGTTGCAGGAATCGAGAGGGTGGCGAAGAGAGAGGTGACCTTGCCCTTTTCGTCCCAGACCCGCCGAACCTTTGTAGAGGAGAGCTTAAGACTGCAAACAGTAGCACAAGTGTCTTGCAGCAGATGTCAACGGTACATGGGGCAAGCTTACGCTGATAAGCAGGAGCGAGGGAAGCTCCCGTGACCTTTACACCGGCCTTAACTCCAATGAACAAGAAAGGCCAAGCGGTTCAACACAGCCGGTGAGTCGAAGGGGAAATGATAAGAACCGGGCAGTGTTGATTGAGAATCGCAAAGTTGCAAATCTGAACCAAGTTTAATGAACTTGATAAAGAACTGCAACAGGTATGGAAGGGGAGACCAGCTGCAGAGGGAAGCCGGCACCACGTGGGTGCTAACTCGAGAGACTCTGTTCGAGCCCCATATGAGAGAAACTACAGATACCAGAAGGCCATTGGAGAGCTAGCGGAATAGGTCAAAGTGGTCATACTGAGGGTCAAGTAAAATCCCTGTTCAATTGAAAAGACTTTGATCTATAAACTGTATGAAAGCAAGGGAAGTGAATCCTGCAGTTAGAGGAAACAAGCAAAGTGAATCCCGCAATATGAAAAAGCAAGGGAAGTGAGTCTTGCAAATATATGCAAATGTGAAGTTGGTAAGGGTCCAAGCCTGACAAAGGGAGATCCAGGGGTGAATCCATCAGCCAAATATTGGCAGTCAAGAGGGGTCCGAGCTTGACGGAGGGAGATCCGGAGGGGAAGCTTTCATGCGAAGGTTCATTGAAAAAGAACTGTCATATAATTTTCGGAATGAGATACATAAGAAGGGTCAGCGCCCAGAAGAGGGGAACCCATGGGTGAAGCCATCACCCTATGTGAAACTGTGATAAACAATTAAGAAGGGTCAGCGCCAGGAAGAGGGGGACCCAGGGGTGAAACTATCACCCTACATGAAAATGTGATAAACAATTAAGAAGGGTCAACGCCGAGAAGAGGGGGACCCAGGGATGAACCCATCACCCAGCGAACATTGGAAAAGAACTTTCATTTCTTAAAGAAAAATCTGTTTTGTTATTTAAACACATCAGGTCCTCGAAGGCAAGAGACTTTCAAGTGAAACGAGACTTGGTCATCAACGGCCATGATAGCTGAAAGTTCGAGAGTGCGTCCTGAGTGCTGACATTAGAACTATTGTCTCATGCTGGAAAAGCCAGATACTGTACTGTGCTCCAAGCTCCCATCTTACCCTGTGTCCAAAATGTGGGGAAGGGAGAACCAGGCTACTGCATCCTGACATATTATTTGAGAACACTTCTTGCTTTTCTGGAGAACTAGCCCATGCCCCTTTTGTATTAGTTGTAAGGTTTGGCAATAGGTTTCTTAGAATAGGCCCTTTTTATTATTGACACAACGCCACTAGGACTGCCTTATTTTTCATTTGATGGTCGACGCTTGCTCCCATCTTAGATGTAGGTTCAGATTAGGCATTTTTCCAACCTGCATAAAGCATTCATTGTTCAATAAACACTCTTGAACTGTGATCACTTGTGTCTGTCTTACTTGTTGCCACCATGCGTTCCTCACATATGGTGTTAGGCGTGGGATATGATCCAATTGATAATAGTTGGAGAACCCTGTTGCATGAATAAAATCCAAATAGAGATGTCCATGCCCTATCCTCAGAAGTCTTAGAATCAAAAGACAAACCCTATCAAACCTCTTTTCCCCTCAATGGTGAGAAATTGATGGAGAGCACAGTCTCTCCTTTCTAGCCCTTAGAACATAAAATGGGAGTCCAATTCTTCCCCTTGACCTCTCAAGCTATTTGTCCTGACCGAAAAATGACAGAGGAAAATAGCTATTATCTCTGATGGCCCTACAACTACCACCTCCCAGAAAGAGATAGATAAAATTGTGATATCCCTGGGCTTACAGATGGGTTATTCTACCACCTCTGCCATCTATGTGGTCCCGTCAAAAAGCAGGGTATAGAGATCTTTTTCCTTATATCGGGTGGAAATTCGATGAAATTGGCTGTATTCAACTTTTATTCCCTTCCAAAAACTATTCACTGGGGTGAAGTACTAGGAACTCTTACATATGAGAACCTATGGAACTACTCACCTGAGAGAAACCCTAAAAACTCAGGTGAGTTTTATAAGCCTCCAATAGACTACCCCTTCCTCTCCCCCAAAGACCCAAATCCTGTAACATTAAAAGTAGAACCCTTGATAGATCGTCATATCTCTTGGCAACGGAAGTACAAAATCCCATCACTAGAAAACTTACTCTTGGCCTCATTCCAGAAGAGAGGGAAAGATGTACAGGAAGCACCCCATTTTCCCAGTTTGAGCACAGAAGAAGAGGGCAGTTTGGGGGAGGAAACACTGAGCAAATCCGAGTTGAGGGAGATGACCAAAGAAAACCCAGTGTATAAGATCTTGGAGGATATACCATCTTGTGAAACAACAGAAAGAGATATTAAAAACTCTTCTACTGAAAATAAAGCCCCAGAACCCTATCTTTACTATTCAATGGGAGCAGAAAAGGCTGAGCATGGGAGAGAGAAGGAGAGATCCCCAAGCGAGGAGACACAAAGAAAACTCTATATTTAGCAGGTGGGTCAAAGTCCTGAGAATTATAACACCCTAGACATTTCTTTAGCCCCCTGAATAAAACAGAAGAGGGTCAATATCTAAGGTTTCACTCGATGAATTAGAAACCTCTCAATTTGAACAGTATCTTCTCTGTGGAGAGTGGGGCCACATTATGAAAGTCTGCCCTGACAATCTGGAAGAAGAGTTGATGGACGCTCGCGAAAGGGTTAACAGTGGTGAAAATCCAGATAATGTGCTAGAAGACTTGGCCCAACAGTCTAGGTGTTCCCTGGTAGAATTTCCCCATAAAACCACCCTGTCCAACTAGCATAGGGGAAGGGCATGTGAGAAACCTGAAGGTATTCTCCCAGGTAGAGCCCAGGAATCCCTTATCAAGGTGGTCCGGACACAGCCATTGCTGTTGGAACCAGTTCCTGGGGGTGGACCAGTGGGGGAGGATCACCTGCGTAGGGGAACCCAGGGGTATACTCTGGGAAATGCCCCAAGTGAAACGCCTCTCCATCGCTTTCCCGGGCCGATCCTGCACCCTTCTCCACATCCCTCTTAACGAACCCCTCCATGTTAGTTTGCTTTGCCTTGCTACGTTGATGTTTATCCGGCATTTGTGCTGGCCTATTGTTAAGATGGATTTCGGAACTCTGACCTGGTGGGCAGAGGTTCAGAAGGCAGGCCTCATTTCTTGGTACAGGGTAAACTTCTGGACAAGACAGACCAGGTAGCATTGGCGGCAGTCAAGACTGGTTCTCAGGAGGGGTGAGGGTGGCTGAAAAACCTCAATGAGCACAAACAGTAAAGGACACTACAAATCACTCCCAGTCAGGTGCATATATATTATAAATACAAATACATTTATTCAAGAGCTTTGAGTTTCAACACACAGTAATTATCAACAGTAATAACTTTAAACCAATAGAATTCTAATACAATACATATATACAATACCAAATGGCGTAAAGGGTTAAAAAGCACAGAATGGGTCCACAACCTAAAAGGGGAGGAAACAAGCAGTGCAAATAGTCTTTAGGCAGTTCATTACCAATCAATCCCTAACTGAGGGGCAGTCCAGTCCCTACGAAGAGTGGAGCCTAGTGCTAAAAAGTACTGTTCAACGCTGGTCCATGCGATAATGCAGAAGGGTGAAAAACGGGGTCTCTTGCAGGGTCTGAAGCAGCTCAGGAGGATGGGTGAGGCGATGAAGAACGAGTTCCCGCTATTCGTGGAGGGTCTCCCAAAAAGGGCAGAACAGGTTCCAGGAGTTCGGAAAGGAACAGTAGCACAGGCTACCTGTGGAAAGGTGAGTGGCCCTCAGGAGACACTCGTGTGTAAAAGTGGGTGGATGTGCTTGGGACCTCCGGTAAGGGTTGCAAGTACTCACCGACCCCCGGCGCACTCCAGACCAAACTTCGCCAGTCGAGTCCACTTCGGTTCCAGGTTCAAATGCGGCAGTTGTGAGGCTCTGCGGCTTTCAGCTGCGAAGTTACAGCAATAATTCCCAAATGGGACAGAGGTGATTTCTCTGCTCCTGGTGGATGTATCAGGCCAGTTTCACTGCAGCAGGCTTCAGAGCACAGAAGGGCAAGGCACCTGCGAAGTTCATCACCACAGAGGGGCGGTCACAGTAACTGCGTGTACTCTGGTTCGGGCTCTCTCTCTTTATTCCAGACCTTGGAATACCAAGTGTACAAAATACGATGTGCGACTGCCGTCAACACAGAGCTTGTGATGTACCAAGTTTCAAGGATCTCCTTGAAACGGCAGCAGTGTCAGAGCAAAGGTCCTGCGCTAGCTCGTCAGCCCACTGGTTGGCCCAGGGATACTTTCAAGAAGGTTTACTTGCAGGGTTTGATGAAGGTGGCAAGAATAGTTGGTCCCTCTATTCCAATGTGTTGAAGTGTCTTTGAGGGCCTTCTAGTTCAATCAGATTCAGAGGGGTCCAGCGGGATAACAGCAGGCTCAGGTTTCCAAACCTTCCAGCGGGTCACCAGCGGTTCCTCAACTCAGCTTCTTAGTTTCAGGATACTTGTATCCTATCCTAGGTTCAGTGAGAAATCAAGAAATCGATCTGGTGTGGGTGTTTGGGGCCTTCTCTTATCCAGCATCTCCTTTGCGCCAAAAAAAAGAGGACCCAATGGGAGATCTGCTTACATACAGGCACACCAGACGTGGACCAATCACGGACCATGGTGGTCCCAGTCATTCACAGCACACCAGACTCTCTGGCCCCCTGGATGTGTATTGGAACTAGACAGTCCAGCCCACATCCTGCAAGCGCACACACAAGGCATGCAGAAGCCAGTTAAAGCTTGGCGTTTTGCGGGACAATGCATGCCCAAATAAGGAATGACCCGGGTCGGCTCGATCTGGGGAAGGCAAAAGGGCAAGATGACCAAAGGACAGGACCATGCCATTCCGTAGGTATCCAGGCACAGAGAGATAGAGGAGTAGAGAGGATGAATTTAGACAGTTTGCTAATTCAAGAGTATCGTTTTCAGTTGTTTACAGAAAGTAAGATGATTCTCCATTTTCCGTAGTTGTAGGGGCAATGCATTCCATGCTTTGGCCTCTTGAACATAGAAAGCGCGACCAAGGCCACGGGTTCTAATTACCCAATGTGATTCCAATAGGAAGCCTTCAGCTGATCGTAGGTTTTTTTTAGGTTGATAAAGTTTAACCTTATTCTTCAGGTATGCTGGGGCAGTACCAAAAATACACTTATGGCATGTGGCTAACAATTTAAACTGAATTCTAGCTGGCAATGGAAGCCAGTGTAACTTTTTCCTAGCTATGGTCGTTGGCTCTGATCTTTTCATCTGAAAGATGATGGATATGGCTGTATTTTGAATTTTTTGCAGCTGTTGGATTTCAGCCAAAGAACCTCGTGGCATGGCCATTTTGGAGCCAGGCCACATTCCTGTTCCAATCACGGTAGACGTGGTTTGTATGGCAAGCAAAAGTTAAAAATATGCTAAAAGATAAGGGGCCACCAGCCCAGTACAAGGCATAGCTGCACTTCTCCTGAAAAATCCTTTGAGGGAGTGTAGGGCCTTTGGAAATGAAAGGAAGACCCAAGTGCACTGTATTGTAAGGTACATTGTGCACTTGTAACATGTTGCAGAAAGGTTGCCACACTGGAAAGGGCGAAGGGAAACAAAGTCTCTCATTACTGACTGTCTTTAAGGGCATGTCAGTTTCCCCATGAAAAGTGAGCAAAACAGCTGGAGTACAGCTGAAGGCTGTCCTTCACTAGGCAAAGTCAGACCATGGTGTTTAAACAGCAGCAAAAAGTTGGGGGGGGTACAAAACTGGAGGGAAAACTTCACATAAATGGGAATCTTTCCTAACACTCGCCCCTCCCAGACCAAGGACTGGGGGAATTAATCCACCCCTGGATGGCTCTCATTTTTTGGTCGGTTTAACATTCTGGACAACCCATCAGCATTGCTATGTTGGACACCT
Source organism: Ambystoma mexicanum (assembly GCF_040938575.1). Classification (NCBI taxonomy): domain Eukaryota; kingdom Metazoa; phylum Chordata; class Amphibia; order Caudata; family Ambystomatidae; genus Ambystoma; species Ambystoma mexicanum. The sequence goes on from NC_090925.1 coordinate 514,376,627, forward strand.
GGCCTATGCTTAATGGTGAAGTCAAACCTTTGCAGGCTTATGGACCACCTGAGTAATTTGGATTTGCTCCCTTCATGTTCATTAGCCACTTTAAGGGCTTATGGTCAGTTTTCACAGTGAAGTGGGTCCCATAGAGTTGGGCCTCAGCTTCCTTAGGGCCCACACAACAGCGAAACATTCTTTCTCTACTGTGGACCATCTGAGCTTTCTGTCCTTAAGCAAAGGTCTTTGGTAACCAGGGGCACTGAGAATGGGGGCATGGCACAAGGAGTCTTTTAAGCCCTTAAAGGCCTTCCCACACTCTTCAGACCAAGATACCTTCTTGAGTTTCTTAGGAGTTGTGAGAGCAGTCAGAGGGGCAGCTATGGTGCCATAGTCTGCCATGAAATTTCGGTTGAACCCTGTGAGTCCTAAAATGGCCCTGCCTGGGTTTGTGCAGTGGGGTAGGCCAGTCTTGTAATGTTTGTACTTTAATGGGTAGAGACTGTATCCTCCCTCCACCTACTTCATGCCCAAGGTAGACCACTGAACCTTGTTCAATCTGACACTTACTGGCCTTTATGGTCAAGTGGGCCTTGTGAAGAGCCTGCAACACTATTCTAAGGTGTTTCACATAATCCTCTCAGGTGGCACTGCAAACTGCTATATCATCCAGATATGCAAGACAGAATTCATCCAGCCCATTAAGGACATGATTCACAAGCCTCTGAAAAGTGGCAGGTGCATTCTTCAATCCAAAAGGCATTACCCTGAACTGGTAAAGACCCTCTGGTGTTGGGAACTCTGTCTTCTCCTTGGCATGTTCTGCAAGCGCTATTTGCAAATAGCCTGCAGTGAGGTCAAATGTGCTGAGGTATTTGGAGGCACCCAAACTATCAACCAGCTCATCTGTTCTAGGCAAGGGGTGTGCATCGGTCTTGGTGACAGCGTTCAGCGCCCGGTAATCCACATGGAACCTCAGTTCAGAGGTACCTGCCTTTGGAACCAAAACCAGAGGGCTGGGCCAAGGACTACTGGAGGGTTCAATCAACCCAAGATCCAACATTTTGTTGACCTCTGTCTTAATGTAAGACTTTACTTTGTCTGACATTCTGTATCTCCTACCTTTAGTAGGTACACTATCTCCTGTGTCAATATCATGTTTGCACCAAGGTGTCAAACCAGGAGCTTGTGCAAACAAGGGGGCGAACTGCCTCAGCAAACTTCTCACCGCCTCTTGTTGATCAGAAAGTCAAATGAGGGGCCACTTTGACACCCTCAATGAAGCTATCTGAAGGACTGCCCTGGAACAGGTCAGGGAGAGGTTCTGACCCCCACCTCCTCAACATCTGAAGCCGACAGCAGAGCATCAATTTTAACTCTTGGGAGGAAAGCCTTCAGAATATTTATATGGAACTCTCTTGGAGTCTGTCCAGCCCTTGCAAGGTCCACTAAATAGTTGACCTCACCCAGTGACTCCACCACTGTGTAAGGGCCTGACCATTTGTCCTGCAGAGCTCTAGGCCTTATAGGATTCATGATCAGGACTTGCTGACCTGGTGTGAAGTTGATGAGGGCATCTTTCTGGTCATACCAATGTTTCAACAGAGCCTGTCCAGCCTTCAGCTTCTCACTAGCCAGACCCATCGGGAGTACCATTCTTTTTCTGAGTCCTAGCACATAGTCTACTACGTTGGAAGTGATGGAGGGAGTGGGCATCTAGACCATTGGTTTGTGGGTGCTATGCAGATGAAAACATATAGGTACCTTCACATTCCTTCCACATGGCCTACATATACTTTGACATAAAGTTACTGCCCCTATTAGACACAACTTCTTTAGGGAAGCCAACCCTGGTAAATATGCCAAGTAAAGCTTTTGCAACTGACTTGGCAGTCACATTCGTAAAAAAAACAGCTTTTCGTTTCAGTGGCAGCTGGCAGTGAAGGGGATTCTGTCTCTAAATCAGCAATTTCAAAGTGATTGTAAACCGCATCACACTGTGCTACACTCTTGCCAAGAGAGATCTGCACTTCAAGCCTCGATCGAGGCATTGTGGCTTCCATAGCATTCATTGAAAATGTTCCTCTTGTTTCCATTTGTAAAGCAGCAACCTGGAGTTCTGTACACACATTTACACAGCACTACTGCCTAGATACACACTCTAGGTATGATTCTCAGGTGGGACAAGCGGTGCTAAAACCTCTCTTTGGTACTGTGCCTTCACACATCCCACCACCATCTCTGGGTACTGCTCGCTAGTCAGATTTTAAGTTCTAGCTCCTTCCATGGATATCGCAATTTTCAGGACCTGAAGTCCCAACAGCCAGACTGTTATCCTAGCGGTCCCTCCCACAAACAGCAAGGTCTGTGAAGGCATTTTGTATCTTTTTTCCTCACTCCATTTCTTCCTCATGAGCAGCCGCACCCTCTTCCATGGACAACCATGATGCTCCGGAATGGTCCCACGATGCTCCAGTTGGGCAACATTTTTCTACATCTGGGGGCTTTTTAAACCATAGCTAAAGACTGGCTACTGCCTACCTTTTTTTGCCAGTTTGTCTATCAAGCCCCCTCTGGCTCAGACAGGAGATCCCTCGCTCCACTTGGAGATTCAAAAACTAATTTCTATGAATGCAATAGAGTTTTTCTGGGAGAAGTGGGAGGGCTTTTCTATTCCCATCTATTCAGTGCCCAAACTGAACCAAGCTGGCCTACGCACTATCCTAGATGAGTCTGATTTCCACCTCCCCAACACATCCCAGGAGATCCTAAAGATGATCACCACTTCACAGATCAGCTCTTCTCTGCAGATGGAGGATTGGCTCTGTGTATGTCATGGCCAATGTGAGGAGGCACAAGTTGTGCCACAATCAGGCTCCCACCAGAACCCTGAGGGCCTTGAAATCACTGTAAAAGGGCTCCTGGAGCCGGTCCTGGCACCTTTGGCACCAGGATCACATGTAGGAAGGAAGGGCTGTTCAAACTAGGTCCCATTTATGTACATGGGCCTTTAAATCCAACATGGAAGCACCCACACAGTCTAGCCAAGCCATGAGGTCTAGTGTTTTGGGTGTGGCAGGCCTGGAACTACTTTTCCGGGTACTACTTTACCTGGGCTATATAAACCACACCCTGACTGCAGAACATGCTTCGTGTTATTCTGCAACCAACAGCTCACCGTGTCCAGCTCCTGGTCTTCAGCATCTTCCTGTAATCCTGCAAGAACAAGATTATTCTGTTTTACCTGAGAAAACACCATCCAGCACTCAGCATCTCAACTGGGCTGCAATCTGTGGAAACCTAGAGAAGAAGAAACATCACTCACCTATGAGTACTAGCTTAAGGACTTCCGGCAAACCGCTACCACAGCTGCTGTTTGAACATTGCAACCTGCAATAACGAGAAAAGGAAAAACAATATTAGAACGCGCACTTCCAAAACATCGAATTCCATCAGTCTTACCTGAATTCCATCGTGCTATGCCACGCTTCCATCCGGAGCACCACAGAAACATCTGCAAATGAAAAGAGACATATTCAGGTTCGCTTTCAATATTAAACAACCACACAGCGCTGTACTACCTTAATGGATTCCAGGGGCCTGTTTTTCATCGCGCTCTCATCCACTCGCAGCACCACAGCGGCCTGTGAGGAGAAGAAGAAGAAAACACATGTTAGCTTCAAAAGACAATAAAGGCGCTACGCTTCGCGCTTTCTCTTACCTAGAAACGTGCATCTCCATCTGGCACGCCAGGATCAAGACCTTCGCACCCGAATAGAAGAAGGAGATAAAGACATTAACAAATTCTCACCATAAACAGAACAAAGATTTACAATTAACAAACCTGCCTGCCTACCAGCAGATTCAGGGTCACAGCAGGCCTGGGCCCAAGGAAGGCATACTGCACCAGTGAAGCAACTCAGGCAGCTCGCCAGCAAACATCAAGCGCCCCTGCACAAGAAACGCAGGACGGATAGCTCACCCTACAAATAACTAAGGTGAGAGAAGAACCCAGTGGGAAGGGAATTGGTCAGAGGGAGGTGGGAGATTCACCCATTAGAGACAGTTATCACAAATCCTCCCTTCTGTAATTGCAGATTCATTAGTCAGCACTGGGCAACTACGCATCCAGGGTTCCAGATCTCAGAGCCCTCCAGACGCCCCCGGGGACATCAGGTGAGCATAATACTAACAAACTCTGTAGCTCAGGATGGTCATGGGGATTGAGGATTTCAGGCAACATCTCCTCCTCATCAGGTTCAGGTGTTTGACCAACTACCCCCACCTCAATGGTAGGTGCGTTAGGGGGCATTTTCTCTTTCCCTCTTTTGTCTTTTATTTACTCCTTTTGCCTTGGGTGTCCACTTTGGCTTGGGCTGGGCATTGGACTTGGTCCGGGTAGCCCTTGTTTGTGACCTTGTGCATGGTCGCTCTTCTGTGTCACCCCAAGCCCTAATATTTTGAGATAATTTCCCAGCACAACCTTTCCTGGGACTTGCCTCTGAATGCTCATTGGAATCCTGACCAGTGTACCATTTATAGTAAGATTTACAGGCCTTTCTGGGAACTTGTGAGGGGGACCATCAGCTAACTTAGTGGGTACCAAAGGAGCTCTGGCATCTTCCTCTGGGTCTACCAAGGTAGAATCCACTATGGTTCTGCTGGCCCCACTATCCCTAAGGGCAGAAGTGTCAACTCCACTGATCAGCACGCTGTCATTAAAATAGTGCTTGGTGTTATCTGGAATTCTAGCATAAGCCTCTGAGACTTTAGGCTCCCAGGAACCCAGGGAAACTAGGACTACCTCAGACTCTATCCCACTGGGGAATGAGTCTGAGGAGAAGGATGCCCCTGTGATCTCTTCTTCCCCATAGGAGGGGAAGGCCAGACTCACAGAGTGGACTCCCAAGGTGTTGGCCTTCCATCTGGGGTCCCCCTTCACATGGTCACTTGCTCCACAAGCCACACAAGATCCACTGGGTCTTGGGGCATAGAGAGGCTTACTATAACCAGAGTTCTGCTTGGAAGGATAGCTTGCACTACCCTGTGCCTTCTCCTGTGACTTACCCTTAAATTTCTTTTTCTTGCTCTTCTGGGAGGAGGTTTTATCAGATCCCCACCGTCTTAATCTGTAGGCTTTTCCCCCTCCCCCTGCTTTCCAGGATGAGTCTTGTCCTTATGGGACACTGTGTGACACCCACAAATCTGATTCTATGGCCAGATTCTTAGGATCTAACTCCTTTGAATCTGCCAAGTGCTGCTTAAGCCCAGGGGAACAAGATGCAAAAATATGTTCAAGCATGACAAGACATATCATACCCTCAAAGGTGGAGACCTTATAGCCTTCAACCCAACCAGTCAAGTTATTTAAAGAATCAGTCACATAAGACACCCAAGTGCTACCATCTTTCCTTTTGTACTCTCTAAACTTCTTCAAGTATTGGGCAGGAATCTTCCCAAACTTTAAGATGAGAGTTTGCTTCAGTTTTGTAAAATCTACTCTTTCAGCTTTTGACATCTCCGTTATAGCACTGCAGCCAGAATGGGGTAGTCTGCTGAGCAACCATGCAATTTTATCAGCATTTACAACCTCTTGAACTTCACATGCATACTCAAATGCATTCAGCCAGTCCAAAATGTCATTCCTCTCAAGATACACACAGAGCAGATCTTTAGGAAACCTTGGATGAGAGGAGGACCCAGACCCATGTCCAGATCCCTTGGGCCCATTTGAAGCCTGAGGTTTGGCCAGTTCCATCTGGTGATCCATGTCCTTTTGTTTTTCTGCCTGCTCTATCTTCAGCTTAGCCATGTGAAAATCAAGCTCCTTCTGCTTAAACAGCAGCTCTTGCTTCTTGAATTCCAACATGGCATCGGCATCAGAGCTGGTAGAGGAAACTTGGGAAATTACATCATCCTTGTCATCATGGGCACCATGGATGAGGGCAGTGACAGAACTGTCAGTTCTGTCCGTGGGAGCAGCCCAGCCTCCTTCTACACACTCATCTGACAAAATGGCTTCGACTTGAGACTCTTGCCAGTCCATGATCTTTTGGATCATTTCAATCTTTGTACCTTGAGCAGGCAAGCCTCTCTCAGTACACATTATTCTCAATGTTGCAGAATTTGAAGCATGTAAGGTTATATTGATAATTGTTTCCATTATTCTAGATAGGTCTATGGCCTTTACAGTTACTTACTACTAAGGTCACTACATGTCCTGGGTAGGGGTAATCTGACATGCCTTCACTAGTGTGCAACACTGGATACCTTTAGTCCGATCCCACCGCTGTACACCAATTTGTTAAGATGGATTTCTGAACTCTAACATGGTGGGCAGAGGTTCAGAAGGCCAGCCTAGTTTCTCGTAACAGGGTTACCTTCTGGACAAGCCAGACCAATCAAGGAAGCATTGGCGGCGGTCAAGACTAGGTCCCAGGAGGGGTGAGGGTGACTGAAAGACCTCAATGAGCACACAGAGTAAAGGACACAACAAATCACTCCCAGTCAGATGTATATATATATTAAAAATACAAATACATTTATTCAAGGCCTTTAAGTTTCAACACACAGTAATTATCAACAGTAATACATTTAAACCAATACAATCCTACTACAATACATATATACAATACCAAACGGCCTAAAGGGTTAAAAAGCACAGAATGGGTCCACAACCTAAAACGGGAGGAAGCAAGCAGTGCAAATAGTCTTTAGACAGTTCTTTACCAATCAATCCCTAACTGAGTGGCAGTCCAGTCCCTACGAAGAGTGGAGTCTAGTGCTCAAAAGTAGTGTTAAACGCTGGTGGACGTGATAGTGCAGAAGGGCGAAAAATGGGGTCTCTTGCAGGGGCTGTAGCAGCTAAGGAAGGTGGGTGAGGCGATGAACAAAGAGTTCCCACTATTCGTGTAGGGTCTCCCCAAGAGGGCAGAACAGGTTCCAGGAGTCGGGAATGGGAAAGTAGCACTGGCTACCTGTGGATAGGTGAGTGGCCCTCAGGGGACACTCATGCGTAAAAGTGGGTGGATACGCTTGGGGCCACTGGTAAGGGTTGCAAGTACTCATTGACCCCTGGCGCAATACAGACCAAAACTTCACCAGTCAAGTCCACTTAGGTTGCAGGTTCAAATGCAGCAGTTGGGCGGCTCTGCGGCTTTCAACAGCAAAGTTACAGCGATGATTCCCAAACGGGACAGAGGCGATTTCTCCACTCCTGGTGGATGGATCAGGCCAGTTTCACTGCAACAGGCTTCTGGGCACAGAGGGGCACAGCAGCAATGCACCTGCGGAGTTTGTCACCATGGCGGTGTCGGGTTGATTATCCCGGGAGGCCCCAACTCCTCCCTCGTCCCAGAAAGAGTATGACACACGCAAACAAGGAGCAAGGCTATGCCTGCTGTTTATTAGAGTAATGGCAGGGATACGCTTAGTCTGTATGCATCCGGAGAAGCTCTCATCGTTAGTGGGGCTTGCAGGCCCTTTTTACAGCAGTATGACGCGCTACTTGCGTCACCTGGGAAAAATCATCACAAAACCTATCACCACTTCGAATTGGTTCCCCGAGTGGCAGGGTTAGTATATGTCCCCTGTAGGGAGAGATGTTAGTGGTGGAGGACAGGTCAGGTGGTATACTTGGGCTGCCCCTAACAGTTGCTACTTTGGAATTGTTACAAGGGGACCCTTGGTGATTGGCTAGGAGTAATGGTGTCAGTATGAAGCCCCCTGTATTCTGATTGGTTCTCCCGTGAGCCCCCAAGCCTGGGACCATTGCTGTTCCCAGCCCGCGGTGTACCTGACATTAGCAACAATGTGCAACTATGTGTTAATGCGGACAATGGACAGGTCTGCTTATGGGCTGGTGAGCAGGTCTTTCCCATCGCTCTAGGTGTCCATCTTTGCCGCTTCGTTGTTGCAACCTGTGTCCCAGACGTGAGACCCTGGCGGCTTCTCGTCTCGTAAGCTTGGCATCTTGTCAGTTCGGCTTGGTCACGTGTGGGGAGACCGTAGCTGGAGCAGAATTATGAGCATTAGATTTTGTATTCTGGCTCTGAGGGCTTGGCACCTGGTTAGGGGCTCGTTCTGCATGGTTAGCACTTGTATTTCTCTCTGGGAGGGTTTTCGTTTGCGAGGCTAGTGCCTGGGGACTGTTGCTTGCGGCCTACTTGGGCCTAGTTTCTGGGTGGCGGTACATAATCCATAGTATGGAGGTCGCGGGGTGACAGAGTGTCACAGGCAGCGTTATATATACATGGTGGTGTCCTCATAGGGATGGGTGGTGAGAAAAGCATCAGCAAGCATGTCTGTGGGTGTGACGGTCCGCTGTGTCGTAGCACTGAGTATGTTCTTCGTGTGGGTTGGTGTGTGAGTGACCAGTGTGCATGGTGGCACGTGTGTTCTTGTCTGTTGGCTATGTCGTCATGGCATCTGTAACAATGTGAATACTCATGGCTGTTGTTTTAGTCGAGCTGATCCATGTCGCAGGTGTTGGTTTGAGCATGGCGTGCTGGTGGGCATAGTCCTCGTATGTGTAGGTTTTTGAACCAGGTACTTTGTCATCTGGTAAGTAGATGAACTCCCCTTGTGGGGGGTGTCTAGGCCGTGATCCTCTAGGCCATGGTCTGGATGAGATTGGGGGGAGGGTGTTATCCCATTCTCCCATTCTCCCAATTCAGTCCCCCCTCTGGTCGACTTGTTGACCACTGTCACGCACTCTGTCACGCACTCCACTCACTCTCCCTTCAGTTCCTCTAGGGTTCCCGTTTCCCGCCCCCGTACCTCCATTTCCCCCCTCCTCTTGCCCGGTTCCGGGACTCACATGTGCTTTCCTTGAATCCCTAGGTGCCACGGCGGCAGGTGCCACGGCGGCAAGTGCCACAGCGCATGGTTCAGCATGCTGCTTGCCCACGGAGACGCCCGCTCCATTGGAGTCTTCCCTGGCGGTTGCGAGACCGGCTTCTTCCGCGTCACATGACCACCGCCTCCCGCTCGCGTGTTTCTCAGCTACGCTCACGTGATGCGGTCGCGGCTCATGTGACCGGGAGGAAATAGCAGCGCTAGTATTTAAACGGCTGCATCGTAGTGCTTCGGTGCTTCACAGCTGTTCTCTTGGACTCCTGTACGGCGCTATACTTATCTTTTGTCACCTCTGTATTTTGGACTTGGATTTCACTACGGACTGTTAACGGATTACCCCTGGCTCTGGTTTCTGCTTCTTGGATTCATTGCTACGATCACGGAATACCTCTCGGACTTCTATCCACTACGTTCCGCCTTCATTGTGCGGATTCTGGCACCCGGTGGGCCCGGCTCTTGCAACACTGCTGGGATCGCTACACTGCTGAAGGAACAGCCTTGTTGGGTCTCGGAACCTCCCCTATAGGTACAACTGATACGCCACGGACACCTCTTGGTAAGACCGTTCCACTTACTTGTTGATTGATTGTTGGTGCTGTTTTGGCTTGATACTTAACCGGTGTTTCCCTTACAGTGGTTCGGGGTTCCACAAGTTCCGCAGTTCCGGAAGAACATCTCTCACCTGTGGCCTCTAAGGTTGTACAGAGAGTGACTTTGATTCTCTCTGTGCGGCACTTGTGGACAGAGGACTCTTCGACTACACGACAGTCAAGACACAACAACCACAAAATCATCCTTTTCCTTATCTCCTTTCACTCTCCATACTTTAGATATTCCGGCCAGGTGCCCATAGTGGTTGACATGATCTTCAAATGACCAATACATGTAAACGCAGCCGCCGCCAGGTTTGCAGTATACCCATCTTCCAACATAGCTCCTTGGGTTCTCCACCTTCACAGATGGCGGATCCATGTGATTATCAAGTATCTGTTTGCGCAACCTTTCCCTTTCCTGTATGATCATGTCTGTGTGCTTGTCAACATCAGCTGGCAGTAAGGCGTGCATGCCGACCATCTCCATCATTTCGTCCGTTGTACGAGCTCTTCTTCCTTTCCATAATCTCATTCCAATCAATATTGCCACTGCCAATATAATGCATCCTGCTATTAACTTCAGGCCATCTGATAGCCATGAAGGCATCCATGACCACAGAAAGGAAAACCAGCTGTCGTCTCCTTTTAATCCTTTACTTTCGTCAACCATTTTCGAGTGCATCAGGGCAAGTTGTGAAACTGCTTCTGTAAGTGTTCCATTGTCAGCGTCATTGGCAGGGGTAAATGTGCAACATGATTGTCCAATTTACGCACAACCTCCTCCTTCCATCGCCGTGAGAAGGTCCAGCACATACCTGTTTTGCAGTGCCACCATTCTTACTGCCCTCAATTCTTCTTTTATTGCATTGAATCCATTGATGGTTGAATTAATGGTCATCATTAGCTCCCATCGGGTGATTTGGAGCCATTTTGCATTTGCATATGCCTGTAGTTCTGGATGTATGATTGATGAGAAGAACATTGTTGCTCTGCTAAATAGTCTGTGTTCCGGTATGATGGAAGTGAGAGCTGTTTCCGATCTTCCCCACAGGTAGTTTCCCGTCAGAGGTTCTCCTTGTCTTTTCACTCTCGACAAAATGTTAGTGTCGTCGTTCTCGTCACCTTCTTCAAATGACACAGATCTTTTCCTCCTTCCTTCTCCTTTGTCCATCTTGGGGAAGTTGGCCAAGTTGACATGTTTCTGAGGCACAACCAGAGATGGTACGTTGACATGTACCATAGTGCATATTCCATTCCATGACGGAGGTAGGCTGTGGTATGCTTTATCGCCGCAGGCCAAATAGTGGTCCATTAGAACTGCAGTCCTGGCACCCCCCTCAGGTATCAGTATTGTTATATTACAGTTATTGTTACTTCCAACATCCACATCGTCGTTGTGTTGATAGCACAGTGTGGGTGCAGTTAGCGGTAGTATAGTTATTGGGTCTTCGTCCTTCTCCAGCCATGTCAACAGTGGTACATGTTTTACCCACATCATCCAGCATTTGTCATTGTGGTCTTTTATTGAGTTAATATTCTCTCTTGATACCATATTGCTCCCAGCCACTCCTATTTCCCATCCTTCATTCGTATATATTTTCCCAGTTATTGTTAGTAGAGGTCTTTCCCAACACCCTTGTTCACCAGCAATTTTGCCTGCATACCAATCACACGTCAGGTATTTTAACGTTACTTTCTTTGTTTCTCCTTTTTCAGGACAATCCGTCATGTATCTGAAACCTTCAGTATGTAGGCGTTTGCTATGGTACATCATATATGTCTTGAGGAAGTTATTTTCGTATGGGTATGAGTCCCTTGTTACCCATTGAAGTGATACCACTGTCCCTTGAAATTGTCCTTTTGTTTGGAATAATGCCAAATATATCAGCCATTGCACTGTCTTTGCTGGTACTTCAGTAGCTACAAATGTCCTCGATGCACTCATGTCTGCTTACCAATTTTGGACATGTGCTGATACCACATGTTATTTGAGACGTATGCTGAATCTGTGATATATGTGCCAATCCCATCATTATCTCCATATGTACTATGTTTCACCCTATTCCCATCACCTCTTGTGTTACTTGTACCACCTGACACAGTACCTGTTGCAGCAGAGGGAGGGGGTATGTTAATTTTGGGTGCAGCCACAATTCGAGAAGCATAGCGTGACTGCCAGACAGAGGCAGCAATTACACCAGTGATGACCAACACTCCTACTATCTTTATAACAATACCTAATATCACTGGCATTTTGTTCTTACCTTATTCTTTATGAAGTTAAAGATGTCCGCCTGAAAATTCTGAAAACATGCGTTAATTTGTTAGTTTTCTTTAATCAAGCTCTCCCTATCAGATAGTCATTTAGTGCCCAGGCGAAAAGCTGTTGCCACGCTAATCTCAGTGACCTATCTCTCAGGTAAGTGCTCGTGGAGATGTGGGAATGATTGTTCTGTGGCCAAAATGAGCGTCTTGTAATATGCACGTACCCTTCTCCTTTTTAAATATTTTGGTCTCTTTATATGGTATACAAATTGGTGTGACAGCGTATTGTCATCTGTGAGTAGCATTGACCCCTGGGCAAAACACAACGTTAGTAACTTCACTTCCTTTACAACACAGTAATATGCGGTACCTGCATGTGCGAGACAAAAAAGAGAAAGAGAACATGCATGTGTTTACATGTTTAGTGCAGTATTCATTTTTGTTAGACAATGTCCTTTATTGGGTAGTGGCAGGGATGGGGCTGGGCGGGGTATCTGTTTGTTTGCTCTGGGATCTCGTGACCATGGGGTGGGCTATGGGCGATTGTCCAAAGTCTATGGGTGTGCCTGTGGCTGGGAATAGGTCAGGGGCAGTGTCACAGTTGTCTTTTGTTGTAGTTGCTGTGTCTTTTTCTGTTGTTGGTGTTGCTGATGCTGTTGTCGTTGCGGTGGCCCTGTCGTCAACGCGAGGGCGGGTCTGACCTTTGTAGGGCTTGACGTTGTGCAGGTGATTCCACACCCTTTTGTCGGATAGTTTAATGGCTCTAGGAGCCACGGCTTCCACCAGGTGGGGCCCTGTGAATCGGGGGCTGTTCCACCTCCTGTTGAAATTGCGAAGGAGAACGTGGTCTCCTTCCGCGATTGTCCACTGTTTTTGCTGCTCTTTTTCCTAGTTTGTTTCTTCTGGTTGGGTGATCTTCGACCCGCCCCGCGTGAGCTCGTACTGTTGAGAGATAAGGGTGACACTAGTAATCAAGGAAGACACATATTCATACATTTCGTCACCAAAAACATTTGCAGAACTTTCATAATCAGTCAGGGCCCTTGAGGGTGGAGTTAGTGGAAGATGTAACTGACGTTCAGTCACCACCTCGTGGGGAGTGAGGTGGTGATCCGACCCTGGCCTATTTCTCAGCTCAAACAGGGCCAAGGGGAGGCAGTACAACTAGCATTTTTTAGTTGGCTGCTGTATTTTGGCAATCTCTTCTTTTAGCAGGCCGTTCAGGCGTCCACAGATACCGTTAGCCTGTGGGTGGTATGCTCATGCGAACTTGTGTTTGATGCCGAGCATTGCAGTTATGTGCTCGAACATCTCATTAGCAAAGTGTGGGCCATTGTCCGACCGCAGCACTTCGCAAACTCCCCACCTTGGGAAAACTTCCCTCACTAGGAATTTTGCGGCTCTGAATGTGTCCGCATGAGAGCAGGGCCCAGCCTCAATCCACCTTGAAAATGGGCACACCACTACAATCATGTATCTTTGTCCTTGGCATACGTTGATCATGTCAATGTAGTCAATGTGCAGGTGTATGAAGGGTCCTTCCGGCCGGGGCGTGTGACCGGCTGTGAACTGTTGACAAGTTAGGCATCTGCTGATAAAGTTTGCAACATGTGAATTTAGCTTGGGACAGAACTAGGCCTCCTTTATTCGTGCTGCAATCACTTCCTTGCCTGTGTGCGTGGGGTGGTGTAGTTGCTCCAGAGCTGTTTTCATTAGGGCCAGGGGCATCACTACCTTCCCTGTGTTGTTCTGATGCCACAATGCATCTGTGGGTGACATTGTGCATCCTCTTTTCACCCATACCTCCTTTTCTGCCATAGGTGCTGCTGCCTGTAGCTCCATTATCTGTGTGTCAGGGATGTGTGTGTACCCATCCTTCATCAACATTTGCCTTGCTCCCACCCTCCCCTTATCTTTTCCTTTTCCGGAGGGGGTCCAAACTTCTCCAAAATATGCAGCATGCTTGGCATGTGCGTCTGCTGTTTTGTTACCTTTTGAGATAGGGTCATCCCCGTTCGTGTGGGCCTGACACTTTACCAGGGCTATTTCTCTGGGGGTCTCAATTACTTCAATTAGTTCTGCAAGTAGTAGGGCATGTTGTACTGACGTATCATCTGCTCTTCTGAACCCTCTCCTTTGCCATTTTATTAATCCTGAGTGGACTGTTGACGTGACATATGCCCTATCGGAATATATCGTTACTCTTTTATCATAGCTCTCTTTTAAGGCCAAGATTAGGGCCACTAGCTCTGCTGCTTGGGCCGAGTAATGTTGTGGTAGTTGAACACACTTTACTGGCACATACATCCAGTCTTCCGTCAACTTAACCACTGCTGCTCCTGTCCGTCTAACACCATCGCTTTGGTCAATTGTTGATGACCCATCAATGTACATTATTTCTCCCCTGCTAGGGCATTTTCCTCAACTTTTCTTGTGCTGGAGTAAATTTCAATGGCCTGGGTGCAGTCACGAGCGTAGTCACCATCTTCAACTACCTCAGCTATAAATCTCGCTGGGTTTACATTGCTGCACCTTACAATTGTTAGCTCTGGTCTTGATAGTAGTATTTCGTAGCCTGATGCCCTCTGTGTCGTCAACGTTGATTTGGGCTTGCTCAATATTGCAAAGAGGGTGTGTTCCACGAACAGTGTAGTGGGACATCCCATTGTTATTGAGGATGATTTCTCCACTGCAAAAGCTGCGGCTGCGAAGCTCTGTTCGCAAGGGAAGTGACCTAACATTACAGGGTCCAAGTGTCCGCTGTAAAAAGCCACGGGTTTGTGTCCCATGCTTGTTTTTGTGTCAGCACTGCCTTCATTACTGCTGAGTCGCAATGTGAAGAAATGAAAAATTGGTGTTCGTAGTTAGGGGTAGCTAGCTCTGGTGCTGTTGAGATGGCGTTTTTTTGTTCATCAAAAGCCTCTTTCATTTCTCTTGTCCATCCCAACTTTTTATCCCCCTTCTGTGCTTCTCTGAGGGCCTCAAGCAGGGGTCCTATGCATGAACTGTAGTCAAAAACCCATGCCTGCAGTAGTTGCATAGGCCCAGAAATTGCTGATGTTCTCTCCCTGTCTGTGGTTGCGGTATGTTGATTATGGCCTGTGCTCTTTGTGGTGCAATGTTCCTTCCATGCTGAGAGATAAGCTGACCAATGTAGAGCACCTGTACCTGGCAGTACTGTACTTTTTCCTTGTCCACCTTGTACCCCTTCTCAGCTAACACTGTGAGCATCTTTACTGAGTGCTTTCTACACCTTTCTTCAGAGGTGCTGCAAATGATGATGTCATCAACGTACTGCAGCACCGTGCGCTCCATCTCAATGTTTCCCAAATCCATTTGTATCACTCTGTTGAAGATGGATGGTGACTCACAGTACCCTTGGGACAACCTTGTGTGCTTCCATTTTGTGTTGCGGTATGTGAAGTTAGTTAGATCTTGTGAGTCAGGGTGCAGAGGTATTGAGAAAAATGTGTTTTTGAGGTCAATCACAGTGAACTGTGATGCTTCTGTTGGTATTCCACATTGTATGGTGGCTGGGTTAGCTGCTATGGGGTACTCTGCCTCTACAATGTAATTTAAGGGCCTAAGGTCCTGGATGAAACGCCAAGATCCTCCTTTTGCTTTGCGTACAGGGTACACAGCAGTGTTGCAAGGTGATTCTGATGGAACTATTATACCCTTGTTTATCAGGGCCATTATTGTTTCAGATATGCCCTCATCCGCCTCTTTTGATAGCGGGTATTGTTTCACCCTCGGCAGTATGGCTCCTTTTTTCAATTTTATTTTCACTCCACCAATGCTTTTGATGCAGCCAACGTCATATGGACTGGTGGTCCACAGGGATGCTGGTACTGCTGCCATGTCTTCCTCATTAAATGGTACTGGTGTAGGGGCAGTTGCCTCTAGTGCCATTGCCATTTTTAGTGCCACTTGCTTTATGTTACCTTCAACCATATGTTAATGCTCATTCCAAACACCATCTCTCCCTCTCCATTATCATCTGAGAAAAGCTCCTCATCAGATACCTGTGTAAGCCTGCACCCCTCTGCCAGAGCTATTACAGCTCTCCATGCCCTCCCCTCCCTGTCCTGGGCATGTACTTTGATGTAGTCTGCAGTTGCCATAATGCTCTCAATGCTTACTGAAATCATTTTCCCTTCTTTTTCACCTGCTGGTGTTTCAGGTCTGAATAGGTAAGCTGCTGGCCTTCTCCAAATGTTGCCCTCAATTCTAGGGAACCATGCTATTGTCATGTCTGTCCCATATTGGAAGAGGTTCATGTCAATTGGCTCAGCCAGGGCCACTGTTTGGCCGCAGTAAGCCTGCAGTATTTGTCGTGCTGTGAGCATGTTGATGCCTGGTGTGGAGCAAATTTGCCCTTCTCCGTGAAGGAGATGGTCATATTCAGTCTGCTCATTATATCCCTTCCAAGTATGTTTACTGGTGACTGCTTCGAGTACAGAAGTGGAAGAGACATGTCGTGATCTCCTATAGCTAAGGAGATGTTATCAGTAAAGGGAACCAACCCTCGAGCCCCAGAGAATCCTTGAGTGTACATAGCTTTGCCTGACAATTTAAACTTCCCCTCTCTTATGCAAGACCTAGTAGCCCCGGTGTCAACTAGGAAGGAAACATTTTTGTCACCCATCGCCACCTGTATGCGTGGTTCCTCCACAGTGTTAGGTGTTACCAATAGGATGGGACACATCAAAGACATCCTATTGTGGGTATAGTGACTGACCGCTTCCTGTGTAAGGGTTGTGACCCAATATCGTCACCTTCCCCAGCTGTGTATGCTGCAGTTGTTCATTAGTTGTTGATACTGCATTGTCCTGTACTTGTGTGAGCTGTTGTACCGGTTGCACTAGATGGTGTAGTGTTGCTATCGCCTGTTGCTGTTGTGGTGTGTTTGTTTGTACATGTTGCTGTGGTGGTGTGTATGTTTGTATCTGTTGCTGTGGTGGTGGTTGTTGTAGTGGCGCTTGTTGTTGTGGTAGGCATTATTGTATTCCCTGTTGTTGCTGAATCTGTTGTTCTCCAGTATGGCCTTGTTCCCCCCAGGCTGGTTGGGTGGGCCTCATCCTACATGTGCGTGACATACGTCCTACCATCCCACAGATCCAACATATTGGTGGTTCTCTGGCCTGCCATGGGAAACCCCCCGCGTTGTCTTGGTATCCTTGCTATCCATTTTGGTAGTAGCCCCTGAACCCTCCTTGTTGTTGTGCCTGTTGGTCATAGCCCCTCCTTCTCATCATGCCACCCCTCCCCCTGTAGTTGTTAGAGTATCCATTTCCCATTTGCATGTATCCTCCTCCTGTGTATGCGGTGTATGGTGGGGGCGGGGCATCTGCTGTGTTATTACTTGTGCTGGCTGTTGTAGTTGTGCTACCTGTTGTTGTGTTGTGTCTTGTGCAACCGTGACCTGTGTGGGGGCGGGTGTTGTTATTAGTGCTCCTTCCATGGCATATTTGGATAGCTTCTTTTGTACCGGTTTTGCCTCTTCGGCCTTCCTATCTTCCTCCTTTTGTTTCATCTTTTCCTGCCACAGCCTGCAGCGGTGTACTATAGTCAGTTGGATTTCCGGCCAGTCATTAACTTCCATACCCACTATTTTCTTCAGCTGCCTTTGTACTTGCTCCGGGAGTCCGTGTATTTGTATATGGTAGAAAATTGCTAGTGTTTTATCCCAGGGTTCCTGCGTTTCCAAGCGCCACTTCTCCTGAATCTCCTGGATGTAATCAACAGGATCCTCATTCTCACGGATCTTGCGTGACGTTATTGCTCCTATGTCTGACATGTCTGGGTACTGGACCCTTAAAGCCTGCCACAGCGCATGTCTGCAATTTGCAAATGGCGCTCCATCATGTGACGTGTCTGTTACTGTGAACCCTGGGAAGCCCGCCCTTTTCCAGATGTCATCAGCAGCATCCCCCAGTATTGATATTAAGAGACGCTTCACGTCCCCCACCGCTAGTTTTTGCCCCGCGGTGTGTTTTTCCATCTCATATATCCACTTCCCTGCTCCTCCACTTAGTGATGGGAGTCTGCATTTAATATTCTCTTTATCAACATGCTTCCAGGGGACATATTGTGGTCTGGCCCCTCCCCTTTCCAGAAGTGGCATTAAATTGTACCCCCTCATTTTCCCCCGTGCCCATGGGGTTATGTTGGTGTATTCATCCTCCTCCTCTGTGTCAGGTAATTCTTCAATCATATCAATAGGACAGTGGTCTGTTCTTCCACCCCCTTCATCCTTCCACCCACTCCTGTTACCCTCTTGTCTCACCATGGCGTGCTTGCCTGTTCTTCCTGCCTGCGTCCTGGGAGGTCTCTCAGTCTGTCGACATTTGGGGTGTGTGCAGGGTTGGGTGTCAGTGGGCGTGGTGCTAGAGGTTGTGTTGTTAGAGTGCGTAGCGTTTGTACCGGTGTCGGTGGTAATAGTTGTGACGCTCTACTTGCTACTTCTTTTACCTTCTCTTCACCTTTCGTTTCTTCTTCCCTTCTTTCGCACGACCATGGTGACTCGTGTTGGTGCGTGTAATATACAGTTTCTCTAAACTTTCCCCATTGCCATCTCCTCCTCTTTTTCCTAAACATTCTTCCTCCTCACTGCAAAATCCATCAGGAAAAGATAATCCCCACTCCGTGCGTTTTCCACCCGCTGTCACCGTCTTTAGATCTATTAAGTCTGCTTCCTTGTGCTCTCCTCCTTTAACAACTGCCCCTTGTGTTGACGTTGTAGCCACCTCCAAATCCTGGCTTGTGTATTTTCTTACACAGTGCTCCACCCTCCTACTCCACTTTCCTCATCCTTTTCCCCTATTATTTCACCGCCTATTTCCGCTCTTTTCCTTTTTAGTTCTTCCAACACCTCGGCGCTTACCTTCACTATTATCCTCTCTTCCTCTTCCTTCCTTTCCCATTTTGCCCATTCCCTTTTTAATATGCTCTCTATTACTTTACCTTCTTCATATTTTCGGGTGCTTTCAGATAGTATTTTCTTTTTCCACAGTGCCATTTCCCTTTCCTTCTCTTCCTCCCTCCTTTTCATTTCTCATTGCTCCGCTTGTGACACCCTCTCTGCTATTGCCTTCCTCCGCTCTGCTTCCTTCTTCCTTTCTTCCATTCGTTCCTTCATCCTCTCCTGCTCGTCCCTATTCTTCTTTCTCTCCTTCTTCCTTCCTCATGTTTCTTGCTCGAACTGTCTGATCACTGCACTTCGTGCGTCTCTTAATTCAGCCAACCTGTCCTCCAACATTCCTTCCCCTGCCTGTGACAGTTGACCTTCTCTTGTCTTACTCACCTCTGTCCCTGTCTGTGTGTCATCCATTTCATCCTTTGCCATCCTCCTCACTACGTCCTGTTCTTCCCCTGTTAATGTCCCTCAGAGCTTTAGGAGCACCTGTGCTGCTACCCATTCGTCTGGTCCTATGGTTGCGATGTGTTCCCCACTTTCCCCCCCTTCGTACCTGCCTGTATGGAGTTTAAGTTCATCGTGCTGGTCACCTCCTCCCCCCTCTGGTAGCTATCTGTAGGGGCATATGGTGGAGGGCTGTATGCGGGGTTGGAGTACCCCTCGGTGGCTTCTCGTCTCGTAAGCTTGGCATCTTGTCAGTTCGGCTTGGTCACGTGTGGGGAGACCGTAGCTGGAGCAGAATTATGAGCATTAGATTTTGTATTCTGTCTCTGAGGGCTTGGCACCTGCAAGTGTAACCTTGGCGCTGGACGCGCGGCGTGCGGGTTGCAACATCCTGGCCTTGGCTGTGGGTTCTCGTTAGAGGCTCGTTCTGCATGGTCAGCACTTGTATTTCGCTCTGGGAGGGTTTTCATTTGCGAGGCTCCTGCCTGGGGACTCTTGCTTGCGGCCTACTTGGGCCTAGTTTCTGGGTGACGGTACATAATCCACAGTATGGAGGTCACAGGGCGACAGAGTGTCACAAGCAGCGTTAGATATACATGGTGGTGTCCTCATAGGGATGGGTGGCGAGAAAAGCATCAGCAAGCATGTACATGAGCTCTTCAGGCATCTTGTGTTTCTACGGTGCTGTAGAAGGCCTATGTGAAAAATAACAACGATGCATGTCTGTGGGTGTGACGGTCTGCTGCGTCTTAGCACTGAGTATGTTCTTCGTGTGGGTTGGTGTGTGAGTGACCAGTGTACATGGTGGCACGTGTGTTCTTGTCTGTTGGCTATGTCGTCATGGCATCTCTAACGATGTGAATACTCATGGCTGTTATTTTAGTCGAGCTGATCCATGTCGCAGGCGTTGGTTTGAGCATGGCGTGCTGGTGGGCATAGTCCTCGTATGTGTAGGTTTTTGAACCAGGGTACTTTGTCATCTGGTAAGTAGATGAACTCCCCTCATGGGGGGTGTCTGGGCCGTGATCCCCTAGACCATGGTCTGGATGAGATTGGGGGGAGGGTGTTATCCCATTCTCCCACTTCAGCGGGGCTACACAGTAACCACTTTTACTACTGTTCGGGAGCTCTCTCTTTATTGCAGACCTGGGAATGCCAAGTGTACGAAATTCGGTGTGCGAGTGTCGTGATCACAGTGCTTGCGATGTACCAAGTTTGGAGAGTCTCCTTGAAACAGCGGCGGTGTCAGAGCAAAGGTCCAGCTCAAGCTTGTCAGTTCACTGGTTGGCCCAGGGACACTTCCGAGTAGGCTTAGTTGCAGGGTTTGATGAGGGTGCAGAGAATAGTTGGTCCCACTATTCCAATGGGTCGAAGCGTCTTCGCAGACATTCTAGTTTGATCAGATACAACAGGGGTCTAACGGAACAACAGCAGGCTCAGGGTGCCAAACCTTCCACCGGGTCACCAGCGGTTCTTTGACTCGGCTTCTTAGTTTCAGGATACTTGGGTCCTATCCTAGGTTCAGTGAGGACTCAAGAGATCGACCTGGTGTCAGTGTTTGGGGTCTTTCTCTTATCCAGATTCTCCTTTGCGCCAAAACGAAGAGGACTTAATGGGAGATTTGCTCACATACAGGCACACCAGACGTGGACCAATCACGGACCACAGTGGTCCCAGTCATTCACAGCACACCAGACTCTCTGGCACCCAAGATGTGTATTGGAATCAGACTGTCCAGCCCACATCCTGGAAGCACACACACAAGGCATGCAGAAGCCCGCGAAAGCTTGGCGTTTCGCAAGAGAATGCATGCCCAAATAAGGACTGGCCTGGGTCAGCTCGACCTGGGGAAGGCAAAGGGGCAAGATGGCCAAAGGACAGGACAAGGAACCTCGTGGCATGGTCATTTTGGAGCCAGGCCACCTTCCTGTGCCAACCGCTGTAAACAGGGTTTGCATGGAAAGAAAGAGTTAAAAATACACGAAAATATAAGCTGCCACCATTAAGGGAGTCCTTTGGAAATGAAAGGAAGAACCAAGAGCACTGTACTGTATGGTACATTGTACACTTATAACATGTTGCAGAAATGTTGCAACATTGGAAAGGACTAAGGGAAACAAAGACTCCCAGTACTGACTGTCTTTAAGGGCATGTCAGTTTCCCCATAATAATGTGAGCAAAGGCCTAGTTGAGTATAGCTGAAGGCTGTGCTTCACTGGCAAAGTCAGACCATGGTGTTTAAATGCAGTAAAAGGTTGGGGGTACACAACTGGAGGGAAAACTTCACATAAATGGGAATCTTTCCTAACACCTATTCTCCCTCAGCTGGTCTTTCAACCGTGCACCGTCGCAACAGTGCTTGCTGGGCTCTGGTCTGCCCCAACTGCCAGGCAAGATCGCTGGCAATTCTAACTGTGCCTCACCCTGGGCCAAGAATATCTAACAGTCTTTCTGCCAGGTGGACGCCTGTCTCCCTCTCCCGTGTTCGCTCAGCACTAATGCACTCCCATCTATCCTCTCTATGCACCAGTTCTCTAGCCCTGCCAACGGTGCAGCAGGTGTGGCGTGCCATATGCTGCTATGTTCCAGGCCACCACCCGCCCACAGCCCGCAGGCAAGTGTGGTCCAGCCCATGCCCCAGTATGGGCTTACCTCCGTTCCCTACCAGGCCCCGCCTATGCTGCTGCTTTAGGCATGAATGTTCTGTGATGCTGCTGCCCAATCTACTCCTTCACCGGGGCCCCACAGCCCTATGATGATGTATTTTTCCCCAGCCCGCTGGTTCCCAGGCAGCAATGTCGGGGCTCCGCTCCTCCAACCCACTTATGCAAAGGCTCCTCTTACACAGGTGTTCCCTGCAGGCACACTGCACGGCATCTTTGCTGGACGGTCACCGCCCACTTCAGCAGTTTCCGGCACACCAGGGTCAGGCCGCATGAATTCCCGAGGCACTCCACCCGCCACATTGCGGGAGACACCTGTTGGCTCCCTCTGCTGACAGCGTTACAGATGCATACAGCAGAGGAGCCACTCCAGGCCACAGCACCGCTCCGGACCACCGCCATTCCCTCCAAGCATCACCCAAACCCCATGTGGCATGGACCGCAGGGGAACCAAAGTCCTCAGGTCTGTGCAGGGTGAGCAACCACCACCTTGTGTCCCGCCGCCAAGCTTAATTCGCCTGGCTCCCAGCAGCCTCTTGTGTATGCAACATCTCTGGCTCTCCCAGGCACCTCTCGTTGTTCTCGTCCGGCCGCCTGGCTCTCCCCCTTTCAGTTTTCTCGGGACTCTCAGTCGCCATCTTGGGAGCTCCGCTGCTCACACTGCCAGATTGAATTCACCGTACCTACAGCCTCCGCTCGCCTTCTCGCTCCTCCAGCCAAGTCCTTCTCACTGCTCCCACGTTCTGTCGCACTCTAGGAGGCAATTTGCTTTGATTTACTGGCTGATATAGCAATCACTTATAGGATCCTGTGGGATCTCTGAAAGAAGGCAGCTTCACTGAATGGCTGCTGCAGACTCCACCGACTTGGTAGTATTAAGTTCTTGTTTCAATTGAACATTTTGTCAGCCAGAAGTTTGAAAAGCCATTCCTTTTACCATACTTGAATCACTATTCTAAAAAGACATTTGCTTTGCCATTATGAAAAGTAGTAAAGACTTTTCATTGCTTTATCTGAATCAGCATTTTGAAAAGAATATTTGTTTAGTCATCCCGAAGAAAGTATTAGGTGAAATGAAAGAGACATTTGCAATTTATTTATTTAAAATTTTTGAAATGCGCTACACGCCCGTAGGCCTCAGAGCACACACAGGACACAGAATAAAACAGACAACAAACAAAATGATAGGTACAGAAAGTTATATAGAACAAACACATTAGTCTGGGTTAAGGTTAAACAAGAAGGCCTTGGTGAGTTTCTTAAACTCTACCAGGGAGTTTGCCTGTTTGAAATCCGACGGAAGCTTGTTCCAGGCAGTGGGGGCTTGAACATCAAACGGTTCCACCAAAGCTCATAAGCTTGAACATCAGTTGAACCAGTTTGAGTGGTTCAACGGATCATAAACAACGGTCTGGTGGAAGAGAATTCAGGCGATCTGCCAGATATTGCCGGGCATCACCTTTACAACACTTGGAGGTAAGAGATAGTAGTTTGTGTGTGACACAATGTTTTATCGGAAGCCAGTGGAGTTCCCTCCTGGCTTCCGTGACATGATCTCTCCTAGACGGGCCATGAACGGCACAAACAGTACCATTCTGTGTAACTTGAAGTGCCCCAATATTAACTTTCAAGTTACCTAGTAGGAGACTACTACAATAGTCTATTGGTAACAGTAGGGACAGCCCAGGGTCGGGCAGGGCTAGAGAAACATTGTATACAAGCGGTTTGTCCTGTCCTCAAAACATTGTTAATGCAATAAATTCTTGCAATGATTATTTAAACCTTCAAAAGCATCAGCAAAACAACTAACAGGTTTGTGTCACTGGCAAAAGAACAATCCAACCACTGAGATTTAGTTACAGCTGCCTTTTTTAATTTGGCTAAACATGTAGATTTCATGTATTTTTAGGTAAAGCAGGATAGCTTTTTGTGACAAAGTGCTCAGACAGTATGTGAAAACAAATCTGTAGAGAATACATACAACCAATGGCAAAATATGTACCCACAAAAGCACGATTTGGCTCATTATTTCTTCATATTAGTCCATTCATGTGCAATCATTGCAAGATCATTGGGTACTGTTTGCATAATACAGCCATTCCAACTGGTGTTATTAAATGCAACATTTTGTACAAGAATGAGTAAAACATTGTGTATAAAGAATGCATATGTTACACGTTGATACACAGAAGACCCCTGATATGTTTTGCGTGGAGGTGTCACCACAGTCACTAAGACCAAGCTGAGTGAGTTTGGATTTGTTAGTCTAGAGGTAGGGTGACAAGTTTGCAGGAGTCTAGTGTATTGGTCCACTATGTGTGGAGATAAGACCTTAAAAGATTGGGTCTACTAAAGCCTGGCGTTGGAGGGATGACCAAGAAACTAGTCTAGGCACACGTTTATCAAAGACATGGCTTATAGGGATATGTTTTTTTGTGAAATATAGGGGCGCATGTAGTTCAACAGTTTAGTGACATAACCACATGAAGTCCGAACATGGGCAACGTGAGGCTTCATATAAAGTTCACAGTTCTAAATGACACCCAAGGTCTTAACCTTCTTGGCAACTTTAATTGTATTCCCTGCAATAAAAAAACAGTTATAATCTGGCCCAGGTATTTTGATTTTTTGTCCTGACGCAGTAATCAGAAGCTTGGTTTTCTCAGCATTCAAAACCTGGAAATTTGTAGTCATCCTTTCATGAATGGACTCATACATTGAATTGATCGCATCCACATCCTGCCTATAACATGCAGATAGATCCAACATGACATGGTGTCATCTGCATAATTAGTGTCCTGGACTCCCAGGCCGTCTAGAAGGGCAAGGAGGGGCATAATATAGATATTGAACAATGTGGGGGATAGTCAAGATCCCTGAGGAACCTCACAGGTAACCAATGTAGGATCTGAACTCGCATTGTCCAAAGCTACCCTAGCATTCCTAGGTTTGAGGAAAGACGAAATCCATTGGGAATCTGACCTGAACAATATGTCTGCTTGCCTTACCTAGCCACTTGCATGTAATGGTCAATTAATTTGAAGGCGGCAGAAAGGTTGAGCGGCATAAGGAGGGCAGGCTGGCCTTTATCTATGATGCTGGCAAGAATGGATTTCAATTCCAATATCGCAGTCTCCGTACCATGCCTGGATCTGAAACCCGACTATCAGGAATTAAGTATATTCTATAAATTCCTGAAGCTGTTCATAAGTGACACGGTCCTGAATCTTAAGTAAAACAGGGATTGTAAGTGACATCGAAAGTGTTTGGTCTGTTAGGCTGCCGTGCTGCCCATTCTTCCTTTACTCATTTAGCCTGCCCATTTTGCACTACTAGTCGGAAAGAAGTTGTTTTTCTGCTTCGTAACATGGACTCTGCCGGAACGTTACAAAGTCAATGGTATTGGTGCCTATTACCGTCACTCACTCGCTCCCCCGCTCAGCCACACCCATCTTGCACCCGGAACTAGCTTCAAATAAGCGGTGAACGCACATCGCGCAGCATCCTAAGTGACATCGAAAGTATTTGGGCTGTCTTGCTGCCCGTTCTTCCTTTCCTCATTTCACCTGCCCATTTTGCACTACTAGTCGGCAAGAAGAAGTTTTTCTGCTTTGTAACGTGGACTCTGCCGGGATGTTACAAAATCAATGGTATTGGTGCCCCCGTCACTCACTCGCTCCCCCTCTCAGCCACGCCCATCTTGCACCCGGAACTAGCTTCAAATAACCGATGAATGCGCCTCGCGTGCGCATCGTAAGTGGCATCGAAAGTGTTTGGGCTGCCGTGCTGCCTGTTCTTCCTTCCCTTATTTTGCCTGCTCATTTTGCACTACTAGTCGGCAAGAAGAAGTTTTTCTGCTTCGTAACGTGGACTCTGCCGGAATGTTACAAAATCAATGGTATTGGTGCCTATTACCGTCACTCGCTCGCTCCCCCGCTCAGCCACGCCCATCTTGCACCCGGAACTAGCTTCAAATAACCGATGAATGCGCATCGCAAGTGTCATTGAAAGTGTATGGGCTGTTGGGCTGTTTGGGTGAGGGGTGAGCAGTGAGTCAATTTCTATTCTCTTTTATTTTTTTGTATGCTTTTCTAATTGAACTCTGGTTAAATTCGCTTAGTAAGGAAGCCAAGAACTTAAATCACCAACTTTCTCTTTGTAGAAATGTGTGTTTATCCACAAAGTCATGGCTTCAGGGCTACATACAGCCATCTCACTGAAATGACGGCTTCCAATATATTACATGTTGACGCCCTAATTTGCTCCGGAAATGCAGCATACCCTGAATTTATTGCCAGGGTTACTGCCCCCAACCCAAATAGAGATTTGTGTAGTGGTCCTTCTGCTGACCAAAATCTATCACCTAAATTTCATAAATAATTCTGTTAATCTGTGCCAATAGGAACCCCCGTGAACACAGAAAAACGGTCTGAGATTGAGACGATGTTTAATCTTAATCACCCTGAAAAGGAGGTGTTACTCTCGGTGGTGCTTACAGCATCTATCCAAACCATAATTCACAACAAGGGTGAGAATTATTCACCAGAAGTAGATTCTGCAGCAATTATGGAACTAAATGAGCAAATCAGTGACTCTATTAGTGTATTAACTCCTTTAGTTCATCGCAATGTCCATTATGAACCCCCATCTTTTACACCATTCAAGGGGGCCGCTTTGCAGAATGAGTTTCTATACAATAATATGGACCCCAAACTCATATGTCCGACAAATAAGACTCAGGATATGAGGTGGGATATCTCTCAAGTTCCTCTTGAAGAAAGTGTGAGCAATCTCTCACCTACAAGGAACCTACATCTGGATATGCAGCAAGTAAATGGGGAAGGAGACACAACTCAAAATTCTAATCCACCTAGTCCTTATTCCTTCCCAGTGATAATTAGAATCCTGGATCTACTTGATAAAGGACATGACTTTACGCATTTAAAGTTAAGGGAATTAAAAGCAATGTCCAATGATTTACTCCAAAAATTCAACCGGCTGGAAGGCTTTGTGATGGCAAAAGAAGCCCCAACCCTAGCTACTTGTCACCATGATTGTATGATTAATCCATCTGGGACAATTAATGAAAAAAAAACCTTCAGATAACACAGACGAAATGCACTCAAACGCTGCTACTAGAGGGTGAGATGGTGGGGAATAGCGCAACTCCTAATATCATGCCACTTGAAAGTTTGCAAAAGGATATTGATGCCATAAGAAGTGACATCAGAGAAATTAAAATCAGTCTGATCCCAGGATTAGTTGTTACTGTAGCACCTACGCAAAATATGGAGTAGGTGACTCCCGATAGTCCCTCTGCGTTGGTAAAAATAATAGAACAAACCAACCTCGAAGATCTCAAATTTGAATTAAAAGAAAATAAAGGCTTTCCATCCCATAGGTAAAAAAAAAACTACATCTTAAAGCTGTTAAATGAGCTGAGAAAGGTAGGAGAGAGGCAAAGTCCCTAGGAAAGGAGCTGATTCCACAAGAAGGAGAAGAGAAGCCTCTGAATCCAAGGACAATCAACAGGGATCATGGACAGATTAATCCTCCAATACCTTTACATGACGACAATATAATTGATGTCGCGCAGCTATCGGAAGAAAGCTGTGCGCTTCTCCTACCCTGATGTCCTGTATTGATACTGGAAACTGCTCCCCTCTTTGTTAACAACAAGGGGAAGAAATGCAAACAAAGTGTAGCATTAAAGCCAACAATTCACCCTGATAATATGGGGAATGGGATACCCAAAGAGGTTTTGATTGGGCCCATTCTTCCATACTCAAATGTGAATTGTAAACCCCAAAACAGAATGTTGAATTACTTTCCCAGGGTGGGTGAGAAGTATAAGAGCATACAGAATACTACTGAGAATCTGACATCCAGTAAGGTGACTTTATTGGGAGATAAATTAAAGGCCCCCTCGTTGGAGATCAAGACAAAGGTAAAGGCCACTCAAATATTCAACCAGGCAAATGGAAATTCCAATATTGGTGTTTCTTATGCTGAAATTTGCAATCTTCCACAGGGAAAGCAATCTCAAATACATCCATCCATTAAAAATGATTATGTCATAAATAGTGGTTCGGGTAAATGTAGACATATACCTGTAGCAGATGAACTCAAGTCTATTTTAGATATGAAGAGTCCTCCAACAGATCTCAGTGCTATTAATGAGTCTAGATCATGCCCCTCAATCGCATCAGTAATGTTTCAGACTTCATTCGTGCAAGATCTGCTTAGAATACCCTTAGGTCCCACTGCGAATTCCAACCCTTTATCGATCTTAAAGACTGATCATGTAAGCTTTGAGCAACCCCCTAATATTGAGGTGGGAGGTTTTTTATCCCAAGTACAACCATTTAGAAATGAAGTAAATGTATGTGGTGGGAAATGGTGTACATTGGAACAAAATGTTATCCCAACTACAAATAGTTGTTGTCCCCCTTTTATTAAACTGAATGGGGTAGGGAAATCTGTTGAATTATCTGCTGCAATGCCACGGGTGGAACTGTTGGTTTATCCCAAAGGCCTTGTTGGGGGTTCATCTACGAACGTTATGGCTCCTCTGGTTACCACTAAGGACCCAAACCAACAGGCGGCACTTGCTCCAAATACTCAAGTGGAATCACAGAATACACTCCAGGAGTTTGATATAATTGGTCTTGAGGGCATTCCGAGGTCTTACGAGGTCAAATGAATAATCAGAGATATTTTATGGACTTAATTGCTCACATTCCTACATTGCGAATTCTTAAGAGTAACGACTTTGATAGGATTGCCTTAGCACAAGAAAATAATTATTGTATGTTATGTAACTAATGCGAATGTTCTAAAACATATCTGGAGCTTTAGAGCTGACCTAAACGAGATGGGCTTTTCCCTCCATACCTTTAAAGGTGAAACTGAAGCACATGAGTTTCTCTATAAACCTTTAAAAAAGGTCAAACATTCCTTAAATCGTCCAATAGGTGGTTCAGGTGAAGAAGAAAAATGTATAACTGATCTATTAGCCATCGCAGCGGGTAACCAGGAATTGGCTTGGGTGGAACGGCTACTGCGTTCAATTTCCAATATGAAATCTGTAAAAACCTCAGCCTAGCATGAGATCAAATTGGGCTTATTTCATGGAACTCTTTTGGGCATCTGATGCTTCATAGGTGGTGGGCAGCTAACTCTTCCAATTTGAAATGTGATATCATTTTATTACAGGAAACTATGAGTGTACAGATGGTAACGCTTGAAGGATTTAATACTTATTGTTGTCCTGCAAGTAGGGGCTCAGAAGGTCGTCCAATGGGTGGACTTGTAATAGCTATCGTCAATCATGTGAAATGCAAATCTAACATTGTATATATATCATCAAATGTGTTGGCAGTTTCAATTAAGATGGTGTCAGAATCGGAAACTACTACCCCTGAAAGCTCCTCACCTGACTCCTTAGAGGAATCCTCCTGGGTAGATGTCTTTGGTCTTCTTCTCCCCTCCTTCTTGATCTCCTGCGGGTCTTCGTCCGTCTTGGTGCTCTTCCTTCCCTTTTTGTCCTTCTTGCGCTCGTAGAGATAGGGACGAGCTCTGCTTGAGGCCATCCTGACAGTGGTAGGAACAAGCTGTCAGGTGGACCCAAGGGAGCCAGTCCTGTAACGCCAGGGAAAAAGCCAGTGACGGCAGAAAAAACCCTGTTAGATGGCGAGTCTTTGCTGGCAGGGAGTGTGTCGGAAGTGGAGGCGGCCGGTGAATGGTATACAGTAACAGTACTTGAATCCAAGTATTACCGGACGAGGTAGGCTGATGTCGAAAAGGATTGGAAGAGAGTCCACTGCGATCCAAGGAAGGCAAAAGCGGAGGCTGCACACGAGCAGTCAGGAGGAAAGGTAAGGCTATAATGCAGGTAAGAGTGAGAGAGGGAGAGAGAGAGAGCTGGTACAGGAGAGCGGGAGAGAGTGGAGAATGAGAGAGCGAACAGAAGTGGGAGCGAGCAAGGAGGGGAGAGAGAGAGAGATAGTAAGGTAGAGCGAGCGGGAGCAAAAGCGGGTGAACAAGAGTAAAGAATCTAGCGAAAGCGAGAGAGAGAGCAAGCGGGAGCGAAAGCGGATGAACAAGAGTAAGGAATCAAGCGCCAGGGAGAGAGAGAGCAAGCGGGAGCGAAAGCGGATGAACAGGAGTAAGGAATCAAGCGCCAGGGAGAGAGAGAGAGCAAGCCGGAGAGAAACAGCGAAGGGGCGCGAAGGATAGCTTTACAGTACGGAACCCCGTACAAAAGGAAAGAGCCGAGAAACAGGGAAAGCCGAAGCGGGCTGAGTAATAGGTAGAAAAGTATCAAAGGACCAAGCTCAAGGAGCGGCACTGCAGGCGAAGTTAGCAAAAGGCTGACAATGCGTGTTGCAACGCATGGCGTTGTGGGCGTGGCTACCTTTTAAAGGAAAAGGACCAAAAAGACTAGAACGGTAAGGACAGCAAGGTGCCTAAGTAAGCCTCTATCTTTTCCACAGTGTCCAGGGTCGCGTTGTGACAGTATGCCCCCTTCTGATCTGGGGTTCCCCGGGCTTACCCGAATGAAGGCGGTGAAAAAGACGTAACAAGCGAAGGGCATGGATGTGGCTTCTGGATTCCCAGGTACGCTCTGCAGTGGAGTACCCCTTCCAATGTACCAGGTACTGAACTGTACCATGTCTGTAGCGAGAATCCACCAACCTCTCCACCTCATATTCCTCAGGATCTGGATTATCGGGAATTGATGAGCGTGGCACTGTCCGACCATGCGGATCTGATAGATAGGCCTTGAGAAGGGACGAGTGGAACACAGGATGGATGCGCTTCATACTGTGAGGAAGTTTCAGGCGAAAGGCCACCGGATTGATCTGTGCGGAAATGGGGAAAGGCCCAATGAATCTGGCAGAAAACTTCCCTGGGTGTAACCAGCGTGGCAATAATTTAGTGGACAACCAAACTTTAGTGCCAACAGTCCATTTGGGGTTTTGAGATCTCTTCCTGTCAGTGTACTTCTTTTGGAGCTCCCTGCTAGTCTCCAAGTTCTTCTTAGCCTCCCCTTGTATACGTCTTAGTTCACTAAGCCTTTGGTCAACCGCAGGGACAGCAGTCGATGGTATTC
Organism: Ambystoma mexicanum; assembly: GCF_040938575.1. Taxonomy (NCBI): domain Eukaryota; kingdom Metazoa; phylum Chordata; class Amphibia; order Caudata; family Ambystomatidae; genus Ambystoma; species Ambystoma mexicanum. The sequence continues at coordinate 514,407,464 of NC_090925.1, forward strand.
CGACCAAGGGGATATGCATGGGATGAAAGCCATAGGAGAAAAAGAATGGACTGGTTCCTAGGGAAGAGTGTACTGTATTATTGTAGGCGAATTCCGCCGTGGAGAGAAAAGACTTCCAACTCTCCTGTTCTTGACCACAGAAACAACAAAGGTACTGTTCTAAAGTGGAGTTCAGACGCTCAGTTTTCCGTTGCTTTGGGGGTGATAACCAGAAGAGAGAGCTCTAATGATTCCGAGAGTCTTGCACAGTGTAGACCAGAAACGAGAAGCGAATTGAGAGCCTCTGTCGGAAACAATAGTTTGGGGTAGACCGTGAAGCCTAACCACATCTCTCAGAAAAACCTCAGCTAATTCTGGAGCCGATGGTAGGCCAGGTAGAGGAGAAAAGTGTGCCATTTTACTCAGGGAATCTACGGTAACCATGATGGCGGTAGAACCCATAGAGAGAGGAAGATCCACAATAAAATCAGTAGAAATGTGTTCCCAAGGACGTGCTGGCAAAGGTCCTTGTTGAAGGAGACCCAAAGGGCGATGCGTAGAGGGCTTACTGGAGGTGCAAATAGGACATGCGGCTACATAAGCCTTTACATCCTTGGCTAAAGTGGGCCACCAGAAATACCTTGATACCAAATTGGTCGTGGCTCTTTGCCCCTTGTGGCCAGCAGAAGGTAGATCGTGACACCAAGACATTGCTTGAATTTGAAGCTCTTTAGACAGAAGGAACAGGGTGTCCTTGTAGAAATACACTGTCCCTCTTTTCTCCAATGAAGACAGACGGTCGTTGGGTATCTGGGTAGAACTAGTTGTACGTTCAACCTCTTGTAGAAATGAATTGACCGCCCCTAATATCCTTTTCCCCGAAAGAATCTCTTCAGGTTTGTGTCCATCAACTGGGCATTCTTCTCCTAGGCTCCGGGATAAGGCATCAGCCAACACGTTCTCCTTCCCTGGAAGATACGTGATGTCAAAGTCAAATTGGGAGAAGAAATAGGCCCACCGGGCATGTCTGGAATTGCGACACTCCATTTGTTGGAGTACCTTAAGGTTTCTATGATCCGTTCTCACCAGAAATGGATGGGCAGCCCCCTGTAACAGATGTCTCCACTCGACACAAGCCTGGCGGATGGCCAACAATTCCCGTTCTAATACCGAGTAGTTTCTTTCACTCGGGGTGAGTGTCCGATACCATCCTTACCAGACTGTAATAAGGCTACTCCTATGGCACCTCCAGAGGCGTCCGTTTCAACCACAAAAGGAAGGGACTGATTGGGTTGAATGAGGATGGGCGCAGTGGTGAAGGCTTCTTTGAGTACCTGGAAAGCTTGTTCTGCCTTCGAGTCCCATACAAATTCTTGACCCTTCTTTAGTAGATTGGTAATGGGTAGCACGATCTCCAAAAAAGTTGGGATAAAGCGTCTGTAAAAATTCGAGAGACCCAAGAACCTTTGTATATCCTTAGGGCTGCTGGGAGTGGGCCATAGAAGTACCGCCTTCACCTTCTCGGGATCCATCTGAACTCCTTCTTTGGAGAGAATAAAGCCTAGGTAGGGAACAGATGAGGATTCGAAGATGCACTTTTCTGGCTTTAACAATAGATGATTCTCTTGTAGTCTTCTTAACACCTGCTCAACCTGCTCTGCTTCGGCCGGAGAAGAAGAGAAGACAAGAATGTCGTCAAGATAGACTACTACAAAAGAGTATAGCAGGTCTGAGAATATCTTGTCCACAAACCGTTGGAAAACCGCCGGGGCGTTTACCAGTCCGAAGGGCATCACTCGATATTCAGTGTCCCAGAGGAGTTCTGAAGGCGGTTTTCCACTCATCTCCCTCCTTGATTCTCAACAAATGATAGGCACCTCGAAGGTCGAGTTTGGTGAAAACGTTAGCCCCTTCAACTGCTTCCAGTATTTCCTTTATAAGAGGTATGGGATATCTGTCTCTTATAGTCATACAGTTAAAACCTCGATAATCAATACACGGTCTCAATTCGGAGGTCCCTTTCTTGGGTACAAAGAACATAGATGCTCCGGCAGAGGAGCGTGACTCTCTGATGAGACCGTTCTGAAGGTTTGCGTCCAGATATTCCTTAAGGGCCCTTCTTTCTGGGAGAGACATGGGATACATTCGGCCGAAAGGAACGAAAGCACCTGGTTTTAACTCAATGGAGCAGTCTTCAGGCCGATGAGGAGGTAAAGAGCGTGGTAGTTCGTCTTCAAAAAGTTCGGCGTATTGTTGGTAGCAGAGCGGCACCATCTGCACCACTGAGGCGGACTTAGGAGTAGGGATTCCCTTACCAGGAACCGGATTGGTCTGGAGAAGGCTATAGAAGATGATAACAGATTGTTGGTGTTCGCCATTCATCTCACTTTCGAGCCCAATCCCACCGTTGAGGTCTTGGCTATGTTGGACTGTGGTGCTGCGGGTAATTTCATCGATGTCCAGTGGGCTCAAGATCAGGGGGTGCCTTTTCTACAAAAGAGCTGTTCCTTACCCATAGAAGGAGCGGATGGAACTCCACTCTCCTCTGGGCCCATTGTACAAGAAACCATACCCGCTACTATGCTTCTTTTTCAACACCAAGAACAGATTGTTTTTGATGTGATAAGAGCCGCACACTTCCCAATAATACTGGGTATACCATGGCTACGTAAGCATAATCCTACTATAGACTGGTCAGCCAACACTATATGCTTTTCATCTTCTATAGCCTTCTGACAAGTAAGGTTGCAGGGATTGATCGTCTCTGCCCGGTTCTTATCCCTGCTCAAGACCGAGGAGAAGCGTTTCCCGAACGTCTTGGAGGTACTTCGGGTCAGTTCCGGAGCAAATGCTTAGAAGATCCACAGTACATGCAGAGACCCAGATCTCTACGTCTCTTTCTCTCCTCTGGAGTCAGGGGGCCTCTAGTAGTTCCGATCTGCATCGGTTCTTCAGTCTGGCTCCGATTAGGAAGAGGAACAGGAGTAGTACTGGCAGAAGGAAGGTTTCGGAACCTCCTCCTTTCTTGTCTTCGCTCTTGAAGTCGGTATTCCAGCTGAAGAGTCAGTCACTAGTTCTTGGAAGAAGGTCGGACGAGCCACTCTGGCTAGCTCGTCTTCGAGATCGTCATGGAGTCCCCGGCGAAAGAGGGTTTGTTGAGCAGAGTCAGGCCATCCTGCATCCTTTGCCAGTCTGATGAAAGCAGAAGCAAAAGTTTGAACATCTTGATTCCCTTGACGAATGTCCAAGAGGGCTTCATAAGAGGAAAATTGAACCTCAGGTCTGTCGAATCTGGCTCTCATCTGTTGGGTAAACAGGGAATAATCGTTGACTGCTGGATCGGATTGGGATATCAACGGGGTGGCCCAAGCCAAGGCGTTTCCGACGAGATTAGCAACAAGGAAACCAACCTTGGACCTGTCTAGTTCGTAGGCCTTCGGTCTAAAAGTGAAATAGACCATGCAAGCATCCAGGAATTCCTTCAAATGCTTTGGATTGCCATCATATTTTCCAAAAGAGAATGACTGTGGAGGCAAGTCGCCCCGAGTATCATCTCGTACTGCGATCTGTTGTCGTAGACTGACATTTTCGGTTCGGAGATTCTGTACTTCAGTCTGAAGGCCTTGGATAGCAGCTACCATCTCCTGGATCTGTTCTAGGGAGGCCATGTTGACTTGTGGGCTTTGCAAACTGTCAGAATCGGAAACTACCACCCCAAAAGCTCCTCACCTGACTCCTTAGAGAAATCCTCCTGGGTAGATGTCTTTGGTCTTCTTCTCCCCTCCTTCTTGATCTCCTGCGGGTCTTCGTCCGTCTTGGTGCTCTTCCTTCCCTTTTTGTCCTTCTTGCGCTCGTAGAGATAGGGATGAGCTCCGCTTGAGGCCACCCTGACAGTGGTAGGAACAAGCTGTCAGGTGGACCCAGGGGAGCCAGTCCTGTAAAGCCAGGGAAAAAGCCAGTGACGGCAGAAAAAACCCTGTTAGATGGCGAGTCCTTGCTGGCAGGAAGTGTGTCGGAAGTGGAGGAGGCCGGTGAATGGTATACAGTAACAGTACTTGAATCCAAGTATTACTGGACGAGGTAGGCTGATGTCGAAAAGGATTGGAAGAGAGTCCACTGCGATCCAAGGAAGGCAAAAGCGGAGGCTGCACACGAGCAGTCAGGAGGGAAGGTAAGGCTATAATGCAGGTAAGAGTGAGAGAGGGAGAGAGAGAGAGAGCTGGTACAGGAGAGCGAGAGAGAGTGGAGAATGAGAGAGCGAACAGAAGCGGGAGCGAGCAAGGAGGGAGAGAGAGAGAGAGATAGTAAGGGAGAGTGAGTGGGAGCAAAAGCGGGTGAACAAGAGTAAGGAATCAAGCGCCAGGGAGAGAGAGAGCAAGTGGGAGCGAAAGCGGATGAACAGGAGTAAGGAATCAAGTGCCAGGGAGAGAGAGAGAGCAAGCCAGAGAGAAACAGCGAAGGGGCGCGAAGGATAGCTTTACAGTACGGAACCCCGTACAAAAGGAAAGAGCCGAGAAACGGGGAAAGCCGAAGCGGGCTGAGTACTAGGTAGAAAAGTATCAAAGGACCAAGCTCAAGGAGCGGCACTGCAGGCGAAGTTAGCGAAAGGCTGATAATGCGAGTTGCAACGCACAGCGTTGTGGGCGTGGCTACCTTTTAAAGGAAAAGGACCAAAAAGACTAGAACGGTAAGGACCGTAAGGTGCCTAAGTAAGCCTCCATCTTTTCCACAGTGTCCAGGGTCGCGTTGTGACAGATGGCCAATTATTTGGAAGAGACGATTATAGTCATCACAATATATTGGAACCCATTGAAAGTTTTTTTGGAGGCCATGTTTGATGACTTAGATCAATATCTAGAGAATATCTTGATCCTAATGCCTATGTGTAAAATTCTTATTGGCGGTGATTTCAATGCAATGTGTTTAGTAGGGTCTGGAGAATTGAGTTGTAATTTAGCAGGAAGTAAGAGAACAGCTTCGAATAGAGGAAAAAAGTGGATTTCATATTTTGAAAGTTGGGATATCTCTTTTGTAACATGGGCAGAAGTCTCACCTAAATTTACATGGAGTCATGGGGATTGAAGATCAATGATTGATTTTTTTGCAGTGTTGAAAACCCCGATGCATGCACTTGACCCTGTTCTAATTCATCCGATAACGATTGGTAACCACACCCCTATTCAGCTACAATTGGATATCTCTTTTGCCTGCCATAAAGTTAACACATTACTCCCATTGATTGAAACTGAGCGACCTTTCATATCGATAAGATGGAACCCATTTTTATGCTTATAAATAACGGAGTTAGTGAGAAATGATTTAATTAAATTCTTAAAAATGGCTTCTATCTATGAAGACGAAAATAAGATCAATGAGATTGTCGCTCATGGAATAAAAAACAACCGAGAACAATGGACCCTCAAACCAACTGCTCTAGCTCTGCACTTTGATCCTGAGATACATCTGTTAAAACATAATAAAAACAAAGATCTTCGTCTCATTCAAAAGCACACTAGCGATTCTGGGCAGTATGCTAGCTTAAAAAAACATATCCTTCAGAGATATAAAAATAAATTGGTTTTCTTGCGCATTACTAAAGAGAATAATCTCAATTACGAGCTCATAGCAAACATGATACGAAGTCAGTATGGACCATAATACGTAGAACTTCAGATATTAAGTTAACAAATAGTGACAATATTATATCTGCACAAACTTGGAACAAATTTATATCTGAAAAATGTGCTCTTCCGCTCTGATTTTGAACTTGTGGAACAGTGTCTCAACGTAAATTGGGAGTGGGAATGCTTCCCTTGCTCTGAATTTGACATCTCCTGGGTTATAAAGAAGCTAGAAGCTTTCCCACTCTAAAGCACCTGGTCCGGACGAGATTCCCCCGTGTGTACATAAGGCAGATCCTGGCTTATGGGCTCGCATTCTGCAGATTGGGATAGAGAACACCCCCGAGCAATGGGAAACATCAATAATTGTCCCCATATTTAAAAAAGGTAACCGTAGCAATCCTAGGAATTATCGGCCAATATCATTAATCGATACTAGTGCAAAAATATTTGCGTCCCTAGTGTTGCATGAACTTGAAAATTATATATCACAGAAGAACATCTTATCCAAAGCACAGATTGGTTTTAGTGAAAATATGGGGACAACATTGAATGCAACTTTGATGTCACACATTCTGGCAAATACAAAAAAAAGGGGGGCGTCTCCTGTCTATATCGCAAGTATCGATTTGACTGCAGCGTTTGATAACATGGTGAGGGAGCTACTTTGGAAAAAAATGGTTAAACTTGGCATCCAAGCAGGACTAATATACTGGATCATGAGATTATACTCTTCCACAGCCTACAGGGTGAGAATTAATAAAGAGGGAGCAACGACTGAGCCTTTTAAAACATTGCTAGGTTTAAAACAAGGATGTAACCTAGCGGCTACTCTTTTAATTTAAACCTGTGTGATGTGGAGAGCATCTGGAGTGCGATGGGTAGGTAGCCTGTAAGAATGGGCAGTCTCACAATCCAGTGGCTGGCCTTCGCTGATGATCTAATCATCATTGATTCTACGCCAGCGGGCCTGCAAGCCAAGTTGCATGTCTTTGAGAACTATGCCCATGAGATCAATCTTGCGCCTAACGCAGCAAAAACAAGTATATTGGTCCTCCATGCAGGAAAGAAGTTAAAGACATTTAAATGGAAATTGGGTGACTTGGAAGTGCAGCAGCCATCAGAGATATGCTATCTAGGGTATCAACTTAGTAGCAACTCTTCAGTTAGTCTTTGGAAAGAAAGATTGAATCAAAAAGCATGGCCTCTTGCAAGCTAAATGAAAATCATCTTTGTTGTTTCTCCCTAAAGAAAATAATTTAAAAAACAGGGACATTTGTTATGGGACAATAGTGTTTTGCTATGGTGGGATCCAGGCTACTCTTTTTCAAGAGAGGAGCGATCCAGGCCTTCATGAGAACCATCGGTACATCTGCTTCAGTAAAAGAAAGATTAACAAGTTTGGTCACCTGTGGAGTAAGAGTATCCATACAGGCCTTAGAAATATAGCTGTCCCTGTGGCATATGGTAAGTTTTACTTTCACAAATCTGAGCCTCTGAACAAGTTTTAAACACAAATAAGAAATGTACACATTCCTTTTTAGAAAAAGATAAACAATAATTAATGGAACTTGGTGAATTTTCTATGACCTTAGGGCGTTGATTTTGCAGAGTCGTTATGGCTTGTTGATGGCAGGACATTTTGCGATTGAACTCCTCATGAATTGCCTGACACCAAGCATAGTCTTTGGGGAATGTTGTTTTGGGGGAAAATGTACCCTCAAACTCTTCAAGAATTAGAAAAATCTCACGCATGTTGGATTTTGCCGAAGAAATCCGATGGTTAAAGCAATGTGATTTTACTTCAACAAGGGCCTGTTTCAAGTTTTTTACAGTTTATTTATAGTGGGAGATGTGAGAAACCAAAGGGTGTCTCACGTACTAGTCCCCAGGGATCTCTCTCTCTCTCGGGTAGCCAAGGCACGCCCATCGCCTTTCGATCCAGACCCTGGAGGTGGACCAGTGTGGGAGGATAATCTGGGTCAGGGGACTTCGGGGATTGGGGGTGAGGCGACCGATGGTGAGACGCAGTATTCCCCCCTTTCCCATACCCTTGACCCCTCGTATTTCATAGGATTCTCTAATGTCCCAACTCCCCCCCCCTTTTCTACACAAGAGAGTAACAAGACTGACCCGTACATATCTCATTGGACATGGACCGCGAATCAGGTCAGGCAAAGTCAGGCACTTGACATTAATCACATAATCTGATACCCACTAGCTGGAACATAGAGACACACTCTGGGCAAGGTGAAACACGAGAAGCAGCACAACTTCCGGCGGCGAAAGTGAACCTCCTGGAGCAGAGCGACGGATTGAGGGATGAGAACAAAGGGTAAAGGAACCTAGGAGTTCCCTGCAGGAGGTCATTGCTTTCAAAACCCATAAGAGATACGTGGAGAAGGCCAAAACCCAGACAAGAAGACTGCATTGTGTTTCAAAGGCAGCGGTGACCCTACCGGGTGAACGGCAGAGTTGGAGAGGTGAGGCCAAGCCTGTGATATTAACTTTGACTCATGAATTAAAACGGCAAAGACAAGAAAGAGATGCACACAGGCGGTGAGTTGGCGAGTAAAATGAAAGACCGGTGTGTGCTAAGGAAATACAGAAGTGGCAACAATATATCTTATAATTGAAGGCTGGTACGCCAAGAGGAAGTAGCCCACACAAAAGTCTCTGCTAAAGGTGAAATATTTTGTTCTATAGCCACAAAGTGAATTAACTTCAAGAAGCGTGATGGTCAAGATTGACCCCGGCAAAGGGTGAAGTGGAAAGTGAACATTGAACTCTTGTGCTTATGTCATTGAACTACATAGACCAAGAAACACTGGGGCAAATAACACAAGAGTGTGAGTTGAAGGGAAAGTCGAAGTGGTCCTGCCGCGGTCTATAGTAAAAGCCTTGCACATTTGAAAGTCTTCGACAACAAGAAAAGGTCTGAGCCCAACTGAGTGCGACCGGAAGTGTGATTAGTTAGGGAAAGGGAACCCCTAACGAATGTGAATAAAGCTTGGGGAAGGGAACCCCTACAAGTGCTGTGTTTAAGAGGTCCGAGACCGAGAGAGGGAGACCTACGTGAACTTTTTGTTTATACTTTTAGAGGGCTGAGCCCTATTGAGGGAGACCTGCGTGAAGTTTTGGTTGAACTGTGAACCCTTTTGTTGAACTGTAAAGGAACATTTGGAACACTGGAAAAGTGACTTTAACATGGAAGACCAGGCGAGCTCCAATGAAAATTTTGAACGGCTTTATTTTGAGAACCTGAGTGTGTCATCCTGTTTAGGGGTGACCTCCTTACTCCGTGATGTCCAACGTGGGGAGGAGAGCTGACTCAGCCACTTCGATTCTTTATATTCTAACACTGACTTTCCTTTGCATACATATTCCCCTTTGCACACTTTTTGTATAAGAGATAGGGCAGGCATTAGGTTTTTGTTAGCATAGGCCATTTTGATTTGACGCAGATGTCAAGGGTATCGTGAATCTCCTCTTGATCCTGTAGGATCTCGGCCTCCCTTACTTCCCTTTCCTCCTCACCTCGTATTCCCCGGCGTAGATTCAGGGTCCGGTTCTCCTTAGGCTTGGCCTTCCCTTTTTTTTGTAGATGAGAACGGCCGAAGGAGGCCGCCACCGTGACACCCCAAGGGTGATCGGTGGTGACCCTCCGCGGCCGCGGAGTGAGGGGAAAAAGCCAGAGGCTGAAAAAACCCCAGAGGTCTGTAGAAGATGCGTCGGTAGTAGGAAGCACTTGACACTTGCAGGGCTGAGTAAACTGCTGGAGAAGGCACACTCCTTTCCAAAATTTGACAAACAAGTCTCCAAGGAGGAAACGCTGAGACCGGTAGGAATACGGAAGTCCAAAGTGTCAGCAACAAGGTAAGCGGGCTAGGCAAGGCAAACCCGTAGTGTATTCCTGGGGGCTGTACACAGAAGGAGCCGATAACAAGAGAGGGCGAGTGGAGGAAGGTAAGTAAGAAAGGTGGAAGGGTAGACAAGGCGGAAAAGGCAATAATAGTAAACAAAGGCGGGCGGAAGGGGAGGTAAGGAACACGGGAAAGAAGCAATAGGAGGACGTAGTAAAGGTGGTAGGACGGGAAGGGAATGGAGAACGGGAGCGAGGAAAGGGGGAGAGGGAGGAAACCAGAATCGGAGCGAGCTCCGGAAGGTAACTGTAACAAACAATACGGTAGCAGGGACACTAGCACGGAGAAAACAAGCAGCAGCCAAAACTGGAGCGTTGCAACGCACCCGAACACAGGAAGGGGCGGGCTATATCCTGTGTCGGGATACGTTGCAGAAAAGACTAGACCGCTGCACTGGGTAGAGGAAGCGTGATCGGAACACCCGTACGCCGCTTCCACCTATTCCAGAGCTTCCAGGCTCCCCGAGCCGTGACAGTATGCCCCCTCCTAAGGTCCACCCCTCCTGGCTTGCCAGGGTGACTACGATGGTATTTGCGTAGCAAGAGGGGCGAGTCCAGATGTCCTTTAGGTTCCCAGGAGTCTTCTGATCGTGGGTATCCTTTCCAGTGGACCAGATACTCTAGACGACCCTTATGGTAACGTGAATCGCATATCTGAGAGACTTCGAAGATGTCGGTCTTTGGACCTTTTGGCACAGGAGCGGCAGTCTTCCTACGAGACCATTTGTCCTCATGAAAGTCTTTAAGCTGAGAAGAGTGAAAAACGGGATGTATACGTTGTAATTGAGAGGGTAATTGCAAGCGGAAGGCCACTGGATTAATTTTCTGGGTTATCTTATAGGGCCCTATGTATCTGGGAGACAACTTGGAAGGGCGCACCCACCTTGGTAAATACTTGGTCGATAGCAGGACCTTGGAATCCACGTTCCATTCAGGAACTGATCTCCGATGTTTGTTCGCCTGGTAACGGTGTCTGTTTTGAGCTTCTTGGAGCCCTAGTTTGGCCTTACGATGAGCTTCTTGGAGGCTTTCCGCAATAGATTCTACAGAAGGGACTGTGGATTCAATGCCGGTCAAAGGATATAAGGCACGGGGATGGTAACCGTAGGTGCAGTAAAAGGGACTCATACCGAGGGCTGAATGACAAGAGTTGTTGTACGAGAATTCGGCCGTCGGCAACAGTTGAACCCAGTTATCTTGGCGTTGATTGACGAAACACCTTAGGTATTGCTCAAGTGTACCATTTAGACGTTCAGTCTGGCCGTTCGATTGGGGATGGTACCCGGATGTTAAAGCCCTCTCGATGCCTAGTCTTTCGCAGAGAGAGGACCAAAATCGGGAAGTATACTGGCTGCCACGATCAGAGATGATCTTAGTAGGAATCCCGTGCAGTTTGAAGATGTCTCTTAGGAACACCTCGGCCATACTTGACGCGGTTGGTATGCCTGGTAAGGGGGAAAAATGGGCCATTTTGGTGAATGAGTCAACGACAACCATGATACAGGTACAACCACTGGATTCAGGTAACTCTACGATGAAATCGGTAGAGACAGTGGTCCATGGACCGGTAGGGATAGAATCCGGTTCAAGCAGACCTAAAGGTCTTTGAGTGGAGGCTTTATTGCGGAGGCAGGTAATACATGACTGGACGTATAACCTGGCTTCTTCCCTTATTCGAGGCCAGAAGAAATAGCGTAATAGGAGTTCCTGAGTGTTATAGATGCCACGATGACCTGCCACCTTGGCGTCGTGGCACCAGGATAGAGCCTTTTCCCGGAGAGAAGGGGTTGGTAGATACAATCTCTTGTCCACAATGTATAGACCGTCTTGGATAACATAATCCATTTTCTTCTTTAGACCGGTCTCGGCCTCAAACCTTCCGGTAGAGTCTTCCTTGACTTGTTGTAGGAACGCGGACAACGTTCCTATGGTACGGGACTCAGGAAACATCAGCTCAGGCTTGGTCTCCAGTTCCATAAAATAATCACTCCGTCGTGATAGGGCATCGGCTACTACATTCTGGTTGCCCGGAATGTATGTGATGTTAAAGTCAAACTGCGCGAAGAAGTGCGCCCATCTTGCTTGTCTGGTGTTGTAGCATTCAAACTGTCGTAACACCTGGAGATTCTTATGGTCCGTTCGGAGTGTGAACGGATGCATTCCCCCTTGGAGTAGATGACGCCACTCTACACAGGCCAGTTTCATTGCCAGCAGTTCTTTCTCAATAACAGAGTAGTTACGTTGACTGGGATTCAAAGTCTTGGAATAGTATGATACCGGGTGTTCCTTTCCTTGGTACTCCTGAAGTAGGACGGCTCCTACAGCGGCTGAAGAGGCATCAGTTTCCACCACAAAGGGAAGGTTTTGATTGGGTTGACGTAATATAGGAGTCACACAGAAGGATCGTTTTAGCAGCTGGAAGTTCTTTTCTGCTTCGGTAGTCCACCGGAATGGCGAAGAGGTCTTTTTGAGGAGAGAGGTCATCGGAAGCACCAATTGGGAGAAGTTCGGAACGAACTTCCGATAAAAGTTCGAGAGTCCTAAGAATCTCTGAATGTCCTTCACAGAAGCAGGAGATGGCCACTCCAAAATAGAACTGACTTTGCGAGGATCAACGGCTATCCCTGCCGAAGAAAGAATGTAACCCAAATAGGGTATAGTTGATGCTGAGAAAACACATTTCTCCAGCTTAACTGAGAGTTGATGGTCCTGTAGTCTGTGAAAAACTTCCACTACGTGTAGACAGTGTTCTTCTTGGGTGCGAGAGTAAACCAATATATCATCGAGATAGACGATGACCGAGTTGCCTAGGAGATCCGAGAAGAGTCTATCCATAAAGCGCTGGAAGATAGATGGAGCGTTGACTAACCCAAACGGCATCACCTGGTACTCGTACAACCCAAAAGGTGTCCGAAAAGCCGTTTTCCACTCGTCTCCTGTTTGTACCCTGAGCAAGTGATACGCATTGCGCAGGTCCAGTTTAGTAAAGACGGTGGCAGAATGTACGGCCTGAATGATCTCGGAAATGAGGGGCATAGGATAGCGATCTTTGATGGTGACCTTGTTAAGACCCCTGTAGTCAATACAAGGACGTAGTTCTTTGGTGTCCTTCTTGGGGATGAAAAACAATGATGCACCGGCAGGGGATTTAGAAGGTCTAATGAGTTCGTTGGCTAAGTTCTTGTCCAGGTATTCCTTCAAATGATGTCTTTCCTGGAGGGTTAGCGGGTACAGGCGACCGAACGGAACCAAGGACCCTGGATGAAGGTCAATGGCACAGTCTTCTGGCCTATGCGGAGGAAGATCCAGGGGGATCTTCTCGGTAACTACATCGGTGTACTCAGCGAGATAAGCAGGCAAACAATGGATTGTTTTGGGATCTTCACCACAAAAGGTGTGTACTGTAGAGAATTCTGTTTGGGGTAGACAATTGGTCTTGCAAAAGGAGGATTGGAAACTCAGAACGTTCTCGGACCAGAGAATGGTAGGATTGTGTCTTCTTAACCACCCAATCCCGAGGATTAATGGGAAGTGCGCAGCCCTGATCAAGTCGAAAGACAAACGTTCAGAGTGTTGCATGATGTGTAAGACAAGGGCTTCGGTAGTGTGCGTAATGAGACCAGAGCTCAAAGGCCTTCCGTCAACACCTTCTACCTTTTGATCTTCGGCCTTGGCAATACGGGAAATGCCTTGCCTTTCGGCCCAGAGAATGTCCATGAAGTTGCCTGCGGCTCCGCAGTCCAACAGGGCTTGTGTCTGAATGGTAGTCTTGTTGATGATCAAGGTGACCGCCATAACCATAAGACGGTGGTCTTCGGTGCACTCTGGAGAAGTAACAGAAAGGGTGACAAAGGGACTAGCTTCGCTCCCTCGGTAGTGCGTCCCCAGCTTTACCGAGGGTGTTCGTTTCCCGAACGCCTGGGTGGAACGTCGGGGCAATCTCTGAGTAGGTGAAGCGGCGATCCGCAATACATGCACAGGTTCCCTTCTCGTCTTCTTCTACGTTCCTCTGCGGTGAGAGGGGAACGTGTGCTTCCGATCTGCATAGGCTCTTCTCTTGTGAGACGAGTGGCGGTAGGGGGGAAGGAAAGAGAAGGGCCAGGGGGTATATGTACTGCTCTTAGTCTTGCGGCGTTCTGCTCGACGTTCTGCCAGTCGGAAATCTATCCGGAGAGTAGCCGAGATCAGGTCAGCAAAGGTAAGGGGACGTTCTATCCTGGCTAGTTCATCCTTCAACTCCTCACGCAGTCCCCTTCTAAAGATGGCATACTGTGCTTGTTCTTGCCATCCTGCTTCTGCAGCGATTTGCCTAAAGGAGGTGATATATGACATAACATCATTGTTTCCTTGTCTGATGTCTAGCAGATCTTCGGATGCCAAGTAGGTACTCTCGGTACGTAGAAACGTCTGTTTCATCAAAGTCTTGAAGGCCTCGTAATCTAGGAGGACGGGATCAGATCTGTTCACTAGAGGAGTGGCCCAGGCCAAGGCGTTACTGCACATATGGGTAATCATGAACCCCACCTTAGCATGGCCAGAGGCGAAAGTATGTGTACGGAATGTAAAATGCAGATGACATGCATCCAAAAATTCCTGGAGTTTCTTGGGGGTTCCATCAAACTTTCCCGACACAAGAGGTAAGGGAGGCAGGTCGGTGGACGGAAGATCCCGTTCTGCGATCCGTTGTTGTAGAGTAGCATTGGCCCCTTTTAGATTTTGCACCTCTAGGTTGAGGTTTTGAACTGCTGCTATCAGTTCTTGGATCTGTTGAGGAGAGGCCATGGCGGTATCGGGGCGTTGCAAACTGTCAAGGGTATCGTGAATCTCCTCTTGATCCTGTAGGATCTCGGCCTCCCTTACTTCCCTTTCCTCCTCACCTCGTATTCCCCGGCGTAGATTCAGGGTCCGGTTCTCCTTAGGCTTGGCCTTCCCTTTTTTTTGTAGATGAGAACGGCCGAAGGAGGCCGCCACCGTGACACCCCAAGGGTGATCGGTGGTGACCCTCCGCGGCCGCGGAGTGAGGGGAAAAAGCCAGAGGCTGAAAAAACCCCAGAGGTCTGTAGAAGATGCGTCGGTAGTAGGAAGCACTTGACACTTGCAGGGCTGAGTAAACTGCTGGAGAAGGCACACTCCTTTCCAAAATTTGACAAACAAGTCTCCAAGGAGGAAACGCTGAGACCGGTAGGAATACGGAAGTCCAAAGTGTCAGCAACAAGGTAAGCGGGCTAGGCAAGGCAAACCCGTAGTGTATTCCTGGGGGCTGTACACAGAAGGAGCCGATAACAAGAGAGGGCGAGTGGAGGAAGGTAAGTAAGAAAGGTGGAAGGGTAGACAAGGCGGAAAAGGCAATAATAGTAAACAAAGGCGGGCGGAAGGGGAGGTAAGGAACACGGGAAAGAAGCAATAGGAGGACGTAGTAAAGGTGGTAGGACGGGAAGGGAATGGAGAACGGGAGCGAGGAAAGGGGGAGAGGGAGGAAACCAGAATCGGAGCGAGCTCCGGAAGGTAACTGTAACAAACAATACGGTAGCAGGGACACTAGCACGGAGAAAACAAGCAGCAGCCAAAACTGGAGCGTTGCAACGCACCCGAACACAGGAAGGGGCGGGCTATATCCTGTGTCGGGATACGTTGCAGAAAAGACTAGACCGCTGCACTGGGTAGAGGAAGCGTGATCGGAACACCCGTACGCCGCTTCCACCTATTCCAGAGCTTCCAGGCTCCCCGAGCCGTGACAGCAGACTGATTAGGGCTGTGTTTTCTTTATTATTTGATGGTAGAGACTACTCCCATCTTAGCTATAGGGTAAAATTGGAGTTTTTCCAAACCCTGAGAAGTGAATAAAGGTTTTCTTGTGATACCTGTGCCTCCCTTATAGAGAGCAAGAGAGGAGAGGGGTGCTTGCGCCAATCCACCTCAGCTTTCCGTTTTATACAATGAAGGGTGGCGATAGTGCCGTCAAACCAGGAGTTCTTGCAAGATTTAACTTTTACTAATGTACATTTTTTTGGTGCAAGATCCTCCAAAATATCATTAATGACTAAGATGTAGAGCAAGACTATTGGGGTCATTAAAGGAGTCCATCCGAGACATCCGAGACGTCACACTGCTGCTTCAACGATCTTGGCAGCTGAATGCACTGACAATAGACGTGACCGCGTCTGTTGACAAGATGACGACTGCATCCTAAAGAAGTGGATCCTTCCACCTCTTAATCTGAGCCACTAAGTTCCTCGGATTCGACCACATAGGACCCTCCACTCGTAAAGAGACTCCTGTCCTGATGAAGGCCTACACCATTAGAGCTCACCTAGCTCCATGCAAAATGGCCGAAACACTGTCATGTTGACATGTATTATATGTTGTTGTTCAACTCCTGATTGTGCCCACACTCTATGGGCCCCCCACCTGTTTATGAGTCCACTGAATTCTCTAAGCTTCCTTCCCAAGGAACCTATAGAGAATGAACAAACTGTACAAAATAAAACCCTTTTGTGCAGAAGAACAGTTTCATGAGAATTCTGTGACCACCCACACAAGGGGTCACCCACTCAGGGTGTAGCAGTGGTTACTCTTCAGCAAAGATTGACCTGACCTTGCTCATTTGTTTTTTGATATTGTCCACCGGAATAAGCCTGTCTAAACGTTTGGCTGACAACTTCTGTGGAGTGACAGTCTTCAGGTTTCTTGACATTTTTAATTGTTTCAGACCAGAGCTGGATTGCATGGGGGTAACCACCTGTGGAAGGGTGCAGTTCAGAAAAAATAATCGGACCACAGACATTGGCTAATACCAATGTCAAGTGCAGGTATAGGATGTATCAGGATTGTGAGAAATCAGAAGGTGTCTCACCCCCTAATACCCAGGGATCTGTCATCCAGGTGGCCAGGACATGGCCATCTCTTTTGGATCCAGTTCCTGGGGGTGGACCCGTGCGGGAGAATCACCTGGGTGAGGGGTCATCAGGGAGTGGGTGTGGGACACTGGATGGTGAGACACAGTATCCTCTTCCCTGTAACATCTTTACCCCATCTTACCGGGTAGGATATTTAGGAACTCTACCACCACCACAGCTCCCCCACACCCCCTTTACAACACAAACACTTTCTCACGGACAGCCTGCTAGGAGAGAAAACAGACTAAACCCTGAGCAGTGTACCTGACGTGTCCTAATACAATGGTCAGGCGAGGTCAGGAAATTACTAATCATCACACACACCTGACTTCCATTAAGCTTCCACACATGGATAAAAGGCGGAGCACGAGAGCACACTCTGAGTGAGGCAAAGCACATGAGGAAACAACAGTTTCGAGACGGCAGCTGAACCAGAGCAGAAAGACGGTAAAACAGGAGGTGATCGCAAGGAGGGAAGTTCCTTTGACCTTTTCAGCAAGGAACGGTTACTTTCAAGAAACCTCGAGATTAGAAAGCGTAAGGAAACCAGGCTGAAGAATCCTGTATTGTGTGTCAGAGATACCCAGGTCCCCCAGGCAGTGAGAAGAGCCAGTCGCTGTGGAACCGTCCCTGGCTCCAAGAACAAGGCAACGTCAGTGAAATCAACACAGTCAGTCAGTTGGGCAGACTGATACAAGACCGGGCTGTGTTGAAGCCAAGGTTGTAAGCAGCAACATTGCATAGCGAGCACTAGAACGAACATTGTCAAAACTCGTATGATAAAAGATGCAAATAAAGTTGTTGATGAGTGATTGAACTTTGAAACCCTAGTTACGATACCTTTGACAGAGTGGTCCTGCACCGTGTGTGTGCTCAATTGGAGGTCTCTGTAAGGTATCCAGCTGAGAAGTGGCAGGAATTGTGAATCAAAGTGTTTCTGCGACAGGTCAAGCTAAATCTTGCGCACAGTCGAAAGTCGTTGATGTTGATTCAGTAAAGAAAGTTCTTGTTAAAGTAGATAAATTGGTCCGAGCCCGGAGGAGGGAGACTAATTGAAGATTTTGTTTTAAAGTGGGTCTGAGCCCAGTGGAGGGATGCCCAGGGTGAACAGTGAACCACCAGAGAAATTGGATACGTGAAAATCCTGAGAACATTGTTTCAAAGTGGGTCTGAGCCCGGCGGAGGGGGACCTGAGGTGAATAGTGAATCACCTGAGAAATTGTGTACAAGTTTGTATTTCGCATCAGGCCCTATGAAATAAGAGACTTTGGGCCTCATTAGAAGTTTGGCGGTAGCCTTGCCAGTAAAACCGGAAGGCTGCTGCCATACTTCTGAAAATTTCTGGCGCCAGCGAATGTGCAACTATCGGGCCATTACAGCCCTGCCGGACCCAGTAATTGTCTATTTGCGGGCGCCGGAAAACAGATGCTCCCCATTCCCATTCGGCCCATGGGGCCGAATGGGAATGGGGAGGTCGGATGCACCGACACTGTTATAAACAGTGCCGGTGCATCCGACATGCTGTGCTCGTGTCAGGCTTCGCCCTGGGAAATTATGGTATGCTTGGAAACACTAAGGGATACCAATTGGAACTGGAGGAGCAGTCTAGTCCTCTACCAAGCTGGCCGCCATAGATATATCCCTGTGCCACGCCCCCTTTACAGCACGTTGTTTCCATCCTTTGACTAGCCAACGCTGCTGTGTTTTGGACAGTTCTCGTCTTGCCCTCGTTTGGATTCTGCTCCGTTTTTGCCTGTTGTATTCCCCCTTTCTCTCCGTTCCTGTTTTGGAGTCCAGCAGCCTGTCTCCACTTGCTTCCTCCGTGTCGCTCCCTCTTCTTTAGAGCTCTCTGCCTTTTTCTCTGATTACTCTCAACTCTACCTGGCGGACTCTTACTGCTGCCTTTTGCTTTCCTTCATCTGCTTCCTGTCTCTGTTTCTTTCTGCACCCTTGCACCTCACTTTGTCGCTGCTACTAGTGCAGCTTTTTCTACTTTCTTATTTCCGGTGCTGCTAGCTTGTTCTTCAGGAGCGGCATTATTTCCTTACTCGCACTCCTTCGGGTGCAGGCATACAAACGTACCTTTCACTTCTGCCCTCCTGATACTTTCTCTTTGTTGTGGACCTTCGGAAGCAGTATCCAGTAGCCGCAGTAGGAACACTCTAAAGACTCTCTGTGTTATACAAGATACCATAGCACCTACCTTTCCAAGGACTACAGCTCCCAGCATCCAGTGGGCTATTCTCACTTTGCATCTACTTCTCTTCTGTGGAAGCAGTTACCGCCCACACTACACAAGATCTTAGCCAACCAAGAGGACACCGGAACTGGAAGGAAATTCAGACTACCAGGGTTTTTTGCTGCCAACCGGCTTTTTCCCTGGTCTGGGGTTTTGGCTCCTCGGGGTCCTCTGAGAGCAGGTACCAAATCCTGCCAAGGTGGCCTGTGAGGGAGCCAGACCTTACTTGCACGACAAGAAGGGCAATAGATCTAAGGACAAGAAGAATCCAGACACCAGGAAGCCACGCCAGAAGAAGACTTCCGAATTCAAGGACAGCTCATCTGAAGGTCAAGGTGAGGAGAAGGTTCGGGAGGGTAGGCAACAGTCTGAAAGCTCGCGGGTGCCTTTCTGCCCGCCAGGTCCCACCTGGCAGGCAGAAAGGCACCTGCGAGCACAACTCATAGTTTGCCGGTCCGGGCACTATGGTACCGGCATGCTTACCGGTACCGTAGTTCCCAGACCGGCAAACTTATAATGAGGCCCTTTGAATGGCAAAGAGACTTTGGCACCAATGGCTCTGATGCTTAGGTTTCAAAGTGCGTACTGGTGCTAGAGAAGCCAGAGAGTGTGCTAAGCTTGTGTGTGACGCCTTGTCCCATGCTGAAAACGTGGAGAAGGGAAGCCAACGGCTTGAATATCCTGACATATCATTTCTGAACACTTTTCTTTTGCATAAAATTGTTTCCCACACTATTTGTATTTAGAAATAAGGTTTGGCAATAGGTTTATTAGTATAGGTCCTTTTATTTTGACAAGACAGCATTATTATTATTTGATGGTCGTAGCTTGCTCCCATTTGTAAATTTAGGATTAGATAGGTGTTTTTCAAACCCAGTTAAAGATCAATAAACACTGTTGAACTGTGATCACGTGTGTCTGTCTTACTGTTTGATACCATGTCTTCCTTACAAAGAACACAGAATAGCAGCAGCTAAGGGAGCAGGCAGACGAGGTCTCCTTAAGTACCGGCGCCTGGGGACTATCGAAATGCATCTTAACAACTACAAAACCAAAGGGACTTGTATTTCAGATAAAAGCGTAGCGTTTGAAATTGTAAAAACACATGGAAGGGGGAGAATACACTAGTAAAGTAATTAATGAGCAGGGCAAGCTAAAGTACAATGTGAGTAATAAAATATAGCTACTAACTAAAATCCATCAACACAAATTAATAGTCAAATTAAAATTGATTAAAAGCAGGGAACTAAAAAGCCCAATATGCAAGGGCACAGAATAGCAGCAGCTATGCCTTTAAGAGACTAGTCTTGATTCAAGAACATTGTGAATAACTTACCTGAAGTAATCCAGGGAAAGGGGGTTAACCCTGGATACAAGAAGTGTTTTTGTTGGAGTTATATGTTTGACTTGTACATTTCTATTAAGTTGAACTTTGGGGAAGAAACCCCGATAGAACCAGAAAATAACCCGTTGGTACATCACATTCTACACATCTCAAACACCCGAGGCATGATATCCACTCTTTACCGACAGATTATAGATGGGAAGAAACTCTCGGAACTCGCTGTGAAAGCAAAATGGGAGAAAGATATTGGGAGGGAGATACCTGTCGAACAGTGGCCAAAAATATGGGAACAGACCTGCAAAGTGTCCAGAAATGCCAGGTTCAGGCTGGTACAATATAATTTCACCCATAGGGTGTATATGACACCATCTAGGTTACAGATGATTAACCCACAACACCCCTATACATGCCCGAGATGCAAGGAAGCCACGGCAGGGTTTTGGCACATTACCTTGGATGCTCGATAATTAAAGCCTTCTGGGAAGAGGTGGTAGATAAGGTCAATACTTGGACCAACATTAACAGTGTGTTTGTCCAGAATATGTTTGTGGGGGCTGTTACTGGGGGGAAACAAATGAAGTCTAAAAGGAAGAGAGCAGCTTTTATACTAACATTGGTCAAGCACAGAAACGCAATCTCATGCAAAGTTCCGAGGGGCCCATCGGTCCAACCGTGGCTCAAAGATGTGCACCGGTGGGGGACGGCAGAGATGGAACTACTTAGGGAACAGAAGCTGACGGACGGTGGGACGGATAGTAGTATGGATTGTGGTCAAATGCTGAATGAGCTAATGAACACCCCCGATTGGGTCCCCCGTGAAAAGAAAGAACAGTAAAACTAATCTGTCATGGAGTACAGAATAACTGGAAAAAAGAAACCTTGTGAAATAAAGAGACGTTGATCCGCATCACCTTAGCAGCGACAACTATCCGCCTCTGTGAAGTGAACAGGAGCGAAAGATATGGATCATGAACTTTGGAAAGGCTCAATATAGACACCTGTTTGATAAGTATTGATTTAAATACCCACTTACCAATAAACAAATTTAAATAAAAATAAAAAAGTTGAACTTTGAAACATTTACCTTGTAATGTTTGCTTGTATATGTTAGTGTGAGTGATTGGGCTTGGACACAAGGTCATCCTACTTTAGTTTTTTTTATTTTAAAGGAAGGGGCATTTATATTAGGATAGGGAAAGTTAGGCCTTCATCGTTAGCCCCATTTCTGTTAATAAAATGACTAATGTTGAGAAAAGTATCTCTTTGTGTCTGCCTCTCATTGCTGACCCCTCCCACATGCTACTGGGACTTCCTGAGCCTGCGGTTCTTCTCTTCGCTGCACCGGTCTTATCGCTTTGGTTTTCACACTACTGTGCTGGACCCACGCTCCGGTCTGCTGCTCAGCTCTTCGCTGCTGCTTTGCGTTCGGGTCTGTGCCAGCTGAACCTGCGGAGAAGTTCGTCCTTGCCTTGCCAGCACCCTTCACTCTTCTCCAACTCTGGTTTGCCCACAGCTTTTGACTGGTTTCCATGTTTGTTGCCTCTCCTGGCTGGTTTTGACAGCTTGATTAGTCTGTCATCCATACTTATAAAATCCTTTGTTCTTGTTGATAACTTAATCTTCATGCCTCCTTGGTGCAACCTCGTACCAGTACTAGCACAGTCAATGACCATGTCTCCTGTGCTCTTCTTTGTCCCAGTTTTTTTGGCTTTAGCTTTATCCTCTGTGTTACAGCAGTATTTTGGTTTACTTTCAACAAAATGTTTCTGAACAGTGGGGCAGACTGGGGAATGTTGGAGATTGACAATATTCAATGGGCTGCACCCCATGTGATCGTCCTGGTCCCCAGAGGGGGAATCCCTCTCCATGAGGTTCTCGCACATTAAACCACCCCTAATGGGACTATTGGGTAGTGGCCGCACCTCCCAACACTCATGGAAAAGGGCGTCCCCTTGGGGAGAAGTGACAACACCTTGTGAATCGTCACAGGAGATAGAGCAAGGCAGATCCAGTTGCTGAACAGAGTGTTTTGGGCACCTGTTCGTGTGGCAAATTAAGGAATGTGCGACTCTCATGTGTGTTGGGTTTGTGGCCACAGGAGGGGAACGCTTGAACATATATTCTGGCAGTGTAGTCGTGTAAGTAATTTCTGGAGGGAGGTTACTGTCAGAAGTGCACCGTACAGAGGGTCAAACGTGAAGTTCGCTCAGGGTAGAGAAAGGGTCTGTCCTTTCGGGCAGCCACCTTGACCTCTAATGGTACAAGGAAAGAGAGAGGCTTTTCCTAAGGACAGATCCCAATACAGGGGAAACCCCAATAAAGGGTAAAAAAAACCTGAAGATGATCAGCAGGATCAAAATGAAGCAAGGAGCGGACTACTCCGGAAAACCAGCAAGAAGTTGAAGATGATAAAAACAGAAGCAGCAGCGGCACAGCCAGGATACTCCAATGACAAAGGCAGGATAAGGAGAGAGAAAACGATAGGAGGCGAGGACCAGGGGAGCCAAGGTGAGCAGGAACAAGGAGGTGAAATAGGAAGAACCACGAGAAAGCATAGAGTGTCAGTACAACAGAAAACAAAGTTGCGACGCAAGGCTTACCGGTCTGCTATGTTCTTGTAGTTGTTGCAAGAGCAGGAACACTTCTGAGTGGCTGCGATGTTCCTCCATGAATGGTGTGCAGCGACAGCCATCTTGGGAAGGTCAACACAGTTCGGCTCAGCAGCCGTATTGGAGTGGGAGCCATCTTTCTCCAGCAGAGCTAGAGAGATTGCTGTGAGTGCAATCTGACAGCAACAGTGCAAATGAATGAAATCTTAAGAACAAATACATTTGAAATTCTGATTTTGGGGGGCACTCTCAGATTGAAGACTTTTCATTTTCCCAAAGATATTGGGCATTTAGGGAGGCAATGACTTGGGAAAAGCTGATAACTAGGGGATGGAAGAAGAAAAGACCCCCCCTTAAAATATGAATGGGTGCAGGAAATTGAAAGGATATCATAGGTGGAGAGGCTGTTTTGGAAAAGGAGGAAAAAGCAAACCTAGTTGATGAGATTTGGACACGCGTCATAGCTATTGTATTGTATATTACATGTAAAGGGGATTGAAGGAATTAATTCCTGGATTTTACTCTGTATGAACACAGGTTGTATGTCTATGTTTTTGTCTTTGTTTCTCTTACTTAATAATAAAATCAATATTTTGTAAATAAAAAAGACTAGTTTATACCTGTATTGTTCACTAATTTTGCATGGAAAAAAAGGTTTCTTGTTATGTGGATATTAACGGTTCCAAACAAGTTTCTTTTACCATCAGTAAACCCTTCTTTATACATGATGGCTGGGACATTTCCAACTCGCAAACAGCACCTTTTAACCAGACAAAATTGGGCAATTTCTAAATCAGTTAAGGTTAATAGAATAAAGCCCCCCTCTCAAGATTTTGTAGATGGTGTCTTCTAGCTTGACATGGGGAAGGTTTGCTTTGTTCGTCTAGTGGCCTAGCACCTGGCAGGATGAGATTTGTGTGTGTGAGTGGAGTGGAGCTTGGAATGTGGTGAGGGGTCTGGAACTAGGTCACACCTAGGTTTCAGGGATGATGATTGGGGAAAGAGGAGATAGAGAGCCAGAGGGAGTAGAAACTTGTTACCTGCTTTCCTTACTTACCTTCCTCCCTGTAACTGAAACAATAAAGCAAGCTTACCTTTTGGACATGTCTGGCTCTGGAGTGGTTCCTGCTTACAGCCTGATGATTTCTGCCACCCAAGATACTACAGTTCCAACGGTCAAATGTTCTTTCAGGATGAGAACAATAAAGCTATAATAATATTCCTGTAGCTCAACATGTTTCTACAAAGACTCACATGTCCTAAGACAGAATCATTGTAGGCTTTGAAATCCAAACCATACACATTTTTATGGAAGCAAAGGCGGAATGTGTGTATCCAAGTATTCAAATTGCATAGTGGGATGAAACCCCTGCTCCACCCAAAACTGCACCATTGTTGCGCTGACCTTAACCCAGTCCCACACCACCCGACCTGACAGGCAGGTATACAAACCCACTCGCCACCCAGTGCACCAGAGACTAATGTACAGTGGGGGTGGGGAAGGTGGATGACTGCGGCACAACATACAACAACCACGTCCCCTGCTGCCAGTCACCAAAATCACCTGGCCCAATCCAGAGCTGTGACCCTAAGTAGAATAAGTGAAACCCTTTCCTATGCCCTGTGACAATTTTTTTTGGGTTCTTGTACAAGAGTCCTCCGACAATCCTCACGCTTCCAGGAGTTTCAGGAACTGTAAAAGTAGAGCAGGGGGCCAATCCAGGAGCAGGGCAAGGCTGCCCTGACACAATGCTGACGTGTGCAGTCCCGAAAAAGAAGGGTTCTCTGCAGGGTGCAAGCCCTAGTTATGCCAATTTTTCTAACACGCCACTTTCACTGAATCCTGTTTTGCTGCAATTTTTCTACTGCATTTTACTGCAAAAACGTAGATTGGGGATTGAGATTAGGTATTTAGAAAGGTGGGGGGGCGTGGCTTGGCAGCCATGGAATAGGCTGGAAACCCTGCGAGCTCCGTGATCCGACAACTTGATCTGACCAAGAAACGCATATTTTCTTGATCAGCGGCGGCCCAAAAAGTATGTGCAGGCGTGGGAAGGCACAGAGCAGAGCATGAGCAGGCTGACTGCAAATTTACAGCGGAGGAACGGTCGTATTTTTACTTTGTACTGAGAGGCTGGCCGTGGAAGGGACATCAAAATGGCCGTGGACGAGAACAAAGAGATCCTGAGGGGCGCACCCCTGAGACGGAGGAGCTGTCTCCGTTTGACAACAGCAGAGGAGGATTGCTAGGGATACGAAATAATCATCACATTGCCCAGTCCAGGTGGCCGCAGTGAAAGTAAAGCAAGGGGAGAGACACTGGTGGAGTACCCGGAGCGGAGCGTGGACGATCGAAGGAACCAGCAGATACCATCGGCCCTTTGAGGATAGCAAGAAACCACTCTTGCTGGGACTGAAGACCACGGGTGAAGGGGCTGACCCACGACTCATAGACACAGCGCTATGTCTAATAAAGCCCCAAGTTTGAAGAGTAAGCAACCCACATTAGAGGAATACACTAAGACGCCGCCCGGCCCGGAAGGAGCCAGGAACAAAGACAAAGCCCAAGTTGGGAGCAGTGCCACCATTGGTGCGAATCAGGAGGTCCTTGAGGCGATCGTCGATCTGAAGGCGGCTTGGGAGACCAAGCTCGAACTGGCGGTGATAGAACTAAAAACAGCGCTGGAGCTCCAGGTTGGGGCAGTGCAAGGGATGTGAATCTGCTATGGCAAGACGTTAGGGCTCTGGCGGAGCGCATGGAGAACCTCGAGAAGGAGATGGGCCCTAACACGGCGGACTGTGCTTCCCACCGGTCGGAGATTCACGCCTTGGTACAACGAGTGGGTAATCTAGAGAGCAGAGCGGAGGAGGCGGAAGGACGAGCCCGGAGAAATAATATCCGTATTGTTTGGCTACCAGAAGGAGCAGAAGGCCATAACCCCACGGAATTCCTTGAAACAATGTTGCTACAAGAAAACACTGGAGGAGAGCTGTCTCAGGGGTTCGCGGTGGAAAGGGCGCACAGGGCCCTAATGAGGAGACCACCGCCAGGAGGCCCACCTATGCCGGTGATCGCCAAGATACTTAACTACAGGGATCGAGAAAGGATCCTGGAACACTTCCGCAAAGGTGGGACAATACAAAGAGGGTCGGCAAACATAACGGCTTACCCGGATTATACCCTGATGGTGCAGCGGAGCAAAATTAACTTTGGGGCAGTCAAGAGAAGATTGCGAGAGGCGGGTCATAAGTACATGCTGCTTTACCCGGCTAAACTGAAGGTTTTTCACAAGCACAGAACTTTGTTTTTTGAAACTCCGGAAGAAGCTATGGGATGGCTCGACACGCAGGGTTGCCCCCAGGAGTCGGACGTTCGGACAGGAGAAGGAGGTGATGCGGATAAGTAATGAACGAGAGGGGCACCGGGGGGTGTCAGAATTTAAGACTATGGGACTTGAATATAGTCACTGAAGTAGCTTGCTGAATGGTGTGATCAGGCTGGGAGAAACACATGATCCGCGAATATTGCGATCAAGACTTTGACTAGGAGCCTTGCAGGACCAACCATTAGATCCCCCATTTAGAGTTTAGTTAGGTCGGTGATAGTGCGGTGACGCCCTGCTGGGGTCTTGCCCAGGGTATCAGGGTAGGCCCAAACGCGGGGGAGCCTGAGATCCAGGGATGGAGCTGGGCAACTGTTGGGGTTGGGCTAGGGTGGGGAGGAGGGAGGGAAGGGGTTGTGTGCTGTGGTTTGTTATAGTTGAGGAAGAGTTATGGGGTGAGCCTACACCTCACAGAAAACTAGATGAACCATGGGAGACCTTAAGATAGTAACTTGGAACGTTAGGGGGCTCAATAATTATCTGAAGCAGAACAAGTAATGATGTACCTACGCAGACAGAAAGTGGACATAGCCCTGCTACAAGAAACTCATTTAACGAAAGACAAACTAGAAGTGGTACAGAAAAAATGGAGAGGGACAGTGGTGGGGGCAACATACTCTGCCTATGCACGAGGGGTAATCACATGGGTGGCCCCACATGTTCCGTTTCAGTTTCTGAGCTCGCAGGTAGAGGCGGATGGTAGGATGGTGATCATCAGAGGGATGGTGGAAAATAGAGAGATCTGCATCGTAAATACTTATGCCCCGAACCAAGATACAGCTGCGTATTTTAGGACCCTGTATAGTAAACTCAGTGGCAGCGCGGGGGAGGTATATTGTGGGGGGGAGACTTCAATTGTGTGTTGAACCCCACCATAGATAGATCAGACACTAAAATAGTCAGACCCACCCTGGCTGCAAAGGCACTACATGCACTATTGGCGGATTTTGGGCTGACAGGTGCATGGAGAACACGTCATCCGCAGGATGGACAATATTCACTTTATGCAGCCCCACAGGGCCTATATACAAGACTGGACTATGTATTTGTCACGCAGGAGTTACTGACCGAAATACCGCAGGCGGAATACAAATCTAGAGTCCTCTCAGACCACTCGCCACTGCTGCTAACATGGCAATACCGACCCCCCCAGGGGAAGGATACCCACATGGCGATTGCGTGCAGAAGCGCTTAAAGATAGCGTATTCTGGGAAATTAGTTATTTCGAGATAAATACTGTCAGTGTCAAGACAGCGGGCACACTCTGGGAAGCCTTTAAAGTGGTAGTTAGAGGAATTGCCATAGCCAAGTCTAAAGGACTGCTGGATGGGTTTCTGACCGAATAACAGGACTCTGAAAAGGAATTGGAGAGGGTATTGGAACGGGGCAGCAACACTAAGGCAGATACAGAAATGGCACTGGGCCTGCAGCAGAAATGTGCATGATATTGGGAGAGATTATGTAATCTTAAATATAAAAAGTACATAGAAAGACTACATGCTGTAGGCGACAAACCAGGAAGACTCCTTGCGTGGCTCTACAAAAACGAGACGCCCAGGCCCCCAATCAGAACAATAGTGAAAGACAATGGCGATGTAGTGGATACGCAAGAGGGGGTTTGCAAACTATTATAGACGCTTGTACGGAGATGAGACGGGAAGCAAAAGGGGGGAAATAGGAGACATACTGGAAGACATTGGGCTACCCCAAATTAGTGCGGAAGAAAGGGAGGAGCTAGATGCCCCGATCACTCTAGAAGAGCTAGAAGAAGTGGTGAGGCAGCTGCCCCTGTGTAAAACCCCGGGAACTGATGGACTCCCAAGAAAATTTTATAAGGCATATAAAGCAGAGATTCTCCCCCCACTGATGGAAATTCTTAATGAAGCATACGAAGTTGGGAGACTACCGGAATCACTGCGCGAAGCGGTTATTATACCACTCCCCAAGCCCAACAGGCCTGGTAGTGACTGAGGTTCCTATAGGCCCCTATCGATGTTAAACCAAGATAGTAAGATTTTAACAGCGGTTCTAGCAAACAGATTAAAGAAGGTCATAAACAAACTAATTCATCCTGATCAAACGGGATATGTCCCAAATAGGAATATCTCAAATAATTTGAGGCGACTCCATTGAGTGATCGAACATACTGAAGGAGACACTAGCGAAATGGCGATAGTGTCGCTGGATGTGATCAAGGCATTTGACTTGGTCAAGTGGCCCTGGCTGAAGGCGGCCCTAGCCAACTATGGTATGGGACCAGGATATCTTCGCTGGGTAGAACTCCTATATAGTGAGCCATTAGCGAGAGTGAAGACAGGAACTGTGATCTCTGAAAGGTGGCAACTTGGTAGAGGGACCAGACAGGGATGCCCTTGGTCCCCCATGTTGTACATTCTGGCTTTGGAGCCTCTGGTGATTTATTTAAGGCAGCAATATGACGCAATAGGCATTGTCATTGGGGAAACATCACATTTAATTTCACTATACGCAGACGATATGTTATTGTATTTGCGCTACCCAGAAGAGAATCTGCAGTATGTGTTAGAAGTGGTGGAGAGGTTTGCTGAATTCTCAGGTATAGCCGTGAACCCAAGTAAATCCTGTGTGTTCCCGCTGCGCAGATATAGAGGGCTGTGGGCGGAGAATTTGCCGGTACTCCAGATACCGTGGGAGGCCACAACCTTTAGGTATCTTGGGATAAACATATATCATACAGTAGAAGCCTAACATAGCCATAATACAGAAAGAACGGTTCAGAAACTGGAAAACAGCATGAAGTTCTGGGCGAAACTCCCCTTGGCAATGGTGGGACGTGGGGCGATGCTCAAGATGGTGGCATTGCCCAGACTGTTGCATTGCTTCGTGAACATCCCATACTTCATACCCCGGCAATTCTTTATTAAGCTGGACAGCATATGCAGGGAATTCCTATGGTACAGGATGAGGAACAGGGTAGCCCTGTGGAAACTCCAAAACCCCGCATGAGAAAGGAGGCATTAAATTACCTAACTGGGAAGTATATTATGTAGCGAGTCAGTTGCAACATGTAGTCAAATGGCTCTCTGCGGAGCCTACCTTAGAGAATAGGCTGCATCAAGGAGATTGCATCCCATATTTTTTGAGAGAAATTATATGGTTACCCAAGCGGGAGCTAAGAGGTCGTCCGGGGATGTTGGGTCTTGGGTGGGGGATGTGGCAGAGGGCGTGCCGGTTGATGGACAAGCCGGCCCTGTGCTCTCCGTAAATCCCACTGGTCACAATGATGGGAACAGAAAAGCAACTAAGGTCAATGATTAGGAAGTATTGGGAACCGTTAGGAATAGCAACATTGGGGGATGTGTGGCAAGAGGGGAAAATATTGGAATTTGAGGAGCTGGTGGAACAAACGGGGTTGAGCGCTGGGCAATATATTACGTATCATGGGATGGTGCAACGAATTAAAGATACCTGGTCCGAGGTAAAACTTGCCGAGGAACCGGACACCACACTAGATGTGATATATGATATAGCAGAAGGAGGGCATGAAACGTCTAGAGTGTACGAGATGATGATGACTCAAGTGGGCAAGGAAGTGGTGCAACTTAGACTGGACTGGGAGGGGGAAGTAGGGGATATGATGAGTGACGGGATCTGGGAAAGGGCTCAGGGGTATCATAAAAAAGTATCGAGAAATGCTAGGCTGCAACAAATACAGAGTTATATAACTCACAGAGCATATCTGACGCCACTAAAGATAGCCAAATTTAAGAACGCCGGAAGCCAAGTGTGCCCCAAATGCAATGAGGAAAACGCAGGAGTGGTGCATATGTTCTGGGCATGATAGCAAACTATTGGAGAGATATAGCACAGAAAATGAAAGACAAGGGAATCTGCATGAAGGTGGATACGGTGTGGGCTTGCTTGTTGGGAGGGTTCCCCAGACCGTGGAAGCTTAAACATGTGAGTAAATTGAAAGATCTGGCATATGTACTGGCGAAGAGAAGGATTGCAATGGGATGGAAAGTGTGCCACAAGCCCAAAGTGGAGACGTGGTGGAGGGACTTGCAGAAGTGGGCGGAGGCAGAAACAGTGGCATGGCAGGAAGCGTGTAAAGGGGACATAGAGGGTGAAGCCAGAGCCCTAGCGGGTTGGAGACAACTAATAGCAGAGCTATTTGGGCCCTCGTATGATGGACCAACTGACGATGATTCAATAAGTGTGGAGGGAGAGGTCTCCCCACCACAAGAGGTGGAGACTAACAATGGGAGAAAGTAGGCTTGGAAGGGGGTTGCGACGGGAAATACAGTGGGCGAAAAAGTAACAATGTATGTGAATTTATGAGCAAGATATGTAACCACTGTAAGTTGAGTTGGGTTTGTTATTTGTCGTTTGAATAAAATTAATTAAATTGTTTTTAAAATTAATAAAAAAAAGGTATTTAGAAAGGTGTGGGGGTTGAGGGTGGCAAGTGGACTCCTCTGCCTTTTTTCCCAGTAAAAAGCAGTACAAAAATGTTGAAACGGGATTTGGTGAAATTCCTGCGACTAAATAACATAGAACCGTTATCCTCTGGGGGCCTGATTCAGAGGTTCATGTAAAAATAGTGACATGAAAACCTCGGCTTTTGAATGAGCCTGGTTTACGGCTTGACAACAGCCCTAGCAACCATGAGGAATACAGGGCAGTTACATGCAGGGTACTCTCCTCTCAGCAGCACTGGTTTACTGACCTTGCGAGACGCGATACAGCATCATTTCGCGTGACTTCCTGCGCGACCCGGAGAGAGCTGGCAAAATGCGCCAGGAACGATTTATTAAGGCGCCAACGCTCCGGAGCAGGTCGGTGCGCTCCTCCTAAGGAGAGACTAAAGACTGCCATAGGACTGCAGCGCAACTCAGGACACCCCTGTCCTGCATTACTTAACTCCATTGTTCATGGACATATAAGGAACCCTTGTCTGTGTTACTTGCTGATTGTTACCACAGCAAATAAAGTTGTTTAATCCAGCTGGCTGATCCCCTTTTATTATACTACATATTTGGCAACGAGGATCGAATTGGAACAAGCACATTATCATGCAAGGAGCAACACCACCCCTGCCATTTCCGCAAACACCAGATAGGCCTGCGGTTCCATTGGCACAATGGCATCGCCTGCTCACGACTTACCTGGAAGCACTAGGAGGTGCGGGGTACACAGCAGCAAGGTGCACAGCTATGTTATTAAACATGCTGGGGGTGGAAGGTCAAAGAGTGTTTGCAGGCCTTACGCCCGAAACAGGGGTGGATGAAAAAGACAATGGGCCTCATTACGACCCAGGCGGTAAGGGGTTTACGGCAGCGTTAACAGCGCCGACCCTTACCGCCTGAGTACGAGGTCCCTTAGCGCCATGGCGGACTTAACACCTGCTTTTAGCAGGTGTTAAAATCCATGGCGCTAAGGGACCATGGAGTTAATTACGCCACCGTAATTTACGGTGGCGTAATTAACGCCTTCCCCACTCCCATTATGCCCTATGGGGCAAAAATGGGAATGGGGAAGGGTAAATGGGGATTGGGGACTTACCGCCCCGCCAAGGTCGGAATGGGGCGGTAAGTCCGCCAACCACCATGGCGTAAACATAGTTTACGCCATGGTGGTAAAGTCACGGCCCAGGCGGTAACTTACCGCCTGGGTCGTAATGAGGCCCAATGTACACAAAGAAGCCATCAGAAGAATTATCAAACGCTTTGCCAGCATTGAAAATACGGTGCTGCACATGATAAGTTTCTACAATCGCAAACAAGAAGCATAAGAACCTGTAGACAACTACGTTACCAAGCTGCGTGAACTAGCTGCACTGTGCAACTTTGGGAGTAATACAGAAGGATTGATCTGCAACATGTTCACAGTCCACACCAACAGCAGAAAGGTGCAGGACAAGTTTATTTTGGAGAAGTAACTGCAACTGGAGAAGGCCATAGAGATCGATAGAGCAGTGGAAGAAACTGCAGGGCAAGGGAAAGAGTATGCAGGAAGCGTCGGCCCAGGAGAGGTGCAAGCAATCACCTTTAGAAATAAGAAGGAGAAGCAGGTGACTGTTGCAAGAGAAGGAAAGTGGGGAAGGAAGGAACCGCTGAAGTGTCACAGATGCACCAGCACCAAATACTTAGCCAACGACAGAGAATGTCCAGCAAGAGACAAGGAATGCTGTGTGTGCAATAAAATGTGACACTTTTCACTGGTATGCAGGAATAATAGAAAAGTCACAAAAATGAATGCAGAACACAACAGGGGGAATCCTCATCTGAAGAAGAAGGGCGACCATAGTATTAATGGTAAACAGCTCACAAGCCAGGAGGGAAAAGCCCCACTGCGCAATCAGAGTGAATGGCATGGAAATGAGAGTTATGGCGGATTCAGGCTCCGATCTGACCATACTGCCCCTACGTACATACAAAGAAATAATGGTCAGTGAAACGGTTGAAGTTCTCAGCACACGCCACAAACCCACAGTATTTGGAGGTGCGTCAGTACACCTACTGGGGGAAAATCAAAAGAAAGGTGATGTTCAAGGGAAGAGAGACCACCGCGAGAGTATACTTCACACAAGATGGGATGATCAAGCCAAACTCAAGCTTAAATCAGATCCCAGCACGGACGATCGAGTGTTAACAGTCAATACAAGAGGAGTGCCGGTGGTTAAAGAACAGTTTCCCAAACTGTTTTCAGAAGCGCCAGGAAAAATCAAGAACTTTGTACACAAGAAAATGCTCAAGGCAAATGCAGTCCCCGTAAAGCACAAAGTTCGGCCGGTGCCAGCGACAGCCAGATACATACTAGAACCATGCTCAACAAAATGGTGAAGGAGGGCACCATTGAGGAGGTAGAAGCCTCAGAGTGGCTGAGCCCCATCGTCCTAATCAAGAAGCAAAGCTCACAAGACTTGAGGGTGTGTATAAGCCTCTGCAGCCTTACCGTAGAAGTCATTTCAGATAGCTACCCCCTCCCCAGCATATATGAACTCATCCTCATGATGGAGGAAGCCAGAGTGTTCGCCAAGCTGGATATGAGGGATGCATATCATCAAATTCATCTTCACAAAGAATCCACGCCACTCACAGCGTTTATCATCCCATTTGGCAAATATCAGTTCACTAAGATGCCCTTCGGTTTGTCTTCCGCAGCTTTGGCATTTCAGCGCATGATGGACTTACTACTGCGTGACATAGGAAACATGTTCTATTTCCAGGACGATATACTGGTCTATGCCGCGATGAACACACGCATGATGTCACTCTCAAAAGAGTCAAATTACAGGAAGCTGGAGTCAAGTTGAGATGCAAAAAGTGCGTCCTAAGGGCACAAAAGGTTGAATATTTGGGATACAAGATTTCTTCACGGTGCATAAGCCCCAAACAAAACCTGGTGCAAGCCATTGTTAAGCTCAGGAGCCAGCCAACAAGGAAGAAGTGAGGTTGTTTCTTTTTTTTTTAAATGATATAGCTGAACTTAATCAGCTTCACAATAATTTCAGTATAAACATTATTATCAAGATAAAACATAACACATGTTATGTTATGTTATGGTATGTTACTTGGCATTTATATAGTGCCTTATATATCATTGGGATGACCTCAAAGCGCTGGTAGGTTGAACACCCTCGGGAACCGCAGTTCAGGTCAGTAGAGATAAATAGTTTCATATGGTGGGAGGGTGCACCGGATATTTGTGCAGCTGGTGTAGTTGTCGGATGATAGCTGCTTCCTAGCGATAGGTGTGGTGCTGAAGATATCAGTTTGATGTGTGCAGTCTGGTGGGTGGACACCCAGACTGGGTTCTGGCTAAGTTAGGCCTGAGGAACGCCTATGTGAGCAGCTAGGTCGGAATTTGCTCAGCTAGCTGCGTTTTATTTGGTGATGGGTGTACATGGGGTCGTATTCGTATGTGAACAGCTAGGCATAATTATCATGGGTTTAGCTGTGTTCTAGTTGAGTGATGGTGTATAGTAGAGAATAAGCATAGTGGTGGGATATGGTGGTTATCTGTAAGGCTCCTGAGACTAGGCACGTGAACAGGAAGGTGGGAACATACATAGGGACATACGGTTACATAGAGACAGGGGTCGATACAGGTATAAATGAGGATACAGATGTGACGCAGGCTAAAGTTCGCAATTCTATCCACTATGGTGCAGGCTAAAGTTCACGGTTCCATCTAAGTGTGGTACATGCTATCATTCACATTTCTATCCAGATGGGATTGTCATGCAGGCTGTCCCATATGTAGATTCCCATCACTCCAGTGCCAGTTCCAGTGCCCTTCCAGGTTCACGTCATTCCAATTCCCCTTCTGCACACTTACCCCCGCTCACCCAATCAGGGCGACAGCAGCGTGGTATCCGTTGGCAGCGCGTATGGAGGCAGACGGGCATTGATGGTCGCCCGAGGTCCCTGCGTCCATTTCTCCATTGGCAGTTGCCTTGGCGTCTCGCCGCAGTTCGGCGTAGCCACCGGCTTGGTTCAGTTCCGCATCACGTGACCCAGACGGGTCGGCCAGTGTTATTTCCATGGAACACGTGGTGCGGTAAACGCATGGGGACCATGCATCACGTGACGCCAAAGCGCTTGATCATCTGACTACTCGGCAACAGCTAAAAGCGGCGATTACGCACTTGTACAGTGCTTCACAGCTGATTCATTCGGCACTGTTTGGCGTACTCGTAACTTCTTGAATCACGGTTTTTTGGACTACGGATTGCTTCACGGATTCCTCTTGCCTTCCCCCTGAATTGTTTGTCTGCTTCCCGACGCCTCTAGTTTCTTGACTCCTGGACTGCTATAACTGTTTTTTCCTCGGCTAATCCCTCAGACTTTGTTGTACTCGTTTGGAACCTGACCTCGGAACACTTCTGGATTGTTTTCGGATTGCCCCGCTCCATTACTACGCTCGAGTCTGCAATCACGACTCACACAGGTATTCCAATGTGTGACCAACTTCCAACAGAGTGCTGCTCATTTTTACTATCGCTTGCTGCTGCCATCCACACACTGAAGGTGCGCGGAACGCCTCTTACACTGCCTGTCCCAATACAGTTTTTTTTTTTTAAAGA
Organism: Ambystoma mexicanum; assembly: GCF_040938575.1. Taxonomy (NCBI): domain Eukaryota; kingdom Metazoa; phylum Chordata; class Amphibia; order Caudata; family Ambystomatidae; genus Ambystoma; species Ambystoma mexicanum. Next base: position 514,442,528 of record NC_090925.1, read on the forward strand.
TTTTATTGATTTTATTAAACAACAAAATAACCGCCCAAACCAAACTTACAGTGAATGCATCATTTGCTCACATATACACATACATTATTATGTTCTCACCCACTGTATTCCCCATCCCTCCCCCCTCCCGAGCCTACTTCCCCACATTGCTAGTTTCCACCTCTTGCGGTAGGGAGTCCTCTCCCGCCGCGCTCATTGAGTCACCATCACTTGGTCCATCCTACGAGGGCCCAAATAGTTCTGCTATCAGTTGCCTCCAACCCGTTAGGGCTCCCGCTTCTCCCTCTATGTCCCCTTTACACGCTTCCTGCCATGCCACTGTTTCTGCCTCCGCCCACTTCTGCAAGTCCCTCCACCATGTTTCCACTTTGGGCCTGTGACATGCTTTCCATCCCATTGTAATCCTTCTCTTTGTCAGGACATATGCTATATCTTTTAATATACTCACATGTTTAAGTTTACACGGTCTGGGGAACCCTCCCAGCAAACAAGCCCATGCGGTATCCACCTTCATACAGATCCCCTTGTCTTCCATTTTCTGTGCTATGTCCCCCCAATATCTCGCTATCAGTGGGCATGCCCAGAACATATGCACCATCCCTGCATTTTCCTCATTACATTTTGGGCACGATTGGCTTTCGGCGTTTTTAAATTTTGCTATCTTTAGTGGCGTCAGGTATGCCCTATGAGTTATGTACAACTGTATCTGCTGCAGCCTGGCATTTCTCAACACTTTTTTATGATATCCTTGTGCCCTCTCCCACATCCCATCGCTCATCGGGTCCCCCACTTCTTCATCCCAGTCCAGTCTAAGTTGCACCACCTCCTTGCTCACTTGGGTCATTATCATCTCATACACTCTAGATGTTTCGTGCCCCCCTTCCGCAATGTCATATATCATATCCAGTGTGGTGTCCGGCTCCTCTGCCAGTTCCACCTCGGACTGCACCATCCCATTCTACGTAATATATTGCCCGGCACTCAACCCCATTTGTTCCACCAGCTCCTCAAGTTCTAGTATCTTCCCCTCCTGCCACACATCCCCCCATAGTTGCTATTCCCACCGTTTTCCAGTGCTTCCTAATCATTAACCTTAGTTGCTTTTCTGTTCCCACCACTGTGACCAGTGGGATCTGCGAGGTGCACGGGGATGGCTTGTCCATCAACCAGCATGCCCTTTGCCACATCCCCCACCCAAGTCCCAACTTCCTTGGACGACCTCCCAACTCCCGTTTGGGCAACCATATCATCTCTTTCAGGAAATATGGGGCACAGTCCCCCTGATGCAGCCTATGTTCTAAGGTAGGCTCCTCAGAGAGCCATTTGGCTACATATTGTAATTGGCTCACTATATAATAAACTTCCCAGTTTGGTAATTTAATGCCTCCTTTCTCATACAGATTTTGTAGTTTCCACAGGGCTACCCTGTTCCTCATCCCGTGCCATAGAAATTCCCCACATATGCTGTCCAACCTGGTAAAGAATTTCCGAGGTATGGAGTATGGGATGTTCGCGAAGCAATGCAACAATCTAGGTAATGCCACCATCTTGAGCATCACCCCTCGCCCCACCATTGCCAAGGGGATTTTCGCCCAGAACTTCATGCTATTCTCCAGTTTCTTAACCGTTCTTTCCGTGTTATGCTTGTGTTCGGCTTCTACCGTATGGTATATGTCTACCCCAAGATATCTGAAGGTTGTGACCTCCCACGGTATCTGCAAAACCGGCAGCTTCTCCACCGAGAGCCCTCTATACCTCCCCAGCGGAAACACACAGGATTTACTGGGGTTCACAGCTATACCTGATAGTTCTGCAAATCTCTTCATCACTTCCAGTATATATTGAAGGTTCTCTTCTGGGTACCGCAAATACAATAACATGTCGTCTGCATATAATTAAATTAAATGAAATGTCTCCCCATCGACAATGCCTATTGCATCATATTGCTGCCTTAAATAAATTGCCAGGGGTTCCAACGCTAAGATATACAGCATGAGAGGGCGCTAGAGGGCCATCCAAGATGGCCACCTTGGACTAAGCTCCCACTTAGCCCCTCATCAATCCTGCAAAATCCTGCGGTTTCGGGCGTCTCCGCAAATCGAGCTCCTGGTGCCTGAAACGTTGGCCTCTCCAGCATCATCCACAAGAAATCTGGAGGAAAAATGGCCCCCCATCCTGAAAATCGGCCCATGCGGCCCTGTTGGCGAGCGTAACACTCCCGACCTGCGTAGGCCCAGCCGCCCCTCCGAAGGAATCCCTGTGCCGGGCCCGAAGTGGGCGCCCTAGATGTCGGCGGCGAGGCGTCTGTGAGGCGAGGAGCGAGCGCCGACCATCTGCACGCGGGAGGGAGGTTAAGACTCCTTTCCTTCCCCCCAGCCGGAGCCGACAGCAGGGGAGGAACAGCAACCTAGCGGAGGAGGCGGTGGTGTGTGGGACGAGCTGTATCGCAGGCCCCCTGCCATTCCCCCGCTCCGGCCCGCGTCCTTCCTACCTGCTCCGGCAGCCAGCCCTCCCCGGCTGTGAGCCGTCGAGCGCGAGACGCCCTGCGGTCATCAGCGGGGAGACGGTCTCGCTCCCCCTCCTCCACGCAGAGCCGGCGATTGAATGGGAGCCACAGCGACGTGGCGTCCGGGTGGCTGGCTCCGCTGCCTGCGCCTACGCACGCCGAGCCAGCCCGGACTGCCCGCGCCAGCATGAACCCGGTGCAGCCCTCGCCTGAAGGATCTGGCATAGTGGTGCAGGGGCACGAATGTAAGGAGAGGGGGGGAAGCCGCGATAGACACCAGACAGAGCGGAACCTGCCTGCGGCCGGCCCTCCTCCCCCCCTTCCTCCCTGCGCTAACACACCTTAGCAGGGACTCGACGCGGCGGCTGAGTCTTGCTGGCACACGGACTGCACGGTGCCCCCCTCGCAGAACGGCAACCGCGTGCACAGAGCAGTTAGCAACTCCCAGCACCTCAACGAACTGCACCTTCCGCATTTCGGCGAACTCTGCCACTTACAGCTGGGAAGCCGCCCTTATTTGGATGATCATCTGTCCCCACACCGCGGCACACAAACCCCTACTGCAGACCCGCAGTCTTCCTCCTCACAAATATATACCAGCGAAGACACCCCCCCTCGTATCAAAGAGGGCCGCGAGGCCGACAGCTATCTACATACGCCACTCCTGCACCGAAACAAACGGCAGGGGCTGGGTTTGGCAGGAACGCACCTTACACACGAGGGACTGCTTCTCCGCCCTTCATGGCTGCAGGCCACTTGTCACATCCAGCAACATCCAGCCAAGTCCACAACTCGGCTCTTGAGGAGCCCAAGAAGTAGTCGAACCACCCTCAATCCGAATAACTCATGCCCATCCTCGCAGCCATGATGGGAGAAAACGACAAATCCCAGAGGAAGCTGAACTTCGAAGGTGGCTCGACCCCTAAAGCACCTCTCCAGCAAGAGGACCAAGCTCCTTCGTCTATTGGGCTTCACCAGGACGCTGCCTCCGATAACCCCTTTGAAATTAAAGAAATCCTCCTAGATCTGAAGGCGGGCATTGGCAGTTTGAGCAATTAAATGGACGGCCTTGCGTTCAAAGTCGACCTCCTGCAACACTGCATGGACTCTCTTACCGAACGCATGAACGAAATGGAGCAGAGAGTGTCGAACCTCGATGACAGTTCAACAACTCTAACCAATAAAGTATCCCAGCTAGAATCACAGATCAAAATAACCGCAGCCAAGTGTGAAGACTTAGAAGGCAGGTTGAGAAGGAACAACCTAAGGATAGTCAGAGTAAGAGAGCAGCAAACGCAGGAGAAAATGGAAGACTTCGTGGAATCTCTGTGCATCAATCTATTTGGCAGTGATGCTCTGTCCCTTCTTTTCATAGTGGAGAGAGCTCACAGAATCCCAGCGTCGAGACCAGCGCCAGGTGCTCCTCCCAGACCAATAATAGCGAGGCTATTGAATTACAGGGACCAAGATTCCTTACTCCGGCTCGCCAGAGAGAAAGGCGACTTAAACTACGAGGGGGACAAAATCCATTTCTACCCCGAATTCTCCCCAGCAGTGCAGACACAGCGAAAAACATTTGCCGGCGTCAAGCAGAGACTCCGTAATAGTCAACTGGCGTACTCGATGCTATACCCGGCGCGACTCAGAGTCCAGCACGAAGGAAAGGTTCAGTTCTTCCAAACCCCAGATGAAGCAAACTTATTTCTGGACCGATTAGGATGCCCGGATCAGAACCATGCTCGCTCCATACCCCAAAGAGACAGAAACCCCAGGAACCCTCCATAAACGACAAAATCAGGACAGCGTCCAAGAAGCTGTCTGGCAACTCAGAGTAAGCCGAAACATCCACAAGCAGCATCAGTCGAGGCGGGGAGACTTGGGAGGCCCCGTGCGCCCCTAGCACAGCTACTGTTAAATTGTTTATTGCCTACGTTGAGTTCTTCCGCCAGGGTGATGGTCCTGACCCCTGGTGGGGCGACTCCATGGGCCACGTTGTTTAGTTGTTGGTTAACGAGGCTCCTCTCGGTGGGCCAGTTTGTGGTTGCCCACCCGATGCAGAGTAACGTCTCGGGCCTGTTGTAGTTAGCCCGTAGTTCGAGTCCTCAGAAGTTACTAGGAAAGTTCAGCCCCACTGGTTTGTGTCTGCCTGGCTCCCCGCCTACTCCCTGCCCGCCATCAGAACCGTCACTGCACCCAGTCTTCCGCTCTCGGAGCACCGACCCAGACACTGGGTTAAGCATAGCCAGACAACCACCGTCTAATACACCAATGAAGCTGTCCTTTATAAAATGTAAACCGCCCCATTCAATGTCTTAACATGGAATATAAGAGGTGGCAACATCCCAGCTAAAACCAGGAAAATCCTGCATTACCTCAGACGCCACGAAGTGGATGTGGCCCTGATCCAAGAGACTCATCTCACTCCAGGGAAAGATCACCTGTGGGCCAAGAGCTGGGGTTGCCACAGATACTTCTCATCCTATTCTACTTATTCGAGGGGAGTCGCTATCCTGATACACAGATGTCTCAGTTTTCAGCTACTACATACAGCAAAAGACGCTGAGGGAAGAGCACTCCTGGTGAGCAGCATCATCGCCGGTCAGAAAGTGACCTTCGTTAATTCATACGCACCGAATGTGGATGGCCCTGACAACTTTGGTTGGGTACTGACTCAGCTTTCCACCCGCGACCCTGCAACAATTATCTGGGGCGGAGACATGAACACAGTCATGGACCCTATGCGAGACAGATCATCGGCTACACAACAGCCACCATCTAAGGCGGGTCTCCAAATAAAGGAAATCTGCAAAGCGTTCGATCTACAAGACATATGGAGAGTCTCTAGTGGGGATCAGCGTGATTTCACTTTTCACTCTGCAGTTCACAACACAAACTCCCGGATTGACTATTTCTTTACCTCAATAAATGGCCCCTTAACATGCGACTGGTGCTGCATCCAGCCACGAACACTCTCAGACCACTCACCACTCTTCCTAAGGCTCAAACCAGCTAATCCCACCCAGCCACTACAGCGCTGGCATTTCAAGGTGGGCGCGCTTCGGGACGAAGTCATTGCCTCTGAACTAAGGGAGGAGATAGAAGTATTTCTGAAGGCCAACATGGGATCGGTCGTCTCAGCGGGATCAATATGGGAAGCTCTAAAATGTTTTATCAGAGGAGTCTGCCACGCCAAGGAAAATGGCATTCTCAAACTCATTAGGAGTGAATTTACAACAAGCGAAAACAAATTAAAGCAGCTTGAGATCCAGATTACGAACAACTCCGATCCGGAAGCAGCAGCTGCTCTAAAAACAGAACTACAGAAATTCAATGCTGCAGCGGAGCGTGAGGTCAAATTTCTACACGGTACCAGCCAGGTCCGTCAATACGGGGAGGGCCAAAAACCAGGTGCTCTGCTGGCAAACCTTATCAGAGCCTATAACAAACAGTCACAAATCGAAAGGATCCGATCCAGGCATGGCAAGGAAGTCCACACCGACAATGAGATAGCTGAGGAATTCAGTCTGTTCTACCAAGACCTCTACAGTGCCAGGCTCCCGAAAGACTCAAACGTCCCTCTGGAATACCTCAAAGACACTGAACTCTATTGGGTCGAACATCACCTACTTGAACCCTTGAACGAGTTGATCTCACAATAAGAGATCAGAATAGCTATAAAGTCCCTGCCTTCATCCAAGGCGCCTGGGCCTGACGGCCTCACAGGCGAATTCTACAAGGCCTTCGCAGAAACCCTGGCCCCGCTCCTGGCAGCTGTGTATGAGGAAGCGTTGGGGCTGGGGACCCTCCCTCACTCATCCCGGGAAGCCAATGTCATTCTTCTACACAAACCAGGCAAACCACCAGAAGAATGTGCTTCGTACCGCCCAATCTCATTGCTTAATCTCGACAATAAAATACTCGCCAAGGTCCTGGCAAACAGATTATTGCCCCTGATGCCTGCCCTTGTGTTGGCAGATCAAGCAGGTTTTATACCAGGCCGCAATACAACCTTCGGCATTCGGAGAATGTTCGGAATCATCGAGGCGCTTGACCCAACAACCCAGGCAATAGCGGTCCTGCTAGACGCCGAAAAGGAGTTTGATTCGGTGGAGTGGCCGTTTATGTTCATGGTTCTCACCAGGATGGGGTTGGGGGCCCGTTTCATAAAGCTAGTCTCCCTCCTGTACACTAAGCCACAGGCTAACATCATAGTGGGCACGGCAAAATCAGCATCAATAAATTTACAGCGTGGTACGAGACAAGGATGCCCGCTGTCAGCACTAATCTTTGCCCTGGTAATGGAGCCACTAGCCTCCAATTTACGAGAACTCCGACAACAGAGGGGACTCATTGGCCTGCACAAACTTATCGTCTCACTATACGCTGACGACGTGGCTCTCTTCTTACGTGACCCTGAAGTTAACCTGAATCCAGACATGCGGGAAGTCATCAAATTCGGGGCAGCCTCCGGATTAAAAATCAATCACTCTAAATCCTTCGTCTTCCCACTGACTCAAGCCACTAAACAGTTTGCAGACGATTTTGGTCTCACGTGGAGGACCGCCAAAGTTCGTTACCTGGGAATTCAACTGTCACTGGACCAGCATGAGGTGTTCCGAGATAACTACAAGGAAGTACTGAAGTCCCTACAAGACCAAGTCTCACGCTGGAAAACGCTCCCTCTAACGCTCTGGGGTAGAACCTCATTGGTTAAGATGGTAGTGCTACCAAAACTTCTGTATCTCTTCAACAATATTCCACTCCTGCTACAGCAAACTTTCTTGAGGAAGCTGAAAAGCCTGGTCCTTGAACTGCTTTGTGCCGGCAAACCAGCCAGAGTCGCCCACTCAATATTAACGCTTCCTGTGTCCAAAGGCGGACTAGCCCTCCCGGACCTAGAGAAATATTTCTGGGCAGCCCAGGCACAATACCTCAGCTACTGGTACGCAACGCAATCCATTTGTCCACATGTGCAAGTGGAACGAGCCCTAGCGACTCTTAATTTCCTGACGGCAGTGGTATTCGGGCAGCTCCCCGTGCCCTGCCCCATGATGAATGTGATGCTCACGACGTACAAGGTCTGGAAGACTCTTGCCAACAAACTCGGGGTGCAAACAAGATACTCTCCCCTCTTGCCAGTCAAATTTATTCCTGGAATTCCCCCTAACATCAGAAAATGTCTTTCACCAATGGGTCGATAAGCTTCACATAAAAACCCTGGGGGACCTATTCACAGAGGAAGGCTTCCTAACTCCAGATCAAGCCAAACAGAAAGGGGGCAACACTGCTCTGGACGTGTTTCTCTATTTCCGGACCCGGTACACTCTACACCTGACTTCCCGCGACAACCACCTACATGGCAATTGCTTCACGATGTCATTCAAGCACAGGGAGGCGGCAGGCTGGTGTCACAAATATACAAAGCTTTAACCTCGGGTATGACACCCGCTAACACTGGCGCAAAAACCTGATGGGAAAGAGCACTAAACACAGTCATATCAGATGAGGACTGGAGCTACGCCCTGAATCAGACCCAGAAAATCGCTCTTAACTCACGTCTCAAGCTTATTCACTTTAATTTCCTCCATCAGACCTACTATACTCCTGAAAAAATCAACAAACATCATCCCGACACCCAGGCGGAGTGTAAGAGATGCGGAACCTTATCTGCGAACTTTCTACACCTGTCATGGGAATGCCCGGAAATCGCCCCCTTCTGGAACCGAGTACTGGACACAACAACGGCGATTGTGGGAGAAGAAATACCCCCGAGTCATACAGCAGCACTACTGGGAATGACAAGGCTACTTTCCGCTCCATCAAGGAGGTTGGCCGGGGTCCTGTTGACACTAGCTCGTAGGAGAGTTGCCATAGCATGGGGCCGAGGTCCCCCCCTTCCTACGCAGCCTGGCGTAAAGACTTACTGTACTACCAGGATATAGAGGCCGACTTCATAAAACTTCTCCCTCACCACGCTCGTCCGCCTGACATATGGGGCCCGCTGGTAACCTTCTTGATGAGCGAAGCGGAGACCTCCTCGGTGGATGCATCGGAGCTTGACGACACGCCTCGACGCAGTCCCAGCCCAGGCCAGATTTCCCTGGCATAAAGGCCACAGAGGGGCGTGATCTCCATCAGTGACACTGGTTGGCAGTGGTGGGGGCTGGGGGTTTGGAGGTGGTGGGGAGGGGCGGGTACGGGTTGATGGCGCAAAGTTTTAATCCACCCTAATGTGGGTGTGTATTTGTGTGGTGTGTTAAATACCAAAAATAAAGTTTAAAAAAAAAAGATATACAGCATGGGGGACCAATGGCATCTGTGTCTGGTACTTCTACCAAGTTGCCACCTTTCAGAGATCACTGTTCCTGTCTTCACTCTCGCTAGTGGCGCACTATATATTAGTTCTACTCAATGAAGATATCCTGGCCCCATACCGTAATTGGCTAGGGCCGCTTTTAACCAAGGCCACTTGACCGAGTCGAATGCATTGATCGCGTCCAGTGATACTATCACCATCTCGCCTGTGTCCCCGTACGTGTGTTCGACCACTCGATGGAGTCGCCTCAAATTATTCGAGATGTTTCTGTTCGGGACATATCCTGTCTGGTCAGGATGTATTAACTTATTGATAACCTTCTGTAGTCTATTTGCTAGGACCGCTGTTAGAATCTTACTATCTTAGTTCAACATCGACAGGGGCCTGTAGGATCCGCCGTCACTACCAGGCTTATTGGGCTTGGGACTGGTATGATAACCGCCTCGCGTAAAGATTTCGGTAATTTCCCAGCTTCATATGCTTCGTTAAACATCTCCAGCAGCGGGGGAAGTACCTCTGATTTGTATGCCTTATAAAATTCACTTGGGAGTCCTGGGCAGATGCCTCACTACTTCCTCTAGTTCATCTAGGATGATCGGGGCATCTAGCTCCTCCCTCTCCTCTGCACTAATCTGGGGTAATCCAATATCTTCCAGTATGTCCCCTATCTCCCCTCTGTTACTCCCTGACACATCCTCATACAGGCGTCTGTAATTGTAACGCTCACCTGACTCCCACGGGGGCGCTGGCCTGGTTCGCGCTGCTGTGTCCTCGTCTAAGGTGATGTGCAGGGTTCGGAAAACGGACTGGACCGGGCCCCAGATCTGGCTTGTCTGACTCGCAGAAGTATCCTTCTTAGGGTCTGGAAGGACGAGCTCTCCATCCTGCTTCTGATGCAGGGGCGCGTTGGTATCCAGTTACGTCACTGGATTTTCGGATGGGTGAGAACCAAACTTGCTTGGCTTCCAGGTAAGTTTTCTATAAGTGGTTCCTCTTGTGTCCATGCATTAATGTTCTAATGCTAGTGTCTTTTTCCCCATAGGGGCCGGGGTACGGAATGCCGGGGAACAGGCACCGACCCGAGGTGAGCGGTGAAATCCTTGTGGAAATCAGGTAAGTCTTTAATGAGTGTTTTGGTAATGTCTTTTCATTCACTCATTAACGCTGATGTCTTTTTCCCCTTAGGGGCCGGGGTCCGAAAATGCCTGGATGCGGATCGGACCCGAAATGAAAAGGGAATGACCCAACAGGTAAGTCTTGACATGGAGTTTTAGCTTCCCTTTTCCCTTCTTTCTCTCACCTTTGTTCTTGTCTTTTTCTCCCTAGGCGCGGGGGCGCGACTGCGAATCCGGATGGTCGCTGCAGAACATGGAGGCGCCCTGTAAAGGTGAGTAGAATGCGGCGCTGCAGCGATTGATGCGATGTGCTTTTAAAAATAAATGTCTTCCTTTTCAGGATTGTCGGCGAAATTTCTCTGGGATGCAGATTTAGCAGGTGAGGCCTTTTCCTTCTTCTGTTCTCTTGTTCCCTTCCTTTGCAGGTGATTCAGGATGCTGGCAGGTGTGGCAGAAGTCAAGATGCAGGAGCAGACACGGTGAGCGTCCAGCTGCTAGATGCAGAATAACGCGAAGCACGTGTGGCAGATCGGGTGTGGTTTAAATAGCCTTGGAAGAAGTTCCTAGAATGTGTCCTTCCTCCAATCAGGTATGTATCCTTCCCCGACCACGCCCGGGTGGTAAATGAGTCCCACAGGTAAAGTAGTTCCTTTCAGGCCTCAAGGAGGCCGGGGTTCTGCAGCATGGTCTGCATCAGGTAAGTGCACCCAAACACTTTCATAATGAGCCTGGCGCCTATGGCGCCAGGACTGACGTTTTCTATGAGCCTGGCGCCATAGGCGCCAGGACGCTGTCCAAAGGGTCCCTATAAGGGGTTGCTGGGACCTTCCCCGGGGACTTGATGTCCGCTTTCGGGGACGCAGGGCCTGAGCCTGCTCCCCGGGAGCGGGCATCGTGATAGCACTCCCCCACAAGGCCCCTCCCAAGGTTGTTCCCTCCGGGGGTTTTGGTTTGTTTGTGAAGAGTCGGTGGAATTTCCCGACTAATCGAGGTGCATGCACATGGTCACTGGGTTCCCACGACCTCTCCTGAGGTCCGTACCCCTTCCAATCGATTAGGTAGAAAAGCTTTGACCTAAACATTTTTGAATCTAAAATGTTCTTCACTTCGAATTCGGGTTCCCCATCTATTTGAATAGGTTCTGGAGGTTTGAGTAGTCGGGTTCCGGGGACCACTGGTTTCAGAAGTGACACATGAAAAACAGGGTGAATTCGCATATTAGCTGGTAAATCAAGTTTAACCGCTACTGGGTTAATTATTGCCATAATAGAATAAGGTCCCAGATATTTTGGGTTAAAGGTTCGAGGCCCTTTGAGCGGTAAATGTCTGGTAGCTAACCACACTTGATCCCCAATCTGATACGAAGGTGCTTCACTCCGATGTAGGTCAGCATTCTCCTTGTATTTTCTCTTGGCTTGTTGTAAATGCGTGGTTGCCTCTTTGAAGGCTCGGGTAATGGTAGAATGCAGATGTTCTACTGCGTGCACTCCGAGGTTCTGAGGTGAGTCGAGGTTTGAGGTTTGAGGGTGATGTCCAAACAAGGTATAAAAAGGACTATGGCCAGTTCCAGAGTGTACCGAATTATTATATGCGTATTCGGCTATCCAAAGAATGTCTTTCCAGTTGCTTTCAGATTGCTGTAACATACACCGTAAGTACTGCTCAAGGGTCTGATTTGTCCTCTCGGTCTAACCATCGGTCTGAGGGTGGTGACTGGTCGATTATCTTACATCGATTTGTGCCATTTGACAACATTTGGGCCAGAAGTGGGAAATGAATTGGCTTCCCCGGTCAGAGATTAGTATAGATGGGAATCCATGTAGCCGAACAATATTTTCAAGGAATTCTTTGGCTAGGACAGAAGCTGAAGGTAAACCTTTCAAAGGAATGAAGTGGGCCATTTTGGAAAACAAATCCACAATTACCAGAATGGTATTGTATCCCGAACAAGGAGGCAAGTCCGTAATAAAATCCATTGATAGGGTGTGCCAGGGTGATGGCGGTATGTCTAGAGGTTGAAGGAGACCGGCTGGTCTTTTCTTTTGACCTTTATTTTGGGCGCAAACACCACAGGACATCACAAAGATTTAACATCTTTTCCCCAAGAGGGCCACCAGAATTGTCGTTTCACCTTTTCCATTGTCTTGGCAATACCGGGATGTCCCTCTATTAATTTATCATGATAACCGGAAATAACTAGTTCGTGTAAATCCTTGTGCGGCAGGAATAAGCGTCCTTGGTAATAAGGTAAACCATTATTTATGGTAAAGTCTGATCCCTTTTGTATCCAATCCTGTAGGACTGTAGGGTCCAGGAGTTGTGTCACTCTGACTTGAATGTCTTCAAGCGTTTGTAACAAAGTCATGCCTAGAATTCTCTGTTCGGGAATTATTGGTACTGGTTCTGAGTTTGTATCAGATTCTCCCATTCCAATTCGGGATAAGGCGTCTGCTTTGCCGTTCTTGCAGCCAGGCCGATAGGTAATCACGAAATCAAATTCAGCGAAAAACAAAGCCCATCGGAGCTGCCGTGATGACTGAGCCTTGGCGGTTTTCAAATACTGTAAATTCCGGTGATCAGTGATCACCGTGATGGTATATCGAGCGCCAAGCAGGTAATGCCGCCAGGCTTTAAAAGCGGACTTTATGGCTAACAGTTCTTTGTCAGTGATTGCGTAATTAATCTCTGGTGCCGAGAATTTTCTGGACCAAAACGCTACGGGATGCAGTTGGTTGGTTTCAGGATCTCTTGGAGACAGAACTGCTCCCATGGCTAGGCTGGATGCGTCAGTTTCAACGACATACGGGAGATCTGGACGTGGGTGTTTCAATATAGGTGCAGAGGTAAACTTAGCTTTTAAATCCTGGAAGGCCTGCTCGGCTTCTTCAGACCATTCAAAACGTTTATTTTTCCTCAAGAGTGCAATAATGGGTTGTACTATGCGTGAACATTCCGGGATAAACCTGCGATAGAAATTGGCAAAGCCGAGCATGCTTTGAACCCCTTTTACAGAGCTAGGTGATGGCCATTTGAGGATGGCATCCACTTTTCTTGAGTCCATTCGGACTCCTTTGGGTGTCAGGATGAAACAGAGAAACTCAACTTCTGTGGTATGGAAAACACATTTCTCCAGTTTAGCAAATAGTTTGTGTTGGCGCAGTTTTTCCAGAACTGCCCTAACGTGTTTTCTGTGATCAGATTCCGAAGAGGAGTACACTAGAATGTCATCTATATAGACGACAACACAAACATTGATGAGTTCCCGAAGGACATCATTCATGAAGAATTGGAAGGCAGCAGGCGCATTGCACAACCCGAAAGGCATTACCTGGTATTCGAATAATCCATATTTTGTACGGAAGGCTGTTTTCCATTCGTCGCCTTCTTTTACTCGCACCAGATGATATGCCCCCCGGAGATCTAACTTGGTGTATATGCAAGCGTCCTTCACCTGGTCAAGGAGTTCAGGGATCAGAGGCAGAGGATAACGGTTTTTAACCGTTATCTGGTTCAATGCACGGTAATCGATACAAGTTCTAAGGTCGCCTTCTTTTTTAGGCACGAAGAACAAAGCCGAGGATGCCGGGGCCTTTGACGGGCGAATAAAACCATTGGCGAGGTATTGATCCAAATATTGTCTCAAATGCAGGTTCTCAGGTTCGGTAAGGGCATAAATCCTGCTACAAGGGGGTTGTGCACCGGGCACCAGATCAATTTGGCAATCGTACGATCGGTGAGGAGGTAACGTGTTGGCCTGTTCCTTTTGGAAGACGTCCTGAAAGTCCTGGTATTCCGGAGGTAATTGCATGGAGGCAGAGGTTACAGATGCTAGATTAATCTTCAGGTTTTCTGGGTAGCATGTTTGTGCACAATCCGGGAAGGTTATTCTCTTAGCTCGCCAATCAATTCGAGGATTATGTATCTCTAACCAAGGAATTCCAAGAATAACCTGAAACTGTGGAGCCTTGATTACATCAAACACAACTGCCTCCCGATGGCCGTCAGGACCAATAAGAGTCACCCCAGTAGTGGGATGTGTTACCGGTCCAGAGGCAATTTCAGTTCCATCGACTGTGGTGATGACATCTTTGCTGGTTTTAGGACGGAGAGGGAGGTTAATCCTAGAGGCCAATTCACGATCCACATAGTTTCCAATAGCCCCACTATCGATGTATGCCTTTATTGCATGCAACCGCTTAGGCTTTTCTGGATCTACGAGAACCATTGGCACAATGAAATGCGAGGTCTGAGAGTTAGTTTTCAAGCTCGGCAAGCGGACCCCTACGCTTGTCGGGCTGAGTCGTTTCCCGAAACAGAGTCCTCATGGTTTTTATCAGCAGCTCCTACCGCTTTTCGGGGCGGTTTTGCCGGGCAATCTCGTAGAAAGTGTCCAGAGTTCCCACAATAAAGACATAATTTTAACTGCCGCCTCCTTTCACGTTCCTTTTGAGTTAAGGGTTCTTTAACCCCTCCAATTTGCATAGGCTCAGAGACATCAACTCCCTTGGGGTTAGCATGGGTCTTGACCAACACCCGGGTCTCAAACCTGGACCGATCTGTTTTTCTGTTTTGAAGTCTGTGATCCAATTGGACCACTAAGTCTATATATTCTGTGCATTCTTGGGGCGGATTTACAACTTGGGCCAAGACATCTTTAAGTTCTCCGCGTAGACCTCGATAAAATAACGTGACTCTTTTATCCTCTGGCCATCCCGTTTCCACAATTAGTCTATTAAAGGTTGCAATATAGGATAGGAGGTCCTGATTGCCCTGTCGCAGGGATAGAAGTTCGTCATCCAGAGCCTGCCCCTGAGAGTGTCGAGCAAATAACCTTTCCATGCTTGCTTGAAATCCTTGAAAATCACGGAGAATCGGGTCATCTTGAGTAACCAGTGGAACTGACCAATCGGCAGCGCAGCCGCTGAGATATGACAATACAAAGGCTACTTTGGTCTGATCATTAGGGAAGGCCCCAGGTCTGCATAGGAAGTGCAAACAACATTGATTCATGAATACGGCGAATCGTTTGGGGTCCCCAGCAAAGCGTTCAGGTGGGGCCAGCGGCATGTTTCCAGGTAGATTAATCTGCACAGGGTTACTGGGAACCACAGGAGCGGGGTTCCCTCCGGAACAGGGTAGAGGAGTTTGTCCAGCTTGACCTTGCAAAAGCTGTCTGGCCAGGTCATCAGTTCTTTCCTTTGATATTATTAATTCCCTTTTGAGGGCATTAGTCTCTTGACGAGCGGCATGTACTTCGGCCCGTAATACCCCCGTAATTGGGCCAACTGATCAGTCTCAGAAGTTTCCATAGCGCCTGGGTGGGAATTTGTAGGAAGGCTTTGCGTTCTGTAACGCTCACCTGACTCCCACGGGGGCGCTGGCCTGGTTCGCGCTGCTGTGTCCTCGTCTAAGGTGATGCGCAGGGTTCGGAAGACGGACTGGACCGGGCCCCAGATCTGGCTTGTCTGACTCGCAAAAGTATCCTTCTTAGGGTCTGGAAGGACGAGCTCTCCATCCTGCTTCTGATGCAGGGGCGCGTTGGTATCCAGTTACGTCACTGGATTTTCGGATGGGTGAGAACCAAACTTGCTTGGCTTCCAGGTAAGTTTTCTATAAGTGGTTCCTCTTGTGTCCATGCATTAATGTTCTAATGCTAGTGTCTTTTTCCCCATAGGGGCCGGGGTACGGAATGCCGGGGAACAGGCACTGACCCGAGGTGAGCGGTGAAATCCTTGTGGAAATCAGGTAAGTCTTTAATGAGTGTTTTGGTAATGTCTTTTCATTCACTCATTAACGCTGATGTCTTTTTCCCCTTAGGGGCCAGGGTCCGAAAATGCCTGGATGCGGATCGGACCCGAAATGAAAAGGGAATGACCCAACAGGTAAGTCTTGACATGGAGTTTTAGCTTCCCTTTTCCCTTCTTTCTCTCACCTTTGTTCTTGTCTTTTTCTCCCTAGGCGCGGGGGCGCGACTGCGAATCCGGATGGTCGCTGCAGAACATGGAGGCGCCCTGTAAAGGTGAGTAGAATGCGGCGCTGCAGCGATTGATGCGATGTGCTTTTAAAAATAAATGTCTTCCTTTTCAGGATTGTCGGCGAAATTTCTCTGGGATGCAGATTTAGCAGGTGAGGCCTTTTCCTTCTTCTGTTCTCTTGTTCCCTTCCTTTGCAGGTGATTCAGGATGCTGGCAGGTGTGGCAGAAGTCAAGATGCAGGAGCAGACACGGTGAGCGTCCAGCTGCTAGATGCAGAATAACGCGAAGCACGTGTGGCAGATCGGGTGTGGTTTAAATAGCCTTGGAAGAAGTTCCTAGAATGTGTCCTTCCTCCAATCAGGTATGTATCCTTCCCCGACCACGCCCGGGTGGTAAATGAGTCCCACAGGTAAAGTAGTTCCTTTCAGGCCTCAAGGAGGCCAGGGTTCTGCAGCATGGTCTGCATCAGGTAAGTGCACCCAAACACTTTCATAATGAGCCTGGCGCCTATGGCGCCAGGACTGACGTTTTCTATGAGCCTGGCGCCATAGGCGCCAGGACGCTGTCCAAAGGGCCCCTATAAGGGGTTGCTGGGACCTTCCCCGGGGACTTGATGTCCGCTTTCGGGGACGCAGGGCCTGAGCCGGGTCTCCGGGAGCGGGCATCGTGACAGTAATATTCTGCAAATTCCTGATTAACTCCCTCTTGCGTATCCTCTATGTCGCCATTGTCTTTCACTATTGTTCTGATTGGGGGCCTAGGGGTCTCGTTTTTGTAGAGCCATGCCAGGACTCTCCCTGGTTTGTCTCCTTCAGCATGTTGTCTTTCTATGTACTTTTTATAGTTGAGATTGCATAACCTCTCCCAATGTCCTGCACATTTCTGCTGCATACCCAATGCCGTTTCTGTATCTTCCTTCGTGTTACTACCCCGTTCCAGTACTTTTTCTAGCTCCTTTTCAGAGTCCCGTAATTCGGCCAGGACCCCATTCTGCAGCCCTTTCGACTTGGCTATGGCAATTCCCCTCACTACTACTTTAAAGGCTTCTCAAAGCATGCCTGCTGTCTTGACACTGCCAGTATTTATCTCAAAGTAACTTATTATTTCCTCCTGCAAATCCTCCCTAAATACACTATCTTTAAGCGCCTCTGCACACAATCGCCATGTGGGTATCCTTCCCCGCGGGGGTCGGTATTGCCACACTAGCATCAGTGGCGAGTGGTCTGAGAGGACTCTGGCTTTATATTCCGCCTGCAGTATGTCGGTTATTAGTTCCCGTGTGACAAACACATAGGGCCTCATCACGACTTGGGCATTACCGCCGGTGGTATTACTGCCGGCGGTATTAGCCCTACCGCCGAACTCCCCGGCGCTAATAGCGCCGGATCACGAGTTTGGCGGTAATGTTAATCTCCATTCCCCATTGAGCCCATTCGGGAATGCCCCATTCCCCATTGGGCTCAATGGGGAATTTTCGCGCTCTTACCGCCGGCGGATTTCCCGCCGGTGGTAATAGCGCAAATTTTTGGCGGATTTCCCCCCAGCTCAGAGCTGGGGCGAAATACGCCGAAGCCCTGATTTGATGGACCCTTAAATCCGGCCGTAATAGCGTGACCTCCGGATTTAAGGGTTACCGCCAAAGTCGTGATGAGACCCATAGTCTAGTCTAGTGTATAGGCCCTGTGGGGCTGCATAGTGCGAATATTGTCTGTCCTGCGGGTGACATGACCTCCAAACATCTATCAGCCCAAAATCCGCCAACAACACATTCAGTGCCTTTGGGGCCGGGGTGGGCCTATCTACTTTAGTGTCTGATCTATCCAGGTTGGGATTTAGTACACAATTGAAGTCTCCCCCCCCACAATACCGCCCCCCCCCCTACGTTACCACTGAGTGTACCATACAGGGTCCTAAAGTACGCAGCCGTGTCCTGGTTCGGAGCATAAGTGTTTACTATGCAGATCTCTCTGTTTTCCACCATCCCCTTCATAACCACCATCCTGCCATCTGCCTCTGCCACAGAGCTCAGCAGCTGGAACGGGACATGTGGGGCCACCCATGTGATTACCCCTCTTGCATAGGCAGAATATACTTTTTTTTTTTAAAAAAAATATTTTTATTGATTTTATATTTTAGAAAAACAAACGCACAACACAATACAACTGTTAATTATTTACAGAAACCACGAAAGAAAATACAAGCAAGGAAAAAACAGAAAAAAGGAAAAAAAACTCCCCCCACCCCCCATCAAGCCAGAGCCGGCTCCCTTATATCCTCAGTCGGGGCACCGTCAGATGAAAAATTGTCCGTAGGCACATCTTCAGAATTCTCAGATTCGTCCAAGCCCTGTTGTGGGTTGGTCATAAAGGCCACCAATTGTCGCCAGGCCAGCAAGGGCCCTATCTCCTCCTCGCCCCCTCTAGTGACTGCTTCAAACCAGACCACGGATTCCGCCTCCGCCCACCTCATAAGGTCCGCCCACCATAGTTCCACTCTCGGCCTGCTAGCCGATTTCCAGTTCATGGCAATCCTGCGTTTGGCAAGAACATATGCCAGGTCCCTCAGCTTGCTCAGGTGCCTAAAGTGACTGGGCCTGGGGAAGATCCCAAGCATACATGACCTGGCAGATCCCACGTCCAACACCACTCCCCCACTTGCGAGCTTCATCTTGACCTCCTCCCAAAATCTATACACTTCCGGGCAGGCCCAAAACATATGTAGCAACCCAGCTTCCACCTCCCCACACCTGGGGCATTTTTGAGTGATCGAGCCTCCGAACCGTGCGATCTTCTGGGGAGTCAGGTAGGCCCTGTGAGTAATGTAGAACTGGAGTTGTTGGAGCCGTGCATTTCGGGACACCTTTTTATGATATCCCAGGACCCTCTTCCACTGACCCTCCGTCATGAGTTCACCCATCTCCTCCTCCCATTCATGCCTCAATTGGGGCAACTCTTTCCCAACCTTCGTTCTGAGGAGTTCGTATATCCGTGATATTTCATGCCCACCCTCTGAGACATCATACATAGTTTCAAGGGTGGCATCAGGATCATCTGCCAGTGCCGTCTCCGGCCATCTCTTTCTTACTCGTTTTACTAGCCTGGCATGGGTGATGTACTGACCTCTGTGCACCCCCGTCTCATCCTGCAACTTTTGAAAGTCCAGCGCCTCCCCCTCTCTCCATATGTCCCCAAGCGTGGCCAGGCCCACCGGCTCCCAGTACCTACGGACAGAGTGAAACAGTTGGGTGTCGTTTTCGCACAGGGCCACCAGCGGGACCTGCCAAGATAGTGGTTCTGGCTCCCCCATCAATTTCCATGTTCTGTGCCAGACCTCCCATCCCAACCTCAACAGCCACCCTCTTCCCTTCAGTTTATTCCTTTGTAGCCACACCACCTCTCTCAGGAAGTATGGGGCCGCATCCTCACGCAGCAACCTAGATTCCGCCGAATCTTCATCAGACAACCACCTGGCCACGTACAACAGTTGTCCCGCCAAATAATATAGTTCAAAGTTGGGCAAGCCTATACCCCCCTTCTCACACGGGTTCTGGAGCTTCCACAGGGCCACCCTATTCCTGGAGTTACCCCACACGAAGCCCCTACACATACTATGAAGTCGTATAAATAGGCTCTTAGGGATCAAATACGGGACGTTCACGAAAAAATGCAGGAGTCTTGGAAGGACTACCATTTTCAACAACGCCGCCCTCCCCATCATGGACAGGGGCAATCTGGACCAGAATGTCATGCTGTTCTTGACCCCCTCTATGGCTCTCTCTGTGTTATGCTTGTGTACCGCCTCGGGCCGGTGGTAAATATTTACCCCCAGGTACCTAAACGTGTCGGTCCGCCATGGTATTGGCAACACCGGCAGTCTCTCCAACGGGACGTCCCTGTACCCGCCCAACGGGAACAGGCTAGACTTCCCGGGGTTCACTGATATGCCCGAGAGGACGGCGTAATTATCCAGTACTTCCAGTACGTATTGCAGGTTCTCCTCCGGGTAGCGGAGGTACAGCAGCATATCGTCCGCATAGAGAGATGTTAAGTGGCTGCCGCTGGCAGTATCAATGCCCACCTCTCCGTATTGTTGTCGCAGGCATATTGCCAGTGGTTCCAGCGCAAGTATATATAACATGGGTGACCAAGGGCATCCCTGCCTGGTCCCCCTGCTAAGCTGCCAGGCATCCGAGACTGTGGCCCCAGTCCTGACCCTAGCCACCGGGCTGCTATAGAACAACTGGACCCATCTGATATAACCAGCGCCCACGCCATATCCCTGCAGGGCCGCTTTCAGCCAAGGCCATCTCACTGAATCGAAGGCCTTGACCGCATCCAGCGATACCACCGCCATCTCGCCCGTGTCATCCTTAGTATGGTCGATGACATGGTGCAGCCTCCTATGGTTATCACTGATATTCCTGCCTGGGACATATCCCGTTTGATCCGGGTGGATCAGCTTGCCAATCACCTTCTTCAACCTGTTGGCCAGCACCGCCGTGAGTATTTTGCTGTCCTGGTTTAGCAAAGACAGAGGTCTATAAGATCCACACTCAACAGCCGCCTTGCCTGGTTTCAGTAATGGGACAATCATGGCCTCGCGGAGGGACAACGGGAGTTCACCCTGTTCGTATGCCTCGTTAAACAAGGCCAGCAGTGGCTGCAGCAGCTCCTGCACGTACGCCTTGTAAAACTCGCCAGGCAGGCCATCCACCCCAGGTGCCTTACACGTGGGGAGGCCCCGGATCACCACCTCCAGCTCATCAGAAGTGATAGGGGCGTCCAGTTCCTCCCGCTCCAGGTCGTCTAGGGTGGGGAGACCAATGTCTTCCAGTGTGTTCAGGATGTCCTGGCTCCTGTCCTCCCCAGTGTCCTCATACAAACGTTTGTAGAACTTGAGGAATTCCTCGTTCACCCCATCCTGAGTGTTGCGGAGGCCACCGTCCTCACCACGGATCTCATGGATAACCGCTCGGGGGGATTCACTCTTATACAGCCAGGCCAACAGTCTGCCTGGCTTGTCGCCCCCCGCGTGCAGCCTCTCAGTGTATTTCCTATGGTTCAGTCTACATAGTCTGTCCCAAAGAGCGCTGCACGCCACCTGAAGGTCTCTCATCCTTGTCTTGTCTACCTGAGTGGCATTCTCAAGACGAGCCAGGCTCTCCAGTTCCCTTTCGGTGTCCTGAAGCTCCCTCTCGATACCCCCCTGAAGACCCTTGGATTTAGAGATGGCCACACCGCGCACCACTACCTTAAAGGCCTCCCACAGAGTTCCCGTAGAACGCACACTGCCCGTGTTTATCTCGAAATATTCCCCGATGGCAACCCTCAGGTCCTCCCGGAAACCCTCATCCTGCAGTGCTTCCGCCCGGAGTCTCCATGTGGGGACCCGAGGCCTAGGGGGTTGGTGTCGCCACTCTACCACCAGGGGCGAATGGTCCGACAATACTCGAGCTTTGTATTCCGCCTCCACTATTTCGCCCGTTACCTCGGCGGTTCCAAACACATAATCCAATCTCGTGTATGAGTCGTATGGCGCCGCATAATGCGAATACTGCCTCTCCGTGGGGTGGAGTCTCCTCCACACATCCACCATTCCCAAGTCTCCTAGCAATGTCCCGAGCGCTTTGGCCGCCGGCGACACTTTCCTTTTGGTGTCTGCAGACCGGTCAATTTTGGGATCTAAGACACAATTGAAGTCCCCACCCCACACCATCGCGCCCCCTATCAAGGGGCCAAGTTTGCCATAGAGGGATCTAAAGTAGGCTGCAGTATCATGATTGGGGGCATACAGGTTGAGGATGTGTACTTCCCTGTTCTCTAGGAGTCCTGTTATCGCCACCATTCTACCCTCCGGGTCCACTATCGAGTCGAGCACCCGGAACGGCACATGCGGCGCCACCCAGGTGATGACCCCTCTAGCATACGCCGAGTACGTGGCACCCACTACCTTGCCCTTCCACTTCCTTGTAACCACCTCCAATTTCTCCCTAGTGAGGTGGGTCTCTTGTAGCAGGGCTATGTCTATCCGCATCCTCTTCAGGTATAACATGACTTTGTTTCGCTTGAGGTAACTATTAAGGCCTCGGACGTTCCAGGTAACTATGCGAAGACTATCCGATGCCATCGGTTTGGTCTGTATTCAGCCCCGCCCTCCCCACAATACCCCCTTGGTCTAACACTCCGCCGGCTCTTCCGCCCTTGATCCCCATCCCCCCTCCCTGTTTACCAACTACACACCACAGCAAACAACCCCTCCCATCCCAACAAAGGCCCAGCTCCATCCCTGGATCTCAGGCCCACCCGCGTCTGGTCTTATCCCGTTTGCAAGGGATAGGACCCCGCGGGGCGTCGCCGATCTACCAGCGACCTAACTAACTAGATATATTACTATTGGGGACAAAGGAAGCCTCTTGGAGCTCGCAATCAAGTGACCACGGGTAGGCACGCCCTACGGGCCAGCCAGTCAGTACCACATCATCCGCATCACATATCGTACCAATGACTAAATTCAAGTCCCAATGTCTTGGCCCCGTTGGCCCCGTTGCCCCAGGCAGCCCAGCCACAAGCTACTTATCTTCCGTAGTCTCTGCCTGGATGTCCGATTCTTGAGGACTGCCCAGCGTGTCTAGCCAGTCCATCGCCTCAGTTGGTGTTTCGAAAAACAGGGATCTGCTTCTGTAGAAGACTTTCAATTTGGCCGGGTAGAGTAGCATATAGCGATGGCCAGCTTCACGAAGTCTCCTTTTCACCGCTCCGAAGTGCATCCGACTCCGCTGTACTTGTAGCGTGTAGTCAGGGTAGGCCGTAATCTTGGCCGATCCTCTGTCAATCGTTCCCCCCTTTCGAAAGAATTCAAGAATCTTTTCGCGATCACGGTAGTTCAGGATTTTCGCGATCACCGGTCGCGGGGGGGCCCCGGGAGGCGGCCTCCTGGTTAGGGCCCTATGAGCTCTCTCAACTGCAAACCCCTGGGTCAGTACCCCGCCTGTAATCTCCTGCAAAAGCATGGATTCCACAAATTCCGTAGGGTCAGGCCCTTCGGTTCCTTCAGGTAGGCCCACGATACGGATATTGTTGCGTCTGGCACGTCCCTCCGCCTGCTCCGCTCTGTCCTCCAGGTTACCCACCCGTTGCACAAGGGCGTGTAGCTCCTTTTTATGAGCAGCGCAATCTGCCGTGTTCGTGGCCGTCTCCTTCTCGATGGTCCCCGCTCGTTCCGAGACCGCCCTCACATCCAGCCTAAGCAGATTTACCTCCTCCTGGACGGCACCGATCTTGAGGTTTAAGCCTTCCTGTAGTTCCTTCATGGCGAGGCCCAGCTTGGCCTCCCATGACACTTTTAAGTCCGCAATCGGCGCCAGCACCTCCTGTATCGTGCCAGGTGTCTCCGCGGTCGTCACGGGGGTCTCTTTGATCTTGCCTCCTTCCGCCCCTGGGGGGGACTTGGCGTAGGCCTCCATCGTGGGCTGTTTAGCCTTGGGTTTAACACCTCTCGTGGTCATAATGTTGTATAAGTCGGGCGGGGGTCCGTCCCGCCAGTCACCGAGGGGGAGTCACGCCACCGAACGTCCAAAGCCTGACCCACCACACCATGGGGCATCCAACACGCCCGGAGCACTCCGACCACCAGGCCCACGGTCCTGTCGTTACAGCCACATCTGTTTGACACCCCCGCTCGCTGGGCCACCGTGCGTCCTAAGCGGTACTCATATGTTTTAGTCTCCGAGCAGAGGGACGCAAAGGTCCAGCACTCGTGATCGCGACACTGACTTCATGATCCTCGGTGTTCGCAGCGTGTCGCCGCCATTTTGTCTTGTCTCCCTGCCCAGGGCCCGTCCCAGTCAATCACAAATATTTCGGTTTCTGAGCCCTCTGGACGTCCCAAACTTTCACAGGATGCAGTGGTGGCATTCATACACCTGGACATCGATTTCCAACGTCGGCCGGCCCCCGTGGACGTGCCCCTCCATCAGGATCAAAACAGGATCAGCGGAGCTCCTCCAGAGTGCGACCTCTTACATGGCCGTCCAAGCCACGCCCCGGCAGAATATACTTCTCCTATAACTGTCCGTCTCCACTTCTTTTGTATCACTTCTAGTTTGTCTTGCGTTAAATGAGTTTCTTGTAACAAAGCTGTGTCCACTTTCTGTCTGCGTAGGTACATCATGACCTTGTTCCGTTTCAAATAGCTATTGAGCCCCCTAACGTTCCAAGTGACTATCTTAAGGTCTCCCATGGTTCATCTCGTTTTCCCGGAGGTGTAGGCTCACCCCATCACCCCATAAGGCCTCCCCAACTACAACCAACCACTGCACACAACCCATTCCCACCCCCCTCGCCCCCTTCCCAACACCCCATTTCCCAACTTCAAACCACTGCACATCCCCCTCACACTCCCCCCTTCTCCGACCCCAACCCAAACAAAAGCCCAGCTCCATCCCTGGATCTTAGGCCCCCCGCGTTTGGTTCTGCCCCAGAAGGCCCGGCCCAGAACCCAGCATGGTGTCACCAAACTACCAGTGACCTAACTTACTATATGTTATGGGGGTATGAGGTCATGCTCCGTGTAGCTCCTATATTTATATCAAGTTTCTAATGCCACTATAGCTGTAGCTCTCAACCCACTCCTCCGCCTATTGTATACAATACTATATTCAAGTCCCATTGTCATTAGCTGCGGCACCTAGAGCGCTACAGACACATGTTACATATCTCCTCCGTCAGTTCCCTGGATATCTGATTCCTGGGGGCAGCTCTGCGTGTCCAACCATCCCATGGTATCCTCCGGGGCGTCGAAAAACCAGGTTCTGCCCTTGTGGAATACCTTCAGTTTAGCTGGGTAGAGCAGCATGTACCTATGGCCCGCTTCCCGCAATCTTCTTTTCACAGACCTGAAGTTCATGCGACTGCGCTGTACTTGCAAGGTATAGTCCGGATATGCCGTTATGTTCGCTGCCCCTCTCTGTATCGTGCCACCCTTCCGAAAGTGTTCAAGGATTTTTTCCCGGTCTCGGTAGTTCAAGATCTTGGCTATTACCGGCCTAGGGGGGTTCCCCGGTGGCAGTTTCCTCGTCAGGGCCCTGTGCGCCCTCTCAACAGCGAACGCCTGGGACAGGGCTCCTCCAGTTATCTCCTGCAGTAACATTGACTCGATGTATTCCGTAGGGTTGGTTCCCTCAGCTCCTTCTGGCAATCCGATGATACGGATGTTGTTTCTTTGGGCGCGTCCCTCCGCCTCCTCCGCCCTGCTCTCCAGGTTGCCCACTCGTTGTACCAAGGCGTGAAGTTCAGATTTGTGGGCCATGCAGGCCGCCGTGTTCGGGGCCACCTCTTTTTCCAGGTCCTCAGTGCGCTCCGCGAGCAGTCTAACGTCTCGCCGGAGAAGATTTACGTCCTTCTGCACCGTTCCGGCTTTGAGCTCAAGTGCAGCTTTCAGTTGGTCTCCAAGGTCACTTTCAGGTCTGCAATTGCCGCCAGTACCTCCTGGTTGCCCATAACGTCCAGGCCTCCAACAGGAGTCTTATCTTTCCTGGCCCTTTCAGCGCCTGGTGGTGTTTTGGCAAATTCGTCCAGTGTGGGCTGCTTGCCTTTCAATCTGATGGGCTTGTTAGACATCTTGATGTGTCAGGGTTAGGTTTAGGTGGGCCGGCCCCCGCACGTGCTGTCCTTTTTTCGAGCATGCCATGTTGCCCAGGGGTGCCCTTCGGCAACTGCTTTTATTTCCGGAATGGACTGTGTCCTCCCACGTAACCTAGTGGGTTAGTTCCTTCCTCACAGGACTCAGGTTCCTGCCCCAGTCAACCCAGATCCCAGGGCTTCCGCCTAGCACTGGTGTGGCTCTGCGAGCTCTGATAGCCTCCCTTGCCAGTCTCCACTTTGAAGAGGTGACCCATGCGCCTTCATCTGCAGTTATCATTCACGGCCACCTCGGGCCTGCTGTGCGCTCCTTCATACCCACTCCCAGCGACTGCCAGTCACTGTATGTCTGTGTAAGCCTATCTATGCCCCATGGGTGGCTGGATCACCACTTATGAAGTAAAGCCTTACGTTCATTATGCCATTGTGCTGTCTAGCCTGCTCAGAATGATGTAGTGGGGCTTGTTGCAAATAGGATTGCAAGTGTGAGCTTACACCTTTCAGCCTCTCATTGCGGCGCTGTGATATATGTGTTCTGGGCTTTTCAGCATATTTCCAACTGTCTGTTGTCAGCTACGGTGCTCCTTAAAAGAGGCAGGCACTCCCAGCGGTGTCCCACTCGGAATGATCCGTTCAATGCGCTGCACACAGGGCAGCTCCCCCGCCTCTGTGTTCGCGTGTCTCCCCAGGCGTTCGATCCAAGCAGTCGATATAATGCCGGAGGATCTCATGCGCCCGAGGCCGAGCGTTTGTGCTCATCTCGGTGCGCTCTGGGCAGACAGTCCATCGGCACCCCCCCTCGCTGTTCCGGGCTCCTCAGCAGTCACCCCCTGTGCCGCGGGCTTCCCTGCTGTGTCCCCCGCCGCCAGGTAGCTGACTGTATGCACCCAGCTAGCGGTGCCAGTTCTCTCAGGACCTCGGGTGCAAGTCAGCCCGCGCCCCCTTTCCGCCCGCCGTGTGCAGTGTACACGCGACTCCCATCAGAGTTCCAGCGTTCCAAATCTTCTAGCGCTCGCTCGACTTGCCCGCACGCCGCCACCCCTGCACGGATTCCGAACGTCAGATCAAACCCTTTGTCTTCCACGGGCCACCATCTTGGTTCGTTCGCCTCCGAGCTGCTGCACTTTTCGCTCGGCTGGGTGCGGGTGAATCGCTGTGGCAATCCGTCTAAATTACAGCTCCAATCATGCCCTGATTATTCATAGCTGTGCACACGCAATTCCGGCCGTCGTAGGCAAGTTCTGCATGGCTATTTTCACCGGATCAATTTAGGATCAGTAGGAGCCCCCGGCAAACACGTCCTCTTACATGGCCTTGTAGCCACGCCCCCCGTCCCAATACAGTTATTGGTTGAAAATCACACTCTTCTTCCACCTAGGTAAACCCATTAGAGACTCCCAGCTTACATTTTGGTCATTGTCTGTTTTTGCCATTGTTCTTAACCCTTTCTTGCCCTGCAGCGGTTGGGGGTTTCCGGCGTTCCTGGTTCCTGGTACTTCATCACTCAATACCTGTGGCCTCAAGGATCGCACAGGGAGATTTTAAGTATCTCCCTGTGTGGTACTTGGGGAGAGAGGCTTTCATAATCTTCACGACCATCAAGACACAACAGACTGTGAAGCCTGATTTGTCGTCCGGATTATGGAGGCCTCGGCAGGAGACCATGTGGCCGTTTTAGTGCAAGCTGTCACCGTCCTAAGGGCAGACATGGCTGCAGCCACTACAGCCATCCATCATCGGCTTGACTCCCTACAGAGTGCACACCACCCCCTGCCAGCTGATCCTAAATTTGGGGATGCAACCCCACAGGCATCGCCCCCACTGGCACACCATCCGCCCCGTCCCAGTGGTGGTTCCTACTCCTTTCCCGCTAGCAGTCCCTGAAAGATACCATGGTGACCCTAGGAAGTTCTGCACGTTTATGAACCAATGCAAACTCCACTTCCTTTGTAGACCTTTGGCATTCTGTGACTCTACCACCAAGGCCGCCTTTATGTTGTCCCATTTGACCGGCATTGCAGCTACTTGGGCGAATCCGCTGTTAGAAAATGACCACCCAGCCCTCTATGACTTTGACCTATTTGTGAGCGAAATGTCCAAGGTGTTTGATACTAGGCATAAGGCCCAGTCACGGGATCTAGAGTTGCTCGATCTTGCCCAGGGTAAACATCCCCTCATAGAATACATAACCCGCTTTAACCAACTATTAGTGGAGACCTCATAACCTGAGAGCAAAAAGGCTGTGGTGTTCTACAGGGGGTTAAGTAGCTCCATGAAAGACGCCCTTTCGGTTGTACCGTCATTACCGGTGTTGTATCCCGATCTGGTCGACCTGGCTTTGCAGGTAGACACTTGAAGAACCGAACGGAGGGTGGAAGCCGGATTTTCTGGTGCACAAACCCTCCTTCTACCTTCCGAACCCCCTAGTGAACCCATGCAGGTTGGTGGGATACGTAGCCCCATAACCACCTTGGAACAGGAACGTAGGAGAGCGGACAATGCCTGCTTTTACTGTGGCCTAAACGGACACTATGTCAAAGACTGCCCGCGCCGCCCAAAACACAGGAATCAGGGTTTTCAGAAAGCTCGCCCCTGAATCAGGGGGCTAGGGCGAGCACTCACCAGTCCCCCTCCGACTCAGCTCCAGCATTTGGGTCCATAAGACCTGTCATAGTCCATGCTCTTCTGAAACCCAACACGGACATCACATACTCTGTTCACATAGTTATTGACTCAGGGGCCACAGGTAACTTTATTGACATAACATTGGCTAACACCCTCAACTTACCTCTAGTGACCAAGAAGTGTCCTGAACCAGTACAAACCGTGGATGGGACGTCCCTTACTTCCGGCTCTATCAGGCAACAGACCGCCCCTCTTGAAGTGGTCATTCAGACTACACACAGGGAAACACTTACGTTCGATCTCATCTCCACTCCTCAGTTCGGAGTCATTCTAGGTATTCCCTGGTTACGCCAGCACAACCCGCTTACCAACTGGGGAACCGGTGAAGTCCTTTTTGAATCTGAGATTTGCCAACACTACTGTCTCATAGAAGCAGAGTGGGTGCCTACCCCATCACGAGCAGTGGGAGCCATTGCTCTCCTTGCTGTAACAGAAGCCAACAAACCACTTGAATCAGTCCCACATACGATTGGTGCAGTCATAGCTAGTATCCCCACAGCCTATCATGATTATCAGGCGGTGTTTGATGAAGGTTCGGCAGAGAGTCTACCCCCGCACAGACCATATGACTGTCCCATAGATCTGATCCCTGACGCCACGATACCCAAGGGTCGGGTTTACTCCCTTTCTCCCTCCGTAGACCTGGTTTTAAAGGACTACATACAAAAGGCTCTGCGTTTGGGCCACATACGGCCTTCTACCTCACCCGCAGCGAGCCCGATCTTTTTTGTCCCAAAGAAGGAGGGCGATCTTTGCCCTGGTGTGGATTACAGACGTCTAAACGCCATCACGGTTAAAAAACGTTACCCGATTCCCCTCATAACCCTGCTGCTGGATCGGTTGACTCACGCTTCTATCTACACTAAACTTGACCTCCGAGGGGCATACAACTTGATCCGTATCTGTGAGGAAGACGAGTGGAAGACGGCATTTTGCACCCGATATGGTCTGTACGAATACACAATTATGCCCTTCAGGCTGTGTAATGCCCTGGCCACATTCCAACGGTTTATGGACGATGTGTTCAGTGACATATACTTATGTCGTTGTCTACCTGGACGACATCCTTGTGTTTTCCTCGTCTCTAGGGGAACATGTTTCCCATGTAAGAGAAGTCCTGTCCCGATTACGCAAGAACGCTCTATTCGCTAAGCCAGAAAAATGCATGTTCCATACCAAGGAGGTAGAGTTCTTGGGCTTTCATATCTCACCAGGAGGGTTAACCATGAATCAGTCCAAGATTCGTTCTGTCTTGGACTGGCCTGTTTCGGCGAATCTCAAAACCCTGCAATCGTTCCTTGGATTCGCCAACTTTTATCGGCGGGTCATCCCGGGCTTTTCCTCTATTGGGGCGCCTCTTACGGCCCTGACCAGCCCTCATGTTCCCTTCACGTGGTCCTCAGAACAGCAAGCGGCCTTCGAGTCGCTCAAATCCTCCTTCACCACAGCTGCGGTTCTCCAACACCCGGACCCAAAATTACCCTTTGTGGTGGAGGCAGATGCTTCATCATTCGCATTAGGGGCCATACTTTCTCAACCATGCTCGTCATTTGGCCGCCTACACCCTGTGGCATATCACTCACGCAAATTCACCTCCACTGAGTCAAACTATACGCTCACCGAGAAGGAACTCCTAGCTATCAAAGACGCATTCCAGGTATGGAGGCACCGCCTTTTAGGGGCTAAGCACCAAACAACTGTGTACACAGACCATCGGAACTTGCAGGATCTGGCTTCACTCAAGTGTGTCAATAGCAGGCAAGTGCGATGGCACCTGTTTTTTGCGGGATATGACTTCCAAATCAAGCACAGGCTGGGTGTCTCCCACGGTAAAGCAGATGCATTGTCCCGCTCTCCTGGCGGGGTGTCCCTTCCGATCTTTCCAGAAACTGTTCTCAATCAGGGCCACGTAGTTTGCATTTGTACACCCTCACAGCCCCTGTTGTCTGCCATACATCTCTGGGTTTCCCAACACCCACACCAGTTATCAGAGTGGGATCCCGTATATCGCGACGGATTGCCTTTTGTACAGGAGAGGTTAGTGTTGCCCACCAGTGATACCCGAAATCTGGCACTGGAGTGGTCTCACAACACCATCATCAATGGGCACCCTAGTCAACGGCGCACTCTAGCCTTGCTTAAACGTTGGTGCTGGTGGCCATCGATGAGACGTGATGTAGAAAACAACGTTAACACGTGTTCAGTGTGCGCCCAATGTAAAACCCGTAGGGGTCACCCTTTGGGTCTGCTTCAACCACTACCTGTGCCTCCGACGCCATGGCATACCCTCACGAT
Source organism: Ambystoma mexicanum (assembly GCF_040938575.1). Classification (NCBI taxonomy): domain Eukaryota; kingdom Metazoa; phylum Chordata; class Amphibia; order Caudata; family Ambystomatidae; genus Ambystoma; species Ambystoma mexicanum. The sequence continues at coordinate 514,473,058 of NC_090925.1, forward strand.
GGATTTTGTTACTGATTTACCCCAGGTGCAAGGGTACGACACAGTGTGGGTGGTGGTCGATTCTTTCACTAAGATGGCTCGCTGTATTCCCTGTCCAGGTATCCTTTCCACTCCCGCTTTGGCAAACCTGTTTTTCAAGTCCGTTTTTTGTCTATTCGGGCTACCTTCGGTCCTGGTTTCTGATAGGGGTTCGCAGTTCACGTCTCGGTTCTGGCAGGCTCTTACCAAGTTGCTTGGAATAGATGCCCGTTTTTCCTCCACATACCACCCGGAGACCGACGGACAGGCGAAGAGGGTGAACCAGGCCGTGGAGCAATACTTGCGCTGTTTGTCATTGCAGCACCAGAAGTCCTGGCTCGGTTTGTTACACCTCGCTGAGTTCGCCTACAACAACGCTTTGCATTCCTCCACTGGCTTCTCCCCGTTTTATTCTCTCTATGGCCAACATCCCCGGACCCTTCCTTTCCCTGACCTTTCCTTGTCATGTACTCCTGCTGCTTCTGCTTGTGTTCGCGATCTTGCCACTGTCCATGCCCACATTGTTGCCCATGTACGGGAGGCCCAGTCATCCATGAAAGCAGCGGCAGACAAGAAGCGGGTTAAGGCTCCCGAGTACTGTCTGGGGGACCGCGTATGGTTGTCCAATCGTCACCTACAAATACCTGGTTGCTGCAAACTCCTCCCTCCATTTGTTGGTCCCTATCAGGTGTCCAGAGTCCTGAATCCAGTTGCCTATCGTCTCTCGGTCCCTGCTCCTTGGCGCATACACCCGGTGTTTCACACCTCTCTGCACAAGCCCTGCCCTGCCCCTACCCGTGTTGTCTTGCCTCCTGCTCCTGTCTGTTGTCACCCCCGACGAGTTCGAGGTTAGTGCCATTCTGGGTTCCCGTATTTGTAGGGGGCGGTTGCAGTATCTGGTGGACTGGTTGGGTTATGGTCCTGAGGACCGCTTATGGGTTCCTGCCCCGGACGTCCATGCCCCACGTCTTGTTGCCCAGTTCCATCGGGATTGTCCGTCCAGCCCACAGGGTCGTGGGCGTTTGGGGGGGGCTCTGTCATGCAGGCTGTCCCATGTGTAGATTCCCATCACTCCAGTGCCAGTTCCAGTGCCCTTTCAGTTTCCTGTCATTCCAATTCCCCTTCTGCACACTTACCCCCGCTCACCCAATCAGGGCGGCATCAGCGTGGTATCCGTTGGCAGTGCATATGGAGGCAGACGGGCATTGATGGTCACCCGAGGTCCCTGCGTCCATTTCTCCATTGGCAGTTGCCTTGGTATCTCGCCGCAGTTCGGCATAGCCACCGGCTCGGTTCAGTTCCGCATCACGTGACCCAGAAGGGTCGGCCAGTTGTTATTTCCATGGAACACGTGATGCGGAAACGCATGGGGCCATGCATCACGTGACGCCAAAAACACTTGATCACCTGACTACTCGGCAACAGCTAAAAGCGGCGATTACACGCTTGTACAGTGCTTCACAGCTGACTCATTCGGCACTGTTTGGTGTACTCGTAACTTCTTGAATCACGGTTTTTTGTACTACGGATTGCTTCACAGATTCCTCTTGCCTTCCCCCTGGAATGTTTGCCTGCTTCCCGTCGCCTCTGGTTTCTTAACTCCTAACCTCGGAATTTGCATTTCTATCTGGATGCGGCGTAGGCCAAAGTTCACAATTTCATCTATGTCTGGTACATGCTATTATTCCCATTTCTATCTAGATGTGACGCTGGCTGGGGTTCACAGTTTTATCTAAGCGTGGCACATGCTATCATCCACATTTCTATCCAGATGCAACGCAGGCCAAAGTTCACAATTTCATCTAAGTGTGGCACAATTCTATCTGGATGCGACGTAGGCCGAAATTCACAATTTCATCTAAGTGTGGTACATGCTATCATTCACATTTCTATCTAGATGCAACGCAGGCCAAAGTTCACAATTTCATCTAAGTGTGGTACATGCTATCATTCCCATTTCTATCTAGGTGTGACGCAGGCTGGAGTCCACAGTTTCATCAAGTGTGGCACATGCTATCATTCACATTTCTATCTAGATGTGACTCTGGCTAAAGGTCATAATTTCATCTAACTGTGGAGCAGGCTAAACTTCACGATTCCATCTAAGTGTGGGACAAGTCTATCTTGATGCGACGTAGGCCAAAGTTCACAATTTCATCTAAGTGTGGTACATGCTATCGTTCACATTTCTATCTAGATGCGATGCAGGACAAAGTTCACGATTTCATCTAAGTGTGGCACAATTCTATCTGGATGCGATGTAGGCCAAAGTTCACAATGTCATCGAAGTGTGGTACATGCTATCGTTCACATTTCTATCTAGATGCGACGCAAAGTTAAGAATTCTGTCTAAGTGTGGGTAATATTTGCTATTCTATCTAGAAGCTACAGAGGCCAAACTTCACAGTTCTCTCTAGTTAGTATTGGCCATTATGTAAATATGTAATGCGTGGCATCTTTTATAGTCCAGTCATTAATAGATTTAGGCTGGTGGTTACAAATCTCTCTAAGTATGCATGGACAAGTCAATGCCAGTCTACTTTCTGGAAAGGTAAGGTAGAGTGGCAGGGGCTTTCTGGAGTAGAGTAATTGCTCTGCACCTCACCCATGCCACACTTGCAGTTTTTGGTGGTGTCTGTTAGCTGCTGGCTTCATTGGCTTCCCCTGCGGACACCTGCAGACACTATCTGAAGCAGTCTCTGTTGGAGCCGCCCTTTGCCTTGGGGCCCTTAGCCGGAGGGCTGCACGGGCAGAGGGCTGCCCTGGGAAGGTCAGTTATGGCTTGGGTAACACGGTCCTCAGGACCAATCAGGGCAGGGTGGGCGGGTCGGGAGGTGGGAGAGAAGCGAACCAGGATGATTGTGCGCGGTGGGAGAAAGGGACTGCTTGAGGGGTTTCACGAGCCTGGGGGCCGACAGGAAATTCGAATGGGGCACACTCACGGTGCTTCCACGAACCAAAAGTGGTTCAGCGTTCGGGTCAGTGGTTCAAATGGTGCAGCGTTCGGGTCGCTAGACCTAGGGACACGGACTGAGAAGGCCAATCAGGGAAGGGGGGCGGGGCGGGAGGCAGGAGGGAAGCGAACCAGGAAGAGGGTGCAGGGTGGGAGAAAGGGACTGCTTGAGGGATTTCACAGGCCTGGGGGCCGACAGGAAATTTGAATGAGAGCATAAAATGGGGCACACTCACCATGCTTCCACGAACCAAAAGTGGAGCTGCTGCAGCGTTCGGGTCATTAGAACTAGGGACACGGGCTGAGAAGGCCAATCAAGGCAGGGTGGTGGGTCGGGAGGCAGGAGGGAAGCGAACCAGGAAGAGGGTGTGGGGTGGGAGAAAGGGACTGCTTGAGGGATTTCAGGGGCCTCGGGCCGCCAGGAAATTCGAATGAGAGCATAAAATGGGGCCCAAAATGGGGCACACTCACCGTGCTTCCACGAACCAAAAATAACGTATTCATATCATTAGTTAAATAAAGTAATAAAATTCATCAATTACACATATTGCACCAAATAAAACAAATTCAAATCATGAATTTCCAAAGGAAAAAAAGAATCATTAAATCGTAACATCACTAATCATACAGTTATTTAAAAGGTAATTATCACAAAACTTTTCCCGTGAGTTTTTATACAAGTCTAAATTAGTGACTTTCATATTGCCAATGTCTTATGTTCCACTTTAGTACTGGTATGGACATTTCTTAACGACAAAGGCTATAGTTGATGTCACTGCTTATGTTTGCTCATCATACAGCTTTAAATCATTTAAAAATGCAATTACAGCAATTCTTAACACTGTTGTTTTACCACAATAGATCATCCACCACATGGTATCTGGTGTCAGATTTTTAAAGTCCCGTAATGCGGCTTTCAAATGTTGTTCGCGTTTTTGTCTAAGCATCGTACTTTCTGTCACCAGATGTCGAATGGTCTCTGGTTGATTCATGACCTTACAAAAACGACATATGTTATCGTGTACTGATATAATTTTGCACATGGCTTGTAAGTCTTTAGTTGTCCATAGGTTAAATCTTAACCATAAGAATTGTTCTCTATGTCTATGTGATTACACAAATAAGGCTCTGTGTGACTAACTTTTTTAGGCAAGAACAGATTGTCCGGGAAATCACGATATGTAAGGCATTTTTCCCTGGTCTTACTACAATCGTATTGGAATAACTTAGTTTTAACTCTGGTGGGGTTTGTAAGTAGATCATTCATAGACACATCGGCATCTGCTAAAACGTTTATTACCGCTCCATGCTATTTGCATATAAACATGTCCTGTGTATTAAAGACGAAGTTAGATAGCGCACTTATTAGCTTTTTTGAGTCCAGGGCCATAATACACTTCCTGAACATAGCAGTCACTTGCCACAGATATCGCGCATAGAGTGATATTAACCCCAGTTCATTCCTGATCCATGCAATTGGGATACATCCAGGTAAGCCTAAAATTTGTTTCCAATATTTGCTTCTGAATATTGACCATATGTTTTCAGCAATAACAAGTTTGGTTTCAGACCCATACAGCAAAACCGGGGTAACCTTTTGTGGAAAGTAGGTAATCGCCGGCATGATCGAATATTTGCCGTATTTGGCCTGGATGATGATTGCTTGAGACATCATCATATTCAACTTATTATTTAGACTCAGCAAATATGCTGTATCATTTGCTCCAGAGATAACTACACCTAAACATGCATATTGATGCACTGTTTCAAGGACCTCATCTTGTACGTGCCACTTAAGGTGTTTCTTATTTTTCTTATTTTTAGCTCCCACATTTGTATCACACACCATGACCTTGGTTATTTTCAAATTAATAGTGAACAGATTCTTGGTCACATATGTTGCAAGAGCATCAAGCAGATTTTGTAAGCCACAGGGTGTCTTAGAAAATAAAACTAAGTCGTCAGCGTATAAGAGGGCAGCAATCGTCTTGCCTGCTAGTTTTGGTGCATCTGCAACTACTGTTACACCTTTGCACCGGTGGTCGCTTTGGCGACAGCATCGGGTGTACAACACAATGCATTCCTACTCACCCAAGATGGCGGACGCCTCTGAATCTGATTGTGAAGCTCCCGCTGCAGAGGTTGCACGTTGTTTTCCTTCACGCCGCGACGATCATGTGACTCCATATAACCCGACCAGGAAGTTAAGCAAATGCGTCGCTACTCTCCAGATCGGCGCTTCGTAAGTTCGTTCCTAGGGAATCTGTTTCATGTTCCGTCCTCCTATCTATAGTTTTCTGTATCTAACTAACTGTGCTCTCTGCCCTTTCCTCCATTAGGCCATTTTCCGGACTCCGTCTGCTCACCTCCTCTCCCCTAAGGTCCGCTTCCAACCTAAAGAGTGAGTCTTGAGGGTTTATAGTTCCCTTCAATCCTCTCCCCATTCTTAGCTCAAATACTAACATCCGCTTCGGGTTTCCGGAAACTCTCTCTCTTTCCTCGTAGGACTCACCCCCTTCCCGAAGACTTTACACAGACTTCTCGAATCTCTCAACTCCATACCCGGAGTAAGTTAACATAGCTATTCGTATCAACAACAGACGATCGAAAGTGGAGAAAACTTACCTCTCCTTTCTTCCGTCCAGGACCAGCTTCGTCTGCACCGGATCTTTTGAAGGGAAGCTGGCTGATTCATCCTGAAGGTCTACAGTATCCTGTCATTACAACACAGGGTTTTTCTTCCCCGGAGGGTTTTCCCTGGGGACTGTGGTTCCTCCTCAGCTGAAGCTAACGGCTGGGAGGGAGCAGGGTTTCCCGGGAAGCCTTCACTATCTGCCTTGTTGCTGGTACGGAGTCCGCCCGCTGCCCAGGTTAGTGAACTGCATAATTGTTCTGTCTCATATTGGACGCATTGTAATAGTTAGCGACGCCTAAATATAGGAAATATCCTATCACAGGCTCTTGTGCAGACGGTGGACTCCGATGGAGCAACAAATGCAACAATTGATGGCTGCTATGCAGTCTATGTCTCTGGAGATGCAATCTCTAAAACAAGACAATGCTCAGTTAAGACAACAGGTCGCTCGAGCGTTTTCAGAAACTCCTCCTTATGCCTTGCATACCGATAAGTATGACGGAAACCCGCACAAACTCAAGGAGTTCCTGGATAGTTGCCTGGTTCAGTTTACCTTCAAAGCACGTTTTTTCCCTTCTGATAAGGACAAAGTAGGTTATCTGATATCCCACTTGGCAGGCCCTGCATTGGCCTGGGCGACACCCTTAGTCACCTCAGAAAATGCCATTCTAGACTCATACCCAGCCTTTACTAACAGTTTGCGGTCTATGTTTAGTAGGCAGGAAATTTCAGTCTCTACTCAGGAGAAACTGCTAGATTTAAAACAGGGAAATAAAGATCTTATGAGTTACGTGACTCAATTTAAACAGCTATCAGCTGAAACAGGGTGGCCGGATGACGGTCTCCTCACGCTGTTTCGCAGAGGTCTTTCCGAGGAACTGAAAGATGAAGTCTCGAAGGTTCCTCGTCCCGCCAATTTAGCCGAGATGATTGCGCTCACCATGCAGATTGATTACCGTCTCCATGAACGCTTCCATGAGAAGAAGAGAGGGAAACCCTCTCAACTATTCTCTAGTTCTCCTTCCCCGGTTTCTCGATCCCAGAAACCCGACGAACCCATGCAAATAGGAGTGGCCAGAGGCCCTTTGTCAGAGGGCGAAAGAGAAAGACGGATGAGTCAGGGCCTATGTATGTACTGTGGGGCTTCATCTCACATGCTGAAGGATTGTCCCGTCGTCCCTCCTCGTCGGACAAGGAATCCGATGCGGGGAAACGCCAAGACCCTGTCGTAAGGGGAACCACGGCAGGAGGTCCTGAAAGGAGTTCCCCAAAGAGACTTGGTACTTCTCTTAAAGAGGACATTACGGAACACACTATGTTAGTACTTCCCCTGATCTTGAAATTACCAGACTTAGAGCTACGTGGGGTTCCGGCATTGATCGATTGCGGAGCAGCTGGCAACTTTATTGATGACCAATGGGCTGCGAAGCATGGAATCATTAGATCCACCAAGACGTGTATAACACCCATTCAGGGGGTGGATGGTTGTCCCCTTAGTTCTGGACCCATTCGAGAACAGACTACTCCTCTTACATGCCTAATTTCAACCCACCAGGAGACGTTAGTTTTTGACCTGATAAAAACTGCTCATTTTCCCATTATTTTGGGCTTACCGTGGCTGCGAACCCATAATCCTTTTATAAACTGGAAGGCAGGAACTTTGTTTCTAGGTTCCGAATATTGTGTTTCCCATTGTCTTACTCAATCATCTGTTGGCATTCAAGCACCTTCCATGATGGTAGTACCAACCGAAGGCTCCTCGATTGGGATGGTCAGTCAGATCCCGAGGTGTCATCAACAATTTCAGTCCATATTTTCTCAGCCAGAATACCCTACATTACCTCCTCACCGTCGGGATGACTGTCATTTAGATTTGTTCCCTGATCAACCGATACCTTTTGGCCGAATGTACATCTTATCCCAACCGGAGAAAAAGGCTCTCAAAGACTACCTTCAGACTAATCTTCAAAACGGTCTTATAACTGAGTCCAAATCACCCGCCGGTGCTTCGTTATTCTTCATTCCCAAAAGGGATACAGAGGAACTACGGCCATGCATAGACTACCGAGGGCTCAATAAGGTCACCATCCCGGATAAGTATCCAATGCCGCTTATCCCAGACATTCTGGAAGCCGTTCAAGGGGCTTCGCTCTATACCAAGTTGGATTTACGAGGGGCATATCACTTGATTCGCATCGCCCCTGGCGACGAGTGGAAGACTGCCTTTCGGACCCCATTCGGTCACTACGAATATAGGGTGATGCCGTTTGGGTTGGCTAATGCTCCCGCTGTTTTTCAGCGCTTCATGGACCATCTATTCGCCGATGTACTCCTTCACTATGTAATCGTCTATTTGGATGATATTCTAGTCTTTTCACAGAAAATAGAGGAACACATCCGACATGTCAATTTGGTATTAGACCGACTTAAGGCCAACCAGCTGTATTGCAAACTGGCAAAATGCGAGTTCCACAGGAACCAAGTGACGTATCTTGGGTTCGTGCTGTCTGCCCAGGGGATTTCTATGGACCCTCGGAAGATCTCGGCTATATTAGATTGGCCTTCCCCTTCGAACGTCAAAGAGATCCAACGATTTTTGGGGTTCGCTAATTTTTATAGAAAATTCATCCCAGGATTCTCCGAGACCGTGCTTCCCATTACCAGTCTTCTGAAGAAGGGGAAGACTTTCGTTTGGGATGACCCTGCGCAGAAAGCCTTTTCGGAACTAAAGAATCTTTTCACGTCTGCTTCCGTTTTGCTCACCCCAGACCAGTCTCGACCATTCATTGTCGAGACTGATGCGTCTCACCATGCTCTAGGAGCAATTCTTTTGCAAAAGGACGAGTCAGGAGTAGAAGGACCAGTTGCTTATCTCTCCAAGACCTTCTCCTCCTCGGAAATAAATTATTCAGTCCTTGATAAAGAATTGCTGGCAATCAAGCGAGCCTTTGAGGAGTGGAGACATCTATTGCTGGGCTCGGCCTACCCGGTCGAGGTTCGAACCGACCATCACAACCTCAAAGTATTGCAACAAGCCCATACCACTAACAGTCGACAAGCTCGCTGGGCTCATTTTTTTCTACCGTTTCGGATAGAATTTACTTTCCTTCCCGGGAATCAAAACCTCCGAGCAGATGCGCTTTCAAGAAAGGATCCTCCTATCAAAAAGTTCCATTCTGAGCCTTTCTTTCCTAAAGCTACATTTCTGGCAACAGTGACTGATTTTCTACATATTGTCAGACAGGAAACGGCACGTCTAGATCCAATCTGCAGGAACTTACAAGAGACTCATTCGCTGACTCAGGAGAAGGGATACTACTTTTTTAAGGATCAGGTATTTATTCCGACCCCGACACTTCAGAAAGAAGTCCTGTTCATGTGTCATGACTCCAAGGCAGCCGGGCATCGAGGATATCAAAACACCCTTGAGCTGACTACTCGTCATTTTTGGTGGCCAGGGATAACCAAGGATGTCCAAGATTATGTATCAGCATGCACGGTTTGTCTACAGTCTAAGACTCCCAGGTATCCACCTTTTGGTTTACTCACCTGTATGCCAATTCCGGACAAGCCCTGGCAAGTCATTTCCACTGACTTCATTGTCGACCTTCCGTTGTCCTCGGGTTACACCACCGTTATGGTGACTATTGACTATTTCACGAAGATGGCCCATTTCATTCCTCTGCAAAAACTCCCTGGGGCTGCTCTTATGTCAAAGATATTTATTTCAGAAATATTCTCTAGACACGGTCTTCCTAACACTATTGTGTCTGATCGGGGTCCCCAATATATCTCGCAATTTTGGAAGGGTATTTGTCAATCATTGGGAATCAATAGAGCCCTTAGCTCAGGATATCATCCCCAAACAAATGGGCAGACTGAGCGCCTAAACCAAACACTAGAGACATATCTACGCTGTTTTGTTTCTGCGGCACAGGATGATTGGGGAGATCTCCTACCCTTGGCTGAATATGCATACAATAATGCCAGTCATTCGGCACTAAAGACCAGTCCTTTTTACTGTTCCTATGGATTTCATCCATCCTTTGAACCGTCCATCTCTAAGTCCTCTGCCAATTGTCCTGGAATAGACAGTCTAGTCGATGGTATTCAGAAGGGTCAACAGCTCGCTCGAATAGCTCTGCAGGCCGCCCAAGATCGAGCCAAGAGGGCAGCTAATCGCCGTCGACTAGATCTGCCATCCCTTCAAGTCGGGGATGCGGTCTGGTTATCAGCCCGATTCCTCCCGAGACATCTGGTGCCGTCCAAGCTGTCGCCCAGATATTTTGGACCGTTTAAAGTGAAATCTTTTGTCGGTCCGGTGGCAGTCCGACTAGCGCTGCCTCCTTCCTGGGCCCGTCTTCATCCGGTCTTTCACGTCTCCCAGATCAAACTATCCGTGAAGGATAGATTTCAACGCACCCCTGCAGTTCGTCCTCCTCCGATGATGACTGATACGGGACCAGAGTATGAAGTGGCAGAAATTTGCGATTCCAGATATCACAGAGGCCGGTTGCAATTTCTTGTGGACTGGAAGGGCTATTCTCCTGCCGAACGGACTTGGGAATTGGCATCGGGGGTTCATGCTCCCTCGTTGGTTCGACGGTTTTTCAGGCGGCACCCTGGGAAGCCGGGTTGTGCGCCTCGTAGGAGGGGGCATACTGTTACACCTTTGCACCGGTGGTCGCTTTGGCGACAGCATCGGGTGTACAACACAATGCATTCCTACTCACCCAAGATGGCGGACGCCTCTGAATCTGATTGTGAAGCTCCCGCTGCAGAGGTTGCACGTTGTTTTCCTTCACGCCGCGACGATCATGTGACTCCATATAACCCGACCAGGAAGTTAAGCAAATGCGTCGCTACTCTCCAGATCGGCGCTTCGTAAGTTCGTTCCTAGGGAATCTGTTTCATGTTCCGTCCTCCTATCTATAGTTTTCTGTATCTAACTAACTGTGCTCTCTGCCCTTTCCTCCATTAGGCCATTTTCCGGACTCCGTCTGCTCACCTCCTCTCCCCTAAGGTCCGCTTCCAACCTAAAGAGTGAGTCTTGAGGGTTTATAGTTCCCTTCAATCCTCTCCCCATTCTTAGCTCAAATACTAACATCCGCTTCGGGTTTCCGGAAACTCTCTCTCTTTCCTCGTAGGACTCACCCCCTTCCCGAAGACTTTACACAGACTTCTCGAATCTCTCAACTCCATACCCGGAGTAAGTTAACATAGCTATTCGTATCAACAACAGACGATCGAAAGTGGAGAAAACTTACCTCTCCTTTCTTCCGTCCAGGACCAGCTTCGTCTGCACCGGATCTTTTGAAGGGAAGCTGGCTGATTCATCCTGAAGGTCTACAGTATCCTGTCATTACAACACAGGGTTTTTCTTCCCCGGAGGGTTTTCCCTGGGGACTGTGGTTCCTCCTCAGCTGAAGCTAACGGCTGGGAGGGAGCAGGGTTTCCCGGGAAGCCTTCACTATCTGCCTTGTTGCTGGTACGGAGTCCGCCCGCTGCCCAGGTTAGTGAACTGCATAATTGTTCTGTCTCATATTGGACGCATTGTAATAACTACATCCTCAAAGCCCTGCCAATGTTGGATATAAAACAATTACAAAAGGCAGATGCAAGTATGAACCCTTGCCTCAAACCTCAAAAGATCTTGATAATAGAGGATAAGGATCCTTGGAGATTAAGCCTCACTTGTAAGTTGGTATCAGTGTGCAATGCTTCAATTAAAGTCATGAGATAAGTAGGGCACCCTTCTCGGGCTAATTTAGCAAACAACAAAGTGCGAGAAACAGAATCGAATGCGCCCCAAAGTCAACAAAAACAAAATATAAAGGTTGCTTAGGTTGATGGTGATGTTGAATAATGGATGTTAATGTTAGTAAATTAATAGAGGTCCCCATGCTTGGTATAAAGCATGTTTGGTAAGGATCTCATTTTTAAGAATGTCTGGCCCAGTTGTTAAAATCCTTCAGGATAAAGCGTGAGAAAATGTTCCCAGGAATATCTAAGAGGGCAATCGGCCTGTAGTTACCAGGACAGGACCGATCGCCTCTCTTAAAAATGGGTACAATGACGGAAGATCGCAAGGATGTTGGAATGATGTTAGTCTTTAAGATATAAGAAAAGATGTTAAACAATATCCGCGCCCATGATTAAGGATGTTGTTTCATCATCACACTAGTGAGCCCGTCGAGCCCCGGCGCTCTCGAGTTGGTAGATTTGTATATATATTCCAACACATCCTCCTCCTGTATTTCCATGTGCTGATTGCTCACATTTCTCATCGCACAGATATATGAACATGTAGCGGGAGCAGCATACAATTCAGTATAATAAATCATCCACATGCTCTCCAGTACTCCATTTATCTGCATTGGTAATTGTTTGGCATGACTTGCTACATTGAGAAGGGAGTATATAAAGGGCGCCTGACAAAGTCCTGATATGCCCAGGAGGGTACTTGTAGGTAAATAGATAGAAATCAGGGTGAGAGATCCGAGAGCAGCTGTCGAATTTTTGAAGCTATTTTATTTTGCCTTCAAAAAGATTTTGCACAGATTAGTATTTTTAAACATTTACACAGCTTTCGATAAGCACGAAAGGTTGGGTGGACAGATATTTCTTTTTTTGAGAAATACAAATGAGTATCGTCCTCTTTTCTTGCGGAGGAACAATTTTCACAGTGGTGCACAAGTACACAGTACAAGTGATTGACGACAGAAGGTGTCAACGGTGTGCAGCCCAGGACTGTGGTAGGTCCAGGGGTACTAGAACAACAATAGTGAACACAACACTATTCTACAAACACATATAGACAGGGGTTGTGCCACAGAAAATCGACACGACAGTGTTTCGGCCAAGCTGGGCTGGGATTACGCCCGGGGTGGTAGTGGCCTTCATCAGGATGCTTTCTTGCTACAGGTTCTGTCCGTAAAAGAAATCGTCTGCTGTGGTGCACCGGTGACGCTGTGCTGGAGTCCTGTTATGGTTGCCGGACTCTTGGAGACATGGGAAGACTCGTATGACTAGGGTCACTCAGGCTACTACTTAGTGCCTATGGTCTCTGGGAGCGGAGCCTGTGTTGGCTGTGTCTGCGCTCCTCGCGGTAATGGATAATGGATCCATTAAAGTCCTGATATGCCCAGGAGGGTACTTGTAGGTAAATAGATAGAAATCAGGGTGAGAGATCCGAGAGCAGCTGTCGAATTTTTGAAGCTATTTTATTTTGCCTTCAAAAAGATTTTGCACAGATTAGTATTTTTAAACATTTACACAGCTTTCGATAAGCACGAAAGGTTGGGTGGACAGATATTTCTTTTTTTGCGAAATACTGGATCCATTACCGCGAGGAGCGCAGACACAGCCAACACAGGCTCCGCTCCCAGAGACCATAGGCACTAAGTAGTAGCCTGAGTGACCCTAGTCATACGAGTCTTCCCATGTCTCCAAGAGTCCGGCAACCATAACAGGACTCCAGCACAGCGTCACCGCTGCACCACAGCAGACGATTTCTTTTACGGACAGAACCTGTAGCAAGAAAGCATCCTGATGAAGGCCACTACCACCCCGGGCGTAATCCCAGCCCAGCTTGGCCGAAACACTGTCGTGTCGATTTTCTGTGGCACAACCCCTGTCTATAGGTGTTTGTAGAATAGTGTTGTGTTCACTATTGTTGTTCTAGTACCCCTGGACCTACCACAGTCCTGGGCTGCACACCGTTGACACCTTCTGTCGTCAATCACTTGTACTGTATACTTGTGCACCACTGTGAAAATTGTTCCTCCGCAAGAAAAGAGGACGATACTCATTTGTATTTCGCAAAAAAAGAAATATCTGTCCACCCAACCTTTCGTGCTTATCGAAAGCTGTGTAAATGTTTAAAAATACTAATCTGTGCAAAATCTTTTTGAAGGCAAAATAAAATAGCTTCAAAAATTCGACAGCTGCTCTCGGATCTCTCACCCTGATTTCTATCTATTTACCTACATTGAGAAGGGGCCAGATTTCCACTGCATTCTTAGAAACGATTGCCTTAAGCATCGCCTCCCCATCAGCTTGGTATAGTAGGCTCTTTTGGGATCTAATCCAATTCGTATATGCCCTTTGTAATGAATTAATAGTTTGAGCTCTTATAACAATCGGTAATAGTTGAGCTATTTTCTTTTGTCTTCGCATCAAGGCCTTATGTTTTTGAATTTCAGAATTAAAATTATGCTTTGGTATAAAGTGCGTATGTGTTCTTGAGCTAGAATGTAATTTATAAATATGGAGAGTAACATTGTATGGTTCCCCAATCCAATGTGTATAAGACTAGTTGTTTAAAATATTATCATTCAAATGATTTAGGGAAGTCTCACTCCAACGGAACCAAATTCTTGAGTTATTGGCAGTAAGGTGTGTTGTATATCTTTTCTGGTTGTCATTGTAAGGTACTTGATCATAATTCCATTTTACAGTCAGCATCTCATGGTCACTAAATACTTGTGGCATGATTTCAAATTGAGTGACATTCTGAAACGTATGCCTATCAGTATAGATATAATCAATAATTGATCTGCTCTGCCTTCTGCAACAGGTATATCGGGCAGGGACATCTCCCGAAATTGATCCATTGGGCATCATCATATCACGATGAGTCATTAACGAGAACCATCTTTCACGTGCTGGGTTTTTAGCTGATTTAATAGAGTTCAAACACTGGAGATTTAGGTCTCCCAAAAGGATGGTATTGTTTATCTCTGGTTTTTGGGAGATTGTATTAAATAGCAATTCAAGTTCATAAAAGAACATATGGTCTGTTATAGCCAAAGGATTGCGGTTGATGTTAATTAGGGCTATAGCACCAGTTGAGTGCTTGATTTTAACCATCTGTAAAAATATATTTGGCGTAGCCCAAGGATAAATGTGTGGGCCTTTACCTGATTTAATAGCAACCATCAGACCTGATGAAGGTCACCCTTTGGAGTTGGCTTTAGCTGGTTGAAGAATAATATCATGACCATCCCATATGGCAAGGTCAACCAACCACCTTTCTTGGAGGGAAACTATGTTGAAATTGACCAAACTGTCAGCACTTGGACCATTTAAGTGTGCATGGCCGTAAGTGTTCCAGCTGGCCAACGTGAAAGTCCCTTGTTGACTTGTCTTACATTGTTATGAGGTTGTGTTAGGTAACATAGAACCATCAGACAGTAGTTGATAGGCATTGTTATGCTTAGATACTGAGTTCTGCGGTTGGTATATTTTCTTCGATCTTATCGCGGCAGAGCCACCTTTCTCATTTGCGCTTTCAATTTCCGCAGTAAGACCCAAGGTCGTCGGGTCTACTGCTAAAAGAAAGCCTATTTTATTTTAAAATTTGTTTATTGGCATTTTCAATAACATCTGTTACATATTTCCATGTTGTGCCTTATTCTCGTAAAATCCAAAATTTGTTTTAATTTTAACTTTAACAAACAATAACAACCGTCTCCTTACATTGTTCACGTGAGTCCGCTCGTCTCTTCCTTGGGGTATGGGGGTGTTCGAGAGGGGACAATCATGTCGTTTGCAGGGTGTGGGGGGGATGTTTCACAGAGGTCCATAGTGTCGCTCGTTGGCTCTCATCCAGTCTTCCTTTATGTCTTGTAGGCATGTCTGTGCTAGCCGTTGGCTCAGGGGGGCTTGTCGTCAGAGGGGAGAAACATATGTCCAGTGAGTTCCTTCCATGCTTCCAAGGCTCTACTAGACTCTTCGGTTGATCTGGCCACGCTTTCTTCCCAGGCCTTAGTCTCAGCCGGGAGCCATCGCATCATTTCTCCGTGCCATGCTTTGTATTGTGGTCCGGCTGTTTTTTTCCAGGACATGGCTATAGTTCGTTTGGTTAATATGCACGTTATGTCCATAAGCCTGACTAAGTGTTTTATCTTGGCCAATCTGGGGTAGGTTCCCAGCAAGCACTCCTCCGGCGTCCATTTGTATTTGGTCATGCCTGCTTTCGCGCATGCTTGTTTCGCCTTTCCCCAAAGTGTGTTCGTTTTGGGGCATTCCCACATCATGTGGATTAGGTCTGCTTCCTCCTTGCTGCACCAGGTGCAGTTTGACTGCGTTTGCTTGCTAAATTTGGCTATCCGCTTCGGTGTTAGGTAGGTTCGGTATAGCACATTCAACTGTATTTGCCTGAACCGGTGGTTTCTCGACACCTCCTTGGGAAATGTGAGCGCCCGGGTCCACTCCTCCTCTGTCATCTCCCTGCCTATATCCATATCCCATTTCCTTTTCATGTCCGTGCTTCGGGGGTTAGGTGTGTCGCTCAGTTGCCTATAGATTTGGGATATTGGTCTACAACCCGCCCCCATGTTGTATAACAGTGTTAATAGTGGGTCTGTGTCCGGTTCCTCGGGCCATGTCTCCCACTTGCTTCGCGCTATGGCGCGGGTCCTATGGTACCAGAGAAACTGTCCCGATTGTATACCCTCCCTGTCCCGCAGCGTGATAAAATCCTTGAATGTGCCTTCATCGTATAGGTCCCCCCAGGTGTAAACCCCTTCCCTTTCCCATGATCTGATTTGTTTCAGGTCTGTGGCTGTTGTGTATAAGTCTGCGATCAGTGGGATCTCTGGTGAGTAGGCCCTCTGTGCATGGGCAAGTGTCCTCGTTCTGCGCCAGACCTCCCTCCCCAGGGTGACTATGTGCGGTGTTTCTCCCATCAGTTTCGGTGGTATCCATACCAGTTCTTTCAGGTGGTGAGGGAGGCTCATAGTCTGCAGTAGGGGGTTTTCCTCAGTTGGTTCGTCTGAAAGCCATTTAGTTATAAAGCTGAGTTGTGCTGCTAGGTAGTATTTTTCTAAGTTAGGGAGCTGGATGCCACCCCTGGCATATGGCAGGGTTAGTGTTGACAGTGCTATTTTATGTCTATTTTCTCCCCATATGAACTCCTTTATCAGTGTCTCCAATAGTCTGAAGAAGGGTTTTTTGATGTAGTAGTGTACATTTTGGAATCTATACAGGAAGCGCGGTAAAACAATCATCTTAACTATGGAGGCCCTTCCCATCATTGACAGGGGGAGTCGCGACCAAAAGTTCATAGATTTGCGTAGGGTCCGGAGCGCCGCCTTCGTGTTATGTTCGTGCATCAGCGAGGGAGTGTGCATTATCTGAATTCCTAGGTATCTGAATTTGGTGGTTTGCCATTTTAACCCTACCTTCGGGAGTGCCTCCGTCTCGACATGTTGCAAAGCCGCCAGGGGGAACAGACAGGACTTAGACTTATTGAATTGGATCCCAGATACTCTGGAGTAGTTGTCCAGGACCTCCAGCATGACTGGTACGTTGAGATGTGGGTCTCTAACATATATGAGGACATCGTCCGCATAGAGCGAAATGATGTGGTCTACCCCTCCTAATCTTATGCCAGCGTCAAAAAACTGTTTCCTAAAATAGATCGCTATGGGCTCTAGCCCAAGTATGTATAGCATTGGGGATAGTGGACAGCCCTGCCTGGTCCCTCTCTGTATGTCCCATGCTTCTGATATGTGTTTCCCGGATTTCACTCTAGCTCTTGGTCCTGTGTACAATATCTGAACCCATCTGATGAACCCGGGTCCAAAACCAAATTCTCTAAGTACTGCCACCAGCCACTCCCAATAGATGGAGTCAAACGCCTTTATGGCGTCTAAGGACATTAGCGCGTAAAGGCTCCTGTCCTCATTGGTTTGGGCCATAATGTGTTGTAGTCTACGCAGGTTTATTGATGTATTTCGGCCCGGTATAAAGCCGCATTGATCGCTGTGTATTATGTCCCCTATAATTCTGGACAGCCGCTTGGCTAGTATTGCTGTTAGAATTTTCGCATCATAATTTAGCATTGCTAGCGGGCGGTAGGAATCACACAGGTCCGCCGGTTTGTCCGGTTTAAGGACCGGAACCACCAGTGTTTCCCTCATGTTTTCTGGCAGCACTCCCCTCTCATAGGCTTCCTGGAATACCTCATGTAGCAAGGGTGTGAGGGAGGGTTCATATGCTTTATAGAACTCTGGGGGCAGGCCATCCGTGCCAGGTGTCTTGCACGTTGCCAGAGACCGGATAGCTTCTGTTATGTCGTCAAGCGTGATTTCAGCATCTAACATCTGGGCCTGCTCGGGTGGTATCCTATGGAGTCCTATCTCTTCAAGGGTGTCTGAAATCTGTTCTGGAGGGACCTGTTCCTCATGCGAATAAAGTTTTGTGTAGTAGTGTTTGAAGGTGTCGTTTATGTCTTGCTGTGTGTGGTGTGTGTTCCCTTCCTCATCTTGTAGTGCGGTGGTGGGGTGTCTAGGGTGTTCCCTTCTGCATAACCAGGCCAGCAGCCTGCCTGGCCTGTCCGCCTCTATATGTGCCCTGTTCGTTTTGGCCGCGTGATCGAGCTTTTCCAACCTATTCCACGCCGAGTCGTTTTCTCCCCTGAGTTCCCGAAGTTCCGTTTCCCTGTTGTGGTTGCCTATAGGGGCTGCCTCTAGCCTTTCTATCTTCCTTTCCATTTGGTCCAATTCTTTCCTGAGCTGTCTCCTGATTCCCCCAGCCTTTGCAATGATTTCCCCCCTTATCACTGATTTCAGGGCATCCCATGCCGTGCTGCTGTGTTCCACACTTCCCACATTGTTGTCTATGTAGCTATCTATGGATTCTTGTAGCTCCTCCCTGAAGCCTGGATCTTTAAGTGCTTCTGTTGGCATTTTCCACATGGGGATTGGGGGTCTGGGGCCATTGTGGTTCCATGTCACCATGAGTGGGGAGTGATCAGATATGGTTCTTCCTAAATACTGCGCCCCTTCCACCTGGGTTAGGTGTTCTCTACCTATGAGGATGTGATCTATTCTCGTGTATATTTTGTGGGGGGATGAATAGTATGAGTAGCCTCTCTGCGTTGGGTGCGTTTCACGCCACACGTCTGCTAGGTCCAGCCTATCTATCATTGCAGTCAGTGCCGTTGTCGCTGCCGATGGGCCTTTCGGGTGGGGGATGGATCTGTCAATTGCCGGGTCGCATACACAGTTAAGGTCGCCTCCCCAGAGGAGTAGGCTATCTCTGTGTTGCACGATTTTGGGATATAGTGAGTCCAGGTGGGCCGGTATATTGCTGTTGGGAAAATAGGAGTTGATTATGCATATTTCTGTCTGCTCTATGTGGCCCCATAATATCACAAATCTAGCCTCCGGATCAACCTCTGATTTTCTCAGGCGGAAAGGGAGCTGTGGGTGTATCCAGGTATATACTCCCCTGGCGTATTTGGAGTATGCGGTGCCAAAACCCTGCCCCCCCCAGTGCGTTTGAAGTTTGGCCAGTGAGTCTGCCATGCAGTGAGTCTCCTGTAGTAGCGCTATCATCACCCCTTTTCTGTTCAAGTAGGTCTTAATTCTGTTTCTGCGAATGTATGTCCCCAAACCTCGCACATTCCATGTCAGTATTTTAACTGCTGTTGTGGTCATGATGATTCAAAATGGGCGTAGTGTCCGTTCTGCTCCCCTCTCACTGGCGTTCGTGTGTCAGATGTAGGCATTATTGGCCCCTTCCCTGGGTATGACAGGAAGCAAGTTTCCTCCTCCCTCAATTCTGCTCCCTTCCCCCTTCTGATCATTCTTGGAGACTTACCAACAATAGTAACTTCCATTCTTCTGAATGGGAACAGCAAACCGTGTAACTTTGAACTGTCCCCAGCAGTTGCTTCCAACTTGCAACGCTCGGGGGGTCCCGAGCCTTCCAGGCCGCTCCTGGCCTTCCGGATCAGGGTGCGTGTAGGTGAATTGCCCACACAGTTTCCGTGGGGGTGGGTCAACTTTCCGTGTTCGTGTGGTCCTTCGAGTTTCCGTCCGGTTCAGCAATCTGCTTAGTGTTGTGTCGCTGGGGTTTCATTGTCTGCTTTGTTGGCTCTGTGTGCGGGGGTCTCCCCTCGCTCATTATGGCAGTGGGTGCCATATTATCCCATGTCCGATTTCGGTGGATCATCTTTGCCTTCAGCCAGGTTGTTATGTTCCAGCCATAGGCTTGCTGCAGCTGGTGTCTCCAGGAATGTTGCTCTTCCTTTGTAGAGGACCTTGAGGCGTGACGGATAGAGCAGCATATACTTTAGGTTGTGGTTCCGTAACTGCGCTTTTATTGGGATGAAAGAGTTCCTTGCTCGTTGCACAGTGGGTGTGTAGTCCGGATATATGACTATCTTGGAGCCGTTTCGTTTGATTTCTCCTCCTTCTCTTGAGTATCGCAGTATGGTTTCACGGTCACGGAAATTTAAAATTTTAGCTATGATTGGTCGCGGGTGTGAGCCCGGCGGTGGGCGTCTTTGAAGGGATCTGTGGGCTCTTTCCACTGAGAACCCTTGGGAGAGCTTCCCTGGGCCTATCTCCTGCAGCAGAAGTGTCTCGATGAAGTCGGTCGGGTCCGGGCCCTCCATGTCTTCGGGAACCCCTAATATGCGGACATTATTTCGGCGGGCTCGACCCTCGGCCTCCTCGGACCGTGCCTCCAGCCTCACCACCTTTTGCTCTAGCTCCTGGACTTTCGATTGCAGTTCTTGGGTGTCCTCTACTGTGTCCTGTAGTGTGTTCTCCGCCGCCGTGACCCTTTCCGTGAGGTTCCGAGCATCCTGACGCATGAGCTGTATGTCCGATTTCACCTCCTCTATCTTCCCCTCCACCGATGTGCGGAGGGCTGATATTGCCTGTAGTATCTGCGCGTGTTTGGGGTCCTCTTCCTTCTGGGAGGGTTCCCCCGCAGTTTCCTGGTCCTGTTGAGGTTGTCTCTGGGGTCTAGCCGTCGTAAATGAGTCCATTGTGACCAGTTTCAGTTTGCTCTTAGGGGGTGACATCCCCTTCCCAGGGTCCCCCCTGTTCCTACTTCTGACCCGCAGGTTGTGTGGGTCTGAATTGCTGCCTCTGGGTGGTGTTGCGGTCCCAGCGTTACTTAGTGGGGCTCTTGAGCGGGGCTCCGTGGCCCGCCAGTGGCTATCAGCCCCAGTGGTTATGTTGTGGGCCCCTCGCGTTGTCCAGCCTAGGTTGGGTTGGCCTTCCCGTGTGTTAGAAGGTCGTGTGGGGCAAGGCCTGGCGCAGGGGGCGTCCCGGGGTCCTCTCCCCGTGTGCTACGTCGTGCTGGGGCCCGTCGCCTCCCGCTGTGTGTCCCTCAGTTTTGGTCTCCCCCGGCTTCACCTACGTTCAAGCGAGCCAGCGTCGCAGGCACGACTCTGTGTCCTTCGCTTCGCCGGGTGATTCCCCTGCAGGCCGCATACGCGTTCCTCTTCTTCAGGATGCAGTCGGTGAAGCAGCCGGGCTGCTTGATGATTGCAGCCTCTTCAGTTATTGCGGTCTGCGGTACGGCCCGGTGTCCCGTCGTGGGCCTGAATCAGGAAGGTCGGCACACCGTCGCTTCCGCTGGGGGTGTATCCGGGTGGCTGAGCGTTCGCTCTCAGCCTCTGCTGCTTCCCCCTGGATTTGGAGCCTGGGCGAGACTGTGGGTTGCAGGGCCCGTCGCGCCCGCGAGAGTGCATAGGGGTACGTTCGTTTGCGGGGCCGATGGGTCTCCGCTCTCGCCTTGCAGGGTCCGTGACTTCTTCCGCGCCCACCGCACCGGGCTCGCAGCGCTCTGTCCGCTCACCCGCTGGCGCCGAGAGGGGCCAGGGATCAGTTGGTCTGATCGGTCGATCGTTGTTGTGGGTTCCACGGGGCCTCGAGTCGGCTGCCGCGTCAGTCACGGCTCGCAGCGAACGGCGCCATCTTGCCGTCCCCAGGGGCTCGACTTTGGGCTCCGCGTTTTCTGTGTTCTCCTTTACGATTCGGCTCGGGAGTCAGGTCAAGTGGTGGGGGTTGGTTCCCCTGCAGAATTATGCAGTTAGTTCGAGTGTAGCAGAGCTAGTTAGGCATTAATATTTCTTCTTAGCAGGATCTCGGACGGAGCTCCACGGGAACTTGACCTTACGGCATGCGTGCAGACCACGCCCAAAAGAAAGCCTATAGAGAGCTACTCCATTATGGCCTGCCAGATAGTGTTTCGGACCAGGTTTGAGGCTATCCAAAGTCTAACTACTCCCAAGTTCTCATCATTTGAAACTCTACCTGATTGATGTCTGTAGAGGTAATGTCTCATAGGCTTTCAATCTCATCAAATATCACCAACACACTTGTCCTGCTTAAATAAAATAAACACTTTAACATAAAGTGATGGTAATTGCATGGGGATAATATATGTTTCGATTTTTGAGGTAAAGAATTTTGTACTGAATTTGTAGCAAGACAGTGCATTTTATCAAAAGTTTCACCATTTGAGGCTAAACTACAAAAATTATCCGGGTTCATTGGACCCGTCGTTCGAGAGCGATTATCACCATTCAACCCCGGATTTGTGGGTATCTGCTCAGTAATGGTCCTGTTGTATAAACTTCAAGATCTCATCAACTGATCTTTGGATCTCTGCCCTGATGTCGATAAGAATATCTTTGGGGTGATTAGCAGAGGGTACCATACTCTGCTGCATATTTGTATGTTGTGTGAGGCTTCATGTAGAGTTTGTCACTACCACAGGCGGAGCGATACTAGTTCTAACTTCTGATCTAGTTATCTCATGTGCTATCGTGTTCACGCCACTCGCTGTCTGTGAATGTTCTGGTCGGGTGACATTACTTGTTTTTTCCTTCGCTGAGTCATCAATTAATGACATCAACTCACTTAGGGGTGGGTAGTCAGTAGGTAATTCAGACACTGAAACCATGCGAGATTCTGGCCTGGCGCCTTAGGTTGTTATATTTAGAATGTAACAAACCACTTATTTTAGTACCATGCTTCTGCGCCATTTGAATGCGTTTCACAAATTGCTTAGTACTCTTTCTTGTCATGTGCGATCTGTTTTTCTGATTCTTTGTTTTTTTATTTTTTTTTTTATTTTAATAATTTTGTTTTTATTAAGGTATGTAATATACATCTTTGTTTTTTTCTTATGTAAATCAGTCTCTCGATTGTCCCCTGAGTTTGTTTTTGAACCAAACATATTGTATACCGCTATGTTACTTGTTTTCAAACTCTCTATTGTTTTTGGAGGCAAATCATCAGAGCCCGCAGTCATAATTGAAAGAGAGTTATTCTCCATAATGTGTTCGTTTGCACGTATTATTACAGGAAATAGAGGAAGGGACGATTTACTTCCAATCACCATTATATGTTCTCCCATGGTCTGATTGCAATGTGTAGGGTCTTTAGTTACCGGAGCATTTGTTTGCATCTCCTACGGCTTCTCATGAGGCATTCCATTATTCATACACATATTGAGTTCATCTAGTTGTTTGACAATGTGCTCTTATTTGTTCAGCCTGACGCATGATTTTCGTGTCCAGGGATTCAAATAGCTTAAATAAGGACGTGTTCATAGCATTTAGGGTGATTTCCAAAAGTAGTGCATTGTGCATAGGTCTTAGTTGAATTAGAGATCTCAAATGGCACCTTCAAGTGAGGAGGCCCTTGTAATCTGTGTGGAGGTGGCTGTGCAAATGAAGATGTTAAGGCTTCGGATATGTGCGTGGGGTGTTCAAACAAGCTCGGAGAACAATAAAGACTAGCATTATGTTGGCTTGTTCTATCATTTGTTATTGGAGATGGGCATGTTAAAGACTCATTAACTGCCACTGATACACACATCTCGTTCTGAGTTGACACACATGAGTCCACTACATTAGGTCCAACTATTACGTATTTCTCACCTTTATCATTCACTTAATTTAGCACCAATGGCGCTATGTCATGAATGTTAGAGACACAGGTGTTTCCTTGTGTGGTTAGATCAATGAGCGGGGCTGTCTCTACCTCTTGTTGCATCAGACACACCTCACTTACTATAATTGTGTCCAAAATAGACATATTATTATCAACTGCATGTGGCCTCTCACCAGTAGCCATAATGTTTGTACCTTCAGACCTCACTATATTGTTCTCAATATTCATAACTGGTAAGATGTCAGACTCACATCTAGGCAAAAAAAAGGCACAGATGTCGCCCGCTAAATTCCTTCTATCGGGCGTTAAGAGCAATAGTTGGTGAGGGTTTGTGAGTCGCAGCTTTCAGCAATACTGAAACGCGGGTCACGACTACATTCGCCGGCATTCCCGACTTTAACGTATATGAAATCCCTCACATTCACAGTCAGTGAATCACTTTACACACTGCAACGTAATCATACTCACGTCACAGTAATTAGTAACGAGCTGACTGGGTTATGGCCACAGTTCGCCACCACAAAGCTATAGTCTTAAACAAGAAACACAAGCAACAACCAACATCTATAAATACCAGAATAGAGTTGAAAGTTCCTACAGGAAAGTCGAGTTGCGCTACGCCACAACGCTGTAACAGCTTAACAGCCGTAACAGCAGACTTAGAAAGCGGACTTGCAGAAGCGTGCGTGCATGAAGCAAGTGCTTTGTGTACAAAGTGTGTTCTGGGTAAAGTAAGCGGATTATCCAACTCCAATACCTACAACAACAAAAGGTATCAGTTGTAGCAACAATCCACTTCCAATCTACTTCCAACGTCAGCCGGTAAGAGCCAAATGTGACCGAAGTCTGTAGTTCATACCAAAGTCTCTGCAGGACTGTTCGCAGCCGTAATATCAAAGAGTCCAAGGCAAGCAGATCAGAGCGTTCCAGCCGTAACAGCGGACTTGCAGAAGCGTGCGTGCATGAAGCGCGTGCTTTGTGTATAAATAATGTTCTGGGTAAAGTTGGGGGGATTATCCAACTCCAATACCAAAGTCTCTGCAGGACTGCTGGACGGCTCACAGCCATACTATCAAAGCGTCCGAGGCAAGCAGATCAGAGCGTTCCAGCCGTAACAGCAGACTTAGAAAGCAGAGGCCGTTTCTGGGACTTGCAGAATATTACGCCAAGGTCATCCCCAATTTTTCAGATATCACGACACCGCTGAGAAACCTACTAAAAAAGGCACAGAGTTCTTATGGCAGGAGGCTGTAGAGAATATAAAAGGATGTATAGTGGAAGCACTGTGCCTACAGCCATTCAATCCAGTGTGGGATACAGTCATCACCACAGATGCCAGTGCATTTGGGTTAGGTGCCGTACTCACCCAGAAGAAAGGAGATACTGAACACGTAGTGGCATTCGCCTCCAAAGCCCTGTCCACGGCCGAGAATAATTACTCCACAGTGGAGAAAGAGATGTTGGCCTGCACATGGGCTGTTGAGCATTTCAAGTCTTACGTATGGGGCGTCAAGTTTAAACTTGTCACCGACCATAAGCCTCTCATTCATATGTTCAGTCCAGGTGGGATAAAGTTGTCAACACCCCGGTTGGCACGCATCGCAGCCAAACTTCAAGAATACACATTTGAAATAACCCACATAGCCGGGTGGAGAAATGCTCAGGCAGACTGCATGTCAAGGTTACCTGGAAAGAAAGACAAAGCTACCACGTTTCTGCAACAGGAATGCATTGTAGCATCTATCCAAGACCTCAGAGGGCCAGAATTCCTAGAGTTAAGTGAAGGGCACTGGAACGAGGAGGACAGTAAAAACCCCACCATGGTGAGACTTAGAGAGTGGGTTAGGAACGGGTGGCCAGAAGAAATTGCCATACCTAAAGGCATTAGGCCGTATTGGAAAGTGGCGGAAGAAATTTCAGAGGTGGAAGGTTTTCTCATTAAGGGAGATCAAGTAATATCGCCAGTGGGAATGAGAAGAGTCATCCTCTGCAGGGCCCACTCATGGCATTTAAGGAACACCATGACACGGTGAAGGGTGAGAGAGGCATACTGGTGGTCTGTCATGGATCAGGATATACGCTCCATGATTGAGAGATGTCACAAGTGTCTCAACAGTGACAAACACTTGAAGACCAGACAAGTTCCCAGAAGCGGTGTGGCACAAAGTGGGGTTGGATTTCATAGGACCATTGGAGGCAATGGCTCCCAAGCATTGGTATGGGATAGTGATGGTAGACTACCTGTCGAAATGAGTAGAAGCAGAATTTGTCCCCAACATTACTACAGCTACCGTCATAGAAGTCCTCACATCCATTTTTCAGAGGGAAGGTCTCTCCTAAGATTTAGTCACGAACAATGGAGTACAGCTCGTGTCACAGGACATGGAATCATTCCTGCACAAACACAACATAAAACAGAGGAAGGCCGTGCTGTACCATCCCCAAGCAAATGGACTATTGGAGAGGGCAAATACGTTCATCAAAGGATCCATTCAGTTAGCAACCACTTCTGGCATGGATCCCCTCAAAACAGTCAAGGAGGCTGTTTTGGCCCATAAATTAACCCCCAACGGCATCACTCAAGAGTCGCTTGTTCGAGTGCTGAGGGGGTGGAGAGCAGCATCCACACTGGTACCACCATGGTTGACCAGAGTAAAAGAAGATGAAATAGACATGGCAGAAGTAGTCTGAAGGTTGGAAAACAGCAAAACATGCATGAAGAGATGGAGTGATCAGAGAAGAATGACCCACGGCCGCGAAGTCAAGGAAGGCGACTGGATCAGAATACGACTACCACGCAAAGATGAAACGACAGGTTAAAAGTTCAGTCAACCAATAAAAGTCATCCACAGAGGGACAAATCACATTCGCACAGAGGATGGGCACACGTGGAACATGGAGCGTGTGGCAATGTTTGAGAAACATCACACAGCAGAAAGAACCCAATAGGAATTCACCCCTTGTAAGAGCCCCAACAGAGATGCCACAAGAGAGCGAGAACTAGAAACTTCTACGGGAGAAATCATGGAGGGAGAGACTGAAAGAGAGGTGTTGGAAACATCCCAAGAAGCGAGTTAAGCACAGGTCACAGGTGGTTGGAAGGAAGATCGTCCGAGAGTAGAGCACAGAAGACCGGTGGAGTATGATGACTTTGTAATGGAATAGACTTTGCTTGGTTATCAAAGGGAGGTGTGTAGGGACCTCACGAGACGTGCTATGGCGTAATCTTGCGAGACATCCTGTGCAACCCGGCAAAGCGCAGCAGGAAAGATTTATGAAGGTGCCAACGCTCCGGAGAAGGTCAGTGCTCACGCTGCTACTCCTAAGGAGAGACTAAAGACTGCCGGTGTTGTGCACTGGCAGGCCAAACAATGTTTGACCCAGTCATCTACTAGTGAGTCTAGGAAGGGGAACCACACGTGGCATCACAATTGTTTCTTTGTGTTTTCTGCTCCCCGGTGACCTTTGTGCGCTGTTCGAATCACTTCGGCTCTCAGAGCTGCAGGGATTACAACCCGGCACCCTCTAAGAAGGATGTTGTGGTCCTTGAAGCCAAGTTCTGTCTGTACTGTGGCCAGCCTTTCTATTTCTTCCTTAGACACCCCCGGGTGAGCCAATATCGCTCGCCTGTAGTCCTTCCATTTGTTGGCTGTGGTCATACTGATGGCTAATGCAGTTGTGGGGTCGGCCGCGGACGCCCTCGCAACTGTCTCCAAAGATAGGGCTGGCGGGAGTGAGTTGGTAACAATGTAGTCGATGTAGGCGACGTCCCCTTTCTGAGTAACCGGGAGACCTGCCGGATGTCGGTACAGGTAGTCTGCTGGGTTCAAATCACCCCCAGGGCAATGCACGATGTCGTAATCGTACTCTTGTAGACGGATGCCCCAGCGTTCTATCCTCGGGGGGATTGCCGAACAACGACAGGAGGGCTTGGTGATCGCTTATTAGGGTTAACTTCTTTCCTATTATGAAATGGTGAAAATGTTCGCAGGCCCATACGGCTGCTAAACTCTCCTTCTCAGCCTGTGAGTAGGCCATTTCTGCGGTAGACAGGGCTCTGCTTGCGTATGCCACAATATGTCTGGGGTTGACGTCGGCTCCACTTGTCTGTGCTAGGATGGCTCCTAGCCCTACCTGGCTGGCATCAACCACTATCTCCGTGTGCCATGAGGGGTTGAAGTAGGCTAGTTGATGGGCTTCCGTCAGGGCTCTTTTGATCGCGTCAAATGCCTGCTGGCAGGCTGGTGTCCACACAAAGCTGGCCTCTTTCTGTAGCAGTTTCCTGAGTGGCTCAGTGATTGAGGCATAATGGGGGATATACCTGGCGCTTTATCCCGCTATGCCAAGGAACGACCAGACGTCCACTACCTGGCGTGGTTCCTTGAGTTTTGTGATGGTCTCCATCTTCTCGGAGTCAGGTTCCATCCCTTTGCTCGAGAAGACATGGCCAAAGAATTTTAACTTAGATTTACTGAATCTGCATTTGTCGATGTTCAGGGTGAGGCCAGCAGCTTGGATGGCTTTGCATGTGGCAAAGAGGGCGGCATCATGGGCTTCTTTGGACGATCCAAAGACAAGAATGTCGTCGTTGTAGTTTAGAGCGCCTGTTATGGGTCTTATAATCTGCAGTAATGTCTCCTGAAAAATCTCCGCTGCAGAAGAGATGCCAAAATGTAGTCTCTGGTAGCGGAATAGTCCTTCATGTGTGGCAAAAGTAGTTATTACCCTGGAGTCTGGGTGCAATTCCAGCTGGTGGTAGCATTGTATCAGATCTAATTTGGAGAACATGCGTGCGTTGTTTAGCTGTACAATCATGTCTTCGATGGATGGGCCCGGGTGTCTCTCCTTCTGGATGGCGGTATTGGCCACTCTCATGTCGACAAAAATTCTTAGTCTTCAGCCTTCCTGCAGGACGATGACCAATTGGGACACCCACGGGGTGGGTCGGGTTGCGGGTTCAATTATGCCATCAGCCAGGAGTTGGTCAAATTCCCTGGATACTGCTTCCTGGAGGTGGAACCCCACTCTTCTCGGGTGTGCGGTACTGGCCGTACCGTGTGGTCTATGTGTAGCTTGATCGGGGCCCAATTAGCTTTCCCAATCCTCTGCACAATTGAGGGAACTTCTGTTTGATGTCAAGTACAGAGATGAGGCATTGGGCGTTGGTAAAGGCCATGGTCCGTACGGATTCTTCCCGGCCTCGGTGTACTGCGGAAGACGTTATCACGTCCACTGTACCCACCTGGATTTCAATCAGGCCTAGGCAAGAGGCTGTGTAGTAGCTGAGAAGACAATGACCCTTGGTGTGGCATCTGATGACATGAAGGGTAGTGTCGGTGTGTCTATTTCGGAGGAACAGGCGGCGTCTGAAATGTCCAATGATCTGTAGTGGGGTGGCTGCGCCCCATTGAAAAATCTTGGACTGTGTCATCTCCAACACTGGTGAATGGGGGATTTTTAGGTATTCTTGTTCGCCCATAATGTTTACGGTGGCCCCTAAGTCCACCAGGAAGTGAAATAGGGAGTTGTCCAGTTTTATCAGAATTTTCGGGGCTTCCTTTGCTTTTTCACTATCTAATACAAGGTTGACATACTCGTCCCATGACATTGGATCATAGTATGAGGTGTCCGAAAGGGTCATGGGTTGGTAGTAGTGGTCGTCTTTCATCTACCCTTCTGGGGGACCGTCGTACTCGTCCGTCAGAAAAGGTGATTGTTCCTGGTAGTTGTAGGTTTGTGGGTAGTCCTGGATCTGATATTCATCAACGGCACGGACGTACCTGCGTTGGTTTTGCTGGGGGGGGGGTCTCTGTTGGCCATACTGGGGTTGCTGTGGGCGGTATGGTGTCCTGGTAAGTGCCTGGAGTCTCATCGTGTGGAATGGTCTCCCTTCCCTGCAGACCGACTGGAAATGCCCCTCTCTCCCACAGTTCGCGCATCTTTGGGATAGTGCTGGGCAGGCGGTAGCAATGGCGCTGCAGTCTCTGTACTTGTAGATTGGATTGTCTGTATGGATACGGATACATGCTTCTTTTCCCTTGTCTCTGTGTGGGTGGCTGGATTGTCTCTATGAGCTCTATGGTGTCTGGTTTCAGTGTCGTAGTGCCCCCTACGGATGCAGCCTGTGCGTCCACCCTTTCAAAAATTCAGGCGAGTTCGCTGACTTCGGGATCGTGAGGGCTTCTTTAGGAGCTGTTTTTTCAATGTCTGCGATAAACACCCTTCTACAACGCGCAGACGTATGGCTTCATCTAGCGAGAAGACGACAAACTGGCAGTGGGCTCCTTTCACCCTCAGGCGTGTTATGTATTCATCAACGGTTTCTTGTGGTTTCTGGGTACATTGATTGAAGAGGTACCTTTCATAATCCCTATTGGGTTCAATCTTGAGTAGCTTGTCCAGCACTGTGATGAGGGCAGCAGAAGTGTTCTGGTCGGTTGTGGGGATGATTTTGACAATTGTTTTCACCTCACCCCCCACCAAATTAAGGAAGATGTCCCGCAAATGGGGCAAGTCTTCATCTCCAGAGCCTCTAACGGAGTGATAAAAGTCTTCCATCCATTCTGTCCATCGGGGCCTTTGTTGGCCTGGGGCGTCATGGAGAACGGCAGGGGCATGCGCAGCTGGATGGACTTGGTGCTGCGGGTGGGTTGGGGTAAGGCTGGGTTGCTCATGGTGGTGGGTGCGCTAGCAGCGAGCTGCTGGGAGGGGGAGGGTCTTAACAGTTCTTACGTCGCTGTAGAAGGCACGCTCTTACCGGGATAATAAGTCGAGTGTACTTGGACCTTGCCGTTGGCTGGTGTGGTTGGTCTTGACTGTACCTGCCGTGTTTCCTTGGTGGTGTGCCTGTAGGTAATATATATATTTTTTTGATGGTTGCGAGTACTGTCCTGAATGTCTCACTGACAGGTCACCTTTCTGGGCCAGGGCCCACCACATGTGATAGCTTGTGGATTCGGAAGGGCCTTGCTGGCTCTGCTGGGGCGGGCGAATGGCAGGTGGCCACTCCTGTGGCAGTGCACCTCCCTGGCTGGATGTTTGCTGCAGCTCCGTGGTGCAGGCGGCTCTGCTGGAGGATCTGCAGGTAGCCGCATGTGTGCAGTGGGAGGGGCTGGTGGATCCTCACACGACTCTGCTGTGCTGCGAGGGGTTCGCTGTTGTGTAGTTCAAGGCGGCCGTCAGCCGCGTGGTGCACGTCATCGGTGGGCCGCGGGTGATGGGCTGGAAAAGGCTCACGGGGCGTGGTGGGATCACCGGCCTGGATCACGTTCTGCGTATGTCAGAGCGCAAGAGGACACGTGCAGCGGGATCGCCTGCTACGTGGGAGGAGAACGCATGCGGCGGACCGCCTGCCACGCATAAGGAGGATGTGACGGTGAGATCGCCGGACGCATAGCTTCGGTGCTCGATGAGGGGCTCACCAGCAAGGAGGACTCCGGCTGGCGGGAGAAGACCTCGTCGCCAGTTGTTTCCCAGGCTGGGTCTGAGGTATCTAACATGAAGGATGCTCAGCCAGAGGTAACGGGAACACAACTTCTTTATCAGCTACAATATTTTACTGACGCAACCGCGCCGGAACATCTCCCTCCCCCCAACATCATTACTCTCCACCCCTATGGGCGGAGATGCCTCTCTTAAAGAGGCAGTGGCAGGTAACAGTGAGATTTATGCAATCGTTGAACCTGACAGAAGAAATTTCAGAAGTTTAAATATTAGCATGACTCTATATTGTTCATCTCAGAGTGATGGAGACTTGATTTGATTTTTGATTAGGCATATGACTGTTATGTGGACTAATGATATTGGAATGACTTTTACGTTAATATTGTATTTTAAACAGAAATGATGAGAAGAATGTTAAATGTAAAGACATTACGTTGTATACATCTGATCTTCTTTTTATGGAAAACGTTTCATTTTAATATCAAAGTTGTTATTAATGATTTCTTTATGTAATATCTATGAAGGGGACCGCCTCACGCTGCGTTCATGCTCGGCCTCTCTACTTTCACACAGAGAGGAGGCCGACACGGAGCTGGGGTGCAACACTTCTTTATTCTTCCAGTGGGCGCCAAAAACTGGTGCCTTTCCCCTCCCTGGCTCCTCCCCTTCCCTCTATCCCCTGGTACTCCTCACGTGACATGAGTGCAGTGGCGACACCACACCTCCCCGCTGCTAAATACAAAGTTCTTCTTTAGTTTATTTCTTCAATGAGGCGGTGAGGTTTCTTGCGGGCTCTCTGGGGTCGAGTGTCCATTCTTGCAGAATAACTTCGGGTGTCCTCCGGTGACCTGTCGTTCTCTGAATCTTCTATGTCTCCTTCACAAGGAGCGTCCCGGGTGGGGTGGGTATCTTCTGGACTCCTGTTGGCAGGGGTTATCATTCCCGGCATCCGTCTGAAGTGGGACGAGTTTCTCGTGGTAGTTCTGCGTTCTCCTTCTGCTGTGATGAGTGATCCTCTTGTCTCAATGATGGTGAGGGGCTCCTTGTTGAATGGAGACATGTTCTTGCGGTTTTGTGGTTGTCTTACTACCACAATGTCTCCTGGTGAAAGGTCATTTTCTTTGGCCTTTCGAGATGCATCGGCAGACCTTTTCATGCCTTCTTTCATAATGGTGTCCTTTCTTCTCATTTCCTGGTCGTTTTCATACTGGTCTTCCCCAGCGGTCACCTGTGGCAAACGTGTTCTGACGTTGCGCCCAAACATTACTTCTGACAGCATTTTCCCAGTGGTACTATGTGGTGTGTTGCGGTAGTCTCGCATGAGCTGGTTTAGGAGCTTTTCTACCGGCTCTCCTGTGAGTCGCGCAATTTGCGTTGTGCGCTTTACATTGCTCATAAATCTTTCAACTGTGCCATTGGCCTGCGGCCACAACAGTGTTATTTTCCTGTGACGGAAACCCATATATTCTGCAAATGTTTTGAAGTCTTGCCCGGTGAAGGGGGGTCCGTTATCTGATTTCACCGCCTTTGGAATGCTGTAGGTGGCAAACATCCTGTCTAGTGCTGGAATGATGTGATGCGCCGATGTGGATGGTACTATCTGTAGGTCTGGGTATCTTGAGTATTCGTCCACTACCACTAGGATGTGTTCCCCTCCTTCTATTTGTCCAAAGTGGTCGACGGCTATTTCCTCCCATGTGCCTTCAGGCAGGGCTGTCATGCACAGTGGTTCTGGTGCATTGTGTGGTCTTATGACTGTGCATGTCGGGCAGTTCTTCAGTAGTTCTTCCACTAGTGTGTCAAGCTGTGGGAACCACAGTTTTTGTCGTAACATTCTTTTTGTGCACACCATGCCCCTGTGTCCTTTATGAGCCAGTTCCAGGACTTTCTGTCGCAGTGTGCATGGTATCACGAGCTTGGTACCTTTTAGCAGTAAACCCCCGTCTGACTTTGCGAGTTCCTCTTTTACTGCTAAGAAGCAGGCGATGTCTTGTTTTGTGTCCTCATTTGCTGTTTCTTTCATTTGTTTTGCTTGTTTCCATCGCTCTGTTTCTAGGCACCTTAGTATTATTTGTATTCCTGGATCAGTGTTGGATTCCCGAGTTATCTGCTCCAGGTCTAAACCCTGGGGTGTGCTGTTCTGGATGACATATCTATGTACTGATCCGCAATGGATTTCTCTTGTTCGCATTTTTCTCGTGGGTGGCGTGAAAGATAGTCAGCTGGGTTCTGTTCTTTGCCTGGTCTGTGTGTGATCGTGAATTGGTAGTCCTGGAGGCAAAGTGCCCATCTTGCTATTCTAGGGGGCATCTTGGCTTGTGAGTTGCCATATATGAAGATTAGTGCCTGGTGTCATGATGCCCGCTCCCGGGGAACCGGTTCAAGCCCTGCGTCCCCGAAAGCGGACATCCAGTCCCAAGGAAGGACCCAGCAACCCCATATAGGGGCCCTTTGGACAGTGTCCTGGCGCCTATGGCGCCAGGCTCATAAAAGACATCAGTCCTGGCGCCATAGGCGCCAGGCTCATTATGGGAGTGCTTGGGTGCACTTACCTGATGCAGACCATGCTGCAGGATCCCGGCCTCCTTGAGGCCTGAAAGGAACTACTTTACCTGTGGGACTAATTTACCACCTGGGCGTGGTCAGGAAAGGATACATACCTGATTGGAGGAAGGATACATACCTGGAACTTCTTCCAAGGCTATTTAAACCCCACCCGAACAGCCACACGTGCTTCGCGTTGTTCTGCATCTAGCAGCTGGACGCTCACTG
The DNA here is from genome assembly GCF_040938575.1 of Ambystoma mexicanum. Taxonomy (NCBI): domain Eukaryota; kingdom Metazoa; phylum Chordata; class Amphibia; order Caudata; family Ambystomatidae; genus Ambystoma; species Ambystoma mexicanum. Next base: position 514,506,590 of record NC_090925.1, read on the forward strand.
TGTCTGCTCCTGCATCCTGACTTCTGCCACGCCTGCCAGCATCCTGGATCACCTGCAAAGGAAGAGAAGAAGAGAACAGAAGAAGGAAAAGTCCTTACCTGCTAAATCCGCATCCCGGAGACATCTCGCCGACAATCCTGAAAAGGAAAACTTTTATTTAAAAGCTCATCGCGTTGATCGCTGCAGCACCGCATTCCACTCACCTTTACAGGGCACCTCCATGTTCAGCAGCGATCATCTGGATTCGCAGTCACGCCCCAGCGCCTAGGGAGAAAAAGACCAGAACAAAAGGTGAGAGAAAGAAGGGAATAAGGAAAGCTAAATCTCCATGTTAAGACTTACCTGTTGATTCATTCCCTCTTCATTTCGGGTCTGCGCCGCATCCTGGCATTTCCGGACCCCGGCCCCTAAGGGGAAAAAGAGACATCAACGTTAATGAGCGAATGAAAAGTCATTACCAAAAAACGCTCATTAAAGACTTACCTGATTTCTACAAGGATTTCACCTCTCATCTCGGGTCGGTGCCTGTTCCCCGGCATTCCGTACCCCGGCCCCTATGGGGAAAAAGACACTAGCATTAGTACATTAATGCATGGATACAAGGGGAACCTCTTATCAAAAAACTTACCTGGAAGCCAAGCAAGTTTGGTTCTCACCAATCCGAAAATCCAGTGAAGTAACTGGATACCAACGCGCCCCTGCATCAGAAGCAGGATGGAGAGCTCGTCCTTCCAGACCCTAAGGTGAGACGCTACGAGGAATCACAGAAGGGTTTCGAGGAGGGTGAGAGGGGAAGTGGGAGGCCGATTGCATTACCCCGCAGACCGTTAATCCCCTATTTTCGCCTACAGAAGGATACTTCTGCGAGCCAGACAAGTCAGATTTGGGGGCCCGGTCGAGTCCGTCTTCCGAACCCTGCGCATCACCTTAGAAGAGGTCACAGCAGCGCGAACCAGGCCAGCGCCTCCGTGGGAGTCAGGTGAGCGTAACACCTGGTGATCTGTGACTACGACGAAAGGTTTCCCGTATAGGAATAAATGGAAATGTTTGCAGGCCCAGACCACCACTAGCCCTTCCTTCTCGGCCTGAGAATATGCCTGTTCGATCTTAGAGAGGTTTTGGCTGGCGTATGACACGACATGCTTTTCTTGTCCTTCTTTTCCGTCCAGTTGTGTGAGGATGGCTTCAAGTCCTACCGGGCTCGCATCTGCTATGAGCTCTCTGGTTTTCCGAGGATCGAAGTAGGCCGTGCTTTTGGCGTCCAAGATGCGGTCCTTGATGGATTAGAAGGCTTCCTGACACCGTTGTGACCAGGCGAATTCGGTGTTCTTTGATATACCTCGTGCAGTAGCTTGCAAGTACTAAAAAGGATCTGAGGTTGGTTGTCGTGGTGGGCGGCTCAGCGTCTCTGAGTGCGCTAACCTTCTCTGGGTCTGGTGTCATGCCCTTCTCTGAGAATATGTGTCCAAAGAAGCAAAGTGTTTTCCTCCAAAACTCACATTTCTCCTTGTTCAGGGTCAGTTGGGCTTCTTCTAGTGCCATGCATACTCTCATCAATGTGTCGTCGTGTTGTTCCTGTGTTTGCCCGAAGACTAAAATGTTGTCGCTGTAGTTCAGGCAGTTGGGCACGTGCTTGATGACGTTATGGATTTCTGCCTGAAAAATGTCTGCTGCCAAAGATACGCAGAAGCTTAATCTCTTGTATCGAAATAGCCCGAGGTGTGTGACGAAGGTCGTTATGTAGCGAGAGTTCTTGCTAAGCTCGAGCTGGTGATACCCCTTGTTCAGGTCTAGTTTGGAGAAAACAGTCGCTCCATTTAGCAGATGTACCATATCTGTTATCCGAGGGGCTTGATGGTGTTCTCTCATGATGGCTTCGTTTGGCCTCCTCATATCTACGCATATTAGTATGTCAGGCGAGTCTCTTTTAGGTACTGGTATTATGGGGGAGTCCCATGGCGTGGGACCTTCCGCGGGCTCTATGATGTCTGCCTCTAGTAGTTTGGTCAGTTCGTTTTCAACTTGTTTTTGAATGTTGATGGGGATTCCCCTATAGTGTTGAGCTACTGGTGCAACCTTGGTATTGATGTGAAGTTCGATTTGTTTGTTTTTTTAGTTTTCCCAGCCCTTTGAATAGTGAGGGGAAAACCTGCTCAATGCTGGCAGTAGGGTCAAGATATTTATGTACCATGAGCCGATATAGTATGTGTATTAGTCCCATTTCTATGGCTGCTTGGTAGCTTAAGATGCATCCGCTGTCCGTGGCTGCTTCTAGGACGTGCATGGGGATGTTCTTTGCATGGTCCATGTACCTGCATGACGCCATGAAGAATCCTTTGCAGGCTAGGGGTACTTTTGAGCCGTAGCGGAAAATGAGGGCTCTTGCGGGTTGTAGTCGGGGAGCGTTTGGTATGTGTTTGTATACTTCTTCGCTGATGACATTTACGGTCGGCCCAGTGTCTATGAGGAATTCTGCTGCTGTTTGGTTGACTTGTATCATGAGCGTGGGAATGTGTTCTTTTGCAGTGTTGTTTCCTAGTGTGTATAGGTAGCCCTTTTTCCTTGGTTCTTCGTGGTGTCTCTCCTGCCTGCGGGCATTCTCTTCTGAGGATGCACTTGACACACTGTCAGATAGCGATTGTTCTATGAGGCACCTGACATACCTCCTGGGTCTCCTATGTTTGGATGGCGTGGTTTTGTTGTCTCTCCATTCCCTTCTTTCTTGTTTCTTTCGGGTTGTTCTTCATGGTGTCTGTGGCGTGCTGTATCATGGTGTTTGTGCGTTGCTCGGTGTGGGGTCGGCTGACTTTCCTCCTGTTCTACTGGGAATTTTTAATTTCTCCCCATGCCTTTTATCTTGCTGCGGAAGATAAGACATAACGATTTGTAATGGTTTTCTCCTCCGCAAGCTGAACATGTTTGGCCCATGGCAGGGCATTGTCCTTCATGCGGGTATTCATGGCCACACCTGTAGCAGAAAGGGTCCCTGTTGTTTCTGGTGGCGCTGTCTAGCTTGTTGAGGTTCTCATGCTTGCCATGTGTGATTTTTATGTTCTCTAAACCCTCCACTTGTGTAGCAAGCGTGGCATCAGAGCGAGCTAGGCACAGTATTTCTTCCAGGGTTCGCGGTTGTTGCAGCAGCCTCTTTCGGAAATCGGTGCTTTCACATCCAGCTATGATTTGCGATCTGAGAGCTTCTTCATTCGAGTAGTTGTTAAAGTTGCAATGTTTCATTCTCTTTTTTTTATTTCTTTATTGTTTTCAATTAACAACATATATATAACATACAAGCATACAAAATAAACTGTCATTTTGGCATTCCCACGGATTCTGCTATGGGTTTGTTATCCCGGACCTGTCCGACGACCTTGCCTTTAGCTACTTATATGGGCTGCATCGCGTCTGTACTCGTATTGTCTATTATTCGGTTACTTGTGTACCACTGTCCTGGGTCCTCTGGTATCCCCGTACCTCTTTCGGGTCCTCTTCTTCGGTTTCTTCCCCCTCTTGTCCAAATAGGTCCTGCACTAGGGAGTTCCATGCCGCTATTTTTTGAGCCGTTTCCCCTTCCCCTCTCTGCACTGCTCTTATCCACTCTGCAGTTTCCGCTAATATCCACTTCCGGAGGTCTGACCACCATGCTTCTGTGGTAGGGCCTTCTCTAGATTTCCAGGATATTGCTCTCCTTCTTTTGGCTAATATGCATATCAAGTCTTTCATCTTTGCTAGATGCACTTTGTCTCTGCCCCCTCGTGGGTACCCCTCCGGGTGCTCTGCCTGTATCTGAAGGCCACTCTCTGCTATTTTGGTCCTAATTCCATCCCAGAAAGTCTGTACCACCGGGCATGTCCAAAACATGTGCACCATATCTGCTTTGTCACCTGAGCATCGGGGTAACCCCTACGCATCATGTTCATCCTCTTAGGTGTGAGGTACGCTCCATGTGTTACGTACAGCTGTGCCCATTTGAACCTTGCGTTCCTATACACTGTCTTTGGGTATCTTAGCACCCTGCTCCATTCTTGGTCACTGAATGGTTTGTGGAGTTCCTCTTCCCAACGTTGTTTTATATGCAACTTTTGTTCGATGTGGGGTCTTAGCATTTGTTCGTATAGCCTGGAGGTAGTATGTGTCCCCTTCGATATGTCGTACCACATGTCCAATGCTCCTGTTACGTCCTCTTGGTCTTCCCATTCCGGCCATCTACTTTTAATTCTGAGGATTAATCTGTTATACAGGATGAATTGGCCTTCGTGTATGTCATGTTCTTCCACCATCTCTTGGAAGTCTGCCCATCTTCCTTCTTTTCTCAAGTCCCCAATTTGTGCTACGCCTTTGGCTTCCCACTGAGTTTGGTACGTTGCCAACACATTTGTGTCCATGCCCATTAGGCCCGCCAGGGGGATTTGTGCTGAATAGGGATCTTCAGTCCCTTGTAGTTTCCATGCTCTGTTCCACAACCTCACTGCAAGGTTAAGCAGGTACGGTAGAGTTCTGAGCAGGGGTTCGTCCAGCCACAGTATTTCCCTTAGATAATGTGTTTTCAGTGCTGGCTGGAAATTGGTTGTGTCAATTGTTTCTTCCTCCCCCAGCCATTTGACCATGAATTGCAACTGCCCAGCTAGATAGTATTTTTCTAAGTCCGGCAGCCTAATGCCTCCTTCTTCATAATCTTTCTGCAGGGTCTTCATTTCAATTCTATTTCTCCCCCCTGCCCACAGGAAGTTTCTTGCTACTGTGTTTAATTTAGGGAAGAAGGCCCTAGGGATACTATGCAGAATATTTGTGAAGTAATATATCAGTTGTGGGAGTACTACCATTTTCAAGAGGGCCGCCTTAGCCATCATTCCTAGTGGCAGTGTTTTCCAAAAGGTCATGCACTTTTGTGTTTTTTCTAGGACTGCCTGCGTGTTGTATCGGTGAGAGTCTGCAGTGTCATGGTGGACCTCTATTCCCACATATCTAAAGGATTGAGTTGCCCAGGTTAGGCCTAGGTCTGGGAGTTCTGCCGGGGGGACCCACCTCAGGTTCGTCAGGGGGAAGATCAGAGATTTCTCCTTATTTATTGCTATACCTGAGTGTCTGGTGTATGCTCCTATTGCTTCCAGGAGGCAGGGCAGACTAGTGCGTGGGTTTCCTACAAACAACAACATGTCGTCTGCGTATAATGAAATTTGATGGAGTATTCCGTCTACCTCTATCCCCGTGTCTCCATATTCTGCTCTAAAGAAGACCGCTAACGGTTCGAGGGCCAAGATATATAACATTGGTGATAGTGGGCACCCTTGTTTTGTTCCTCTATAGATCCTCTAGATTTTTGAGATATATCGTCCTGTCTTCACTCTGGCCCTAGGCTCCCTATACAGTAGCCTGATCCATCTAAGGAACCCCTCCCCAATGCCAAAGTGGACGAGAACCCTCATCAACCACCCCCAATTCACTGAATCAAATGCTTTGACTGCGTCGAGGGACACTATCACACATTCTCTTCGTCCCTGGTTTGTTCTATCTATCACGTGGTGTAGTCTACGGAGGTTCCATGATGTATTCCGTCCTGAAACGTAACCTGTTTGATCTGGATGTATTAATGTGGCGATCACTTGTTTCAGGCGGTTAGCTAAAACCGCCGTTAGTATTTTGGCATCCTGGTTAATGAGGCAAATCGGCCTATATGCGGTGCACTTTGTGGGTGGTTTCCCTGGCTTAAGGATCGGTACACTCATTGATTCTGACATGCAGGTTGGTAATCGTGCACTTTCATATGCGTCTTGATATGTCGCCAATAACCTTGGGGTGATGGTGCCTTTAAATGTTTTATAGAACTCTTCAGGGAGTCCGTCCGGGCCCGGGGATTTACCTGTGGGGAGTTCTGCTATTACACTCACTATCTCTTCCTTTGTGAGTGGGGCGTCAAGCATTTGGGCTTGCTCTTCTGTTAGTTTTGGCAGTCTTATCTCTGCTAGCGCGTCAGTTATGTCCTCTGAGTCGACTTCCGGATTAGGGGCATACCATTTTTTATAGAAGGCCGCAAATGAGAGGTTAATGTGTTCTTGGCTCCTAATCTCTGTCTCTGTCTCGTCTTCTAGCACTGTAATGGATTCTCTTTTATTTTCTTGCTTAGTGAGCAATGACAGGAGTCTACTAGGTTTATCCCCTTCCGGATGCAATCTTTGCGATACCTCCCATAATTCAACCGACCCAGTTTCTCCCAGAGTTCTATGCATCTTGTTCTCAACTCCATCAATTCCTTAGGCTCCTCCCCCACTGCTTGCACCCAGTGTTCCTTTATTTCTATCTGCCTTTCCAGTTTATTAAATTCCTCTATGGCCGCCCCCTTTAAACCTCCCATTTTGCCGATTGCTGCCCCCTTATTACGACCTTGAACGCATCCCAGAGTGTGGCGTTACTCTCTACACTCCCTTCATTATGTTCAAAGTAATCATCTATTGCTTCCTGAAGATATTCTTGAAACTCTCCCTCTTCCAGAGCCTCTGCCCGGAGTCGCCACGTTGGTATTGGGGCTTTCCCATGTGCCCATGTTGCCAATATTGGAGCGTGGTCTGAAAGTGTTTGGGCTCTAATATTGATCCCTGTAAAGTCGTGCAAAGATTCAGTGCCCGTAAGTATGTAATCTATCTGTGTAAATATTCTGTGAGGTGCGCTATAGTGTGTGTACCCTCTCCTCGCCCCATGTACCTGTCTCCAGACGTCCACCAGCTTCAGATGATCTAGGGCTCTCTGCAGTTCCTTGGCAGGTGGTGCTGGGATCTTGTGCTGACCGCTCAAGGAGCGAATTCAGGGTGCAATTGAAATCTCCGGCCCAGATGAACGTTGTTTCTCTGTATTGGGCCAATTTAGGTGTTAATATTTTGAAGAATTCTGTCGTGTCATGGTTCGGAGCATAAGTATTGACTAGGCACACCTCCTTGTTTTCTAGCATGCCGTGCACTATCACCATCCTCCCTTCTGGGTCGATCTCCTTTTTAATTAGTTGGAATGGCACACCTGGGGTGATCCATATCAATACTCATTTTGCATAATTTGAGTATGTGGCACTATATACCTGCCCTCCCCATTTTTGATCGACATTGGACTGTTTCTCTCATGTCAGGTGCGTCTCCTGGAGCATTGCTATCTTGACCTTCATCTTGTTCAGCCAGGCGTAGACTCGCAGTCTCTTAACGTATGCGTTAAGGCCCCTCACGTTCCATGTTGCTATTGTTAGCTCATCCCGGCTCATGGATGTTTGTTATTCTGGCCTTGTCATCCCATGGCCTTATACTTTTCCTCTCTTCCCTGCTGTCATTCTCCCTGCTGCTGCCCAAGGTCACCTCCATAGGGCTCACTTTCTCTATGCCTCAACGGTCGTGTCTCCAGGATCTTTTCTGCGTTCTGTTCCAGTCACTGTGTGCTGGTGTTTCCCCATTATAGTCTTTGTTGTTTCTTCTGCTGCCAATGCCATCTTCTAACCATTCATACAAGTCAATAACCCAAACTACAACTAAAGAACTAACGCAGAGCCACCATCCCCCAGCTCGGGCCTCGCCGCTTCTCTCGCAGTGCTCCTCTGGATGAAGCAGACTCGCCGCAGCATCATGCCTTAAAACTGGCATCTGAACTGTCTTACGCTCTTCCTGGGGTTGTGTTCTACTCGGCTAATCCGGTTTAGTGGGGCTTGTCGCTCCTTCATATTTCCTTTTCTTTTCCTGACTTTTTGTTTGTTAAGTACTTGGCGTCATTATTTCTGGCTATCTGCGGACCTCTTGCCCAGGCTGGTCCCTACCTCTGTTAACGTTTCTCTGCTCTAGTTGGGGGATTCCTTGGGCATCCATCCACGCGTACGCCTCCTCCGTGGATTCGAAGAAGTGTGTTTTCCCCTGGAATATCACCTTCAGTTTAGCCGGGAATAGAAGCATATATCGTATCCCCGCTTTTCTGAGGTGTTCTTTTGTGGGGCCGAACTGTGCTCTTTGTTTTTGGACCGTGGCTGTATAGTCCGGGTATATGGTGATCTTGGAGGAATTCCTAGTAATCGCCCCCCTCAAGAATGCCAGTATCCTTTCTCTATCTTTGAAATTCATGCTCTTGGCAATCAAGGCTCTTGGGGGGGCGCCTGGCTGAGGTCTCCTCATTAGTGCTCTGTGTGCCCGCTCCACCATGAAGCCCTCGGACAGCGTTCCAGCTCCGACCTACTGTAGGAGCATGTTCTCGATATATTCTGTGGGGTTGTTTCCTTCCTCTCCTTCCGCAACCCCGATTATGCGGAAGTTATTTCTCCTTGCCCTTCCCTCTGCATCTTCTACTCTCCATTCCAGGATCTTGACTTTCTGGAGCACCTCCGTCATTTGAGTCCGTGTGACGGCAAAGTCTGCTGTGTTCAGTTGTACCTGCTGCTTCGTTGTTGTTACTCTATTCGTCAGGTTTCTTGCATCCTGGCGAAGGAGGCCTACGTCCACCATGACCTTGTCCAGTTTTTGTTCTAAGGACGCTTTCAGGGCCCCTATAGCTGTGTCCATCTTATTCTCAAGATACGTCTTTAGGGAGGCGATTGCCTCTAGGATCTGTCCATCCTTTCCTTTGTCTGGTTGGTGTGGGGTATTCGCCTCCATCATTAATGTATCCGGTGGATTCAGCTGCTTGTTATCCGATGTCTTGGCAAAGGTGTCCATACTAACTTGTTTAGTTTTCCCTTCTGCTTTCTTGTTGGACATTGTCACTATGCGGGCCCTGGGCACAGTGCTGTTGTCTTGCCTTTTGCCCGTGGCCTGTAAAAAGGATCTGTGTGGGGTCGGGTTTTGCTTGGGTGTAGGCTGCTGGTAACTGGTTTCTCTTGACTTGCTGTGGTCTCTTGGTTCACTTCCTGTCCCTCTTCCCCAGGCTTATAATCTAAGGATATGTTGTCTCAGCTTTTATCCCCACCTGGTGTTGTTCCTCGATGGGTTCTGCTCAGTCTGTGGTTCCAGCTGTGTGTTTGTGTGCTCGGGGCCCGTCTCCCCTATATTGTCAGTGAAGCGTTGCAGCCTGGTCCGCCGTGTTGTTATAATGATTCTCCCTCTATCTGCACTTTCCTTCCCTGTTCTGCAATGCCCTTTTTGTTGCTTGGTATCTCTGCATGTGGGGCAGAATGGGCACTTCCTAACCGCCCCTTATCTCCGTTCCACTGGGCTATGGTCTTTTCCCAGAGGCAGAGGGCTCCGGCCCAGCCCACCGCTTGTTGTAAGAGGTGCTGCTTGCTTTTATGTCTGCCCTACTCCTCCGATCCTCAGCACTCTCTTATGGTTCTTTCGGTACTTAAATGTGTCTGTATGCCTTTGGATGGAATGGGCTCTTCCCAGCTCCTCCTCACCTCCTTTACCAGTGGGTTATGGTTATTGTCCTTCCTCTCCGGGGGGCCTGGGCTGCTATGTTTTGAACAATCCTTATGCACTAACAATCCCCTCCATCAGTCCGTTATGCTCTCTTGGGGATTTCCCTTTGTTCTCAGGTGCTCCTGCGCACCCTCATGGTATCATGTGGGCCTCCCGCTCTCTCCTCTCCTTCTTACTGCTGGGCTGTGTTAATGCCCTTGGAGCGATCCCGAGGCAGCAGCCTCCCGCTGTGTCTCCTTCTCCATGCCCCCCTACTCCTTTATGGGTCCTCGCTGTGTGCCGGCCCTCCGTCACCTTCTGGGTCTTCCCGCCGTGTCTATGGGGCTCGGTGGGGGCCGGAGAGGGTGCAGTCCTCCGCACGGAACCCTGGCGCCCACTCCTTGAGTGCTGGATCCACGCTGGCGTTCGGGGCTTATTTAGCTCCCTCAGCGCTGCCTCCTCTGCAGCCGCTCCGCTTTCGCTGCCACGCTCCCTTCTCTGTACGCCTACTGCTGATGTTCCGCGGAACCCTGGCGCCCGCTCCTTGCGTGCTGGGTCCTCGCTGGCATACGGGGCTTATTCAGCTCCCTCGGCGCCGTTCCTCCGCAGCCGCTCCACTTTCACTGTCGCAGCCACTCTCCCTCCTTCGTACGCCTACCGCTAATGCTCTCCTCCTCTCTGCGGGCCCACGGCTCTGTCCAGCGGCTTCTCGCTGTGTCCCGTCTTGGGTCGCCGCACTGCTGGGTTTTCCTCAGCGGGCCGCCATCTTGCCTTCAGTGCTCTGTGAGTTTGCTGCACTTTTTATCACGTTCCACGGTCCGATTCTGCGCCGGATTTGGATCGAGTGGTTGATGGATCTTCCGACGCTTGCCTGTCAAATTTGGAGTCACTTAAGTCAATTCTGATCGGATTATCCACAGGATCTTACAGGAGCTTCCCTGTTGTGTGTCTCACCGCATGGCCGCTTAGCCACGCCCCCGCAATGTTTCATTCTCATCCTCAGCCTCATGAGGAATGCATCGATGGTTTCGCCTCTGATTTGTTTTGTGGTGTGGAAAATGTGCCTTTCGTTGTCCACATTCGTGTGGGGGGTGAAATAGTCTGTGAGGCCTGACTTTAGGTTAGTATAGGTGTCTATGGTGCTTTCTGGTATCTCGTCTAGGATGTCCCTCACGTTTGACTCCACTGCATGGTGCATCAGGCTATGTTTCTGTTCATCTTCCAATGGCCGTGCCGCTTTAAGGCACACCTCAAAGTCCCTTAGCCACCTTTTCCATCTTGACCCAAGGGTACTAGTGTCTGTGAGGTCGAAGCTGGATGGCAGCTGTGATAGCAGGCTGTCCGTCATTCTTTTCTGTGTAGGTCTGTTGGGGGTCACTGGGACTGTTGGTGACTCCGCTTCAGAGATGCTCATGAAGCTTTAGCTTTATATTTGGTTCTTTTGCAGTTTTTATTGCGTTAGCTGGTTCCTATTGAGACCTCAGATGCCTGGTGGGGGCGCTGTGCTGCGTGTTGGGGCCTTCTGTGGCCTTCTCCTGCGGCGCTGTCTGGGGCCTAAGCACGTGTGTGCTTTTATGATTGTTGGCCCGGCGTGGTATGACCCAGATGCCTGGTGGGGGTGCTGTGCTGCGTGTTGGTGGTGGGCCTGTGCTCTGGGCTGTGGACAAGATGTTTATGGGCAAACGGTGCAGGCGAGTATCAGATGCGCTGCACTCTTACCCGTGGTTGAGTTTGAAGCGGAAGGGACACGCCTCCACCGCTCTCGGAGATTCTCCTGCTGACTTTGTTGCCGTCGGCGGGAAGCTCGAGTGCCTCGACCGCCCGGAGTGGCGTAGGCGGGGAGTCGTTACTCCACCCGCTGACATAGCTCTCAACTCACATGCTTTTGGCGGGTGTCACCCGCCTTGTAAAAGGCTGACTCACCCGCCAAGCCTCCAGCACTCCCATTCATTTCAATGGGCGTTTCACCCGCCAAAAACAAAATCGGGTGATTTCACCCGCCTTTGCAACACAAATGGTTGAGAGCTATGCGCTGATGTTGGAGTGCACACGGCCCAGCCCGGGCCTGTGCCGTTGCCCTCGGCGGGAGAGTTTTCCCTCTCTACCACCCGGAGTAGTCTGTGCGGGGAGCGGCAGCTCCACCCGCAGGTGTTGGTGTGCGCGAGGTCCTCCCTGGGCCTGCGCGGTTGCCGTTGGGAGAATGCCTTGTCTCCACCACCCGGTGTTGTACGCGGGAAGTTGCGGCTCCACCCGCAGCTGGTTGTGTGTGCGCGTGGACAGTCGGGCACATACGTGGTGCCGGCGGGGAGCTTTCTCGCTCACACCCGCTACCTTGCTTGCGCTGCGCACAGCCTCAGCTGCACGGCCTTTCCAGGAGGTGCTGATCGAGATGGCGGGCCAAGTGGGGCTCGAAGATCGGCCTCGTCTCCAGAAGGGGACCGCCTCATGCTGCGTTCATGCTCGGCCTCTCTACATTCACACACAGAGGAGGCTGACATGGAGCAGGGGTGCAACACTTCTTTATTCTTCCAGTGGCCGCCAGAAACTGGCGCCTTTCCCCTCCCTGGCTCCTCCCCTTCCCTCTATCCCCTGGTACTCCTCACGTGACATGAGTGCAGTGGCGACACCACACTTAATAAACTGTATTTTGTTTAATATTTGAAAGGTTGAATAATTCAGCTATATCAAATAAAAAACATAAAAAAACATAACATATACAGCGAGATTGCTACTAGCTCCTTTCCCCCACTTCCACAACTATAAATTATGTCATCTTTGTATCCATGTATTTTAAAACCAATGAAGTCTAAAAGAAATTGAGAACCAAAGTTTACATGTTAAACCTTAACAAAACACAATTGCATACTTGCCAACCCTACAGATTTAGGCAGTAGGCTACTGCTTTTGAAGCAGCCCTACCGCCTACAGATTTCAGTGACAGATCCTACTGCATTTTACAGTGGCAAGTAATTTATATGATTCTAAGGCAGGCTCCAGGACAGAGCATGCAACACATTAATTACTCTGTCTATACAGTGGACTGGTAGGTCATTACTTTGATTGCACTCAGACCAATCCACTGACCTGACAGCTGCCGACTCTGTCCTGCACTCTTGCCCGGACAACCCTTAGATGAACCAGCAGTGAAGGCAAGTGGCAGAGTGTAACACTTTCACACAGCATCTGCCGACAATTTGGTGTTAGCATTCAGAATTACACATTTTTAACATTTCAACATCTTTCCATACTGTGCTGTTTGTATGTTTTGTATTTTCCTGTGATGTTATTGTTATGGGAATTATTAATTTTCAAACTTGAAAAATCCTACATCTTTTTGGTCACATAATGTTGGCAAGTATGCAATTGAAGAAATATGAGCTGGGCGAGATGTGCAATAAGTGATCAGTATAATGTGCAAGAAGGGGTGGCCAATGTAAAGGGGGGGTGATGTGTTTCCAGTTTTTAATTTACGACCCTAAACATGTGGCGTTACAAGCACGCAAATCATATTTTGACCAGAAATGTAGGCCCATGCAGAGGTATGTGTTTGTGCTACGTTTGGGCCGGTTCCCAGCCCAATTTGGGCTATAGATGAGTTTCCTTTTCTGGTTACCCCTGGTTTATTGCGCATTTACGTTTGCCGGATTACGTGCTCATCACGTGACGTAGACGCCATCGTCGGGTTGTTTCCTGGGATGGGAAGTGGTCGTGTACTAGTCTGGACCTGAAATAAACATTATCCGGGCACCCGCTGCAGCCTCGCTTCTTATCGCTCAGGTACGTTTTACACTGTTGTTGCCACCGTAGCAGCCTCGCGAACTCGTCGCCGAAACATAGGGACGTAAGCAAGCTCACCATGTTACCTGCTGGTCTCCGGTGTTGACCCGTCCGAGCTTGTCTCCCGTCGTATTTGGTGCAATCAGCGGCCGAGCGATGTTGAGTCCGTCACCCGTGCTAACCGCGTGGCGCAGTCCCGACTCTCAAGTCGGTCAACGCTCCGCTTCCATTCACGTTGATTGCGGCTCCATGGAATCCGGAGATGGAGCTGGTCTGATTCCTGTGGATTGGACGGAATTAACGGTACGCACCTTTTTATGAGTGAACCTAAAATATATGGGTGGATTAGGATTAAGTGGACAGTCTGAGAGAACAATATCCCAGGGTCGCCCGATATGAATATGAACTAAACCGCTCAATCCTTTGTGAAATTTCGCTTGACCATATTTAATCTCTTTGCACGTATACCATTCACTTCTTTATTGTCGATGCTCGCTCCTAATTTATTCGATAAATGTTTTATAAATATCTCTTGGGCAGGAAGGTCTTAAAAAGTATACCCATCTTCCTTCTCCTTTGGGGAGCATGGATTTGAGGGGGAGGGGCAATTGTGTTGTGCAACACCGTTTGTTTTAAAGCGTCTGTGGACAATGTGGTGAGTTGAAGAGATGTTAGGGGAAAGGTGGGGGTAGAGAGGCAATGGTACGTTTCTGTTAACCATTCACAAAATGTGTATACATCATTTGTATGTCGGCGGACTGTTTTCCCTATGCTACATTGACCGTCCCGGACTGTCCATGCCATCTAGATGTGTGATTGCAAATCGTACTTTATTGAATTTCCGATGGAAGATATGCCTTCCTTCTGAGACAAAAGGACCGCATTTGCATGTCCCCCTTTGCCACATCCCCTGTGCACCTGCCTGCAATCTCTCATTCCATTTACATCGGACCTGCTTCTCCTGTCCACTTTTATTCTATGTGCCATCTTTCATCTTGCACTGTTCTTTTTAAATTCTATCTGGAGTGTACCTCCCCAGTGACTGCCGATATTCCGATGCACTTTCCCCATTTTTTTCCTTCTGTTGTGTATGTCGACTGGTGCGCTTGGACAGATTTTCACCTGCATTCAGAAGGAACGTCCTCTCGCTTTTGATGGCTTGTAAAAAGTTGCATATGCAGTTCCAGTTTGAAATACCGACTGAACACAGCCAGATTGTGAGATTGGAAATACCCACTGGGTCTGAGTTTTAGCTTTGGCAAACGGGAGCTGCTGTAGCAGGTGCAACTCATGTTAAGGGATAAGTTCATCCTAATAATGCCTGTTTAAATGTCCAGATTTTTAAACACTTGGAGAACTTCTAACGAGGGATTGCAGCCTGGGGTCAGACGCTAGTTTTTTCCATTTTAGAGCCTGCTATTCCTAACGTTCTCCCACCTTGTTTCAGTCTTGTTAGTGGGGAAGCGATCAAATGTTAACATAAAGGGATTGATCCATGTCAAGAGCATTTTTCTCGACAACAAAAACGCTCATTTAAAAAATTTGTTTTTAATGAGATGGTATGTTTTTTATTTTTATCTTTTTTTATTTTTTTTACATCACAAATAATTCCTGAAACCAAAAATGTTCGCATCACAATTCATTCCTTTAAACTATATAAGATCATTTCAATTACAGAAAAGGTAACACCTTATACACACCATTAAAGTTCATATCTCATGCAATCTGCACCGTTGAACTCCTGGAACTGACTTATTTCATATATAGGCACATGTCAAGCAGCATACAGCAAACCGTTCTGTTCTTCCTTTTCTTCCGACCATAGTACATTTCCTACTGCACCTCAAAGAATGCTAAAATCGGAGTGGTCACATTATTTTAATTCGTGAGTGCGAGATGTAGTGTGGGCAGAAAAGAGCCCACCGCCGTCGATGTAGTGAGACCCAATGAACACAAAAAGTAGTTGGTGCACACCCTAGATACGATTTATTTAAGGACAACATGGATGCAGGGGAGGTAGCACAACCCTGGCACGAGGTTGAAAATGCAACTAACAGAAAAGTATAAAGATGTATCAGATACTTCCATCCCCATCACACCTTAATACTGAAAAGCCAGTCAAAATTAGTAGATATTTGTAGTTATACTATACAGTGAGCCCATTAGTTCACAGGTATGCAAGAATGTTATATATTATTTTGAACTAGTGTTACGTTTCATTGAAGACTTTGAATTGCACCTGATGAATGGACTCTGGGTACCGAAAACGCGTTGTGCTGATGCTACTACATATAAAGACACATATGCCAATGACTTTCCACCTTTTTCCAAGGATTCTCCCCCAACCTTCCTTTTAAATGAAGTACTTATCTTTTTCCTCCTACAGTGGGCAATTTTGGTATTAGTCGTGTTTTACCTGTAGCAAATTGATGTGGGCAAAATCTTCAAAACCATTGATGAAGGGCTGGCGGCTATCTGGGAGCAATTGAATATAAAAAAATCAGCATGTGCTATCCATATAGGCCTTAACGTGTGAATTTTCAGAGGCAGGTTCCAAATCTCACCAATACCTGCAATGTAGCAGTCAAATAGGCAGGGGGCACGAACGCACGCCTAACTCCACGAAAAGTTTGAATTATTTGAGAGTGACCCATTTTGGTTTAGCCTAGGTTGGATATTTGAATTGTTGTTAAGGCCAACTAAAAATCCAGATGGAATTTCCCATTTCCTTAGTTTGGGCCACATTTATTTTTGTTGCTTATATAGAGCGCCAAGGGCATCTCTGCGCTTGCTTACATAGACTATTAGTTGTTACACAGGTTACAGGCATAATTACATTTGTTTTTACAATTTATATATGTTGCACATTTATAGAATACCGAGTTTTGCATGTCTATGATGGTATATATGCATTGGTCCAGCGTGGGCACCGGTCCTTCAGAGGTGCAGAAGAGGTATGTTTTGAGCTGTTTTTGGAAAATCCAGAAGGACTCATGGGGGTGTTCCAGAGTTTGCTGGCCATAGTGGGGAAGCTACTGCCTCAGGCTTTTTGTAGCTTGAATTTGGGGGTGATCAGGCGCTGCTATTTGGATATTTTGTCTGGCATGCAGGTGGGCACTACCCGGTGAAGACATTTATGAGGCAGCGTGAGTGTTTTGAACCAAATCCATTCTTGGTTGTGTAACCAGTTTTTGTCTCGTTTCGGAAAATGTGTGCTGATCTGGGGGTGTATGTTGTGAGTTGAGGTGCCTGTGTAGGGGGCGTTGCATTAGTCTAGTCGGGTCAGCACTGGGGCTCTGGCCAGTGTGGTGCAGCTGATGGGAGAGGGGAAGGGTCTGCAGGAGTTGATATGTTTGCAGGTGTAGGAAGTGGCTGTGGTGGTGGCGTTCACTTCTTCAGCTACGGTGAGGGAGGAATCTAAGTAGAATCCCAATGTTTTAACCTGGTTGGAGACTGATATTGTTGCAGTCGATGTTAAAGGATTGAAATGCAGAGCTGATTTTGGCAAGCTTGAGTTGAGAGCCTATGTGGAGCAGCTTTGTCTTGTCTTCGTTGAGGCACAGTCCGTGATGTGCCATCCAAGCCTGTATTGTTAGATGGCATTGAGTGTGAGGGTGTCAGAGGCATGGTCTCCTGTGATGGGAATGAGGACCTGGGTGTTGTCTGCGTAGTTGGCATATGTGACACCCAGGCCATCAAGACAGTCAACCGGTGGCTTTGCAAACATGTTATACAAAGTGGGAGACACGCATGAGCTGTGCGGTACTCCACAGGTGACAAGGGTGGGTGGTGCACTTCTCCCTTAGGTGAAAAGACCATCATAGTTCTGTCAGAGGAAAGACTTTATCTGTTGGGTGAGAATTGTGTGGTTGCATAGGATACTATGATAAACCAGATCTAAGGCAGCCAAGAGGTCCAGTAGTAGTAGTAGGGCTAACTTCCCTTTCTTTCATGTCATCCATTTGGACTTTTAAATCTAGTAGGGCAGTTTCTGTCCCATGGCTGGTGGTGGAAGCCGAATTGCCTAACTCCCAGGATGTTGTTTTCTTCCAAGTATTTCTGAACTTGGAGGTAGGCAACTCTGTCTTTAAAATTCTTTGTAGAAATGGACGTTGTGATGGGGCGGTAGTTTGTGCGGTTGTTGGGGGTCAAGGGAGTTTTTTTTTTTTTTTTAAATAGTGGTAGAACCTATGCGTTTTTGAGGTCCTTTGGGACACTGTTTCTGAACAAGGCATTGATCAGATTGGTGATGAAAGGGGCAAGTTGGGGTGCACAATCCTTGATGACTGAGCGTGAGCAGGGATCCCCTTGGCACTTGGAAGGTTTTACGTTTGAGATGATTTGTAGGACCTCCGAGTTGGTGACCATCGTGAATTCGAATGGAGGAGTTTCTGAATTGTAGGTGGCTTTCGGATGGTGACTATGGCAGAGTGGTTAATAGAATTTTCTTTTTTGCAGCTATTTTGGCCTGGAGTTGGGATTTTGCCTAAGAGCGCGTTCTGAAAGTCCAGGCACCAGCCTGCATTTTTATTGCAGTTTTCTACAGGTGGGATGGGGTTTCCAATTCTCTAAGGATAGAGAATAATTCCTTGGATTTAGAGTTGGCCTTAGCAAGTCGTTGCACAGTGCGCTTTTGGTTTGGAGGACTTGTAGTTTATATTCTTTGGCGGTCTTGTTGAAGGCAGTTCTATTTAGTCCGATAGCAGATTTCTTCCACTGGGCTTCAGCCTTTCTTTTTATTTTTCTTAAGGTGTTTAGTGTGGGGGTGAACCATCCGTTGAGGTGCGCAGGTTGTTTGGCTTTGCGAAGAGCCAGTTGGTCGATGGCTGCCAGAATGGTGTCATTACACTGTTTGGTCAAGGAGGATGGGTCAGGGTTGTCCTTGAGTTGGGTAGTGATGAAGGGTTGCAGTTACGGCAGTAGGTTGTCGGCCGTTATGTTTTGTTTATTTCTGGTTGGGGCGGTTGGCACTAGTTTGGGTGTGAGGGTCCTATTGGTCAGTGCCTCCATCTTAAAGGTTATATGATGATGATCTGACCATGGACCTGGAGAATTGGGTGAGATGGTGGATTTGCAGTTGATCAGCGAGCCAATCGAGTGTGCAGCCTTTCACATGGCTGGGATTGTGTATCCTATTTGTTATGGACTGCTATGGTGTTGGCTAGGGCTATTGTGTTTTTGGCCAAAGGGTTGCAGAAAGCCAAGTTGAAATCCCCCAGTATGATGATTTGTGATTTAGGTTTGGGGTTGGAGGACAGAGTTTGGGTAACATAATTTTCGAATGCATGTACGGGCCCTGGTGGTCTGTAGATAAGATGAATGTTACGAGTGGCCGTTGCATTCAGTGAGATTTTTACTAAGAGGTGTTCCCCAGAGGAAAAAGGTATATTTGGTATTTCTCTCATGTTTAAGGGGGTTTTGGCGATGATGGCAACTCTCCACCTTTTGGCTGTGTGTCAGTCCCTTCTGCAGATGGTGTAGTTATCTGGTACAGCGATACAGGGCTGGACAGTTTGTGTGTGAGGTGATATCTGCAATATCTAGTGAGTGTGCAGGTAGGGAACTGGCGTTGATGGGGGCACCTAAGATATTGAGAGTGGGCGCAGGTGAGAGGGTATGAGGGACACTGAGGGTGGGCACTTGGGTGTGCGGTCCTCAGGGTGAGAAGTGAGATTCTTCTTTGGATGGTAGGGGTGTTGGAGGTTTTATTTCTAATGACCTTCGTTCTGGTTGCAAGATGGATGTTTCTGAGTGCTATAGGCAGTGGGATATTTGTGCATGGGAAGATGCCTTGAGGGAGATTGGAGGTGTTAAGTGTGGTGGTATGGCACAGGATGATCTGAGGCCATGCAAGATGCAGGGCCTGCTCATAAGATTGAGAAGTGATGTGGCCATGATGTGATGCACGGGCAGCAGAGGGCGCTAGGTGATTTTGAGTTTAGCACACAACAGTACAGTGGCTAGATAGATAATACTCGGCAGTACAGTGTCAAGAGCATGCGGGCAGTGGATGCACCGGGTCAGTTTGAATTTAACAGTACAGTGGCAAAGGCACGCAGGCAGTGGTGAGCACTAGGTCGTTTTGGATTAAGCAGCACGGTAAGAAATGCACTATGACACTGGTGGGCGCAGCGTGCAGGCAGTGTATTGTGGCGTGAGCAGCTCCATGGTACAAGCATACCGTCAATAGGGGAAGTTAAGTGGTTTTGGTTTAGAACAAGCCAGTACAGAAGCAATTGCACAGTGCAGGGATATGTTTTGCAGTGGCGGGGGTTGACGTTGTCCCTGGCGTGGTTTAGGAGAGCAAAACTGAATGTTGGGAGGTTGCTCGGGTGTATCAATGTCGTAGAGGTGGGGAGAGCGGCTCTCCAGCAAGAGCGGTGGAGCACTTGATAGATTAGGGTCGATGGAATATGTGAGGTAGTTGTATGGTTGCTACTGGATTAGGCTGGCCTGTAGCAGTGAAGTGCAGTAGATTGAACAGATTTGACTACCCTGAGGGGGTGGTCACAATGCAGACCGAAGTCTGAGGATCTGGCGGGGAAATAGGGGATAGCAGCCCAGTACAAGAATGGACTGAATTCTTAACGCAGTGCTTGGATAAAGTAAAGGGAACCTTAAAAGTGTGCCTTAACAGTTGACCGGCTTCGCCTGCCGGTGTCCCCTGATTGTGGGGGCGGGGGGAGATTTGTTGCTGGGCAGCCAATTGCGCATCAGGAGGGCATTTTATGGCAAAGGGTGCTGCAAATTTCGGCAGCAGAGATCTTGGACTAGGTATTCCCTCGGTGTACCCAACAAAAAGAAATGTGATGGTCTGGAAGCTTGGTAGCCCTTTTGCTTAGACGGGATCAGGACACAAACGTACAGTGGAATTGCAGCTTTCTAACAGCTGAATGCAGAAATCAGCTGAGGCTGCTGGATGTAATGATAATAGCCCATGGGCTTATCTTACCTCGGAACACGGGCCGGGAGATGGGGGCACTGCTCCTCTGCAGCGGGACAGAGGGCTAGCTCCTGCTCGCAAAGTCCTCCTTCATGATGCATCTATCGACCGCATCTATTGGCGCTATACAAATTGAATCGCACTTTCCTGTCCAGGCTAGATTTTGGATACTTTTCAGAAGCAAGCTGTTGGAAGTTCCTGTATGTCTCCTGAAACCAGACTACTGTTGCTTTACTATGCCTAGATCTTTTACCCAGCATTCAAGTTGTTGAAGTAATATACACGGCAACACCTTGCAGTCAGCGTCCAAAATGGAAATTGGCAGATAGTTCACAAGATCAGATCTTGCACCCTTTTTGTAAAGGGTAACTACATATGCTGTAGACTAAGGGCACAAGAAAAATAAATCACTCTGCCACTTAAGACAGTTATAGCCATGCAGCCAGACTACCCTTAATAATTGGCTAGTTTATTTGGGCCAGGAGCCTGCAAGTTTTTTGACTTTTTTTCCCTTTCAAATTTTTTTTTTTCTTTTCTAGTACGTCACAATCAGTTTCCAGCTGTTAACACTGGATAGTTGGACTAGTTGATCAACCTCCACTTACTCGGGTTAAGCATACATGGCCTTAAAATGTTAGTCATGCTCTGACTCAGCATTTATTTGCTGAGTCGTTTACGCTCCCTCTAGATCAACCTGCGCATTATTTGGCATGGTTAACAGCATCATCTTCTGCATCCCTTTAGCTCCTATGTGCCCTACCTCCAATTCCTATAGGCTGGCTTCGCCTTGTTAATTAAGAGGTATTTTCCCTAGGCAGACATCTCACTCTTCCCCTTGGTTCTTTTCATATTAGTGCACATCTTTCTTACTTTGAGCAACCTCTTTATCAAAGCCTTGAGTCTGCCTTTTTTTTTTTTTTTTTTTTTCCCTCGGGTGCAGCCGTTTTTTACCGAAGCCATGCTTGTGCATATCTTTTCCCCACACAAGCATCAAAATGATCCACCATAAATGTCATAGCTCCAGTCCAGGGTTTTCCGTTAAGACACTCAAGCAAGTTATCATTTAGTCTCCTCGCTGATGTCGATTTCCTGCCAAGTTGACCCATAAGTCCCGTAAACCATCCTTTCCATCTACTCCTGTTTTTACTACCTGCTCAAAACATGCTAATAACATAATATGGTCACTACAATTAGTTGACTGTCTTCTACATTTACAAAACCACCATTATCACTAAAAATATAGTCTCTTTTTGATTTTGAGGAGCCATTTGACTAAGTATAATTACTTAGGATATCATTGGGTACAGTTCCATTCAGTGCAGAGAGCCCCAGCCCTTCTAAACGCTTTAACCAGGGGCCTCGGTTTTGCTGTTTATCTTCCCGGCCCCTGTTTTCTTATAGGAACCAGACTGGCTTTTCCCCTTTAAACATTTTTAGTTTAAATCTCCGGCTAGGATTACATGACCCCCACCACCCCCTTATCATTTATACGCATTTGATCCAGGAATACCCTTAAGTTACTGACTCCTGCGTGCCAATACATATTTAAAATCAAAAGGTGCCAGTTGCCCTGAAGTGCAATCTTCAGGCGAGTTGATGAAATTCATTTCTACAATGAAACATTTAAATTTCCTTACGGTCAGCGGGCCACCTGATGGATGCCCTTGCACTACACGTTTTGCAGCCTGAAAGTTAGTAACATAAGCATCTAATGAAGTTATTTTGAGCTGCGTTTCTTAGGCTAAAAAAAGCACAGTATCATGTCTCTATCTCAGCATTACAGAATATATGCGTGTGACCACGGGCGTTCTACAACGCTAGTGTCAAATCTGCTTAAACAGTTTTAAGCTATGGAAATTTAGATGTCCTGTGGTCGTAGTGCCAAGTGCACTCAGCCACAACCAATCTTCAGACTGTTTTGATGATTGAATTGTCTTAAAGCATCTGTATTTCGTGTCCAAAACCCCCACCATACTCTTTGGGCCTCTGAATTCAATGGCATATAAGAGGTCTCCTCATTTCCTGTTTCTGTAGGGCACCCCCTTGCCCCTTATCAATATAATGGGAGGGATCAAACCCCAAAGCACTAAAAGGTGGTTATTCCTTTATTATCAATCACCCACAATCTTGGAACATACGTACATAATTTGAGTGGTCAGTCCTATATTGATCTACAGAGTCAACTTGCTCTAGGTCTCTTGAAGCAGTGGCTCTCAGATAGGTCATCTGTCCCTGTTGATTATTCTGTTCAGAAAATATATGCGGGTACTACGGATAGTGCTGGGGGTCAAAGTTATTATGTACTTGTTCATTTACTCTGAATTGCCCAATACACGTTTGGTTAAATTTGCTGTCTGGGATCTTCTCTCTGATGGCCTGTTCCACTGGTGGTCATAACTTGGTGGCATTTTATTTTCTGTAGCCCTATTACACCCACCACAAGTTGGCCAGAAGATCATAGAGCTCAGTGTTCCTCTAGCGATTAAATCCTCCTTGGAAACAGTATGTGTCTCCTGATCCAACGCACCTACCCTTGAGGACGCGTCCTGCTCAATGCCCACATTTCCAACATCCACAGAATTATTTATTGTAGGGGCTCCAACTCTGCTTTCACTGTCGGCTGGGCTAAGAGGGAGCCTACAAACTTTCTTGAAGCTTGCTTCTTCACTCATGGAGGTTTATATTTGAATTTCTTTATTCGGTTTTTCAGATTTCTCCTTGCCGCTTGCTCATTTGATTTGCCCCTTACCCCATTCTTCACACCTGCATCAATTCCAGATACTGAATCTTTCTTGGGTTTTCAAGTCATATGACATCACCTATATCAGGAGAGTTGATACCTTCAATCGGTCCATTATTCCAACATATTCCAGCCCCAAACTCCCCTCCAGCCCTGGGTCTAGAATTGTTAGCATTGGCACCTCAATAATTCACCTTGTGTATATATCCATGGCTTTTTCAGGCCCCACTGGCTTATCCGCCGTGGTCACTTCATTGGTTTTAGCGACCATGGGCTGATGGTTGGATACAAATTCCTTCACATTAGTGTGGATATTAATATTCTCAAATTTACACTCCGCCAAGTTAGACTCTTTGTTTGTCAGTGACTCCCATTTTTGTTTCTTCATATAAGGGAACTAAAACGCACAGAACTTGGATAATTTCTGTCATAAGATCTTCATGTTGTCCCACTCCTCTGTAATCAAGACGCCTTAGTACTGCTGAATGTCTCCTCTGAGGAGCGGCTATAGGTTTAGAGGCCTACGATTATGGAGGATTCTAAGACACAAGACCCTTAACCCCATATCCGGTGGCGTGTCTAAGACTGGATTCCTTCGTTCTTCAAGCAAATGGATGGCTTCTTGCTCCATGCACTCCCTCGTGTCCATGTTTGAGGCTCCCAAAAGTAACTTGGCGCTCTCATTAGTGTCCACAGTTCTTCCCGGGTCATTTACGTGCTGTACTGTTTGAACAGACCTCATTATCGTTGTCTGAGAAAATAGTTAAAAAAATGGATGTAATTTTAGATGCATTGGGTTGCAACTGAAGATTTGAGTCACTTTTCGTACATTGATCAGTTGCCATCACTCTATACATAGACTGCTTAAGCATGCAATGTGCTGCTATGAAAAGAAACCCACATTTAACATATCACATAGTACACCATAGCAGGGATTTGCACTTAGCTTAGGTAGTTTTGCGGTGCAGCTTGCCCCCCTGAACTGCTGTCCCTGAGTCCGTCTGTGTTGGTACAAAACAAGCCAAAGAACAGCGTGTTTATGAGCTGCAGAGGCGGGTTCATACATGGGCAGTATTCTGCCTTCCGTTATCACAGCACTAATCGGCGTGTTGGATTTGGTTCAGTCCTGACTCATGCGCACTGTAAGGTTCCGGAGTCGCCTCCAATCAAGTTGTGGCATTTAGATTGTTCACTAAACTCTGAGCACTGCACAGCATGGAGCACCTTCTGCCTTCCACAATTCTCCTTTCCACATGCATCAAAACACTCCCATATGGACATGTACTTATCTGCTGTGCAGAGTGAGGCCTGCATGTGGGGAACAGGCCCACGGGAGCGTCATGCCGCAACTCCCGTTTCACACGTCTGCTTCCTCTCGCAGTCTGCAGCACAAGCAGGGATCCTTGGGCGTGGTGCGCCTTGCGTTGGGCTTTGTCCTAGTTGTCCTTAAAGGCCCGTGGTTACACGGGCCTTCTGGGTAACGTAGCTTCCTTTCTTGTTTCTGTGTGCTTGTGTCCTACTCAGTCCTGCAAATTAAACACAGGAACCTCCTGAAATGCTAACATCTCAGTCTCTTAGCACTTCCCCAAGGTTTCTTATGCGGGATCCCTTTACCATGAGCCGCACGGTTTTTGTTATTGGTGCTTGCCACCTGTTTTCCTCTAACAATGGCAGGCATAAAAACACTATCCCGAAACACTAGTTTCAATTGAAAAAAAAATCAGAAATGAGAAGAGTAGGAATTTGGTAGCAAAATATATCTTGTTGCTTCAAGTTAGTTACTGGACCCCCTCTACCCTGAAAAGCTTTATTGGCCCTGCCCTCACAGTACTAACGGTGGATTTGAAATTGCTGCAAGAAATAGTTCTGTTAGTGGTAGCTGAGCGCAAAGTTCACCGTAACTAGTGACATGTGAATTTATTTATGTTGAGTATGGTGCAAGTCTTGGCTGTTGAATATGTACACTGCTACTAGCAAACATATATCCTCTGTTATGGAGAGGCTGGTGTTGATGTTAGCACTTTTAATTCGGCAGAGTGGGTCATGGTGGTAGGAGGTTTAAATGCTGAGTCCCCTTACCTATGGCTTAATGAAGACTATGTAGATGCAGCAGCTGGATTTAACATTCCTGCAATAGGACTAAATCAGAAATGTTTGATTCACCAGGACTACAGTGGGTTATAAATCGCCTGGAATGGGGTCTCCTTGTGTGTCGTCTCCTTGTGGTGAATGGAAGAGCAATGGGCGTTTGCCCAGGAAGCTTAACGTGGACAAACTATATAAAGACTTGACAAGATTATCTTTATGAATGTTCACTTTTAACATCTTAGAAATTCAAATTAGCTGTCATTATCCACTATCATTACTTGAAACTTGTGTTCACATTTCACGAAAGCTGAAATATAGGGGGACAAAAAAGTAAGAAACTAAATAGACAGCAAGAAATCCACAGTATCAGTCATCTGATCAAAACCTTCCTGATGTTGCTGGCGAATCTTCTAATCTATGCCGCCAGATAGCTGACCCCACATCTTTTTATGTGCCAGTGTGACCACTGGGAGAGTGCTAGCTGTCAAAGGGGTAGGTAATGTGGGTGGGGGATTAGTTAAACCCCCAGACAAGTTCATCACTTTTAAGAAAATGGGTATAAGAGATAAAATATTCTATTGTCGCACATTCTGGCATTACCTGGGATGAAATAAAAGCTTCAAGAAGGATTGATGAACACTCATTCAGAAACTAAATTAAATAATTAAATTATTTAAAGAAAATACGCTTGCTAAGCAATGGATAAAAATGCTAAACATTGAACAGTCAACCTTTTTGGAAATGGTTAATGACTAAACCTACACAAAGCCTGGCCCTTTTAAACTCGTTGAGAACGCATACAATACTTGCATGGAATAAAAAAAGGATTCTTCCAGTGACTAGAGCAAACCTGCTTTGAAAACTAATTTGGAGTGTAATGTGGCAAGGAAGTATACAAATCACTTGACACCTAGACTGGATGGCCTGGATAACCGTGTTAAAATGCGATCTGAATTAGAGGTCTTTGCTGGTGGATCTAAATCAAACTGGTACCATTTTCTAAACTTGGTAACACTCTTGCGTTTGTTCTGGCGCTAAAGGGCTGAGTGATTCTGACGCTCAGAATTTCATATTGGCAGCCTTCCTTGATGTTGCTTGAAAACATTTAGCAGCTATCATTTTCTTAAATTTTGTTTTTTTTTTATGGGAACTGGGTATAGGGCAGAGTAATTTACACCATGTAATAGTGCATTCCTATTTGGGGGGATGGCTTTAGGAAAAAACAACCCTCTTATGTGTTGTACTCGTAAATTCAACAGCTCAGTTGGACAGTGAACATATATACAAGTAAGGGGAAAAGTAATGGGTGTGTCTTAATCGAGGCCTCCTAAAATAAAAAAGTTTTACTGCCTCAAAAGTAATACTAAGCCCAGATGGAACAGTTTGAGATTATTTATACAAGGATTGAAACCAGATTGTCTTTTGGTGCCACATCTTTGACCCATGCTTAAAGAAATTAGCTCCTAAAGTAGCACAGCAGCATATTTATGTGGGCGCCATTGTTGAGGTTTATCATATGAAAATCCTCCAAGAAGCTTGAGTGCTTTTAAGAGCTTGTCATTGGAGAAATAAAATGTGATCAACCATAAAACACTAAGCTAATGTTTGTCTTTTTTTTTCTTTTTCTTCAAATGATATTTGGAGGGAAACCTTTTGTCATTGAATAGTTATTTGGGCTTTGTGATTAGTAATTCAAATTGCAATCTGTATAACCATGAAACCGGAACAAAATATTTGGCCTTTGGTGACATTGCTTACATGCAATAAAAAAAATGTCACCCACCCATGATAATGCCATGGGAACAAAAAATTGTCCAGTTGATATTCTATGATTTGAAAGTTGGCGAGCTCAATAATATAAAATGAGCTAACTAATTGGGAGGATGAATTTGTTATTTTTCGTTAACCCCCCCCCCCCCCCATCAGAGCTTTATCCATAGAGCTAATCTTAATCTCTCTTGTGTGAATCTATTAAAAAAATTATATAAATCCTATCTCTGTACTTATCTTGAGTGAAGTATTATAGAAAGGTGAAGTGTATACATTCTTATAAAAACGGAATGGTGTGTTTCTGGCAAGAGAGGGAATTCAAGTTTTTAGTCCAGGGGCTAAAAGGGAAAATGTATCTGGCATATAGTTTGTGCTTTTTTTTTTTTTTTTTTTTAAGGACTCATTTATCTTGAGTATATTATAGTTTTTCCAAGGCGGGGCACACAATTTGTCCTTGCTACCATCCAAAGGCGAGTAATTGATTTTTGGTAAGTAAGAACTTGAATTTTCAAATCTTAATCCCCGTAGTATACATACGTACCTACAAACATTTCCTGAATGGATTATTAGGAGTTAACTAGTTAGGAGTTTGTGGCTACGATTGACTAAACTGGCAACATTAGATGTGGTTCCAAGGAAAACCGAACTTTAGAGTTTGTGAATTTATAATTTGTGCAAACTGGGCCCTTCCTTCATAGAACACAATACTTGTAATGTGTGTGAGTTTTGAGAGAACATTATTTTTCTCAAATATTGGTAGATTTTATTATTTTGAAAATGTATCCAATCAAAATTCAGTGATACTTGGTAATATGAGTTGCAAGTCGAGGGTATATTCAGCTTTTTTAAATATGTGCGAGTTAATTATAGATTCATTTCTTTTGTACTTTATTATTTTGTATGGTGATGAATGTTTTCTTTAAACCAAATCAGACTTAAAATCTACACTGCATTATAAAACTGTAACCGGTGTATTTTTTTCTAGTACAGTCCTTGAATGTACTTTAGTTTAGTTGCATGCAAAGAGTACTACAAAAATGTGCACTACCTCACAGTGAATGTATATTTTGACATTCACATATGTACGGACACAAATGAGTTAGACGCCCATTGTCCCCTCTACTTCACAGGTTTCCCTTTAAGGGAAATATTTTTTTGCAAATGTGTAAGTGAACACAGGCAGAAGGTATTTATCCAACTTTTTCCGTTGCTATGCTTGTCAAACGGCTAGTTCAGTGGGATCTCATTTTCATAATCTGCCTGTGGCCTTATGAATATTTGTCACGTTACCTTTTGGATAATAAGGTTTATTGACATTTGAAAACTATTCTTTTATTTACAAGAAAATTTTAGCCCAGTGTGGAGGTTCTGCTTTTTCTTTTTTTTAAAAAAAACATTTTTATCTTGTGTTCTGTTTTCATCAGTGATCCCAATTTCGATCAGTAGTGACTTAAACACATTCTCATGTGGCAGAGGAAGTGCTCCAGCTAAGATTTTGAAGTTGGAGTATTTTACTCTCTATTTCAAAGTTGGGAGTCATTATTTTTAGGGAGTAAAAACAGAAGTCCTTTTCAGTGTGATTATTAAGATAAAAAAGTTTCGCCTGTAAAACAGTGTTTTTATTTTACTTTTTTTATTTTGGTTGGTTAATTAACCTTTCAAAACACTTACGATGATACAGAAGAAAAGACATATTTAAGCATTAAGTCATAGCATTGTTACATATATAGATCAGCAGACTAAAAGTTACAATGACATTGTCTGAGTTATTTGACTGAATCATTCCATTTGTTGGGAGCCACACAGTTCCTTGCAAAATTCAATACTTAAAATATCTAAACATTTAAAATAAAATTACTACAACAGCAACCAAACAACCTAATTGTCAGGGCACATTGTGTACAGTACTGTGTTTAAAAATTGAATAGTAGCTATTCTTAGTGATATTTTAGGTGTGGCAAATGGCTCATGCCATAATTCATCATTTGAGCGCATGATGTGATCGTGTTAGTTTATTGATGCTATCTTCTTTGTTTTTCCAAAGCAACACACTCAATATGTTTGTGTTTCTTTGGTTTTTGCAACTTTACAAAGATGGCAATACGATGTTTCCACTTGAATGAGACCTCTTCTCAATAAGATTTGGTTTTTAGGCCATAAATTCAGACGAAACCTTAGTATCTGATTTCTTAGATTGAATGAAGGGCATTTCAATAAATAGTCAACTGCTTGTCGAAAATTTTTATGTCCAAAGAGTGCTCTATCAAAATCTTTCAATTGTAAACAACTCTGAGTAAGATGCCAATCCAATTGGTATAATTAAAGTTTAGCTTTATTTGGATTTACCATTTAGGTTGTTTTGCTGTGGCTTATTTGTGGTGAAGTTACTAAATATGACACCAAGATATTTGTATTCATTAACTAAGGCCAATTTCTGATTTTTTTCAAAAGCCGGTCATAATGTTTCCTTTTGCCTCATTATTTCTCCCCAACTCCATAACTTGAGTTTTCTCCAAATTTAAAGTTAGGTTATTTTTGACAACCTACTAGTCCACTTTGTTAAGAATGTTCTGCAGGCCACTTGGCGTCTGCATAAAGAAGCCATGCAATAGCCTGGTTTCCAAGTTTCGGCACATCATTCATTACGTCCATAAATTCAATTCCCAAATCAAATATGAACAAATTAAATAATGTAGAAGCAAGTATGCAACCTTGTTTCAGGCCGCGTTTGGTGTGAATTACTTAAGATAACAACCCATCCAGATGCATTTTGACCTGCATTGAGGTGTTTGAATGGAGCAGGTATATTATCGTTACGAGTGACAGGATAGCCAAATCTTACTAGTTTTTCAAGAAGTAAATGACGATCTACAGAGTCAAATGCAACTTGAAAGTCTACTTAAGCTAGATAGAGAGGTTGATTTCTTGTCGTGTAAAGTTCTTTGATTGCATTAAGTGTTGTAATATTGATAGCATTGCCAAGACCTGCAACAAATCCAGTTTGGAAAGGATCACAACGATTCTCATTAGAAGGCCAGATGTTAAGGTCTCTTAAAACAATTCTACTATAGATCTTCCCAGGGGCATTAAGGAGAGCTATCGGTCGGTAGCTTGCAGGATGTTTTAATTGTAGTCTTGAAGATTCTAGAGGCTAAAACACCTTTGATTTATGTAATGGCAATCCCTCAACCTTGAGCTAAGACTGCCAAGTTGAATGGATGTACTCGTCACTTTACACACGGTTTTAATATAGAGTGTGAATTAAATTGTAAGTGTAAAAATAATCTGCCTCTGTAGGATTATGCACACAGCACAGGAACTCTGAAAAATACAATTGTGCAATACTGGTTTTCTGTCACTGGAAAAAAGCATAATTTGTTACAAAAGATTAATTCTCAATTGCAACTTAGTTTTCCATTTTATTAATTTTACAATCCTAAAATGCTAGGAAAATTAAATCTGCACAATGCTTCGGTTTGCTCCATGAGCATCAACACAGCAGAACTTGAATGGAAAGAAACTATTCCTTTGATCAGAGTGTAGTTTTTTTTGGGGAAAGGCTTCAGAGAAATACATTATTTCTCCATGGCTTGCAATTACATCAAAGTAGATAAAAATCAAGAGGCATTCTGGTTTCTGTCAAGTAATCTGTCCTTTGCTCTGAACTTGTGTGTAAATGTACACAAGAAAATAATAAAGCTGTCGTATTTACAAGATTTTCATGCGTAAAAAGGCCTGGCACGCACCTTATCTGGAGGCCTGGTTGTTAACATCCAATGTCTAGGTGTATGCACCATTGCCCAGGCTACGTGGTGATAGCAAAGCAGTGCCAGATTCCATTATGTTCAGATGGCACATTTACAGGATTTATTTATGCCCAAACGTACAAGATTGTGTTACGCTCACCTGACTCCCACGGAGGCGCTGGCCTGGTTCGCGCTGCTGTGACCTCTTCTAAGGTGATGCGCAGGGTTCGGAAGATGGACTGGACCGGGCCCCCAAATCTGGCTTGTCTGGCTCGCAGAAGTATCCTTCTGTAGGCAAAAATAGGGGATTAACTGTCTGCGGGGTAATGCAATCGGCCTCCCACTTTCCCCTCTCACCCTCCTCGAAACCCTTCTGTGATTCCTCGTAGCGTCTCACCTTAGGGTCTGGAAGGGCGAGCTCTCCATCCTGCTTCTGATGCAGGGGCGCGTTGGTATCCAGTTACTTCACTGGATTTTCGGATTGGTGAGAACCAAACTTGCTTGGCTTCCAGGTAAGTTTTTTTTGATAAGAGGTTCCCCTTGTGTCCATGCATTAATGTACTAATACTAGTGTCTTTTTCCCCATAGGGGCCGGGGTATGGAATGCCGGGGAACCAGCACCGACCCGAGATGAGAGGTGAAATCCTTGTAGAAATCAGGTAAGTCTTTAATGAGCGTTTTTTGGTAATGTTTTTTCATTCGCTCAATAACGCTGATGTGAATTTTTTTTTTTTTCCCCCTTATGGGGCCAGGGGGCCGGAAATGCCAGGATGCGGCGAGGACCCAAAATGAAGAGGGAATTAATCAACAGGTAAGTCTTAACATGGAGATTTAGCTTTCCTTATTCCCTTCTCTCTCACCTTTTTGTTCTGGTCTTTTTCTCCCTAGGCGCTGGGGCGTGACTGCGAATCCGGATGATCGCTGCTGAACATGGAGGCGCCCTGTAAAAGTGAGTGGAATGCGGCTCTGCAGCGATCGGCGCGATGAGCTTTTAAATAAAAGTTTTCCTTTTCAGGATTGTCGGCGAGATGTCTCCGGGATGCGGATTTAGCAGGTAAGGACTTTTCCTTCTTCTGTTCTCTTCTTCTCTTCCTTTGCAGGTGATCCAGGATGCTGGCAGGCGTGGCAGAAGTCAGGATGCAGGAGCAGACACGGTGAGCGTCCAGCTGCTAGATGCAGAACAACGCGAAGCACGTGTGGCTGTTCGGGTGGGGTTTAAATAGCCTTGGAAGAAGTTCCAGGTATGTATCCTTCCCCGACCACGCCCGGATAGTAAATTAGTCCCACAGGTAAAGTAGTTCCTTTCAGGCCTCAAGGAGGCCGGGATCCTGCAGCATGGTCTGCATCAGGTAAGTGCACCCAAGCACTCCCATAATGAGCCTGGCCCATAGGCGCCAGGACATTGTCCAAAGGGCCCCTATATGGGGTTGCTGGGTCCTTCCTTGGGGACTGGATGTCCGCTTTCGGGGACGCAGGGCTTGAACCGGCTCCCCGGGAGCAGGCATCATGACAGATTGCTACACTTAGGTGAAAATGTGGCATTTCGATCCCATCAGTTAAGGATACGGCTTATTCCTAGTTAGCATAGCAACCACATATCATTATTCATGATCATCACAGTAAAGCCAGGTACCCTTGCTGGCATAGTAAACCATATTATTGTGCCAAGTTAGTGATGCAAACCAGATTGAGTGGTACTGAGGGCTGTATTTATACTTGCAGTGGAGGCCCCGCATGTGTTGTACTGTGGCAGAGTATGTGCCCCATCCAGTGCACTCCCCAACGTTGAGCTGCCTGTTCACTGCTGGCATGCATGTTGCCAAAAGCTTACATGGGGCCGTATTATAATAATTGGTAAATGGAGACTGTTCGAAATACCGATGGCTACAGATAAGATTTGGAATTTGATTATTTTGCTCTCCAGCTATTGAAGTGGGGGTTGTACATTGATTTCTATTACAGGGATAGAAGAGTAATTCTTGATCTCAAGGGGATGGACGTAGGTGCAAAATATATTTGAACTCTAACATGGAATAGTTCTGTAATCCATACCCCAGTTCTTTCGTTGTAGCTAATTTCTGTGGTACTGCTCTGCTGCTACCACTGTTATGGAAGCATGGGTCAAGCTCCCAATTCTAATGTTTTTCATATATTTCTTTCCTGTGTTTATTTTTTTTTTTTTTTTTTTTAGCCAGAGTGGGTGTGTTGAGCGGCAGCAGAGTACTTGCCTGCTTTAAGGAAGTAGCATTTTATTTTCTATAGTTGCATCACGCACAGAGCAGTACACAAACAAGCCGCAGAATTCCTAAGCAACAAACTACGCCTACATCAACCGACAAGAACACTAAGATCAAGCACCGACATACGCCTGGAACCAAAACCCTACAACAGAAAAAAAACTCGGAGGATCCTCTTTCTCCCACCAGGCACCCAAAACCTGGAATGACCTACCTAAGAATATACGGAACACAACAAACCACCTAGCATTCCGGAAACTCCTCAAATCATGGCTCTTCACAGGGTAACCACAACGGAGACGCACCAGAATGCGCAGACATTAAAACAACGATGAAAATAACTCCAATCCCGACCACTCCCAATCTGGACAAACCAAAGAACTAACCACCTGACAGAGCATAAGCTAAAGCCACAAAAGGAAGGCTCCAGAGACTGAACACATACTTGGATCCAGGCGAAAGCCCTCAAGTGACTCACCCACTCGCACGTACCGGGCGCACCATATCCAGACTGGCAGACGCATTTAGATAGAATTGAGAATATTAGCATGGCCACACTTGGATGGAATTGTGGACATTGGCCTGCGTCACATCTAGAGGGGACTTTGAATGCTAGCATGCCCGCCCTTATATAGAATTGTGAATATTAGCATGTGTACATTTAAACAGAATCGAGAATATCAGCCTGCATCGCATCTAGATAGGACCATGAATGTTGGCATGCCCGCACCTACGCGAAACCTGAAGACTAGGGCGGGCCACACCTAGAATTGTGGACATTGGCCTGCGTCGCATCTAAATGGGATTGATTGAAGGATAGCAAGCCTGCGCCTAGATGAAACTTTAATATTGGCATGTGCCACACTTGGAATTGTGAACACCAACCTGTGTAGCATCCAGATAGGGTTGCGAATGATAGCATGCCCACACCTGGACAGATTTCTAGATGCTAGTTTGCGCCGCATCTGGATGGGACTGTGAATGTTGGTTTGCCCACACCCAGATAGAATTCTAAACATTGGCCCGCGCCGCATCCAGGTGGAGGTGTGGGAGTCAACAGGTGCCACACTGGGACAGAACTGCAAATGCTAGCATGCCAAAGGTCAGGTAACCCACTAACAATATAAGCTCAAACTCTCATACTTATCTCACTCAAACTCACACAACCATCTCTCGCACAACAAGCCGCACGCACTTCACAACACTACAACACATAAGCCGGACCAACAGCACACGCGGCCTATCACTGACCTAATACCCGCACCAAAGCTCAGCATCTGGTTATACCGAGTTGAAGCTGCCAACAGAACACCACTCCTCTCACTAGCCTACTCCCTCTTCACCTTACTAATCCACCCCACCTATTTACAGATCGACCAGAGCGCCTGGGGACCAATTCCGTTGGTGACGGTGCGCGGTACAAATACCTTTAACATTTAACATAGATTCTCTTGTTTTGAGGGACAGATCACACTGCTTCATGTCAAATAAACTCCTAGGGTGGTGGTTAATATGTCATTGACTCTTTCACATAGGTAAATAAGCAGAGCTTGTCTCCCCTTCCTGATGCCACACCAGAACTTGGGCTAGCCACACTACACATAAACAAGAATCGATTCTATGTCGACACCCAGCATCCCCTGATGCTGACACACACCTAGACTGAACCACCCACATAGGTCATAATACCATCAACGCAATTACACACCAAGACCAGATAATCTTACAGCTACGGCCACCTGTGACTCTGGATCCCGTATGGACACTATCTTCCATCCCGCGTCCCAAGGTGAGCAGTCTTGGGTATTTTGACCTTGTGTGCCCCAAAATGTCCAGGCCAGCATTGCGGGTTGCCTCCAGGCGCCGCGTGTAACTCCTGCTTCACGGCTCCTTCTTCCCTTTCCCCTCCCTCTGCCCGCCTCCCAACCCTCCCTCCCATCTGTGATTGGTCAGGTGCTTTGCTGCAACCACCTCATCCATGATAACTCTATAGCCTTAACTGACCCTCCCAGGGCAGCCCCTGCGGCTAAGGGCCCCAAGGCCAAGGGCAGCTCCGACATTGGCAGCTCCAAGATGTGTCTGCAGCGGAAGCCAGCAGTTAACATATACCAACAAAAACTGTACGTGTGGCATGCGTGGGGTGTAGAGCAATTACTCTACACCAGAAAGCCCCCGCCACTCTACCTTACCTTTCCATAACATAGACTACCAAAGATTTAGCCCATGCATACTTAAGATTTGTGGCTACCAGCCTGATTTTATCCATGACCGTATTCGAAATGTTGCCTTGCGCTGCATCCTAACATACTAGTCAAGGTTACCAAATATCAAACCTGTAGGGAATTGCGACGCAGGCTAGCGTCCACATCTGAATGGGTTTGTGGATGTCAGCATCTGCCCCACTTAGATGGAATTTGGAAGGTTAGCATACACCACACCTGACAGAACTGTGATAGAAATGTGCATATTGGCATGTGCCACACGAAGTTAGAATTCTTAGCTTCGGTCTGCCTCGCATATAGAGGGGATTGTGAATGTTAGCACTTGCTACACATAGATTGAACTTGCATGTTAGCACGTGCCGCACTTAGAATTGAGAACATTATCTCACCCCAGATCTAGATAATTATTGTGAAGGTTAGTGAGTGCCACACATAGACGGAATTATGTAGACCAACAAGTACCACACTTAGACAGCACTACAAATGTTAGATGCCATATAACCCACTAACCAATATAAGCTCAAACTCTCTCCTTACTTAGCTCACTCAAAAAAAACTCGCACAACCATCTCTCGCACAACAATCTGCTCGGACTTCACCACACCGCAACAACACAAGCCGCACCAACACGCGGACTGGCACCAACCCAATACTCTCACCAAAGCTCAGCACCCGGTGTCTACCGAGTTGAAGCTGCTACTACTACACCACTCCTCTCCATCTTACTCCCTCTTCACCTTAATAACCCATCTCCTCGTTTACAGATCCGCCAGAGCGCCTGGGGACCAATTCCGTTGGTGACGGTGTGCAAATAAGTACCATAACATAACCAGTGTGCACAACCAAACTCGCCACAACCCCACACAACACACTAACACACACCAGGGGCACTGAATCCTACCCAACATGTGAGGCCTTCCGCACAAACTCCCACATGCACAACAGACACCAGTTCCTCCTGGGTCTGAACCTATCCTATTTCACCCCCCAACCCCCCCCCCCTCCAGCCCCACCCCTCCCAACCACCAAGCGCCTCAAGGTGGTAGTGGTGCACAGTATAAATCAACATAACTTTCCATAGCAATATTCTGCTTGTCGGACTTGGTTCCACCCCCAAAAGGGGAGATCCAGCCCAAACCGCTATGATGTTTATTCTTCTGCATGAAATCATGAGCCACCCCAGACTTGTTTCAGGCTCAGTGGCTGTAGTTGGTGGGGTGTAGCTTCGGTATGTAGCTGGGGTGGAACTAGGTCTGATTTACATATAGCTTGCCCTTTTGTTATGGAATGGAAGGTTGAAAACTAAGGTCTGCATTGTTTCCCGAGCAATAACCGGTTATAATTAATTCAAAACCTTACAGCCGCCGCCTTTTCTTTCTTCTTGGTAGTGTGGGTTCTGCAGGAAGTGGATTTGTGGGTGGGATATTGGCAGCAGAACAAAGGTTGGCACTTAATTCATAGGGGCAGCCCATTCTGAACAAATGTGCCAAATACTATGGTGATAGCAGGACTCCAAATTTCGGGTGATACTCGACTTACATGTTTTATCATTGGTAAATATGAACTGGGGTGTAGGCAAAAGGCTGACGGTATAACACTATTTTAACCGTTACAATTTCTAAATTTTTTTTGTTTGTTTCTTGGAAAGGTAAGCATTTTACTTCTTGGGCAATAAAATACAGTAGCAGGATACACCTCCACATGGAAATGCATTTTACGTTGTTAAAGTTGGAGGTAATTAGGTTAAATTGCAACCCAAGATGGGCACGTTACTTACAGAATTTTGTTTAGTGCACGCCTATGGCAAATCAAACTAATTATTTTGGAAAGCTATACCCGATGCATGCGCTTAGTTTTGGATTAAAGTCTTTTACCTTTCAGATTTTCTTGGTTTACAGCATTCAATATTCACCATCTATCTGGTTTGTGTCTAACCCTTAGAAGACAGAGCCGGATAAAATGCTTGTTTTTCAAATCCTAGCACTGCCTAGAAAAAGGGCCATCTCCAGTGGCAATTCCTTCTCTACTCTCCTGTATTTGTGCCCAATACTGTGCTGGCTTTCATAATTCATATCTGTTTTTCCCCCCTTGTGTGAACAGCAGCCCAGTATACAGACACCACTTGCTGCGGCCAATGAGTTGCTTTGGTAAGTGGCACTTGTTAAGTGCTGAGTTCCATCCACGTCCTTCTCCTGCAACGCATCAATTGTACGCATACCTCCTATACTTGCAGCCCTCCCCGCCTCTGCATCCCGATGCTTATGTGCCACAGGACCACATAGAAGGTAGGCTTTAGTTATGTGTTTGTTTGTGTGTGTTTTTTGCATGTTATGCTGTATATGTTAGTGTTTGCGTGTTGTCTGAGTGTGTCTGGCTGACTGCATATTATGCAAAATGTGCTGTGTGAAATGTAGGGATTGAAATGAAGATTGGTTAATGCAAGCTGTTTTCAGCTAGTTCATAGCGTTGCCCCAATTCTAACTCTCGCAAAAGATGCAAAAAATGATTTTGTCAATTTTATGTATTACCCCTTATGATTTAGATACATGGATGTGTACTATTCATTAATTGTCCCAAATGCACAGTTCAATTCACATAGGTGTGCTTGTTTGGCATCAGGTGGCCCAAAGTAGCTCCTAGCAGCTGTTGGTGTTAAGGTAACAAGGCTCTTCTAGGCTACAAGCGGGAGCTAAATAGCTCCCAGCTCCCCTCAATTTTGAACCACGTTGATTTGTACTGAGATTAAATGGACATGCACTTGGATTGTGATTTGTAAATGTCACACTGGCGCCAGTTTCTTTTTTTAATTAAAAGCTTTGTGTAGTTGAGATGGTTCTAACTCAGATGTGCAAATTGCCATTAAAACTGATGAATCCATGTTGAATTAACTGAATTTATCGTTATGGTTAAATAAATTGGTTATGTTACTGCGCAGTATAAATGTCCTTTAACATTGTCACCATCAGAGTGTTCCCCTGGTGGTTCTGAAAGGTAAGAGGGTAGCATGGGTCAGCTAGGCATAGCGAGACAAACGTAGAGCGAGAGTCGTGATGTCTTGTGGACAGCTACAGTTCGGTTAACATTGTTGGCTGAGCATGGGTGTGGTTTCTGGATCGGTGGACTCCCATGTGCTGTTGTGTGGGACTATTTTGTTTTGTTGTGGATTGCTGTGTAAGGATGTGGTTGTTTAGCGTTTGAGAGGTGTAAGCAGATGGGAGAGTTGAGGGTCAGCGGTTGGGTTAGTGGGGATTTTTAAAATTTGATTACCTCATTGCTTTGGTCATGTGCGTTGGGTGCCTCTGCCTGTGCTCTCGACATGGGCGTTCCTTGGTGGGTGACTCGCTGGGTTCTGCTCATAGTGGTGGCATGTCTAGTGGTCTGTGGGCAGGAAGGTGGTGAGCCCCTCCACACCCACAACTTTTGTGTCGCGATGGGTATGGTAATGGGGTTTGCTGGAGGGTCGTCAGCGGTGTGCCTGCCATCACCTCCCTGAACTCCCAGGGTGGGGTTCCCTCACTCTGAATTCCAGGTGCTTCATGTCCTCCTGGGGTGCCAGTTATTGGTTAATGCTCCCTCGTCTCCAGCATGGGTGCCCGTCCCTTAGTCGATGCCCAAAGTAGCAGTTCGGCTTGGGTGGGTATATCCTGGGCTCCTTCCCCAGCTTCTTCCTTGCATGCACGCTTGTTGTGTCGCAATCTATTTAGGTGTTCGGTTTTGTCTGGTTCTGAAGTGAACCAAGTTTTAAGTCCTTTTCTTAATTTTAGGTGTGTGTTTGTATTGCGTATTTCTTTCGGAAGGGTGTTCCAAGTTTTTGCTACCAGTTTGGAGAATGAGGATTCCCCCAAGTTTAAAAAAAATATATTTTTCTTGTGTATGGTTTTGGTTCCACTCGGATGTCATTGCTTGATCAGAGTGCTCTTGTTGGTAGGTAAATGGTTTTTTTTCTTCAGAAATTCTGCTCCATGCACATGGATTGCTCTGTGCGTTATGCACATAGTTTTGAACATGATTTGTTGTTTGATGACAGCCAGCGTAACACTTTTTTAGTGTAGTGGTAATGTGGTCCTTCATGATAGTTGAGGAGAAGTCTGGCTGCTGCATTTTGGATCCGTTGCAGTTTCTTCAGCTGGTCTTCTGGCATTCTGAAGTGGTGGCTCTTGGCATTGTCTATTCTGGACATAAGGGCGATTATGGTCGGTATTTTATGAGCACAGGAGAGGAATGGTAGGATTCTTTTTATCGTATTCCATTCATGGAATTCTTTTATGCAGTCTTCCAGCTTTGTGTTCTCTTCTTGTGCATCTTTGATTTTTATAGATTTGCCATCTGCGTAGTTTATTTTTATTAAATTTGTTAAACGCCCAGACTCAGTGCTCCAGATAAGATTTTGAGGTGGCAGTATTTTACTCCTTATTTTTAAACTTTGAGAGTAATTGTGATTTCAAGAGTAAAAATGACTTTTCTCCTTTGCAAGAGTAAAATGTATGTGACATCCAGCCAACATGTGCAAAAACTGTATGGAAATCATTACTATGTGGCAGCTTTCTGCATTGTGACAGAATACACCTTTCCTTATTTCTGTGAGGTCTGGTCATTTGATCTCGCCTGTATATATTTAAATGTTGAAAACAAAAACTAGCCAATTACATGGTAAAACTAACATGAATTGTATTGTGTGTTTTGAGGTTTGATAGCAGAATTGTCTTTTGGTGTTTAATTAAAGTCATTTCCTGGAGCTATTAATACCTAATGGTAAGTCAATGTTATGATACAACAGTGTAGAGAGTCAAGGACTCTATGCTAAATTCTATATCTGATCTCATGTTCAAATGGTTATAGTGCTTTTGGCAAAGTGCTGTACATAGAATATATTTATCACAATTATCACCAAACCAAAATCGGTACTCCTTCATCGACCTCGAAAGGAAGGACTGAGTTGGCCTTGCCGGTATTTGAGCCTGCAACCTACAGATCTGCACAGATCGCAGGAACGAGCGCTCAACCGGCTGCGCTAACATCCTTCAGAGGTTGGTTAACTGAGTAGGTATAATAATCGTTGCCTAGATGTTGGACTAACATATGAAGCGCTACATAAAGTTAAATACCTACCTGGATTATCACAGGGACAAGGTTTTGCTGAGTTGGAAATGTATCTTTCACAGTGCTTGCACTTCCTGGAGCGTCAGGTTTGGATGTTTTAATTGTAGTCTTGAAGATTCTAGAGGCTAAAAAAACCTGTGATTGGTGTAATGGCAATCACTCAACCTTAAGCAAAGACTGCCAGGTTGAATGGATGTAAACTAGACCGTGCATACTCATCACTTAACACAGTTTTAATATAGAGTGTGAGTTAAATCATAAGTGTAAAAATTATCTGCCTCTGCATGATTATGCGCACAGGAACTCTGAAAAATACAATTGTGCAATACTGGTTTGCAACTTAGTTTTCCATCTTATTAATTTTACAATCCTAAAATGCTAGGAAAATAAATCTGCACAGTGCTTCGGTTTGCTCCATGAGCATCAACACAGCAGAATCTGAATGGAAAGAAACCATTCCTTTTATCAGTGTGCAGTTTTTTTTTTAAAAGGTTTCAGAGAAATAAATTCTGTTTCTCCATGGCTTGCAATGACATCAAAGTAGATTCTGGTTTCTGTTAAGTAATCTGCCCTTTGCACTGTCCTTTGCTCTAAACTTGTGTGTAAATGTATACAAGAAAATAAAAAAGATGTCGTATTTACAAGATTTTCATGCGTAAAAAGGCCTCTTGCGCACCTTATCTGGAGGCCTGCCCAGACCCATAGGTACCGCAGCGAGTTTGCAGACTGCTTATGTTTGTTTTACAGAGTTACAGTCAATCGGAAGAAAACCTGGTGATGCACATAACTAATCTTGATTTCAACATCTATACCTAAAGACAAATAAAACAATCATTGTTACAGATGACAGGTCAAGGGCACCATAAGGTCACAGTTCGAGCCTAGCAGAGTAGCTTACAGGGTCAAGGTTGGTTGAATAGCCAAGTTTTCAATGCTTTTTTGGAACCTAGGGTAGTTTCCTCTTTTTTGATGCTGAGTGGGAGGGCATTCCAGTGAGTAGGGGTGATGACTCTGAAGCTGCTGCCTCCTGCTTTGTTATATGTGTAATGTGGGATTTCCAACAAACTGGTTATTGGACCTGAGGGTTCTACTGGAGATTTTCTTTTCTTAATGGTGTTATTGAGGTAGCTGGGTGCTTTATTCATGAGACATTTATGTACAACACATAATATCTTAAAGATGATTCTGGCATTGATAGGCAGCCAGTGGTTTGCTCTCCTAATGTTGAAGATATCTTCTAATTTCTTTATGCTTAGTGCTGCTCTAAAGGGCTTTATTTTGTGGACGTTCCTAGTAGGAGGGCATTACAGTAGTCCAGTTTGGTTAGTATCCATGCTCTGGCCAATGTTATGCAGTTGGTGGATATGAGGAATTGGCGGCTTATGGCAATGAGTTTGGCAGTGTATGTTGTGGAAGAGGAGAGGGCTGAGATGTGTTTGTTCATGGTGAGATTAGCATCTATTTTAAACTCCTAGCGTTTTGACTTGCTTAAGAACTGGGATTAAGGTACTTGGCATAAATTAGTTTTCAAAAATTGATTAGCAGAATTTGCTAATTGAAATATTTTTGATTAGCAAATCGATTTGATTAGCAATTTTCTACTCCTATTTTAAATTTCACCAGAAGTTAGTTTTACCCCATGAACTACAATTGGCAAGAATACATTTCTATGTACCTCTGAAGTAATACATTCGTGCAATGAGTGTAAAATGCAAAGGTTCACTGCATGAATGGACTACATAAATAGATCTGATTAAAAAAAAAAAAACTCCAACATTTTTCATTTCAAGGCTCTGTGCAGCTGTGTCCTGCAGCAGTCAGTGGTGCATAGTGCAGTGTCCATCTCAACAAGACATCAATAAAGACGCAATTGTGTGTGTCCTTTTTATTTTATTATCAAGTTTCATTTAACTAATGTTTGGCTTAAAACAGTCACAAGCAACTGCCCAAGATGAAGGCAGCAGCTACAATGAGTTTATGACAAATTGGGGACATAAGTTATCTTATTCTGCAGAACCAAATGGCTAGATGCCAGTCTCTTGGTCTGCCCAGGTCATTGAGGCCCTGATGCAGCACCCATCAGTTGCTAGGGCCATAAAGTTTCATCTGCGAGACCAATAGGCCCAGGAAGGTAACATGTAGCCATCCATTTGTGGTCTGGCTTATTGCAAGACAGCAAAAACCGATGATTTAAAAGATCAAAATAAATGATCTAAAGAAGGAGTGCTGTCCCAGACACCTAAAAGCCCTCAGAAAAATCATCAGGGTGCCCAAGAGGTCAGAAATCTCTTCTCTAAACCTGTGGCGCACAGGAACCGCATTTTGTTAATTCACGGCATTGTTTGAAGTGCTGAGTGGCAAGTTAACAGCAAATTATGCAATCTAATGCCCATCAGGCCACCAACACTGCCTAAGGATAAATGATGCACATTTCTGTTCTTGCCAGCACACTGGTGTGGCTGGGTTGGATCAAATAATTTGCCCACGATCACAGAGTTTGGTTAAGCAGTGAAGCCAGAATTTGCCAGCATCTTACCACATCCCTTCCAAGCTCTAATTAGTACACATTTGTTTTGTTTCAAGAACAACAAAATGGTTGTTTATTTGCAAAGACCACAAATCACTCGAAGCAACCACCTTTGGGGGAGTATTTGCACCACCCTGAATATAAGACTACAAGTGATAGCTCCATAACACAACCTGCTTGCAAAAGGCCTTTTAAATATTATTCCAGTCTTGTAAGGCGCTGCCTATGGCACCAACACAAGATTTGTATTTGGTATAAAAAGATGGGCTATGCTTTCCTTACCTCTCTGGTGACTGTTGTCTGTTGTCAATGTCAGTGTGAAGGTTCACTCTTTCCTGTTATCGTCCTCTACAGACACATTGCAATGTCTACAAAACAAAGAGCAACTGATTACCCACAGCAATGTGCTTAAGTGGCTGAAAATATTTGTCCCACCGGAACGGGTAGGAGAAATATTATTGCCAGCCACTTGCTAACAAGTAAGTAGGTAGGGCCATGAGCCTCGGGGATGTCCACAGCAACTTCCCCATGTTGCCAGTTTGCAGTGTTATATAATAACACAGCAATTTATTTATACTTTTGTTCTGGGGCTTAATGCCTTAGCTGCATTTGCGGGAGCCCTTCCGGCTGTCACTTCCCTTGGGGTATATAGAAGTGTTTATCACCTCGTTGCCTTTTCACACTGGTTCCTCCACAGCAGGCACTTGCTGACATAGGCTTTATATAGGATTTATAACTTTTCAGTGGGTATTGTTTCAACTTCCTGCTGCCTGGCCGTTTAGTGATAATCAGTGGCTGTTAACCCCCAGATTATTTTTGTCATTTCATTGGGTAAAGTTGATGTGACATCTACTGTGATGTCATCATATGCTACATACTATTTTTGAAACTGGTCCCAGAATCTTGGCATGTCAGTCTTAGATTATGGATAGCAGTGTGCTTTAAAACTGCAGTTATCTGACATACGAAGATGTTCCAAAATGGATCAGGTGTCACTGGAACCCTGGCTTTCAGGGTTCCAGTGACTCACTAATAACAGCATGGTGCTGCAGAGGGCCTTTAGATAATCCTTCAGTCTCGTGATTAAGGTGCCACACGCGCTTTAATCACGAGACTGAAAGCCAGGGTTCCAGTGCACGCTGATCCGTAATGGAACGTCTTTGTAATGCCCATCAGGCCACCATAGGGTGACCAAATTTAAAAAGTAAAAAAACTGGGACATGGAAACTAACAAAAGTAGGACTAACTCTAGAAAGTGGCTGTCAAGGCACTACACTTCAGTAGCGTTTGGAGAAGGGGGTTCAAGTGTTGCTGTTCAAAGAAACACATTATAAATTTATTACAAACTAGCACTATCTTTGTAAAATAAAGCATTTCTTCTGTGCAAGAATGTGCATTCCTGCCTGCAAGCTATGAAGACCTACTACAAAAAAGAGACCACTGCAGTTTCCAATTGGAACATAATCTTGAGGAAGGGGGACATTCCCGGCAAAACCGGGACATCTGGTCACCATAGGCCAACAACATAACCTCCTTGCAGATTGCATTTTAAATATTATTTCAGGCTTGTGATAAAAGCGCTCGTGGCACCTTTAAGCACTAGACTGAAAGAAAATGCAAAGTGCCTTCTGTAGCAGGCTGTTAGTGCAGGCCTGGGTGCCTAGAAGTGGCAGTAAATATTTCTCTCCCCATTTGGGCGGGTGAGATATTGTATAATTCCACTTTCTAAGCAGCCAGGCCT
Organism: Ambystoma mexicanum; assembly: GCF_040938575.1. Classification (NCBI taxonomy): domain Eukaryota; kingdom Metazoa; phylum Chordata; class Amphibia; order Caudata; family Ambystomatidae; genus Ambystoma; species Ambystoma mexicanum. Next base: position 514,550,828 of record NC_090925.1, read on the forward strand.
GCAGTAATAGTAGTCTACTTGCAGAGGGCATTTTTTATTTTCCTTCAGTCTCTTGATTAAAGCGCTTGTTACACCTTTATCATGAGACTGAGAGAAAATGTTAAATGTCCTCTGCAAGCAGGCTACGTTATTACTGCAGGCATGGGTCCTTGGAAAGTAGCAGTAAATAATCTTCCGCCCATACGGGCGGACAAAATATTATTTACAGCCACATTCTAAGCACTGAGGCCTGCAGGAATATCGTAGCCTGCTTGCAGAGGGCATTAAAAAAATTCCTTATTTCTCACAAATCACGAGAAGAAAAGAATATTTGAAAGGCGATCTGCCAGCATGCCATTTAACCGTGGGGCCGGGTACTAGCAAGTGGCTGGAATTAATATTTCTTCCCGAATGGGCAGGTGAAATATTTCTTCCTAGCCGTGGCCACTTGCTAACACCCGGCCCCGCAGACAAGGGGCTTGCCATCCACCCTCCCCTAAGCACCCCAGCATGACTGCTTATCTCGGATGGAAGCCGGGTCTGTGAGTGGTGCTGGGGTGCTCCTGCTGAAGTCTTCTCCGCATGACTTCGATGCCGCCCCCGGGCTGGGCTCCTACATTGATGCAATGTATTTAGCCCAGCCAGGGAGCTTTTGCCTGCACACTGTCGGTGCACCGACCGCAGAGCTTAAATAAAAAGGCACAGTAATCTGTGCCTTTTAAGCTCCGTGCTCGGTGCCATAAATCATATCGCAGAAACTACGACATGATTCCACAATTAAAACGCAAACCAGCGGTATCGCAAATTGCAATGCGATACCGCTTATTTTATGCCTTGAGGTACAGTCAATATTGATATGTGAGTAATCTGGGGGGAGACTACTTGTTCTAGTTTGGGAACCCATGATGAGGACCTCTCGTCTTATTGAGGCAAAGGCTATTTAAGGCCATCCAGTTTTGAATGATGGCGTAGACTTTGTTGATGTTCTGAGAGTCTTGGGTGTAATCCCCAGTGATGGGCGAATAGGGATCTGGGTGTCATCTGCAAAGGTTGTGTACATGACACCCATATTGCCTCATTCTGAGAATAGGAGTTGTAAGCATTGTACAGGTTCGGGGGAAAGGCGGGATCCCTGGGGGACTCCTATGGGGTCCGTGGCCCCTTTCCCAATGGCAACTCTAGATGTTCGTTCTGCTAAGAATGATTTAATCCGGAGAGTGGCATTATAGTCTTTTGTTAGTGTTTCACAAAGTTTGTCATGGTCTACAAGGTCGAATGCTGCTGATAAATCTAGCAACAGCAATATGGCCATTTTTCCTGGCGGTCTTACGGCATCTATTTGGATTTTTAAGTCTGTGAGTGCAGTCTCGGTACTATGGTTGGGCCTAAACCCAGATTGTCTAGCTCCTAGGAGGTTATTTTGTTCTGGGGGGGAGGGGGTTTGTATTTGACTATATGCTATTTTTGTTGATAATTTTAAGAAGGAAGGGGACCGTAGTCATTTGCCGGTAGTTAGTTGAACTAATGGGTCTAGTGAGGTTTTTTAAATAATGGTGTGACCCATGCTGCTTTGATACTGGCTGGGACCAGGTTAGTGTTGAAAGAGGCATTCACAAAATTGGTGATAATACGGGTGAGGGTGGGTGCACATAATTTAACTAGATGTGCTGGGAAGTTGTCCCCTTTGCAGTTTGATGCTTTTAGTTTAGCTATGGTGTTAAACACAACTTCTTGGGAGATGGAGGAAAAATAGAATGTTGTTGTGGCGTATCCTGCGGACTTAGAAATTGGGTTAGGAATAGTTTGTTCTTTCAGATAATGCTTTTCTTTTGCTGATAATTTTATTTTGTAGAAGTTTAATTTTGGTGGCAAGGGGATCTTGAATAGTGGTGCACCATTCTTTACTAGGTTGAATCGGATTGATGATAGGGATCGGGTTTTCCAATTCCTTGAGTATGGAGAACAGCTCTTTAGAATCTGAGGACGCATTGCTAATCCTGGCATTGAGCGTATCTGCTTTGTGCAATGATGGCTGCTTTTGTAAATTTTGTTAGCCGTGTTAAAGGCGTCAGCAGCCTCTGGGGTTTGGGTTTTGTTGTGGAGATGTTCCAGCAAACGTTTTCTTCGTCTGAGAGCTACTAGTTCATCATTAAACCAAAAGGAGGATTTTTTTTGGCAGTTCGTTTAGTTTTGGTGACACACGGTGCTACTGTGTCTATTGTGTTTGTAAGGCAATTCGGGTAAATATCTGCCAGTGAGCATGAAGTTTTGCAGCAGGTAAGGCTGTCTTAAGTTGCAGGTTAGCAGGTCATGTCAGGCCCAGGCCACACGTTTATATCAGGTCGAACACATCCATATACATTTTTTTTACGTAACCGTGTTTTTTTTTTATGCATTACATTTTCAGGTCATTGTTCTTCCATGTAAGCTTTGAATGGGCCCCAAATGTCTTTTGGACGTAATATCACATTTATCGAGCCGACTGATCCTCCTCGAGCTCATTTACAGATGTCATTTCTCTAAACCATTCCTGGGCTGTAGGTGCTCTCCTTGACTTCCACTTCAGCGTTATACAGAATGCAGCCCATGTTAAACAGTCTACATATTGTGATGGATACTTTGCCTATGTCTCCTGTATTTCAATGGTGGAAGCATCTTGGCTGGGGTATATAATGCAATTGGTTTAATATTTTAAACTGTATTGGCCTCAGACAGGCTTTAAGGGATGTCTCCCTGGTCAGCAATATTTTTGCCATTTGGTTTCGTCAATGTTTGTCTAGGTCTGTTTCCCATTGAAGTTTCATTTTTATTATATAACTGTTGGCCCATCTGAATTCACGCATACAGCCTCAAAACCAGTCCTCTACGCATGTCTTCTTTCATTTCTAATTGTGTACAGGCTCTTGTGGAAAGGATGGCCATTTGCAACATACTGCCGCCCTAATGCAGAAATATTGCAGCAATCTAAAAGGAATATTTCAGTTTCTCCCTGAGTTACAAAAGACCCTCCCTGGAAAAAGGTCGCCTACTCTCATTATCCCCTCTGGATCAAGGCTTTCTGTATGTCTAAGTTGTAAATCTATGGTAGTCCTGGGCAGTTCCACAGCGCTATTTTGCTGTTGTATGGTATGTATATGTGCAGTATCTTGTCTATCCACCTCAACCGTAGAGTGTACCGGAGCAAATGGACATGAATCCACATGCTTCCCTTCGAGTATCACGGCTTTCAAATCTGTAGGAGCTCCCCCATAACATTCAGTGCTATATGTCCTGGGGCGGCGGGAGTTTGTGAATGCCAGTAACCCGCATCATGTGCCTGTTATACCAACAAAAAAAAGCTCAAAATCTGGTGTTGCCAGACCTCCCCTTTCGTAAGGTTCTGACATTCCCTCAAAGCTGATGCTAGGCGCCCCATTCCCCCAGGCAAATTGTATTGCAGTGAATCTAGTAAAAAATCTACAGCCTGGCCCTATGTGGATCGAGCTGAAGTAATAGTTATTTGGGTACCACGATCATTTTTAATAACGAAAGTTTACCACATCGGGATATCGGGAATTTAGATCACGCCGCCAAATTGGTTGTCAATGCATTAGGATAGGCTTCATGATTATCTTCATATAGTGTTTGATTGCCAGAGACCAGAACTCTGTGATATTTAATTCTGATCGGGGACCATCTTAACATATCGGTGGACGCGGTAGTGTTCAACGAACGGTATGCCATCTCACTGGGCGGGCGTCCAGGCTTAAGTAGCACTGTGATGACCTTCTCCGACATTGAAGGCGGAAGACTCCCATTAGCCAGTGACTCTGACTCTTCCCACACTCTTAGGAGCTGTGGGGTCAGGGTGCTTTTGTATTTATATATTTCAATGCTAAAGCCTTCTGGGCTTGGGGAGTTACCAAGGACCAATGAAGCTATAGAATCTTCCATTTCCTTTAATTCAAACAGCCACCCTATATCTTCCCTAATTTCTGTTGAGAGACATGCTTGGGGGGGGGGGGGGTCCTCAGATAAGTATTGTATTGCTTCTTGTGTGCTCGTGTCTGTGTTACCGTAAAGTGCCTTGTAGTAATTCCTACAAATCCTCAATCTCCTTGGGAGACTTTACGATTTGGCCCGCCTTCCCCATAATGCCGGTGATGGTCTGTATCCCACGTTCCAACCTGGCCAGTCCTGCTAGCCATCTCCCGGGTCGGTCTCCCTCCCTGTACCTACGGGCCTAAGAAGGTTTAGCCATGTATCTTCCAAATCTGCCGGGTCACTGAACTTTGTCAGGCTTCCCTTGATTTCCCCCAGGAGTTTACTATCATTGGTGTTGCCATATTGGTTTTCTAAGTTTCGTATTTCCCTTTCCGTATTGCCAAGTTCCTGTCTAGTATTTTTGAAGCATACCGATAGTCGTGGAGATCAGTACCGTTATGCAACCCCTCCCTAGGCCCCCCCTCCTAATCCGCACCTTGAAAGTTTCCCATACCATGGCATATTGGGACACTGAACCCTCATTCTGTTAGAAGTCTTCAATCTTTTCTCTCACTGTTGTGACATGTATGGCATCCTTGCATTCTCCACATGAAGCATGGTCTGGGTAGTTCCCTAAATGTAATCTCTACTGGAGAATGATTGACTGTGTGGGTGAATCTTGCTGTATTGTACCCTAAACGCCCAATCCGCGTATATTGGTATTCAGTTTGTGACATGGCATTGTGTACTGTGGAGTGATATGTATATTCAGTAATGTTTGAGTGTTCATTGCCCCGTACATCAATAATCCCTAGCTGACTCATTTGTTGTACCATCTGTACATCTGTACGGCACTAGATGTTTTCATCGGGTAGTGGTAGTTCTATCTCTCACCACGTCTAGTACAGTGTTAAAATCGCCTCCCCAGCCCCATATGATCGTGATCTCGCCCTCCCTTGTCACCGTACTGCAATGCCATTGTAGAAGCCCGGGTCATCAATATTGGGGCCATATGATTTCACCAGTATGATTCTATTCTGGGCCAACTCCCCTGTAATTATATTTAGCCCTTCGGGATCTATTTGCACCTTTTTTGTGATTTGAAGGGCAGTGTTTGGACTAATTTCATTACCCCTTTGGCCTGTGAGGAGTCGGAGGTATAAAATCTCTGCCTTCCCCACTTGGGGGCAAAAGTATCGTTTAATGCTCCCGTAGTGTCTCTGGTAGCATCAATATCTGGAGGGGCATGGGGGGGGTTAATGCCTCTGACGTTCCATGATACTAGGCATATTGAGTTGCCCATTTACTCCCGTATTGCTATTGGATTCAGTGTGTTTTCCGTTGATAAGCAACCAATTTTCTGACGGTGTTCCCGTGCCACTCCTGCAGCCTGCATTTTTAACCTTAAAACATTTCTCGACTCCCCAATCCCTTTTCCCTACCCCTTTTGTATGTATCCCACCTACCTCCACCCTTGCCATCTCCCCCAACTTAATGGTGTCCCTTCAAAACAGTAGAATACTCCAGGGGGTCCTGTGAGCAGACAGTCCCACCGCGTGTCCCACGCCCAACCTGCCAGTTTCCAACTTGTATAATTGTTGTGTGCCTCTTATCCTACCAGTTCCTCACCTCTGGCTTCTTCTTAGCGGTCCGGATTTATTGATCACCCGGCCTCATGATCAAGATCGTTCTCTGCCACTCGGGTGCTAGTGTTATTTCTGCGATCGCGCAGTGATAGCGGGATGGGCAATTCCATGTATGCTATAGCCTCTGCTGGATTTTCCCAAAAAAAGTGTGCGTCCCCTGTGTTGTATCTTGAGTTTCATCAGGAACATTAAGGAGTATGGGATGTGCCTGGCACACAGCGCTGCCTTCACCTGGTCGTATGATCACCGCTGTGTCTGAACCCCTGCCGAGAAGTCAGGATAGATATGTACTGTGCTGGACTGTGTAGTGTTTTTCTCCCTGACTAATTCAGGATGAGGTCCCCATCTCTATAATTTAGCCGTCTTGTGATGATGATGATGCTGCGTGGTGGGGCACTGGGTTTGGGCATCGGCGCAAGGGTGCGATGTGCCCTTTCCACTAAAAAATGTGATGCGAAGAGGACTGAATCAAATACGGTAATGGAGTAGGGAAGATAGCTGGGGGGCAACGTGCTCGCCTTGGAAGCACAATGACATGGAGCACCACAGGTTCGATTTTCCCCCAGGTCCGTGCTCGGAAACCTCTGGGTATTAATATGCTTCCAGTACCCCTACTATGCGGATGTTGTTGCACTGCAATCGCGATTCATGGTCTTCACGTTTACCCTTGGTTTTAATGAGTTCGGTTTTCAGTTCTGCAATGTCCCGGTAATGTTGTTTTTAGTCTATCTTCTGTTATTCCGATTCTAGCTTCAGCTTTGGTTATTTGCCCACTCTTTCTTTACTTTGGTTTTCGGGGAACTGATTGTGGAGACAATTTCCTCAAGTTTGACATTCACGGATATGAATCCGGCTTGCATTGCATTGCTTGAAATAGGTGATTGTCACAGGAGTCTCCTGGTGTTGTGTTGGTGCTTCCACCCACTGCCTAGTCCATCTGTGTTGTGTTTTGCGCCATGGTGTTTGGGAATGAGTCCATCAGGCCCTTCATTTTTGTTGGTGCCCTTGTCATTTCTTGACACTGCTCTTTTGCTGCTTGATTATCTGCTGTCCTTCTGGCTGTTGTCCTTTGTTATTGCAAGATCATTGAACTGACCCGGAATCCTGTTGAGCGGCTGTCGATACTACTAAAGGCGTCTGATAAACCTAAGCAGACACCAGAATTTGCAGACTGCTTCTAGTACGTTGACCTCCTGGTAAGCTCTCTGTTGTAGCCCCTCGGTGTGTCCTTCGCCTGCACTTCTATTTGAATAAGGAGTTGCTGCTGCCAGGCAGTGTCGGTGGTATAATAAGCAGATTCATGCGCTGCACTTGGTACAGTGTACCGTTGTCCCAGTTATGGGGATAGTGTCTACATTACACTCCACATACCGATCAGCGTGCCCCTACCATGCGTACATATACAGTCTATCCTCAGTTAAGACAATATAAATGTCTGTGGCGTTGCCTTACGGTACTGCTCCATCCACCGGGAGGATAGGTATTGTGGCCTCCCACTTACAACCTGGAACACACGTGTTCAGTTCTGAGGTCGCCTCCAATTGCAGTGTTTCCCTTCAGAGGTCGTGTTGTAATGGTATCAAAACTATTCCCTCCACCTGGACATTCAACCCTGCTATTTTGTTGATGTCCTTGCGTCTTCCAAGTGTACCGACTTCAGTAGGTCCAGGTTAGTGTGATGCTTGTATCCAGGATATTTCCAACTTCTTTGTGAGGGTCTGCTTACCTCATACAATGGGCCTGCCTAATATATTCCTCCCAGCCTGTCAATGGGTTATGGGCAATCTCCTCTGTCTCGGCCTGTAAATAGTCTTCTCTTGTCCCAGCTGTTCACTGCACCACATATGCCGCTCCTACAACATTCTGTCTTCAGGGGGTTTTAACGCCCCTGTGGTGTTTGTCAGCTCCCTTCTCATAAGGTCCTACCAGAAAGTGGTCAACCTGGCAGATGAGGTACTGAATAGCGGGCCAATTGGTCTCACCGGGGTCCCTAGTGGCATGCTACCACTCGGGCGTAGCGGATCTCGACCTGAAATGTTAGCGTGGTCGTAGTCCGTCCCTGTATCCCGGGAAAGCTTTTCTGCTCTGTGGTGCAAGTTTCTGACCTCAGGGACTCTAGTCCGCAGGCACCCCAGGCCGCAGCATGCTGGGGGCCGGCGTAGCCAATGACTGGACATTCAATGAAGCTGCGGGAAGGATCTCACTTTCGTACAGCTCCCCATGCTTTTCAGTGACACTCTAAACCTTCAGTACTGCTGTCAACAATTTCTCATCCACAGGGTCCCGAAGTCGGCCTACAACAGGATAATTTCCACAGATTGTGCAGTGTTTGGGCTGGAGCAACAGCTAGCCCGCCATTACTTCATGCTGCTCAACAGCGTCCCAAGGCTCTGTCTCTTGATGAGCTTCATTAATGGAGTCTGGTAGATATTGAAGAGCAGTGGGGATAGGGAGGATCCTTGTGGGACTGACAGTTGGTGTTTTGTGGCTTAGAACGGAAACTGTCTGGATAAAACCTTTCAATCACTTGATTTTAATACAGAGACTCTTGATGAGGATGTCATGGCTGACTGTTGAAAGCTGCGGAGAGGTCGAGCAATATCGGAGTAGAGTTTGGGTTAAAGTCTGTGTTTTTGTCTTTAGGTCATCCCTGATAGATAGGAGTGCCGTCTCCATCCCTCTCGTGGGTCTAAATCCGACTTGTGCCTGGTGCAGCAGCTGGCGATTTTCTGTTTCCTGTGTACGTTTTGCTGGATGGGGAATGTTTTAAATGGGTCTGTAGTTGGGTGTCTTCCACAACGCCTGCTCTTTAAGAGTGGTTTGATGTACGCTGATGAATGATTGCAGTACTTCTCCTGTTGCGAGTGATGGGTTAGAGGTTTCTGTAGCATTCCAGTGATGTGGCCTGTGTGAGGATTGATTTGTAGATGTCTGGAGGGCATGCTTCATTGCTATGTCTTACCAGCTTGACAAATGTCTCTACTGATGTTTGTGGGAAGCTTTGGGAGTTTGTTCTGTGGTTTCACGTTTGTTGGGGTGGGTTGTGGGTTTTGGTTGACTGGTCTGATTTGTATGATTCGATGGACGTCAGATATTATTTTTGAAATGACCCAAGAGGTCCTTGCATAGTTTATGGGAAGGTACTGAAGTGTTGTTGCACTTCGGTGGGTACCTCATTTAGCTTAGAATGTTGAACAATTGTTTTTGGGTGTTTGTCAGCTTTGATTTGGTTGTCGTATTTCATTTTGGCTTTTTGAATTTGCTTTTTGTAAAATCGGATTTGTCGTTGGTATTGGGATTTTTTTTCTCTCGTATTCTTTCCTACATTCTAGTTTCTTCTTTTCATGGCACTGAGGGGGAGTAAGCCATTTTGCCGTGGCTCCCTTTGGTGATTGGGTGAAAGGTTTTTCTGGGGAGATGCTGTAGTTGCAGCATTTATGAAGAAGCTCTTGTTTTTCAACCGAGGTCGGCTTCGTCCAGGTTGATGGTTGATGGTTTTGTGAGTTGAAGTTGTTCTATCAAGTTGCTAACTTTTTGATGGTCTTCCAGTGTCTTTTTATGATAGTTGGATGTTTCTTTGAGCTATTTGTCTACTTTAGTCGGTAGCGTGATCACAAATGGAATGATGAGATGGTCGCTCCAGAGTTTCTGTATTGGTGGTGCTAAGTGTTTTGTTGAAAATTGTGTTGAGCATGTTCCCCGCTGTGTGGTTCCCCTTAAACCATCTGGCGTACTTTCATTGTCTTGAGTTGCTTTTTGTGAGCGCTTATGTTCTTCAAACCAAATCTCAGTCTGAGGACTATAAGGTGTTTATGTTTGATGACTAGGTTGATGGTGGCTTCTATGAAGGTGTCAACGAATGTTGCATCGTATGTTGGCCTTCGCTGGGTTTTCAGGATTCTCCACACTTGGCTTTTTCTGATTAAGGCTGTACACGATTCTCCAGGACAGTGTTCACTGAAAGCTGCTTTTTTTTGTTGGCTTTACTGTTGCTAGGATTTCCCACAATAACCAATCGATGCTGCAGTCTATTGTTCCCAAACCCGATTCTCCTCTCCAGTCTAACACCCCATTTTGTGGATGGTCTTTTATAGCCCACGTCTTCTTTTTTCGCCCTCTTTCCTCTCGTGATTAGTTGATCTTTGTGGATCAAAGGTGGTGACATCACGTCTGCTTTTCATAAAGCCTATAAAATGGTAAGCAGCCTTCGTGATTACAGGTGGAAGTACCCAATTTCTTCTGACGCTGTGGCCTTGCTTCGGGGTTCTTTTGATGGCCCGGACTGCATGGGCATTTAGGCCTCTGCTTTTTCTTTGCCTATGCTATGGGGCAGGGTTTTCTCCCCTATTTATTTTATCCACGGATGGGCATCTGGACCATTTCTTCTTCTCCCGTATACTCTTTGCCTTCAGCCCCGTCGCAGGTAGATTTAGTGTTATGCTGGCTGTCAGAGGGGCCCCTTGTCTGTTCATCGTGCTTTCCTGGCCCTTCACTTTTACATCATACTTTCGTTATAATGAGCATTACTCACATAGTTGAATGCCTGCCTTTCAGGATTATTCTCATAGCTAAGCCTGTAGATCGGGCTTTAGGTTTCATCCCTATACTCATAATGTAGGCATTATAGTCCTAATAGTACCCGAATGACCAGTGTGGACGAATACATGAGAAATGAAAGTAATAAAACAAATAAGAGACCAGCCTCGCAAAACCCTCTCAACTACAAGTGTAGTCTAGTACATTTTGGGAGACCATCTTCATGGTACTCAACCTTGTATTAGTGTCGCTTCTGAAATGTTTCTAATCTCTAATTGCACTGCTCAATGCGGACCTCTAGATGGCGGCAGTGCACCAGGTTATTCGAATTACATAGATATTGATTTTAGATAGTCTGCCAAACAAGTCTTTTGAAGTTGGTCTGGGGGAGGTGAATTTTGCAGATGCTCGTAGGTGGATGTGTGCTGAAATCCAAGGAGTCGGCCTGTCTATGGGCCGGCCGGCTACTGTTTCTAAAAAATAAACTATCTGAGGTGCAGTCGCTATTTAAGTAGTTGGCACACACAAAAAATCTCCTTGGCCTATAACTGGTGTGGTTAAATAAAGATCCTTTGATAAGACATTTTATTTATATCTCGCTCAGACACAAGTGTTTCAGAGCGCGACAAAGCTAAGGGAGGGGAACAGGGAGTACAAAAAATAACGATCTTACTTGGCCCAGTAACATTAAGAACGCCCAAGTGCATGGAAAAGGGGAAAGGGCGTGGAAGGGGAGAAGTGGAAAGTCCACAGTGGAGAGAACGGAATAAATGAGTGAAATTGTAGTGTAGCCAGACAAGTGGCAAGTGCAAGATTAGTCAGGTAGGGTATATCTAAGTGCAGAAGACGCGTGGGGACTGTATGGGTACAGATACAGATCCCAGTGCCAGGGGTGGCCCGTAGGCAGGCAGGGTGAGCAGGTACCTGGGCCCTAAGGACAGAGGGTGGCCAGGTGCACGGTGTCAAGGGAGAAGCAGATCAGCAGGGGGAGAAGAGGGGCAGAGGCAGAAGCGAAGAGGAAGCTCTTGAGGTGCTTCCGGCGATGGTTCTCAAGTTTCAGGGTGGTCAGGAGGCTGTTCCGTTAGAGGAGGAAAGTGATTTATGGAGGGATAGTTGAAAGTATTTTGGACCCAAGCCCCAGAAAGCCTTGTGGACAATGTAGAGGGTTTAAAATGTAATCCTGGCATCCACTGGGAGCCAATGAAGGGATTTCAGAGCTGTAGAGATACGATTCCAGGGCTTGAGTCCGAGGACAGTCTTGCAGTCCTGTTCTGGTTTAGTTGTAAAGGGCGAAGAGTGGAGGCAGAAGGATTTAGAAAGAGGCTGTTACAGTAGTGAAACCTAGAGAGAACCAGAGCTTGGGATACTGCTTCTGGGGGAAGGAGAGGAAAGGCAGAGTACCTCTAAGGAGGTGCAGTAAGAAGTTTGACTTTTTAAAGACGTCAGATGTGTGCGGAGAAGGAAAGTGTGGAGTCAAAGATGATCCTAAGGTACTTAGCATCGCAGGTAGGGGTAGGGGGTAAGATGAGGGCCAAGGGAGGCCGGCCAGAGTGGGGGGAGGGGGTGGTGAAGGTGTACCAATGAGGGGGGGTGTCTCAATCTTGTTGGCATTTAGACGAAGATTATTGGCAGCACACCAGTTTTGAATGGTGGTTAGGCAAGCGGTAATGAGGGAAGGCGAGGTGGTGGCTGGAGGAAGTCTGAAAATGATTTGGGCGTCATCAGCATAGCACTGGAAGTTTGAGCAGAAAATGGAAATGCAGTAGGCGAGAGTTGCCAGTTATTGGTTGAAAAGCCAGGGCGATAGGTTGGACTTCTGGGGAACACCACAGGTAGTTAGGGAGATGGAGGATAGGAAGGACCCAAGTGTTACCTGGGAGGGTCGGTCAGATTAAAGGTCAGCCAGGCCAGAGCCTGATCAGTGATACCCAGGTCGTCACAGACGATTGAGGAGGATGGTATGATTGACCGTGTCAAAAGCAGAGGAGAGATCAAGAAGGATGAGGACGGAGGGAATGGAGTCCAGGTTAGAGAGCAGGACTTCACGGATGTTCAGGAGCAGTTACTGTGCTTCTGGTAGCTCTGAATCCAGATTGGTGGTCATGGAGAGAGCCAACAGTCAGAAAGAAGGTTAAGCTGAGAGATGGCCAGCTTTTCCAGGAGCTTCCCCAAAAAGTGAGTAATGGCAATTGGGTGGTAGTTAGACGAACAAGAGGGATCGGCTGTGGGTTTCTTGTGGAGAGTATGCACAAGGGAGTGGTTCAGGGGGGAAGCAACACATCCAGAGGCAAAAGAATGGTTGCAGAAATCGGCGAGGGTATCTATGTGGTCCTTAATGGTTTTAGAGGAATAGGGGTGGACCTATTTTGATGAGGCTTTCATAGATCTGACTTGTCTAGCAACCTCATCCGGGGAGGGAAAGGAGAAAGGAGGGGGGAGTGGGTGAGGGAGGGTCAGCAAGCTGGGAGGGGAGGGGAGGGGAGGGGAGAGGAGGGAGGGAGGCGGAGGAGAGGGTGGACAAGATGTCCTGGGTTTTGGAATTGAAGTGAGAGGCAAGGGCATTTCAAAGATCCTGGGAGACAGCAGGGTTGGCCAGCTCATTGCAGATTTTAGAGAGTTCGGCCGAGTTGTTAAATGCCGCAGAGATGCAGGCTTGAATGTAGGCTCCCTTCTTGGAGTGGACAGCGAGACTGTATTGCCTTTGGAGCAGGCGGCAGGCCAGTTTGTCAGAGGCTGAGCAGCTGCCCTACAAGTGTAGCTAGGTTCGAGTCATATCAGGAATTGCATTTGGCTTTGGACTTCAAACGGATCCTCATGACGGGGGCAAGAACATCAAGAGTAGAACAGATAGAGGAGTAGTGCAGGGACAGGGCTGTGTCAGGGTGCGAGGAGAAGGTGGCAGCGAAAGCCTTGATTGACACGCTTCATGAGCTGGATGTCCGAGAAGGTGGTGTGTGGCAATCTTGGGGAAGGCCTGTCTTTGGGAGAGGAGATGGACAGATGGGAGGAGGCAATGATCACTCCAGGGGAGGGGAGTAGAGAGGGGGAGGCCAGAGGAGATCAAAACATCAAGTGTGTGACCAGCAGTTGGTCCGGAGGGGAGGATGGAGAGGGAGTCGCTGAGGTCGCGAAAGACCTCAGATGAGGACCAGGGAGCATCAAGATGGATGTTGAGATACCCAAGAAGGAGGCTGCCCTCTGTGAGAAAAGAGGTAATTTGACCGTGAGCGGCGGGGGGGGGAGATTGTATGCAGTAGCCTTTTTGCACTCCTCTACCACCGCAGTTGTGCAATTGGACACCGGTCACGGTCTGCATTGTGCGTTCAAAGAATTGATACTATGAATAAAAACGTGCGCTGACACCCATATTAATAAATTCCGCATCTGGTTGCAGCCAACCATATTCTTTCTGGTTCGTTCTGCACTATTTTTTTTTTTTAATGCCCAAACACCAACTCTATCCTGGGTCATGACTGATTGTCCATTGTGAATGGCATAATTTGTTCAAACCTCAATTTTTAAATCCTAGCTGTTAGAGATATTCTAACTCTACCCTACAAGCAATTGCAAACCCTACGTCTGTTCCCCGCAAATGGATTTTACCCTCCTATTGTGACCTAATGGTACTTCACATGTGGGGATCTCTTACTCTATAGGAAATTGTTTCAACGAGTCCAGGAGAAGTAGAATATTTAAAAGGCACACTAACGTTGCTGGTAATGTATCTTTGTGACTCCATGTTTTTATTTTTTTTACAATTCTAAAAAATGCAATCAATTTCATGCGGGTCAAACGCCTTTTTTTTGGGACAAGTAGAAATCCTGACAGACTAGCAGAGTTGTTTAGTTTAATACTTTGCTAAGCTGAGAAATTAAAATGAAGCTCGCCTCATGGAGTCACCTTTGGTTAAAGCTTATGAGATGGACTTGCTGTATTCACTGTCCAACACTTGTTCCTTTTTATAGCAAACCTTTCAAGCAGAAGGGACTGGCAAAAGTGCTGTCCAGTAATTCGGGCCCGGGTCCTTTTGGTCCCTGTGACTGGTTAAACCAGTCCTTTTAGGGGCACCTCGGCTGGAGACGCTGGACAGGAAGTAGTCATGTGACATGGTAAAGAAGTGGCAGTGGAGGAAGGACCAAGTGGGTGTATTTTCTGAGCAAGAGTCTGGATAGGTTATTGGCTTTTATTTTGCACAGATAATAGCCAGTGCCGAAACATTGCCCATATGGGTGAACTGTGACCCCACCCAGGGTGTACCAGACCATGGCACCTGGGATCAAAGTAGGTTGGGGTAAAAGGTAAGCGTGAGATGGTAAAGAAGGTGCATAGGTCCGATTTTAATAAAACAGGCACACATGTCGCAACACAAATAACATAAGGTTGAGTGATCTTGATTGCTAGGCAGCTTCCAAGGAAGCATAAAAGGGATCAAGCCCATTTTCCTATGGCGTTGACAATCTTGTGTTTTTATTTTACGGTAAATTGGCCTTGTGCAATAAGCGTGCAGCACAATTCTGATTAAAAATAATATATATATATCCTTTTGAACCTCGTGGTGCGAATAGCAATCCCCACCGCTTGGGCAGGGTGTGTAGGGGGGCAGGATTGAACAGGGCAGCTAACGGCCCTGATACCTCAGCTAAATCCTTGCTTCACACTGACATACCTAGGCGCTAGCTGTTAATGGCCGTGTAAGCTCCCCTCTGCATGGGGTGATTGCTACGTTCATATGGTGGTCTGAATGCCTAGTGGTGATCTCCAGAATGGTCTTGGGTTTCAAATCTTTCTGGTGACTGCTGTGCTGTAAAGGTCAGGAAGGCTGGAGCGGGCAGTTCCCATTAAGCCCAGGATGCAGTTTCTCTTGTGTTGCAAGCCAACAATAAAGATGTCCGTCATGCAAATTGGGTGAAAGAGCTGGGTTTCTGTAAGGCGGGCTTAAGCCTGTGATCATGATCATACTCCAATCGGAGCATGGATACCGAGTGGGACTGCTGCCTTTTCCATACACCACCTCCAGGAAGTCACCAAGCTTGCAAAAACCCATTTTCTGGGCACGATTCCCACTCCCTGCAAGTCAAAACCACCCAGTGGTTGTAGCTGTAGGTGAGAGCCAACTTTCACCTATGGCAGTTTTTGTGAAGGTTAAACAGCTTGGTTATTAGCATCTCAAAGTACTCCTCTTATGGAAAGTCCTACTTGACCATAACTAGATCTGCTGCTGTTGACTTAAGTTGGGCAAATTGGTAATTTGATGCAGATGGGAACACTGAAGAAATTACTTCGGTTGTGGATATAAACATTTGAGATGTGCTGCCATTAAGGTGCACATTTTGCGCACTCTGCTTGCCATTAGCTGGTGATTTACTTTTGGCAAGTAAGAATGTGCTTGAGCTGTGTGTATGTATATATTTTTGTTTGTGAATGACTGATGGCTGGCTAGTATCTTGCAACTTGACGTTTTGCCCCCTGCTGCCATTGTTCAAATTTTCAGACCAATTCTTCACATTGCAGTTTCTTGCTTTTTGAAGACCCTTTTGGGATGCAGGCACACACAGAAACAAATGAACACCACACACAGTCTGGCGCAAATGTTTATGCTCCCATCTGCCTTTTTATCCTCAAAACTGCAAACATAATTTATGGCAAACCTATCCAAGAACAAGAAAAGAATGTGTACATATTTCATCACATGTTCTTTGCTCTTTGATCATTAACAATGCCTGAACGTTTTAAGTCCTTGCGTGCAATTTATAACCTAGTGGAAAGTTGGCATAACCTTGCTTCTCGGGACACAAATGACCATAGCTCGTTGAGACCAGCCTCCCTTCCCTAAATCTTTCCTGCCAACTCCTGGTGCTGCTATGCGAAGGGCTAATTAGTCATATTCCTAATTCCCCCCCACCCCCCCCTCCCCGGTTCCCTCGGCGCGCCAGAGCATCAAACATGTAGCTTTTCTCGTTGTCCATAACTCAAGCACTGCCCAAGTATTGAAGGTCCACTAACATTGCGTGCAGTGGCATATATGAAACCTCCAAACCCTGGAAATACGCACCCTACTACAAGCCCCCCTGCATATTCTCACCTGGTGTTGATAGGCACCAAGTATCCACGGTTGCAAATCCCTCCTTCGCTCCTCTTAATCAGTGAGTGAGTGTTGCAAATGTTTCGGGAGGGAGCAGCTCCATAAACACCTGCAACCCAGGAAACCGGTGTGACGGTTCATCGTCCCAGCCATGAGGATGGTAGTGCCCGTTACATATGCTCCTCACCTGCAGAGCCAAAACATTCCTTATGGTAGTTAATGTTAAAGGATATTTGTACCATGCACTATCACCACCGGAGTGGTCCCCTGGTGGTTCTGAAAAAGGGAGGAGTGGGTGGGTTAGTGGGAATAAGCTGGGAAAGTGCAAGAGGGCAGTGATGTGCTGTTGGCAGCCTTAGCCCGGTGGGTCCGTTGGCTGGGCTTGGGATGTTTTACGGTCGGTAGTCGTCGTGTGCTGTTGTGCAAGTCTGTATGGTTTGGTTTGTTGCAGTGTGATGAAGTTTGTGCGGATTGCTGTGTTTTAGGCTTGTGGTTGTGTTTGGTTAGAGTTTGAGAGGTGTATGCAGAGGGATGATATGGTTAGTTGGCATTGCTGTCCTTGGAATTATGGGATACCATCTAGGTGTGGTGCATGCTAACATTCACGTTTCTATCTAGCTGTGATGCAAGCTAAAGTTCAGTTCCCTACAGGTGTGACACTAGCTAAAATAGGCAATTAAGTTAATATGTAGCACAAGCCAACATTTATAATCCATTTAGTGTGGTCACAAGTCTCCCTACGTATGTATTGTCGAAGTCTATGGCAGGCTACGATATGTAAGGTAGAGTGGGGGGACTAAAAAGGGTTACATTTGGAAAGTTTTAAAAAGTACTTGTCTGTTTATTTGTTAATCTTTGTTTTAGTCACATAGCTAACCTTTACACCAAACTCAGTATTGCTCTTAATGTACCAGTAATACATCAATGTCCAGTGTCCTAGCTATTAGTCGCCTGAGGCTGTAGTGTCTGTGTGCCATCCCCAATGGGTATTGTCTGATTTAGAGAAACTAAGAATGTGTTTTTGAAGTGTATTATAATTGTTCCATATTTTATAAAACTGACTGTCAAATTAATAATTGTTTTTAATCAAGAAATTTTCAGTATAAGAGTTTATTTGAATACTTGTCACTGTGAAAATTGTTACAACCCTACTGCTCACATTGACCCCTCTTGAGATAAGCCTGGCTGCTCAGCCACACTACCAACCTGTGTATTACAGATTTATACGAAAGGTTGGGTCTTCTTGCCAGGCGGTCGTGGTTGCTGTATTCTTCGAAAGGATACTGCACACAATCTTGCCTAACTAAGTCTTATGTTAATTTCTATTTGATTGTTTAACTGTATGTTATCAGAGGTGGGGAGGCAAGCGGGGGGGGGGATGCTGTATGAATGATGGGTGACTTAACCTTTCAGTAGGATTTCTAACCAAAACAATCATGGTAGTTGGGTCACACCAATGCTTTACACCTTATTCTGTCTAGGTAACTTTCCTCAGAATATTATGAGTTTTTTTTCATGAGTGGGACGTGTGCAATAACAGCATGCCATCAGATGTTCGGGAATTACAGGACTCTCGCAGGAAGATGAATTATGTCTCTGCCAAAGGAGTCGCCACTTCCCACAACAGCCATCTCGTCCCACGTGATCTATGGGCTGGCTTGGGACTACACCAGCCAGCCTGGCTCTCTGCTCCTGCTGCAGGAGCGTCTTCCCTCGGTTGTGTCCATGCACTCTGGGGTCTCTGGCCTTCTGGCTGCTTCTCCCCTCTGTTGGCGTACAGTGGCTTTTATGTTCCACCCTTAAGCAGAGAAGATTGGTCTTGGTCTTCCGCAAGAAGCAGAAACAAAACCATGTTTGAAACCAAGCCATCCATGTTAAAGGGGCCCTTTACCTGTTGAGAGGTGTGCATAGGGGGTGGGGGTTTCTGGTGGTGTATATTACTCCTAGTAAGATCCTGCTTACACCCCTCCACACCCTGTGCCCCTCAGAGGGGTATTGTGTAACAGGCTCACCTCCCTAATCCCAAAGGAAGTGGCTCCCCCTTGAGGACTAGGGAGGTGAGCCTTAGGACAATTGTTAAATTGCCTAGCTTTGTCACAAGGGCCAGTGCGTTTTCCAGACTTTTGCGTGTCTTCGCACTGGTGGAATTAAATGCTTTACATGAGTGTTTAGGTGGGTGCAAGTGTTAGGTTCAATGATTGCTTGTTGGGTTTAGAAAGCAATGTTGATATAATGCTTACCTTTGGGTTGGGGGTGGGTGGGTGGGGACTCCCAGATATTGTGTGGACGGGCACCATTTCCTGAATTGTGATTTTTGCATGTGTTGTCACCAAGGCTGTCATTCTGCTAGTACCACCACTGGTGCAAATCCTGACAAAGCCCTACAAAAACTGCCATAAAGGCAAACCCAGATAAATGCTGTCGGGTGCACAACCCAAACAATTGTCAGCTGGCTTTCTGTGGCCAGCTGTGCCTGGCAGCCATGCCAGTCTGCAAGCAAGAAGCAGACACTGTCTGGGGCGGAGTCTTTACTGCACTGCTGCCTGCTAGGAGCAACCTTTCTGCCGAGACTACCACCATGAGGGCACAGAGCATTGGCCTCCTTAGTGTCGCATTTAAATCCTGCTGGGAGAGGACAGTTAAGGCTGGGTTAAAATGCTGAACATATTGTAAACAGGCCATAGTGTGCTAATTGCAACTGAAAATGACGTGCAAAGTGAGATGTGCTGTAAACTAGAAATTGTGTGCGAAGTGGATAGACTGCAAGCTGGATCCGATGTGCCAAATGTATACAATGGAAACTGAAAATTGTCTGGTGATTGGGAAATATGAAAAAAGTGCAAAATATTTTGTCCTGGAGGTGAATTCCTGAGTTGATTATAGGTTGCTGATCCATCCGTTTTTTTAAATGGATGTGTTTCCTTAAAATCTAGAAAGGGGCACATGCTCAAATGTATTGAAGCTGTTATGTGTTGTGATTTCAGAGACCCTTGCTGTTCTGGGAGAAGAATAGCCCATTTAAAATAGTGGGAGAAGCTTGTGACCTCCTGCATAAGCACCATAATTTAGTTAATGGGAATGTTGCTCACAAGATCCGTTGCAAATGGAACTGCACGATAGAGCGGAAAAATTGATGCATGGTTCAGAAAAAACAAGTGGTTGCCCGGGAGCAGCCTAGAATAAGCAATTGCATTGCTACGCTGAATGCCTTGATACTGATTTGCTTATTCTTGGGGGGGGGGGGGGCTGCTGCTGGGACAGCTTCACAGCAGGGCTGTTTGCCTTGGTCACATTTGGCGTGCTGTCTGCGACCTGACTACAGAGGCCCAAATGTACTGCAGTTTCCTTGGTGGATGTGGAATGAGTGCTGAGCATGTGGCAGCTTTGATTGGAGTATTTGAGCGAGGACCTAGCTCTGGGAAGCAGTGGATCCCTTTACAATCATAGGGAGGTACAATGAGGTTAGGAAGCATAGAAATAAGGAAGTGGGGATCTAACCAGGGAGGGCAATAGTCAGCAGTGAATCTACAAGTAACATGTGGAGATCAGATCACTGGGTCTCGGGTAAGGTGGGGGCGGGGAGTGGACGTTGCATGGACCCTAGGTGCTGTGGCGGAGCCATTCCTTGAAGCGGCTGGGCCTTTACTTCCTTCCTGAACTGTCAAAGCAACGGGGCGTTTATGTTGATGGGGTCGAGTTTACAGGGTAGTTCCTGGAAGGCTTTCCAAAAGGGCATTGCCATGACACATGTGGGAGGGGGACCAAGGCTTGAGCGGCATAGCATATCTGGTGCTGCCGAGGCTCCCAGTGTGCTGCTACCAGAGCTTCACTGAAGTACCACCAGATCAGTGGTGCTAGATGAGCAGCGTGTTCTCTCCTGATGGATTGGACCCCTATCCTAACTGAGTGGAGTAACCAGTGCCAAGCCAAAGAAAATGACAGCCTCCAGGCATATGCTGTGGTAGGTGGCTGGATCTGGAAATGCACATTCATGGAGACTGTCGCTCAGGCTTCACTGCCAGCCTGATATCTACCCTGGAGCAATGAATGGGGGTATGCCTCCCTCAACAGAGGCCAAGGAGTTTGAGGGGGCAACCGTGGATTGTCTGAACCCTGCCAGCAGCACCACTGGAGCGAACAGTGCTGTCGGACAAGCTGTGTGCCTTCCTCTGAAGTGTTTTATTACTGAAAGGATTATATGTATTGTATTAGGTTATTTTATATAGCGCTCTGTGTGGCCTCCATGCGCTTTCTGATAGGAACTCCCTCGGTCAATGTGGTGGTAAGGGGTTTAGTTTACGAGATGCGTGTGTGCATTTTGCGTGTCTAGGAATTGGGTGGGTGGCTGGCTAGGCTCGACTAAGCAGCCCAAAGAGAGGCTAGGCACGTGGGTGGGCGCTGTTGGTGGTTTGCTATTGTATAGAGAGTCGATGTGTTGCCAGCTATACCAAGTTCCTTTCGAATGGTAGTTTCTGAAACACCTAACTTCCCTCAGCACCTCTGCCACTAGCTTACCGTCTGGTTGGCTATGTGTGTTGCTAGACCGGATGTGCTTAGCCATATTAGTATTCTACAGTGCATGGTTGCATGGCTGTGCTTGGGGCCTGTGTCCACACTAGTGGTTTGTATATGTACCGTAGGCTCTGAAGTTATTCGGCTGGAGGTTTCACGATATAATAGGATGAGAATGAGACCACACCCAAATCTAGGGCCCCTGTATAGTGGGAGAGGCCTAGTTTTCATGCTGCAATAGGTTTTCACAATGTAATCAGCTGAGATGGGGGAGGGGGCAGGGAGGAGGGGCTATACCTAGATTTGAGAACCCTGTATAGTGGGAGAGACTGGTATCACAATGAGTACAAGAGTATAATGGGAGAGAGGCCTACGCTTCACAATGCAGTCCTAAGGGTTCCCAACAACACTGGTCGTAAGGAGCTCTGTGCTGCAATAGTAAAATAAAGATTATCTTTTAAGGGTTATGCAGGAAAATGGACTCCATAGGACAGAACACAGAGACCAGAGTTTCAAAAGACAGAGCACGTAAGAATGAATGAGTAGAAAAAGGCTACTCATTCAGGATTTCAGAAAAAGGTCCAAAAGTCCAGCAAAAAGTGCTGGGGGGGTCTCACTAGGAGAGTGGATGAAGCATAGAAATTATACTTCTCCCTAACACTGCCACTAGCACATGAAAAATCTCCAGATTGTATTAATTATAGTTGATCTATTAATATAATGGCATTAAACTCATTTAAAGTGCTCCCAAATTTGACAGATAAGCAAACTCTGGCATAACCCTTTCAAGCAGTTCCAACTTCGCAGCCACAGGGGCAGATGCCACCACCGCTGGTGCAGTCAGTGATTGGTGGGTGGCACAGGCCTCATGCTGTTGGTTTCCACGGTGGGCTGGGGCTGCACCGGCACATGCCTACCCGTTAGTAGCACACACATAGTATATACACGGATCAAGCACAGTGACCGACAGCCACATGTCACGATAATGGACAAAGGCAGGGAGCATGCCACGTTGCCTTAAGTGCTGAGCTGCCGCTGGCTGGTGCGTGCGGACCCCTCATTAGCAAGTTACGCATGCCGACTTGCTGACAGGCTGGGGGGCTGCCTGTCATGGCGGATTTCAACCTGCCCCCACGGAGCTGCTCTGCCACAGCCAGCCGACCGAGGGAGGTCAGTGTCACAGTGCTAGCTGAGCTCCTGTTCAACTCCCAACAGAACGGCGCAACAGTCGACCGGGTCCAGCCTGATGTATGGCCACCCTGGCCTCACGAAACCAGAGGAACGGCAGGTGCTCACAGCTACCATGACCAGGGGCCTCAGCAGGTGTTCACTTTAACTCCCGCAATAGGGCCCCAATACTGCACCCAGCCCAGAGCTGGAGACACTGAAGTTCAACTTTATCAGCACATCGGCATCAGAGATTGACGATAGGCCCTACAAGGAGAGAAACGTAGTTGTTGCAAGCTTAAAGTTTGGATGGAACTCTGTCAGACAAGAGCTTCTCTAGGGCTCTGTCATTCTTCCCTTCTGGCGCAGGCTCCCTCTGGTCAGGATCCCTACGTCCCAAAGTGATCAATACAGGCTTTAATTGGGATCCACTTTCACAGGTTCTCAAGAACAAAGGTGACAGCAGGGGATAGAAAGAAGCCGGCATTGGGAAAGAGCTCTGCAGTAAATCCTAAGCTCTTTGCAGTCATTTTGGGGATATAGTGCTTAAGAAGGTCTGTATAGCTCACAGCAGCAGTTTCTGGTAGGAGAAAACCGGTGGTGTCCAGGGGCACCTGAGCTAGTTCTCAGTCCATTAAGGGCCTACTTGATTAATCTCTTGGTCTAATTACCGGCCACCAACTGTGCCCAAGTGTGACAGCCTGCTCACCTCTCGTACGCGAAGCTACCTGCTACATTTGTCCAGGCCAGTAACTGCAGGCACAGCACTCCGTACGGCACACCGACTCCACGTCCTCACTCCTGTATTAGTAGCTAGCTGCTGCGGCGGCAGCCACACGTAGTGTTTTTGCGGTCTCCAGGCAATGCTCCCTCACTGGGCTTCTGATAACGCAGATGGAGCCCTTGCTGCCACCACGAGGATAAACGCCAAAGCCTTCCAGAGGCCTCCGATCATGCTCTGATTTAGTGGCACTGGATCGAGGCTCAGTCCCCATACACGGGAGCACTATGCCAGCCCGGGACCTTTGCCTGTGCTCACACCGCCCCTTCCACCCCCCCCAGATGACTACTGGGCAGCAGGCCACAGGGGTCTTACACCCTAAGACTGCAGGCACCTCCCAAAGCTTACAATGAACTCAACTAGCCTGCGCTCGCCACCACTGCAAGGTGACCCCCGGACCAGTGTCCATACCTATTGCGCCACAGTGGACCAGCCCCCAGATTTCACAGGGGCAACCGCAGGGTGTTCCCACGCAGATACGTCAAACAATGAGGGGGGGGGATGTCTGATCTCATTAGAGCGTGCAGGAGTGTCCTTAGGAACATAGTTGGGTCATCCAACCCAATTTGACTCAGGAGTGAACAGCACAAAAACTGCCTAGGTAAGTACCCAGGAGTTAGACAGTAGCTTCTATGATGAAGAGCGATGCCACTGGTGGGTTCCATAGGTAAGAAAGCCGCTCCGGTTCAGATATCTGGCCTTGGTGGCTGGATGAAGAAATTTTGGTGGGAGCGGACGGTTGGACTCGAAAGGCACGCCCACCAGATTATCTTTGTGGCTCTTGGATGTGGAAGCTTGACGGGCTTTGTAGCAGCAATGGTTGTCACCCGACAGGTGTTCTTCTCTTGGTCCTAGATGCAAGGGGACTTCTATGATCTGGATGGAGTTTCTGTAGGTCCAGACGGATGCCCACAAGTGTGTTGCTGGCACTGTGCTCAACGATGCGCTGCAGCAGTGCCAGAGGTCCCTGGGTATGCAGGCTTAGAAGGTCGCAACACTTTGTGGGATGGCTCAAACTGTAGCTGTCTCAAGACTTGTTAGGCCCAGAATAATAATTAATAATTTGGCATTTATATAGCGCTATGAACCCTCAGGTATCTGAGCGCTGCTTATTATTACTCACGGGGTGTGGTGCTCATTTATCGACCTCGGAAGGATGAAAGGCTGTTTGGCCCAGCCGGGATTCAAACCTGCGTTAGCAGGCTCTGCACAGATGTCAAAGCGAGCGCTCTACTCGCTGTGCCACTTGACCAGCCATTGAAGAGAGTGAGCAGTCAAGTCTGGATCTTACCTGTAGCACAGAAGAAAGGGCTGGTGCTGCAGCAGCAGCGGTGGTCACTCAATCGGCGTGGCGGTAGCTGAAGGTGTTATGTTGATTTATACCACACACTGCTACCATCCAGGAGCAGTCTCCAGGTGCTCACGTGGCTATTCTAGAAAGAGGACATGGTTGGTTAGTGAGGGTAGGGGGATAGGATGGGTAAAGAACCAGGAGAAACTGGCAACTGTGTTGGGCTACAGATAGGTTGATGGCATGCACTGGCTTATGTCTTGTAAGGGTGAAGCTCAATGCCTGGGCTGTTGGTAGTATGTGAATGTTAGTTATGTTGGTTGTGTTTGTGTGTTTTATGTGTAAATTGGCTGGTATTTAAGGTTATGCGCACAGGCTTGTTGTGTCCATAGGAGTAAGGTCCAGTGCCTGAGATTGGGTGCGAGTGTTAGTCATGTTCAGTGTGTGTTTGTGTGTAGTTTGGCTAGTTCATGGGCGTGTATAGTACAAGGGATGCGTGTAGGAGGGAGCGGGGTGGTTTTAGTACACTGGGTATGCTGCATGTTCCTCTAGGTGGCTAATCTCCACGACATCGATACTGTTGGGCAAGAATTGATGTAGATAACCCTGTGGGAGACTACCCAACCCTTGTCCTTCTGTTATTTGGGAACCCACCTATTTGTATAGGCCTGTACTGCACAAGTTGGAAGTGTGACTGAGCACCCAGACCTATCTCCAGAGGGGTAAATGTGAGCTGTAGAAACGAAATCCACAAATGCAAGTAGCCAAGTAACACTTATACTCAAGGTTTAGGCTATACATTATTTAACAGTAGTTTATTTAAAAACTTTCCTTAAAGGGCAATCTATGTAGCAATCAAATGCACTTTAAAAGACTTGTTCAGAATCAACACACAGCTAGTGGATACTCTTTAGAGATGCTTCTTACACACTTCTTACACCCTAAGATAACTTCACTAACGAACAATAATTGCATTTATGTCACTAGTACACTTTGTAAATTCTGAGGTTTGTAGAAAGGAAAGGTTAAAGGAAGGAAACAGGTTAAACCGGTTCTCTGAGCATGTGAGCCCTTAAATCTTCTAATGGAGTGTAGATTAAAAAATTATAAATTACTCACTGTAGTGACTAACATAACTTAGTCCCCCCCCCCCTAATCCCTCACTTCCACACTGCATGCGCAGCCCCCTCAGGGACGTGAGACAGAACGCCCCCCCCCCAACTATCTTTGCCTGCCTGTGATGCCTAGTTGATGTACGCTGGGCTTGCAAAATTTGAAGGCAGAGTACCATTTTCATAGTATGGTGGTGATTGAAGATTATTTCATTTGCCTTTTACTGCAAATGCATTTTGTTTGTAGTAAATATCTAATATGTTTCACTGAATGGCTGGCCTTTGGGGTTGCAGCATTTGACCAACTATGAGTGTGGTCATAGTGGCATACACAAGGCACTGGTAAATATTTTGTCACCATGGTCGTGTGCATTTCTCTTATGTAGAGTATGTAAAGTAAGGAAATTGCCCTGCAGCTCTAGTGGGAATTTGCCAGGCCTGTTACACGTAAGGAAAAAAGTTTTCATCCCCTAAGCACTACTTTTTGTAGAGGTTGCCTGATGTTTGAGCTCAGAGGGCCATTTTTATCTTCATAAGCAGTGCAGGGTCTGCATGCTTGGGCACAGTGGAGGGTCTTGCGTGCAGCGGTGGTTCAATTGACTCCGTAACGAGGGTTGGCTGGGATGGGAGAGGGGCTGCTCTCTTGGTAATTACGTTGCTAATTCATCATCTGAAGGTACTGCTGACCCCTCAAGGACTGTAGCTCCTTGTTCTCTACAAAAGTGATGGTGCTGTGCAAACCCAAAGTTAAGGCAAGACATATTAAAGGAAGGCTACAGCCAAAGGACTAGCCAAAATGGCAGGTCCAGCAAAAGGTCTCTCCACAATGGCGGGTCATAGTAGCAGAAGTCCATATGGGGTCTTAGCACGTGGCTGGCAACCCTGAGAAACAGTATGTGATGCACACCGAACTAGATTGTTTAACATCGAGGCGATTACTGCACCAAGTATTCTATTCAGTAGCTGTTCTTGAAAGAATGCAAGGTATGGCGTTTGCAACCCCCGCAGTAACCCACAAACGGTGTGTTGGCTGGTAGAGTAAGTGCGGTTAAAGGAAAAGCTATCTTGTCTAAACTAGGATGTTGACAATGGATATTTGAGTAAGAGATAGCCAATCTGCGATTCAGGACAAAGACGCGGACAGCTAAGAATGTGCAGGACAAGTTAAAAAAAAAAGAATTACAAAAAAAAATTCCCATCAAAGTTGGCTACAAAAATATGTGGATATTAGGTTGGCCGGAAAGCACAATGTTTACTCATGATGCACCAACAGCCTGCTCCCAGGGGTCTTGAAAGAGGGTTTGTGTTATCAAAATCAAGGAAACCATCTTGAGGACTGTCCAAAAGCAGCTCAAAAGAACTTAAGATAAACTCGGGAACCACAGTGTACTTATTTTTTTTTCCTCCAGACTGCTTGATGTCTTACAAAAGCAAAACAGCCCAGGACAAATTGTGGCCTGGTTGAGACAAACTGAATGCTACTAGGCATTCCCATGCAGACAATCTAAATTTGCTTCAGCTGTGGGTAAGGCTGCTAATATATCAAACCCAATGTGTTAAGTAATCGCCACATAAGAGGGGGAGATGCCACCATGGACCAGAAAGAAAATGCTAGTGGAAGGACACCCGTACTCTGCATCATGGCAGAGGGAAGAACAGGATGTGGTTGATGGTCCCGCTACTTTATCTTGAAAAGCAACTATGTTGTCTAAAGTTAAAAAGGAGATTTTCTTTTTTTAAAGGCTGGATGACGTATCAGCATGTTGTAAAGGATTTCCTGTTGACCTGTGAAAAATCTTTGGATGTGGTCCCTTTTCCCCAATTGGGAGTCCCCCTTTGGGGTGGATGTCATGGGGAGGGATCACCCTTATGGGACTAAGGACGACTCTCTGGGTAGAATGCAGTATCCCATTAATCCACCTAACCCACCCCTACCTCACAAATTACACTTTTTTTTTTGCCTCCCACTTGAATGTATGTACTATTGACAAACCCTTACCAAGTACTGAGACAAGGGAAGAGTAGGGCCCCCCTTGATAAAACCTTTTTAAGTACTGACACAAAGGATAATTCAAATGACCCACTTGGAATTAAAAACTCTAAGATGAACTATGGATTAATGAAGAATGACCACCTGAACCAACATTAGCATTCTAGTCAACTTAACCAGTATGTTGACAAGGATGGAATAAAAAGGACGCAATGTTGCACCAAGCCCTCCATCGAGCTGCATGCAGTACGGAGAAGTCTGGGCTGGGATGAAAGGTGGGGAGACCCAGCATTCATACAGGATCTGAAGCAGGAAGACCCCTTTATTTGCTGGAATGTGGCTGCCAGTACCAATGCTGAAGAGGCGACGGGTTGTCCGTGTCGGGAAAGCAGACTAGCTGGAATGAGCTGCTGCAGAGCTGCCGTAGCTACACCAAACATTGTGGAGGCTGCAAGGAGACCGCAGATGAGGTTCAAGACTGGCCAGATCCCACAACAATGCTCCCTAGAGACATGGATGCATTTTGGTTGACTGGTGGGAACACAAGAAGGTGCAGGCAGCGTCGTCGTAGTCTCAGCACCTGGCAAGAGCCGAGTCTGCCATGTTGTATTGGAACAGGAGTCTGGGACCCACAATCAAGAGAATACCTCAGCCATCCTCGTGGTCACAGTACCTGGCAGGGTAGTGAGCCAGGTGGGCTGTAAGTAAGGCCAAGGGAAGGGAGCAGCCCCCTGGTGTTTGTGAACATTGTCAGAAAGGCCAAGGGAAGGGAGTCATTCAAATGGCATTGTGAGAAGCCTGAGAGAGGCCAGGGAAAGGGTATTTGTTCTCTTAGCACTAATGTTTTGAGTTCAAAAGTGCTTTATTTGTGATCTGAGAAGTTTTCAGTCTGGAACTTTATGTGCTGTGTATGAAAGACTTCAACCTGGGGACGTGAGTTATTCCCAAGGAAATGCTCTCCAGTGTAAGGGAAGGAAATGGGTTTTCAACTGGATGGTGGATTTTTAGTAACGGACATTCTGACATATCCTTCATATTAAGTTGAGGCAGGGAAACCCCTTTTGGTAATAGGGCCAGGTAGTGATGTTCCTTTTATTTTTCTCACAAATAAATGTCTTTAGCAACAATCATGCCACCTGTGTGTCTGTCTCCTCCTTCCATACCCTTGCACATGATGGAATAATATTTTTGGTTTTCAAACTGAATTGGGGTTTGATTCTCCGGTTTAGAATGTGTCTTGGTGGGACTCCCTGCAAAGGTTATATTGTAGTTATATTTTTGAATAACATGTGGGCTTATGATATTCGACGTCTGGCGACCCTGATAAAATGCCTCTGTTTCTTGACCTCTTGTGTTGCTTTCAAGGAGTATGTTGAACTATACAGCTCCGTGGTAGAGGGAGTGAAAATGAGACCAATGCTGATCTTGAAAGGAGGCAATAGAATTTTGGTCGCAGACTGTGACATATATGGAGCAAAAATGAAGAATGTACCAGTGTACTCCCCAGTGGTTTTATCATCTCTGCAAGGCCTGGTTTCTGACATTGAGAGAAGCATGAGTAGCCTTAGTTAGCATTACTGTTTGTCTTAATTGATCTAAATTCCCCCAAAAGTGTCCGGTGGGGTTTGTAAAGCCTTGAAGACTTGACACTGACGTTGCCATCTTGAAGTAACCCATTTGCAAAGGAATGTGGGCTGTTTATTAGGAAATTTGTGCAGAAATTTACATCGGCACACACGGGTACATGATGCTGATCTGTAAGGATACTGAAGGGAGGACTCTACTTTCAGTTTATGCCCTCAACGATGGGCAAAGGCAGTTCTTCAGAAAATTCTTCCCGATATGGCAGAATTTAGACAGTGAAACATTAGTGTTCACAGATTGGAATACATTTCGTGGTTTATTGATGGATCAGGGAGTCCCATCCTCTCCTGAAAATGCTAAAAGCTGAAGTTTTTGCACAGATGCTTGCTGACCTGGAACTGTTTGTGATGTAGTAATCCCCGGCAGAGGGATTATAATTATATGTTGTAGGATGTATTCTAGAATAATTGCCTCAGAGGGACTAATGCCAGACTTCCTTTCTTCTAAAATTGGTCCTGTGTTTCGAACACGTCACGCCCAGTCATATCTAGCTTTGACTTGCGGGTTTTTCACCCTAATAGAAAATATGAACTGAAATTGCATGAGGAGGCCTTTTGTGTGATCAGTATTGGTGGAAATGGTTTCTCTCACTATCAACTGTATTTGGACACACTGATATTGGTGGGAGTGGATTTTTGGACGAGTGGGATACTATGTGGGATCTTGGTTGAGCAAGAAATAGCATATCCTAGAGCAAGCTGGAGAGTTGGTTAAGCTAGGGAAGGAATTGGGTAGGTGTCAAGCAGTCCTCTCTTGGATCTGCATAGGTTTAGGCTGGCCAAAGGTGAACTGGATGGGTTTATTTCAGATTGCACAGTTAATACATGAGTTTCAAACATTTCTAAAACTTGTGGAAAGAAATCTAGTGGGCTTCTAGCCTACAGGTTTCCAACGTGTCATACCAGAAGTCCTAGCTGCCCTTCAGAATGCCAATGGGTACCCTACAGTTGGAGAATAAAGGCAAACTAGATATTTTAAAGAGTTTTTCTCTGAATTGTTCAAATTGGAGGCACTAGATAAAGGTGCCCAGTGTAGCTTTTTGGATGAAGTGGATCTCCCAGATATCTCAGATGGGGTTGCAACTTGATTTTTTAAAATTGTAAACTAGAGGTTTAGTCTGGAGGTAACCACTGCAATTAAAACACTGCCTTTTTAAGAATGTACTTGGACCGGTTGGATTTTCCTTTCACTTCTATAGCTAGTTATCACATTTAATTGGTAATCTTCAGAACCTCTAATTGTTTTTGTGCAGTCTAAAAGGGTTTTGGATTTGATGGCAGATGCATTCAGCACTCTCATATTAAAACCAGGAAAGAATAGTGCTGATTGCAATCTCGTTCCATCACACTGAATGCGTATGCCTAAATATGTTTCAAGACCTTAGCCACTTGTCTGACAATGTTCTCCCATTCATGGTGCAAACAGGTTGGATGGGTTTATCCCAGATAGCGGTACACATGATATTTGTAGAGTCCTATATCTTATTGAAATGCAAAAATTGATGGGGGTGGAGGGGGGGGACGTGGGGGAGAAACAGGGGTCGGCTCCATTGGCTTTGAATGCCTTGTATGCATTACAGTGGTAATTTACCATGGTTTATACCATGCACCGCTGCCATTTCCATGGGTCTCCAGGTACTCTGGCAGATCTGAAAAGGAAGGGTGGCTGGATTTGGGATTGAGAGGGAAAACCGCAAGAGCTTTTATGTGCTGTTGGTAGCTTCAGTTTGGAAAAAACTGTCACTGTGTGCTGGTTTGTTTTTAGTTGGTAAATGTTGTGTATGGGGCGACTTGTGCATAATTGGTTTAGTTTCATGTTTGGTGTTGCGTGGTGTGTGCAGTTTGTTGGTTTTTAGGATTTCGCTGTGGTCGAGGTAGGAGTGTTTGGTCTATTGTTTGGGGCTGGGTATCCAAGATATTGTAGAGTTATTTATTTACTGGTGTTAGACCGTAGCATCAAAATGTAGCTAATTTCAATAGTGGTTATACTCCTACATTTAGCTAACTTGCAGTGCCTATACTTAAAATACAGAGTGCAGCAGGGATGAACACAATGGCAAACCTCAGTGCCGCAAGATTCATACACTGTAATGGTGAAATTAAGTGGTGGTAATGGTGTGGCTCGGGTTACAGGGGCACAGCACTGTCTGTGCTCCTGAATTCTACCACCTTACATGGGTTTTTGCTGTAGGCTGCTTTGTAGAGCGCCCATTGGAAACGGGCGAGCCGGGTGGAGGTTCCCTCTGCCGGCTGCCTGGACGATGCAGTCCCGTGACCCTGACCAGTCCCAGCAGACGAAGAGCAAGGGGAGCTGAGGGAGGAGGGTCTAGGCAAATGGACCACTGGAAGGAAAACCACAAAATAAACTCCTGGTAAGCCATTATACTCACACAATCCTTGCCTACAAAAGGATTCCAGGCGATAATTGAGAGTGCCTAGTTTTGGTTCCAGTTTTGAGTGGTGATGGCCAACAATCAATACCCAAGACAGCATTCAATTGAAAGGAGACTATACAAGCCCTAGAGGGGCACAAGGGGTTGCCCATTAAATCCTTTGTGCTTTGTAGGGAGTTGCTTTCCTAAAGGGTACAACAGTTCATAAATGGTGCTTGTATGCAAACAATCGACACTTTATTTTTTATTTATATTTCTTTTTGGGGTAGATGCCAAGAATATCCTGCCTAAGATTCTCCAGACCTTGGAGAAATTCTGGGTGGTCTTTGTATTTACGATAAACCGTGTAAAGCCCAAAATAACGAATGTTACTGAATCCTCAAAAGGGGGCTTAACTAATTTGAGAGGGAAACATGACTTCTATTGGGAAGAAGGTAGTTGGGTTACTTTGAGATGGTTCGCTAGGAGATAAAAGCTCCTTTATAAAATCAGTATTGTTTGCCTGTTGAAGCATAATTATACGTGACCATGAGAAATTGCCAAACCAGGATATTTCAGATTTTATTGAAGTGAAAGATCGAGGCTATGCTAAAGGTACACACATACATCCAAGTATTTAATTTTAAAAACTGGTATGGTGGTTTTCCAGTTTAATTTGGCCTGGGAGGCTCCGAAAGGGTTCACGAAGAGTAAGATCAAAATGGGAGGAGGGCTGGATGGGGTCCCCAACATTGTGAAATTATAAAGTGTCATTTTAATCCAGTGGTGGGTTTGATCTCGGCTAACTTCAACAACTGATGACTGGCAATAGAACAGGCTGACTGTCCCCCTGACTCTCCTTCCTTTTCTGGCCCCCCCACTGGGGGGGGGGGGGGGGAGTTCTGCTCCCTAAAGGTGTGCCTTAAGCATTGTGCGTGTTTTTCTGTCCACATAAAGGACCTCTATTGTCTGTTTAGTGTGTTGGTTATTTGTCTCCAGGCTAATCGGCACTCCACCAGGGAAATTGGGTTAACTCTGAATTTGCCATGGATAAGTAGCTTTTTGAGTAGGAATCGTAGTAAATGTGGATGTTTGGTAGGGATGGGATGAAGGATTGGTTTCAGAACTGGCATTGGATCACTCCTAATACAAAAGCAGCAGTGCCCTGTAGACTCTCTCCCTTGTAGAAATGCCTAGATCAAAATATTCATTTGGCAAGTGGGGTCTACTATTGGCACCTGTTAGAAAAGCAGAAATGTATGGCAGATTTGGCCTGAGATCTGTGGAATGATGTAAGAGAAATCCTTAAAGAATTTGGACATGGGAAAATGAGGCTTCCCAGTTTGGGGGAAGCGTACAACATGTACCTTGGATTGTATTATCTCCCCAACATCTAAAGATCTTTCTGAATGTTTCTTCTCTGTTAAAGGTGATGTGGAGAATGGCAAGACTTCTGCATATGTGGTGGGGTTGTCCCAGCCCTATTGGGAGGAGTTATTTGGGGGAGGATGAAGAACTGTTTTGTCTTCTTAAAGACTCATTGGTTATATTATTGCAAGACGGTTCTGTTCAGGGGTGTTACCCAATTACCAGCTCAATCTTGGCAGTTTTAACCCACCTCTTGAATGTAGCAAGGTTGCATTCCTGCAGTAACGGAAATTCAAATACCCCTTTAATATGGATATGGTGGGAATATGATGGAAATGGAAAAGAACATGCTTCTGTAGAAGAGGTTGGCCAAATATTTAAGCATCTGTGCCTTTTTGTATTCGTGCCACAGCTGTAAAAGAAACTTAATTGTATTGCATAGGTGAAAGCCGTTCCCTGAGGAATACTGTATGGAGCTGGGCTGAGATTAAGTACATGTAGATGTCCGGAATGTGGTGGTGTAACTGATATTGTTCAAGGAAAGGTTTTTATTTCTTTGAAAAAGATGTAGTGGTCCTGTTCAATTACAGCACATAAATTATGCTAAAATTTATATATGGGATTATAATGTGAGAATCTCGATTTCCCTTTTCTTTGTGCTTACTTAGTGGAGAGACTTTAGTTTCATTTTATATAGAACTAGTTGGAAAACAATTGGATTGGAGTGTCGCATAGTCTTTTGAAACCGGAAATGGCTCATTTTTATAAAAATGTTTGTGTTCAATAATGTTCCTTAGTCTGTTATGGCTAAAGTGACCAATTTCATTGACGTTAACTAATTTATACTGTGACCTAAAGTCCTATCTGCGATCGTCCGACTACTTTGTACAGCCTTAAAACTGAGATTGGTAAAATAAAGTCTTGCAGAACTGACATGAACTTGTCTAAGATGTACAGTACTTTATGGAGGGAGGATAGACTTGTAAGAAAGTGTAATTTTTCTGCACAAGTAACCTTTTTAAATGCCTGCCTTTGAACATACCTGTGTAAAAGTCTGAGTTACGTTTTGATTTTAATTCCAGAGACCACTAGTGAAGATTGGAAAAATGGCTGTACACAATCTTGCTACAACTAACTTTCTCATCATGGAAAAGCCATGGAAAAGATGATGTAACAGCACGTGCATAATTTACCAAGTAAATTTCAATGGATACAAAGTATAAAGATGACTTATTTAGAAAGTATGTACAGTTCCATGAGTCGAAAGTGGATGCGTCAGACAACAAGCAACGATTCAATGATGAGTACCTTCGAACTGCAGCATCGGCCTTACTCAGCCTTCCGAAAATCGATCCCTGCCATAGATTCAGGTTGATAAAATTTTATGAGTTGGCTGAAAATTCCCTAAAATCGATTAAATCCTCAAATTTGCACACTCTCTATCGGGCGATTGAAGTGTTAGAAACTGTTGGGATAAATCTTTTTCTTTATCCATGGAAGAAGGAATTCAAAACGATAAAGGTGAGTGGTTTATGTTTTGCTTCCTTTTAATCTTTCTTTTTATTGCAATTTTAATTAAACGGTGTAGTACACATCCTTTTTTAGTATTTGATTTTTTTATCAGTTTTCTTCATAAAGTAGTTTGCATGTTACATGATGTGCCATTCGTCACATGATGGATACAGTCTTGCTCGTTTTTAAGGAAATCTGTTTTCCTTGTTGAGGCATTCAATGTTGCTAACTGTCCATTATCCTGTTATTAATGCCCCTCCCTTTTGCCATCTGCATCTTGACACTGGAGGAAAAAACCTGCAGGTGATAATGCAGGCTTTCTACTATGTTTTGCCTCTGCATCCTTTTAGTGAGCTGTTATTATTTTAGGTTAAATGTGTCTTTTTTCTAATTGTTTTATTATCTAATTGTGTTTTATATATACATTTCTGAGGGTTGTGGAATCTGCTTCGATCACATGCTATGCATAGGCCGACATCTAGTGGAAGCTGCAGTGTATTAGTTGTTGTTTTCGATACTCAAAAAGGGACGTCGACCGGGCGTGCCAGTAATACTATCCCTAGTGTGAAGGTCCATTGTACCCATGGTCCTTCACGCGTCGAGGTCCCTCCAATTGTTTTTTTTCTGCCATTGTGAGTGGGCGCATTAAGCGGAGTTCAATTTCAGCTAACGCCATTTGCTTCTGCAAAGTTTAAGAGTTTCTCTTTCTGTCTTTTCATTCCCGACGCCATGTGCTCACTGCGGTGAAGAACAAGAAAAAGGACAAGCCTCTGTCAGACTTGTCAACTTTCGACTGACCCTTTTCGGCCATAGCACACTAAACTTTTTCGCTACAAAAGAAAACAAGCAATGCCCAGACTTCGCTTCCATGTTCCCCCCCTCCCCCCCCCCCAGCCAATGAGCAGGATTGTGAACAAGATGCACAGAGAACAGATGCCGCTCGTAGTATTTGCTCCTATGTGGGCAAGTGGGCAAGACAACCATGGTATCTACATCTGCGCAAACTGGCGATGTCCCATCCCATCAAGCTCCCGTACCTAACCAGCCTGTTAACCCAACACTGAGGAACAACGGTACATCCTCAGCCACACTCTAACTTGGCAGCATGGCTCCTGAAGTCTGAGTTCGGACACCTTTAATCTACCACAGCGGTGTATGGCTATCCTCAAGGAGGCACGAAAACCAAACGCTAGATACTGCTATTTCGTCAAGTGGAGATGATTTGTAATTTGGTGCCAGTCAAAACAAACCCCGTAGAATGTACTCCTTCACACATTTTAAATTATTTACTCCACTTGTTGATATTTTATTTCTATCGCGCTCGTACACAAGTATTTCACAGCGCGACAAGGGAGGGAAACCGGGGAGAACATTAGATTCGGGCTTAGTATTCAACTCTATACAGGTCAACCTGGCAGCTTTATCAGCCTATACCACCTCTCAAAGTAAAGTCTTGTGCTGGAAAGTACCAGTCATTAAGGCATTTATGGAGGGAGTAAAGAGGCTCCACCCTCCAATTTCTAATCCCCTGCCAGGATGGGATCTCGATGTAATGCTAGCAAAGCTCCCCTCTCGAGCCTATGCAGCAGCAGGACTGCCTTTGTAGTGGCTATTACTTCCATAAGAAGTCAGTGAATTACAAGCCTAGTCAGTGCAGGACCCTTTCTTTAGTGTCCATAAAGATACATTGTTTTTATGTACTCATCCTAGGTTTTCCCCTAAATTCCACGTAAAACAGTCCATTGAGCTCCCGGCTCCCTTTCAGAATCAAACTAGCTCAGCTGAGGTTAAACTCCACACACTAGGTGTGAGGAGAGGGGTCCTCTACTACGTAGACAACACCAGACTGCTTAGAAAGACAGATCAACTGTTTGTCTCCATAGCAACAGGCAGAGAGGGTGACTGCATTTCCAAGAATGCCATCTCCAGATGTATAGTCAAATGTATACAACTATGCTATTCATTATCAAATAAAACACTGCCTTTCACGCCAAGAGCTCATTCCACATGAAGCACAGGAGCTACTCTGACTTTCATTGCAAATGTAATCTTAGACAGCATTTGCAAAGCAGCTACATGGAGCTCAGTACATGCTTTCACTCGGCATTACTGCATTGATGCACGTTCCAAAGCAGATACAGAGGTGTGTGGGACAAGCGGTTCTAAAACTTCTATTTGCCGTGGCTACTTCTCACAACCCACCACCTTCTCGTAACACTGCTCGCTAATCTATCCGTAGCATGTGATCTAAGCAGATTCCACAAGCCTCAGAAGGGATACATTACCCACTGTAATCATATTTCTGATGCTTGTATCTGCTTCGATTCACATGTGCCCACCCTTCCTCCCTTGGGTGAAGGTGCATAGATGTTATGAGCTTTCTGTCTATATCTGCCTGGATACAGATGTACTCACATTACACTTGCAACCTCATGTCGAAACGAAACAATCTGAGGGAATCTCGACGCGTGAGGGATCATGGGTACTGTGGACGTCCCACTAGGGATCGTATTACTGGCACGCCCTGTTGAGGTCCCTTTCTGAATTTCAAAAACAACTGTAATACTCTGCAGCTTCCACTAGATGTTGGCCTATGCATAGCATATTAAATGGTCCTGCTAGGCCTTCTGACATTCGTCCATGCAAGTGCAGGGGGAGCGGGCAGGAAGGGGCGGAGGGGCTGGTATTATGGGAATGCATATTTGTACTCTCACCAGTCGGTTCTATGTTTCGCCGCAGTATTTTTCATCGCAGGTTTTTTCATCGCTGTTTTTTTTTTTATTCCCTTAGACCCACAACCATATATATTTTTTTTCGAAATAAAAACGGCGATGAAAAAACACGCGGTGTAAAATACTGCGATGAAATGCGTGTATACCCACCAGTCAAGGCTCTGGAGTTTATAGTTTAACGGACTGAATACAGCCGAACCCACATATTCCATCCCAGTTGCCAACTTGTGTTGCTCGAGTAGGACAGAGATCCGCTCCACAGGAGGAGTGAGACTTTGCTATGCCCAATTATGCTGCATTTTGCAACCTTCAGTTAAATCTAGCCATGTAAAACTGCCATGGTAAAAATTCAGGGCACATGATTGGTAGTCAGCTACTGGGGTCTCCCTGCTGACTGGCCGCTGACACTAGACTCCTGCCCCTACTCTGGCTTCATTGTATGACGATTTCATGGAACATGGAAACTTGGCACACCTGAAATGACCAATCCACGTCTGCAGCAGTACTGCAGTGACTGGTGCCACAAAAAAATGCACTTGTGTTTAAATTGCTCCAATGCACTATTCAGTGCTTATTTAACACATGACAAACGTTAATTGGTGTGGAAGAGTGCTGCATGCAAATAACCCTGAAGTTAGGTCCTACTCCTCCATTTGAAGTGATGCCTCTGGAGTTCCTCATCACCACCAGAAATGTACCACTCCTGACAAGGTTTGCTATTCTATTTGGAATATGCATATGCATATGCATATACATATGAATGTAGGGGCTCTGACCATGCAGGAGGGTGCATTATGGTTTAACGTCCTAGGCAATGCAGGTTTTGTTTTGTTGCGGGGTGAGGGGGGGGTCTCTTTAGATGGCAGGCTGTGGGGAGGGTAGAGGATTGAAGACTGAGGTAGCTCTAGCCAACAGTGCAAATCCCAAGGGAGCCTTGGCCAGGCTCAAGTGAGCCAGAGAAGCGGGGCAAAAAGGGTCACCTGAGCAACCCAGCAATTCTGCTTTCTGTGGTTTTCATGTTACAAATGCAGTGTTCTTGTCACTTTTGCATTTACTTGCATATAGGTATCTCGGGGCATACATTTAAGAGGACACGAATGTTGACATCTCTGTGAAATTGAGTGCTGTAGCCGGGTGGTCCACAACCTTCAGCTGTTGATGTTTTGGACGAAACGCCTGCATGATCTACTCATTATAGTAAATGGTGAAGTATATCTTGGGAGTTGTACTCCAACATTAGGAGAGCTGCAGGCTGAATTCCCTTGCTTAGTCTTATTAGCCATGTCGAATGCATTTCACCTGTTGCTGTACAAGCCAATATTAGAATCTCAACATCTGAAATTATTTTCTTGTGCAAATTGAGCTTTGTTTTTTCTTTTCAGACCTACACTGGACTGTTTGTTTATACTGTAAAGTCGACTTTACGTGAAGAGGATATAAAACAGATCTTAAGTTACATGGGATATGAACACGAGATGGGAAGTGGCTATAAGCTAAAAGACTTGGTGGATACGACCCATGTTAAAAGGGTTTCTTTCGAACTTTTTTTAGCAAGGGTGGAATGTGAGCTATTACTTGACATTCACGCACAAGTGAAAGAAAAGGGATATTCTCAACTTAATGTAATTAATGAGAGAAAGAATAATAATGAAGATGTCAGAGGATGCAGTGATGAAATGAAAAGGCGAGCTGAAAGCAAAGAGTCCTTGAACACTTCTATGGCACGAATGGTCCTTCAGAAATCTGCTAGTGAAAGGACATCCAAAGACTTAATCAAACCGAAAGTGAGTAAGCCCTCAAAATCTGTTGATACTTATGACAGTTATATGGAGCGAAAGAATAAGCCCCCCCTGATGACCACCTTGAGTCTCCGGAAAGAACCAGTTGTGGCTGCTGTTTTAGATGATATTAAAGATGAAATAATTCGTCCCTCTCCTTCGCTTCTTACAATGTCAAGCTCGCCACATGGGTGTTCTGATGACTTTTTGCATGTTTCATCTAATCCAAATGGAGTATTGAGAACAAACAACACCATGCACAGCTCTTGTTACTCTGTGCAAGATGAATTGGATTTGTATACTGATCCAGACTCCCGAAGTATGGTGAATGTGAAAAGACAAGAATCTGTAAAACCAGACGTCTGGGTCATAAAAAATGATACCACCCCAAACTATCACAAGCGTACTCATCTAGCCAAAGAGACCAATTCAATGCAGTGCCAAAATTGTGGAGCATCTTGTAGCACCACAGTGTGCCAGAATTGCGACAGTGTGAGCATTTACAGACCGGACTATCCTATTGTGAAACCAAGCAGCTTCTTAGTAAAGACATCTAGTCAAAATGACAAACTTTCCCCTGCTTCTGCTTTACGTGAGAAATCTTTGTATGGCTTGCAGACTCCACCTCAAGACCGGGCTCCTCAACACAGTGCAAAGCTGAAGCCAGTGAGCTCAGTACGCTGTAGCTTTTGTAACAGACCTTGCGCTACAAACACATGCATGGTCTGTTCAAAGGTTTCTTGTGATGAGTGTGTTTCATTTTACTATCATGACTATTGTTGCAGAAAAAGTGAACATCATAAATTTACTCCTAACAATCAATTGAATTACAAATCTACCCAACTGCCCCACCTCGTTTATCGATAGATTTTCAATTTCTTCTAGGAAAAGGGCTATGGTACAAGAGGTTTTGAACTTTTACTCATCAATAGAAATATTAAACTGAACTCTAACGTAGATGTGCAGAACTGTTTGGAAATCCCTAAACTTGGTCATTCCTTTTTATTTATTTTTTGTTAAATTTGCAAGTAAGCGTTTGCTACTGTTCAGTTACCTCTACCTATGCAGTAGGTATGGTGGATCCCAAGTATTTTCTCCCCGTCTGTACACTCCATGCTAACATTTGCATTTTGTATTGGAGGAGTGCAGTTTGAAAACTACATAAGTGTTTTTTTTTGTTTTTTGGACTAGTGTTTTTATTTATATAAAGCACAGCTTCATACAAACCTATTTTTATAATTGCATGGTGTTAAAAGGTAAATACTATATTTGGGGATGTACACTGGCTAAGGCAGCAGGTAACTACTTTATATTGCCATTGTTTATCCCCACATGTTCACTTCCAGCCTCTGTTAGAATCTGAATTATGTACCATTTTGTGACTGTACAATCGGACACCATTAATTGTATAGTATTCATAATGTGAACCTAGATTCAATGCAGTTGAAATATGCCAATGCTGTCTGGGATTCCTCCCAGAGAGGAATTGGTAATATTTTCAATCATGTTCTGTCATGTGGTCTGCATCCTATTCTATGTTGTAAATAGGAAGTGTGACAAATGTTAGCGATTTATTTTTCATCTGTTCATTGTATTCTTAAAAGCTGTAAATGTTCATTGTAATGACTTGAATCACATTTAAAATGTTAGTATGTGTGTTTTAGGGATCCACTTGAAAATGGTTTATTGTATTTTTGAAAATAGAAGAACCCTCTACTGAATATTACCTGTAGCCTACCTTTCTGGTCATACATAGTAAATGCACTCTTTAGGACAAAGGGAAAAAAAGTCTGTGTTGAAGTGCCAAGTTAACTCAGTCCTCTATAAGGCATGTGTGCCAAGTTTATTGGTATGTTGGTTACCAAATGCAATTCTTAAGTGCTGCACTATGCTGAAAACCTTTTATTCAGGAAGAATGATGCCATTATATCTTTTCAAGCTCCTAATTTGTTTGCAGCCTCAACATATTTCATAGCAAGGCACAATATATTTGCCAATAAGCAGAATTTTACATTGATCTAGCCAACACGTGGCTAGGGTTTATTTCACAAGACACATTATCTGCTTCTTTGCTTTTAAGGGTGCACTAAAACATCCCTGAAAACATATGGTTACCTAATAATAAAGTTCACTTTTTAGGATAATTTTTAGTGATTTTCACCTGATTCAATTATGTCACTGATATGTGAGTTTTGGAGGGTAACCTGTTTTAGCCAGTGAAGCGGGAACACATTTTGGTTTAATCTCCCTTCAAATGTTATGTTCCTCTCATAAATAAATGTAGTTTAAGGATTGAGCTAGACTGGTTTAAGCCTTTTATGATCTTTCCTCCTCTGAAGCACTGCTTCGGGCCCTGGATACCAAAAGTAGAATCCTAGCTTGTGGTGATTTCTTATTTGAAGAATAGTTCTTTCATAAGTCTGGAAATAAAACCAAGCACTGGATAGGTTGATAGTAAATAGTGAAAACCTTAGGGAGGTGTCCCAGTTACTCCTGATTTTTGGCGCATTTTAGCTGCAAGGACCAGGACAAAAACATTGCTTGCTCAACTGGGAAGTCCCATCTTCCACAAACCATATCTAAATAAATTATAGGCTGCCAACTCATGCAGTTGTATTTTGCATTGCATGTTTATTGCCATCCTGATTCTCTATAGTTTGGGTTCTTTGGCACTCCAACTTGGACCATCCGCCCTATGGTAGACTAAATTTAATAGTGGTTGTTCTGTTACTCATGCATGTCCGATTCCTTTCACACATGATCTGCCTTCAATGCCTGGGTCTTGAGCACCTGTGTCTTTTTTTTTTTGAAGCCTCCCCACTTGAGTGTCTCACAACAAGATTTTGCAGGTAGCATCCATGTCTGACTTCTCAACTCTCTTAGATTTGAAGTTTGACAGAAATTGTTTCCTTGAAACAATCCCATGTGAAACTCTTGTTTTTCAGGCTGTGCCTGGTTTTCTAGTCTTTCTAGACAGTGCCTCTCAACAAGGGGGCACTGTGAGTGGGGAATGAGATTCTGAACCAGCTATTGCTCTATTACCAGGAAGTATTTGGTCCTACTGCAAGACTTAAACCGAAGGAGCCTTTGCCCCAATTTGCGCCTAAAGTTTGTGGGCCTCTGCCTGAGGACTCTGCAATGACTAACATCATGTTTTCTTGTCTGAGGTGTGCAACAAATCTACTATGGAGAGCTCATTCCTTGAATATGTGACCAATCCTAAATTGTGCGTAGGTTTCACCCGCAGGTACAGTCCCTTCTTCAGCCTCTGAGCACGGAGACTCCTCAATCTTTCAAGCAATTAATCTGGCCTGAGTTTTCCCATGGTGCGTATCGCTTTGTCAGTGGGGCAGTGGATGGCTTTGCTGGATTCCCCCCACCCCCCCCTCATAAGGGCTTTGCATAGAAGCACTTGTTTCCTACCAATTACCTTTTTCTTTTTGAACTTGATTACTCGATCTCCAGCTGATCTGGTGCAAATTAGGATGTATATGGACCAGTCTCGCAGTGCCATCTGACTTTTGCAAACCTCTGCTCAAAGCCAATTCCTTTAGGCTACAAGATTGCAGCTTCCCTGACTTATCCCTCCGTTATAATCCATATTCTTGATGTCCCCAGAAATTAAGGAATTTACTGTGACTTGCTTTACTATTAGTTGTCAGTCAGTTGCCCCTCTCTGAACTTTCCTCTCAGAACCCAGCCTATCTATGCATCCTGATTAAGACCAGAGCTAAATGCCTTCGGAGAAAACAAAGGTGCTTCCCCCAAGGACTGTTCCCAAAACCACCTTCCTTTGGTTTGACAATGGTATGACTGGGCCCAATTCTAAACACCTTTTATCGGTAACTCTCCAGTATCTGACACACACATAGTAGCTGTTTCTCTGTTGGGGAAGCTCCACTGTGCCATTGGCTCTGTAGCACGTTTACGCCTAACCTCATCCTTTGTCAAGCAGATGGTCTGTGACTTATCACACCTGCCAGCACAGTAATTTGTGTGCTACTTGCAGCTCTGAGCAGCGGAAAGCACTACGCTTCTTCCAGCTCATCTTTTTGGTATATGGATGCTAGATACAGTAAGTTCCATTAAAAACACTTCACACCTGCATCAAACAATGGTGTAGCCAAAAAATGTGGTTGGTGTTGAGAATCTTGCTTTATAGACCGACTTGTAAATGCAAAGTCGAACTTTGTGTCTAATGCGAACAAGGACAGAAAGACGCATGCCCCTATACTTTATGGTCCTAAGGCACTTGCTTACCTTACAGCCTAAGGATGAATGTCCATAAAGAGGCTGGCATGATTACATTTGTTTACCTAGCAGGTTAATCCAAAAAAAACAGTATGGTACTTTTTGGCATGAATCAGTTTGCAGATCGGGACTCTTTCAGCAGTGGAATCCAGTAAAGCTTTAAAGAGGTAGTGCGAGATTCTGCAGCGCATTTGGCCTTTCTCTTTACTTCTAAGATCCCTATTCCACAAGGAATGTGTGGCCCTAACCCCTGGCAGACAGAGTAGACCACGACCCTGGAGGAAGATTGACTTAGTAGTAAGAGTCACTATGGTTTTTAACTTGTATTACTTGGGATTGCTTGTCCAATCTTGCACATAACATGCTCCCATGAATATGGTTAAGTATTCAGAGTTTATGAACGTTGCATAGCTAGCCAAAAATATAAATGTGATAGAGTATTTGTCAGACTAACATGTTTTTGATTTTTGCCATTAATATAGTTTGGATGAACGTTGACCCACCAGATTTATGTGGAAAACATTTAAAGAATGTACATAGTGCACATTCTAAAGTTTTACAAAGAAAATGTCTGGTACTATTCTGTGAATATTTTTCTGAAATGTTTTCTCTTATTTTTGAAGATATACATATATATAATATCTAGCCACTAGTAACCTTTGTATATTGCTATCTGCAGCACTACAGTAAAGAATAAACCGTGATGCCACGTAACTTGTACAGTTAACATAGCTATTACTACTTTATGAGAGCCCTGTGTACAAATTGCCATGAAATACTGTTATACAGACTGTGTTGAATTGCAAGTAATTACATACTATTTTTGTGTGATCTTGTTGTATGAGATTGCTGTGATTGAGACAGTAGAAATATACTAATTTAGGTGTTTGAATCATTTCCTCCACAAAATGCCAGATTTTGAATTCATTAAATGCTTTTGATAAATGTTTTGGCTTAACATTCAATTTGTTAAAACAAATTCTTTACATGTTTTTCGTGCAGTTTGCTTGAAGGGGCATCCCTGATGCATTTAAAAAATATCTACTGCTGTGGATGTTGACCGCCCTACAGGTAAGTGGTGTATCAGCCACTTTTACTCCCTCAAAAAAAAAAAAGCCCCCCCCCCCAAAATAAAAATGCAAACAAAAAAATAGGAAACTTGACACGCAGAACCTTGTGCCCCTGCTTTCATCCACCTGGCTCCATGGATCTGTTTGGACCAGTCATGTACATTGTGCCACAGGAAGAAACTACTGTTATTACTACCTAATTTGAAGAAATAAACCTGTATCTTTTAATGTGCATGAATAACTAGGTGCAAAGCAATTAATCTGAAACATTTCTGTTTTCCAGTTAAAGCCTATTTTACTCGATTATCAAATACTGCCATTGAGAATTGGACTTCTGTTTTGCTCCCTAAAAAATAATTTTGCTCCCTACTTTAAAAAATGGGTCCCACTTCAAAATGGGTGGTGACGTATGTTAATTACCTGCCTGCAATAATATGATCATGCCAAAGATGATTTTATAGCCTGGGAGAAGGGTGGTGAATAGATTAATTTCCAGCAGCACGTGAGCCAGTAAGGTTAGCATCTGTAGATTACAGAACATTTGTGGTTGTATGCTACAATATTTCATGCTTCACATTGCAGTGATTTAAGTAGGCAAGGTTGTGCGCCAAAGGCGGATAGATGGAAGGAATTGTATCAAGCCTAACCTCTAACATTGTTCTATGCAATCATACAAACATTTTATTTTTTAAATCCTTTTGTGCAATACAGTAATGAAAAACCAAGCTTTGTGCAACCTCTAAAGGGGCAGTTCAGCTCAAACTGCTCAGTCGCACCCCTTTGACACAAGACAAGAAGTAACCTCTGGTATGTTGGAGTCCTCATTTGTGAGGTGAGGCTCCAGATCCAAATCTGTCTGTACCATCACACACTGACTTATGCACCACCACTAGAGTGA
The DNA here is from genome assembly GCF_040938575.1 of Ambystoma mexicanum. Taxonomy (NCBI): domain Eukaryota; kingdom Metazoa; phylum Chordata; class Amphibia; order Caudata; family Ambystomatidae; genus Ambystoma; species Ambystoma mexicanum. The sequence continues at coordinate 514,595,511 of NC_090925.1, forward strand.
TCGAAGGAAGGATTTGCATTCATCGTAAAAGCTGGAATTGCTTTTGACAATGGCCTTTTCTGCCTTCTGTGCCATTGCAGAATGGATAAAAAAAAAATCTGCTTGAACCCACTTCAAAAAAGCAGTCCATCCCCACAGGTAATGTTTGTAATAGGTCGGTGCTAATGCTGCTTTCTTACCCAGGGACTCCTTGCTACACCTGGAGAATGTATTGGTCTTTGGATCTAGTTTACCATTGTAAGAACCCACTCTTGGGGTTGCCCTGTTAGCTGTATGCTCATGTAAAATTTTGTTGTTAAGCTCATCCCTGTATTCTGTCAAATACAACGACAACTTGTGATTAGTAAAAAAATAAATCCTTATTCCACATGTTTTTTTAATGATTTCCAGCAAGAAACCTCACACTACTCAAATTAAAACTCTTGCAATGCTTCGAGCATGTACTCTGAAGTTAGGGGCAAATAAAAAAAAATGCAGGATATGGTGTGACACTTGGATTGAATTCTGCAGATGCCTCATCTTTACGTATCATTCCCAAACACAGGCTGCTTGGAACACTTCGACAAGTGGTGTATTCCACCTTGACTCCTCCCCTCTGGCTCTTGCGTGCCTCCAGACATGACCTGCACCTTCCTACTTATAACATGCACTATGCACCCTACCTTCATTCCCTTTTTCCGTGTTCTCAACATGCTGTTTAGAACATTGTTTTCCTGTGCTATCATGTTGAGCCACAAGCCTTTGTGTTTCAAGCCTTGCTGAGACTGCAACTCTAAAAGGTCAATCATTCGCTCCACCTCCACTCACGGCACAATATTTGTTTGGTGCTGGGGGGGGGGAATGGAGTATGACATAGACCAATTTGGCTCATGTTGGGCAATGAACTGAAGGCCCAAAAGGAGGTTGTTGCTGTGAAGTAAACCCCCTCCGAAGTCACCAGCCTGATTTTATCGGGGTTGACACTGAGGGACCCACTCTGGGAATAGGTGACTGGGAAATCGAGTGACACAGGCAAAAAATAGGTATCTAGCAGAGTCCTACCACTCCTTCCACCTTATCCCACAAGAAAAAGCGCAGACATAGGTGGGAGGATATAGACCTATCCAAAGAGATGGGGCAAGTCTTCCTCGAAAGGGAGGAATTTAACCAACAAATGCTCTTTGTTTATGAAACCTGCAACTGGTGCAGCTTTAGAGGGTACTTGGATTGCTGCGCCTGGACCACTGGCAAGAGACTGTCGGAGAAGGGCCACGCACCCTCCTGCCCAACTGGAAGCTGAAGTGGCTGTGTTCTGCAGCCTTGATTTTGGGGGGAAGAGGGGTATTGGTGGATCAATGTCTACTGGTGCCCCCTTGGCCCCACCAGCTTCATTGACTTTGCAAGATCAGGGCTATACCCAGAATCCAGGACTGACTTTTTAGTCAATGCAATTGATCTTTGTAGATGCCCCCATCCCTTCTTTGAACAGGAGCCCCTTTCAAGTCCAGTACTATCGTCTGTCTGATTTCAGGGCAGACCAGGCAGAGCTGCTGGAATCTGCATCTGGTCTCCATGATCCGAGCCGTTTACATGTCCCCCCGATGCAGTGAGTGCTGCCATACACTCAGAGCCCCCCCCCCCTCCCCCCCCACACTCCCCTAACCAAACCATTCTGGGGAATGTGGTTGCAGCAGCAGTGGTATGGTGGTGTTCCCCGCCACCCTAAATCTGTGGGGGGGGGGGGGGGGGGGGGGGTGGGCTGGAGAAGGGGGCAGCCTCCAACCTCACCTTAACTACAGAGTGAGGACTGTAAATGGGCCAGTTTATGGCTGGATGGCAGCGTGGGAACAAGCTGCTCAGCCTTCGGCTCCCATGTGCATGTCGGGCAGGAATCTCTCCACTACTTCCCATCTTTATTTTTGCATTTGTAAAGCGCCTAACAGCCCGGAGGCATCGAGGTGCTGTTTCAAGAAAATGTCTGTTAAGTGAAACAGTAGGCATTGCATAGGTTACAGGAGCCTTAAGGAGAAACTAATACATATATGATACAGGGTGAGTTGAGGCAACTCGTAGTCATACATACATGAAAACTGATTATCACCTGAAATTACACCAAGAACACCGTTTTAATTGCTTTCCTGAATGCTTTGTGTGACTCCATGCCTCTCCGTGTGGGGGTAGTGAGTTCCATTTGGTGGCAGCAATGCCTTGGAAACTATCCCCTGCTCATGCCCTAACACTTTTGGGAATGGGAATGGCTACACGGTTGGTGTAGGCAGTTCTTGTGGGCCTGTCTGAGTGCTATAAGGTAAATCTCTGAGAAAGGTAGCGGGGTACTGAGTTGTGTAGGCATTTGTGGGTGAGAGTCTTGAAAATGATACGCTCCTTAATGGGGAGACAGTGAACAGATTTCCTGGTGGCTGCTCTGAGGTCATTATTTTGTACTGTCTGCAGTTTCCTAATGTTTTTTGCTGAGGTGCCTAGCAAAAGTATGTTGTAATAGTCAAGTCGGGACCCAATAATTGCTCTGGCGAAGGTGAGGCAATTCTGTTGTGTTAGAAAAGGTCTGGCTGCAGTGATTAATTTTGCATGATAGGCCGATGTGTATGAAATGGCGTTCACCTGCCTAACCATTGAGTGGTTAGTCTAGGTAAACTCCAAGAGTTTTAACTACCTTTGAAACCGAGATAGTGGTATTGTCGATCAGAAAGGAGTTGTATTGGCATCCAGTTTCTTGATGGTCTCCGATGAGTAGAAGTTCTGTTTTTTCACGATTTAGACACAACCATTTCTCTGTCATCCAAGTTTGGATTGTGCCGTAAATAGTATCAAGTGATTCCTTGTCTGCCTTGTAGTTTCCTGTAAGGGGTATGAGGACCCGCGTATCTTCAGCATAATTGGTATATGCGATGTCTAAGAGGTTAAAAAGAGACCTCATGAACAGGTTGTAGTGAGTGGGCAAAATACAAGATCTTTGTGGAACTCCAGATTTGATTAGCTCGGGCTTAGTGCAGGCTAGGTCCGAGAAGACTTTCATTGTTCTTTCTTTGATAAAGGATGAGATCCTGGCAGTGGCATTTGGTGAGAAGTTGGCGGTTGTAGAAAGGTGGTGGCACAGGGTAGCAAGGTCAACCAAATTAAAAGGCCGGCGATAGATCAAGGAGCAGCAGGAGGGCGGGTTTACCTGCATCTCTGAGGTCATCGATCTGATTTTTAAGGTCCAATAAGGCAGTTCCGTTCCATGGATAGGAAGGAAGTCTGATTGTTGTAGACCTAGTACACACCAGGAAAAGAGAAGCGTTCTCCAAGTGTAAGCCTAACCCACTGACCCCTTGAAACTAGATTTCAACAGAATTGCCAAAAATTGCACACTGGCTGTCATCAAAGCTAAAGCTAACTCCTTCAACTCTAGAATAGCCAATTCAAAATCAGACTCTAAAGAGATCTTCACCATATTTGGAGAGCTGGAATCCCTCACCAAAGATGAAAAATCGGACATGTAATAAACTTGCCACCCTCCAAATCCAAGCTCACCAACAATATCTCAACAACCTCCCCTCCAGGCCTCTCAACCACACTGACCTGGAAGGGTGTGATTTGCCACTCTTCTCCTTCCAAGACATCATGGAAAAGGAAGTCATTGATCTCATGAATATAATCAAACTGGAAAGGGGACATTTGCCACGCACAGCTGATCAGAGTGCGCTCATACTCTCGCCCCCTTTCTTACCGCCTCCATTAACTCCTCATTTGTCACAGGGCTTGTCCCACCCTGACTGAAGGAAGCATGGGTTTGCCTCCTTCTAAAACCTATGCTCTACCCTACTAACCCTGGGAACTACAGGCCCATCACCACAGTCCTGTTTCTCATAAAGATCTTGGATAAAGCAGCTTATCTCAAGTACAAAAATTCCTTGAAGATGACAAACTTTTTAGTCTATGCCAGTCTGGCTTTTGCCCAGTTCACGGGACTGAAACAGCACTGCTAGAGCTTAAAAACCAAATGGATGACGTCGGAGACTAAGGCAAACCAGCTATCCTCCTCTTAGAACTGTTGGCTGCCTTTGACCTTGTTGATCACGACACTCTCTGCCACCACCTATTCTCTGGTGCCAACTTCTCCCCTAATACCATAGCCTGGATCACCTCATTCCTCAAAGGCAGAGTAATGAAGGTCTTCTCCGACCAAGCGTCTGCAAACCCTAAAATGTGGCGTCCCACAGAGCTCCTGCATTTCCCTAAACCTCTACAATATATTCACAAGGCCCCTCTTCCTCGACGCCCTAGGCATCACCTACATGAACTACGTGGATGATGCACAGGTATTCCTCCCACTCTCAGGTGACTAAGAAGCTGACACTAAAACCATTAACTCAATCTATGTGACCATAAAACTGGCTCTGTCTAAATGGTGACAAAACAGAACTTCTCCTAATCGGCTCATCAGAAACCCTAAAGAAACGATGACAAATATAGGTCATTCACCATTGCCAATTTTCAAATCCCCATTTTCCCACACCATCAAAACATTTGAGAATACCTGGACTCCAACCTCTCCATGTCTAAACAGGTTAGCAATCCCGTCCTCCGCATCCTACCATGCCAAACTCCTCACTGTGACTAGTCCCTTCCTCTCCAAAGAAAACCTTTTAACCAGAGCCATAACTGGTTCCCGCCTGGACTACTGCAATGCCCTGCTAGCTGGCATCTCCACAAAAAACATTGAAAAACTCCAGGTAGTCCAAAACAACGCCTTTCGGGCTGCCATCGACATTCCCAAACGTGACCATATAATGTCTGCAAGACAACCAGTCCATTGGCTCCCCATAAAATAAAGGGTAGTCTTCAAAACCCTTGTCATCATTCACAAATGCCTGCATAACAGAGCCCCCTTTACCTATCTGAAAGAATCTCCCTACCACCCTCCACAAAACTGACCAGAACCCCCTACACCAATAGAATCACTGTACCCAAAGTCCTTGGGTCACGTGCCCACCTCACCATAGAGGGATACCATCACACCTGGCCTTCCACAAAGCAATCAAGACCCTGCTCGTCACATGAACCTGCTACCCCACTCTCCCCCTCTCTGTCTACTGACATCCTAGCACAGATCTCTTCCGTTTTTTATAAATTATTACTGCTCCTTGCTGTACTCACCCTAAGCTACGCCCTCATGTAACCAGTAGGTGCACCTTGTAACTATTATTGCTCTCTTAGACGAGCGCTACTAAAAATGCTTGTATTTATTGTTGACACTGTTTCGTTTGTATTCAATGCAACGCCCTCTTGTAACCAGTAGCCACACCTGTAACTATTATTCTCTCCTGGACCAGCGCCTCAATGCCTCTGCTAGTGTGCTCTATAAATTCAAATAAAAAAATCGGTTGGACCTGAATGTAGCATGAGTTTGTACCTAGCAATGCCAGTGCCTTTCTGGGATGACAGCTGTTTGTTGTTTTTCTATGAAATCTGGTGCTGGCAGTGACCAAGCAGACCATATCCCACTGGATAGTTCTTTGAATAACGGAATGCTACAAGAAGGGATTAAAGGAAGTTCTCCAGCATGGGGTCTGGCATGGATTCACATGCTCATAAATATTCCGTCGTCGGGCTGGGAATTCTCAGTAAAAGAAAAACCAGTTTCACTTTAAAACTGTATTTCTCCTCTAAGCCAATCGCTGTCCTCTGGGTCATACTGCCCCCATCCAATGAGTCCCCCCTCTAAGCTCCACCTGGTGGCCATCTTCAGATTTTTACCGCACGCTTTAGTGTTGGGAGTCCTCCAGTTGCTCTCTGAGCTAATTTCGTGCTTTTTCTCAAAATAGTTAGAATTTGACCGATTTGTAGATCTTAATACACTGTCTGATGGATGTTTTGAGAAGGCCTGGCCTTGGGGACTACTTGGTGCCTTTTCAGCATGGATGAGGAGAAGGAGGAATGGCACAGCCTCTTCAAGCTCTGCACGAAGTGTGGTTTAAGAAAAGTCTTCATAGAAGATTGTCACCATAAATGCTTGTACTGCCTGCATGTGGACCATGATGAGGAGGGATGCGAGGTGTGCCGTGGTTTCTCTAAGAAAATAAACAAAGATTAGATACAGCAGACTGTTGGCGTGGCTCAAATTGAGCAAGGCCTCTGACGCAGCCTCAGAGCAGGGTCAAGCCTCATCCAGGACCAGCCAGTCTGAGGAGCGTTCTTCCGCCTGCGTGTGTGGGGGTTGGGGGGTTCCACGAGAAGGCCAAGCTCTCTGGGTCTAGCTGATGGAGGTCACGAGATGGCAAAAGGGGTTCACCATTACCATCATCCTCCACGATGACCCTGCCAATGAAAGGAGCGTCTTCAAAGAGAAAGTCGCAAACCCTCCAGGTAGGGTTCGTCGAAGCCAGCGAAGGCCTCAACCAAGGCACCGTCAACAAAGGCAGCCACAAGCACTTTGTCGTCTAACGACGTCCACAGCGGCTCTGAAAAACAAGGCAGCTGCTCCGGCCTAACTGCCTCCTTAGAGGGAGAGTGAAGCAGTCCCACCTGTGGAGCCACCCAGATATGTAGACTGCTGGGCTACTGAGGACAGACTGGAGCAGACCTACTCTAGTACTGACAAGGTGAACAATCTTCACAAGGGATGCTGCTTGGACACGGAGGGGGAGGACCTCCGTCCCTAGTGTGGAAGAAGAGACTCATTAACCCGGTTCCGACTCTGTTGGCTCCATTTACCATTGGACCTAGGGATGTCTCTCTGGACATCCACTCTGCACACGCTGCTCACTGAAATCCAACAAAGGATGCCGCCAGCGGGGCCTGCACCTCCCAGAACCTCTGAGGGTAAACTCTTTCCCCCGTGGAAGAGAAAATCTAAGGCGGGTGCGGTCCCCTGCATCATCTGACCCCGCCACTATCACCTCGTCATGACAAGACACCTACCAGAGCTCCGCGTCTACACACGGACACAGCTACCACGGCTACTGGTACCAACAAGGATTATTATTTCATTGGGGCGAACGGGGGTACTCCACACATGGACGAGCCCCATAGGGCATCCCGTCCGGACGAAGGTAGATATTTTCATTCTGTCATCTCAAGGGCCTTGGAACTGTTTGAGTTAGTCCCTGAGGAGATGGTGTGCTTCCTGTACCAATGCTGTGAGTCGAGGAGGAAGACAATCATGTCTGTTCCCTTCCTGGCCAACATCTGGGAAGAGTGCCTAGTCCTTAGGAAGAATGCAAGTACATCCCAGACGAAGCGGGACAGATTGGAAAAGAAGTACAGGGTACCTGACTCCGTGCCCACGTGCCTAAGATCTCACTCCTTCCCAGATTCGTTGGTGTCGGCTGCAGCTAGGAAACACTCTGCGAACCAGTCAATGGCAGCCATGGTACCTCCGGACCAGGAGCGGAAGAAGCTGGATGCAATGGGTAAGAGGATAATTTACATGGCAGCCTCTACTAGCATCAAGGCATTGAATGCCCTAGCCATTTTGTCCCGTTATGACTGGGAACTCTGGAACAAGCTAGACCCTATACTGGACTTCCTACCTGAAAATAAGGTTGAGGCACTGGAACTCTGTCAGGAAGGTGAAGTGGCCTCAGATCATACCTTCACAGTGGCGGTAGAAATTGCAGAAACAGCTTTTCGGCAGATGGGGGCACCAGGTGTCTCTAGGCCGTCAAGGTTGGTTAAAGGCTACAAACTGCCGCCAGGACGTTCAGACAAAGCTGCTGGATATAATGTTCGATGGGGAAAACCTCTTTTGAAAGTCAGTTGACAAGCTTTTGAAGGTGATAGACCGACACAGAGACTGCACGTTCCCTGGGAACTTTGCAGCATCGACGATCCTCGTCCTTTTGCTCCTCCAGAGGAAAGCCCGGAAGATCTTCAAAGGGTTATAGTACCCCCTTACAGGCAGCCCTCATGCTCTTCCACTCAATTGTACAGGGGATGCACTCTGAAAGGCAGAACTGTCCCCCCCCCCCCCCGTGATCCCCCTCCACTGCAGGCCCGAACCGGCCGTGGCTTTGGGCCCCCACTTACGCACCCCAGTGGGAGGGCCGGCTAGGAACGTTTGTCAGCACGTGGGAAAAGATCCCCATGAACAGTTGGGTGCTGGATGCTCTCGGAAAGGGGCACACCTTGGAGTTCCAACGCAAGTGTCCTCGTATCCCTAAGATTCAGCGGCAAGAACTACACAAGCAGCAGCTTCTGCAGGAGGTGTGGTCCATGTTGCGGAAAGGGGCAATGGAGCTTGTCCCCCAGTGATTCCAGGGCTCAGTATATTCTACATACTTTCTAGTTTGAAAGAAGACTGAGTTGGAGGCTGATTTTGGGATCTAAATCATCTCAACAAGTACAAAGTCTCAAGTTCTGAATGGTCACGTTGCAGAACATGCTCTGCCAGCTGGAGCAGGGAATTTTTTTGATGTAGTTGGATCTGGAGGACGCCTACTTCCACATCCCCATTCACTAAAAGCACAGCAAGTTCCTGCGATTCGTGGTTCAGGGTCAGTACTACCAGTTCAAGGCTCTGTCATTCGGCCTGAAGTCAGCCTGAGGATGTTTACAAAGTGCCTGGCACTGATGGTGCCACATCTTCATCTGCAGGGCATTCATGTTTACCCCTAGCTGGACGACTGCTGGTGCATTCCCGCTTGCTGTCCCTGTCAAGCGAGCACACAGCGAGGACGGTAAGTCTGCTGTTGGAGCTGGGATTCTTCATAAACTATCCAAAGTCTTGCTTGAAGCCATTTCAGGATACTCTATTCCTAGGTGCACGACTCAAAATGGTGACATGCTTGGCGTCTCCCTCGGAGGAGAGGGTGAAAACTGTACATGGCAAAGTGCAGCGCTTGTCGTCGGCCGCCCAGGCTGGGACGGTTCGATCCATCAAGTCGATTTTGGGTGTTTTGTCCTCCTGCTTAAACCTTGTTTGCCTCTCCAGACTGTGCATGAGAACTCCAGGAGTTCCTGGATGCAAGTATCGGGGAACTTTACAGAAAAAAACTCTCTGGGGAGCTCTGTTTCAGGTTCCAACTTACCAGGAGATGGTCACCATGGATGCCTCTTAGAGGGATGCGGAGCCCACACTGGACAGTTGCATGCCAGAGGCCTCTGGCAACCATAGGAAAAGAACCTACACATCAACGTCCTGGAACTTCGGTCCATATTCTGGGCCTTCAAGGCTTTTCTGCCATCATTGAAAAGCAAGGTGGTGAGGATCTTCAAAGACAACACCACAAGAATGTTTTACATCTGGAAACAAGCGGGTGGGGGGTCGGGGAGCAGTCTCTGCAACTCTCCAAAGAGGCCCAGGATTTGTGGCAGTGGGCCATACGTCAAGGCATGTTCCTCATTCCATTTCACCTGGCAGGAGTGGGAACACCATTGTGGACTCGCTCTGCAAGGAACTGCGTTCTTGCATGCCATGAGTGGGCGCTTCGCCAGGACCATGTGAATCTGCTGTTTGACAAATGGGGACGACCCCAGATCGATCTCCTCGCGACGGTGGCGAACACAAAGTGCTAAAGGTTCGCCAGAAGGTTCCTTCAACAGAGGAGCTTGGGGGAGGTGTTTTCGTTCCTGTGGGAGGGACAGGTCTTATATGTTTCCACTCCTCCTCCGTGTGATTACACACTCGGTGCCACTGCAGAATGATACTCGTTGCCCCGGCGTGGCTGTGGCAGCCAGACTTAATACGCATGTCAGTGGCTCCGGCCATCAGGCTACTGCTGTCCTCTGACCTTCTTGCCAGAGATGGGCAGGGTGATTCTGCATCATGACCCAGATTCTCTGAATCTGAGGGCATGGCTCCTGCAGCCCTAGAGTTTGGAGGTTGTTTTACCCGCAGAATGGAAGGACATCCTGGCCACAGCATCGTCAACTTTGAAGTGCTATGGACATAAATGGAACGCTTCTCTTCTGTGGTGCTGGGCTCAGAGGATTACCCCTCTGCATGTCACGCCCCTGCAAGTTCTAGCATACTTGCTTTCCTTAGCAAAATCGGGACTGGCTCATGCCTCTATCAAGGTGCATCTCGCTGCATGCCCGCTGTACACTAGGTCACTGGGCAGACCTTTGCTGCCGTCTCACAGGCTCGTCAAGGAGTTCCATAAGGGGCTCTTCAAGACTTTTCGGCCAGTGAAGGCTCCTGCCCCAGCTTGGGAGTTCAATGTGGTGCCAATTAAGCTCAGTGGAGCAACCTTCGAACTTATGCATCAGACTCCACTCAAGTTTCTCTCGTGGAACACTGCTTTCCTGGTGGCTTTCACCTCAGCCAGTCAGTGTACACACCTCACCTTTATGCCAAAGGTAATGTCAGAATTCCACCTCACTGAACCTTTGGTGTTACCTGTCTTCTTTCTGAATCTGTCGTTGCCTGCGAAGAGGACCTTGCGTTCGCTGGACGTTGCTCATGCCTCGAAATTCTACAATGCACGTACAAAGCATTTTCAGAAGACTTCTCAGTTGTTTGTCAACTTTGGACCTTTAAATCGGGGAAAGGCCTTGTCTAAGGCTTCCATCTCCAGGTGTCTCTCTGGCTGCATCAAGCACTGTTTTCGACTGGCTGGCAGGCTGCTGCCAGGATGTCTGAGAGCCCATTCCACCAGAGCCATCTTGGCAACAATGGCGTTTCTCTCTGGTTTGCCCCTGGTTGACATCTGCAGGGCTGCTATGTGGAAGTCCATGGCCACTTTCACAAGGTTCTACTGCGTCGACAGGGATTCCAGGGAGGAACCCAGAGTCGGCCAAGCACTGCTACGCAACCTGTTTTAGGGGAGTCTTTTCCAGAGGTGAGTGTTTATGACTTCTGTTGAGCCTTGCCACCTCCCGTGGTTGTGTATTGTGTGCTTACCTAATCTGAAACCCCAGAGTGGGCTTCTCTGTAAAGCATTCTTGTCTTGATCTGGTTACGAGAAAAGATGCTCAATTAGGCAGGGAGGTGTTGCAAAGTTTTCTGGACCAGAGCTTTCAGCCCCCTTCCTCAAGGGCTACCGCTTTGGGAGTTTATCAAGGTAAGGAATCTGGGAGAATGCAATCCATTGAATGGAAAATTACTTAACGGTAATGTTCTTCCTATCGATTCTTCTCCCACAGACTCCTCATTGCCTGCCCTTCCTTCCCTACTTCTCAAAGCTTCTGCTGGTTTATTGTGGGTGAGCGTTTACGGCGGTGCTCCATTGTGCCAATTTACTTTTTTGTGTGTAAAAAGGAGCAAAGGACCAACTAAATCTTCCTCCCAAAAAGATTTTTCTTTCTAGTTTTTGCAGGTTTCTTTTTTTTCCTGCCTCATTGAAATGGTTTCCCTCGGGTGCCGAACATGTGGCTGGAGAGAGAAGATTAGGTGGGAGGGCGAAGTGCACAGAAGTATGATGCCGACATCCTGCACAGAGAACAGAAGTGCTGGAGTCGAGGCATGGGAGCGGTGTTAAGCAAGAATATTGCTGATAAGTAATTTTCGTTTCTTGCATGATGGAGAAAATTGAAATTGCGAGAGCTCGCATGAACATGTGTTCAAGTGCCTTTGAAGGGATGTAAGGCAGGCAGCACCCCGTGAACATGAAAAATAGGAACAGAAGATGGACCTTGAAATCTAATGTGTTAACTACACCCCCTTAAATTCAAAGTTTTATTTGGGAACTGGATACACATACAGTGTAAAATATAGGGACTGGTTAAGTCGCAACACTTTTAAAACCTCGGTGCAGGGCAACTGGCTTTTATTTATCCTAATTTTCCGAAGTTCCCTTCCCAGCATTCAATAAGGTGCAGTATTTTGATCAAACTAGTTTCCAGGTGCCTTGGACTTGTTATTCAGAGTTCTTTTGACAGTCCTCCAGCACTGGTTTGATATCTCTTTACTTTTTTCCCTTCTAATGCCTGCTTTGTCCATTGTGTGCTTTTATCTGCCCCACTCTCCTTGAGGTTCACCAGTTGCTCCTTGATGTAGACCTTAAGTTGGCAACTGTAATCCTCTGACACGAGAGGAAAGGGATCAACTAGGGGTTTTGGTATATCCCACAGGCCTGTGTGAGAGCAGGGCAAGGCCAGGAGATGTTGGCCAATTGCTCTGCCCTTTTTCAGTTCTGGCATGTTAAAGGTACTTATATAGTGCACCGTCACCAATGGAATTGGTCCCCAGGCGCTCTGGCGGATCTGTAAACGAGAAGGTGGGATGGGTTAGTAAGGTGAGGGGGGAGCAGGATAGTGAGAGGGGTGGTGTTCTGTTGGCAGCTTCAACTCTGTGTACACTGGGATCTTAGGTGCGAGTATTGAATTGGTGTCAGTCCTCGTGTGCTGTGGGTGTGGTTTATGTGTGGCAGTGTGGTGAAGTGCCTGCGGTTTGTTGTGCGAGAAATTGTTGTGCGCGTTTTTGAGTGAGTTAGGTATACTGAAAGTTTGAGCTTTTTTGGTTAGTGGGATATGACATTGAACAAGTTAACTGTCTCAATTCTAAGTGTGGCACTTGGTAATCGTCATAATGTTATCTACTTGTGGCACTTGCTAAGCTTCACAGTCCCATCCAGGTGTGCCATGGGACAATATCCACAATTCTGTTCAAGTGTGGCACCTGCTAATCTTCGTAACTCCATCTAAGTTTGGCACATGGTAACATTCACAACTGCATTTAATGTGGCACTTGCTAACCTTCACCATCCCATCCCATATAGAAGCAACTCGGGCTAATGTGTACAATTCTAAGTGTGGGACATGCTAACAGTCACAGTTCCATTTAAGTGTTGCACGTGGTAATCTTCACAATTCCATCAATGAGTGGCATTTGCTAGTCTTCATAATTCAATCGAAGTGTGGGGACATACTAACATTCAAGGACCTGTCTAGATGCGATGCAGGCTAATGTTTAGAATTCTTCCATTAAGTTTTCTATGGTCTTTTTGCTCCTCTGCCTTTCCCCCGCCCCTCCTCCTCCCTCCAAAACGTCTGCTTTCTCTAACCACCTTTGTGGCATTGTCCTTGACTACACCTCCATTTTATTTATTGTGCATTTGTAAGGTGCTTGTACAACAATTTAATTGTGTTTCAAAGTACCATTCTTTTCACCCCCTCTGGGCACTGTTGTCACTCTTCTCCTACCGTTACCCTTTTGGATACTACCACTACTATTGTCTTCACCCATTTTGCGAATGCCACTTCACCTCTTTGCACACTCCCTTAACTCTTTTTAGCACCACCTTCTTTCCTCTCTAGTATTGTCCTACTTAACTATCACCATTTTGCTCCTAGCCAGCAGCAAAAGTTCTCTTGGCACATCAGTGTGGTCTCTTGAGCCATTCCGCCAGCTCCCAGGCTCCAGTGTGGCCAAGCATTCTTGCCCCTGCTTATTGGGAATAGCTCCAACTCCAGGTCCTCTCAAGCCTTAGCCAAACAATGATGGTTTATCTCCAGCTCCTACTTCAGATGCCTATAATGACAGATTAGGCTGAGTGCTTTTGTAGGGCTATGTTCTCGCCCTAGAGCCTCCTGAGTGAAGGAGCATTTAGTATCAATTTGGGCTTTGTCCCTGGGTAAGATTACCACCCTGATGTGTTACCCTGAATTACCTTCTCCTTCCCGTTTATCACACTTTGCCTGTCACATCCTGCCCATTGCTTGCCACCTCTCTGGGTTCGGGGATCTCCAGTGTGTCTCTTCAGTCAGTTAGTGGGCTGCACCCGAGGATGGGTTTCAGTTCTGATGCGAAACTTGGGGCAGGCTAACACCTCTTCTTGGATGTTCTCAGTCTGGCTTTCTGGTCTTAACTCTATGGGAGTTTAGGCCTTATGGGTTGGCTTGCAAGTTTCTTCTGTTCAATTTGGGTTCCTTGTTAGATGGTACTGTTGTACTGAGCAGGTACTGGCGGTTCAGCAGAACACCTGTCCATGGGTAGCAACTATAGCGTACACAGCGTCAATGGAAGCAAAAACACTGTATTTGGGTGTTGATGGTTTCATTTGCCTGTTTCCATATGGCGTATGGAAAAAATGGTTTAGGGATCCCAGATGTAAAGACTACTCTCTTAAAGGGGCTATGCCCATTTCACTGTCTCCTGTCTTGAGATGGAGACGAAGAAGAGTGAGCAGAGGGGAGATGCTTCCCATACCACCCCTGGGCCCATCGTCTGCTAGATTGGGGAAGCAACTGACACCCTTGTTCGCCATATATGTGCCTAGAATGAGACTGTAGACTTAGTCTGTGAGTTTATTTATATTTCTGAAGCCTAGAGCTTGCTTATTTAACACGCCTGGCTCTTGAGATAAGAAAATATAATGCAAACAGATAATGTACACAAATACGTAAATAATTCCTTAAAAGATTCTACCATGTTTTTGCCAACATTTTATTTTAAGTTACCACTGCCATCAGCCTATGTTATCTGTTTATCAACAATGAACTTGTAACAATTGAATACCAATTTGGGAAGAGCCCTGCAAATTGGTATTTAAAAAAAAAAACTTAAATAACTGAGGATATCCTCATGTGTTTCCAACACCACCAGCTTCAGTTAGACAAGCTTATCTAAAGTCACACCTTTAACCCTAATGTTCCATACAGCATTTAGAAAGCTGGCTGCCCATCCTGTCACCTGTACATCCCAATCTAGTAGGTAGAGCAAGGTCTGATCTTCCTTCTCCAATAATGTGTAAATGATGAGCCCTCCGACTATAGCATGGGCCTGTCTACAGAAAGTGTTGCAAATATGCCATGTCGCCAAGGCAGCTGTCACGTATCAGTACTGTGATTCCATTTTTTTTCAGGTAAATTGTCAAAGGCAGTTTCACACCTTGCCATGGTCAAAAGGTCTTTCATATGTCCTTCGCATGGTTCTGAGATTGGTCTGTTGCAAAATGTCTGTTTTGTAGATCTCAATATAAGGGGCAGATGTGCAATTTTCTCGAGCTTGTTCTTGTCCATCTCTTTTAAAGGATTAAGCTTGCTGAGTAGTAGATTTGTTTTGGGCATTGAATGCCCATGTTCTCCAAGTCTTGCATTTGTTGCAGCTTATTTAGCAAGACTATTTCGCACCCTCTTTTCACGCTGCGTGTGCCAGTAACCACTAATATTGACATGCTGGGCGCAGTCTGCTTTCTAGTCCGGAAAGATTACTCAGTGAGTTGAGCTTTTGGTTCTGTGATCTGTTTGCTGTGATTTGACTGTGCGAATCAAAGTTGACTCGGCCTTTCATCCTTCAGAGGTTGATAAAGTGAGTACCTGTTTTGATTGTGTAATAATAATGTATGTAAATATGTTCCATATATAGCGCTTTGGATAAAAGTCTTATATAAATTACAGCTTGAGTATTGGTTTCCTCTTAGCTTTTGCATAGTCCTAGACAGTGGTATTCCTCTTGGAGCAACTGTGTATGTGCTGTTACTTCCCACAATGCTCATAGTCTGTTCTCCTCAGATTATTGTTTTGCCATTGGTTATTGTTACGGTTACAAAGAAGAGGAGTTGAAAGGAAAAGATGGCCCCAAAGTTGCCTTGATGTGTGGAAATGTGTTTTTATAAAGATCAGTGCTGTTTTTACTGATGGCTTGATTCTACTGCTTCGAATCCATGGATGCAAACAGATTGGATGGCCCCTCTTGTATCTGTTCCTGTGGATAAATGAACACTGTTTCCTGTCGCTGTCTCCATGGGGAAGCGAGAGCCTGGCTTGTATAAAATGGAACAAAAGAAATGCCAAAAGGCAGCGCTAGGCTGCCTACATCACAATGGCAGTAGGATTGGTCACCCAAACACAGTTGGAGGATACCACCAGGGCCAACGATGTTGAAGCCAAATGGCATTGAAACTATTGTCAGTTGTGACTCCCAAGGCTGAGACCCCAATAAAACCTATTTGGTGAAGGGCACAGACACCATTGCTAAAATTGCCCAGTGTTCCTGAATAAACACAGCCTGTACTTGGACACGTCAAAAAATTCTGGAAGCATAAACTAGGCATTGTAACAGATCAAACTAAAGTGAGAAAAAGCAAAGCCTCTAAGGCACTGCACACGAAGGCATGAACACTGTGTTGCAAATGTCTCTAATACAAGAACCATTTGGGATAGTGTTAAATGCATGGTGCTGTAAATCCAAATGCGCAGGTAGGTGATCTTACTGAAAGTTGTAAGGCCAGGAAACAGAATTTAGTTGCCAGTAAACCAAAGCCAAACCATGGGTTTAGTCAGAAACACAATATAGTGATGTAACACATTTCCAAGGTCTGGGTGATGAAAAAATGTATGCAACAAAGAAAAGCTTCAAACGTAGTAAAGGTGCACGACTCAGGAGGGCACCACGCTATGGATGTTTTTGATGATGACAGTAATTTGCCCCCAACCCAAAAAGATGCAAAAACATTTATAGTTGCTTTCATAGTCAAACCAAAGAGCAATGAATGTAGGTGAAGAAGGGCAGTTGGACACTAGGCCCACCTTATAAGCCATGTAAAACTGAATACTATGGTGAAAGTGAAGATACCTGTGGGTACAAGACATATTGGGTGGCATCCACACTTTTATTTTTATTCCTAGGGTTCATAAACCAATAAATAGCATTAGCTGTGCAGTGAAACAGCGCAAAAGAGTTATGGTTTTCAATGCCTTAGAGTAAGTGTTAGTCCCATATTAAAAAACAAATGCAAATCACCATTCACACAATTGGATGGTTGCATTTGTTTTTTAATATGGGACTAACACTTGCGTTAAGGCATTGAAACCCAGAACTTTGAGTCTTTTGCGCTGTTTCACTGCGCAACCAACGCTATTTTGACAGTACTTGATTGAGGAACCTAGGGGAACATCATGTGTAGTCTCTGCTGCATTAGACCACCAACAACCGAAGGAAGTTGAGCACACCACAAATGTGTTACTCCCCAGTTCATATGGTTTTTCTTTCATTAACCAATAGATTCCTGTGAATGTATAGTCAGGATGATGTGCAAACCGTTCTCTCCATTTTTCCAGATAAACTGATTCACATTTAGTTCCTGTCTAGCTTCCCCCCCCCCTGCCACGTCAACTCTTCGTCCAGGGGCTTGGCACTAAAAGTTCAAAGCTGGCTGGTGTCTAGCCACTTCAAGGTACTGCCACTAATTTTATCCTCCTACTTCACCCAGACAATAATGCAGGCTTATGTTCTCTTTCTATCTGGTGCGCTCCATATGTCCCACCTTCCCCAACCCCCTTTCAATATGTTCGGCTTCCTTCTCTACCTAGCAGTTTAACTTCTCCCACTTCCCACTCTGGTTGTTTCCTCTACTTTGCTGCCAACTCCGCCTGTGCCTCCAATGCGTCTGTACCTTCACGTTCTGCTCTGCTGCTCCTAACTCTGTTCCCAACAAGGGTTTTCATAGCTGTGCCTTCACTGCCCCCCTCCTTCTGGGATGCGTTTGTGGCAAATATTTGCAGCTTGGTGTGATTTGTTTTTATTTTAGTTCCCTCTTCATGGCTTGGTGGATCGCCCGTGCTTCTGGAGGAATAGGTGTATTTTCTTTATTTTTACTGCTCTGTCTACTGACTTGGACTGAACCGCCTAAAAGGCTAGTCTCCCATCTTTGATCAGGGGGGGCGAGGGGGCGGTGCGGTGGCTCATGCATGTGTACATATGGTGAGCTCCGCGAGCGGAGGCAGCTGGTCCTGTAGCCACTTCTCAATGGCCTGCTCATTTGCTGCGGGAGCAGCAATCTGGCTAATGTTGACTTCTCCTTTAGTGATAAGAGGGACAAAACAATGGGCTGAATACCATGGGTCTGGATTTGCAGGCCCTGTGTATTTTATTGACACATTGGCAGGGGCAGCATCAATGGCATGAGTCCTATGGTGGCCCCATGCTTCTGAACCCCAATGCTGTGTGGGGAATCCAAGGGTTCATCCCACCGCAGGTCCCACATTGCACAGTGGATGGTGTGGCCCAGCCCCGTCAGCTGCCCCCATGAACACCTTTAGGGCCAAGGAGGGCTCAGTGTTTTTCTATGTTTACCAGCTGGGCCCCTTCTCTCAAGCCTCCCCCTCAGGAATGTTTGGGACACCCATGGTGGAATGCTTTGCTTTCCCAGGGAATTTGTAATTTTTAAATTCAGTCTTTCCCTCCTGGATCAAGTTTGAAAGACTGTCTGGAAGGATGGGTTTTGACCTTTGAGGAAAGTGACTGGGTGACTCCAAAAAACTCTAGGCAGTGTGCACTTTGGCCCATTGCCAGTGTGGCGAGCATCTCCTTCTCTGCCCCTGAATAAGGAGTCCTCCCATTTGTGAATCTTTGAACCATGCTTGGAATTAAAACCGGTTGAATTCCAGAAGACTGGTTCTGGTAGACCATGGATTAAAAGTATGTTGACTACAATACGTTTTCCATTAACCTTGATCTGTATTTAAGCTTTTTGGTATATTTCCTGAACCCCATGAATTCGGGTGATGGGATCTAACTTTTTGGGAAGTAGTACCTCTGGATAGAACAGATCAGCTTTCAACGCGGCTTGTTCACCCATGTAATATAGCAGGATTAGCATTGTTTTTCTGCATTTTGATGGGGAGGTTGTATCCCTTGTTGTTTTTGTCCAGGGCAAACCTGACTGGTTTTCATGACATGGGCCATTATTTTGCCAAGTAGTCGCCCCATACTTGTTCTTCTTGCAAAGGGACAAATTAGCTAATATGCATTTGTTCCGGTTTGGTAATGTCTTGCTAAATGTCCCCTGCTTTCTGGAAGGAAAACAGCATTGTGGGGTTTTCTTCTGCAGTATTGACCATGTCTTCTTGGCCTCTATTGTTGCTCCGCAGAGAAGTGGTCTCAGATAGTCGGGGATCTTCTGATGAGCTGCCAGTCCTTTGCACAGTTAAATGTTAAAGGTATTTGTACCGCGCACCGTCACCAACGGAATTGGTCCCCAGGCGCTCAGACGGATCTGCAAACGATAAAGGTGGGATGGGTTAGTAGGTTGAAGAAGGGAGTAGGATAGTGAGAGAAGTGGTGTGCTGTTGGCAGCTTCAACTCAGTATACACCGGGTGCTGAGCTTTGGTGCAGGTATCGGATTGGAGTCAGTCCACCTGTGCTGTTGTTCCGGTTTATGTGTTGTTGCAGTGTTGTGTAGTGCGTGCGGTTTGTTGTGCGAGAGATGGTTGTGTGAGTTTTTGAGTGAGACAAGTATGCAGAGTTTGAGCTTATTGGTTAGTGGGTTACCTGACCTTTACCAATGCTAGTACTCGCGGTTCTGGGGAGAGTGGCGCTTGTTGGCCCTCGCATTCCCATCTTGGCGCGGCGCAGGCCAATGATTGGGGCTCCATACTGGTGTGATCATGCCAACATTCACACTTTTATCTGGTCGCGGCGCAGGCTAGTGTTTAGAGATCGGTCCAGGAGTGGGCAAGCTAGCGTTCACAACTCCATCCGAACGCCACGCAGGTTGGTGTTCACAGCTTTGATTGTGGCATAAGCTAGCATTCATGTTTCCTAGGCGCGGGCGTGTTATCCTTCGAACAGTCCTATCCACATCCGACGCAGGCCAACGTCTATCTAGATGCGTCTGCCAGTCTGGCTGTGTTCGTCCGGTGCATAAGAGCGGGAGAGTGTAGGTCTAGGTTTCGTCTGGGTCTAGTTAGGTGGTCAGTCTCTGTAGCCTTCCTTTGCGGCTGTCTTCCATGATGTCTTATGCTCTGTCGAGTGGCTGGTTCTTTGGCTTGAGCGTTTGTTCAATTTGAGAGTGGCCGAAGTTGGGGTTATTCTCATCATTGTTTTAGTGTATGGGCATTCCGGTGCGTCTCCGTAGTGGTTACGCTTTGAAGAGCCATGATTTGAGGAGTTTCCTGAATGCTAGGTGGTTTGTTGTATTCCGTATATTCTTAGGTAGGTCGTTCCAAGTTTTGGGTGCCTGGTGAGAGAAAGACGATCCTCCGAATTTTTTCCTGTTGTAGGGTTTTGGTTCCAGGCGTATGTCTGTGCTTGATCTTAGTGTTCCTGTCAGTTGATGTAGGCGCAGTTTTGCGCTTATGAATTCTGCGCCTTGTTTGTGTATTGCTCTGTGCGTGATGCACATGGCTTTGAACTTTATTCGCTGTTTCAGCGGTAGCCAGTGTAGTATTTTTAGCGTGGGTGTGATGTGTTCTCTTCTGGGTAGCTTGAGGAGAAGTCTGGCTGCTGCATTTTGTATGCGTTGCAGTTTTTTTAGAAGTCGTTCGGGCATGCCCATGTATAAGCTATTGGCATAGTCTACTCTGGACATGATCAGAGCGATGATGGTGAGTGTTTTGTTGGCGAACAACAGGAACGGTAGGATCCTTTTTGCTGCTCGCAGGAGGAAGAAACATTTCTTGATTACTGAGTTTACTTGTGGCTCCAGGGTGAGGTGGTTATCCATCAGGACCCCCATATTTTTTACCGTAGATGAAGGTTCTGGTGTGGTGCCGAGCTCTCTTGGCCATGGGATGTAGTTGATGTCTCCTCCCTTTTTTGAAATAATCATTATCTCTGTTTTACCTGGGTTGATTTTGAGATGGTTGAGGTTCATCCAGTTGAATATGTCTCGAAGGCAATTCTCTAGTGGGGTGCTTTCTTCTCGGGTGTCTTGTATGTTGAAGATTATTTGCGTATCGTCGGCGTAGTTGTAGCATGTGAGGCCGTGTTTTTTGATGAGTTTGATTAATAGGTACATGTAGATGTTGAATAGAAGTGGGGAGAAGGATGATCCTTGTGGTACTCCGCACGTGGAGACTCTGGGTTTGGATTTACAAGGTTTCATCCATATTGTTTCTGTTCTGTTTGTTAGGAAGGATTTGATCCATAGTAAGGCAGTGTCCGTTATCCCTAGTCCTTCTAATCTCTTTATGAGGATGGCGTGGTTGACGGTGTCGAAGGCTGCAGACAGATCTAGGAGAATCAGGGCGGTGCTGTTGTTTGAGTCTGCGTTTGTTTTTAGGTCGTCCCATATTGAGAGGAGAGCCGATTCTGTTCCACTCATGGGTCTAAAGCCAACTTGTGCCTGGTCTAGTAGGCAGTGCTCTTCTATGAATTCTTGGGTTATTTGGTAGACGTACGTTTCTAGCAGTTTGGCTGTGTAGGGTATGTTGGAGATGGGTCTGTAGTGAGATGGGTCCTCCACGTTTCCTGTTGTGTCTTTAAGTAGTGGCTTGATGTAAGCCGTTTTGAAAGCCTGCGGTTCTTTGCCTGTTGAGATTGAGAGGTTGAGGAGATTCCTGTGGTATTCCATGGGGGTTCCTTGTTTGAGAATTGTTTTGTATATGTCCGGAGGGCAAGGGTCTTCAGGAGAGCCTGATTTGTTGCTTCGGTTTACCAGTTTGACGAAAGCCTCAACTGATATTTCTGGGAAGTTTCGTAGCTTGTTTGTGTGTTCCTCGTCTGTGTCGGTGGGGTTTGAGTTGTGGACGCTCGGATTGTTTCGTATGGTGTGTTGGATGGAGGTTATTTTGTTTTTGAAGTGGTCTCCGAGGTCCTCACAGAGTTTCGTCGATGGGATTGACGTGTTGTTGCAGGCAGGCGGGTTTTTTATTTCGTTTTTGATTTTGAATAGTTCTTTTTGAGCGTTTGGTGCTCTGGTGATTCGGTTGTCGTAATGTTTCCTCTTTGCTTTTTGTATTTCCTTTTTATATGCGCGGATCTGTTGTAGGAATTTCATTTTGTTTGCAGTGGTGTTGTTGGTCCTCCATTCAGCTTCTAGTTTTCGGTTTTTCCTTTTCATGGCGTTGAGTAGTGGGGTGAATCATTTTGCTGATGTTTTCTTGCGTGATGGGGTGAAAGGCTTTTCTTTGGCGATATTGTCAAGGGTTGTTGTGATCCAGGTATGAAGTAGGGCAATTTTTTTGTCTAGGTCTGCTTCTTCCATTGTTGATGCTTGTGGTTTGCTTAGTTCTAGGAGCTCGGTTAGGTTGGAGTTTTTTATGGTTCTCCAGTTTCTTTCCATCACGATGGGTTGTTTTTCTTGTTGCTTTTTTGTCGGAGAGGCCGTTGTGATTATGAACGGTATAATGAGGTGGTCGCTCCAAAGTATTTGAATTGGGGGTGCCGTGGTGATGAGATCCTTGTTGGCGAAGATTGCGTCAAGTGTGTGCCCTGCTGAGTGGGTTGCTCCTTTGACTAGTTGTTGCAGGTTCATGGTTGCTAGTTGGGCGGTTAATGATTTTTGTGTGGTTGTGGTTTCTTCGTCGAACCAGATGTTGAAATCTCCAAGGATGATCAGATGGTCGTGCTTGATGGCTAGGGTAGTGATTGCTTCCGTGAAGGCGTCTATGAAAGTCACATCGTAGGTTGGTGGTCTGTAT
Organism: Ambystoma mexicanum; assembly: GCF_040938575.1. Taxonomy (NCBI): domain Eukaryota; kingdom Metazoa; phylum Chordata; class Amphibia; order Caudata; family Ambystomatidae; genus Ambystoma; species Ambystoma mexicanum. Next base: position 514,617,739 of record NC_090925.1, read on the forward strand.
ATCAGTATGAATTTCAGGTTGGTTTTGTGGTTTACTGAAAGTCGTAGTATTAGGGATTCGCATTTGTCGATGTTTAGTGGGTCTTCCATTTTGATGGTCAGTTGTTCCTTGTGGATGATCGCTAGTCCTCCCCCTCTTTTGGATTTCCTGTTTGTTTGGATGCATTTGAAGTCTTCGGGCAGGCAGTTGTTGAGGGTGACCTTGTAGTTGTCGTCTAGCCATGTTTCGGTTACAAATAGGATGTCTATGCCTCCTTCTGACAGCAGGTCGTATATTTCCGTTGAGTGTTTGGCCATTGACCTTGCGTTTATTAGGTTACAGTGGATTCTCTGGGTGAGGTTCTGTTTTGAGGTTATATGTTGTTCGATTCTGTAATTGTATGTTCGTGGAGTTTCTGCATTGATGTTGGTAGAATGAAGAACGGCGACAGCTGCTTCTTCATTGAAGCGGTCTAGTAAGTTGATAACAGGGCTGATTAATCTTGGCGTTTCTGCTGTGATGCTACTCGGATGAAGATCAGCAGTGGTTTCTTCTTTGGGTTCGATTGTAGGGTGGGGAGTGGGTTGCTGGTTGTTGGTACTTCACCGTGTTGTGCAGGGCGTGGTGGGAATTGGTGTTGTCCCTCTGTTCTTGTAATGTAAGGGGTAACTGGGTCGGAGCCTTCCCATTCTCTTGTTGATTGCCCCCGTCTTTTTCCGGCATCTGTCAGGAAATTTTTTGCATGTTTCGAGGTTTCCGTGTTGGGGTGTCGGTGTACCGTAGTTGTTGCGATCACCACAGTGATTGAATTAGAGGCGAATCTCCTTCTCGCTAATGGATCCTGACAACAAGCTTCTAATGGAAGAAGCAGTGGCATAAAGGCTGTCATTATTGGGAGCTCTGCAAACCTGTAGCAGTCTGAACGTCCTGTTCCACATTGGGCTGATGTGGTTTTTAGATGAGCCTCAGTAAATGTGGGAGTGAAGAATTAGAACATTTCGGAGTTGTTCCTTTACCTTTTGGAAGAGTCAAGAATTTTCTAACCATCTGTCCAACTTTGCTATAATCTAGAACAGCACTTCTCAAGCTGTTTCTCTGTGTCACCAGCTTTAGTTCTGGCGACTGCTGTTGATGAAACTCTGGATCATGTCCCAGCCACTCTAGGATCGCATGTGTCTCAAAGTCGATTTTGTTAGTCTGTGAAGTACTTGAAAGGTTTGGAGTGGCAACAGTTTCCCAATGAGTCACTTTGGCAGTCCGTTTGGAATTTTTAAAGAAGGCTTCTGAAATTTCTGCCACAAATTTCATGAGTAGAGTCATTGGAGGAGAAAGGGAGGGATGTTGAACCTACCCCAGGAATGCTAGTAGTCACTGAACTAGCTTCCTAGGGAGATTCCGTAGGTTTGTTGTTGCTTCTATTCCACAAGTGTGAAATTGCAGAGAGCAGAGTTTTCCACATGCTTGTTGGTCAGGTGGTTTCACTGAAATAAATCTGTTTATCTTGGTTGACCTAGCCCAATGGTGTGGTGCTCTTGCTCACCTATCTTGAGAACCCAGCTGCTGGGGTGCCTTCCCTTGAATTCAGAGTAACTGGGTGGCTAAGGTGGGCTATGACTGCACTGGCTGCTTCTTGCCTCTTGATATAGACCCAAGACTTGTTGACCCTTGGCCTGACTCCCCTGTGTTCCCCCACCTCTCGCAGTGTCTTTGTCGGAGAAGTAGAGGCTGGGGCTCCTGCCAAGGAAGTGGAGGAGTCAACACTAAGAAGGGGTATAGAGGTGGCACTTGAAGCATCTGAGGATGCCACCGTGGAGGCAATGTTGGGTCACCCCCAAGTTTAAATCTTTTATTCAACAGTCAGACACTTAGAAACACAAGTTTCATTGAAGGAAAGGGTCTTTATTAGAAATGTGATTGGGGAATACATAACCCCCCAATATGGTCTGATTCCTAAATAACCATGAGATACGTCTCTCAGCCCTTACTTTCCTCTCAAAACGTGCTGCACTCTTTCGCTACCTCCAGATGGCACATGTGAAAATACAAAGATGACAATGTCACAGGATTTTCTCTCCCGAGTACCCTTCCAGGAAAAGTGGCGATGTTCCCATCTGGCTTCCCCTGAATCCTTGGTAACTCTTCCTGTGGACAATAGACTATGGTCTCCTCTGGCTTCCTTCATCCCTGCCCATCTCCTAGTTGATCCACCTGGATGAATGTCCCAGATCCAAACACCACCTACAAATCTGTTGTTACAAGAAAGCATCTCTGCTCAAGTGCTCCCTATCTTGTCTCTACCTAATTTCACTCAGAGCCCAGTTTCCCAGAACAATTTCCCTGCGTCAAGAGTCTTTGGCTAGTTCTCGCCACAGTATCACCCGGTCTTTGACTGGCCAGTGGGTGGATCGCATTGCATAGAGGGCTCTAGTGCTTGTGCTGCAGCTTCAGATTATTCTTAAGCAGGTTCCAGAGTGTCTCCCAGAGGCGAAGTAGGCATTGTTGGGTGTGCCTGACTGGGCTATTGTTCGGGTCCCTGTTCCTGGGGTCCTAAAGATAGTCCCTCCCTGTCAGATCCTCACTCCTCTTGACAGGCGCAGAGGCAGCACAAACTCCTCCCTCCCCATTGGGTCTTGGCACCTGCGAAATAGAAACCACAGGCCACCGCAACCCTCTGGGGAAAGAGGGTTAGGGTTCGTTGAGTGGATGGGTAGAGGGAGTTCAGGATAACCGGAAAGAGGTTTAGGGAATCAGAATGGATGGGCAGGGGGTTTTTAGGGAAACATGCTCCTCGGCTCCAGTGCTCCTCTTGCTGCTGGTTGTTTGCAGATGCTCACACACACTCTCTCACTACTATCATTCTCTCAGAATTCTTCCTTTGGAGGCCTTTGTATTGGAGCCTCTAACCAACTCACAACTAGATAGTATTCTCTAGTGCTGTCTTGGTTTTCTCACTGCCTTTGCAACATAAACTTCGCCCTCTTTTCTTCATGAAGGCAAACCCACCAACATCACATCATATCGTGGTAAATCCCCACCAATATGCAGATTACAAATTTCCCACTTCACCCAATACAATAGTAACAAACAATAACATGCACACGAGATGCTAAAACACTTAGCTCTGTGGAATTCTAGGTCCTTTGGCCTTTTCGTGTTGATGGGCGTGATATGTCTCACCAGTCCGCTCAAACATTAAACTGCAAATAGCAAAACAAAGTCAGTGCACGTGCGTGCGAAATTGCCGTTCCAAAGGAACGTTCCCTAAGGGAAAAAAGATCGTTAAAGATGCGGTTGCTTCACCGCCAAGCTAATTCCCACTCTGGGTTAGTATTCATGCTCTGCATGCAAACTTGTTTAACTCGTCTTTTCGTGCTTCCGAAAATGTCAACAGATTAATTCCTCAGCGCGTAGCGCGATTCCCTCCCACGGGCTAAATCAGCTGTCTAGTATTAAAGACGTGTACTTAGCTTTTCATGTACGCAGGGCCGGGGGTTGAGCTGGCGGGCAGTGCCCCGCAAGGCGTGCCTGCAGGAGCTTGAGACAAACACGTCCTCACTTGCCGATGGTCAGTATTGCGAGCGTTGCTTTCAGGGCGTGGCTCGCGCATGCGCAGTAGCGCGCGTGGCTTCCTTTTCCTCCCAGCAGGCACGTGATGCACATGGCCTGCTGGGCAATGTAGTCTCTTGGCGGTTCTCATTCCTTGGGCCTTTATCCTGCGAAATGGAAGGAGAACATGCCTGGACAAGGTGGTTGGACTCCCCAGGGCCCTCCCAATACCCCAAAATACTGCCAATTGTCCCAGCCCTGACACTCCCTTACCCCAGTCCCATCTTGTGCCCTTCCTTGTACTACACCAAAAATTAGAATGAGGATATGTTTGTCTCACAACAAATATTATTTAGTTGTGTCATTTTATAAAGCCGCCAATGCTGGCTAATAATTTTGTTGGACATGCATATGACAAAATGACAGATATACAAACAATTCCATCATTTAAAATGTATCACAATTTCTGATGCTTGTTAATCTGCTTAGAATCACATGCTGTGCATATAGTCCGACATCTAGTGGTAATCGCAGAGAATTGCATCTTTCTTTCGAGGATTGAAAGGGGACGTCGGCATGGATGTGCCTGCAACACTATCCTTATCGTGATGTGTAGTGTACCCAAAATCCCTCACCCGTCGAGGTCCCTCGGATTGTTTTTTTTCCGCCCAACTAGTTGGTCGCCCTATGCGGAGCTTAGAAGAGTTATATTGCTCGACGGCTGCTTCGTGGACCCCTTCGCCAAAGACATCTGTGGCCAAAGACGCTGTTGACCGCATGGCCTAGGCTCTCTGGCCAGGCCTATACATTAGGGAGAGTGGGGCCCTGGGGTTTGATTCTCTGAGAATGCATTGCCTTTTCCCCCCTTCACTTCCCCTTTCTGGTCTGGCTGCCGCCCTTTACCTCTACTATGGAGAGGACTCCATTTAAATCATATCGCAAGTGCAACAAGTGTCTCCCTCGTGATCACGGCAAGCGATCCTGCAAGTCTTGCAAACTTTTCCTCTTAAGATGCTAAGGGATAGGCAGACGAAGTGGTGGGTGGCCTATGTGATGCAGGCTGAGTGTGGTTCACCCCTAGGCGCTGTCGCCAATGCGAGGACTCTAGCAACAGCCATGGCTCTGATGTGGAGCCCATAGACCTTTCCGCGGAACGTCTGGTTCCCAGTTGCCTGTCCCCAGCCCCAACAGGCATGCTGCCAGAACTGCTATGGGGAGATCACACACCGGCGACACGGGCACACCCGCACCATCAAAGGCTAAGCAGTCAACCCAACAGGCTCCCTTGACAGGTATGTTGAGGAAGCAGCAGACGCCAACAGGCCTGTAGAAAGTTTTGACGGTGCCTACCGATCCTCATGATCGGCCACCCTCCCTGCATCTTCCATCGTCGCATGCGTCCGGGCATTCCAGCCATAAGGGCGTCCCTTCAAAAAACATTTTGGCGCTGACATGCCGTCTAAGAGCGCATGAGCCCCAAAGGTCTTGGCAGAGACAAAAACCACTACGACGTCTGTAGGCGTGTCGAACCACGGCATCTGTAGGCGTGTCAAAATCGCCCTCTCACCCACCAGAGCTATGCAAGAGTCTTGCAAATATTGTTTCTGCTGCGGATAGCCCAGAAGTACATCCTCTGCCAAGAGGAGTATTCAGAAAGGTCCCAGACCCTCTTTAATACTCTGATAAATCTCTTCCTTCTAAGGACCCCTGTTGTCCTGGAGAGCCTTCACCCCTCTTGACCCCTCTGGTCATTTTTGTGGACCGGAGTCAGGTTTGAGAGTTATATGGACAAACTATCTCAGTTTGTAGACTTTTCTGAAATGTTTATTACCCCTAAGAGACATAGGGACGAGGATTTCTGCCTTAGTTTTCCAAAGGTACAGAAGCTTTCACGTCAAACTCCCCAGGAAGAAGTTTTGGAATTCTTGGAACCAGAGGAGGGCTACAAGGATCCCTATGGTCAGGAAGACAACCCATTTGACCAGGACACATTGGATCAGTGCCCAGATTGGGATCAAGATCAGTCTGTAGAAGAAGCACGCTGGCTTTCCCTCACTCCGACCACTGACCCAGACATTATTTGTCTTGATCCTCCCTCCTCGCCCCCACAGAGGCAAGCTTCGCCTATTGATGATCAGATGGCCTTTAATGCAATCCTGAAAAGGGCTGCAGACCATTTCCAAATTGCCACGCAAGAAGCTGTACTAGACACTGACTTTGTAGAGGACATCCTTAAGGAAGCCCCCCCCCCCACACAAGTCGGGCAATATCACTGTTCTCCTCCATCAAGAAGCGCATTGCACCTTCTTTGCTGTCCCCTTCACTTACAAGGGCTGTCAACCCTCGGGTTGAAAAGCTGTTGCGCCCATCTCCCTCTGACCTGGTGTACATCCACCCGACATTTGACAACTAAAGAAATCAAAACACTTGAGAAAGGTTTGAAGTTTGTACCAATTTATAGTAACAACATGTTTAACACCAAAGTTGAACTATACAAACTAGTTCGCAAACTCAAATTGAAAACATACTTTTCAGAAACAACTCACACCACTGAAGTCCCCAGCCAAACTGAAACAGAATATATCGAATTTAAAGTTAAGAGCACATTTAACCCGCCAATACATGTTCCTGCAATCAACATTTTTCATAACATGGTGTTGAACGATATCAAAAAAATACAATTTTGCCAACCCAAATGGAAGAATTTGAACAGGGGTGAACTATCCATCATAAAGACCCTATTTACTGATGATTCTATCACTATCAGATCAGCAGATAAGGGAGCTGCTGTTGTTATTCAAGATTCTGAACAATATGACAGAGTGTTAGAGACAATTAGCAGATACCACAACGTATCAAAAATTAGCACACGATCCAACTAAAGATATCAAAGCTGAACTATACAATATTCTTGAAATGGCACTAGAAAACCAATGGATTAGCAACAAAACTAAAACATATTTATGGACTCAATAGCCAAAGAGGTCACACCTGTATATTCTACCTAAAATTCACAAGCAACTCAATAATGCTCCTGGGAGACCGATAGTAGCCACAACCAAAAGCATTTTGCAACCTTTGGGTACTTACATTGATTATTTTTTACAGCCTCTTATTCAACTTGCTCCAACTTATGTAAAGGATTCTACACATTTCTTACAAATCCCAGAGAACATTGAACTCGCGACAGATGACATTTTATTCACCATCGATGTGGCGAGTCTTTATACTAGTATCCCACACGATTTGGGACAAAGAGCAGTTGAAAAGTTACTACTTGATGCAGGACTAATAGGAGCCAATCAAGATTTTTTGATGATCCTTTTGAAATTTATTTCTGATAATTCATGTTTCAAGTACAAAAACTTATTACAAACAATTGACAGGTACTGCTAAGGGAGCTACTATGGCACCATCCTATGCGCGAATACATTCATGTTTGATTTCGAAACCAGAAACATTATCAACAATCCACAATGGAGTTTACATTTGAAAAAATAGTATAGATATATTGATATATTCGGAATATGGTCAGGCAGCCGAGACCAATTGAACAATTTCCTTTTATATTTCAATAACATCGACAACAGGTTGCAATTCACAATTGAGATAGGGAACCCAAACATTCACTATTTGGATGTGCAAACAGCAATTGAAGGTTCGAGAATAGTGACAAAACTTTACTCAAAACCCACTGATAGAAACAATCTTCTCCATAGGTTGAGTTTCCATCCACCCAACATTTTACGCAATTTACCATTTGGACAGATGCTGCGCATAAAAAGAATTGTGAGTGACCAAACAGAATGTAATCTAGAATTAGATACACTACAGATGAAACTGAAAGAAAGAGGATATCCTGATGATGACCTTATTACAGCCAGGATCAAAACTGATGCAAAAGATCGCACTCAATTACTAACGCAAAAACAAGAATGACCGCAACCTGGATTAGTTTTTGTCACCAAGTATTCAATTCAGAGTCGCAAAATTAGAGACAGTGTTCTAAAAAGATGGACTATCCTACAGAATGACCAAAGGACTAGAGAACTGTTTGCGCAACCACCCGTGTTCGCATATCAAAAGAGTAACAATCTACGAGACTTACTGGTTGATACACGAAATAGAAAATCCAAACACAAAACAGTGGATACATTTCCAGGCACACACCCCTGCATGAGTTGCGGCAACTGCAACAATATCATCAAAGGTCCATACATATCACATCCAAGAACAGGAGAAAAGATCAAATTAAAACAACATGCCACATGTCTGTCAGAAAATGTAATTTACGCAATTAAATGTCCATGTGCTATGTATTACGTTGGGGAGAAAGCACATAAAATACGTGTACGTATCAATGAACACAAATCTTGCATTAGAGTGAACAATCAAACGTCAGCTGTGGCAAGACATTTCAATCAAAGTGGCCACACAGTGGCACAATTAAGATTTACAGTACTTAAGGTTATTTCCACCAAAGACCAGAGTATGGACATGAAGAAGTTGAGTGCTCAGAGAGAAGCGACATGGATTGAAAAAATTGGGTCCCTGACACCTGAAGGGATGAACGAAGAATTAGATTTAAGTTGCTTCTTGTGAACTTTTTTTCATTTTTTCATTGCATGTATTTTTTAATGTTTTATTTTCTCTAGCATCCATCATTAGCATAGTTTTTAGATTGAATATATGTCACCATTATTTATTATTATTCTTTGTTACTGTACTGCTCACCATATATTACCATCTTTTTTCTGATTTATTTTTAACCTTTTACGACTCATTCTATAAAGCATCCTTTTTCATATTTTCTTTCTTTAATATACCTATATTCTTACATCACTCTCTCATTCACAATCCAGTTCTTCAGCCACATTCAAACATGTCCGTTTTGTTCTCTCTCTCTCTCTCTCTCTCTCTCTCTCTCTCTCTCTCTCTCTCTCTCTCTCTCTCTCTCTCTCTCTCTCTCACACACACACGCATGCTCTATCATGTAGGTATCTGAGTCATTACTGTTTTCAATGCAGCGTTTACATGTTTAGCCGGGCAGACATCAGACGTGTGTCCTGCTCTGCTTCTGTCTCATTCATTACAACGGCAGCCTGCCGCTCGCATCATTCATAATATTTTGGGTAATTGACACTTTCTTTACCACGTTTGTTTTTGAATTTCATGTACGAGCATTAGTTTACAACGGCTTCGTTACCCACCTCTTTAGATCAGTGACCTCACTGAAGGCGTTACTGCTACCTTGGCAACTCCACACTGTGCAGCCTTTCAGAGATAGAGCACAAGTCTTTATCTGCTCGCCACCCGTAACTGCGGCCAGCAACTAACACGATTGAACTCATTCAGGTAAATGAACCTCGCCAGTTTTCTTTCTTCCACTTTTTAGTAACTTTTTCCTTGCATATTACCTTTACACAGTTACACATGACACGGATGATTGCTTTTGCTCTGGGATACTTTCTGGTGGAGTTTTTTTTACATGCGATTAGCAGGTCAGTGACTAATCCTTCATACTAGAATAACAGCAGCTAAAATGTAGGCTTTTATTAGTATTTTTTGACAGTATGTTCATATGTCTTTTTTATGTTCTTTCTCTCTCTTTTGCAACTTCCCTATGACCCAACTTAATTGATGAAACTCCTTTGATGATGAACTATCCAAACATTAACCATATGCTGATATTGGTAATGTATGTGTATCTTTTATTTACACTTGATTGTTGAATGATGCTTCCATTTGGCAACCATTTCAAACTACCATATGGTTTCCTATTGTGAATATTATGGGTGTTCTAATTTGACTATCACCATTATCTTTGTTAAGAGATTTAATCAGTAGGCATTTATAAATATATAAGTTCACAGGCCCTGAGGAAGGGTTTCCAACTCGAAATGCATAGGCCTTATGTGGCATTTATGCCTCAAATGTTCAATTCCCCTCGAGGAATTTAAGCTTATGACAATAATAAGCAACATAAGAACAAATAAATACACATGAGTTTAATTATTATACGTCTTTGAAGAATTTTTGGTACTCAAAATTTAACCACCAGTGAGTGGTACACTGGAGTGTAACCCGCACCGCTGGCTTCACAGCCAAGGTCTTTTTCTTTCATGTACATCCGGGGGCATGCCAATCCAGACTCTGTGGTCGTCGCTACTACCAGGAAGAGGGCCGGTGTACCGTTGTCTACTGCAGAAATGCCACCCGACAAAGACTGCAAAAAGTTGTACGCACTTGCCAAGCGCATCACCACCTCAGCAGCATATTCGACAAGCATCGCTAATAATGCACCTCTTCTTGTGGGGTATAGTGAAATGCAGTGGAACCTACTTCAGGAGGGTCTCCAAGAAGTCCCAGAACCGGTACGATCACGCCGACTGGTGATTGTCTCGGAAGGGAAACAGGTCACCCATAACATCCTAAAAAACACGTTGGATGCAGCGGAGAAGGCGGGCGGCCCGCCCCCGGCCACTCCTGGCTCAAGAAGTCAGGGTTTAAGCCAGAAACCCATGCATCCCTAATAAACCAGTGGAAGACACACATTTGTTTGGAAAAGCTGTGGATGATGCCTTAGAGATGGCGAAAAAAGAGCATGCGACTCTTAAATCTCTTAATGAGATCACTGCAAGACCCTGTCAACACAGCTAGGCAACTCTCACCGGTCCTATCAGGGCCAGTCTTTTTCCTGTTCTCCACACAACCAGTATGGCACAGGAGGTACACCATGGTCCTCCGGACAAGGCACAGCTGGCAGCAGCCAATAGCAGCAGATGGGACAGCAAAGAGGCAAAGGCAGGGGTAGAAACTCCACTCCTACAGGCTCTCGAGCCTCTGCTCAGAAATGACTCGCCTGTCTGAGTCCCCTGCCATGCCTCCCCGGTCGGAGGACGTTTAACATCTTTTCTTCACGCATCAGAGGGGATCACTTCAGACCAGTGGGTGCTCAAGACATTCACCCACGGTTATTGTATCAATTTCCACCAGCCACCTGGATACCGTCCACCAATAACCAGACTCCTATCGCCAGCACACCTGCAGATTCTGCTCGAAGAGGTGCAGATCCTTCAGGAAAACAGCACCATAGAAGTCGTCCCCATTCATCGGGTAAACAAGGGTATTTTATCTGTGTACTTCCTTGTACCCATAAAGGATCTCACCATGCTCCCTTTGTTAGACTTGCGCCCAGTGAACAAATTTGTCAAGCCACAAAAGTTCAGAATGACAACACTGCAGGAAGTAATCCCTCTGTTGACGCAGGGGGATTACATGGCAACACTGGATTTGAAAGATGCACACTTTCATATTTCAATGTTGCCAGTGCACAGAAAGTACCTAAGGTGCAAGTTCAGTTCAAGGTTCTCCTCTTCAGCATTGCCTCAGCCCCAAGGGTGTTCACAAAGGTGCTGGCGGAAGTAGGGGCTCACCTGCGCAGGCAGTCCATTCCAGTCTATCTTTACCTCGACGATTGGCTAATAACGGGATTCGTACGGAACATGCCTATCAAATACCCAGAAGACAATAGATCTCCTTCAGTCTGGGATTCTCGATAAATGAGAAAAAGTCCAGCTTAGACCCCAGCCAAGTCAAACAATTTCTGGGGGCTCTAATTCGGACCAAAGACGGGCTCGTCTTCCCCGCCGACGAGAGGGTTCAAAACATGCTGTTCCAGATCCCTTACTATGTAGCCAATCACAAGGTGACGGTACGCAAAGCCGTGTGACTGTTAGGGATGATGGCCTCCTGTATCTACCTAGTTCCTCACGCATGTCTGATAATGCACCCCATGCAAGAGTGGCTCTCGAGCCAATGGTGTCAGGCCAGGGGACAATGGCAATGGAACAATCTAGTGGTTGTCTCGGCAGCCCTCGTTCAGTCCCTGCAGTGGTGGTCAAGGGAAAACCTTCACCATCCCCGCAGTAGAAGCCACTCTCACCACGGACTGCTCTCTGATGGGGTGGGGGAGGGGCTCCCCTCCATCAGACGGCGCACGGCATGTGGTACCCAGCAGTAGCAACCAACCACATAAACCTGTTGGAACTGATAGCAGTATTGAAAGCCCTGAAGGCATTCCAAACAGGCCTCCAAGGGAAGACAGTCTCCTAGTCCTCATGGACAGTACCACGGCCATGTATTACCTGAACAAGCAAGGGGGCATGCACTCTCCAGGGCTATCCAAACTGTCAGAGAACATATGGAAATTGGCTCTCAAACACATGATGCTCCTCTTGTCACAACACCTTCCAGGGGATCTCAATCTTCTGGCGGACGTGCTCAGCAGAGACTTCCCACTACTCGTAGAGTATGAATGTAAATTACACAAAGACATTGTTCTCAACGTCTTCCTAGACTGGGGCTTCCCAGAGATGGCCTTGTTCGCAACTCTGAAGAACGCACAATGCCCAGATTACACCTCCAGGTACACCGCTCCAAGGGGAACGGTCTCTGGATAACATGGTCAGGGAAATTTGTCTATGCTTCCCTGACTCCTCTACTCAACAAGATGGTGCACAAGATGCACCGGGAACCAGTCACTATGATGCTGGTGGCCCGATGTCGGCTTGCCAACCCTGGTTCTCTCATCTGATGGCAATGTCAGTCACCCCGGCGAGGAAGCTGCCATGCCCATACAAAATGCTGTCACAAGACAGCTGGGGGAGAAACGCTTCATCCATGCCCGCAAACTTTCAGCTTGGCAGCCTGGCTCCTGAAGTTATAGAGTTCGGACACCTCCAACTTCCTAAAAGATGCATGGACATACTTAGAGAAGCACGAAAACCTAACACCAGCCCTTGCTAATCCAATAAATGGAAACACGTTCTCATCTGGTGCAATACCAAGAGCATCAATCCTATTGACTGCTCACCAACACATATTGTCCTGTACCTGATTCACCTACTATATTCAGGCCTGGTTTTTAATTCCCTAAAAGTCCAATTAGCTAGACTTTTAGCTTACACCACGTCCCAGAAGAAGGTTTCATGGTGGAAAATTCCAGTGATCAAGGCTTTTATGGGAGGGGTTAAAAGAATGAATCCCCCTATCTCCAACCCAGCTCCTGGATGTGACCTGAATGTTGTACTGACTAGACTAATGGTACCTCCCTTTGAACCTATGCATAAATCTAACCTTAAAGCACTTACTTACAAGACTGCCTTCCTGGTGGCAGTTGCATCAATAAGGAGAGTTAGTGAACTTCAGTCCCTTTCAGTTCAAGACGCTTTTGTCACGATCTACAAGGATAAGGTGGTCCTGCGCACTCGCCCACGGTCTGAACCTAAATTTATTTTAAAGTTCCATGTGAATCAATCAATAGAACTACCCACCTTTTTCCAGAACCCCGCTAATTTGGCAGAAAGAAGCCTCTGCACACTTGATGTGAGGAGAGAGGTGATTTATTATGTTAAATTTGAGCTTGGGGGTAGTTGGTTATATATCCTAGTTGTTACAGATCTTGTTCTATGTATCCAGTTGTCCTGTATGTAGGCTTAATTTCCACTTTTCTTTCTTGTCTATCTAATTGTGATGAGTGGTGGCATGGTGTGGCTGTGTTGTATTTTAACTGAGTGTAGTGGGACGGGGTGTCTCTAGTCCCTCCCCTCTGGTATTGGTGGTGTAAATTAGTAATCACCTACTCTCTTGCTATCTATTCTTTCAGCAGTCTATTTATGCTTGTGTGTAATTTGGAGTCCAGGGTGCTATTTATGATTCATCCTTGTCCTTCCGTCCCGTTCTAGCTGTATCTGGAGAAAACTAAACCACTGAGAAAAACAAACCAGTTTTTTGTTTCAGTGGCAGCTGGTAGAGAAAAGGGACCCTGTCTCTAAATCGGCCATTGCAAAGTGGATCGTAAACTGCATCACACTGTGCTACGCTCTTGCTAAGCAAGATCTGCCCTTCAAGCCTAGAACACACTCTACTCGGGGCACTGGGGCTTCCATAGCAATTGTTGCAAATGTTCCTCTTGAGTCCATTTGTAAAGCAGCAACCTGGAGTTCTGTACACATCTTTACTGCCCAGATACACACTCTAGGTCTGACTCTCAGGTGGGACAAGTGGTGCTAAGACATCTCTTTGCTACTGTTCCTTCACACATCCCACCACCATCTCTGGGTACTGCTTGCTAGTCTATGTACAACTTGTGATTCTAAACAGATTAACAAACATCAGAAGACATGCATTACTTACCGTAATAGCATTTCTGATGATTGTATCTGCTTAGATTCACATGTGCCCACCCTTCCTCCCCTCTTGGAGTAGAAAGAACATCGACATCTTACACCCCTCTCTCTCTCTCTGTACTCACGGTAGTCATAGGACTCCCTTATGGCAAAAAACCACAATCTAAGGGACCTCGACTCGTGAGGGATTTTGGGTACACTACACGTCACAATAGGGATAGTGTTACAGGAATGCCCATGTCGACGTCCTCTTTCGAGTGACCTTCGTACTGGATCACACGACGATCGACCAAGGAAACCCAACTATCGACCTTGATTATGGGCCCAAAGAACAAGAACATCAATCATGGGACTGGATCCCGAAAGCCCTAGCCATTCAGTCTTGAGGATAGCCACTTAGGTTGCCTGGAATCCATCTAGGGTAAAACCGGGTTTTGAATGAACAGTTACCTTCTACAAAACAATTAAAAATAGCTTTGTGGAATAGACAAGGCTTCAATCACCTGACTGCTCCTAGCGATGTCAATTTTGGAGACTTCAACATCTTATGCCTCCAGGAGTCTTGGCTTCTGGAAAGACCTCACCTGGATGGCTATGAGATCGTTTTCTTCCAGCACTAAAGGGTGCGAAAGGGTGTCTGATGTCAGGATTAATAACAGCATTACGATCTGGCAGCAGTATTCACCTTAATAAATTACTAATTGCAAGCCCATTTCTTCAAGCCTCACTCATCAACTAGAAACATTCCGACATTTTGGTCGATGAGGGCCAAATAGAAACCATGGTGGCCATCAATTTATATTGGAACCATCCATCAATGAGTAATGATCAATTTCTAAGGATGGTCGAGAATCAAATTGACGACATCTATACCGGCTATCAAACCAAGTACATGATTGTATGTGGCAATTTAAACACAACCTGCACCAAAGAACTTGGTACATTGAGGTATTCATATAGAACCACACCTTCATTTGAGAGAGGAACCCTATGTACTTTACTAATGGATTCTCAAGACCTTTACAACCTTCAATCAACCTTGGACCAGGGCGCTATATTAGTGCCAACGTGGGAGAGAGAGGGCAAGAGTGCAGTATTAGATTACATATTTGTGTCTAGGGAACTCCTCCCGCCCGTCACAACCTTTAAAGTAACAAGAACAAAAAATAGCGACCATAACTTGTTGAATATGTCATGTAAGCATCTGAGGGAAAATAGAGCTACAATGGCAGCGCAAATAGAACCTTCCAATGGAGGGACTCGATTTAGACTCACCGGCAACGCCATCAAGAATCTAACGTCAGAATACATAGCCGGTCCCAATCTAGGAAATGACAGATCAGCGAGCTCTGCAGTCGATTATTCCCCCCTGCCTATTGTCTGGGCCTGCTCCAAGCTCAAGTTCTTATGTGTTCGACACACTCTAGGTAGAAAAAAGAAGAGAATTGAGGAGGGCAAAGCGCTTGGTGCAAATATTCAATACTCAAGAAAATAATGAAAAGGCAATCCTTGCTACAAAGGTATATAAAAGATGGTTGATTAGTCATCGTCTCAAAATGTACCAAGCAGACGTGGAACAAATGCTCCTAGTGGTATGTGGCAGAAAATCTAAGGAATTTTGGTCACTATTGAAAACTACCACTAACTCAACCGACGACTCCTTACAAAACAACATAGGAGAAAAAACATGGCTAGAACATTTTTCTGTTCTCTTTCAAAAATCATCACAATTCCAGGATAGCCCAAAAGGAAATTCATTAACAACGTGGGCCATCCCGTATGATGTGGAATCAATACTGGGTAAAATCCCCAAGTTGAATACCTCAAGGGTGCCTGGCCCCGATGGGATTACCAACGCCGACCTCAAAAAATACCCAAATGAATGGGCTTATTTCATCCACAAGGTGTTAAAAAAATGTACAAACACAAGATCAATTCTGGACCTTTGGGGGAAAGTCAACGATGGTTCCGATTTTCAAGAATGGGCAAAAAGGAAATCCAAAGAATTATCGTCCAATTGCCGTATTGGACATAATCGGTAACATCTTTGGATCTCTGGTCTTAGAACACTTTCAAGCATGGGTAAAATCGGCTGGTTGGGCTGACTCTTGCCAGACAGGTTTTGTAAAGGATGTTGGCACCACAGCGAATACTTTGCTTTTAAGCGCATTGAAGGGGAAGGTCATGGAAGGAAAACCTACGATTTTCTTAGTTCTCATTGATCTGGTCCAAGCTTTTGACCAGGTCAATCGTGAAATACTATGGTAAAAACTGTCTGACCAGAATTGCCCAAAGAAGATCCTAGAGCCCATCCAAGCACTCCATACCAATGCACTCTCATTGATGTATTTAATTTGCTTGTGTCTTCTGTCTGCTGAAATTCAAACATCTAGAGGAGTAAAGCAGGGTTGCCCGCTCACTCCTGCCCTATTTGAAGTCTATCTGGGCAACTTCCAACACTCTGAGAAGGGAATTAGAGTCTTCCCTCCAACATTGGGAGGTGTCAAAGTCACGCACCTTCTATATGCTGACGACCTGATCCTGGTGGACCAGAACGCAGTTGGTCTCCGGCGGCAACTCGACAACTTGGAGAATGACATCAAAGAAAACCACTTGAAGATCAACAAAGAAAAAACAAAAGTTATGACAATTGAAAAATCAACCAGGAAGAACGAAGAATTGCAATGGTTCTTGGAAGGCTCTCAGATAGAACAAATGAAGCAATTCAAATACCTTGGCGTAATACTAATCAACAGCATAGTGGAATCTCCAATGCAAACTATACTTTTTGAAAACTTCAAAAAAGTGGCAATGTAATAAGGGTAGTAGATAAAACAAAATCGGCATTTTCTCCATTATACCTACTGTGAACTTTTATAAGGCAAAAGTCATCCCCTCCCTAACATACAGAGTTAAAGCAATGCCGACCATCCCAGACAAAATTTGGCCATGGCTAGAAGGATACTTCTGGTGTTGAGTCTTGGGCCTTCCCACTTCGATACCAATAGCATCTAGTCATCGAGATCTGAGTTTGTGCTGATTCCAAGCAGTGGTTGAGCGAAACACTTTGATGCTATATAGGAAGATACTTCTACCAACTAGATCAGAAATCTTCAATATAATTAACAAGGAGCTTGGGAGCGGAAACAATAGCCCACTGATTACTTGGTCAAATTAAAATAAGGTGAAATTAAAACAGATTGGTTGCTCTGAAGAGGACCTTATACTGAATCCAAATAAAGTCAGAAAAAAACTGGAAGAATGTAACTGGATTTGCACCATCGAAACTGCATCTGCAAACAAACTGACAACTAGCCTACCGATTAACTCAAAAAGGTTAAACCGGCTCGTGGAGTACATGAAGAAATGTCCAAGTTGGACACCTAGAACTACTTTTTTGAGAGCGCGCCTCAACTTACTTCCGACAAATGAAATTATGGCAATCCGAGGGAAATCGACCTCAAATAAATGTCGATATTATGATAAACCTGATCAGGTGGAAACACTGAGACACATACTACTATCGTGCTGAGGCCTTATTGAAAATAGAACCATCTTCTTGGGCCACCATTTTTCGGAATTCCAAATTTACGACAAGGATTTTGTTGGAATTGTTTAATGCGTGGAGATAAAACCTCATTTGTGATAGCGCTGGCATCCTTCTTTCAAAACATCTCCCTCGGTCAGAGTAACGAGCATAAAAATAAAAAATGAAGCATGGAACCAAGTGTAGCAATCGATAATGAGACAAGCCAAGGATTAGATTAGGGATTTTAATGAAGCCTCTGAAAGAATAGAATGGAGGATTTTGTGTGCTGATTTATCTTGTAAAAATTGTAAATCAATTGAAACAAGTAAATAAAATAATATATTGCGTGGGTATACATACTGAGCTCTGCTAGCTCTGTTTTGGGCTGCTTGTTCACACTTCATTGTTCCAGCTTGTTGCTGCTGAATTCATGTTTGGTAAGTCTTGATGGGACACCACAAAGGGCTACATTCTGTGGTTTCAGTTTTACAGGGCTTATGGATTTTAATGGTCTCTTTAGTCTGATTGAAAGGGACTTCAGCAGGGACATATGTTATGTGGTGGCCCCCTGTGGCTGGTCACCAGTGTTGTGTGAAAACTAGAGGATCCTCCACATACAGTGCTTCCCATCATGTAGTGGGTGCTGGGGCCTAGCCCTTTGAGTTACTGTCATCCCCCTCCTTTTTTAAGAGCCATGGTTGGGCCCTTGTAACAGAGGTTATAACATGAACTCACCAGATGACGGAGAGACTCCTAAGTTGGACAAGTTTAAGAAACAAAACACTTTAAGGGCAGCAAACCAGTGTGGACTTAACTGTCTATTTGTGGAGGATGACTTTCTTTTTTCTTTGTTGATCCTTGAGCAGAAGAAGTAAATTCCACAACAGTCCCGATTTATGGATCAAATTAAAAAGCAATAGAAACATATCATGCTTAATCCATCTAAAGCAAGACATGTGAGCACATATTGAGGACAAATCCTGCACAGGCACTGCTGTGGTCCAATTCCCATGAGGTCACCCAAAAGCAGACCTGTTAATCACTGCTGTTTGAAACGTTGTGGGCCCCCACCATCTGCCTGAAGACTAAACTGACAAAGCAGGTGTATACACACACACACTATGAAGAAAGATTGCAGTGAATGCGCTGCAAATTCCATCCTGCTGTTAGCTATATATGATTGGGCCAAATTGGATGAATTGGAACCCATTCTTAAACTGCTTCCTGATAAGGCAAGACTTCAGGAGGAAAAGATGATTTCCAACACACTCTTGAAATTGAGCCTAGATGTGGCAGAGACAGCAAGGGGCATCTCTACTGGTAGTGAAGTGCTTCGCTTTTCCCTGGGGCTTAAACTATGCGACACTGGGCCAGGCATGATTTATGAACCTGCCTTTTTACAGTGAAAATCTTTTTATTTTTATTTAAATCCCTAGTCGATGAGTGGACAAAAAGGAACATGATACAGTGTAGGCACTATGATCCATTAAAAAGGCCATACAGTGCAAAATTAGGTCCTGCACCAAGTAGGGGAAATGTATAACAAACTAGGCCCAAGGTTGAGGAAGGGCATAAGTAGTAAAGGCAAGTTGGTTTGGGAAACTGTAAACAGAAAAAGTGGGTATTTCAAATTTTAGCAGAGGTAATAGACGTGCTATCAAAGTGAGTGATGGAAAAGGCCCCATAAAGGCAGCCTCTTTCTCCAGTATGAGGTCTGGCATGGATTCACATGCTCATTAGTATTCCCTGTCATCGGGCTGGGAATTCTCAGTAAAAGAAACCGTTTCACTTTCACCTTAAAACTGTATTTCTCCTATCATTGTACACTGGATCATACTGCCCCCATCCAATGACGGCCCCCTCCTTAAGCTCCACCCCTGGTGGCCATCATCAGATTTCTACTGCACGCATCAGTGTTGGGAGGCCTCAAGTTGCTCTCTGAACTAATTCCGAGTTTTTTCGTGAATTTTTTCAAATAAGTTGCAATTTGATAAATGTTTGCTAGATAGAGACCGGCTGCGGGGATTCGGTACCGGCGAAGATCTTCATCCTCCGTCGGATCATCGAAGTTTCGAGAAGGCCGAAGTGTGGTTTAAGAAACGTCTTTGTGGAAGATTGACACCATAAATGCTTATACTGCCTGCATCCAGACCACGATGAGGAGGGATGCGAGGTGGGCTTTCCCGACGAAAACCAAAAAAGACTGAGACAGCAGGCTGTCGGCGTGGCTCAAGTCGAGCAAGGTCTCTGATACAGCCTCAGGGCAGGGTCAAGCCTCATCCAGGACCGGCCGGTCCGAGGAGCATTCTCCCTCTGGGAAGAGGTCAAGATCCTTTGAGGGTGCCCTGCGTGCAGGGGTCCAAGAGAAGGCTAAGCTCTGCGATGCTCGCCGCTGATGCAGGTCCTGATTCGGACAAAAGGCGTTTGCCATCACCATCATCCTCCATGGTGAGCCTGCCAACAAAAGGAGCATATTCAAAGATAAAGTCACGCACCCAGTCCAAACTCTGTGTGTCCACGGATAATCCGACAAGGGAAAGGTTCGGGAGGACTCGTCGAAGCCAGCTAAGGCTTCACACCAAGTCAAGTCAACAGCGGCACCGTTAAATAAGGTAGCAACTAGCACTTCATTGTCTAAGTCAGTGACGTTCACTGTGGCTCTGAAAGAGAGCAGGCCCAGAAAAGTGGTGGCCACCCTGCGGGTGTCGTGGTCCCGTAGGCGGGAGATACGGCTGCAGAAGCAGCATCCAGGGAAAGACCAGATGGCTGCTCTAACAATGTGCTGCATGATGGGTGCTGCTCAGACCACTGAGGGGGAGGACCTGAGGGAGGACTCAGTCCTCTGTGTGGAAGATGAGACGCATCTTGACCCACACGCTACCCTTCTTACCCCTGTCCACCTAGCAGACTCTCAAACTTAGGTGTGTTTTCTCCTGTTTTTAAAATTGATTGTGAAAGTATTTAAAATTGCATTGTGAAACCAAAGTCTTTTCCCCCCTATTAGGACTCTCAAACTTGGGTGTGTTTTTTGCTGTTTTTAAAATTGCATTGTGAAAGTATTTTAAATCTGAGTGTCTGTCGTCTTGTCCAATTGTTCAACTTGTGTCACCTCTCTGTCTCCTCTGCTTGCACCCTGCCCTGTGTCCTTCCCTAGTGTTCTCCCCTTCCCTCTCTATTCTCTCCTCTCCCTACCTACGCTATGGTGCTCTCTGTCTCTCCTATTTTCTCTATCGACTATCCTGCTCTCCTCAATAAATCTAGTAGGAAGAAGTTTAAAAATGACATCCTGGTCTCCAACCCAGGCCTCCCTATCGCCGACACTTATACCAGTGCCTCCTCCAGGTAAACCTTCACAGACAACCTGTTTGTTGTTCCCTCACCAGATGAATGGACCCTACATATGGTCTCTCCTTTCTCTTCTTCTCCCATTAATAGTGGCACCCGGTCGGAGGCCCTCCCGACCTCCTTCCACTCCTCTAAGGTCATCATTAATATTCATGTTAATGGTACCGTCTTGGTCCAAGGCCCTCAGGCCAACCTTCTCCTGTTCGATAAAGGCTTCCCGTGCCTCATCAATTTCCTTTCTTCTCCTGCTGTCCCCTCTCCCCCTCCACAGCTTCCTTGCCTCCCCCTGCTGTCTCCTCCTTCCCTTTCTGCCCCCCCCCCCCTCTGGCTTCTTCTACACCTCCGCAGGGCGTACCTGTGATCTGTACCCATCTCTGGAAGTCTTTCAAGGGTGGCAACCTTCTCCATATTGCCACTCTTAACTCTCGCTCAGCTGTCAAACACTCCTCCGACATCTACCGCCTTCTGCAGGAACTTGACCTCGATGTCCTCGGTCTCACCGAGACATGGTTCACGGCCAGCTCTGTCATGAGCTTTGACATTCTCCTCCCTGACGGCTACAAGATCCTCTCCGCGCCCAGGTCCAACTGATACAGAGGGGGTGTAGTCCTGATCTTCCCCGAGTGGATTCCTGCCTCTGTCATTCCTACGCAGGTCTACTCCTCTTTCAAATGCCTCGTCTGCAGTCTCTCTCTCTCTCTCTCTCTCTCTCTCTCTCTCTCTCTCTCTCTCTCTCTCTCTCTCTCTCTCTCTCTCTCTCTCTCTCTCTCTCTCTCTCTCTCTCTCTCCTAGCCATTCCCTTACTGTGGCTACTATCTACTGGCCACCTGGTCAGATCTCCTCCTTCCTCTGGTTATGTGAGGCACTTTTGCAATGATAATGAAGAAATAGTACTCCCTGTTAGATAGATATACCTATGGACCTACATGTTCCCTTCTGGTTCTTCTTTTCTGGTTCTCATTCTCCAGGTGTCTCCTCTATTTCACTTTCTCTTGGCTCCTCAATCAGCTGCAGTGTGTCTGGGGTTGACAACTTTTTAACTGATTAATGTGGACCCCTTTCTCTTCTGTCAGCTCTCCGTTGGGGATGCGGATTCTGTAGGCGACAGGTGATATTCTATCTACAATTTCAAAGGAGCGCGCCAGGAAGGGAGGAATTTACGCTCCTTAGTCTGGTTCCTTTTGAAAATTGTACAAGTAGGCCCTGTCTCCTACTTGGTACTCTTGTTTGGTTGTTTTTAAATCCTATTGAGTCTTCGTCCCCTCTGCTGAATTTTACAGATTCTGCTGAGCGTACGCAAAAGCATGCTGAAGGTGTTTTCTTAGATTCTCAACATACTCATGTGCTGTGGAGGCATTTATCAGTGTCTGCTCTTGTGTTCTATAGAGCAGATGCTGAGGTAGCTCCATCCTTCGTCCAGTCATTAGCTCAAATGGAGACATCTTGGTCGCAGAAGATGGTGTAGATCGGATGGCCTTCCGGACAAGCGGTAATCGGATGTCCCAACTTGGCCCAGAATCTGCCACACAGTTTTTTTTGAATGCTCACAATTGTTTTATTGTACCTCTCAAATCCCCCACTAGAGGACAGTGGTATGCTATATGAAGTTTCCTTTTTGCCCCAAGTATCTCCCACCTCATTGTGATCACTTTGCTGGTGAAGTCACTTCCTCGGTCTGACTCAATCCTTTGGGGTAGGCCAAAACACGAGAAGATGGCACACTGTTTTAATTTTATTGGCCGGTTAGTCTGAGTCCAGAGGACCTTGTTCACACAGTCTTTTAGCCTGTGAAGGATGTCATTCTGTAATAGACAGGGGGTTCCCTCTGGAGTCATGACTATGACCGGGTGTTTCACCTTATGTCGCCCAATTTTTATTTCCAAATCTGCAGTCCCCTTGACAGGAATTTCATTCCCATCGAAGTTCTGAAGTTGTCCAGGAAGAGGGGTGAGAGGCATCTGGTGTCTCTCCTCCTTCCTGAATTTAGCTGCTCAAAGGCCCTTTTTGACAGAAGAGTGGCTTGGGATCCAGTATCCACCAGTGCTGAAAATGCACATTGCCCTTGCACTCAAACGGGGGCATAGAATCTCCATTCCTTCTCCTCAAGCGGGCAAAGGTAATGGGCCTTTTGGGCAAGCTGGGTGGTCAATTTCTTTATTTTGGACTCGGACACGGTGGGGATTTGGACATTTTTCTGTGCTGGAGTCTGGGAATCTGTAACAAAAATTTGGCATCCCTCTTACCTGGTGGCAGTCACTAGAACCAATGTGTGGGGAGGATTCCTCCATTACTATTTTTTTCTCAGGATGACAATTATGGGGTTCAGGGATGGGTGACTCTGAATCAGTCCCCTCACCCACCAAGTCTTCACTTCAGATCTCTTGGGACTCATTTTTCTTTGGGAGGAATTCCCCCGTCCCGGAAGGAGAAGATTTTTTTCCCAGAATCCTCTAAGGATTCTTCCCCTTCAAACTGGAGGACACTAACTTCCTCCACAAAATGGGCCTTTTTGATGTCTTTATTTCTCCTACCCACCCTCTGTTCCCTGGGTTGCAGATTTTCAGGGGCAGGAGATTTTAGTTCTGGTTCCGGGGGGTCCAGGTGCTTTTCACGGGTGAGGAAGGAAGCTTCCTCTAGGGCTATACAACCCCCCTTTCTCCCGTGCCTCCTCCTCCGGAACCGGTGAGTTGTCAGGGTTCTCTCCCCATCATTATTCTGAGATGCCAGACCCTTGGTTTGTGGGGTTCTGAGCCGCCATGTTCATGTGAGGGTTCGGCTGAGCCCTCAACATGTGGCTCAGATCCTGTGCGAGGTTCTGGACCTGGCGCTCCAGTTGGGACACCCGTTCTGGCTGGTGCGGGGGTCTTTGTTCATACCTAGGTGGTTCTCGGGAAAGGTAACTATCCCTTCTCCTGGAGCAACCTGGGTATTGGGGATTTTGGGAACCCTCCACCCTTGGCCTTTCCTCTCCCGGATTGGGTGGTCTGGACTCCTGAAACCAAGGAAAGAAAGGAGCATTGTCCTGCAGGTTAGGTTTTGGTAGGTACCGGGGAAAGAAACTTAACCCTGGATTTGGGGGATTATTGCCCTCCTGAGGGATGTTAGAGGGGAAGTTTCCTGGGGCAGTACTCACCTGCTTGGATCCCCCCCCCCCCCTTGGGCTGGGGGAGTCCACACATACCTCAAGATAGGTTGGTTGCTCTTGTGTCTGGGACTTATATAATCAGTAGAGTTAGGGGCCTCATTGTGGGGTTACCTCCCTGGCTGCCACCTGTTGCTGATTGATCAGATGGCCTTCTTTGCCTCTGATTTGGCTGATTTTGGGACAGTTGTTTTTTAGGCCCCCCGATTTCAAGGTCTAAAATGGGGGCAACCTTCACCTCCGCCACCTTAGCAGCAGCGGGGGTGTTGGTTGGTTTGGGGTTTTTAATCTGGTTTTTATTTTCAGCAGGTTTTTGGACCTCATAGGTCCAGGTAGCCTGCTCTATTACCCAGTCCAAGGTCCCTTTATCATGAAAATCCCTCACCAGCTGGGTCATTATGTATTTTGGGAATGCATGAAACTAGGTAATTATAAACTCTCTTGTATCAGCGCGCTGTCTGCTGGTAGTTTGTGCAAAGGCGCGTTTTAGCTCCTGCACAAATTCTCTTGGGGCCTGATCTCCACATTGCAAATTGTAGGCCACTTTGCGAGCCTCCTGGGGGTTTCTGTGGGAGGAAAAGTGATTCAAGATGGGCGCCTTCTAGGTGGATCACCTTGAATGGTTTTGATCTTCCAGCCCAGCAAAGAAGACTCAGAGCCGCTACTCTTTGAGGTCCCCTCATGATCATCTAGGCGCTCCTTGATTCTGTGAGCTTGTGAGGGGTTTGCAGTATGGTGGGGCCTAGTTTCTTCTCCCCTGTGGCGCACAGGAGAGTAGTCTTCTGACTCCTCCCTGCTTCCAGGGTTGGCGGAGGACCCCACCCTCCCCCCACTGCCCTGATTGGGTAGAGGTCTTCAGAATGCTCTTTCAGGGCCTCATTTCATGCTGTTTATCTGCAAATCGAACCAAATGGTCCCTTTGGAGATAGTTCTTCTGCAAATCTAATTCCCTGACTTTCTCCTCATAGGAGGCTTCCCGGTCAGGGACATCAGCCATAATATTTTGGTATCTATACAGGGACCCCTGTCCATCAATTTCTGAGGGGCGCTGACCTGTCAGCTCCATCATGCTAGGCCCATTTAATTCTGACGGCCTCATGCTTTCTGGCTCATGTGAACCAGTAGACATGAAGTCAGCAGTGCACAAAGTATTAAATGGGTTTCAGTCCCTTAGTACAGAGGGCATCACACTGCGATCAGGGGTTACCATGTCCCTCTCTACTTGTTCAGGGTCCCTCTAGTTTGTATTAAATCTAGCACACTCTTCCTCTAACCGCTCTGTTTCTCCTTCTCAGCCCTTACCTCTTGCTAGTAGGCAAAGGTCTGAGTCTTTTGCTCTGCTATCAAGGTTTGACTGGCCTCTATGACTCGCTCTTCGGCTGGCACCTGCTTGTGGAGTCCATTGTTCTCCTCACAGAGGGTCTCATTGTCTTTTTGTACTGCCTGTATGGTTTGGGAACACTGAGACAATTTTTGTTACAGGAGATTCACCTCCTGAGTTTGGATGTTCTCTTCCAGAGCACCTTCTACTCGTCTGGTGTGCTCCAATAACTTTTGTATTCTACTGTTAGTTCATTTAGTTTCTGGAGTCCTAACTCTCTTTTCTGCAGTTCTGTTTTTAGGTTGCACACTTCCTGACATATAGGGCATCTTTCTCCTGATTTAGGGTGCCCCTCTGTTCAGCCAGGTCATCCCTTTATTCCTTGATAGCATTTAATTTATGGTGTTCTTGATCAAATTCTGCTTGTATTACTTTCCTCTTCCACCTTCTCAATCTGCTTTTGTAACATGGTTATTTGTTCTGAGAAAACTTTATTATATTCGTGTAGTTGATTTAGTTTCTGTTGACTCTTGCAGAGTCCACCTTTTCCTGTCACTCCTCTTTAGTGCATCTAATTGGGTCTCTTGTTCTGAATTATTTTAGCTGTTTAATGTAGTGTCTAAATTCTCAGAATCTTGACTCTTTTTCAATTTTAATTTAGTCTGGATTTGGTTTATGTGCCTGGACTGGTATTGCACAAGGGTTCTGTTTTCTTCATGTTTTGCCTGCATCACTCCCATATGGAGATGCATATAGACTGTGATTCTGAGAATTTTAATCTGCTCCTCTTTAATTTTCGGAGTCATGTACAACCTGCTCAAAGCTTGATGTAATAGGCCACCGTCCTTCCATGCCCATGGCGGTGACCTGTTGCATCATTTCTTCTAGCTAGACCGCCTCATCTTGCTGTGCCCATTCCCCTCTGACAAATAACTTGTGCAGAAGGTGCTGCCTAGCCATATTGATCTCTACTTCATTTCGGAAAGTGTTCTTTCTTTATTAATTTATTTATATAAGGGTAACCTGTATTCTGTTGCTTTTTTCTAGTTTGGGGGTGATTTTGCTTTTATTCTACACACAGGCCTGATACTTGGGGTCTTTGTTTTGGGGAGGCGCTTTCTACAGCATAACACAGCTTTCTACCCCACAAAGTATCACTACCTTGAAGGTTAGCCTGCTGTGTTAAGCTGCCACAGGTGAAAACACAATCTCAATCCCTGGCACGAGCTCCCAATCTGTTAAGGATTCTAATCGGGCGTCACACACCAGACCAGGACTCTTGCCACTAGCCTAGGAAGCAGTGCACAATTAAAACACTTTTACTTAATTTCCCAGAATTCAGATTGAGCTGGCACCCAACCCGTCTCACATGCCCTTTTACAAATACCCCGGGCCACAATGGACCATGAACCAGGCCGGTGGGTGGTAATACAATATTTATTTATTTTAAATTCAAAGAAAATCACACAAATTTAATATTGGGCAGCAATCACCAATGGGGTGATGATTAAAAGGTGGATTCATGAAATACACTTAGTTTGAACTTCTACTATAACATATCCAAAGCACAAATGAACGGGAGCAATTTTACTGTTCGAGTAGATAGCACACGGGTTAAGATTTCCCACTGCAATGCTCCCTCAAACTCCTATTAATCGAATTTTGGGTGGAGTGAAAGGAGCAGCAAGGAGTCAGGTATCCTAGGCAGCAAACAGAATTAAAATCCGACCTTCCACTTTTGCAATTGCATAAAATAGCACTCAGAATTACTAAATATTTAATTAAAATTTGTGGTTGAATGAATGAGGTAAATATGAGTAATAACAGTATCAGGGATGTAAGAACACTAGGAACGACAAGGCAAGGTACCAACAATGGGCATACAGTTCAAAAATGAACTTTGAAGTGAAAACACACTGCAGCCAAATCACACGCATAGAAATTGCATTTGCTAATTTACACAGGTTTAAATGTCAAAACGGTTTGAAAAACGGGTGAAATAGACAGAATCGGAATGCGGTTTTTATGCCAGATGCACATCACAGGGATAATATGCAAGTGAAAGAGTGACTCTAAATTAATGACAGGATGAGATTCTCAATGGGAAAGGAAATTTGGTTTTAAAAATAAAAACGGTTGACAGAGAAAATCAGTTTGGAAAGGGCAAGTTTCACTTGAACTAGATTTTAATGGCTAAGAAAAGAGAAACGCCACCCGTGGATAGAAAGGTTACACTGCAATTGTAACCCTTCACGCAGTGTGCCTCTTTTTAGGGTAAATGTATTTATTTAATCAAAATAGTACTAAGGACTTACACAAGGACAGAAAGGAGTGGAAAAATGGTGCTAACACTTAGAGATCAAGGACAGGATGCACAGAGGATTCTGACAGTTTTAAGGATTTCTGCTAAGGCCGTTATGTGATTTCTATGGGATTGGACCTTATACAAGGTAACAGAGCAAACGAGGCAGTTTGTGGTTGTTGGGGAAGGGAAATACTCACAACAAGCATTTGAATGGGGTATTTTGAACAGCGGACTGAGTTTCTGGACAGCGAGGCAATATCTGGTCACAGCGGCGGATTCTCCTAGCAGACAACAGCTGGGCAAAGGTCTGGTCACGGCACAGCGGCACCTCAGCTGGATGGGTCGGGTAGCAGGGCAAGTAGGCAGTACTGAATAATCCCAGTAAGGGTCCGCCACCTTTCCCCATTCTCCCTGAGTTATTGGGATTTTTAGTGGGGTTTCTCTGGATCAATGGTCCTGCCTGGATAGGGTCAGCTGTGCTCTGGCCTGGCAGTGGAATCTGGAATCTTGCAGGATAAATATGGAATATCTGGATACGCAGGAGCTGTAAAATTCCGAAGAGAGTGTCCTTTGTCTCTCTGAGTCTCTCCCTTTTATAAGGCAGGTGACATCACAGGGTTTACATTGGGGGCAGGCCTTTAGCTTGACATGCCTCTAACAACTGGATTGGTCAGGGTTTACTGTTACCGCCTTCCTGTCAACCGGTTGGGCTTCAATGACATGACATCAGTTTTATTTTGTGAGCTTAAATTGCCCATGCCCTCCCAGTCATTTTTGCCAAAAATCAGTTATGACCTAAATTGCACATTTTTACAGTTTATGGCCTTTTTGAAAATCACATAGGCAAATGACACATTCCATACAGAGCATGGCAGTCCAACTCCCAAGTCTTTACTTTGTCATTTCGCCCTCCTAACAATCTTTCATACTTTTCAGTGGGAAATATTTCACCTAAAATTCTACTCTACAATTTTATATATGTATACCTATTATCACAGAGCAGGTTTGCATTAAATTCTAAAGTTGCACCATGTACACTTTCCCCATGATTTCCATTTTTCTGCCGTTTGCGCCCACCACATGCTAGGGACAACTACTATGAGCCTCATACCGAGGTGGGCGCAAAGGGATACCGGGCACAGTTAAGGACATCGGTGCCGGTAATCTCTTTGCGCCCTATTCCGAGGTCCCTTAGCGGGTCCCGCAATGGGCATCTGGTTTTACCAGGCGCCCTTAGCAGGAGCCGCTAAGGGACCAGAGAGCTAATAACGGTACCACAAATTGCGCTTCTGTTATTAGCTACTTCCCCATTCCCTTTGAGCCCTATGGGGGCTCGAATGGGGAATGGATTTTTCAATGGGGACTTACCGGTCCCTCCAGGGGTGGAATGGACCGGTAAGTCCCCATTGAACCAGGTCGGACCCGGTATGGCCATGACTACCTCCATACTCGGAATGAGGCCATATGTCTTGTTTTAATGATACAAAAACTGCATTTAAACTGTTAAACTTTCGCATTGCTGTGTTGTCTGGTTGCAGAAATAAAAGTCTCAAAGTTTATTAAATAAAATTGTCTTTTGCCCCGGATGGGCCGGCTTTTCTCTTCCAAATAAGGGCATTTCCTTCCAACCCACAGCCAACTGTCAACCCTAGTCCTGTGTTGCCATGGAGTTGCCTTTGAAGCAGTTTGAGTTTGAGGGAAGGTGCTGCTAAAAAAAAGGCACACCTATGTGTCCCAGAAATCCATTCTGCCAGGCTGGAGCACAGCCACAGAGTCTGATGAGGGTACGAGATTCACCACAATTGCCTATTCATAGGCCCCAGGGGGAAGGCAGATCCTGTTCCCAGGAAGCAAATGTCCTTTGAAGCCAGGCCAGGAAAAAACCTGTTCTGTGGCTTCAGCACAGTAAATGCTTTTATTTATTTATAACTTTTTTCTGAACCAGAAAGCAGATCTGTTGGAATTAAATATCCCATATATGTTTACATACAACCCCTCCCCCCCCCGCCCCTCACATTTCTAGGCAAGGACAGGGCCTTAATTCAACATTTCACTTTTGAACAGCATTTTCTTGTTTGACAAAAGCACATTTTACACGTGGGTTAATTCTGCTGGGATGTCACTTTCAAATGTGGCTTTTCGTGGTATCTTTATTCTGAGCATTTCCATGGTCATAGTTAATTTCTACTACACAGGAATCTGTTCCACACAAGGGTCATTTGAAACTGACATGCTAAGAGAGAGAGGGCTTCTTATGAAGAATTTAGCTGTAATATTTTGTTGCAAAGTAAAGCATTTTTCTTCCTACGGCTTGCAGTGAAGTTCTTTGTTATTTCACAGATCTTGCCTAGGACAGCCTGTCATTCAGTGAGAAATGCCCCCTTTTGCTGGAGCACGAATGGAATATTGTTAAATGTTAAGAGTATTTGGACCACGCACCGTCACCAACGGAATTGGTCCCCAGGCGCTCTGGCGGATCCGTAAACGATAAAGGTGGGATGCGTTAGTAAGGTGAAGAGGGAGTAGGATAGTGAGAGGAGTGGTGTTCTGTTGGCAGCTTCAACTCGGTATACAGCGGGTGCTGAGCTTTGGTGCGGGTATCAGATCGGTGTCAGTCCGCATGTGCTGTTGTTCCGGCTTATGTGTTGTTGCAGTGTTGTAAAGTGCGTGCGGCTTGTTGTGCGAGAGATGGTTGTGTGAGTTTTTTGAGTGAGATAAGTATGCAGAGTTTGAGCTTATATTGGTTAGTGGGTTACCTGACCTTTACCATGCTAACATTCACGGTTCTGTCTGAATGTGGCACTTGTTGGCCCCCACAATCCCATCTAGACACGGCGCAGGCCAATGTCTAGAACTCCATCCAGGTGTGGTCATGCCAACATTCACAGTTCTATCTAGATGCGGCGCAGGCTTGTGTTTAGAGATCCATCCATGTGTGGGCATGCTAACATTCACAACTTCATCCGAACGCCACGCAGGCTGGTGTTCACAACTCTAAGTGTGGCACATGCTAGCATTCAAGTTTTTCCTAGGCGCGGGCATGTTATCCTTCAATCAATCAATCCTATCCAGATGCGACGCAGGCCAACATCCCCAACCCTAAGTGCGGCCTCTGCTGACCCTCAGGTTTCGCATAGGTGCGGCCATGCCACCACTCAGTCACATCCAGCTGCGACGCAGGCCAACTTTCACAACTCTTTGGTGGACATAGCTGGGTCAGAGCTGTGTACTGTTGAGCAGATGAAAAAGGGCATCAGGGCGGAGTCATTTTAAAAGGCATAATATTTCCTTTTTCAATGAAAATCTTTGGGCTGGCAGCCTAGCAGCGCTACCTTTGAATTCTTTTCTTTTTGGTGTAAATGAACTTTTCTCTGGAGCCACTGAAGAAAATACTGGCAACAATTCTCAGGGTATTTGGTGTTACATCTCGCCCAATGTGTGGCCGGTATGACCGCGCAGCCATTATTTTGGTGACTGCAAAACGCAGTTTTAAGGCACGGCGATAGTGCTCAATTAAGTATTAGTGCAAAATGGATTTTGTGCAGTAAACATGAAGCTGGATGATATAGTATCCACTATTGGCTCCCTCAAGGCCAGAGTGGACAGGGAGAGCGCACGTGTCACGGAAACTGAAAATAGAATAAGCACCAATGAAGACACCATCGCACAACACAGCCGTGACATCACTCAAATTAAAGATACTGGGCCTCATTAGGACTCCGGCGCTAAACCATGGTGCTATTAGCACTATGGTCCATGCCGGAGTCCGCAATGGCGGAATGGGGAATTACCACCCCATACTGAGGTTGGTGGGGCGGTAATTCCCCATGCCGCCATGGCCCTTCCCCATTCCCATTCTTGCCCCATAGGGCTCAATGGGAATGGGGAAGGCGCTAATTACGGTACCGCAAATTGCGGTATCGTAATTAGCACCAAGGTCCCTTTGCCGGTCCCTACTTTAACGGCTGGTAAAATCAGCCGTTAAGGTCGGGTCCCACAAAGGGACCTCGTAATTAGGCGCTGGGTATTTAACGGCGCCGCAGCCTTTTACGGCGCTGTTAAACACTTAGCGCCTGGGTCATAATGAGGCCCACTATGACCAAACTACAGAATAAATGAAGACCTTGAATCTAGATCAAGGCGAAATAACATCCGAGTAGTAAGCGTGTCAGAATCTTTTGGAAAAGGCCAAATGGAAAAGCAACTCAAAATACTACTTAAATCCTTATTCGGGCCGGAGGCATTCTCCGAGCACTTCCTAGTCGAGAGAGCACATCGCACATTGGCCCCGGCGGCTCCCAAACCAGGCGCACCGCCACGCACGATAAGTGCAAGACTCCTTAATTACAGGGACAGAGACATAATCCTGCGATTGGCAAGGGAGGCTGGAACGCTCCAGTATGAAGAAAACCGGATACATATCTACCCAGACTTTTCTGGCGGGGTTCAGGCGAGCAGAAGGTCCTATGAGCCAGTCAAACGACTCCTGAGAGAATGCCAAATCCCATATGCCTTGATGTTCCCCGCCAAGATGAGGATCCAACATGCAGGAAGGGAGCACTTTTTCGAGTCCCCGGCCGAAGCCACGCAGTATATCGAAACCTCCATACTTCTTCCTCCCAGAGGGGGCAGACCAGTACAGAATAACAGGCCCCAGCCAGCGGATTAAAAGACACTTGATGGACTAATATATGCTAAAGCTACCGTATCCTTGAGGCTGCAGCCTTGACAATTTGATGGCTAAGGCTGCCCCACGTAATGTGGTAAATTGGAGTGCTGGAGCCAAGTCGGCAGCCATGTGGAGCAACATGGCTACCCCTGGAATACTCTGAGTTCAGATGGGAACATCGTCAAGTTGGGGGTGATGATGAGGATGGGGGGGAGGGACAAGGGAGCAGAATTTGTTGTTTTTGTCTTGAAATTTAATTATTATGGTACAATGGAGGGCTTTGTTGCCACTGGAAGGCTTTATGTTCAGAAGAAAGGTTCACAAAGTTTAAAGGTTTGTTGAATATTGAAAATGTGGTTGCACTGAGACTGGCGCTGGCCGAGTAGCACAAATATCATAACCCTGATAGACGAGACATTGTCAAAATACCTCCCTACAATGCACGGGTGACGGATTGAGGATAAAACTGTTGACAAGGAATGTGCAGGGATTAAATAACCAGATGAAAGTTAAGAAAATTGGTAATTACGTTACCAGACATGGCCCCCATATCCTAATGTTACAAGAAACGCATACAATGGCAGTGAACAACATGCACATACTGCCCAAATGGGGGAATTTAAGATTCCATACTGACTACTCCTCCCAATCTAGAGGGGTTATTACTCTTATTCATCCAAGTCTGGGATTCGGGCTGGAGGGCCACAAGGTGGATCAGCTGGGCAGATATGTTATGGTATGGTATGGGGGAAGGTCAAAGACAAGCAATTACTGCTGGTTAACACATATGGGCCCAACATAGATGACCCAGCTTTCTATATGGATGTGTACCAGATGATTGTTTCACTTGATGTTTCCAATGTGATTTGGGGTGCAGATTTCAATGTGGCTCTGGATCCCGTACTGGATAGGTCCACAAAAACTGTTAGAGCTCCGAGCAAGACAGGTCTGACCCTGGGCCACACTCTTCCGCAGCTGTCGCTGGTGGATGCCTGGCGGGAAATACATCCTCGCAGCAGTGGATTCACATACTACTCTTCAGCCCACGACTCTGAGTCTAGAATTGACTATTGGTTTGTTTCCTCGGTTATGACTGCTGTAATGAAAGCGTGTGAAATTCTGGCCCATACACTATCAGATCATTCCCCAGTGTCGTTGGAGATAACACTCCGAGGTGGCCCCTGTCCTGCAAGGAGGTGGAGAATGCCGAGTGGAATGCTGGGGGACCCCGGGGTGGTGGAATCACTACATGTCGAAATAGCAGAGTTTTTTTACTAATAATGTAGGGTTGGTTGGTAGGTGCTCCACAGTGTGGGAATCCTTCAAGGTCTGGATAAGAGGGGTCCTGATGTTCGGGCCGAGCTAATAGACATTGAAAGTAAATTAGACACATTGGAAGAGGCTTACACCCGTACACAAGACAGAAATATTAGCTGACATACACACTCATCTCCAGGAATTTGATAAGCTGGCCATCAGAGAAGTGCGCTATGTGGCGGCCTCTTTATGGGCTCGCAGGTACGGGGAGGGTAACAAGGCCGGTAGAATGCTGTCCAACCTGCTCAAACACGATTAACAACCAAATCAGATTGCTAGTATACAAAATGTGCAAGGGGAGGTACTCCTGAGGGAAGAAGATATAAACGGGGAATTTGTCAAATTCTATAAAAGATTATACGCAAACAACGATAAGAAATCGCACTATGAAATTAGGGCATATCTTGCGGCTCTTCCCCTTCCAAAACTCCCAGATGAATATAGCTTGGCGATGGATCAGCCGGTAAGGTGGAGGAACTGACAGAAGCAACCAAAGCACTGTCATCAGGCAAGGCACCAGGGTCGGACAGGTTGGGAGCCGAATTTTACAAAGAGTTCCGCGAGGAACTCGTTCCGATATTAATCCAGGTATGGGAGGAATCCCTCGAGATGGCGGCTGCGGTGAGATTAAAACATTCAGACAGGGGGATAAAAATGAAAGGGTCCACGCAGTTGATTTCATTATATGCTGACGATATGTTATTATATATCCGGGAGCCCGAGATAAACTTAGCACCCATCATGTCAGAAATACAAGCGTTTGCAATGTTTGCAATGAATACGACCAAATCTGAAATATTGGTCTGAAATATTGGTCTGAAATATTCCCACTTACACCAGCCACCAAATGCCCCAACATAACAAATGGACTCAAGTGGTCAGAACAACACATCAGATACCTAGGGGTCCTTGTGTCCAGGGATAGACTCACATTATATGCAAATAATCACGAAAGGGCACTGCAAACTCTACATACAAAACTTCAGTTGTGGGGACGTCTCCCAATCTCGCTATACGGCAGGGTTGCCATCCTTAAGATGGTAATTTTACCCAAGCGGCTTTATTTTTTTGTCAACGTCCCCATATGGCCTGGTAGGACTTTTTTCGCCAGACTTCGATCCATGTTGGTAACATTCCTTTGGAATGGGAAGACAGCGTGGATAGGGTGGGAAAAAATGACAGAACCGTACTCCCTGGGTGGTATAACTGCCCCCCACTTTGAGCTCTATTACTATGTTTCCCAAGCGCAATTCGCAAAATACTGGTATAATGTTTCAGATAGAACATCCCACACATGGATAGAGGAATACACCACACACCCCACGAACATACAATCAGTCATTTTTGATTCATGATACAGAGACACCTGCAAGTACAATCCGGTAAGCTGCACTGTCAGGGCATGGGAGGCCATATATAAAAGGTTGAAACTTGAGATACCCTATAACCTGGAAATACCCTTATGGAACTTCCCGGGTATACCACCTATGCACGACAGCAGCATACAAGAATCCTGGGACCCAAATAGTGAGATGAAAGTGGATGACATGTTTATCAAGGGGAAATTTGCAACCCTGAGAGAATTTCTGAGGGCACTGGGAGATGGGCCACTCAAGACACTGCAATACTACCGCATGAGATCTGCATTTCAGAAAAGATGGCCGCTATTCCCAGGCGAGCCTCCACCACACCCATGCATACAGTTGATAACCGCTAAAGATGGCCTGGGAATCTCTAAGCTTCATTCAGCAGTGCAGACTCACACCCCCACGGTAAACCAAATAAAAGAAAAGTGGGAAAGTGACTTGCAGATCCCCATTGAAGAGGACAAATGGTCCAGGTACTGCTCACTCACTAAGAATGTTTCACTTAATGCTGGGCTGCGGTTAATCCAATTCAAAATCCTAAATAGGCTACATTACACACCGGCTAAAATAGCAAAATTCGCACCAGAAAGCTCAGATGCTTGTCTTAAATGCAATTGCCCCCCCCCCCTTTCGAGCCAGAGCCTTTCATATGTATTGGGAATGTCCGGTTGTGGCAGGCTTTTGGAATGCTGTGGCTGTGATGTTGGAAGAGATAACACAGGTCCCCCCTGAACTAACTCCTCAAAAATACTTGTTTGGGGACATTGGCAAGCGCTCTGAGAAAACTAGAATATCTCATGCGCGGTGGCCAAAAAGTTCATCCTACAAAAATGGAAAAACATAGCCCCACCCAGCATGGAACAATTTCTTCGCGAATTAACAAATGACAATGAAATAGAAGAACAATATGTCTTGACGCAGCCAGCGGCATGCAGGCCAAAAGACATTATGGGCCCTTTCAGAGGGTAATTATGCAACATGATTTCTGATGATGACGACGACTCTCTGTAAAACTGAATGTACAAATGAATCGAACAATGTATATTTGTTTAAGATTGGAGGTGCGATTTGGAATGGTGCCGTGTATCTCTTTGCGACCACTAACAAAAAAGAGTAAAAAAAAAAGAAAACACTGAGTGATCCACGGCCGCACCCCAGTCAAATCACGTGAAAACACTGCGCGATCCACGGCCGTACCCCAGCGTCATCACGCGAAAACAGCTCACAAACCCCGTCCGCACCACATCGTAATCGCACGAAAACACCCTGCGATCCCTGTACGCACCCCATAGGAAACGTATGCCCTCCCACGCAAGGTCTGGCCCACCACCAGCCAAATGGTTCCCCTAAACATTGCAATCTGCAGCATGTAGCCCCCTCCAGATGGGAAAACCCAACTCCTATCACCCGTGATCCCAACCTGCAGGCAGCCCCCTCCAGACAAAACACCCCAGCCCCCATCACCAGTGACCCCACCCTGCAGGCAGCCCCCTCCAGACGGGACACCCCATCCCAGCCCCCATCACCCATGACACCACCCTGCAGTCAGCCCCCTCCAGGCGGGAGAACCCAGCCCCCATCACCCGTGACCCCATCCTGCAGGCAGCCGCCTCCAGACGGGACTCCCCCACCCCAGCCCCCATCACCGATGACACCACCCTGCAGGCAGCCCCCTCCAGACGGGACACCCCCACCCCAGCCACCATCACCTGTGACACCACCCACCAGGCAGCCCCCTTCAGCTGGGACACCCCAGCCCCCAACACCCATGACCCCACCCTGCAGGCTGCCCCTTCCAGACGGAACACCCCCACCCCAGCTCCCATCACCCGTGACCCCACCCTGCAGGCAGCACCCTCCAGACGGGACTCCCTAGCCCCCATCACCTGTGACACCACCCAGCAGGCAGCCCCCTCCAGGAAGGACACCCCATCACCCATAACACTACCCTGCAGGCAGACCCCTCCAGACGGGACACCACCACCCCAGCCCCCATCACCCGTGACAGCACTCTGCAGGCAGCCCCCTCCACATGGGACATCACCTGTATGGTGAAGCTGGCCACAGTGACACATCATCACTCCATCGATTGTGTGTCATGCACCTTGACTGCTGTGTAGTCACACCAGCCAGAATATCCACTGGAACATGTATCCTGCAAGCAAAAAGGAATGCATTCACCTGTGACACATCCATGAGTGTGTCAATTGGGCAAACAGATTCGCTGTCCACAACCATCTCCCAACATACACATAAAACATGTGAATGTAAAAATGAGTGCCTGCTGGCCATGTGACAATGTCATGGAATCAATGCCCAGAACAAATTATTCACCAATGGCAGAATCCCGCATGCCCTCAATGTGTGCCACATGAACAAACACTGGCCATGTTCCCCACAGCTTGAGCTTCATTGAGCTGCTGCCCATAGAAGAGAATCCCTAATAAACACTTCACTGGTAGGCCCATGTGTAAATACCATGAAATGGCAAAAGATTATCCCAGTGCAAGAGGTCGACCAACACCAGAGATGATAACTGTAAAAGACATGCTGCTGAAATGCAAAAGCACCACTTGTGCGTTACAGAGCATCAAGTAAATCATGTGCAAATGTCATGAACAGCAACACTCACACAGTAATCCCACCCAATTTACTCACACACACAGTGAGGGCAAATATACAGAGATATTGCACATGTGAAGGGAAATGCCATTTGCCTGTGCACACACAAAATCCCACTCCACACACCACCCCTGGTCTACACCATTTGTATACTCACTCGCAAACAAACCTAGAACATACCACATGCAAGTAAGCAAACACACACATGACTATCAATGGGCAGGATCCAGCCTACTAAATGGACTACCAAACAGGCACAATGCAAAAATAACTGTGAACAATAATGAGTGTGAGAGCAAAAATAAATTATATTGAACAGTTGTATTCCCATCATACATACTGTAAATAAAATAATAAATCATAATAATAAAATAATTCCATGTAAAAATACAAAATCTATAAATGTCCATGTGCATAGAAATATGTCCTCAAAAAAAGCAATGAAATCAACAATAAAACTCCTCAAAAACACCAAAAATCTATGTACAATAAAAAATGGAGGATAGTCCACAGTCCACTTCAAAATAAAAAATAAATAAAAGGAAACATACAGTTACATAACAATGTACAAAAGAACTGGAGTAATGTCTGCAATGCTAGCTCCAAATCATAATGAAAAATGAAAGGAAACTTATCTACAAAAC
Organism: Ambystoma mexicanum; assembly: GCF_040938575.1. Lineage (NCBI taxonomy): Eukaryota > Metazoa > Chordata > Amphibia > Caudata > Ambystomatidae > Ambystoma > Ambystoma mexicanum. The sequence goes on from NC_090925.1 coordinate 514,655,715, forward strand.
TATGTACACAGGCAGCGGGCTAGTCCACCTTGTCACCAATCTCTCTCATTGTTTTGGCCAGGGCATCATCGAGCACTGTGTCCACTTCCCCTAGGTGGGTCTCCGCCCTTGCCTCAAGGGCTTGCAGGGACTCCAGCATGGTCCGCTCCATCCCCTCCCACTCCCTGCAAGTATCCTCAAGGATGTCAGCCCGCCTCCCTGCCCGATGCAGTGCAATCTCCACCCTGGCTATGGTGACTCTCGCCTCCAGAGCCTGCTGCCTCTCTGCCCCGATTCGCTGCCCGTACTGCATGAACACGGAAGACATCCTTGTGCGAAGGTCCACATTTGCAATTTTCCTGCCTCCCTGAGATGGGATGCTCTGAGTACAATAGCCTCCTAATTTGAGCCTGCTGCTGCCAAATTACCCGGTGCCTGCTTTAGGCTGATGACATCACCCGGGGGCATTGGCCCGTTCCCTGCTCCTGGGTGCCTGCTCTCCCGCAATTGCCATTGCTCCTGTTGTTCCCTGGATCGGCATGGTGATCACCTCGGCTGATCAAACGTCGACTCCCAACTCAAGCAGGGATGTTATCTCCATCAGACTGGCCGACGTGGGTGAGACAGGTGCACAGGGGGCCCTGGTGGTATCTGGGCCAGAAGGCACCCGGGAGGATGAATGGCACACAGGGGAGCAAGACAAGGAGGGGGGGATCGCATAAGTGGCCAGCCCACGCACCTAATTTGAGACCAGGAATGCTACTAGCCAGTTCAGGAGACGCCACATGTCATTGTGATGATGTGCAAACACACGAGTGTGAGCCTGCACATCATCACGAATGCCGCTGGTATGCTTCCCGATAATGACTAGTAGGGGTACAACTCTGCCCCGAATGGCAACATCCACACACAATGAGGTGTCGGTCTGGGTGGGAACAACCAACATCTGCAGACGGGTCCGGCCTGGAGCATGCCCGCAGGTCCATCCTGCTGCAGGTGCAGACACAGGGACAGGACTTTGCACAGGTATCTCCATGGTGACCTGCACAGCCTCATGCTCCTGGGTCAGGACTGCAGCAGTCACACCCACCTCATCACCCCCGCTGGGCCCCATGGACTGGGCTAATACGGCCCCCTCCTCCTCCACCCCTGCCAACCTGGATGCCTCCCCAGAGTCTTCCACAATGGATGGCCCCTGTGTGTGCTCACCTGTCCCCCAGCTGCCGAGGAGTCCACATCCACCTTCGACCTCTTGGACCTCCCCTCAGTAGCTATGTCCGATGGCTCAGATGCGGCACCAGCCTCCTCGCTCCCCGAAGATGTTGTTTCCTGGTGGCATGGCTGGACCTTGCATCTGTCCCAGGTGGAGACATCCCTGCTGCCTTGCTGCACAGCACTTTCTCCGCCCTCTTCTTCTAATGCAGCTGTGGATAAGGAGACATAGAACACAAACATCAGGGGACTGTACCAATGTGTGTTTTGCACAAAACATATGCACATGAAGTAAACTGCTAACGGTCACAACCATCATCACCCTCCACAACACACAGGTACATGCTATGTACATACATACACATACATGTCTGTCCCTCAGAACAGACAATCATATACATGGACATAGCACTGTCAACACCTAGAAATAGTGCATGCTAGACATACATGCATCAAGGGCCACACACATGTCATGCACATACCTCACAGTCCTCAAGCAGTGGACTGAGCTATCACATCAGAGTCCCCTCAATGGCAATCAGGCAACAAGATTAAGGAACACATTTAAATGCACCAGTTACATCCACCAGGAGTGATGGCCACTCACACAGTCACATCTGAGACACATGCACATGAACACCATGCCTGTTCATGATGTTGACAACACCACCCATTGTCACACCTCTTACACGGGCACGTCTCAGACACATGTAAGTAACCACGTGCACCTCGTTATATGCTGCAGTACAACACACATTGCAAAAGTAAAACCGTCGAAATTACGCATTGTTCATAGAACACATGTGGAGGACTGTCTCTGACATGCACACAGACATCGGTACAAGAGGCATACTTGCTGTAAGGCCAAGGTGCACACTCCCACAATACATCAACATGCACATGCACTGTGGAGGCCAGCAACACATGGCACCAGTCTGGAGGAAGCACTGGGCCTTGTTGTTGGTCCTGGATTTGAGGTCCTCCCAAGTGTTGGAGCTGTTGTAGCCCATATGTCTGCAGGGGGTCACGTCCCCTCACAGGTCCAGTTAGTGTTGTCACGTCTGTCTGTGGTGGTTACGGCTGCAGGGTCACGCTCCACAGGATTGGTTCCTGTTCCTGGGACAACTGATCAAGGGAGAGATGCAGTCCTGCAGCCACAGACAGCGGCCATGCTCCCTTGCATCAGGCAGGCGTGGCATCCGTACACCCAGTGGCCGTGTGGCAGCTGGCGATACAGTGTGGGAGCAGTCCATGTATACTGTTGTACAACTACAGGATGCTTCCTATGAGATGTTGGCTCATGCCATGGATAGGGTGGCCAATTCCATGATCCCACCAGCAACACAGGTCGAGCACCAGCTGCAGGCATTGTGGTCCACTTGCCACTCACACAGGCTGCACATGGAGGCCAGCAACAGGAGCCGACGAGCCGAACTGAGGTCTCTGCAGGCATCCCTGCTTGCAGAGGGTCAGGCCCACAGGAAAGCCCTGAGGTAAGAGTTTCTGTCCCTCAGAGCTACACTGGAAGTGCTAGAGGCAGCCCACAGTACACAGTTTGAACAGCAGATGCAACTGTTGACTCGTACCATCTCGGAGGAACTCTGTGCATCCCGTGAGGTGTTGCTTGTGGACCTCCGAGGCTCCATGTTGCAGATGCATTCATCTCAGTCCCGCCTAGCCGCTGCCATGGAGGACCAGACCAGGGCTATACGTGGTGAACCTCTCTTATCACTACCACCTTCAGATGCTACACAGGAAGGTGGCGACAGCAGCGACAGCCCTCCCAATCCATGATAGCCATGTGGCCCATGAACCCATGTAGGGTTTTTTTCTCAACGTCCACACATGTGGGTGTTGACGTGCACCCTGTCCCTTCACCCTCCTGAGTGTCCCCCTAACCCCCCGGTCCAACATGGACATTATTTTTATTTACGTGCTTTTCCTCTTCAAAACCTTGCTTACTTTACTCCCTATTTTCCCCTAGTTAATTTAGTTGCCGTTCTTGTCCTTACTTGTGTATCTGTTTTTCCTTTGTTCAGAGTTAGGCTGCTCGGGTTCCCAGCAGGCAATCTCTGCACCTTCCCTTCCCTTGTTTTACCTGTGGTCTATCGTGAATTTATCTAACAGTGTGGTGCATTCTGTTCCCTCAGAGGGCATCCACTGTAGGTTCCAGCTGGACCCCTACCTGCTTGTCTTGTGTAAGTACACTCCTTGTTTGTACCTTAGGGTCCAGACACAGAAGCCACTACTGCTTCCCCTTTCCATAGGCTTGCAAGGAGTGGTGCCTGTAAAAGTAACTTACATGCATGTAAAAGTAACTTACACAGAGGCATTGGACTTCCCTTATATCTGTGGCAAGTCTCGAGGCCAACCTGTGTATACACCCCTAGTGGGAGTCCTCATTGTTTGTCCAGTGCATGGGTCCCATTCCTTTTTTGTTCTCCATTGAGATCCATCCTGTGATCCTGTTCTGTCGTTTGCAATTACCTTGCCTATCTTCATTTTTGTTTGGCTTCCTGCTGTATGTGCTTACCTGCCCCCTTACATCAGCACACCCACCTGAAACCTACCTGGGTGCTGTGTGCAACTTGCGACACATTGAGGCACTTGTGATAATATGATGAATCACTGTCTGACAGATTCACTGTTAGGTCCGGTGTTCATAGTAAAGTATACTGGCCAGTTACTGTTCCTGTCAACATTGTTTTTTTTTAACTGTTTATTATTTTTAAAACAACAACCAACAACCTACAAACAAAAGAAAACATAAACATCACTCTGGCACTTTCAGCATGGGTCCACTTCTTCTTCATCCTCATAGAGCGGTTTGCGGTTATTTTTCCTGTCAATATTGTTATGGCTATAGATGAGCGGGTGTTATTTTTCTACTTCTTCCATTCATCGTTGAGCACTTTCAGACAGTAGTGTTATGTATTGGCCATTTATCTATCTCGTTTGACATTATATAACATGGCACGGTGTGGTGATGATTTTACATGACGTATGGGAGGGTTTATGTGACACTCTGGCGATTAGAGGTGTACTTTGGCATGGTGTTAGTGGCATACTACCTCTTCTATGTGTTTCTTTTGTACACACCAGATTGAATTTGTTTAAGCTCTAAGGGGTAGCACTTCCAATGACACATTCTCTGGGAGGTTTGGTGGGCCCAGATGATTGGCCATTTGTCATCATTGAATGGCACCTGGAATGTGCCAGGGCTGTGTGCACTCGACAGGGGTTGGATTTTAGGTGAAAAATGTAGCCAAAAGCTGGGTTCAAGCAGCCTTACTACGTGCCCTTTCCCCTACCTTGCGCAAGCAATATGCATGTGGTTGGGGATGTGGGTGCACCACCATGTCCACCGGTATGCAATGCTGTGTTGCAACATTGTGAAGGACACATGCTGCCAGAGTGGTCCTGCACACTAGTGGTGGTGCATATAGCAGCTCACGACCAGAGTGGTCAAAGGAGCAGAACCATGACTTGAGCACTCTGAATGTGCGCTATTTCCCCGAGTTGCAATATGGGCTGCGTTGTATCTTACCTGGGGTGGTGTGGCAAGGTTCAGTATTTGCGTCATCATGTAGGTGCTCATAGGGTAGGCACCGTCCCCTGAAGAGGTGAAAATGTTTGTCATTGGTGTATTTTGTGTTTGTGACATGCATGCATGTGCATGGGCATTTATACTCACCAATGAGCCACTGTGTTGACATACCTCCCAGCTTCCAGGGCCCGGTGTAGGGGTGAGATTCTGAATATGAAACTATCATGGGTGGACCCTGGATAGTTTGCATATACAGAAGTAATGATACCCTTGGCATCACATACAACCTGCACGTTGATGGAATGCCAGTGCTTGCAATTGCAATAGATGTGCTGTGTGGCCCTAGATGGACATAGAGCCACATGGGTGCAGTCAATGGCACCAAGCACTTTAGGGAAGTGCGCCACCCTGTAAAAGTCCTGGACCACGGCCTGCCTTTCCGCAGGTGTTCTGGGCATGTAGATGTGCCAGCAGACTGAGGGGCGTGCAGTCATTATTGCCAACACCTGGTGTAGGCAGCGTGACTGCGTGGGCTGTGAAATGCCCCCAATTATGGCAATTGACTGCTGAAATGACCCAGTGGCCAAATAATGCAGTACATTGTGCACCTTTTCCAAGGGTCTCAATGATTGGGTGATGTAAGTTCATCTTCCCACTCCCTGACCAGGTCTAATATGATATGAGGTGGAAAACTATACCTGGCATAGGTTGGTCCTGGGTAGAAAAATCCGGGCCTTGGCCATCCTCCTCCTGAGGTGTTCCACGATCACTGCTGTGAGAAATGGTACATTCATCATAGCTCTATATGTGCGCTAGTTGTTCGTGCTGCCTTTTTATGCATTTGTTTTAGTGCGCAGTGACGCTTACACCAGCTTTCGTGTAGCGTACATGTTTCAGGATTTGCGCGTCTTTTTCCACGTGCCGGAGGGCCCTGTTAAATTGCATGAATACGGGTTGCTAGCGCACGTGTGTAGGTGTTACTGGGATTTTACTGCCGTACTTCCCTCGTTACGCCCACAGTTTTGCTTGTTGTTCCCCATTCCACATGTTCTGCCCCCTTTTAGGTAACTGCGCAAGATGGTACGCCCCTTTGCTAGGAGTCTTGCGCAAGGCGTCCGTAGTCTCGCAGTGATGTATTGGAAGCGCACAGATTCCTTGCAAATCTGTGGTAAGCCCTGCGCATTGTGTTCCATGAATCGACAAACGGGTGCTTGTGTGTGTTTTCGCGCGCAAGTCCCCTATTTTTAGCTCAATTAATTCCATGAATCGGGCCCTAAGTGTTGAAAATCTGGCGTGCCCAGTGCAGTACAAAGCATACTAGGGCATAGCCAAGGATCCCGGAATAAAAGCAAAGACAATAAACAAATTCTTACTAATCCTGTTCTGTTGTACAGGTTTATTTTATATGACCTGTCAGAGGATTCCTTTAGATAGGCTCAGACATACAGGCATTAATAACTTAGCACTACACCGAATAATTTCATTTTTGATTGACAATGAACAAGCAGTTAGCCTTCCAGCATTCAATTACAAATTCTAGGTCTCTCGCCACTTCTTTTTAATTTATATGTTGTTTTACCATTGACGCAGCTATATGATTCACATGAGATTAGGGCCCTGATTCATGGATTATTTGCGCTGAAAAAAACGGGATTTGTGCGCCATTCTGCCCGCAAATCCCCATTTGTTAAACAGGGATTTGCGGTGAGAATAGTGCACAAATCACGTATTTTTCGGCACAAATAATTCATGAATCAGGGCCTAAATATTTGAACTATGCTGAGGATACACAGCTATTGCTAGAAATTTCCTGACAATGCCTCTCTGCAAACTTAACTTCACTGATTGCATTCTGGACATAGACTATTAGATGTACACAGATGAACTACAGCTTCATGCCTCAAAGACAGGGACCATGATTGGTTCTGCCTCGTGGAAAGAAGTGACAGTTGGAATGTGGTCCCCTGTGTTTGGGATCCTAGACCCATCCACTCACTTGAATGCGCAATCTGGGTGTTCTAATGAACGATAAGCTCTGCTTGGAAACCGAGATTTCTGCAGTGTTGAGGCCAGGCTTTTATAACCTGGTTGTTGTGGCACTTGCACTCTTGCTCTTGTACTGTGAAAATGGGGTCTACCTGGGCGTTAAAAATGCAGAAGCCTGACTCGTTATATCAGTTGAACGTAGAGAATCTATAACTCAGCCCTTGCTTCCTGCATTGGTTCCAAGCTCATAAGAGAGTTGTTTTAATGTCATGTGTATCACATATAGACCCTTTTATAATACTGGACTATCATTTATTAGAAAAACGTGTAAGCACCACTCTCCTAGTAGTTCATTAGAAGGGCAGAGTTGGGGGTGCAGGGTTCATTGCACAAGCCTCTTTGTTGCAGAATAGTGTCCCCATCTACCTGAAATCAGTGATGGAGCATTGTAAGTTTTGGAAACATTTAAAAACACACCTATTTACAGCTCCAGGGTTACATTTATGTTACAGGTCTCAGGTCTAGCATTGAGTATCCTCCTGTCAGCCATCACGCTATAGAAATCCTTATTAACATACGATAAAAAGGGTCCTATTGATGTTCAGTTTTAAGGGGAGGCCTGGACCTCATAACAGGTTTTATAGCTTGTGATGGGCAGAGGAGAAGATGTAGTTGTTGGTAGGATAATGGTCAAAAAGAGCAAAAGGAATAACCGGCCATGCAAATTTTGATAGCAAATATCCAGAAAGTCACTCTCTTTCATCTGGCACTGTTGGTTCATTGGGGGCTGCGAACTCAGATCTGATTATCAAGGGAAAGAGGTTTAAAGACAGAATGGCTCTTGCCAAATGTGTGTTAACGGTAGCAGAGGCCCATTTTGCAGAGTGTGTATCCTAGTATAAGGGTACTATTGGTGCAAGCTTGCCCTTTTCTGACAGTTCCTATAAAAAGGAACAGAAAAGTGTTCCCTAATAGGGCACTCCCGTCCCCTGTACATTGTCAAATGTCTGAATACATCAAACCAGTAACTTGTGTGTGGTATCTATTATGCATGGTAATACATCTCTGGATAAGATGACTACCATTGCAATGTACCACTATTTTTGGTGAAAATACATCAGTCTCAGATAACCGTTAAACATAAAGTTAATACACAAAAGAACTTCAAATGAAAGTTTTTCTTCATATCACAAGAAATAGAAATGTATTGTGTTGTTGGCCCAACGCGTTTCGAGTTTATACTCTTCTTCAGGGGCATAATCATATTTTCTTAAATTCTAGAGAAATAATACAAAAACAAATAACCCAATTAGGGTACATATAACTTATTATTTTCAATGTATACATTATACATTTTTTTACATTGATTTAAATAGAATCACAACCATTCCTCTTTGTCTTCAAATCTCATTTTGTTATTTAATGAGTCTGTGGTAAAACTAATGGTCATACCCAGGGCAATAATGTATAGCCGTTCCACTTGTAGACAGATGTGGACTTGGTAGTGTTAAGGTGGCTGGTTATTTATATAGAGGTCATTAGGTAAGACAGGCGGATGCTCGGACAATGCAATGCATATGATGATCATTTCTACACAAAAGCTAAGTAGCGAGGGTAACTTTCACTCATAATATACAATCATGGATAAACGAATGAAGAATATTTTTGAGAATAGCAAAGATCACGGTGCTAACCTTGTGGTAACTTAGTTTTAGGATGAGTTCCTGTTGACACAGGGTTGATGGAGAATCATTGTATTAAATGTGGAGAATCTGGTACTCCTCTTGATATCTTACTGCAAATTATATATAAATATGTCACTGTGGTAAGTAACATGGCCATTGGATTAAAAAGAGGAGGCATAAGGTAATTAGTTTTACCAGTTGCGGATAGTGTGCGGTCAATCTTTCAAATCCCAGTATGGTATTTAACTGTGGATCAGTGATCAAAATGAGTAATTCTTCAACATGTAATTTTCGATAGTCTGGAATAGCGCCAAATATCTGTGAAAAAAGGAAGGATTTTTTGAAGCTGCTAATTAAAGGGTTGATCGAGGGGTAGATAGGTCCTGCTGTGTGACTTACTTGAGGTAGATTCAAATCTGGAAGACTTCGAGGATAAGTAGTGGAAACAAAGATCTCAGTAAATCTTCTAGCGCTAGCTTCTTAGTAACTAGACTGGCGTCCAGTCACTGGAAAAAATTAAGTAAATATAACATCAGGCTGCTGGTATAGTTACAAGGATGGATAAGTGCTGAGAAATCCTACTTTAAAACTTACTTCCAGTATTGGTTAAACTGCAATACTGCGGGACAACTTCTAACGTTGAACACAGACTTTGGAATATAGTAGTGAAACCATACCCAACTGGAAAAAGTCTTCAAGAGTTAACTTCCTAGTATCTACAATTGCGTAGAAACTCGCTGGAAAAAATATATAAATTATCATCAGGCTGCAGTTTAAAAGAAAAGTAAAAATGCCCAGTGAAAAAGTCATAATTAGAAACCTACTTCACGTTATTGGCTAAACCGGATAACTTCGGGGCACCTCCTAGTGTGGATAACACTCAGGAATGACTGCTGGAAAAGTCTGGATGCAGTCGTTGCGTATATGCGTCAAGGGGAATGACGTTGCTCTGTGTATGCGTGGGTGACGTATTTTTTCAATTTGATATATTTCAACGTTGGTTGGATTATAGCAATGTTGAGTTGACTATGTTAGAGACATATGACCTCCGTAAGGACATGTGTTTAGACCAATACTAACATTATGTAAGAAAGTATACTTGGTGACATCATAACGCGCGAATGCGTTACTCCGGAGCGGGGACGTTTGTATGAAGTACTGTACATTGCTTATGAATAGCCCACTGGTCTGTCCTAATGAAAAGGTCACCGGATAGCTTGGATTATTTAAACACGACAAGTAGTATGTTTACAGCTTGTATTGTGGAAAAACTTGCTATCATATTGTGCATGCACCATTTGATTTTGGAAGTTTTTTGTCAATCATTATGCACAAAGAGGCGAGAGGGAAGGGGATAATGTTATGTAAGTAACATCTCGTGTTTGCAAAAAGTTGTTGTACGAAAACAGGGTTATTTAACCTATGTGGAACTTCTGTTGCTGTACGGGCATAAGTCTGGCAATTTCTTCATAATGTACAATGGAAGACCAAATGTGGGAATTTCCATATACATAGGTGCAGACTCCAATTAAAATCACTGAACCAATGTCTTTTAAGTCTGACAATTGTGATTATGTATGGGGAGAGTATCCAACAGACAAAAAGAATGAGTAGGTAGCATAATCAAAGTTTTGTTCATACTGTGGGAAAAAAGAAGGTAGTCCATCTGTACTGTCCTTCTAGGGGGATCAGAGTCTATGGGCCTCATTATGAGGTAGGAGGTAGCCATGGTGGTATTAGCCCCTTACCGCATACCGGGTCTGGGTTCTCAGAATGGGTACTTACCGGTTCATTCCAACCTTGGAGGACCCGGTAAGTCCCCATTCTGAGAACCATTCCACATTCCCATTTGAGCCCGCATAGGGCTCAATGGGAATGGGGAAGTAGCTAATAACGGTACCGCAATTTGCGGTACCGTTATTAGCTCTGAAGTCCCTTAGCGGGTCCCGTCCTTAACACCTGGTCAGACCAGGCGTTAAGGAAGGGACCCAATAAGGGACCTCGGAATATGGAGGTAAGGGATTACTGGCACCGGCACCCTTACCAGTGCCGGTAATCCCTTACTACCTACCTCGTAATGAGGCCCTATGTTTCGGATACTTATTTCGCCTTATTTCCATAGCTCCACATGCCTACAAGTGGAGCGCTACTTTCTGTTTGTATCCTGCTGCAATAGATTGTATAATTTGTAATCATTTGTGTAATGCCCTAGTCTTGCTATAGACAACATATAGGGATGAATCAATGGTACCATGGAATAATATCATGAATGCACAAAAAGGTATCAGTGGGAAGCATATCAAGATTGGGATGCTGACGAGTAACAAATGCATTCTTATTTAGTCTGCCCTCACTGTCCCACTGGGGTTCACATTCTGATAACTTATAGGTGTAGTTGGTCACATGGGGCATAGTTCACCGTGCTTTAGTGTCTGGTTGACAGTTATTTATATAAAAAAAACATGTTTATACCCAACCAATTCTTATTTTCTCTGATATAAAGTTATATTTTTGCAGATAAGTGCCCATTCTTCCGTGTAGTATACCTGAAGAACCCCCCGATGGTAATTAGATTATCCATGGGTATTTGATCTGAAGGGGAGAAAAATCTTTTTTTTGTTGTGCTGACACTATCTCTTTAATGCTTTAGAGAAAGGTACCTAGTTTATAGTCCACATTGATGCCCAGGGGGCTCAATGCATCCAGACGATGGATCCAAAATAGCTCTCTTTGTGCTAGACTTTTGGGTAAGTCTCTACCTCTTGGGATTGGGTATACTACTTCGAGTATCACCACTCTCATTTGTGATATGATGTGGTGGGGGTCTCTAAAATGTCTATAAACTGGTGACTTGATGTTTTTTTGTACTGATATTCGACTTGTGCTCAGTCCATCTTTCTTTAGCTCTTCTTGCCGTTTTACCCACGTAATTTTTTCCACACGGGCAGCGTAGTGCGTAGATTACATTTATTGACTCACAGGTCGCGTAATCTTCTTCCCTGTGTTTGGGTACCGTATGTGGTCTCCTTTTATCACACTGGAGCAGTGTTGGCAGTTTAAGCAAGCAAAGGTACACTTGTTTGTCTGCTAAGGACAGTTTGAGTCTGTTGCTTGGGTTTTTCCGCTTTTATCAATCTGTTTCTAAAGTTGCTTTCCCTTTTATAAGCAAACATCAGTGGTTCTGAGAAGAGTTGGTTTAAATTCGGGTCAGATCTGATAAGGTCCCAATTTTTGTGAATAATGCATTTAATTTGAAAACTTTGACTTGCGTGTTTCAATGTATGTACAAGGTTTGTTCTGTCCTTTCTTGATTTGGGCCCAACGAGTTCTTCCCGGTTGTATGCCTCTGTTCTCATTATTGCCTTATTTACTAATTCCACAGGGAAACCCCTGATCATGAATCTTGTTTTCATTGCTCCATATTCCTCCTGTAGTTTCTCTGCATCTGAAGTGATTGTTTTTAATCTCAATAATTGACTATATGGCAAGTTCTCCTTAAGATGTTTTGGGTGGAAACTGTGGTAATGTAGAGAGCTGTTGACATCCGTCAGCTTTCCATAAATGTTGGTGTTGAAACCTGATTCTGTTAGTTCAATTGTTACATCCAAGTAATTGATTGAAGGTTTACCCATTTCGATTGTGAATTTGATTCTCTCATTACAGTTGTTGAGGTATTCCCAGAAAAGTGAGAGTTCCTCCACAGTGCCAATCCAAATTCCAAAGATATCATCAATATATCTTAACCAGCTTTTGAATTTTTGTTTCCAAGTTGGATTTTCCAGGACATGGGTGGTTTCAAAGTGGTATATACATATGTTTGCATACGAAGGGGCTACTGAAGAACCCATTGAAGTACCCGATGTTTGTAGATAGTACTGGCCGTTAAATCGGAGGTAGTTATTATAGAGAATGATGTTAATGAGTTCTATAGCAATTTTTTTTAAATATTGATCTCATCTTGCTTCAGTAGAACCCATTCCAGGGCTTCAATACCTTGGTCATGTGGGATGGAGGTGTACAAGCTACTTACATCCATTGTAAACAGTAGTAAATTGGGTTGTCTATGTTCAGTAGCTTGATAGTTTGTAAAAAGTGCATCGTGTCTTTAAAATAAGTCTGCGTCTTTTGAACCAAGGGTTGCACTGCTGTATCTAGGTACACCGATAGAGGTTGAAAAACACTGTCCGTTCAGGCCACAATTGGCCTAAAAGGTGGATCTGTTTTGTTTTTATGAATTTTTGGTAAACCGTAAAACACAGGGGTTACCGGATGTTTGTTGAACACAAATTCACTAGTTCTTTCCGAGATCCATTCCATGCCATATGCCTTATCAATGACTCTTTTAATTATTTCTTTTATTGAAGAAATTGGTTCATTGTCTAGTGGCAAGTAAATACTGCGATCTGTTAGCAATTTTAGACAGCCTTCATTGTACAGAGAGGTGTCCATGAGTACAAGGGCACCGCCTTTATCCACCTGTTTAATAGTTAAATTGTTATCATCTGCTAATTCTTTGATGAATGTAAGTTGGTGTTTTCTGATGTTCTGTCTATGTGAAGTCCCCTATTTTAGATGTCTCAGTGCCTTTGTGGTTTTAGATTTAAACAGGTTCACGAGCGGGTGATTGACTTGTGGGTGAAAATTGCTTTTGCTTCTCATTTCCAGATAGTCAGGAGTTTCTTTGTCAAGATTTTCCTCAGTGAGGTTTTCAAAGAAGATTTTGAGCTCCATTTTCCGGACTAATTTAAATAAATTCACTTCCTCTTTGAACAAAATGGTGTTGTTAGTAGGTATGAATGAATATACCAATATTCAAAGTGTCGGTTTGTGATTTAGACAGCTGTTTAGACGAGATATTGATAATAATGGGTTCTTTCAGTGTTTGATTTTCTGTCTTGGTTTTCTTTTTGCCTCTTCTGGCTTTCCACCGCCTAAAAAAGGTTGTGATGCAGGTATCGTTACTGGAGTTGCAATTATGGATTCTGGTCATATATCTACTATAGCTGGAGGAGTAGAAGTTGGGGTTGTGGCTTTGCTTGTTCATTGTCTTTCTTCTAATTCCCCGCTGGTGACTTCACTGCTATCTGTGTTATTATTATTTGGTGTTTGTCTAGGGTGTCTGCCTGGAGCTGATGTTGGTCTATTATTACTATAGTACTCTTTCCTGGAGTAAACAATATCCTGCGCGTAGTCAAGGGTATCCCTTCTAAATTTTCTGATCTTGCGTTGTTCAATCTCTTTTTTGTAATTGTCCAATTTATTGTTGGTATCCTCAAGGATGGTCTGTAATTCCGCTGATGTTTATATTTTCGAAGGTTGTGTTTGATACCTCCTCAATTGTCTGGTTGATGTTTGTCAAGGATTTGGCTAATTCTTCTATAGTTAGTAGAATAAGATCCAGGGAGCACTTATTTAATATTTGCTCCCATCGTTTTACAAATTCTTGGTTGTCTTTACAGAGAGTAGGGCATAGGTAGACCCGTAGTCCTCTTGGTATTGTTTTGGCTCTGTAGTATTGTGATAAAGTTGTAGCGTGGAGTCTTTGAGAGATTTCTCTTCGTAGCAATCATTCCAATCTTTGAATCAAATGGTCCGGGTTCTCCGTACTTCTGATTTCCTTGCTGGCATCTTTGATAAGGCCTAATATCCTGGTGACCTCTTTGTCAGAAAAAGCTATAATTGTTGCTGATTTATCGTTGAGGGTGTTAATGTTCGAAAATGACATTTGTAGTTTTTTCAGGTGTTCAAAAAAAGATGTCAACCCCAGTGGGGAAACAACTACTTGAACAGATAGAAAACACTCTTCACACCTATTTATGTTGCCTTCTAAATACATTTTTTTTTTAGTAGTAGTAGGATATTTATGAGGTAGAGACTCTCTGGAGTTTGAGATTCGGGGGAGATGGTACAACCTTGGAATCTAGGTTGGAAATATTTTGGATACTCCCCCTATACATAATCACAACTGTCGGACGTAAAAGACATTGGGCCTTATTATGACCCTGGCGCTAATGGGTTAACGGCGCCGTAAAAGGCTGCTCCGCCGTTAACCCATTAGCGCCTAATCACGAGGTCCCTTTGCGGGACCCGACCATAACGGCTGGTCTAGACCAGCCGTTAAAGTAGGGACCCGCAAAGGGACCATCGCAGTAAGTATGGTACCGCAATTTGCGGTACCGTACTTAGCGCCTTTGCCATTCCCATTATGCCCTATGGGGCAAAAATGGGAATGGGGAAGGGCCATGGGGAAATGGGGAAATATCACCCCGCCAACCTTGGAATGGGGCGGTATTTCCCCATTTCACCATGGCGGACACATTACGATACCGGCACCAACCATGGTGCTAATAGCGCCATGGTTTAGCGCCGGTATTGTAATGAAGGCCATTGGTTCAGTGATTTTAATTGGAGCCCACACCTATGTATATGGAAATTCCCACATTTGGTCTTCCATTGTACATTATGAAGAAATTCCTAGACTTATGCCCATACAGCAACAGAAGTTCCATGCAGGTTTAATAACCCCCTTTTTTTTTTACAATTTAGAACATTAGATGTTACTTACATAACATTATCTCCTTCCCTCTCGCCTCTTTGTGCATAAAGATTTACAAAAAACATACAAAATCAAATGGCGCATGAGCCATATAATAGCAAGTTTTTCCATAATACAAGCTAGAAACAGACTAATTGTCGTCTTTAATTAATCCAAGCTATCTGGTGACCTTTTCACTAGAACAGACCAGTGGGCTATTCACAATCAATCTACAGTACTTCATACAAATGTCCCCGTTCTGGAGTAACGCATTCACGCGTTATGACGTCAACAAGTTTACTTTCTCACATAATATTAGTTTTGGTCTAAACACATGTCCTTACGGAGATCATGTCTCAAACATAGTCAACTCAACATTGTTATAATCCAACCAACGTTGAAATATATAAAAATTTAAAAAATACCTCACCCACACATGCACAGAGTGACATAATTCCCCTTGCCACATATAAACAACCACTGTGTCCAGACTTTTCCAGCAGTCGCTCCTGAGTGTTATCCACACTAGAAGGTGCCCCAAAGTTATCCGGTTTAGCCAATAACGTGAGGTAAGTTTCTAATTAGGACTTTTTCACTGGGCATTTTTACTTTTCTTTTGAACTGCAGCCTGACGATAATTTATATATATTTTCCAGAGAGTTGACGCAATTGTAGATACTAGGAAGTTAACTCTTGAAGACTTTTTCCAGTTGGGCATGATTTCACTACTATATTCGTCGGTGTTCAACGTTAGAAGTTGTCCTGCAGTATTCCTGTTTAACCAATACTGGAAGTAAGTTTTAAAGTAGGTTTTCTCAGCAGTTATCCATCCTTGTAACTATACCAGCAGCCTGATGTTATATTTACTTTATTTTTTCCAGTGACTGGATGCCATTCTAGTTACTAAGAAGCTAGCGCGAGAAGATTTACTGAGATCTTTGTATTGTTCCACTACTTATCCTCAAAGTCTTCCAGATTTGAATCTACCTCAAGTAAGTCACACAGCAGGACCTATCTACCCCTCGATCAATCCGTTAATTAGTAGCTTGAAAATCTCCTTCCTTTTTTTCACAGATATTTGGCGCTATTCCAGACTATCAGAAATAACATGTTGAAGATTTACTCATTTTGATCACTGATCCACAGTTAAATACCATACTGGGATTTGAAAGATTGACCGCATACTATTGGCAACTGGTAAGACTAATTACCTTATGCCTCCTCTTTTTAAGCCAACAGCCAAGTTACTTACCTATGAGTCAGCCTATCACCAACCACCGCCACCT
Organism: Ambystoma mexicanum; assembly: GCF_040938575.1. Lineage (NCBI taxonomy): Eukaryota > Metazoa > Chordata > Amphibia > Caudata > Ambystomatidae > Ambystoma > Ambystoma mexicanum. The sequence goes on from NC_090925.1 coordinate 514,671,945, forward strand.
GCCCAAGGACCCAACGGAATTGGTTGATCTATACAATAACACTATAAACTCAGCCATAGACACCATCACTCCACTAAAACTAAGTAAAGAAAAGCCCATAGCTCATCTCAACACTTGGTTTACCCCTACTCTAAAAACCTTGCACAAACAAAAAAGACAGGCAGAATCTTGCTGGAAAAAGAATCCATCAATTGAGTCGTAAAATCACCTTACCTCTCTTTCAAACAGATACAAAAAAGAAACCTTCAATGATAGAATTAAAAAAGCTAACTCAAGTACCAGGGAAACTTCTTGATACTCAGAGAATTGAAATCCCCAATCGCTCCTAATGACTTGTGCACCAAAAACAAAACCTGGTGTACAAACATACAAAATGCCCTTTGCAACAAAATAACCATGCTCCAAGAAAAAATTGTAGCTAAAAAAAGCTCACTCCATAAGATTGCTCTAGAAACCCAAGAAGCCACCTTGCAAGAACTCGCTAATAAACAAACCAAAGTGCCTAACCAATTCAAGTTCAGATCCATCTCTAATACAGAGACAGAACTCATCATCACATCACTCAAACTATCCCGCTGCCTTGGCGATACCTGCCCTGCCCTATTGTCAAGGAAGCTGCAAAGGATTTAGCTCCTTTTATCACCAACTTCATTAATTCCTCCTTTAAACCCTGCTCTGTTCTACCCCTCTTAAAAAAGCCTAACCTAGACCTGAGTATCCCGACCAATTACAGACTGATCACGACAGTCCTGTTTCTTCTCAAAATCTTAGACAGAGCTGCCTATCTCCAGATCCAATCCTACCTAGAGATCAATTATCTACTAGGCTCTCAACAATCTGGCTTCAGGCCAAGATACGGAACTGATACGGCCCTTCTCGATCTTAAAAACCAATTGACCAACCACAAGGAAGAATTATCCATTCTCGTTCTCCCTGATCTATCCACGGCATTCGACTTGGTCGACCATAAAGTCTTATGTAACTACCTCAAATCTTCTGCTAATTTTTCCAAAGAGGCCTCCACCTTGATCAACTCTTTCTTAGATATTATAACCATCAGAGTTTTCTCACCCTCATCATCAGCAGACCCAGTACCTATTACCTGTGGAGTACCTCAGGAATCCTGCGTTTCTCCCACTTTGTATAACATATTTACATAGCCCCTCTTCGACATTCTTGATAAATTGGGTGTCGCATATACTAACTATGTTGACGACACCCAGATCCTTATCCCCATTCAGGGAGAATATGACAAAGATGTCAAACACATCAACAAATATATCATATCATACAAACTTGGATGGCCACACATGGCCTATGTCTTAATGATGAAAAGACTGAACTTCTCATCATAGGATCTACTAACAGACTGAACAAGCTCCACACACACTACAACTCCATCACCATCGATGCCATCAATATAAAAGTCGGTCACGAAGTAAAAACCTTAGGCTTTTATCTCGATTCAGCGCTCAACCTCAATAGACAAGTTAATGCCACAGCCTCTGCAGCTAGTTATACATGCAAACTCCTATACGCATGTAAACCATTTCTGACCACTGACAGTTGTATCACCATAGCACGGGCATTAATCATGTCCAAACTGGATTACTGCAACACACTCTACCTGGGCACTAGCAATCACAACACTAACAGACTTCAAACCCTCCAAAACAACACCATAAGAACTACTGCTCTAGGCATCCCTAAAGGCCAACACATCTCTGAAGATAGACGTTCCATTATATGGTTAGCTATCAAAGATAGAATCAAGTATAAAACACTTAACCTGACATTCAAATGCCTTGACAATAAGGCACCTATCTACTTAACAGAGAAAATCACCAAATACACATCAGGGCGCCCCATCAGAAAGGCACAGACTAACAGCATCAGAATCCCTAACTTTAAACTTAAAAAAACAGGAGGTTCGAGCTTCCCTGTCCTGGCGGCTCAACTTCGGAACGCCATACCTGACTCATTAAGAGCACTACCTTCACACCCTGCCTTCAAGACCAATGTCAAACAATGGCTACGCGCAAATGACCATTGACAACCCTATTCTATATTGTATATTGTATAACTATATTGTATATATGTACACCCCCTACCTCCCATGACTTCTTATAACATTGTATATATACCTATCCTGTACCTTTAACCCATGTTTGTAACCATATATTTTCCTTCACTGGAATGCTTCCCACCTATGTACAATCAACCATGTTTATGTATACTTGTACGAGATGTCATACCACCACGCATACTGCAACCATGTATATGTAACTATGTAAATCTTTCAAGCGCCCAGATGCCTAACAGCCGGTGCGCTCTTTTCTACAAATAAATAAACAAACAAACAAACATATTTATATATATTTTGCAGTAAGATATCAAGAGGACTACCAGATTCTCCACATTTTAATAAGATGATTTTCCTTCAACCCTGTGCCAACAGGAACTCATCCTAAAACTAAGTTACCCCAAGGTTAGCACCGTGACCTTTGCTATTCTAAAAGAAATTATTCATTTGTTTATCCATGATTGTATATTATGAGTGAAAGTTACCCTAGCTACTTAGCTTATGTGTAGAAATGATCATCATATGCATTGCATTGTCCTAGCATCCGCCTGCCTTACCTAATGACCTCTATATAAAGAACCAGCCACCTTAACACTACCGAGTTCAAAACTGACAAAAAGGTGGATAGGCTATACATTATTACCCTTGGTATGACCATTAGTTTTGCAACAGACTCATTAAATAACAAAATGAGATTTGAAGACAAAGAGGAATGGTTGTGATTCTATTTAAATCAATTTAAAAAAATGTATAATATATATATTGAAGATAATAAGTTATATGTACCCTTATTGGGTCATTTGTTTTTGTGTTATTTCTCTAGAATTTAAGAAAATATGATTTCGCCCCTGAAGAAGAGTATTAACTCGAAACGTGTTGGGCCAACAACACAATACATTTCTATTTCTTGTGATATTAAGAAAAACTGTAATTTGAAGTTCTTTTGTGTATTAACTTTATGTTTAACGGTTATCTGAGACTGATGAATTTTCACTAAAAATAGTGGTACATTGTAATGGTAGCCATCTTATCCATAGATGTATTATCATGCATAATAGATACCACACACAAGTTACTGGTTTGATTTATTCAGACATTTGACAATGTGCAGGGAACAGGAGTTCCCCATTAGGGAACACTTTTCTGTTTACTATAATATTTCCAACCTAGATGCCAAGGTTGTGACCATTTCTCCTGCACCTCAAACTCCAGAGAGTGTATACCTCACAAATATCCTACTACTGCTAAAAAAAAAAAAATCTATTTAGAAGACAACATAAATAGGTGTGCAAAGTGTTTTCTATCTGTTCAAGTTCCTATAAAAGGCCAAGCTAATTTAAATGGTTTCAGGAGGCAATCTGGGAGGAGTTGACCAGACAAACATGCCTGGGTACATAGACGCACGCATAAGAAAATAAAGACAGAAGAATTTCCCTTCTGAAATGAAACATGTAGCTCAAAATGCCCTATTTGGCTGCTTCTGAACACTTAAAAAAAAAGAACATGGACACTAAATAGCAGAATATACAAGGGCCATAATTACTGTTATTTAAAGAGCATTTATATTGCACCCGTTAACCCTTAGCCCCTCCTCCCTACTGCGCTCTCTTTGCATCCACACATTCAGGCTCCTTGGGGCAGGACAGGGGCAAAGTCTGAACCCCGCACTGGCATGGATTTTGCTCGTACTAGAACGGATGCCTTTTTCAGTCCCCCTTGAATCGTCTCATTTTAAAGTATTGTGTCTGGTGTGAGGTGATGCACATACCCAGAAATAAAGCTGGGAGTACCTAGGAATCTGTTTTTCAATTTCATTCTCACTTCAATGTGTAGCAGATCCATGCTGTGCTTTCCACAAAGAAAGAGTGGGTGAGAAAATCTAAGATGGCTGTCCTGACTTTTATCATCTCACCTTTACTCATCAAGTGTGATGTGCCAGAAAGCAGAGCATGATGGGAAATGAGGCAACCTGCAAATTTCTAGAGCCGATACAATGTAATAGAAGTGGGAGGGTAGCGCGTGCCTTTCAGGGCTCATGAGGAGTTTCGTAAGAGGAGCAAGATTTTGGCTTCCAAGGGCAGGGGGAGGGGGCTCTAATGCTGGAAAAGATTCCTGGGAGCTTTGGCAAATGCCTAGAACCTTAAGGCCATTGAGGGGATTGACAAAGCATTTAGAGCCTGATGGGGGCCCTGAGAAGTCTGAAAGAAGTCTAGAATCTGAGACAGGCGTTAACATTATAGAAAGTGCCTAGAGCCTTAGCGAAGTGTTGTGTTGAGAAATTTTAAAAAGACCCTAAAGCCGAATAAGGGTGCTGAAAAGCCTAAATGTTGAGTAGAACTGCTAAATAAGGGTGCTGAAAAGCCTAAACGTTGACTAGAACCTAATAGAGATGTGCTGAGATGATATATACAATATTTGGTGCCTGAAATTGGCCCTACACTATCAGAAAGACACCGAGCACCTGAGAGGGGGTTTGCAAAGTTTTAAAACGACAACTAGAGCTTGAGTTGGATGCTAAGAAGTAAGGAAGACACTAGAAGCTGGGGGGGAGTGAGGTCTCTGCTTCACAGAACAGAATTGTTCACAATTTTGAGAGGAATAGTGAACATTTTTCGGACTGGCTAATTCCCCTTTCTGCCTGGACGGCAGGAGGCCTCTCAGACCACCCCTGTTTTGAATTAAACAATTCTAGCATCCGCATCCTATTGCACAAATTAAATAAACACACGTATTTTTTCATGCAGTGTGCTGCTTTGCCCTTACAACGCGTATGCACCGACCAGTCCTCAAAGGAAATATTTTAAGATAACCCAGAAATTAGGCATGTCTGCAAGTGCAGATAAGCGCGCCTTGGAAAGTAAACTGCCCTTGTCGCCCCACCCAGCTGCCCCTTGTTCCCGCCCGCCGCGAAACAATTTTGAAAATTGTCAGAAAAACAGCAGACCAACAGAAGAAGCGGCCAAGACGTTTCCTTTTATTTATGAACACGAAGGGAGAATCAACAAGTGTTTACAGATGACGAGAGGAAGAGACGAGCAGTGACGACGTTTATAAAGTCTGGGGTGGAAGAGCTGACGGACCGAAAAAGGCTTTATACCTTCCCGAGCCGAGAAGGAAGAGGAGCAGACGCAGAGGGCAGACATGGGGCAAGGTGAGGTCACACAAGCATGCGGGATATGGCGGAGTGAGCACAAGCCACAGAAGAAGCGGCCATGTGCAAGCAGGGGCGCGGGACAGCCTGATTAATGGGACTGTTTTGTTAGGCGGGGTCTGTAGGGCGCACCTCTGCCGTTTGCACGAGCTTTCCAAGGCTGGCACCTGAAACAAACAGCACGGGTTGGGCCTCAAGTGGAAATTGTTTCAATTATATTATGTTATTTTGTGTAATTCTAATTGTGGCCTGTGTTTTATTGTGTAGTTGTAATGTCACGTTTTACAAAGCCCCGTTGCCTTTGCCGCAGTAAATAGATAAACTGCTGCCCAGTTACAAATGGTTTATACTGGGATCCAGATGTTGCGTAGCATACCTTATTTTCCTGGGTCTTGCTGTTGTGTGGCTTTTTCCCTTTACTTGTCCACCTAGTGGTTTATATGAGTTGTTGGATGGATATTGGCACAGCCGATAGGGGTGGGTGTGGGGGAGAGGGCAGGAGATACTTTGTTGACCTTTCTACCTCATCCAAAGGAAATAGAGTTTGTCATGATCATGCCATTATGTCTTTACAACCGTGGAAGCGGAGGAGCTATGGTTGCAAGCCTTTGTAGCGGGCTCATGACAGTGGTTGAAGCTCTCCGGCCAGGGATGTAAAATCATATTAACTGGCCCCATGTTGAAACTGAAGTCAATTGGAATGTCCTACATAGCAGTTCAGTAGATGTCCAAAAAGCGATAACTGGATCCAGTACAAAACATGTCTATCAAGGCAAGAGGAATTTCCATTAGGGGATTGAAAAGGAGTGTGGGATCCCCTCTACTGAGAACGAACATGGTTCAAAAACCCTGTTCTATGGAATTCCTTCCACTCAGGAGGGTCTGCAACCAGGTTTTAGCTCATTGCACCCTTCACAGAGGAGAAATATCTATTTGCATATCAGTCTTTGTCCCACCCAAAAGGGCAGTCCAGCACCAAAATGCTAGACAAATCTCCTCTGAACAAGAGTGCCATCAGTAGCCCCAGACACGTGTTTCGGCCTTGTTGGGCCTCCTCAGTGAGGTGAAGCTGAGCCTCTCTAAGGCACAGTGAGCAACGGGTCCATGTCTGGATTACCCTTGGTTACTTAGGGTGAAACTCCAATTTTTACAAAATTAAAAAGGAGTGTGGGAACCCCTCTACTGAGAACGAACATGGGTCAAATACCACGTTCTATGGGATTTTCTTCCACTCATGAGGGTCTACAACCATGTGATGGAAGAAATTGCATAAAACAGGGTACTTGACCCATGTTCATTCTCAGTAGAGGGGCTCCCACACTCATTTTAAATTTCTATTATGGGAATTGATGTTTAGAGCATGATTTGTGATCTTCAAGGATTCTTGTGTTGGAAATAAAAAAGGATGCAGAGATACCTTTGTTTTGTCTGCTGTAGTCTGGGGCTCAAGAATACATCCACCCTCCATTATGTTTGCTATCCATTTATTCTGCATCAAACTCTGAACAGTGCAAGCTTTAACTAAGATCCTACAAAGATAGTGAGAAAAATGTAAACTGTGCTGATTGATGTACATTCGCATTGTTGTCTTACTGAGAAAGAAGAAAAGCTAAGCTAGCTTGTTCTCTGGGTTGCAACCCACTCACGCTGAGCTTGTGCGGTTTTAGCTCTGTGCGCCTTACCACAGTAGAATTAACACCCATGCTCGATTGATGCCTATTCGCAATAGAGAACTTCTCACAGGTAATGCTAAAAACTTCTCAGACACAATTGTGAGATCTCTTTTGGAGCACTCTCCCACCCATGCGTCTCCCTTTACCTGTTTCACTCTGGGTTAATCTCTGAATAGCCAAGAGACCCTGAGTCTCCTAAGCTTCTGCACACATCCGCTCTCATGCCAGGCTACATTTTCAGCAGAGCCCATCCACCCGTTGCTGAGTCCTTCAAGCAACCGGTGGAGCATTCCTAATAAATGCACAGAGCCTAGTAATTCAAATAGGAAAAACAAATGTCACAGCATATGTTAATACAACTAAATAGGTGCCAAGAACGTCAATTTAAAGAATGTATCACCCACCCACAGCAGTTTAAGCTTCTCTCAAACACCCAGCGCAGGCGCAGGATGTGCCACAGCAAAACATGTGTCCAGATCCTTGAGTGAGTGATTGGACTGACTAGTTGTAGCGTGTTGGAATGCATCACTGAGGTAATGGAATTGGAAGATGGGGAGCAACACAGCAGAATGCAAGTCTACGGGATTTTAAGTATTGCTTCCTGAGCTGTGAAATGACTCGCAACCCGATCCCTCTTTGGAATACAACTATTTGAGCAGCTCCCATGTGCCCTCACCCATTCCAGATTTGCCTTCTTGAAGCATAGGTTTCCACTCTGTGCCACGGGTTTGGGGGCATCAAAGTGTAACTGTACCTAGGCCAGAAAGCACTCTTTACACTGGCCCTGTTTGGAAGCGTTGTGTAAGTACAGTCTCATTGTCCATGAAATGTTGGATGATCTAGGCCAGGACTAATCCTTAAGCCTCTGCAGTGGGCTTCAGCAGACCTTCCTATTCAATGCTTGTCCTACTCATGTGGGAAACAACCAAGTTAACAGCCATATTAATACTCACTCAACCAGTAGCTGCCATTAAAGATCGACAACATGCAGGAAAAGGTGCAGCCAGTGTCCTCTACCACCCACCATTTCTGGCAGCTGTTTCCGTCTAGGTATCAGATGTATCCTTTCTCCTTGTAATGTAATGTGATCTTGCATAGCACTCAGAGCCATTTTGCCAATGTGTTTTGTCTGAAACTATTGGTAATTTAGATGTACTGAGCCCTGCTGCTGATACCGTTTTTGCATGTCAGTAACCTATTGCTCCATACTTAGATAAACTGACTCATTTCTGAACCATCCATGACATCATGCTGTTAAGATAGCTCAGCAAATTAAGTACTCGCTTTAGTCGTCTGTGTGGACCGTAAAGTTACAGGTTTGACTCTTACTGAATTAACACTTTACCCATCCGAGGTTGATACATTGATAAACATTAAATTGGGTACATGTAATACCTAGTATTTCAGCACATAAAAGCAGGTGGAATCAGGCTTAATGCGCTATATAAAATGGGATATTTAAACATTTTGTCGTTCCCATAAATTACCCAGGCACATATGAGCCCTGAGCCAGAGTCCAGGTTGGGTTTCCAATTTATGTCTGAATGTTCTTATCACCTAAGACAATTATGCCTTTTTGACAGGGTATTCACACCAGTCAGGTTTCAGAGACAGACAAGAAAGATTATAAAGGTTTACCCCGTACACTGCAGCAGGGGCGTTGCTGGGGAGGGGCTAAGGGGGCTATAGCCCCTGGTCTTTTGGTTGTAGCCCCGATAGAATCTCAGGAGCTACAGCCAAAAGGCTAGCTAGCCCCCAGTCCCAACAGTTCCGACGTCAGCATAGCCCCGGGTCTTTTCCAGACCTAGCAACTCCCCTGCACTGCAGTGATGTCCTTGGGCCTCTGCACCCACTTTTTAGACTCCATGTTGACACGTCCTATCTTTCTACAGCCTTGCAGGTAGTAAAGTGTGATTTTAACGCACAAAGGAATAATGAGGAGCATCGCACCAGCGAGATCAGCACGGGGACCCTCATTGTGAGGAGAGGACAGCAGTTCACCATCATCGTGCACTTCAGGAAAGAAATCAAAAAGTACTTGAAGAATCTAAAAAAACTCTCCCTCGTTGCACAGACAGGTAATCTCTCATGCACGCTTACATCTTCAGGAGCTCATTGCCTTACTATGATCACAAAATCATTTGGTATCCTGTAGGTAACAGTTTGTGCACAGTCAACGTTTCGTATGAATTGTGCGTCCAAATGAAAAATCATAAAATGAGTTGATCCACCCTGTAGCAAACTGGGGAGGATTTTCCAGTGAATTTTCAATTGAATTGCAAATTGTTTCTTCACACATCAACTTGTTTTTCGAACAAAATGTTATTCTTTTTAATCAAGAATCTATTTTTCTTTTGCTAAAAATGTTCTCTTAATGAATCAGTCTGTTTAAAAGAATTGCATATGTATGAGTCAATTCGTTTTTGCAACAATTCGTTTTTTTACATTTTAAATGAAGTGCGTTTTAGCCTATTTCTGCAGGTGAACATTTAAAGTGAAATACTGGTGATTCAAAATGTGCAAGCAATTTTAATTTTGGCCCAAAATCTATCAAGACTGCTTTTGGGAAAATCAACCGCACCTATCCTCTGTCATTTATTTAAATCTCAGCGGGGTGGTGTAGCTTCTAAGATCGGTGCCGGGAGTATCAATCAGTTTAGCACTAGTAGCACCTGTTCTATGCATTGATATAAAACAGCACATTCTGTAGTTGCAGGTGCTTTATTAAAAACGAAGATGATATTATAAGATCACTGATAAAAGAACAAACAAGACTCCTAACCACTTGCGATTAACTCAACTATTTTGTTCCCATCAAACACAGGGCTGAAATCTATCAATTTAAATGGGCCAGAACATGAATTTGCAATTACGAATCTCAGAGACAAAAAATCTTGGAGTGCAGCTGTTGAACAAAGGGACATGCAGTCATGGACAGTCTCTGTCACCACACCTGCCAATGCCGCCATTGGGCAGTACTCCCTGCGCTTGAAGGTATCCACTACACTTCATACATCGGTCCACAAGCTGGGGGACTTCGTCCTTCTGTTTAACCCCTGGTGCCCAGGTAATATGTTATGAATTATTTCTGTAATGCTCTGTACATGCACTCTACACAACGGAGGGCTTAGTTGGGGTGGCAAGCCAGAAAGAAACATGGAGCTCTGTAAAGATCTCCAACCAATTAATTATTGAAGACAGCACCCCCTGCTGGAAGGTGAATAACGTAGAGTGGCAGAAAGTGGTCATAACGTGCACACATTTACAGAAGCCTCTACCACAGATCTGTCATGCCAGGTATAGGGAGGAGAGGGTGATGTGAATGAGCTGGAAGTATGCACCAAGCTGCCCCATCACCCACAAAGACCAACATGTCTGAGTTTTCCTGTGTACCTGTGCAGAGTGGATGTGGCCTAGCATTTTGAGATTAAACTGCCCCATTTGGGGTAAGAGGCAAGACTCTCATCTGCATATAGTTAGTTGCTTCTGTGATGGCAAAGACTAGAGAAGAACGATGGAATGGAGTGATGCCCGGCAGAATTACCTGTGGTTAAGAGGTATTGGCGCAAGCATTTCAGTTAAGCTCAACCATTCGAGAATCGTTTATCAATAACCTGTCAGTTTCATTACATACAGAAACTACTCCACACAATCTATAAAGCATCCTGTATTGGGAGTGTGAGATTTCATGAGTTTAGCGCACCACCATTCAGGAATTGCAAGATCTACCAATATGGGCTGTCAGCAGGACCCATTAAGCTCAGGTCTGAGAGTACCAACATTCAGGGGCCGTGGGGGCCACCATTGTTGTCTGTGACCCCCACCATTCGAGGCTGGAACACCACTAGTCATAGAACACAATGCCAATCCCCTTCTGAGAAATTAACATTTTATCCACGGAAATAAATCTGCAAAGTAGATCACTTCTATGTTAACTGAAGTCTAGATAGTGTACATAAAGCAACGACTTGGACAATATACAGTCTCACCTACAAGCTAAACGATAGCAACCACACATATGTTCTATTTGAAAACATGACACTTCCATGATGTTGGAACCAGCTAGCTCCAAAATAAAGTATTTCTAGATGAGTTTAAGGTGATGAGTAACAAAATTGAACCATCCCAGGCCTGTTGTGAGGCGCTTGCTTTATAATTTAGTTCGAACATGATGAATATCCACTGGAGATACAACAGCGGTTGTCCCATTTAAAGGTCATACATGAGAGAGAGACATCTGTTTCCCCAGACATTATTCCATCTCACAACATGCTCAGTGCTTTCAGTCCATTCACTCCAGCTCTAGAAATCCCTGTATGAAAGGGAAGAAAAGGCTCTGCTTCGCCAAAGGACCGTCTGCTGGTGAAATGCTAGAATAATCTTACGCTGGCTCCCAAGTTCTCATAAACCATTCAGATTCACATCCTATCCTCCCTTTAATTGTCCACTGATTTGAATAATGCTCTGATAACTCATGTGGCTGAGCCGGACGATCCTTGAAACTAGCCCCCACTTTTTAAGCCCTGGGAGTTGGTGGTGATTCAATGATTCAACAGTTTTCATGGGATTCATGGAAAAGTCTGATCTAGTTGATCCACTCAAGGTGGGATTTTGACCACACTGCAAAACTGATACCATGGTAGCAACTGAGTTTAATGATTTGAGATTGTTGTTCCCCTGAAGCCTCCCATGAAGTTCGCGGCAGAACGCTGTATTTTTGCAGCATATTTCAGCTGCCTTAATGCTAGCTGCACATTGGCCTGTACCCAGCCAGATTCACCTTCTTGCCACGTTTGAGGCATAAATCGGAAACCAGCCTCCATTAAGCACCACGAGTTGTGCTACTCAAACCGCATGCACAATGAGAAGTGCATCCTCCTCCATTTTGGCCTGACTGCGCCCTGGTTGGCCCTCCTGGTGCTCTTGTGCACCAATCACGAGCTGGCAGGCGAGTTCGGGCCGGCCCACCTCAACGAAGGCACACATCGACAAAGGCTCTCACAGTGCCTGTCCCGAGCCTGTCACTTGCCGTCAGGCCGTCGGCCAGAACCCCTGCTCACACCAATCCACATGCACGGCTAAGGTAATCACTACAACCACCTGTGACACTATTGCATTATCACTCCAACCCTGTTACTACTAGTGAATATGCACACGCCCAACAACTAATGCAGTACACCTGGTCCCTAAGCGCCCAGTCGCCAAATGTACTTCTGATTCCATGTACTGCATCCTCCCGGATTCATTTAACTCTGTTGCTCACTCCCTAATATATTAATGGACCAGCACCGAGCTGCCTTAACAACGCTGCCTAATGACTATACTACTTGCGCCCCTTACTTTTGTACCTGACTGCTTCCATAGGTATCACGTTACTATCCACCCCAAATATGTTATCCCATATCAAAGCGCCCACTCATTGTATCCATCACGTTTCACCCACCTTGCATCTCAGCCCTACTGTGCCTTTCTGAATGTAGCATTGATCGCTGCACATTTGATCTGTGTAATGCCTCTTGGTCACTTTTAGACCACATTTGAATTGTGTTGTGCCTTATGGTCGCTTTTCAGACCACATTTGAATTGTGCTGTGCCTTATGGTCGCTTTTCAGACCACATTTGAATTGTGTTGTGCCTTATGGTCGCTTTCAGACCACATTTGAATTGTATTGTACCTTATAGTCGCTCACTCCTGCCACCTCTGGCTAGGTCCACTCTACCTGACGGTGTCCTCCTCCTCACACAGCCCCGCCCAGCATACAATTATGCCCACAGTGTCCTGCAAGCCCACCGCTGCCACCACCACGCTGCTCACACTCCTCGCAACACTCACTGCTCTACAACTCCATACTCCTACACATCCCCACATGCCCACGACACTAAGACCACTCCCCTACCCCATGCATCCCGCTACCCCAGATACCACACTAACCATGCCACCTCACACACCCTGTGTCGCAATTATGCATAGACGAGAAAGGCTTAGAGCTCGCACACAAACCACAGAACTTAGCACACAACCCCTTCCCACAGAACACAGAAACTATAGACTGAGCCCCCGCACCACCTCCAAACGCTACTCCCGCATGGGACACCCACTCTCCCACAGTCCACCTCGCCACATCTCACAATACCACCACACTCAACATATCAGCTACAACCACCACTCACACTCCCACAAACAAACCACACACACCGCACATCAAATGTGCCCTCCTCAATGACTGATCACTCCCAGCTCATGCATCTGATATTCATGACCTCATAATCAACAATAACATAGACCTATTTGCCATCACTGAAACATGGTTACATGAAGCATCACGCCCTGCCGTTGGTCTTGCACTACCACCTGTCTTCACCATACTCAGACAAGACAGGCCAAATCGAATAGGAGGCGGAGTAGCCTTCATCTACAAGGAAAACCTCCAGCTCTGACCTGTCAGTCACCCCTCGACCAACAACTCTGACCTCTTATCGACCAAACTCACACTGTCACCCAACAGCACCATTAACATCCACCTACTATACCGCCCCCCAGGCAACACCCCAGACTCCCAGGATAACATAATTCACATCCTCAGCAATAACATCAAAAGCTCCACCAAAACCCTTCTACTAGGGGTCCACAATCTCGGATTCAACGATACTAAAGACAAATCTGCAGCCACTCTTACCAAGGAACTTATCGACCTGGGCTTCACCCAAAAAGTAGAAAGTCCTACTCACGCCAAAGGCCACATCCTTGATTGGATTGCAGACCATAACTGCCTCTCCACTATCATCTCTAACTTCTCATTGCCCTGGACTGACCACAACTGCATCGAGTTCTCTATTCCCATCACCAAAAACCACAAAACTCTGACCCCTGCTAGCGCTGCACAAGTTAGAAGATCAAAAAAACCCACAGAGGATAACCTGCGTCCTTACCTCAATACCCCCGAGCTAGCTCCCCCATTCGCTAATGATCCCAATGTTCTAGCAGACATCAACAAAGATGTCATCACCAAAGCTATCAATGAAATAGCACCACTCGAATGGAAAAAAGAAAAGAAATCTCTACACGCCAACTCTTGGTTTACTGAAGATCTGCAATCTATGCGATCTGACAAAAGAGCAGCACTAAAAAATTGGCAATCTGACCCCTGCACTAGCACCAAAAACAATTTCAATCTAATCTCCCACCAATACAAGATAGCTATCACCAAGGCAAAAGCCAACGCTTTCAACACCCGAATCTCTAATGCCAAATCACACCCTAAAGAGATTTTCACCATTTTTAATGAGCTTATCCCCCCCCAATACACCAGACAAAATAATCAAAGATGAAGCCTGGTGTACCAGCATTCAAGCTGCCATGCTACATAAAATTGACCTCCTCCAAAAGAAAATCAAAGACCACTGCAAAGCACTTCCTCAACAGACAGAAACCAAACCCACCAACACCCCACCCACCTCGTCCAAGCCCACCATACCTGACTTCTTCTTCAGAGACGTCACTGTATCACAAATCATCAACCTACTGAAAAATCTCAAATCTTCCCCATGTAAAGGCGATATTTGCCCACCTAAACTCGTCAAAGACTGTGCAGACTGCTTTGCGCCGCTCTTCACGGCATTCATCAATGCGTCCTTTAAAACCGGCATCATCCCAGCTAACCTCAAAGAGGCCTGGGTCCGGCCTCTCCTAAAAAAAACCTACTCTCGACCCCTTACAACCAAATAACTACAGACCAATAACCACAGTGCCATTCCTCCTGAAATTACTGGACAAAGCCGCACATTGCCAAATCCAACAATTCCTGGAAACCCACTACATCCTCGGGACTAGGCAATCAGGCTTCCGAATGGTACAGAAACAGCCCTGGTGGATCTGAAGAGCCAGATCACCCAAATTATGGACACAGGCAAGCCTGCTCTTCTGCTCCTTTTAGATCTCTCAGCTGCTTTTGATCTGGTTGATCACAAGACTCTCACTTCACACCTCACACACTCAGCCAACTTCTCTACAGAGTCAGCTCTCTGGATCACCTCCTTCCTAGAGGGAAGAGCCATGTAAGTCTTCTCGGATATCGCCAACGCCACCCCTACGACAATCCACTGCGGGGTCCCTCAAGGATCATGCACTGCACCCACACTCTACAACTTATTCACCAAGCCCCTCTTTGACAAACTCGACTCTTACAGCATTACATACACGAACTACGCAGACGACACACAAGTACTTCTACCTCTATCAGGATCATACAATGAAGACGCTATGGCTCTCCACACAATCTACTCCACTATCAAGGCATGGATGGCAGTTAATGGCCTCTGCCTCAATGGAGACAAGACTGAAATCATGATATTAGGTCAACAGAACACCCTAGACAAACTTGACAAACTGTACGCTAACTTCTCCATTGACAACTCCATCATCCCCGTATCCACTACCGTAAAGACTCTGGGAGTATACCTTGACTCCTCACTATCTATGACTAGACAAGTCAGCGCAATCACTTCCTCATCTGCGCACACCAACAAACTCATAAACGCCATCAAGCCCTACCTCTCCAAACCCAACTGCCTCTCTATAGCGAGAGCAACCATTGGAGCCAAACTGGACTACTGTAATGCACTCTTAGCAGGCACATCAGCCAAAAACCTAAACAGACTACAAGTCACGCAAAACAATGCTCTTCGGGCCGCTCTCAGTATCCCAAGAAGAGAGCATATCACCCATGTCAGGCCCTCAGCCCAATGGCTCCCGGTCAAAGAGCGGATCACTCTCAAAATCCTCACACTTACACACAAATGCCTCTCTCTCCGCCCCGTCCTATCAATCAGAAACCATCTTCAAACCATCCTCCTCCCGTCCCACCAGGACTCAATACACCAACCTACTCTGCATCCCACGCATCAAAAAAGCCAAAGCCGGAGGTCTAAGCTTCCCCTACATCGCAGCCAAGACCTGCAACGCTCTTCCTGCAGACATTAGAGCGGAAAACTCACTCTCTGTTTTTCACAGGAAACTGAAAACCTCATTCATTGCAAAATAATAGGAAACCTTCAGGAATCCTTGTAAATATACTGCTCTGCTAATGTGTACATGTCTATTGTAAATATTGTAATTGTATGTAAATATTGCATCCTATGTAACTAAGACATTGTCTGTAACAAGCGCCACGATGCCCACGGGCTGACATGCGCTCTACAAATCTGAATAAATAAATAAATAAGTGAGTGTCATCCACCATAAAACCTAAGCCATGGGATTTCAGGAGCTAGGTGTACTTTGGCAAGCACTGCAATCCTCACAGATGGAAATGAAAGCATCTCTCACCATTCCACTACTGTCCAATCAATTTAATTTATAGACTACCCCATAGGTCAGGTCCATTACCTCTGAATTTTAATGTGTATGTCCGTCCATGCGTCAGTCATATTTGATATTACAGAGTGCAATTTGTCAACTATGTTGATGATGCAAAGATCATCCTGTAGTAAAGAAAACTCTGTCTGGCAAGAACCCATGTTGTGTATAGACTGGATGATAGCCATGCAGGGCTGGAGGATGTGCAATAATTATTTAAAGCTAAATCCAACAAAGATTGAAATCCTTCTGGTAGAGGACTAACTCAATGAGAAACTTGGGCCTCCCTCAGTTGGTCCTCACCCAATACGTGAAAAAATGGTAAATAATCCATTTGATCAAGGCTGAGCTTTCGCTAATTCAACATGTAGCCAGCATGGTAAAGCTTGGGGTTTTCATCTGAAACCTATGCTATCTATATGTTCCACAGTTGCATATATAGGGCATGGCATTAGGGGCAAGGCCCACCTTCATTGCCTTAGGGCACAGACTACCTTTCTGCTCTCACATCTGGTCAAAGTTGTTCTGGACAGCTGATGATGCTGCATATTGGTTTGTTTGAGTCACACAAATGAAAATGAGTTAGACATTTTGTGAAACTGCACTGCAAATGTTATGAACATTATAACTCTACAAAGTTGCATGCCTAAGTGAAAAAATAAGTACAAGCATGTGACTTTATTACACAAGCTTTTCAGTATTGAAAGTAGTATTACCCATCTGAAAGGATCTTAAGTTGTCCCATGATTGGTGAGAAATAATCAACCAGTGTTGGCTATTAGGCTCACATCATATTACATTCTGGTACTTGTAGGACTATACATTTTACATGTGCTCACATTGCCAGAAGTTACTAAACATAATTTTATAGCTCTCTTTCAGCACAAGAATGTTAATGAATCAGTTTGAAGATAAAAAAAAGGGCATTTAGCATTTTTAAAATCAACAGTTATTATGTAAGCAGATTACTGTTGCGCAGAAGGTAAACTGTTTGTCTATGTAGGTAGTGTGACGAATTGTGGGATTCTGTTACTTCTCCCCAGAGGGGAGCCTGTCCTTGTGATCCCACTATGCAATATCCTCCCTAGAGGTAGAGGCAAGCGGCACCTCACCAGGAGAGACTCCCACTCTGGGGACAAGGGCTCCCGTTCGAAAGAGAAACTCCCTAAGCAACATATTCCTAACCCGTCTTCAAAAACAACCAGTGAAAGAAAACATGAAAAACATACTTAATTTTTGTATTGTCAACCAAACACTCCAATTGTAACTATGAAGAGGCACTTTTATGTTACTGAGATGAAGAAAACCAATTGAAGAATAGGGAGTGGAAATAAAACTGAAAAGAAGGACTTTGACACTACGCCGGGGAAGTCCCACAGCAGTATCATAAAACTTTGAGGCGGAGAACTTGGTGAGATGAAAACCTACAAGTTTCAAATCAGCTGGGAGGGAGAGGCTGAGAAAAACTTGGACGCACAGCATCTGATGGTGGACAGAAGTCGGAGTGCAGCTTCTAGCGTGTGTCACTGGAGGAGCAATGAGACCGAGAGACTGAGCTAGATGCAAGGCACCCTGAGACAGAGCGAGTAAGAAGTGGTGGCATGAATGTATCATGGTGGACCTGGCAGTCCCCAAATGACGCTGATACCATTTTCAGAAGGGCATTGCGAGCGAGCGGCATGGAGGAAGAACGAAGGAACGAGATGCCAACCTGACCTCTGAGGAAGAGGGTCCTGGCGTACTAGAAACCCTGGTGACGCTACCCCTGAGCGATACAGGTAACAAGGAGAACGGGAGACCTGGGAGGGGGGCGCAAGATAACTACTGGTACGCACTTACATGTCCCAGTCGAGACAAAGTGTCTCGAACATATGAGGAAGGTGAAAATCCTTATTGGAACACACATAGACGTTCCAGTCGAGATAAACTCTCAAGTGTACCTGAAGAGGGTGAGAATCATCACTAGAACTTTCATACTCGTCCCAGTCAAAACCAAGTGCAAAGAGTACACGAGGAGAGTGGGCACCATTACTGTAATGCTCATACTCGTCCCAGTCAAGATAAAGTTGCAAGAGTCAATGTAGAGTGAAAAATCCCCCCCACCGCCACCCTCACCCCCATCCGATAACACATCACTCATCCATCCCTTCGGGCCCCTCTCCTATTCTCAGGCTCTCAATCTAGGGAGACCACAACTGGCGAGACCAGCCAATCGTGCTGGACCTAGAAAATAAACGACATTTAAGATGAACTCCATCTGAGTTTTTTTTTTCCAATGTAACATTTTATTGGCATTTATAAACAACAGAGGCTTCATTATTCTTTGTGACATGCTTTTGAGTGAAACATAATAAACAAGAAAAAGAAAACATGCCTCAACTGAGGTAAAAAGAACAAAAAGACAAACTGAAAGGGGGGAAAAGAATGGGGGTGAGTTCCGGGGTGGTCTGGGGGAGGGGTCGCATCAGTTTCAGACCGAAGTTACAGGGTATGGGTGCTGTGGTTGCGATAGGGTAGGCAGCCATGTGCGCCAGTCCAGGGGGCCGCTAGGATGTTAGTCCATTTTAGTTAGCCAGCAGAGCGCTGGATGTTGTCTGGCCACTCCCGGGAATCTTTCCACAAAGTCCAGGAATGGGCCCCAGGTGCTGTGGAACTTGTTTTGGTTGCCCAGGTGGGTGGCAGTAATTTTCTCTGCTGCGACGATGTCCCAGCATTTGACCCACCACACAGGGATTGCTGGGCCTTCCTGAAGTTTCCACAGCTTGGCGATTTAAATCTTGGCTGCACTCAGTAGGTGTGTGCAGAGGTCCGCAAGGTTGCCGGTCATCGGGAACTGTCCTTCTCCCGTGTCTCCCTGTAGGATAATCCCGGGGTCCCACGGTATTGATAGGCCTGTGATGTGTCGGATTTGCTCCAGGACCTCCCTCCAGAACTTCTCTGCCTTCGGGCATTCCCAGAGGAGGTGGAACAACGTTCCTGTGTCTGTGCAGCCCCTCCAACAGTGTGGGGGTAGCAGTGTTGCATTTGTGAAGGATTTCTGGTGTCATGTACCACCTGTAACAGACCTTAATGGCTCCCTCTTTGTTTATTACGCATTTATAGGTCTTGTAGGTTCTTCTCCAGATGCGCTCCCAGCTGGTCCTGTCTAGTTCTCGGCCTAGGTCTCTCTCCCACCGTGTCATGCAGGGCTCCTTAGAGTCGGGGTCTGCCCTGTCCAGCAGCCTGTACAGGGTGGAAATCTTCCCCCTGGGTGGGGTTGTCATTAGCGTGAGCTCCAGTGCTGTCAGTTCTCTGTGCCCATGTATTCTCATTGAGTCATTTGACAACCAATGACGGAGCTGGGTGTAGTGAAATCTCTCAGTTTCCGGTACCTGGAATTTTCTCTTGCAATCCTCGAAGGTGAGTAGAGAGTCTCCTTCGTAGAAGTCCGCTACGCGCTGCAGGTTCTCCCGCCTTCCACTTAGAAAAAACGTTCTGCCCTTGGCCTGGGGTGAAGTCTGGGTTCTCCCAGATCGGAGAGAGTGGACCCACTGTGCTCCTGCAGTTCCACCTCCTTGCTGCCTGTTTCCAGCTGCTTACTGTGTTCCTGGTGGTCGAGAGGGGCCCGGCGTTAGGGGGATTTTTGGGCCGTGTGATGTGTGGGAGGGATCCCAGTGGGTATTGGCTCCAGTCCTCCTCCAGCTTTTGCCAGCAGGCTTGTTGATGCCAGGTTGCCAAATCAATGCCGCCGAGAGCTGGGCGGCTAGGCAGTACCTTTCAACCTCAGGGACTCCCAGACCTCTGGACCCGGGACTCCTAAGTAAGACTTTCCTGGTTACTCGAGGCTTCTTGCCCCCCCAAACAAATGTTAGCATATTTGCTTTCAGTTTCTGTTTGGCTTGTTTGGGTATTGCTACCGGGAGAGCTTGGCAGTGGTAGAGCAGTCTAGGGACCAAGTTAATCTTGAGTGCTGCCATTCTTCCTAGCCAGGATATTTCCTGATTTTACCAGCGGGCCATATCCGACTGTAGGTCCTTCAGCAGGGGCAGGAGGTTTAGTTTGTAGGTGCGTTCTGCTAGCTTCGGTAGGCGGACGCCTAGGTGATTTAAGTGGGATCTGGCCCATGGGATTGGGAGGCAGGCTGCTATAGAGTCTTGGAATGTTGATGCCCAGTGCTGTGGACTTTGTGGGGTTGATTGAGAACCCTGATGCTGACTTGAAGCTGCTTAGCTCCTCCCATAGCGCAGTGAGGGATGTGCTTTGCTGCGTAAGTGTTAGCAGTACATCGTCGGTGTATAGGGCCGCTTTGTAGGTATCGTCCTTGAATTTGAGGCCCAGGATTGCCGGGTTCTGCCGGATTCTGGAGGCGCACGGCTCCATTGACAGGGCGAAGACAAGAGGCGACAAGGGGCAGCCTTGGCATGTGCCTCTAGTGATTTCGATTCTTGGGGATCTGGCGCCGTTGATCTTCAGGGTCGTGGTGGGGTGCTGATAGTTAGCCATCGTCCATTTCAAGAATTTTGGGCCAATTCCATAGTGACACAGTGTCTCCCTCATATAGCCCCAGTCCAGCATGTCGAACGCCTTGTGTGCGTCGAGCGAGGCCACCACTAGCTCTTCTCCAGTTCTATTGGCTGTCTCAATGATGTTTAAGGTGAGCCTGATGTTGTCTGCGGTGTTGCGCCTGGGAATGAAACCCGTTTGGTTCGGGTGAATGAGGTCTGGGAGGAGCCCGGCGAGCCTGCGTGCCTGTAACTTCGAGATTTTGGAGTCTATATTCAGTAGAGCGATTGGGTGGAATGACGCGCAGAGTTCTAGGTTTGCTCCTGGTTTTGGAATCAAAACTGTGACCGAATCCTCCATGGAGGGGGTGGTGGAGCCAGTTTCGAGGAAGGAGTTGAAAAGTGAAGCTATGTAGGGGGCCAGGATGTGGTTGTATTTCTTGTAAAATGGCGCGGGCAGCCCGTCTGAGCCAGGAGCCGTGTGTTTCATGGAGCGGAACACTTCAGACACCTCCTCCGAGGATATAGGATCTTCCAGGGTGTCCATCTGTGGGTGCGGGGTGGCCTTGGGATCGTGCTCAGGTAGGCGGCGTGTGCTGTCTCTTCCGTAGGGTTCCCTGACATTACCTTCCTATGGTGCTCGGTCATGATGGTCATCTTTTCGGCCTCAGAGCAGCGTGGGGTCCCGCCTTGGTCCCGTAGGACTGCAATGTTGTTCCTGGTGTGTATTTTCTTGAGCTTATGTGTGAGTAGGCGGTTGGCTTTGTTGCAGTTCAGGTAATAGTACTGCTTAGTGTATGTCAACACTCGGGCTGTACGGTCTGCCAGGTGCATTTCCAGGGCTACTTTAGCTTTGCCTATCTCGTTCCATGACCTTGTTGCTTGGCGTCGTTTGTGGTTTGCCTCTTTCTGTGCAGCCTCTGGTTCCAGTTCTTCTGATTTTAGCTGGTGCTGGTGCCTTTGTGCCTTTGTGCTGCTGAACAGTTCATGGCGACCCCTCGGATCACTGGCTTCATGGCATCCCACACCATAGCCTCTGTAGGCCCTTTTACCACGTTCTCTGTGAAGTAGTTAGTGAGGGCTTCCGACAACTCCGGCTGTCTGCAATGTCAGTGAGGAGATAGTCCAGCAGCTTCCAGGCTCTGTGTCGCGGTGTTGGTAAGCCTTCTGTCTGGAGCTGTGCTATGACTGGGGGCGTGGTCGGAGATCACTCTCAGGCTGATGTGGATGTTCACGATGCTTCGGAACAGCGAGCTTGAGATGAGTAGAAGGTCTATCCTGGAGAGACCCCTGTGGACATGCGAAAAGAAAGTGTAGTTGCGAGTCTTGTCGTTCGCCAGCCTCCATGCGTCGATTGTCTCCATCTCGCTTAGGAATTCCGCGAACCCCAGTGCCTTCGTGAAGTCTGTTCCAGTGGGCGGCAAGGTCTTGTTGATGGTTGGGTCCAGGGTGATGTTGAAGTCCCCTCCAATCAGTAGTTTGCCTTCGGCAAAGGACGATATGACTGGGAGGATCCTATGTAGGAAGCGCGCCTGGTCTTTGTTTGGCCAGTTAATTGCTATGATGGTTATTGGGAGCTCGAACAGTAGGCCTTTAATCATTAGGAACACGCCCTCGGGGTCCCGTTTGACCGTGACCTTTGTCAGTGCCGCTGATTGACTGAGCAGGACTGCCACCCCTCCCCTCTTCTGGCCAGAGGATGCAAAGTATCTTTTAGGGAACCTTTGGTATTTGACTCTCTGTTCGTCCGTGGCTAGGAGATGGGTTTCTTGTAGAAAGACTACATCTGCCTCCAGCTGGGTAAGGTGGTGTTCCATGGACTTCAGTATCCTGGGGGAGTTGAGGCCCTGGACATTCCAGGTGATCAGGGTCAGGTTCTTAATTGATGACCCCATTTCGGTGTGGGCAGTTTGCAGCTAGTGGGCACCATCATCCTCTGCTTATTGTCGGCCTGTGCGGGCGGCTGCCAGGTGAGCTGGGACCTGTGTTGGGGGTTTGTCCCCCCTCGGTGGCCACCCCTCTATTCCCCCCATTAAAACAACACTTGGTCAACTGGACCAGCCCTATTACGTGGCGGTGAAAGCTGTATGTGAGGTTGAAGTGTTGTTTTATTTAAAGAATTCGGTGCGTGTCCAGTGTTAGTAGCTGGCGTCTGGTTTTTGGCAATGCTTGTCGGTTCCGGGGGAACCTGGCTGTCGGTGTCATCCCACCTTAGCCGTCGTTGCTTGGGCGCTTGCTCTTGAGTGGGGGGTCCTCTGATTCTTTGACGATGCCTCTCCACCCGGGACCAGGACCGGTTAGAATTCTGCCGGTCTTCTTGGTCTGAGGGCGCTTCCTCTTTGTTGGTTTCTCCCCCTGCTGCCGGGTTCAATAGTTTTTCGGCCTCATGTAGTTTGCGTATGTGGCAGATGCTCCCATTCCAGGGGAAAATCAGGGCTGTGGGGAAGCCCCAATGGTATGATACACCCTTTTCCCTCAGCCATTCCGTCACCGGTTTTAGTGCTTTCCTTTTCAGGAGTGTGGTGACGGTGAGATCTTGGTAAAGGGAGATTGAGGCGTCCCTGAACTGTATTCGTGGGGAGCTCCTAGCCTCCCGCATGATCTCCTCCTTGACCTTGAAGTAGTGTACTCTTGCCAGGACTTCTGGCGGGGCCAAGATGTTGGATTTAACTGTAGTTCTGTGGACCCTGTCAAGCACCAGGGGGGAGTGGTCCGGCAGGGTGATTATGAAGCGGAAAAGATCTCTCACATGATGCTCGAGGTCCGCCTCTGGAATGGATGTGGGGATCCCTCTCAGGCGAATGTTGTTGCGGCGGGAGCGGTTCTCTGAGTCCTCCTGCTTGAGTTCGAGTGCTTTGCAGCGGGCTTCAAGTGCGCTCAGCGTGTCTGCCCTCTTCTCAATTTCGTAGCTGTGCTCGCACAGGGTGGTTTTCCG
The DNA here is from genome assembly GCF_040938575.1 of Ambystoma mexicanum. NCBI lineage: Eukaryota > Metazoa > Chordata > Amphibia > Caudata > Ambystomatidae > Ambystoma > Ambystoma mexicanum. The sequence goes on from NC_090925.1 coordinate 514,695,623, forward strand.
CCTCCATTGTTCTTGTCTCTAGTTGTCACGCTCACGTGGTCTCCACGGGGGCGTGCTCGTGTGCGTAGGGTGATGTCTGTCCTGATGCTGCTCAGCTTGGCTGGAGATGCTAGCTTGCGTCTCCCCTTAGTCCTTGCTTCAGGAGATGTTCGCCTGCAAGTCAAAACAAGATATTAACTACTGAAGGGAGCTGGTCAGTGGTTTCACCTCCTTCCGATCTTTCCTTCTCTTCTTTTGGCTCACCTCGGTTTTTTAATGGGCAAGCTCTCCGTCCTGCACACTCTGGCAGGGGCGCGGTTCACAGTCTTTCCTGGATCGAGTTACGTCACTGATCCGAAGGAGGTTGCTGAAGTAGAAGGCCTGGGAGTAAGCAGGTAAGTCTCTATTCCAATAACTCCTTGGAATAACTGCCTTTAAGTCTTTCTGTTCAAGATAACTAATGTCCGTTATTGTCTTACAGGTGCGGCGTTTAAGCAACCTTTGGATGATGGATGACTCTCCTGACAATGATGCTCAGGATTCCTGGCGGTAAGTATAGCACTGTGCTGGGCGCGCGAATGTTCGCCTCTTTAGCTTTCCTTTGCTACGTGCGACTAACCTGCTTGTCTTTTTCTGTTCAGCAGGTACGGCGCGATTGCAGGAAGAAGAATGGAAGATCCGTGTGGCGGTGTCGAGCTGCAGCGCGCTGCTGAGTGACGTACTGCCCGATGAAGTTCCTGGAGCGGGCCGATCCGGTGAGTAGCTACCCGAGAGGGTACTTCTCGTTCTGTTCTGCAGATGCGGCGGTCCGTGGGAAAGCAGGAGATGATATCTGGATGTACTGCAGGTAAGGCCTTCGATGCTTAAATAACTCCTGTAATTCTCTGTTCGCAGGTGCCGATGGATGGAAGACTCTGGACGGGCGTGGCACAAGGAATCAAGAGCTGATCTGACACGGTGAGTGTTACGCTGCAGGAGTGCAGAATAACGCGAAGCATGTTCAGATTGTTGGGTGCGGTTTAAATAGCCTTGCAAGTAGTTCCAAGAAAATAGTCCTCTTCTCCGTATCCCGTATCCCGTCTCTCAGGTAAAGTAGTTCCACGCCACACCCTGAACTGAATGGCTCAGCCTCTCAGAGCCAAGTTAATGGACCATGTAGCTAACACGTCCATGAACCTGGCACCAGCGGCGCCAGGACTGAGTCCAGGTGAGCCTGGCTGGGGCCTGATAAGCCCCCAAGGAGGCCAAAGGCCGGGATGGCCCCACCAGTTTCAGGGTTTTGGGTGCTTGCACCATGACACTAGTTCCCCCACTCTCATTTTGAGCGCTGTGATGATGCTCTTTACCTCCTTGGTGCCCTTCTGAAATTCTTTGGTCAATGCTGCTAGGAGGTCCTGGAGGTCAGACTTCGTGACCGCCTGAGTCAGGCCTTCCCGGGGTGGTTCTGCGTGCATGCATCCAGCGTTGGTTTCCCCTGGTTCTAGGCGGTCCCCCCTCCTGGATTTGTCTGTTGCAGGGGTGGATAGGAGAGTAGCTATGCCTGCTTTCTTTGCTGGTTTTTTCGACATGATGGGTGTAGGTCTCAGTCTCTGGCTGAGGTGTGATGTGCTGAGGTCGCAGCGGTGTTGATGCCGGTTCACCGGGCTGCGCTGTGGCTGACTGTTGCTGGCCGCTGGTTGCTGCAGGTATGTGTTGGTCTGCGCCGGGAGGTTCGAGGTACTACCGCCTGCCAGGAGCAGGGGCTTGCTGGGTCTGTCTCCATGGTGGCTTTGTTGAGGTGGCAGGCTGTGCTGCGGAGAGGCTCCGGGGCTTGCTAGGCACTGGGTGTCAGAAGGAGTCCCGCGTTATGGATGCCAGTTCTGGTGTGTGTTGAAGAGGCCACGGGGCTTGCCTGGCGGTGGGTGTCGGAAGGGGGGCTTAGGGCTCTTCGCGCTGGGCTGGGATATTCCGTATAAGGGACTTGCACGTTTCGGGACTTATTTGTAGGTCTGTATATATATATATACTGCAGCAGTTGCCCTGGGTGCTGCAATATTGTTCAGGTGGGCTGTGTCCTCTTACGTACCCACAGCTATGCGTTTTGTTCAACGTTGTTATAATATCATAGTTTCCGAGGGTTTGTCTCATGTGTTGTCTGAATTACAGTTTATAAAATGAGGTTCATCTGACTCGCTATTTTCAATGCACAGGTTCGTTTGAACTCAAAACTACTTTCCCCAGGTCTCCGACCCCACAGATATGTGTAGGAGCACTGCCAGCCGTGGTCTCGTGGTGTAATGTTGTAGCACAAGACCGGTAATGTGAAATCGTCTTTGTAGTATTGTCCGGCGTGGGGGGGGTTAACTCGCTGTGGCAATATTGCTGCGGCACCATGTGCCGGGAGTCGGCGTGCACTTCTGGCTGAGACTTAATGATAGTCAGAGGGCCGTTGAAATGTGTTTCGTTCGGAGCGCTGTGGATGTCACTGATGCACTCTTCCCAAACCAGCTCATAGCCTGGGCCACAGCAGATCCGTTAGTCTCTGGTGCCTCTTACACGGATCCTATTTATTTGTATTTCTGCTGCTAGGTGCTGGCCCGGGTAGAGTATGTCCCCAGTTCGGGAGCTGTTGTCCCCCATCACTCTTCGGCTGTATTTCCGTGAAAGAGTGTCTCGGGGTGCTGTCAGTTATATAGGAAGCGTTCCCTCGGCCCTCGCCCTGCGGATATTCAAGCTGGTCCACTCACTGAGTCCCTCAAGCACTTCAGCTGGGGGTGTCTGTGTGCCGCTGCAGGTGTGATATGCCGTCCGCCTCGGCGATCCTCTGTATTTTGTGGCTCCCGCTTGCCATCAAGTCCCGTGCTCCGTTTGCGTATTCTGCGGAGCACAGCGGTGTCTTGGGCCAGAGCCGTAAAACGGGTCGGGTTAGGCAGGTCTTCTCATTTATGCCTGCATGGGTTCCTGGATGTGCTCAAAAGTTCGTAGAGTGGCCTCCGACACTGATTCCCACCAGATATTAACACTGCAGGGCAGCCTTCGCCGTGGCCAGCAGACCGGCCACACAGACCCGGTTGGACCAGCCACTGCTTAAAAATGCAGGATTTAGGCTCCAACTACCATGTAGATGCTATCTGGCATGCATAGGGTTGTGGCGTGGCTGATGTCCACCAACGTCCACAGGGAGCTTTGCCTTTAGTGCGGCCCGTGGGGCCTGTAGGTGGCCAGCAGTCTGAAGTGGTTTTACCACGGAGCTGCTCCTCAGCCTTCACTATCCGCTTCCCTCATCGGAGCTTGCCATGCTGTTTTTCAGTGCAAGCCTTGACGGATTTCGTCTGGGGTTTTCCCCAGCGGGGCACAACGTTCTCGGGGGCAGACCCACCACAATTGAGCAACCCAGGTGGCACCGAATGAGGATATTAACAGGCACAGGACCTTTCCCGGAGAGGAGCTCCGCATCTAGGCAGCCATCTTGTGCGCGTGCCTCCATCTGAGTTTTAAGGTATGCACATCTTGGACCACATCTGTGGACACAGGCCGCAGGCACGGCCACCCATCCCTGCACTATAGAATGCAGCTATGGCTATGCAATTCTGGTCTAGCAGCACACATAGCCGTCCACACTGAAACCCCTAGCGTACCTCAACAACTCTGCCAAAAGATTTTCGGTCTAGCTGGGTACACATCGAGTAAACCACCGACAGCACTCACCCACGGGCCTAACCTCCGGGCTGCTTACTGGAGCCTAGCCAGCTTGCCTAAATCCTAATCTGGCAAAATGCATACACGCATCTTAAAGAAATTAACTTTTAGAATCTCCCACACATGGATATCGGTCCCTGAGGGCATTCCAACCCCAAAGCGTATTGAGGCCATACAAATGGGGAAAGGGCGCTATATAAATGATGAATACAATACAAGAGAGAGTGAGACTCATTTCTGGAACACTCATACTTGTCCCAGTCAAGATGCATTCTTGAGACTGAACAAAATACAAGAGAATCATTATTTGGACCTGCAACCTCGTTCTAGTCATGATAAAGTGTGGATATTGAGTAAAGAGAAAGTTTTAAGCTAGATTGAAGAGAAAGGAACAGAATTGTCCCGTGGGAGGAAAGGGATAATTCCAAATAGGATCAAACAAGAAGAGAACAGAAAGGAAGGAAAGAACAAGAGAGTGAGAGGGACTGTTCAGAACTTGAAGAACTCAGTATCTGAACTGTATTATTTGATAAAAAGTAGTTACTAAGAACTACCTACAAATACTTTATTGAACGGCACTTGTTGAGAAACCAGATCAGAGGAGAAGGGACTCATTCTCTGGTACCTTCATTATTCTTTTAGTCGTAGGGTCAGGATAGGTTAATTTGAACAGGTACATTTTTGCGCGCCTTGAAACATTTGTGTATAGGCACGTTATAAATGCCATATCATATCATACCATATCATAACAGCGGACAGAACTTAGTTTGGGACTTTCACTGTGTTAAGATGGATTTCTGAACGCGGACCTGGTGGGCAGAGGTTCAGAAGGCCAGCCTAGCTTCTTGAAACAGGGTACCTTCTGGCCAAGCCAGACCAATCAAGGTAACATTGGCGGCAGTCTCAGGAGGGGTGAGGGTGACTGAAAGACCTCAATGAGCACACACAGTAAAGGACACTACAAATCACTCCCAGTCCGGTGTACATATATTAAAAATACATGTACATTTATTCAAGGCCTTGGAATCCAAACACAAAGCAATTATCAACAGTAATACATCAAACCTATACAACACTACTATATATATATATATATATATATATATATATATATATAAATAATATATATATATACACACACACACAATACCAAGTTGCCCAAAGGGTTAAAGCACAGAATGGGTCCTCAACCTGAAAGGAAAGGGAGCAAGCAATGCAGTTCTTCATTAATCAATTCCTAACTGAGAGGCAGTCCAGTCCCTACGAAGAGTGGATCGTAGTGCTCAAATGGACTTTCAAATGCTGGTGCATACGATAGTGCAGAAGAGCGAAAACGGGGTCTCTTGCAGGGGCTGTATCAGCTCAGGAAGGTGGGTGCGGCGATGAAGAATTAAGTCCCACTATTCGTGGAGGGTCTCCCCAAAAGGGCAGAACAGGTTCCAGGAGTTGGGACAGGCTACCTGTGGAAAGGTGAGTGGCCCTCAGGGGGCACTTGTGCGTAAAAGTGGGTGGATGCACTAGGGGCCACCGGTAAGGGTTGAAAGTACTCATTGGGCCTCATTACGAGACTGGAGGTAATGAAAATAGGAAGGCGGAATGGTATTACCGGCATCGTTAACGGGTCCGGGCCATTACGACCTGACAACCCGCCAATACCGCCACCGCCCGTACTGTACCCCTTCATACTGGCTCACGCGAGTACATGCGCCCCTTCGCGGGGTAAATACCGGGATGCCGGTAATAGGAGGACATCACAACTCACGCGGGCATGCAATTACCGGCATCCCGAAGGTGGTAATTAGGGCCTGCACGATGGCGGCCATACATGCATCGCAGACCACCCGTAAACAGCAACCTGCAGTCAAGGCAACTGCCACAGGTGCACACAATCACCACAGGTGGAGCCAATGGAGCCTGTCCCACTATAAAAGGAGTACACCCACACACCACACCCCTTCCCACACCAAAATGATACCACAACTACAGCAACAACACCAACTACAACAACAGCCACAGCCACAGGCAGCACAGAGGGGACGCAGGAGGAGAAGAAGGGTGAGACAGGCCCAGCAATTACCACCAGTTCAGCCAGTAGTACCTCGTAGGCAGCCACCAATCCCTCGCATCAGACCCAGTCCATTCAATCTAACCCCTGAGCAGATCCACACCCTGTACCGGTTAGACAGGGACACCATCACCACCATTGTGGACATGATACATGACGACATCATCAGCCTCATTGAAATACGCACTGTCATCCCCCAGCTACTAAAGGTGGTGTCTGTGCTCCACTTCCTGGCCACAGGCACCTACCAGCACACAGTGGGCCAGCTGCATGGCATTTCACAACCACTCTTTTCACGCATGCTGACCCAAGTGCTGGATGCCCTCCTGAAGCACGCTAGCACCCACATATCCCTACCACGGACTGCCCAGGAGATTGCCGACACCAAAGTAGGCTTCCATGCACTGGCAGGTATGCCCAATTGCATTGGTACCCTCGACTGCACCCATGTTGAATTGTTAGTCCCCCATGCCCTAGAGGCGGTGTACCACAATCGCAAGCAATACCACTCCATCAATGTGCAGATGGTATGTGACTCCAGCAAGATAATCACACATTGTTGCGCCCGATATCCGGGATCTACACATGATGCCCTGGTGCTGCGTAACTCCACGCTACCCTGTCACATGGAGTGACATGCTGGTTGACGTGCCTGGCTGCTTGGTGATTTGCCTAACTGGCCCATGGCAGTGCATCAGGGTTTTGAGGTGGGGGGATGCATAATCCACCAGGGTGGGAATGGCCGGTGAGTGGAGAATGCACGCAGAGCTATACACTCCTGACCTGAACTTCCCAACCCGAACATGACACATCACTGCCACACATTGGACCAATGCCGTGTATCAATGACAACATGTAAGACGCACAACCTGGCCACCTTGGGTATGTCCAGCAATTTATGACCAAACATGATTGCAACTGTGCCAATGTGGCTAGTGTGATCATGCACAGAGTAGTATACACAGCAATCATGGGAGGGAAGACATCGTCCTACATCCACAGTACATCCACATCAGCATGCAAGTAATCACCCTGCATCATCCGTTCAATGCCATCCAGACTAGCACTCCATATTGCAGTATGCAATGCATCTAAATAATATTTGTGCATACGTACAGGGACATGTGCATGTCAACAGCAAATTGCTGCGGCCATGGCTGTGAATCCTGAAGCTGGCAGCTCAGAGTGACTTACACAGACCTCTTTGTATTTGCATGCAGGTGATGGAGGATATCCCTTGAAGCCGTGGCTACTTACCCCTCTGCGGAACTCACGGAACAGCCATGAAGAGGAGTACAATCGGATTCATACTCGTACCCGTGTCGTGATTGAGCAGACCTATGGCCTGCTGAAGGCGCAGTTTCGCTGCCTAAGAAGGTCTGGTGGAGCACACCATTATAGGCCTGAGAAGGTGGCAAAGATCACCATGGCCTGTGTCATGCTGCACAACATGTGCGTCCGGAGAAATGTACCACTGCCACCTGACATTGACATGCATGCACCAGTTGTGGATGATGAGGATGAAGACGGAGGAGAAGCAGCACCCCTGCCAGTACGTGCCAATCACCGATTGATGAATACTTCTGAACCACAGGGACATTGATGGATATGTGTCAGTGCTACACTGAGCTCTGGGTCCATGTGGACATGCACACAGGGTATGTTGGGAGTTGGGCACTGTGCACTGACATGAATAAAATGGATACACACGAAATGAACAATGTCCAGGCAGTAAATGATTTTTTACACACCGGGTGTATTAATGTAAACTACAGAAAAGTGCTACCACCTTTACCCCCCCCCCCCACAAAACACTAAAACTCCCCATACCCCCCAATGAACTCCCCATACCCCCAATAAACTCCCCATACCCCCAATGGACACCCCCTTATACACCTATACACCACCAACACCGTCTCCCCACTCCCATTGTTGTCCCACACTATTTCCATGCTTTGTTGGTGTCTGGGGGCAGCATTTCTGACTGCTTCGCACTCCGTCTTGTCAGACGCACAGGGCTGGAGGGTGCAGAGGAAGCAGGTGTGGAGGATGGGGGTGTCGTGGATGGGGTGGATGCTGTAGTGATTGGCACAGCTGGCACAGGTTGTTGCTGCTGCATGTGCTGCAGTATTGAGGTCAGGACCTGCGTGACGGCCCCCAGACTGTCACGCATCATCACCGCAGAAGCATTTCTGGCGGCAGTATTCCCTGCGATTGCCTGTGCTATCTCCCACCTTGTGTCCTCTCCCTCCGCCACATACTGTCAAACAAGTTCCAGCATGGAGTCCTGTCTTGCCTCCACCCTTGCTAGCTGTGCCTCAAGGTCGGTGGGAGCAGCAGTGGTTGAGGGTGCTGCGACCAGGCGTGCATTTGCAGGGCTGGTCTCGGGGGTGGTGCTGAGGTCTGAACTGTGGAGTGCAGGATCCGCATTGGTGCTGGTGGGTGTGGCCTGAGTGTGGGGTTGGGGGTGGAGAGGGGGCTTGGGGAGTGTGGACATGCCACATGGATTAGGCCTTCCTCGTCCACATACTCCTCCGCTCCAATTTCGATGTCGCTCAGTGGGGCTGTGGCTGCTGCCTCGCCCACGGAACTTGTTTCTACAGAGTGGGTGCCACTGGCCTCGCCTTCCGCTGGTGTTGCCAGCTCTGGGGTTTCTGTCTCAGGCTTAGCTGTGGGACCCTCATGTGCGGGCATGGCCTAGGCACTCGCCCTGGGTTTTGGTGTGGGCTGCGAGGCTGCCCCGGAGGTGGTTTCACCTGTGGCAGTTGTTTTGGCCCGGGACGTGGATGCCCTTGTGGGTGGTTCTTCACTGCATCCTCTTCGTCGGTGCCTGGGGTGGGGTAGAAGAGATGCAGGGCATCAGTGATGGTGTTACATGCAAGATGCATTCTATGGTGCTGTGGAGATTTTCATTTATCATGCCTTCATATCTTACAGGTGTGTCACACAGGTAGTTTGAAGGGGGGCATATTGGCATTTGCTGTGACGTCTCAATTCAGGAATGCTGCATGACAGGTGGCATGCCGTTGTATTGGGATTTGTGTGATGTATGACATGGGAATGGTCCGTGTGTGTTGGCTGTCTATTGGTAATGGGATTGGCATTCAGCATGCATTTCAGTGTGGCAGGGTTTGGGCCTCCATCTGGACATGGATATGTTGATGTGTGTGTGTTGGGACCTGCATTGCCTTGCCTAGACTCTATTCCAGATCACTTGTGCTATGTCATGGTTTACCCTACTGGGATCTGCAGGGTCACTCACCTCCATCTCCAGATGTTGCAGTACCCGTCTCCATCTCCCCCAAGCCCTCGATAGACTCCATCTGGATGAAAGTATTACACGTTTCCTCCCAGCGCATTAGTTTTGTCGGGGAGTGGGCACCCCCGCCTGTGGCCATGGCCTCCCTCCGGTTGCTGGCCAGGATGTTGCGTACCCTAAGTCGGAGGTCATCCCACCTTTTATTGCAGTCTTTGACTGTTCGTGGGGTGGTGCCGACTGCAGATACCTTGCAGGCTACCTCCTCCCAAATCTCCTTTTTTCCTCTGCTGCGCGTCCCTTTTGAGGTTATGGGTGTTTATGTCCTCATCATGGGCATCGAAGGTGTCCACCAACATGTTGAGTTCCTCACCGGAAAAACGCTTCTTGCGCAGGCGGGGGTTTGATTTTCTGATTGCCTTGGACATGTTGATTTGGGAGGCCCTGGTCTCTCCTGTGCAACACTGGTGGTTTGGGAGGATTGCAATGGATTGTGTTTTTAAAGATGGCCACCAGTGCATTTCCCATTTTGATGCAATAACAGTAATTCCGGGTCCGGTATTACGAGCCCGGTATTAGCATGATGTTATTACCGGGTCGGTATTAAGGGGTGCCTCCTAGGCGGAGGCGTTATCGGCGGGACCCGTGATGGCGCTATCAGGGAGTTGGAGGGCCTTTAGCGGCATGGCGGTATGCCCATTACCGGCATGAGGGTTCACGCTTGCACGCGCACTCGTAATCAGCCGCTATTAGCGGCGTCAAATGAGCACGGACCCGCTAGTTCCTCCATGCCAGTAATGACCCTATTTTTAGCGCCCTTCTCGTAATGAGGCCCTTTGACCCGTGGCGCACACCGGACCAAACTTCATCAATCGAGTCCACTTCAGTTGCAGGTTCAAATGCGGCAGTTGTGCGGCTCTGCAGCTTTCAGCAGCAAAGATACAGCGATTATTCTCTGGCGGGACAGTGGCAACTTCTCTGCTCCACATGAAGAGACCAAGCCAGTTTCACTGTAGTAGGCTAGGCTACAGGGCACAGAGGGGCACAGCAGCAAGGCACCTGCGAAGTTCGTCACCATGGCTGGGCAACACGGTAACGATGTGTACTCCAGTTCAGGAGTTCTCTCTTTATTCCAGTCCTGGGAATGGCAAGTGTTTAGATGAAGGTGCCGTGAATAGTTGGTCCCACTATTCAAATGGGTTGAAGCGCCTTTGCAGACCTTCTGGTTCTATCAGATGCAGAGGGGTCCAGAGGGACAACATCGAGCTCAGGGTGCCAAACCTTCCAGCGGTTCCTCGACTCAGCTTCTTAGTTTCAAGATACTTGGATCCTATCCTAGGTTCAGTGAGAACTCAAGAGATCGACGTGGTGTGGGTGTTTGGGGCCTTCTCTTATTCAGAATCCCCTTTGCGCCAAAACGAAGAGGACCCAATGGGAGATCTGTTCACTTACAGGCACACCAGACATGGACCAATCACGGATCACGGTGGTCCCAGTCATTCATAGTACACCAGACTCTCTGGCACCCAGGATGTGTATTGGAACTAGATAGTCCAGACCACATCCTGGAGGCACACACACAAGGCACGCAGAAGCCTGCGAAAGCTTGGTGTTTTGCGGGAGAATGCATGCCCAAATAAGGACCGACCCGGGTCGGCTCAACCTGGGGAAAGTAAAGGGGGAAGATGGCCAAAGGACAGGACAAAGAACCTCATGGCATGGCCATTTTGGAGCCATGCCACCTTCCTGTGCCAACCGAAGTAAACACGGTGTACATGTCAAGAAAGGGTTAAAAGCAAGTGAAAAGATAAGCTTCCACCAGTCCTTTCCAAGGCACATCTGCACCACTCCTAAAAAAATCCTTTGAGGGAGTCTAGGGCTTTGGAAATGAAAGGAAGACCCAAGCGCACTCTGCTGTAAGGTACATTGTGCACTTGTAACATGTTGCAGAAAAGTTGCAACATTGGAAAGGACTAAGGAAAACCAAGTCTCCCAGTACTGACTGTCTTTAAGGGCATGTCAGTTTCCCCGCAAAAAAGTTAGCGAAAACCCCATGGAGTGCAGCTGAAGGCTGTTCTTCACTGGCAAAAGTCAGACTATGGCGTTTAAACAGCAGCAACAAATTGGGGGTTGTACAACTAGAGGGAACATTGCACATAAATGGGAAACTATCCTAACATCCGCCCCTTCTAGATCAAGGACAGGGGGAATTAATCTACCTCTAGATGAGTCTCATGTTCAGGTCCGTTAAACATTCTGGACAACCCTTTAAGAGCTTATGGTCAGTTTTCACGGTGAAGTGGGTCCCATAGAGGTAGTGTCTCAGCTTCCTTAGGGCCCACACAACAGAGAAACATTCTTTCTCTACTGTGGACCACCTGATCTCCCTGTCCTTAAACTGGCGACTAATGAATCCAATAGAGTGTTCCTTATCCTTCTCATCTACTTGTGATAGTACCACTCCTATCCCAGTGTCAGAGGCACCTGTCTGCACAATAAAAGGTCTTTGGTAATTTGGGGCCCTGAGAACAGGGGCCTGGCATAAGGAGTCTTTTAAGCTATTGAAGGCCTTCCCACACTCTTCAGACCAAGAGACCTTCTTGGGTTTCTTAGGAGTGGTGAGATCAGTCAGAGGGGCAGCTATGGGGGCCATACTCTGCCATGAAATTTCGGTACTACCCTGTGAGTCCTAAAAAGGCTCTCACCTGGGTTTGTGTAGTGGGGGAAGGCCAGTCTTGTACTGCTTGCACTTTACTGGATAGAGGTTGTGTCCTCCCTCCACCTACTTCATGCCCAAGGTAGACCACTGAACCCTGACCAATCTGGCACATACTGGCCTCTATGGACAACTGGGCCTTCTGAAGAGCCTGCAACACAATTCTAAGGTGTTTCACATGATCCTCACAGGTGGCACTGAAAACTGCTATATCATCCTATTATGCAAGACAGAATTCATTCAACCCATTAAGGACATGATTCACAAGCCTCTGTAAAGTGGCAGGTGCATTCTTCAACCCAAAAGGAATTACCGTGAACCGGTAAACACCATCTGGTGTTGAGAAAGCTGTCTTCTCCTTGGCATGTTCTGTAAGAGCTATTTGCCAAAAGCTTGCAGTGAGGTCAAATGTGCTGAGGTATTTGGAGGCACCCAAAGTATCCACCAGCCCGTCTGTTCTAGGCAAGGAGTGTGCATCTATCTTGGTGACAGCATTCAGAGTCCTGTAATCCACACAGAACCTCAGCTCAGAGGTACCTGCCTTTGGAACCAAAACCACAGGGCTGGACCAAGGACTACTGGAGGGTTCAATTACCCCAAGATCTAACAATTTGTTGACCTCTGTCTTGACGTAAGGCCTTACTTTGTCTGACATTCTGTTTCCCCTACTTTTAGTAGGTACACCATCTCCTGTGTCAATATCATGTTTGCACTGTGGTGTTGAAAACCTGTGAAAACAAGGGGGAGAACTGCCTCAGCAAACTTCTCATCTAAACCTGTTGACCAGAAGTCAGGTGAGGAGCCACTTGGACACCCTCAATGGAGCTATCTGAAGGACTCCGTGGAACAGGTCAGGGAGAGGTTTTGACTCCTCCTTCTCAGCATCTGAAGCCAACAGCAGTGCAGCTATTTCAACCCTTGGGGTGAAAGCCTTCAGTCTATTTATGTGGAACACTTTTGGAGCCTGTCCAGCCCTTCCAAGATCCACTAAATAGTTAACATCACCCAGTTACTCCACCACTGTGTGAGGGCCTGACCATTTGTTCTGCAAAGCTCTAGGCCTTATAGGATTCATGATCAGGACATGGTGACCTGGTGTGAAGTTGATGAGGGCAGCTTTCTGGTCATACCAATGTTTCACCAGAGCTTGCCCATGCTTCAGCTTCTCACTAGCCAGACCCATCAGGAGTACCATTCTGAGTCCTAGCACATCGTCTACTGCATTCGTAGTGACTGGGTAGTGGTCATCACCCACCCCTTCTTGACTTTAGCCAAGGGTCCCCTCACAGGGTGACCAAAAAGAAGGTTGAAGGGTCAAAACCAACACCCTCCTGAGGTACCTCTCTGTAGGCAAACAGTAAGCATGTTAATAGAAGATCCCATTTTCTTCTTGCTTTTAAGTGTCCTGTTAAACCGCTCAACTAGACCATTGGGTTGTGGATGGTATGCAGATGAAAACATATAGGTAACTCCACATTCCTTCCACATGGCCTGCATTTACTTTGACATAAAGTTGCTGCCCCTAGTAGACACAACTTCTTTACAGAAGCCAACTCTAGTAAATATGCCAAATAAAGCTTTTGCAACTGACTTGGCAGTCACAGTCTTTAATTAGATGGCCTCAGGTTTACCTGGTGGCATGGTCGACCAGCACCAGGATAAACCTATTGCCTGAGGATGTTTGAGGTTCAAGGGGACAAACAATGTAAATCCCTACCCTCTCAAATGGTACCTCCACAACTGGGAGTGGTACCAATGGAGCTTGGATTGTTGTGCCACTTTTCACAGATAACTGGCATGTGGCACAACTCTTGCAGTTACTTTCTACTTGCACCCCCATCTTGGGCCAGTAGAAGTGCATGGAAAACCTTTGCTTGCTTATATTGATGTCAAAGTGACCAGCCAGGGGGACTTCATGTGCCAACTGCAAGAGGAAGGGTCAGGGTCTTACAGCAAGGAGAACCACCAACCTCCTATGGTCTCCTTCTGTAGACTCTGTGGGCTCACTGTGGAGGAGCCCACCTTCCCAATAAATCCTGTGCTTCCCAGCAGGTTCCCCCTCAAGCAGGGAGCAGGCCTGTCTCCTTAGGCCTTCCAAAGATGGGCACTCACGTTGGCCCTTACTGAACTCAACCGTATCAGGACCACATTCAACTAACACACTCTGCAGTTGAGGATGGTCATGGGGACTGAAGATTTCAGGAAACACCTCTTCTTCTTCAGGTTCAGGTGTTTGACCACCAACTACCTCCACCTCAGTGTTAGGTGAGTTTGGGGGAATATTTTATTTCCCACTTTTGTCTTTTTTGACTCCTTTAGCCTTGGGTTTCCCCTTTGGCTTGGGCTCGGCATTGGACTTGGCCAGTGCAGCCCTTGTTTGTGACCTTGTGCGTGGCATCACTGCTGTGTCACCCACAAGACCTAAGTCTTTGAGATAATTCCCCAGCAGGACCTTTCCTGGGACTTGCCTCTGGATGCTCACTGGAATCCTGACCACTGTACCATTTGTAGTAAGATTTACAGGCATAACTGGGAACTTGAGAGGGGGACCATCAGCTAACTTAGTGGGAAACCGAGGAGCTCTGGCAAGTTCCTCTGGGTCTACCAATGTAGAATCCACTAATGTTCTGCTGGCACCACTATCCCTAAGGGCAGGAGTGTCAACACCATTGATCAGCACACTGTCTTTGAAATAGGGCTTGGTGTTATCAGGAATGCTAGCATAAGCCTCTGAGACTTTAGGCTCCCAGAAATCTGGGGAAACTAGGACTACCTCAGATTCTATCCCACTGGAGAAGGAGTCTTGAGGAGAAGGATGCCTCTGTGCTCTCTTCCTCCTCATCATGAGAGGGGACGGCCAGACTCGTGGAGTGGACCCCCAAGGGTTTGACCTTACATCTGGGGTCCCCCTTCACATGGTAATTTGCTCCACAAGCCACATAAGATCCACTAGGTCTTGGGACATAAGGCGGCTTATTGTAACCAGAGTTCTGCTTGGAAGGATAACTAACTAGCCTGTGCATTCTCTTGGGACTTACCCTTACATTTATTTTTCTGGCTCTTTTCGGAGGACGTTTCATCAGATCCCCCACCCTCTTTATCTTTGGAGTTTTTCCCCTCTTCCTGCTTGCCAGGATGAGTCTTGTCCTTATGGGACACTCTATGTGACACCCACAAATCTGCTACGGCCAGCTTCTTAGGATCTAACTCCTTTGAATCTGCCAAGTGCTGCTTAATCTCAGGGGAACAATATGCAAAAATATGTTCAAGCATGACAAGACATATCATGCCCTCAAAGGTGGAGATCTTATAGCCTTCAACCCAGCCAGTCAAGTTCTTTAAAGAATCAGTAACATAAGACACCCAAGTGCTACCTTCTTTCTTTTTGTACTCTCTAAACCTCTTCAGGCATTGGGCAGGAGTCTTCCCAAACGTTAAGATGAGAGTCTCCTTCATTTCTGCAAAATCTACTCTTTCAGCTTTTGCCATCTCCATAATAGCACTGCAGTCAGATTGGTGTAGTCTGCTGAACAACCATGCAATCCTGTCAGCATTTACAACCTCTTGAACTTCACATGCATACTCAAATGCATTCAACCAGTCCATAATGGCATTCTTCTCATCATACACACTGAGCAGATCTTTAGGAAATCTTGGATTAGAGGAGGACCCAGACCCATTTCCAGATCCCTTGGATCCATTTGAAACTTGAAGCTTGCCCAGTTCCAACTGGTGATACCCGTTCTTTTGTTTTTCTGCCTGCTCCACTTTCAGCTTAGCCATTTGGAATTCAAGCTCCTTCTGCTTAAACAGCAGCTTTTGCTTCTTGAATTCAACATGGCATCAGCATCAGCATAAGAGCTGGCAGAGGGAACTTGGGACATCACATCATCTCTGTCTCCCTGGGTACCGTGGATGAGTGCAGCGACAGATCTGTCAGATCCGTCAGTGAGAGCAGCCCCACCTCCTTCTGCAGTTTCATCTGTGGTAATGGCAGTGAGTTGAAACTCTTGCGAATCTATGATTCTCTGAATGATTTCACCCTTTGTACCTTGAGAAGGCAAGCCTCTCTCAGTACACATCATTGTCAATGTTTCAGATTTTGAAGCATTCAAGGTTATATTGGTAATTCTTTCCATTATTCTAGATAGGTCTATGTCCTTGATATGATATCATGTGGCATTTATAACGCGCCTATACACAAGTGTTTCAAGGCGCGATGAGGCAAGGGAAGGGGAACAGGGGGAGGACAGACAACGATCATACTAGGCCAGGTGTCATTCAGATCGCGCAAGTGCATGGAATGGGGAAAGGGGGAAAGTGCGGGGGGCAGGGGGAAAGTGCGGTGGTCAGGGGGAAAGGGACAGTGCTGTACATGGGAATAGAATAATAAGAATAAGTAAAAGTAACGGCCAGCAGAAGGCAAGTGCAGAGGTAAGTACAGACATCAGGTGTCAATTGCTGGTAGTGGGACTGAAGGGATACCGAAACTGTCCCCAAGTGTGGGGGATGCCAGGCAGGCAGTGCAGGTGTGTGCGACTGATGGGGGAGGGACCTGGGCCCGGGATCAGAAGGTGGCCAGGCAACCAGTGCAGATTCTGTTTCAGCCAGGAGGTCAGCAGGGGAGAGGAGGAAAAAAAGCCGAAGCAAAGAGAAAGGTTTTGAGGTGCTTCTGGAAACGGAGATGGTTCTCCTCAAGTTTCAGGAAGGCTGTACCAGAGGGAAGCCACAGCCGAAGAAAGAGATCTACCACCAACTCGTTGCTTGGAGAAGCGACTGACCCTGAGGGAGTTGGAAGCGGATGAGCGAAGAGCTCGAGAAGTAAGATATTTAGTAAGAGAGAGTTGAAGGTATTAAGGACCCAGGCCCCAGAAGGCCTTGTGGACAATGCAGAGGGTTTTGAACTTGATCCTTGCAGCCACTGGGAGCCAGTGCAGAGATTTCAGTCCTGGAGAGATACGATCCCTGGGCTTGAGGCCAAGGACAAGTCTCGCAGTCCTGTTCTGGATGAGTTGCAGAGGGCGGAGAGTAGAGGAAGGCAGATTTAGAAAGAAGCTGTTGCAGTAGTCCAGCCCAGAGAGAACCAGAGCTCTGGAGACAGTGAGCTTCTGGGGGAAGGAGAGGAAAGGTAGAATAACTCTGAGAGGGTGCAGCTGGTAGTGTGACTTCTTAGAGACGTCTGAGATGTGAGGAGAGAAGGAGAGTGTGGAGTCAAAGATGACTATAGCCTCACAGGTTGGAACAGGAGGAGGGTCAAGAGAGGCTGGCCAGAGAGCGACAGGAAAGGAGGGAGCGGGTGTGCCGATGAGGAGAATCTCAATCTTACTGGCATTAAGATAGAGGTCATTGGTGGCACACCACTCGTGGATAGCAGACAGACAGTCAGAGATGGGAGATGGAGAAGAGGTGGCCGAAGGTAGCCTGAAAATGAGCTGAGTGTCGTCCGCATAGCACTGAAAGTTAGGGCAGAGTGCGGCAATGCAGTGGGCAAGAAGTGCCAGGTATAGGGTGAACAGCCAGAGAGAGAGGTTAGACCCCTGGGGGACACCGCAGGTAGAAAAAAAGATAGCAGAGAGGAAGGGCCCAAGTTGGGCCTTGGAGGGTCGGTCAGAGAGGAAAGATGGCAGCCAAGCCAGGGCCTGACCGGTGATATCAAGGTTATCATGGAGACATTTGAGCAGGATGGTTGACAGTGTCAAAGGCAGAAGAGAGATCAAGCAAGATGAGGACACAGGGGGTGTTAGAATCCAGGTTGGAGAGCAGGTCTTCTAGGATGTTCAGGAGAGCAGTTCCGTGCTTCTGGCAGCTCTGAAGCCAGACTGATTGTCATGTAGACAACCAACAGATTCAGTGTAGAGATTAAGCTTTACAGTTACTTACTACTAATGTCACTATGGCCCTTATTACAACTTTGCCGGGCCGGAAAAAATGGTGGCAGTAAGTTTACTGCCACTGTTGTTTCCGGGCCGCCAAAGTACAAGTCTGTGGCCTGGTGGCGTTCCGCCCGCTAGGTCTGCCCTGGCGGGTGGAACGGCACCCAGCCGCAGACGTTCATTAACAGTGCCAGTGCTTCCATGTTCCACATTCCGATTAAGTCCTATGGGACTCAAATGGGAATGGGGATTAACAATTGCCGCCGCCTGACTAACCGGAACACCAGGGCTGTAATGCCCTGGTTTTCCTGGCAAGTCAGGCGGCGGTAATTAATTACGGGTTCGGCGGCTACCTGTCGGTTTTTCCGGCACGGGTGCCGCCAAACTCGTAATGAGGGCCTATGTGCCCTTGGTATGGATAATCTGAAATGCCTTCAATAGTGTGCAACACTGGATACCTTCAGTCCGACCCCACCCTGTACACCAATTTGTTAAGATGGATTTCTGAACTCTGACCTGGTGGGCAGAGGTTCATAAGGGCAGACTAGTTAATTGGAACAGAGTAACATTCTGGACAAGCCAGACCAATCAAGGTAACATTGGTGGTGGTGAAGACTAGGGGCCTCATTACGAGGTGGGCGATAAGGGGTTAACGGCGCCGGTAATGGTGCCGGCGCCATTAACCGCAAAGAACGCCTGGTAAAACCAGGTGTCCTTATAGGGTCCCGCGAGGAGACCAGGGATCTAACAACAGTTAGATCAATACAATAGCTCCCTCCCCATTCCCATTGAGCCCTATCGGGACTCAAATGGGGATGTACCGGGTCTGGGTTCCTCGAATGAGGAATTACCGGGTCCTCCAAGGTTGGAATGGCCCGGTAAGTCCTCATTCGAGGAACCCGGACCCGGTATGCGGTAAGGAGGTAACCATGCTGCAAATTGCGGCATGGTTACCTCCAACCTCGTAATGAGGCCGTAGGTCTCTGGGGTGAGGGTGACTGAAAGACCTCAATGAGCACACACAGTAAAGGACACTACAAATCACTCCCAGTCAGGTGTTTATACATTAAAAATACATGTACATTTATTCAAGGCCTTTGAACCAATACAATACTACTATAACACATATATACAATACTAAGTGGCCTAAAGTGTTAAATCACAGAATGGGTCCAAAACCTAAAAGGAAAGGGAGCAAGCAGTGCAAATAGACTTTAGGCAGTTCTATATTAATCACTTCCTAATTGAGAGGCGGTCTAGTCCCTACGAAGAGTGGAACCTAGTGCTCAAATGTTCTTTCAAATGCTGGTGTACGCGATAGTGCAGAAGAGCGAAAACTGCGTCTCTTGCAGGAGCTGTGGATGAGGCGATGAAGAATGAGGTCCCGCTATTCGTGGAGGGTCTCCACAAAAGGGCAGAACAGGTCTCAGGAGTTGGGAAAGGGACTGTAGCACAGGCTACGTGTGGAAAGCTGAGTGACCCTCAGGGGACACTCTCGCGTAAAAGTGGTGGATGCCTAAGAGCCACCGGTAAAGGTTGCAAGTACTTACTGACCCCCGGCACACTCCGGACCTAACTTCATCAGTCGAGTCCACTTCGGTTGCAGGTTGAAATGCGGCAGTTGTGCGGCTGTATGACTTTCAGCAGCAAAGATACAGCAATGATTCCCTGGCGGGAGAGTGGCGATTTCTCGGCATGAAGCTAGTTTTACTGTAGCAGGCTTCAGGGCACATAAGTGCACAGCAGCAAGGCACCTGCAAAGTTTGTCACCATGGCTGGGTGACACGGTAACTGCGTGTACTCTGGTTTGGGCGATCTCTCTTTATTCCAGACCAAGTATGCCAAGTGTGCGAAATTCGGTGTTACAGTACCGTGAACACGGAGCTTGCAAGCTACATAGTTTCGAGTGTAGGTCCTGCGTAAGCTGGTCAATTCACTGGATGGCCCAGAGACACTTCCGAAGAAGCTTACTTGCAGGTTTAGATAAAGGTGCCATGAATAGTTGGTCCCACTATTCAAATAGGTTGAAGCGCCTTTGCAGACCTTCTGGTTCGATCTGATGCAGAGGGGTCCAGCGGGACAACAGTGGGCTCAGAGTGCCAAACCTTCCAGCGAGTCACCAGCGGTTCCTCGACTCAGCTTCTTAGTTTCAGGATACTTGGATACTATCCTAGGCTTAGTGAGAACTCAAGAGATCGACCTGGTGTGGGTGTTTGGGGCCTTCTCTTATCCAGAATCTCCTTCGCGCCAAAACAAAGTACACCCATACAGGCACACCAGACATGGACCAATCACGGATCACGGTGGTCCCAGTGATTCACAGCACACTAGACTCTCTGGCACCCATGATGTATATTGGAACTAGACAGTCCAGCCCACATCCTGGAGGCACACACACAAGGCATGCAGAAGCCCGCAAAAGCTTGGTGTTTTGTGGGAGAATGCATGCCCAAATAAGGACTGACCCGGGTCTGCTCGACCTGGGTAAGGTAAAGGGGCAAGATGGCCAAAGGATCAGACAAAGAACTTTGTGGCATGGCCATTTGGCAGCCAGGCCACTTTCCTGTGCCAACCGCGGTCAACATGGTTTGCATGGCAAGAAAGGGTTAAAAATAAGAGCAAGATAAGCTGCTACCAGGCCTGTCCAAGGCACATCTGCACTTCTCCTAAACAATCTTTTGAGGGAGTCTAGGGCCTTTGGAAACGAAAGGAAGACCCAAGCGCACTGTGCTGTAAGGTACATTGTGCACTTGTAACATGTTGCAGAAAAGTTGAAACATTGGAAAGGACTAAGGGAAACTAAGTCTCCCAGTAGTGACTGTCTTTAAGGGCATGTCATTTCCCCATAATAGTGGGCGAAAGCCCAGTGGAGTGCAGCTGAAGGCTGTGCTTCACTGGCAAAAGTCAGACTGTGGTGTTTAAACAGAAGGTAAAAGTTGGTGGGGGGGGTACACAACTGGAGGGAAAATTACACATAAATGGAAAAACGTTTGTGCTCATGGACCCCAGCCGGCTCAAAGGACTGGGGGTTTCCAAACAGCACTTTAAGATGAGTAGAAGCACCCATGAGATGGATGGGGATGCAGATTCGTACTCTTGCATCAAATCAATAATGACAACTCAATGGTTTGGCAAAGGGAGTCCGTTTAATGACAAGTACAAAAAACGGGGAGTTCATGAATATCAGCAATCGCTCAATCTTCCTTCTCGCTTCAACTCCAATTGATTTCAGAAAAAACATAGTATTTAAACCAAAAACTCGTCATTACTGACGTGTAACTCTCAAAATTTAGCATACAATTCGATTGGTTCTAGGAAGGTAATTTTAATATAGGCACTATATCTGTATATGGCAACGGGGAGAGGGGATTGGATAAACACTGTCAGGTTGGGCATCTGAGCCCTTCCTTCAAAATGGCTACTGTAAACGTCACCAAAAGTACGACGTCTCATTGGTTCTACTAACTATAGGACCCTAGATTACATGGTCCACTATGATTGGGTTGGCATCAACCCCACTCATACTTTTCCCCAGCTTCCCTCCAATTATTGCTACAATCAATCATCACTTCAGTGGTCATGTGTCAATTATTTCTTTGTGGTTGGCCTCAAATCTGCTTCTTGGTCTGGGAAAGGTAAGGCGTCTGTGCATGGAAAAGGACCATGCATAGGTGTGAAAGTTTCATCCCTTCTTGCTGGTCTGGTCACGTGATTCTGACACTGTGAAATCGTCTTTTTCTCCATACAATTTAGTGTATTTGATTTCATTCTGCCCGTCGTCTGCCATCTGGGGCTTATCTTGACATTTCTGCACAGGATACTCTGTTCTTCTTCTCATTCATTGTATCCACTGTTGGTCTATTTTAGCCGATACGACCTTGGCTTCTTTAGCTTCTTCAGGTATTGTATTCTTACAATTGTCATTCTGTCTCACTTGTTGATATGGTTTTCTTAATGGGTACCTTACTATCCAGGTTTTCATAAGTGTCGGTACTTCAACAGGTGCTGTTATTCTGATAGGTACTGGGCAGAACCCAACTGCGGTTCTCTGCTGGTTTATTTGCTCACCATACGTCACATATTTTGGCTTGAACGTTGCTGGTACTTCAAAATGGGCGGTTGGAGTGTGAATCGAGCTTAGCACCTCCTCTACACTCCCCCTTCTGGGCGATTCATCAACCACTTTCACTTCTTCCTTTGTATCCACCTTTACTTCATCCTCTGGATAGTGCACCAAATCAAGCACTCCTATCCTGCCGACATTTCACCACATACTTATTGCTTGCCTATCAGATCCTAACCTGGTCACAGCTCTTTACTGTCACCGCTCAGTTCTACGTCTCGCCCACCCCCACAATCAGTATAACGACATTTCCTGAACGACCTATCGCGCTCATCATGACAGGTTCTAACCCTTATCTAAACGATCCAGCCCTTTGGCTACTACATTTCGCCACCAAATCCAACCCCAACCAACCATGCCCTACTAGCATTAGAAATTTCCGGCTAGGCTCGTGCTTGCGCCACCTACCTCTACACCAACCTATAACAATCAACAATTCTGTTACACCCACTAGACACCACACTACGCCTGTCAGAGGCACTTTGAACCCGGCTGCGGGCTCCTCTCTATCTCAGGCACACACCGCGACCAACTGTACACCACTGCTTCATCACATAATATCGACCTCTCCTAAACACTCCAGTCAACTCAGCGCCTCATCAGTCAGAAACCTAAGACTAGCCTCTAGGTGTCGCCACTGGTCCTACCACTCTATCAACCCTACACTCCACATAATCTCAAACTCCAGCGACAGCAAAACCATGGCCCACTCGGCTCCTAAAATTGACTCTCCTGCTCTTGTTCACAATGCAACCACTGCCCCCAAACTCAAAGGCGCACTCATCAACGCACGCTCCATCCCCGCTCACGCCTTAGATATTTCAGATCTCATTGTCACTGAAAATCAAGACTTTCTCGCAATCACAGAAACTTGGCTGCATGCAGCATCCGGCCCTTCTCTGACTCTGGCCATCCCTGACAACTACTCCATTATCAGGTGTGACAGAGACACTAACCAAACTATGGGGGGTGGGCTAGCAGTCATATTTAAGAGCTCGCTCAACATCAGAGCTGCCAACAGCCTGTGGCTGCCATCAGCGGAATTACTGTCTATCAAACTGCCGATCACACCTAATCACACAGCCACTGTTCATCTCATCTACAGGCCCCCGGCCCTACCCTATCATTTGCAGAGAACTTGTCTTCTATTTTAGCTACCAGCACTAAGCCTCACTCGCAAATCATTATACTGGGAGATTTCAATTTAGGGTACCACGATACGAATGACGCTAAAGCCACTGACCTAGAAAGAGTCCTGGCCGAATTCGGTCTCACCCAACACGTCAACGAGCCCACTCACATCAAGGGTCGCACTCTTGACTGGGTTTTGGACATGAACTGTGCGCTTAACGTCACCTCTGTGTCGCCATGCGCCTGGTCTGATCACCATAAAATATAATTCTCCATTAATTCTAGTCCACCTACAGATAAACCTAACCTTGCCCCTCCCACCTCCACACGCAACAAAAAGGATATTACGGTTGAGAAATTACTCCCACTCATCCTTCCTCTCCTACACTCGGCGTCCACCACGTGCTCGGACCCCACTGTGGTAGTTGACATCTACAACCGTGCCATGTTAAAAGCCCTCAACACCAGTGCCCCCCTCAAACTGCACAAACAAAAACCGCAGCTTCACCTTAATTCCTGGTTTACACCGCACCTACGCGATCTACGTAAAGAAAAAAGAAAAGCTGAGGCTCATTGGAAAAGCTCACCTTCTCTAGTCAACAAAAACAACCTTACCACAGCCTCCCTCACCTACAAGGAAGCCATCCTAGTTGCAAAAAAGTTTATAACAAAAGGATCATTCAAGCCCAATCAAATGCCAAGAAATTCTTTAAGATCCTCAAAGAACTTGAGTCGCCTGTTGCCCCGCTTGTTAGGTGCACCCCAGACACAGATTTGTGCTCTAATATTCAAAAGGCACTGCTTGACAAAATTGCCATGCTCCAAGCCAAAATTAATACCAAAAAATGTCACCTGTCTGACTCAACGGGTTACCCCCGTCCTACAAAACCCCCTCTACCAAACATTCCTTCAAACCTTTTAGCTTCTCAACCCTCACTATTGAGGAGGTAGAAAATATCATAACAAAGCTTAAGCCTTCCAACTGCCAAGGTGACGCTTGCCCTGCATCGGTCATATAGGAAGCTGCACATGATCTTGCCCCATTCATTATCTCATTTATTAATGCCTCCTTCAAATCGGGCACTGTACCTGACAACCTTAAGGATGCTTGGGTCATCCCTTTAATCAAAAAACCCAATCTTGATCCCAGTAACCCCTCTAACTACAGGCCCATTACCACAGTGCCCTACCTTCTCAAAATTCTGGATCGGGCAGCCTATATACAAATCCAGGACTATCATGAAACCAATAATCTCTTAGGGCTTAGATAATCTGGCTTCCGTCCCAGACACGGTACAGAGACAGCCCTAATTGATTTGAAAACCCAAATAGAGGAGTTGAAAGACAAGGGCAAACTGGCGCTCCTGCTCCTCCTTGACCTTTCAGCAGCCTTTGATTTGGTCGATCACCAAATCCTCTGCCACCACCTCAAAACTGCGGACCATTTCTCTGACGCAGCCACATCCTGGATCAGCTCCTTTCTGGCAACCAGAACCATGAGGGTCTTCTCTCCCCTAGCGGCAGCTGACATAGCCCATGTCCCGTGCAGAGTTCCACAAGGATCTTGTGTTTCTTCCACACTTTATAACTTGTTCACTAAACCGCTCTTTGATATACTTGACTATCTTGGTGTCTCCTACACTAATTATGCGGATGACACCCAGATACTCATCCCTATCACTAGCGATTATGTAACAGATGCAAAAGCACTCATTGGAGTATACACTGTCATCCAGGCCAGGATGGCTCATAATGGACTCTGCCTTAATGATGAAAAGACTGAATTAATCATTCTTGGCTCTCAATACAAACTCACCAATCTTGACCCCAAATATAAGTCCTTCATCATTGATGGGAACGGTTTTAAAGTCTCCAACGTCACAAAAACACTTGGAATTTATCTAGACTCCACTCTGTCCCTCAATCGTCAAACCAACGCAGTTGTCTCAGCATCATCCTATACTTGCAAATTGATTACAGCATGTCGACCCTTTCTGACAACAGAGAACTGTCTAATTCTCACCAGAACCCTCATCATGTCCAAAATCGATTACTGCAACGCCCTTTACCTTGGGACCAGTCAAAAAAACATTGATAAACTCCAGGTCACGCAGAACAACGCCATAAGGGCAGCTCTCAATGTTCCCAGGCGCTCACACATATCCAACACGAGACACAATTTGCACTGGCTACCTATCACCCACTGCATATCCCTCAAAGCTCTTGTACTAACACACAAGGCCCAGAACAACACATCTCCGGCTTACCTTTCCACGCGCTTCACACAACACACAGCAACTAGACCTCTAAGATCTTCTCAGGCCCAAACGCGGACTATTCCTAGCTTCAAGCTTCAGACAGCCAGAGGCTCGAGTTTCCCAATCCTCGCGGCTAAGCTTTGGGACACCCTACCTAATGCTCTCAGAAATGTTCCGCACATCCATTCCTTCAAAGCTAAAACCAAATTGTGCTTACATGAATAGGATGCCTTAGCTTCCTCACCATAATCTCTACACCTGCCAATCCCATTACTGTCTGCTCATTGTACTTAGACTGTTTCGGCTGTATATTCCGACTCGTTGCTCTGAGCTTTATGTAAATATGTGTTAAATGTCTATTGCTTCTTTTTGCTGTAACCTGTAACCTCCTCTTAAACATGCGCCCGATGCGCCTCTCTATTCGATGCTCTGAACTTTATGTAAATATGTGTTAAATGTACATTGTATCTATTTGCTGGAACCTGTAACTGCCTTTTAAACATGCGCCCAGATGCCCCGGGGAAAGGTGCGCACTACAAATAAACAAAATGCAAATACAAATACTTTTACTTCATCCTCTGGATCCACACATAGAGGTCTGGAGAAATATCTCTTTGGGGTCCATATCTTTATGACTCCCTTCAGACTTCCTGCTGTTCTTACATGCTCATCTTTGTTCCAAGTCATTAGTTGACATTGTCCAATTGGACTACAATAGATCAATTTTCCCACAAAATTTCTGTTTCCTTGGATATCGAAACTTTGTTCCTTCTGGTGCATAAATGCTGGCTTTCACAAAGTCTCTTATTTCTTCATCAGTCAGGTCCTTAGGCTTCCAGTATGACTCAACATCAATCATGATCTTCATCCCTATGGCCTTTTTTGCAGTTTTCTGGCAGTGAGATATTATTACCTTGATAACACAGAATCCACGGAATATCATCACTAGCAGGGCTCCTAGGAATTTGAATGCATCTGCCATCCATTGCGGAACCCATGAAAATAGTGATCCAAACCAACTGTCGTCATCAACTTCGTCAGTTTCATCACTCATTTCATTCTGCAGTTTTGTCAGCATACCTATTGCTTCTGTTAAAGTTCCATTCTCATCATCGTGTGAAGGTATGAATGTGCAACATGATTCTCCAATTTTTGCACAAACACCTCCATCCATAGCTGTGATCATGTCAAGGACATATCTGCTCTGGAGAGTCATTAGTCGAATCACCCTTAACTCTTCCTTGATTGCATTGAATCCTTTTATGGTCATGTTGATGGTCTGCAGTAACTCCCATCTGGTTATCTGCAACCATTTAGTATTTGCTCCAACCTGAACTCTCGGCATCAGAATTGTCGTGAACACTGATGAGGTGAGGCTGAACAGCCTGTGTTCATACTGGATTGCATGAAAAGCTTCTTCTGATTTGGCAGAAAAGTAATTCTCTCTCTTCATTCGGTTCATCAGTTCCACAGATCTCTTCTTTCTCAGGTGAGCATCTGCTTTTGGGAAATTGTCAATATTCAGATCACTTTTTGGTATCACCAATGCTGGAACATGGACATTCACCAGTGTGCATATACCTCCCCAATTCTTCGGCAATCTGATATATGCTTTGGATCCACATGCCCAATAATGATCCATGATTACTGCTGTTCCATGTATCATTCCTGGAGCATCGAAAACTCGTCAATAGTTCTGATTCTCTCACATCTTCCTTGTACCATTATTCCTGAAACAGAATTTTAGACCCTCCAATGACACTATTTGCAAGGGTCCTCCTCTGTCCTCGACCCATGTCAATATTTTAGCAAGCTTTGGCCATAATGGCTTGCATCCATTCTGTACTATGTCAATGGTAGCCTGGTAACGATCTATGACCATCCACATGCCCAGTAATGATCCATGATTACTGCTGTTCCATGTATTATTCCTGGAGCATCAAAAACGTGTTCACAGTTCTGATTCTCTCCCATCTTCCTTGTACCATTATTCCTGAAACAGAATTTTGGACTCTCCAATGGCACCATCTGCAAGGGTCCTCCTCTGTACTCGACCCATGTTAATAGTTTAGCAAGCTTTGGCCATAACGGCTTGCATCCATTCTGTACTATGTCAATGGTAGCCTGGTAACGACCTATGACCATCCATGTTCTGCAGATCACTACTCTTTTCTCCCACCCGTCTGGTGAAAGCACTGTTCCCCAGATTTGCATTTGGCCTCTGTTCTTCCATCTTCGAGCTTCTTCTGGAGTTTTTCCTTGAACGTTCAGTCTTTGGGTTGTCTCTCTTTTGATCTCTGCTCCTTTAATTCCAGGCTTCTCATATCTAATCACAATGTTCTTTGTTTTTCTATTGTTTCTTGTCTTTATGTCCTGGAGATAATCATCTTCAATTGGATCAGTTGCTTCAGTTGCCCATTTCAGTGAAGCATCACTTCCCATGAACTGGCTTCTGGTCTTGCACATTGCTATGTGTGATAGACAGTGGGCTGCCTGGACATCTTTTTCCACAGCTATGAAGATTTTCGACTTCCCCATGCTGTATGGTAATAGTGCACAAACAAAGCATTCTTCCTCTGAAGTTCGTCTTCCAACTTCTTTCATATGCTGGTAGCATATGTTATTTTCCAAGTGTGCTGTGCTGTCCAGGTAGTCATTCAGTTCGTTGTTGTCTTCTTGTGTGCTTCTTCTGATTCTCAAAGTTTTCATGTAGTTTGCTATCATCGCATCCTTAATAGCATCCATATAGCTTCTTCTTGCTGGAGGATTCTCGGATATTTCCATCCGGGTTCCTTGAGTAGTAGAAAGCTCTGTTAGTCCTTCTTTATCTCTGTGTCTTTTTCTGGCTTTGTCCATGAACGGCCATATTGATTCTGCTATAATCTCTGCACGTGATAGTTTTGCTGGACTTGCACTTGCCCCTTTCATTACTGGATCAGGGGTGCTTATCAATGCTGTCTCTGTTGGTTTATTATCCAACTCTTTTTGTCTCTTTGAGAGTTCATCTGTCTCATTTGTCTTTTCCCTTCACTTGGCGTGGAGCTTCTCATCGTAGATTGTCCAAACTTCTCCCATTCTTTGGACTGTGGTTCTGCAGTTATTGACACTTGACCTTGTGTATGTGCACTCATCGTTTGCGTGTGTGTATCTTTCATTAACCTTTTCTCATGCTTGTTCTGCCGACCCTGCCTCTGGCGGTTGAATTTCTTTGTTACTACAAGTGTGTGTGTATTATTGTTCATCACATCCATTTCTATCAGACCTTCTAGGGATTGGAATGACTATGTAAGGTCTGGGTGCCTTTGTGGGTTTCATGCATACATCAATAGGTGGGTGCACTGGAATCGGAACACTTTCTGCACCAATAGAAAATGCAGTTCGATTCATCAGTGACAGTAAAAAAATGATGAATACAGTGCATAGGTACATGATTCCTCTATAGGTCAACCTACAACACTTAGTTCTGGGACACTACGATTGCCTCTCCTTCTGAGGGATGACAAGATTACTATTTTGGTTGCCCATATCGATCATCTAAGGAAAGAAAACTAACTCTTTAATACATTCTAAGTAATGGTATATCTGGGTTCTGCTGTCTCTGCTCGTAGGTTGCAGATACTGGAACGATTATCCTTCTTTGCCTGAATAATAGATTGTCTCTTGTCTCTGGAAATAGTTCTCTTTTCTGTATACGAAAATGTCAAAATAAGATAAACTCAGCAAGTCTTTAGTGTGCGTGTTCAAAATAAACAAGCTCCCAGTCAATGCCTCTTATCTGTTTCACTCCAGATGACATGTCGTGTCCTTGTCAGCATAAACAAGAGTGAAGTCTCTGGCAACACTTTCATGATCTGTCCCTCTTCGGAAAGTTTACACTCTTCTGTGATTTCGATGAGCTTGAAGAGCAACCTGCATTATGATTCTGTTCAGGATTATACTTAAACGTTCTGTGTTTGCTGGGTCTCGAAGAAATGTCAAGACGTCGGTGTGCCTCCCAACAAGATCTGGACAGTCTTCAATTAAGCAAAAGAATAGCACGCTAGCAAGCCTATGCGCTTCTTCTTCTGCTTGGGACATTTGTCTTGTCCTCCCTGTATTCCGGGAGCAAAAGGAACTGCTCGGCAATCACAGTGAGCAGCCTCCTTATTGTCTTTTCGTTTTCAGGGTCTTGAAGCAATTTGGTGATGTTAGTGAGCCTTCCCACTAACGATGGGTACGATCTCAATACTAACTCGAAATATATCAAAATGTCCTTAGTGATATCACTACTGCAGCACACCTTAAGTGAGTCAATTTAAGGCTTCTGTATTACAAGAGTCTGGATACTGTATTTTTTTCCAATTCACGTGTACTCGATCAAAATTTGGCATATCCTTTTTCTTATCAAGTCTTCAGTGTGCCTCAGTCCAAAGTTCAAAGTCAACAGACTCTGTTGTGGCTTATACATGTAAATGTCTTCTTCACCCTGCAACTAGGATGCACAGAGTGTCCGTGTGTATGTCCTTATCCCCTTTTTTGCTCAGAGGAAATGTCCAAAATTAAGCCACAACTTTGCACAAAAGTTCTTTGCCTTTGCTTTGCTGGTCATGCTTCCTTCTTCCTCGTCATGGATCTCGTCTGCACGTGCTGTGGTTCTTCCCCGCTGTCTGTAGTCTCTACGCATTGGAGTGCGGGCAGAGGGTCTTCTCCGTTGTATGGCTTGATGTCACCCAAGAAGATACAAGCTCTTCTTCCCTGTAGCTTGACTGCAGACGGAGTGACATCCTCCACTCTGAAAGGACCGTTGAAACTTGGCTTGTCCCAATATTTTCTCGTGTGGTTTCTCACCAGGACCGTGTCCCCAGGGAACAGTTGTGGAACACGTAGACCCTGAACTTGGTCTGTTGTAGTATCCTTTTTGTCGTTGTTGCAGCTGTCCTGAAATTACAGTAAGACAAGATGGCATGCAATTCAAGTAATTTTGCATTTCTGATCCAGACACTTCCCCTGTTGGTTGAGCATTGCATCTAACTCTATCTCGGGGTGTCAATTGAATGTGCATCCTTCTGCCTCTCACGATTTCATGCAGCATGAAATGGTGGTCAGAGCCAGGCTGGTTTCCGAGCGCATACAGTGCCAGTGGAAGGCAGTGTAGCCATCCCTTCTTTAGAGTAAGCTTCAACTTGGCTATCCTTTCCTTTAACAAGCCGTTGAGCTTCTTGCATACCTCATTTCCTTGGGGATGATACACAGAGGAAAATGTGTTCTTTATACCAAGCAACAAGCTAATCTGTTCAAATACTGCATTAACAAAGTGAGGTCCATTGTCTGACCTCATGACCTCACATACTCCCCGTCTGGGAAATACCTCCCTCACCAAGAATTTGGCCGCACAGGTAGAGTCTGGGTATGTACATGGACCTGCTTCTATCCATCTAGAGAATGGACACACCACAACAATTAGATACCTGTATCCATTACATACTTGAATCATATTGACAAAATCGACATGCAAGTGCTGAAAAGGTCCATTAGGCCTTGGGATGACTCCTCTAATTACTCATAGTTTATGCCCAGCCGTGAACTGTTGTCAGATTATACAGTTCACCATAAAAAATGCAACATGTTCTGCCAAGTTCGGTATAAACCAGTCTTCAGCAATTGTCGCTGCTAGAATCTCTTGTCATGTGCACTGGATAATGTAACTGTTCCAGTGCTATCTTCAATAGGGCTATAGGCATCACTGGTTTACCAGTGCTGTCTTGTCGCCACAAGCTCTCGGGTGGGTTTAAAGAACACCCTTGCCGCTTCCAAAGGGTTTTCTCTTCCTGTGGTCCCTCCCCTTGGACCTCAAATAACTGGGTCTTCCCCATATTACTATAACTTTCAGGTTCACTTCGTGCAACAATCATTCTCTCATGCACATTAATTATTTCCACATTCATTATTATCTCGTCTTTGGTCGCTACACGTTTGGCTTTCGTGTCTGCTGTCTGATTTCCTCGTGAGATAAAATCTGTCCCTTTCATGTGGGTGGCGCATTTCACTACCGCTATGCCCACTGGGAGTTGTAGTGCCTTAATGAGCCTATGCAATAAGGCTGCGTGCTGCATTGGCATGCCATCCGCTCGGAGGTAGCCCCCCTCTTTTCCAGTGTGCTAGGCCTGCGTGTACTGTCGATGTCACATAGGCGGAGTCACTGTACACTGTCACTTTCTGGTCTGCGTGATTCTCGATCGCCAGTATCAACGCCAGTAATTCTGCAGCCTTTGCCGAATAATGTGATGGTAATCGTGCACTAATGAGTAGTTGAAATTCTTAATTTTCCGTGTGCTTCATCACAGCGGTGCCTATATATCTTTGCCCATCATTTTGATCGATTCTCAAAGGACCATCAACGAAGACGATTTCCCCTTCTGCTAATACATTTTCTTTTACTCTGGGAATCTCATCATAGAATTCTTCATAGTTTGCGCAGTCATTGATTGGCTCTCCGTCAGTGACTGGCTCTCCGTCAGTGACTGGCTCTGCTATAAACATAGCTGGGTTCACTATCTTACATCGAATTATTTTAATCAATGGATTTGATATGATCACTTCATAAGCAGAAGCTCTCTGCGATGTCAAATGTGCCTTTCGGTTTCTCTAGAATGGCAAATAGTGCGTGCTCGACGAATAACGTCATTGAGCATCCCATCACGATGGTTGTAGCCTTCTCTATGGCGAACGCTGTGGCAGCCAAACTTTGTTCGCATGGGAAGTGACCCCTCATTACTCGGTCTAGATTCCCACTGTAGTATGCCAGGGGCTTGTACCCCAACGTGGTTCTCTGTGTGAGTACTGCTGTGATGACACTGCCATTCATGTGTGAAAACAGGTTGAATTCCTCTGCATAATTGGGAATCCCTAGAATTGGTGCTGTCCAAAAAGCCTTTTTCAGTTCAGCAAACCCTTCTTCCATTGTCTCTGTCCACTCCATTTTTTCTTCCGTCACCTGTGCCTTCTTTAGGGCTTGTAACAAGGGCTTGGTATAGAAACTGTAGTCAAAGACCCATGTCCTGACATAATTGCATAATCCTAGAAAACTCTGCATTTGTTTTATCGTATGTGGATTGGCTGTGTTCAATATGGCTTCAGCCCTTTCAGGGGTAACCCTTTTCCCCTCATGTGAGAATAGCTGGCCTATGAACAGTACTTCTTGTTGACAATACTGTAACTTCTCTTTGTCAACTTTATATCCTTACTGTCCTTGTGGAAACATTGGTCATATTCTGAGGTTGCAAGCTTTGCTTCCGGTGCTTGCTGCTGCACCGTGTGATTTTGTGCAACTCCATTTCCACCCTGCTATAAAAACACAGGTGGATTCACCATCCCTACCATCCCTACTCTTGTTCCTTGGTCATTGTGCACCATGCCTTGACTTCTGCATGTGCGAGTTAGATGCCCTGTCATCCCACACGTCCAACATATTGGCGGTGGTCTGATTATTTGTCTGTTTGACATATCCGTTTTGCATGTTTTGGAAACCTCCCTGATTACTCTGCCATCCTCTTCCTCGAAAGCTTCTTACCCTGGGGTAAAACCCGTTATTGCCTTGATCACCCTGCCCTTGATTATTAACCTGCTGCATGTTTGATCTGTCTGTGTTAGTTATCTTTGCCCCTTCAATGGCATATTTCTTCAATTTCTTCTTCTGCACACATTTTGCCTCTTCAGCTTTTCGTGTAGCCTCTTTTTTATGATTTTTCTCTTGCAATAATGCGCTATGGTCAACTGTATTTCAGACCACAGTTTGACCTCTACCAATTTCTTGACCTGCTTATGTACCTGATCTGGCAGCCCTTCGCATAATATATGGTAAAACACGGGTATGGATTTCCCCCAAGATTCGAAAGTTTCCAGCAGCCACGCATCTTGGAAATTTTTAATGTAAAGCAAAGACTCCTCTGACTCCTTCATTTTACATGCCATTATAGCTCCCATGTCTGAAGTGTCCGGGTATAGCAATCATAATGTTTTCCATACCGCGGCTCTGCAATTGTTAAACAGCGCTCCATCATGCGCAGTATTAACTGTAGTCACGCCAGGGTAACCTGCACCTGTACACACATTGTCAGCTCTATCACCAAGTATGGCGATTAAAATACCCTTACTATGCACGATAGCTAACGTGTTCCCTCCCATCATTTTTTCTAACTCATGTATCCATTTTCCGGCTCCCGAGGTCAACATTGGAAGCTTATTCTTCAGATTTTCTGTATCCATGTGTGGCCAAGGTATATACTGTGGCCTCGTTCCTCCCTTTTCGAGTAACGGAAACTGTAGAACATGGAACTCCTTTTCCTCGCTCATCATTTTCCTATCCACTGCAGGGGTAATATTCCTGCATCGCCACCTACCTGGCAATGTCCTTAGTCTGCTCACATAGGGTGGTGGAGACACCCCCCTCTGACCAAAAGATACTCCTTCGTGTCGGTCTGATTGTGTGGCTGATTCTGATGCCTTAGTTGCATATCCACTAGAAACTGACCATCTTATTCCCCTTCCTCCACAGAAGTGTTTTTCGCGTCTTCTGTCATCTTCTATATCCTCACATTCCTCTTTTTCCGCGTCTGATATTGTCTGTGCCCAACTCGTGCAACTTCTCTCATCCTCCTCATTCCTGTTTAGCGTCAACCTATCTAGGGACAGCTCTCTATTTCTGCTACTTTAGGAGGCGTCCTCAGTGTCGTACAACTGAGTGCTGTCCAGATGCTCGTCCTCTCTTTTCCCTTAGGCTACCTGTTCTAGCCCCATTTCATCATATATTCTATCGATCGTCTCTCCGATGCTTCTGGTGTCGAAGTCATCATCCATATTTGCCCTCAACGTGCCTGCTACTAGATCGTACTCAGGAACAAAGTTTTCTATGTCTTCCCAGTCTACAACTGGATCAGGTTTTTTAACATCTCTTTCCAGATATTCAAGATCTTGTGCTCTCTGTCTTTGCTTACGTTCTATGTCGTCATCGAACTCCATGTGCTTCCTCGCTTCCTCTCTGACCCTATCTCCCTCTTGTTTCCTCGCATCTCTACGTTTATTTGCCTTTCGTATTTCCTCACCCCTTTGTCTTTTTATTCTCTTCTCCCGTAAATTTTGTTCTTCTTCTTCTATTCTTTGTTGTTCTTGCCTGTCCTGATCATTAGCTGTTCTTGGCTTATGATCGCCTTTCCTGTCTTGCTCTTCACGATACAACTGCTCTCTTTCCTTTTTGAATCGTCTGGCTCTCCCTTTTGTCTCACGTCCTCAATGCCTTTACCATCGAGTTTCAATCAAATCTGACATCCATTCGTTCTGTGAGAATGCAATCTCATCAGTTCTGTCCTCATCTCCTTTCCATCTCTTTCCCTCTCTACCTGTATCTAGAGATGTACTTGCTTGTGCCTGGTCTCCTTTTTCCTTTTCACGTCTCTCCTTGTCCCTCGGGACGTTGGAGGTGATATCTCTGCCTCTGTCCTTGTCTGGGCTTTCGTCACTACTTTGCATAGGTGACTCATATGACGTGTTGCTATACCCCGTGGCTGGTTTAAGTTCCCTCAACGGGTATATTCCTTTGTCTTTACTGGCTTCGCTTTTTGTTTCAGACGGGGTGGGTGGCACAGAAGGCGTTTCACACCCCTCTGTGCATATGATAAGTATCCTATCTAACAGTGGCTCCTCCTCCTTTTCCTGTTGATGCATCTTCCAAAGCTCCAAACTAGCTAGGCGTTTATCTTCCTTTTTTTCAAGTATATGTGGTGTGCAAATATGTCATCATGTGTTGCAGGACCGCTTTAGATAACGATCCACCTTGGGGCCATGGCATAAACATTTTATTTGCAGTTCCTTGAACCCATTCTGCACTGTACTTCTTCAGTTTAGGTGCATGTTTTGGCAACTGTTTGCATAAGTGTACTAAAGGTATATGGTCTTCCATGCTTAACCTTTTATATCCTCTCCTCCTATAACACTTTGTTATGCTTTACGCTTCACAAACAAAATCAACAATATGAGCGAGGACCAATCGTCGCAAGCTACAATTCCTTTTTTCACAAAAAATGTCACTTTTACTTTTTCAAACAACAATCATCAATTCATGTCATACAACATTCTGTCTATACAATCGCACAATTTTCATGCTATTCCCCCAAAAAATGTCTTACCTCGTGACGTCAGAAAAAAGAAAAACACAAGACAGACTAGACAGACTCCAGCCGGCTACATTAATCTCCTGCCATCTGCTTCCTCAGATGCATTTCTGCCCCTATAGTTATTCCGACATGGAATGTAAGCCCATTTCTTTCAGATCGCCTTTTTAATCGTTTCTGGTCGTCTACGACGTCCTAATCATTCAGGACTTTAAATGCAGACTTCTTCTAGTGCTATATTAAAACCTAGGTATCTGGGCGTATCCTTTCTCTCTATCTCTCGGGTATCCTCACAGTATCTCTCTCTATGCTCGGGTATCCTCCTGGTATCTCTCTATTGCTCGGCCTCCCTCGAGTCAATATTTTCCCCTTATATATACATTATACTCTTACTCTGACGTTATTTTTGTCCCACCTCCCTCCGTTACCTTCCCTTGCTTGTTCTATGGCATGCAACTTTTTGCCAAAGTATTCAGTCTTTTTCACTCACAATTCACATTTTTTCCTCTCTGGATGCTCGGGATCACCGCCTTTGTTACCGCCTCTCCTTGCCATTCGTATGATTAGCTGCTTGTAGAAGTGGAAAGGGGTTTATGGGAGAAAGCAAGGGTCCCTTCAGACCTTAACCTAACCTGCAGGGTTTTTACTTAAACTACCCACTATCTACAGGGAGCCTCTCATTCTACTCAGCCGGATAACAAAGGACTTGTGATATTGCCGAGGACCTAGAGTTACTTATGTCGATGGCTAACAGGCGTCTTATCTAATCGATTCTAATCGATAACCATCAATCTCTGCTCCCAAGTGTGCTCATGGACCCCAGCTGGCCCATAGGACTGGGGGTTTCCTTACAGCACTTTAAGATGAGTAGCAGCACCTGTGAGATGGATGGGGATGCAGATTCATACTCTTGCATCAAATCAATAATGACAACTCATTGGTTTGGCAAAGGGAGTCCGTTTAATGACAAGTACAAAAAACGGGGTGTTCATGAATATCAGCAATCACTCGATCTTCCTTCTCGCTTCAACTCCAATTAATTTCAGAAAAAACATAGTATTTATACCAAAAACTCTCTCAAAACTGAGCATGCAATTCGATTGGTTCTAGGAAGGTAACTTTAATGTAGGCACTATATCTGTATATGGTAACGGGAGAGGGGATTTGAATACTGTCAGGTGGGGCCTCTGAGCCCTTCCTTCAAAATGGCTACTGTAAACATCACTAAAAGTATGACGTCTCTTTGGTTCTACTAACTATAGGACCCTAGATTACATGGTCCACTATGATTGGGTTGGCATCAACCCCACTCCTACTTTTCCACTTGCTTAGCAGCGTGCAGACGAGCCAACCAGGTGCAGGGAGTTTGCCTGCACCCCCAGCTTCCCTCCAATTATTGCTATAATCAATCATCACTTCAGTGGTCATGTGTCAATTATTTCTTTGTGGTTGGCCTCGAATCTGCTTCTTGGTCTGGAAAACTTAAGGCGTCTGTGCATGGCAAAGGTCCATGCATAGGTGTGAAAGTTTCATCCCTTCTTGCTGGTCTCGTCACGTGATTCCGACACCGTGAAATCATCTTTTTCTCCATGCAATTTCATGTATTTGATTTAATTCTGCCCGTCGTCTACCATCTGTGGCTTATCTTGACCTTTCTGCACAGGATACTCTGTTCTTCTTCTCATTCATTGTATCCACTGTTGGTCTATTTTAGCCGATACAACCTTGGCTTCTTGGCATGATTTACCTTCGTCTGAGTTTCTCTCTGTCTTTAATTCTTGATTTGTTTGCCACAAAGCTCTCCTCTTGAGACCTTTAGTAACCTTTGGTTGATTCTGCTCTTGTGCATAGTGGAAGTATACTTATATAAAGTGCTTGAGGTAGATATGTATAGGTGGCGCTTGCCGCAATCTACCTTTGCTACTAAGCATAAGGAAGCCTCACGATTTCTTGCTTCTTGCGGCTACTTTGCATATTTACACATTTAAACTAACTGAATATCTTCATTGCGCATATGGCCTAATTCCTGACATTTTGTCATCAATTATTTCACTTTAGGCTCAGGATGTCACTTATCCATGGTGTTTCGTCTCTTTTCATCATTTACAGGTCGTCATATCTTCTAAATGTGAGTCAGTTTGGGTTCTTATGGCGTCACCATTCATCTTCCTTCATTATCTTTTTAGCTTCTTCAGGTATTGTATTCTTACAATCGTCATTCTGTCTCACTTGTCGATATGGTTTTCTCAATGGGTACCTTACTGTCTAGGTTTTCTTAGGTGTCGGTACTTCAACAGGTGCTGTTATTCTGATAGGTACTGGGCAGACCCAAACTGCGGCTCTCTGCTGGTTTATTTACTCACCATACGTCACATATTTCGGCGTGAACGTTCCTGGTACTTCAAAATGGGCGGTTGGAGTGTGAATCGAGCTTGGCACCTCCTCTACACTTTCCTAACACACTGACGACTGACAAGCACCTTAGTTAGCTTTGTTAGGTAGGGAACACCCTCAGCCTAGGGAAAGTAAGGATTTTTCACCTTTTGTTTAATACACAAAAGTGAGATGGAAAACCTGAGTCTGTGTTCTTCTTCTGACCCGCCACAGTAGGCATGTGATTTATGGAGAGTAAACCTAAATACCAAGCAAAGGATGCCTTACAGAAAGGAGGGGAAGGGATACAGCAGGAGAATTCTCAGGAGTGCCGGGACAGGGGAGACCAAGGTTAAATCCGTAGGATAGCCCAAGCACAACTATCCTTAAGAACAGGATGATGCAGCACATCATGAGTTGGGTATCCAGTTGAATCAAGCCCTTGACTTCCCCTAAATCTACCCAGAGCAATCAATGGAGTACCACATTGTGGGTAATACTCACAGTAATAAGCTACCAAGAGCTCTGAAACTGCATTTCCAGTGGTAAAGGCGCTATATGAACGAAGAACTGTGGGGCAAGGTTCACATGTATATATATCTCCAGAGATACACATGTTAAAATACTGCCTTTTATCCTTGCACAGTCAATAAACAATACAAGGAGTGCCATTTGCGTGTGCAATAGTAATACCTGTTGTTTACAATGCAATGAAGATTGCCTATAAAAGCTCAAACTTTGCCTGGTTGTGGCAGTGTGCAAAAGTAAACACCCAATTATCTTACGCTGGTGTAAAGATATGTCACCAATATAACATATGGTGTATTCCAATCGCATCCATGTTGCACATGTTATAGGTTTGGCAAAGTTGACGTTCGAAGGAGTTGCCGTTGAATCAACCCTTTGGTCTCAAGCTTCTAATCTACATCGATGTATTTGTTTTGTCTCAGCGGATGACGTGTACCTGAATAACGAGGCACAGCGCCAGGAGTATGTCTTGAACGAAGATGGAATCATTTATCGGGGAACAGAGAGCAGCATCCAGCCCTACCCCTGGAACTTTGGACAGGTGAGTTGCTACCTCGTTCAGTGCATGCACTCACTGCGCTTTGTGAGAGCTTCTTGTGGAAGTGGAGGCTGGCAATCAGGCAGGCCAACTTAAACGTAACCAACTTAACAAATGTAAACTTCACTTATGTGCCAAAGAGGGCGGTCCCCCTGCCCTCTACCCCCATCCTCCTTACCACTCCCACCAGTGCAGCCTAATAACTTACTAATATAATTTTGTATATTTGTTCAGTGCTTTTCTTTAGTTTGAAACACTTGTCTCCTAGGTTAATTTTATCTTTGTGAGTCAGCTGTTTCTTATATGTTTATTACATGTTCTGTTTTGTCCATGGTTTATGTCCCACTTTGTTAAAACCCTCATAAACTGGCTGACCACTTGTTCCCATCTTGGTGCTATTGTGTAGGCACTCTTCTGGGGAATGCCTCGGCCATCTGTAAATGTCATTTCTCATCGATATTGACATAACAGTTCTTGAAATAAATACAACTGCTTACAATGGGACCTTAACAAGACTTTGCACTAGCGTGAACAATGAGAGTTATTTAGTTGCCGAGGCAGGTATTTATTTATACTGACTGCAGTCTTCTTATAAGCCATTAGATATTATGTTCTTTTTGCTGGAACATTCTGACATCAGAGATGTTGACTTCCTGTAACAAACACTAAAACTGTCTGCATATTGACAAAGGGATACACACACTGCAGCAGAACCAACAAAAAACTCCATCTGATAAAAAAAAATACTTGTCATTGTGGTGGGATGAATGCCTATAGGTTCCTGTAAAGTAAAAGTATGTTTGATTTTCCGAAATCTCTAACAAGAAGGTGTAGGAAATGAATAACCTATAATGCTTCAGGGGCTCTCTAATCATTAGGGTTACTGCCTCCCTTGGTTCTCTGTCTAACCTGTCTCTTTACACAGCTACGGTGCCCTGCAGTCTCTGGGGAAAAAGCACCATGTATACTTCTCAACAGCACAGTCTTAGGGTTGTAGTGCCCAGTTACTTCTTGACACCATAACACAATATCTGCTTTATAACGCCCAACCACTTCTAGACAGTCTTTTTTGATAGCTTTGGGGTTGTATGGCCCAGTCCACTCTCTGGGAGAGTCTCAGAAATATAGTTCCCAGTTTACTATGCTTGATTATCTAAGGGGTACATTGCCCAGCTCACTATGGTCGTCAAGGATATAGTATCCAACTCACTATGGTTGTTTGTCTCAGGTACACAGTGCCCAGGTCTCTTCACGGGGAACAGAGCTGAGCTCACCCTCTTATTCAGCCATAGGGACATAGCACTCCTTTCACTATGCTTGGGTCTCTCGGGGATGTAATATCTTGTTCACTCTTTCTGCCAATGCCAGACATTCTTACCCTCTGATTTGGTCCCCCTTCTGGCCCAATGCCAAATATTATCACTTTCAGGTTGTGTCACTCACCCACCTGGACTAGGTCGTCTTCCTGTGGATCACTTTGACGTTTTTGTCTCCTTGGCTCTCTGTGGGATCCTCACGACTTAGGAATGGCTTTCCTGCTACCTGTATCATGGGATGACATCACGATGCTGACCTCCCACCTCATTTGAATGCAGATCGTTACGGAGTCAAGTGAGGAAATCCCCCTTTGCATGTTTTTATTCCCCCTTTATCGAAGCAGGTGTATGCACAATCACCTGAAAGGCACACTGAATGTATGCCACTTAGTATCATGGAACCAGACAGATGGACTTCTCAAGCTTAGTCAACATTCTTTTCAAATAACACTTGTGATGATGTTTACCAAATATTAATGAGGTCATCAAGGACCACCTAGACCTGGTAAAAAGAAATAATGTACATGAAAAGAAAAAGACACAATATACATGATAAAAAAGCATGAATGTTCAAATGACAAATCTTTTTTTACAAAATACTCTTCAGCAGAAGAAACGATATGCAATTACACATTTTCTGTTGGGACTAATTATTACAATCTGACATTTCTAGAGTTGTTTGACCAGTTGTTTTAATTAGTGCAATGAGACACCCCCGACACAGAGTTGAAGGCTTTTTTTTTTGTAAGTGTTAAATTGGGAGGCCCGGGTTATTCACTAGGTTTATAAGGATTTTGGCTAGTGTGAAAAAAAGCCATCCTCATATTCCGAGGTGTAAAGAGTGCTGATTCTTGTGTAAAGGGACAACGGTTATCTATTTCTTCTTGGACTTGTGTGTTTATGAGAGTACTAAGTGATTCTGTAGGCTTGTTATTAATCCGTGCATTTCTTTTTTATCCTTTCTATTACACATCAGACACTAAGATTTTGCCATTAGTTTGGCAGATGAAGGTTGCCTCTGGTTCTCAGCAGAATACATAGAGGGCCTTATCTCAATCGTGTCCATCTTAGACACGTAGTGAATCCCACATGGTGCCCAATTGTATCAGGGATCAACTCCATACTAAAACTATTGCCCAGGTTTGCAGATTACTTTCTAGGATAACATACCTCAAAGATTATATCTTTTCTAAAGGACACAGCCGATGTGATTAACATTGTTGAAGGATTAGACTGCCAAATCGAACAATCTACTCATTACACTTGATACTGAATCATTGCTGTCTCTCTCTCTCTCTCTCTCTCTCTCTCTCTCTCTCTCTCTATATATATATATATATATATATATATATATATACATATATATATATATATAATAGATCATATACAAACACACGCCTCTCCTCTTCATAAATCCTGTAGGTCTCCTCGCTGACTCTGAGGCAAGTTCTAGCTTCCGGTTCGTATAACTACTTGGACTCCTTACCTCACTCTCCTTTGCTATTTGTTTGTCTTCAAATCCCTTAGCACCATTTAAATCCCTTTCCATCTGCTCTGCCTGCATCCTTCCTATCGCCCTATGTCTAATTAGTGATTGTTATAAGACGGTGTAACATTTACGTCTACTGGATATTCATTTCTTCAGCACATTGCTATAAACATTAAAAAGCATGATTAAACATATTTTCACACTTACCATCAGGAGTCAAGTGGAGCAAAATGTCACAGGGGATTGGTACAAAGCAAGCCTGCTGTAAGGGATCCAATCCAGGTTGTTGTAATAAGTACACTTTGCCTTCTGGCATCACATCCAGAGTGCTTTGCCTGCAGGAAAGGGGGGACAGGAAGTGGTTGAGAGCCCTAACATAAATCAAGATGGTGGAACCCTTGTTTTAGTCCACCGCTCCCTTCTTTCTACTCTAACTGCACCCCTTTTCATGCCTACAGACTTCAAAGGGACTGCAGAGATCAGCACCCCGGTGAGAGTGCGGTTTGTTATCTCACTACTGCCTTTGAAGCACTGATTCCCAGAGACCACCTGGGGAGGTTCCTGTACCCTGAAAGGCAGATGTTGTACTTTGTGCACGGGGATCAAAGAGGCAGCATTCTGGCCATTGTTTCACAGGGTAGCAGGGGGGACAGCTAGGCAAGACTCCAATACACATCAGTCTTGTCATAGGTGGCCCTGCTAACAGAGCTGACACAGCTGACACTAGTGTATTATCCAAGTGCTGTGGCTGTATAATTCTGTGCTCTTAGTCGTCATCATGCCATTATCAGACACCGATTATATTTACGGATTCACATGTCACCAGTTTGACTAAGGCATATCATTATTAGGTTTGGAAACAGAGGAGAAGAAGATTAAAAAGTCACCACTGCCTGCAGAAACGTGTTTCTCCAGCAGCA
Source organism: Ambystoma mexicanum (assembly GCF_040938575.1). Taxonomy (NCBI): domain Eukaryota; kingdom Metazoa; phylum Chordata; class Amphibia; order Caudata; family Ambystomatidae; genus Ambystoma; species Ambystoma mexicanum. Next base: position 514,738,011 of record NC_090925.1, read on the forward strand.
GTCAGGAATGCATATATGTCCTTTGAACCGGCTGAAGGCTGTCTCACGATAGGCACATTTGTGCGCTATGATTTTAGCATGAGCATTTTATGAAAGTGGGTTCTAATCCGCAGACCTGTCTTACAGAAACAGAATTACTTGCATCATTTCACATTAATAAAAACCAACCCAAATAACCTAGGGCTTTCACACCCTTGCAGCTGGCAATCAAGCACAGAAGCACTGAGAGATTGAAGGGTCCAAAATATGATTTCAGAGACACTGGAGGCCCTGATAAACTGACCACGAAGAAGCAGGGAGCCGCATGAACCAATGAGCCACAGAAGAGACACTTGGGAATCCCAAAAGTAGACAAGATCGTGGAAAGGAGGAACAGAAGAGGCGAGAAATGCAAAGACGCTGATCAAAAAGCAGGCCAAAGAGATGAACAGGTCAAAACAGAGAAGCAAGAAGGGGAAGAGATGAGGGATATGATGTAAATCAGAGCCTACCTGGGGAAGGAACCAAGAATCAGTAGAGAGGATGGAAAAGGAAAGGAAGAGGGTAAAGAGTCAGAGGCCAGGGAAGAAGAGATTAGAAGTGAAAGAGCAGGGCAAAGGGAGAAAGAAAAATGAGAGCAACAGACTATTTTGAGGGCCACCAAGGAGGCCGAGCTTTCAGTATGGAGAAGGAAAGTGGAGGAGGCGAAGCAGAACGAAAAAAGCTTGGCCACGTGGTGAACAGACTAATGCTGGAGGAGAAGGGAAATGGAAGGGGAAAATGCAGTGGGGAGGTTGAGACGGGGAGAGGGAGGGAGAAAGAGCTTGGCAGAACATAATGGAGGCAAGGGTTAAGCAGAACAAGGTGGGAGAGGTTAAGAAGGAAATAGGGAGAATTCAAAGTTGCGGAAGCAGGAGAAAAAGCAGGGAGAGGTCAAAACAAAAGCAAAGTCTCCCAGAGAGCGGAAACAGAACAAAAAAGCCATCTGGCAAAAGAAAGAAGCAAGAGAGGAAAAATATTCTCCCATGGTGAAGAATATGTAGAGTAAAAGAGTACCCAGAGATGGCGAGAAGGGTTAAAGAAATAAAAGTCGGAAAGCGAGGGTGCAGTGGAAGAGTGAGAAAGCTCTCAGAGAATGGGAAACATTCATGGGAAAGAGAAGGTTTGTAAAGGGGAGGAATGGGAAGTGAAGGGGAAATCCCTGAAGGCAGAGGAAGGTAGAGGAAAAGAGAACCCCTGGAGAGGGGAGTAATGTGGAAAAGGAGCATGCGAAGGAAGTGAGCTGGTATCTTTACCCGAAAGAAAGAAGAAAGTAAACACAGCACCCTACTCCCAGAGAAGAGCAATACAGGCCGCCTCGAAAGAAAAAAGCAGGAAGATGAAAAGCAAAACCGCAGGTGAAAGAGAACAAGTAAGAAGAAAAGGTAGACCTTGTCAAAGACAAGTAAAGTCTGAGTCACTGGATGAGCAAAAGACAGTGACAGAGGAGTTTGGGATATCAGCCAAAGAAAAGACAGAGAAAGGAAGTAAGAGACCCGGGTTAAAACACAGGAAATAACGAATAACGAACTGGCAATTAACACTGAACGATGACCAAGAAGAGTGGACTAAGCACTAAGCAAGGGTGAAGGCGGGATCATTGTAGACAATGTTTTACAGTATTGCGGCATGTTAGAGCCAAAAGAAACTGAAAAGCATCCTTACAACACACATAACCCATCTTTAGAGTGCCATGTACATTTAATTTATAGTTGTTGTATGTGTCATTTATACTTTCACCAGGATTCAGTTTCAGTAGCACCATAAAGTAAATCAAAACTTTTGAATACTTGTCTTTTTTCTTTCAAAATCTCATTAGAATGTTTTAGCTTTTTATCTTCTCGTAGTTTCATTACGAAACTATGCCGTTTTATTATACCACCAGGCTGAAAGATGTTGCGTGCCTTTGGCGCTTCTTCAAGGCAATCAAATATGACTAAATACCAGCATAATGACTAGGGTGTGTACTGCAATCTAATTTTCTCTCAATCAATTAGTGTTGTACCACTGTGGCCAGAGAAGGGACAACCATTAATTGAATATTTTCTTCTCCACTTTGGATGGACTGGTTGTTCTGATATTTTATAAGTAGCGATTTCTGCAGAGCGCGGGTGCAGTGACATTAGCAGCATTGCTGACTCCACTTTACAGGAGAGGCACATGTCAAGTGTTACATTCAATTTTTGGTAACTGTTGTGAGACTACCTAGACGTCTGTTAATGAGTGGTGGTTATGTGGCTGTAGTGAAATGGACAGCAGCCAGGGTCACTAAAAAGCCATTCGACAGTAGTGACTTTTAGCTTCCACCGATCTTAGTTGATATGAAAACGGCGATGTGAAGTGGAAAGGCGACATTTTAGGCCATCACGTTCAGCTTATTGTCAGCTTATTTTTATTCAACACCAAATGGCCATGCAAGACAAGTACAGGGCAAGCTCCCAGAGAAAAATATTGGAATTTTCCTGTATCCTATAGCTGCATCCCCTGCTTACCAGGTAGTCGTGCGCTGTAGTGTAGCCACAAGATACATACATGGAAACCCATGGCTGACCATGTAGACACCACCAGAAAGCCTGGTTTGTCAATGCAGCTCATCCAACTCACAATTCACCATTGGACTAGCAGCACTATTTGGAAGTCTCAGAAAGACATCCTCACCACATCACTTTTCCATTTAGTGAAATATCCCCAACCCAAAATTCTTACTCCGCAAATAATTACAATCCTGTGCAAAAAGGAATATGACATGTTTGTGCACAGGTTTCAGTACTGACGATAATGTCATTATATTTCTATATAAATTGGTACAGATATCACATATTATACGTATATATTATTTTTCAACAATACATTTTATTAAACATTTCAACAAAGGCATACATGTACACTGACATCAATATGGCATTTAGTTAAGCAATTAGTTATTAAGCTGGGTCCTCAACCCGCATCACAGTCCACTACAGGATAGGCGACTTTAGGGGGCAAGGGGGGGGATTGCCCACTTTGCTGTATCTCTGTATGTTGTTTTTGGTTACCCTCTACATCTCACCTCCTCCATCTGTGTTATAGTATGGATCGCTTTGCAGCCAGCGTGTTATTGGGGGTCTTCTGGTGAGAGCTGGGTATCTTTCTGAGTAGTCCATAAGTGGTGCCCACATGTTTAGGAATGAGGTCAGATTCCCAGAGCGAATCGCTGTGATCTCTTCTGCCACTAGGGTTTCCCAACATTTAGACCACCAGAACGGTGTAGAGGGACCCTCTGCATTCTTCCATAGCCGGGCCATAGCAATCTTTTCTGCCAGGAGGAGGTGTGTGCATAGGCGCGCCATATTTTATAATATAGATTATGAATTACAGTATATACTATGCATATATACTTATATAATTACGCTCAATACAATTTTGGAAAGCACTGTAACCTTGAGGGATGCATTTGTTACTTGTGGTTTGCACTTGTTTCAGTGTGATGAGGAGGTCTTGAAGATCTGCCTGCAGCTCTTGGATGTGCACCTGCAAGGTATGGACCCCAAGCACAGGGGCTTTATGAAGAGGAACAATCCTGTCCACATCACCCGTGTCATCTGTGCTATGGTGAGTAGAAGACCTACAGGCCACAGCATATGAGCTTGGTTTCAGTAGAAGCCAGTATAACAGGTATCCCTGTTTGAAGCACTCAGGAAGCCAAATCATTGAAGTCAACACACTGTTAGAAATGCATAACATATGAGAGAGACTCATGTAGACCGGGTGATGGATGACTGGGAGAAGCAGGGCCTATAAGCAGTTGCCTTAAAAATTGGTGGCACTGGCTTGCGAAAGAAATGTAGTGAGAAAGTATTGGGCTGTTTGCGTTAGTTGGTGGTGGGGGCACAGAAGGTAGTGGTTCACCACATGGAGGTTAGTGCTCTGTTATGGATTGATGTAATGCGTGTTCATGGGTGGATAGCAGACCAGGCGGCTGTGATGTGGGGTCAGAGAGGTAGGCAGTCACTGATTAGCGAATGTATTTGTGGAAAGTTGATCAATGTTATGCACTGTTAATGTCTTTTCTCTGTAAGTGATTTGGGAGCCGTTGATATTATTTCATGTATTGTAATGTGTTGAAACCCCCAATAAAAAGATGTTACCAAAAACAAAATAGAAATGCATAACACATATACAAACTCAAAACGTATGTTATGTGTGTGTATATTGTGAGAAACCTGATGGTGTCTCTCCCGCTAGTCCTCTGGGATCTGTCATCTAGGTGGCCAGGACACGGCCATCGCTATTGGATCCAGTTCCTGGGGGTGGACTAGTGCGGGAGGTTCACCTGGATGGGGGGTCCTCAGGGAGTGGAAGTGGGACACTGATGGGTAGGACGCGGTACCCCCTTCCTTGAAAAACCTTTTCCCCATCCTACCCCTTAGGATATTCAGAGGTTCTACCCCCCCCCCGATTCCCCCTTTTCCGACACACTTTCTTACACCACGAAAGACAACAGACTAACACCAGGGCCGTTTACCTGACATGTCCCAACACAATGGTCAAGCAGAGTCAGGCAATTGACAATAACTATACACACCTAAAGGCCCTTTCCCTTCCCCACAAGGATAAAAGGTGGAGCACGAGAGAACACTTAGAGCAAGACAAAGTGCATGAGGAGGAAGCTATTCCATGACGACAGTTCAAGAGGAGGAGAAAGGTGGCGAGAACCGAAAGGACGACACAGAGGGAAGTGCCCTTGCCCTTTTCAATCCAGACCCGTGAAGCCTCCATGAAAGGAATCATAAGGTCAGGAACAACAGCTAGCATGTGGTGTAACAGATGTCAATGGTGCACGGAGCCCTCCTACACTCATAACCAAGGCAGGGGGAGACGCTTGCTACTGTGGTACCGTCCTTGACTCCAGAGACAAGAAATGTCAAGCGGTTCATCACAGCCGGTGAGTCGGAGGGAGAACTGATAGTAAACCGAACTGTGTTGAGCAGGTTCCTATGATTGCTCAGACGGCATATCCGTCCACCTGGTCCTCAGAACAACCCATAGAAGTCCTTGCAGAGTATGCTAAACCCCACTAAGGATTTCAAGTTCCGCTCCCCTTCCTCCCCTGGACCGCATGCTTATTAATACGTGCTAAGAGTCTTACCCCCATCCTGGGGTGTAGCTTATGCTCTTGTTCTCCTCTGCTCCTGTTGCTTATACCGTTATTCATCTCAATCAAATGTCTTTGTTTCATTTTTTATTTCTTGTGCCCCGTTTCCCCCTTTTATTGTCACTGTTTTCCATTCCCACGGTTTTCTGCGTCCTCTGTCTCCCTTTTGCTGTTATTCACCACCTTCTTCGCGCTCCTCTTGTAGGTTCAAAATCTGCACTTCCTCTTCACATGTCGTGATTCTGTGTTGTCCTTCCCCTGAAAAGAGTAGGCCAAACGGAAATGTCCATTTATACCTTACTTGTTTTGTCATCAAAAATGTCACGACTGGGCCCAACCCCCTCCTTTTTTTGAATGTGGACTCTGCGAGGTTTTGGCATAGTTGTATTTCCTCTCTGTTTATTCGAATTTGACCCGCCGTACTCGCTTTCTTAAAGATTTGTTCTTTCTGACTAGGCTGACTGGAGGCTAAGGCCACAAATACGTCCCTTGGGCATGTGCCCGGGTTGGCCATCCTCTGCGGGCCTACTTGATATACCCGATTCAGTTGAATCACTTCCTCTACACTGTTCGCCAAAATGTCAGTGAAAATGTGTTGCACTGTTCTTCTTAGATCTTTGTCTTCCACTGTTTCTGCTAGGTTTTTAATTCTGATGTTAGATTTTCGTGACCGATTTTCTAGGTCTTTGCACTGGATCTCTAAATGATGTGAAAGGCGTGTGTCGGGGTGATTTCCTGGGGGTCGGCAGAGCTGTCCGCGGCCCTCTGGGGCTGGGGAGGCCCCAACTCCTCCCGCGTCCCAAAAGGAGTATGAGACACACACAAGAGCAAAGTAATTACTGCTTTTTATTATAGTAACGGCAGGGATAGTTATCAGCTCGTATGCATCCGGAGAGACTCTCAGCGTTAGTGGGGCTCGCAGGCCCTTTTTACCGTAGTATGACACGCTACTTGCGTCACCTGGGAAATTGTCACAAAACCCAACACCTCTTCGGGTTGGCTCCCCGAGTGGTAGGGTCAGTATGGTTACCTATAGGAGGAAGGATTATTGGATAAGGACAGGTCAGGTGGTACACTTGGGTTGTCCCTAACAGTCGCTACACCGAAATTGTTACAAGGGGGCACTTGGTTAGCCAAAATGGCGTCAGTGGTGAGCCCCTCGTATTCTGATTGGTTCCCTCGCGAGCCCCCAAGCCTGGGACCATCGCCGTTCCCAGCTCGCGATGTACCTGGTGCTGGCAACAATGTGCAACTATGTGCTAGTGGTGGACAATGGACAGGTCTGGCTAGTGGCTGATGTGCATGTCTTTCCCATCGCTGTTTGTGTCCAACCTGTCGCTTCGTTGTTGCAGCCTGTGTCCCAGACGTGGGACTCCGGCGACTTTCTGTCTCGTAAGCTTGGCATCTTGTCAGTTCGGCTTGGTCACGTGTGGAGAGACCGTGGCTGGAGCAGAATTATGAGCATTTGATTTGTATTTCGGCTCTGAGGAGCGCTTGGTGATGGCAGGTGTAACCTTGGCGTGGGGAGCGCGGCATGTAGGTTGGCACATCGCGGCCTTGGCTGTGAGCTCTCGTTGGGGCTCGTTCTGCGTGGTCAGCGCTTTGCTTTTTCGTCTGAGAGGGTTTTCGTCTGAGAGGCTCCTGCCTGGGGGCTCTTGCTTTGCGGCCTACTTTGGGCCTAGTGTCTGGGTGGCAGTACACAATCCATAATATGGGGTTGTAGGGGCGACAGAATGTCACAAGCAACAGTAAATACATAGGGTGGTGTCTTCATAGGGATAGGTAGCGAGAAAGCATCTGCAAGCATGTATACACAAGCTCTTCAGGCGTATTGCATTTCTGCAGTGCTGTAGGAGGCTTATGTGAAAAATAACAAAGATGCGTGTCTGTGGGTGTACCAGTCTGCTGCGTCATAGCACTGAGTATGTTCTTCATGTGGGTTGGTGTATGAGTGACCAGTGTGCATGGTGGCACATGTGTTCTTGTCTGTTGGCTTTGTCGTCATGGCATCTCTAACGATGATGGTGTTTGTGGCTATTGTCTAATCGAGTTGGTCCATGAGGCTGACGTCGGCTTGACCAGGACGTGGTAGTGGGCAGGCTCCCCGAGCGTGTGGGCCGTGGCACAGGGGATCTGGCCATCCGGCGTGGCCATGAATGGGTCGAACTCCTCTCGCGGGGGGTGCTTGGGTCTTGATGTCCTGGGCCATGGTTTGGATGAGAATGGGGGAGGGTATTTTCCCATTTTCCCACTTCAGTCCCCCCTCTGGTCGACTTGTCGACGACAAAATTATCCGCTCTTTTATCTCTGCGTACTCTCCATACTTTTGTTATTCCCGCCAAGTGTCCATACTGGTTCACGTGGTCTTCAAATGACCAGTACATGTATACGCATCCACCGCCAGGCTTGCAATAAACCCACTTTCCAACGTAATTCTTCGGGTTCCTTGGGTTTTCTACCTTCACTGATGGAGGATATAGGTCTGCTTCTAATATCTGTTTGCGTAACCGTTCTCGTTCCTTTATGATGATGTCTGTGTGTTTGTCGTCTTCAGTTGGCATTAGGGTGTGGATGCCGATCATTTCCATCATTTCATCAGTAGTGCGTGCTGATCTTGCCTTTCAAAACTTCATTCCCAGCAGGGCTGCCATTGCCAATATTATGCATCCTGCTATAATTTTAAGACCATCCGACAGCCACGATGGCATCCATGACCACAAGTATGAGAACCAGCTACCATCTCTCTTTACTCCCTTTGCTTCTTCTTCCATCTTGGCGTGCATCTTGGCAAGTTGTGATACCGCCTCAGAAAGCGTGCCATTGTCTGTGTCATTGGCAGGGATAAATGTGCTACCTGAGCTTCTAATTTTTGCACAAACTCCTCCTTCCATTGCTGTTAGGAGATCCAACACATATCAGTTCTGGAGTGCCACCATTCGTATTGCCCTCAGTTCTTCTTTTATTTTGTTGAATCCATTGACGGTGGAGTTGATAGTCATCATCAGTTCCCACCTGGTGATCTGGAGCCACTTCGCATTTGCAAATGCTTGCATTCCTGGATGTATTATGGAAGAGAAAAACATTGCCGCTCGGCTGAACAGTCTGTGTTCTGGTGGGATGTCACTAAGAGCTGTTTCAGATCTTCCCCACAGGCAGTTTCCCATCAGTGGTTCTCCTTGTCGTTTTACTCTTGAAAATATTGTTGTGCGTTCTTTTCTCTTCCTCCTCCTATCTTCACTGATCTTTTCTTCCTTTTGTTCCCTTCGTCCATCTTAGGGAAGTTCCCCAGGTTGACATGTTTCTGCGGTACTACCAGGGATGGTACGTTGATGTGTACCATATTGCATATTCCATTCCATGATGGTGGCAAGCTGTGGTATGCTCTTCTTCCGCAGGCCCAATAGTGGCCCATTAGAACTGCTGTACCGGCACCTCCTTCAGCTGTCATTACGGTTCTTTTGCAGTTGCTGTTTCTTCCAACATCGACATCCCCATCGTGTTGATAACATAGTGTAGGTGCAGTTAGTGGAAGTATTGTTATTGGATCCTCGTCCTTCTCTAGCCATGTTACTAGTGCTGTGCTCATTGTCCATTCGTTGTAACATTTATTGTTCTCTTCAGTTACTGTTACTACTGTTGCCTTTTTTAATGTTACCAAATTGCTTCCCACAACTTCATCTACCCATCCTTCTTTCGTGTATACCTTTCCATAAATTAATATCAGTGGTCTTTCCCAGCACCCTGGTATCCCAGGAACTTCTCTTGCGCGCCATTCACATGGTAGGTAATTCAATGTTACTTCCTTTGTTTCTCCTTTATCAGGTCCATCCGTCACATATTGGAGCCCTTGTGTATGCTGCCAGTAGTTGTCGTACATGGGTAGTGTTTTGATGAAGTTATTTTCATACGGGTATGTGTCCCTCGTTTTCCATTTCAGCATTGCTAATCTCCCTTGGAATCGTCCTTTTGTTTGGAAAAGGGCCAGGTATAGCAGGCACTCCACTGATGTTGCAGGTACTTCAGTCGCCACAAATGTTCTGGATGCGCTCATGGCGTATGGAATCAATGAGCACACATAGCAGCTGTCCTTAGTTGTCCCCTTACCAATTTTGGACATGTGCTGGAACCACATGTTATTTGAGACGTGTGCAGACTCTGTAATGTATGTGTTTACCCCGTGGTTATCAATAGAGGCACTACATTTATCCCTCTTCCTGTTTTCTCTTGGGTTACATGTACCACCTGACACTGTATCTGTTGCAGCCGTGTTGGGGGTCTGTTAGTAGAAGGTGATGCCATAACATAGGAAGCATAGTGTGCCTGCCAGACAGTGGCAGCAAGTAGACCAGTGATGAAAAATATTGCTGTCATTTTTATTACAATTGCTAATATCACTGGCATAGTTCTCTTACCTTTGCTGCAGTCCTGCAGATTCTTTTCTTTGGATGATACAGATGCCCGCCTGAAAATTCCTCAAAATATGCGTTATTTTGTTAGTCTTTTCAAGCTCTCTCTATCATATAATCATTCAAAGCCCAGGCGAAAAGCTGTTCCCACGCTTTCCTTAGCGTCCTATCTCTTAGGACTGGTAAGTGTACGTGGATATGTGGGAATGATTGTTCTATGATTAAAAGAAAGGTGTTATAATATACACGTATTCTCCTTTTCTTTAAGTGTTTTTGTCTTTTTATAACATAAACAAATTGGTGTGACAATGCTTCTGGGGTGTTGTCATCTGCGGGCAGCATTTACCTCTGGGCAATGACGTATGCATTAGTAGCTTATACTCAACTCTTTCTGTATAAAACAGTACTAAGCAGTACCTGCATGTGCAAGACAAAAAGAGAAGAGAACATGCACGTGTCTACACAGTGTGGTGTAAAATTGCAGATCTGTTGGACAATGTTCTTTATTTAGGTAGTGGCTGGGGTGGGGTTTGTTTTACTTTGAGATCTCGTGACCATGGGGTGGGCTATGGGCGATTGTTCACTCGTGTCCTTAGGGGGGCTTGGGGTCTGGGCTGTGTTGTTGTTGTCGTCGTTGATTGTTGTTGTTGCTGCGTTGGCCGTGTCATCGACGCAAGGGTGGGTCTGATCTTTGTAGGGCTTGATGTCATGTAGGTGGGTCCAGACATGTTTATCCAAAAGTTTTACAGCTCTGGGAGCTGTTTTCTCCACCTGGTGGGGCCCAGTGAACCGGGGGCTGTTCCACCGGCGGTTAAACTTACATAGAAGGATGTGGTCCCCCTCTTTTACTGTACACTGTGCTGCTTGTTCCAGTTCTTCGTTTGTTTTTACTTCTTGTTGGGTGTTCTTCGACCCGCCCGTGTCCTTTCGATCTGTTGAGAGATAAAGGCAACACTAGTAACGAGAGAAGATACATATTTGTACATTTCTTCACCAAAGACATTCTGCGATGCATGGCAGTCTGTTATAGCTCTTGATGGTGGTGTCAGTGGGAGGTGCATTTGGCGTCCGGTCACCACCTCGTGGGGTGTGAGGTGGTGGTCCGACCCTGGACTGTTTCTTAACTCAAATAGGGCCATGGGGAAGCAGTAAAGCCAACTTTTCTTGGTTGTTTGCTGAATTTTTGCTATCTCTTCTTTTAGGAGGCCGTTGGCCTGTGGGTGGTACGCGCATGCAAACGTATGCTTAATACCAAGGAGGGTGATTATGTGTTGGAACATTTCATTGGCAAAGTGTGGGCCGTTGTCAGACCGCAATACTTTGCATACCCCCCACCTCGGGAACATCTCCCTGACCAGGAATTTCACTGCCCTGAAGGCGTCTGCATGGGAGCATGGACCGGTCGTGATCCACCTTCAAAACGGGCATACTACCACAATCATATACCTGTATCCTTGACATACGTTGATCATGTCAACGTAGTCAATATTTAGGTGCAGAAAGGGTCCTTCAGGCTGCGGTATAGTACCTTTGATCACTTGCAGTGTGTGACCGGCCGTAAATTGTTGGTAAGTGAGGCAATTGCTACTGAAGTTTGAAACATGTGAATTAAGCCTGGGACAGAACCACGCCTCTTTTATTTGTGCTGCAATCACCTCTTTTCCTGTGTGTGTGGGATGGTGTAGTTGGTTGGGCCAATGCTGTTTTCAATAGGGCGAGGGGCATTACTATTTTGCCTGTGTTATTTTGTCGCCATAGTGCGTCTGTGGGAGACATTGTGCATCCTCTTTTAACCCATAGCTCCTTCTCCGCCATAGGTGTTGCTGCCTGTAATTCCATTATTTGCGCTTCAGGGATGTGTGTGTACCCATCCTTCATCAACATCTGTCTTGCTCCTGCCCGCCCCTTATCTTTCCTTTTTCTGGGGGGGGGGGTGTCCAAATCTCGCCAAAATACGCAGCATGTTTAGCATGTGCGTCTGCTGTTTCGTTACCTTTGGAAATGGGATCATCCCAGTTTCTATGTGCCTGACACTTCACCAAGGCTATTTCTTTGGGGTCTTTAATTACTTCAATGAGTTCAACCAGTAGTAGAGCATGTTGCACCGGGGTGCCGTCTGCTCTTCTGAACCCTCTTCGCTGCCATTTAATTAAACCTGAGTGTACTGTTGATGTGACGTATGCACTGTCAGAATATATGGTTACCCTTTTGTCATTGTTTTCTTTTAGAGCTCAAATTAGGGCCACTACTTCTGCTGCTTGGGCTGAGTAGTGTTGTGGTAACTGAACACATTTTACTGGGACATAGGTCCAATCCTCTCTCAGTCTCACTACTGCTGCTCCTGTTCTGCGTACCCCATCACTCTGGTCAATTGTTGAGGACCCATCAATGTACATTATCTCTCCCCCCTCTAGTATATTTTCCTCACCTTTTCTCGTGCTGGAGTAAATTTCAATGGCCTGTGTGCAGTCATGAGCGTAGTTGCCATCTTCTACTACCTCTGCTATAAACCTCGCTGTGTTTACGTTGCTGCACCTCACAATTTTTAATGCCGGTCTGGACAAGATTATTTCATACCCTGATGCCCTTTGGGTGGTCAAGGTTGATTTTGGTTTGTTCAGGATTGCAAAAAGGGCATGTTCCACATACAGCGTGGTTGGGCAGCCCATTGTTATTGAGGATGATTTTTCTACCGCAAAAGCTGCGGCGGCTAGGCTCTGTTCGCACGGGAAGTGACCCAACATTACAGGGTCCAGGTGTCCACTGTAAAATGCTACTGGCTTGTGTCCCATGCTAGTTTGTTGTGTCAATACTACCTTCATCACTGCTGATGTGAATGTGAAAAGATGAAGAATTGTTCTTCATAGTTTGGGGTGGCCAGTACTGGTGCTGTGGATATGGCATGTTTTAATTCCTCAAATGCTTCTGTCATTTCTCTTGTACATCTCAAATTTTTCTCCCCCCACGTGCTTCTCTGAGGGCCTCAAGCAGTGGTCCTGTGTAGGAGCTGTAGTCAAAAACCCCTGCCCTGCAGTAGTTGCATAGGCCCAAAAACTGCTGCAGTTCTCTCACTGTCTGTGGCTGTGGTGTGTTGGTTATGGCCTGCACCCTTTGTAGTGCAATGTGCCTTCCATGTTGTGAAATGAGCTGTCCTATGTAGAGCACTTGTTCTTGGCAGTACTGTAACTTCTCCTTGTCTACCTTGTACCCTTTTTCTGCTAACACCGTGAGCATCTTGACAGAGTCTTTCCTGCACTTCTCCTCTGTTGTGCTGCAGATGATGATGTCATCTACATATTGCAGCACCATGCTCTCAATGTCAATGTTACTCAAATCCATTTGTATCACTCTGTTAAAGATGGATGGTGACTCGCAGTACCCTTGAGGCAGCCTTGTGTGCCTCCGCTGGTATCCCACATATTATAGTGGCTGGGTTAGCCGCTATAGGGTATTCTGCTTCTACAATGTGGTTGAGGGGTCTTAGATCGTGGATGAAATGCCAGGACCCTCCTTTTGCCTTGTGCACAGGGTACACAGCAGTGTTGCATGGGGACTCTGATGGTACGAGTATACCTCTATTTATTAGGGCTGTTATTGTTTCATATATCCCCTCATCTGCTTCCTTTGATAGTGGTTATTGTTTTACTCTTGGCAGCATTGCTCCTTTTTTCAATTTTATTTTTACTCCTCCAATGCTTTTTATGCAGCCCACGTCGTACGGACTGGTGGTCCATAGAGATGCTGGCACTGCTGCCAGATCCTCCTCGTAAAATGGCACTGCTGTAGTGGCAGGTGCCTCTAGTGCTAATGCCATCTTTTGTGCCACTTCTTTGTATGTTACTTTCAACCAAATGTTGACACTCATCTCAAACACCATCTCCCCCTCTCCATTATCGTCCGAGAAGAGCTCCTCATCTGATACCTGTGTTAGCCTGCACCCCTCTGCTAGTGCTATTACTGCTCTCCATGCTCTTCCTTCTCTGTCCTGGGCATGTACTGCAATATAGTCTGGTGTTGCCACAATGCTCTCAATGCTCACTGATATCATTGTCCCTTCCTTTCCACTAGCTGGTGTTTCGGGTCTGAAAAGGTAAGCTGCTGGTCTCCTCCAAATTTTGCTATTGCCATGTCTGTGCCATATTGGAAGATGCCCCCATCTATTGGTTCTGCCCTGGCTACTGTTTTGCCACAATAAGCCTGCAGTATTTGTCGCGCTGTGAGCATGGTAATGCCTGGTGTGGATCAAACTATTCCCTTTTCAGTGAAGGAGATGGTCATATTCCATCTGCTCATGATGTCTCTCCCCAGTATGTTTACTGGTGATTGCTTTGAATATAGCAGCGGGAGAGACATATCGTGATCTCCTATAGATAAGGAGATGTTATCAGTGAAGGGAACCAACCCTCTAGCCCCAGAGAATCCTTGAGTGTTCATAGCTTCGCCTGACAAGTTAAACTTTCCCTCCCTTATGCATGACCTAGTGGCCCCTGTGTCAACTAGAAAGGAACATTCTTTGTCACCTATCGCCACCTGTATGCGTTGTTCCTCCGCAGGGTTAGGTGTTATTGATATGATGGGACACATCAAAGACATCTGTGGGCTGTCCTATTGTGGGTATAGTGACTGTCCGTTCCCTGTGTAAGGGTTGTGACCCAATAAGGTCACCCTCCCCAACTGTGTCTGATTTACAGGTGTGTCAGTCGATGATATTGCATTGTTCTGTATTTGTGTGAGCTGCTGCACTGTTTGGACCTGCTGTTGTTGTTTTGCAATTGCCTGCTGCTGTGGTTGGTGTTATATCTGTTGTTGTGGGGGTGTGCATGTTTGTATTTGTAGCTGTTGCTGTTGTTGTGTTTGCTGTGCCTGTTGCTGTGGCAGTTGTGGTTGTTGCGTGTATGCTAGTATTTGTAGCTGCGGCTGTTGCATCGGTGCTTGTTGTAGTGGTAGTAGTTGCTGGGTTTGTTGCTGTTGTTGGTAAACTTGCTTTTCCCCCATAGGCCCTTGCTGCCCTTGCTCTCCCCAAGCTGCTTGTGCTGGTCTCATTCTGCAAGTGTGTGACATGTGCCCCACCATTCCACATATCCAGCATATTGGTGGTTGCCGGGCTTGCCATGGATACCCCCCTATGTTATCTGAGTAACCCTGCTGTCCTTATTGGTTGTTAACCCGGAACCCTGTCCCTTGTTGTTGTGCTGGTGGGCCATAGCCCCTCCACCTCATTTGGCCGCCCCTCCCTCTGTAGTTATTGGAGTACCCATTTCCTGGTTGCATATAACCTCCTCCCTCGTGCGCTGTGTATGGCGGGGGTGGGGGCATCTGTTGTGTCATTATCTGTGCTTGTTGTAATGGTGCTACCTGTTGTTGTGGTGTGTCTTGTGCTACAGTGACTTGCGTGGGTGCTGTGATAGCATATTTAGATAGTTTCTTTTGGACCAATCTCGCTTCCTCTGTCTTTCTATCTTCCTCCTTTTGCTTCATCTTTTCTTGTCACCTCCTGCAGTGGTGTACTATTGTCAGTTGTATTTCTGGCCATGCCTTTGCTTCTATTCCCACTAATTTCTTCAACTGCCTCTGTGCTTCTTCCGGGAGCCCTAGTATTAGTATGTGGTAAAAAATTGCAAGTGTCTTGTCCCATGGCTCCCGCGTTTCCAGGCGCCACTTCTCTCTACTCCACTAAATCTCCTGGATGTAATCAACAGGATCTTCATTCTCGCGCAGCTTGCGTGAGGTTATTGCTCCTATGTCTGATGTGTCTGGGTATTGGACCCTCAACGCCTGCCAGATCGCGTGCCTACAGTTGGCGAATGGTGCTCCATCATGTGATGTGTCACTTATTGTTACCCCTGGGAATCCCACCCTCTTCCAAATGTCATCTGCAGCATCCCCCAGTATTGAAATGAGCAGCCCCTTTACATCCCCCACCGCTAGTTTTTGTCCCGCAGTTTGTTTTTCCATCTCATATATCCACTTCCCGGCTCCCCCACTTAGTGATGGGAGCCTGATTTTATATTTTCCTTATCGGCATGCTTCCAGGGGACATATTGTGGTCTAGCTCCTCCCCTTTCTAGCAGTGGCATTAAGGTGTAATCCCTCACCTCCCCTGGCGTCCGTTTGTGTGGGTTTATGTTAGTATATTCATCAACTTCCTCCATATATGGTAACTCTTCAATGCTATCAATGTACAGTAGTTTACAGTATCACCTCCTATGTTCTTCCTTCCCCTCCTACTACCCTCTTGCCCCCCCCATGGGTGTGTTTGTCCACTCCTCCTGCCTGCGCCCTGGGAGGTCCCTAAGTCTGCCGACATATGGAGTGTGTACAGGTGTTGGTGTTAGTGGTTGTGGTGTTTTCCTGTTCACTTCTCTGCTTTTCGTTTATTCTGTGTTTTTCCCTCCTCGTGTCTCGCATGCCCATGGTGATTCGCAGTTAGTGCACGTTATGTATAATTTATCTAAACTCTCCCTATTTCCATCTCCTCCACCTCTGCACCCCTCTTCCTCCGCCTCGCTGCAAAATCCATCAAGAAATGTCAATCCCCACTCTGTGCGTTTTCCCCCCACTGTCACTGTGCTTAGATCTATTAGGTCCACGTCTGTGTACTCACTCCCTTTAACCGCGATCCCCTGCGTTGGTGTTGTTGCCACCTCCTTATCCCGGCGTGTATACTTTTTTCTCCATGTTCCACTCTCCTCTCACCCCTTTCATCATTCTTCTTCTTCATTACCTTGTCACCTATTTCTGCTCGTTTCCTATAAAGCTCTTCCATTACTTCTTCGCTCACCTTTGCTAATATCCTCTCCTCTTCTTCTTTTCTCCCCCATATTCCCCCTTCCTTCTTTAGTATGCTCTCTATAACCTTTCCTTCTTCATATTTCCATGCGCTTTCTGATATAATCTTCTTTTTCCACAGTCCCATTTCCCTGTCGTTCTCTTCCCGCTCCTCCTCCTTCCTTCTCATCTCCCTTTGCTCTGCGCGCGCCGCTCTTTCTGCTATTGCCCGGATGTGCGCTTCTTCCTTCTTCCTTTCTTCTGTTTGTTTTTTCATTCTTGCCTTCTCTTCCTTATTTGCTTTCTTTTCCTCCTGTCTTTCCTGTGTTTCTTGCTCGAACTGTCTGATCAGTGCACTCCGTATGTCCCTCAATTCTGCCAACCTTTCCTCTAACATCTCTTCCTCTTCTCGTGACAGCTGCCCTTCTCTCCCTTTACTTACCTTGTGCCTTGTCTGTGCGTGATCCATCTCTTCCTGGTGTCCAGTCAACTGGTCGACAACAAACTGGTCGACTGCAATTTGGTCGACACCATTTGGTCGAATGCCAAATGGTCGAATTTTTTTTTTTTTTATATATATATGTGTTTTGTGGGTTTTCGTGTGGGGAAAAAAAATAAAAAAGAAAAAAAAAGGGGTTGGGGGGGGGAACCCCCCAAAAAAAACCAAAAAATGGGTAAAAAAAAAAATAAATAAATTCGACCATTTGGCATTCGACCAAATGGTGTCGACCAAATTGTCTGTCGACCAAATGTTTTCGACCATTTGACTGGTAACCCTCTTCCTTGCTTACCTTCCTCACTGCATCATCCTCTTCCCCTGTTAGTGTCCCCCGGAGCTTCAAAAGCACCTGCGCTGCTATCCATTCATCTGGCCCTATGTTCGTGAAGTTTCCCAGAGCCCTCCTCCCGCCCCCCGCTTCTTCCTGTGTTGTGGTTGAATCTGCTGTGCCCCTCGCCGCCATCCCCTTGTGGCAGCTATCTATTGCGGCGTATGGTGGAGGGCTGTAAGCGGGGTACCCCTCAGCAGCCGTTAGTTGCTGTCGGGCGGCTTCTGTCACTGGATATAATCCCCCTTTCTCCTTCTTCACTACCTTAGCCATGTGCACGTCCTCTGCCCCCTCCTTTTCTACCTTTGCCCCTACTACCGCGAACAATCCTTCTGCCTCCTCCTCACTTTCTTCAGTGCTGGGTGGGTTTTTATGTGATGAACCCCCACCCCCTCCTTTCACCTTCTCCTCTTTTACCTCCTTCTCTTCCCTTATCCCTTTCTCCTCCTTCACCCCCTGTACTGCGAACATCCCCGGGGCTCCTGGTGTACCTCCATGGAACATCTTCCAGAGATCAAAAACCTCTAAATGGTTTGCTAACTTTTTCCCTTTGTATGTGTTATGTATGTATGTCAGCAAGTAGTGTTGGGTAAACGTGTCAAAGCTGCTGTTGGGCGGCCACGGTACCCTTATTTTGTTGTCTGTTCCTTGTGTCCACTCAATACTGTATTTTATAATTTTCTCTTTGTGTGGTGACAGTGTTGTGCAGATGTGCTGGAGTGGTGTAGTTAAAGCGCTTGCTCTGAACCCCAGCCCTGCTCCTTCCCCCGACCCATAGTACGTGGCCATGTTACAATTTTACTTTTCTCAACATCAACCATTTACCTGGCCCCGTAAACTGGGGACTTTCGACAGTCCGCTGAAAAGGAAGGCAATTCTCAATTTTACAATAATTTGCTTTTACTGTTCTTTCTTCCCTATGTTACAACTACGGCCCCCTTCGGCCATGGCGGCCAAAGCCCCTGCGGCTATGTGCCCTGTGCGGTGTGCCTTTGAGCTGCCCCACCTTGCTGTGCTGCCTGTACTTGGCACACCTTCAATTTAGTTCCTCCTCCTCCCCGTTTCCACTTCCTGTTTAGTCCCCTCCCTGTTCTGGTGCAACCCCTTTGTCGAGCGAGGCCGCCATTCTCCACGCACAGCCACCTCCCCCTTGGCTCCTCCCCCATCGAGCGCGGCTGGCGTTCTCCGTCCGCCTCTCCCCCTTCGCCCCTACCCTTTCGTACCTCCTGCCCTCGACCACCCCAGGATGAACACGAGACAGTCGTTTAGTCCTATACAAGCCCTATGGGTGACGTCACCAACCTCTACAAGATATTAAGTGTACGTACGATTTTAGAACCTTATGAACGCGCGCTATCCTTTGACACTTCTATTCCCCGTTAACCTCACAGCTGCCTTCCCACTACCTCTGGAGTGGAGTAATCAACAATCAATTTACTTAGTACAATCGGACTGCGCACGCTGCGTCACCTCGCGTGTGATACACCCCCTCCCTAGGGGAGCTTAACCAGCCAATTATCTTCTGCACTCGGGAAACAATCTAGCTACCTCCTGCGGGAAAACATCATCTACCTAACGAGCTTCAACACTCAATTAGTAGGGATCCACATCTATTCATTGATCTACAACGTCAATTCATAGGAAAGCCACACCTCCCTTATACAGGTGTCCGCGATCTAGACCAATCCGCGCCCTCTAACAGTCACACATGGGTGCTTGAAGCCCCACCCAATCCACTTCGTGACGATATAGTGTACGGCCCTCGTGCCTGTCCCACTACACCTCACACATCTATCGCCACTTATCAGTCGAAATCAATTTCCACACACTGTAACAACCACCTGTCACCCTCTTTACAATTCCTTCCCCTCCCACACAATGTTACATTGCTGGTCGGGTGTGCCATACTCACCAAGTCCTTGTGAGCCGGGGCTGCTCGACCGCGGGCACCCCTCCAAAGCGGCTCGCCACCTCCCCTCATCTGGACCACTTCTAGACACTCGCCAACCGCAGGCGGGATACTTCTCAAGTCGGCTCCCGATGGCCAATGTCTGGATTGCGCTGTCCGGTCATCTCGCAGTTCCGCGATGGTCCTGTAGTCCTCAAAAGGGGGCAACAGCAGAAGGGGCCGCGCTGCCGGGTTGCCTCGTTGCAAGAGGCCTTGTAGTTGAAATTTAGGTTAGGTAGACCTCAAACAGATCTCAGCAGTGCCTCCAACTTGTCGGGGTGATTTTCCGGGGGTCGGCAGAGCCATCCGCGGACCTCTGGGGAGGCCCCAACTCCTCCTGCGTCCCAAAAGGAGTATGAGACACACACAAGAGCAAAGTCATTACTGCTGTTTATTATAGTAACGGCAGGGATAGATCTCAGCTCGTATGCATCCGGAGAGACTCAGCGTTAGTGGGGCTCACAGGCCCTTTTTACTGTAGTAATACGCGCTACTTGCATCACCTGGGAAAATTGTCACAAAACCTAACGCCACTTCAGGTTGGCTCCCCGAGTAGTAGGGTCAGTATGGTTACCTATAGCAGGAAGGATTATTGGATAAGGACAGGTCAGCTGGTACACTTGGGTTGTCCCTAACAGTCGCTACACTGAAATTGTTACAAGGGGGCACTTAGTGATTGGTTAGCCAAAATGGCGTCAGTGGTGAGCCCCTCGTATTCTGATTGGTTCCCTAGTGAGCCCCCAAGCCGGGGACCATCGCCGTTCCCAGCTTGCGATGTTCCTGGTGCTGGCAACAATGTGCAACTATGTGTTAGTGGTGGACAATGGACAGGTCTGGCTAGTGGCTGATGTGCATGTCTTTCCCATCGCTGTATGTGTCCAACCTGTCCCTTCGTTGTTGCAGCCTGTGTCCCCGACGTGGGACACCGGTGACTTTCTGTCTCGTAAGCTTGGCATCTTGTCAGTTAGGCTTGGTCACTTGTGGAGAGACCGTGGCTGGAGCAGAATTATGAGCATTTGATTTGTATTTCGGCTCTGAGGAGCGCTTGGTGATGGCAGGTGTAACCTTGGTGCGGGGAGCACAGCATGTAGGTTGCAACATCGCGGCCTTGGCTGTGAGCTCCCGTTGGGGCTCGTTCTGCGTGGTCAGCGCTTTGCTTTTTCGTCTGAGAGGGTTTTCGTCTGAGAGGCTCCTGCCTGGGGACTCTTGCTTTGCAGCCTACTTTGGGCCTAGCGTCTGGGTGGCGGTACACAATCCATAATATGGGGTTGTGAGGGGCGACAGAGTGTCACAAGCAACAGTAAATGCATAGGGTGGCGTCTTCATAGGGATAGGTAGCAAGAAAGCATCTGCAAGCATGTATAAATGAGCTCTTCAGGCGTATTGCATTTCTGCAGTGCTGTAGGAGGCCTATGTGAAAAATAACAACGATGCGTGTCTGTGGGTGTACCAGTCCGCTGCGTCATAGCACTGAGTATGTTCTTCGTGTGGGTTGGTGTGTGAGTGACCAGTGTGCATGGTGGCACATGTGTTCTTGTCTGTTGGCTATGTCGCCATGGCATCTCTATCGATGATGGTGTTTGTGGCTATTGTCTAATCGAGTTGGTCCATGAGGCTGACGTCGGCTTGTCCATGAGGCTGACGTCGGCTTGACCATGACGTGGTAGTGGGCACAGGGGATCTGGGCATCTGGCGTGGCAGTGAATGGGTCGAACTCCTCTCGCAGGGGATGCTAGGGTCTTGATGTCCTGGGCCATGGTTTGGATGAGAATAGGGATAGGGTATTTTCCCATTTTCCCACTTCACGTCCTAGGTGTTCCATGGCTTCGTCCCTTTCACCAGATTTTCCAGTGTATCAGTCCTTTCTTCCAGATTGGCGACGTCCACTTTCAACTCTTGTACCAATTGTTTCATTTCTTCTTTCAGTGTTTCAATCTGCGTTTGGAAGGAGGCTATAAACTGGTCTTGGAACTCTTTGAATCATGTGTGCATGTCTTCTTTACATACGGCCATAGCTCCTTCTGGTCTTGTCTCTGACATTTGCGATTTATGGGTGATTCCTCCGCTTCTTGAGTGTATTGTGTTTTTGGAGCCCCACAGCTGCTTGATGCTCATTTCTTGCCTTGTTTGAGGAGGTTGTTGAGTCGACACCTTCCCCCTTGTCTTGGATATGTGGGCCCTTTTGTGTTATCTTAGTATGTCCTTGTTTAATTTTCTTGTGCGTCTAATCTGCGCTGGTGTGGGAGTTTTCACCCCGTGGAGGCCCCTAGTTGTTGTTCTGCTCGCTGTTCCCTTTTGGCTTCTGGGTGGTGCTTGTCACTGAGGTTCCTCCCACCTTTTTAAATCCTGACCTGTCGGTGTATTCAGCTGCTCTGAGTGGGCAGCCTCGCCCATGCTTCAGCCACTCCTTCACTTCCCTGGGCTTCTTCCCCCTTTTGATTTCAGCCTTTACATTGGCCCCGCCCTCTCTTGTTTTGTCTTCCAGATTATGGCCCTTAAAAGCCTTTTCAGCTTCCGCTGTTGCTGGGCGGGGTTCCGCTCTGTATCCTCTGGTCCCCCTACCTGCCCTTCTCCTGGCCAGCCTGCTGGAGATTTTCCCCTTAATCGCCTTCCCTGCTACGTGGGGTGCTGTATGTTGGAGGGGAGTGCTTCCTTCTTCCCACTTTGCTTGTCCACAGGCTCTCGCCTTTGATCACCCGACACCCAGTTCCTCCTTATGGAGCGTTTTCTTTCCGTGATCGGGGAGGGTGAGTCTCTTCACACCCAGTGATTCGGGTGTCTCCTCCTGCCTCCGGATTGGCACCGAAGTCTCCTTTGCTTTGGGGCCTGTTTGCCCTTCCTTGCACTGGGAGTTGTTGCAACCTGCTTGCCCCTCCCTGCACTGGGTGTCGTTGCATTCTTCTCTGCTCCGAGCTCGTGTCGAGCATCGGATGTTAGTTTGTAGGGGAGATGGTTTGCCGCTCCACATAGCTTTATTTTATTGCTATTGTTGTGGCCCAGTGGGGAGAGACGCTGCTACACGTCCTCCTCTGCCAGCTGCCATCTTGGAATCCAAGATTGGTCCCTTTGGTTGGTAATTTTAACTGCTTTGTGGCTAGTGTATTTGCCCCCAATATGCCCATGGCTACCAGTAGGAAATCTTGCACCTCTGCTCACCTGCACACATATGACACTGAGGTGGTTAACAAAAGAAAAGAAGTGAGACGTATGCTTAGGCAAATCAGAAATGACTGCCGCATAACTGACCGGTCTAAGAAGTTAAATATGAAGAAAGTGCAACTGGCTTACAAAAACGGGCTATCTCATCTAGAGCCCATCGCCACAAATGAGATGCTGAAAGAATGCTTGCAGCACTTGTTAACATGAATTCTAAGTCCTTTTGGACATTGATTAACGCTACGGGAAATATCCCTGTGGGCAGGCTTGTTAATGCAGTAGCAGAGGATGATTGGGTTTGTCACTTTGAGACACTCTATGCACTCGCGCCAAACCCTGCTTCTCCTATGCTGGTGAAGGGATTTTTTCAGGCAGCCCATTTTGACATGGCCCTCTCTTAATCCAAAATCATTGACTTAATTGGGAATATTAGCAATTCACGGGCAAGAGGCCCTAATGGGCTCTCAAACCGTCTCTTTAATTCTAATCCGTCACTTTGGGCTGCAATTCTTTACATCCTATTCTCGGATATAATCAAACATGAGAAATTGCCATCTACATGGGACCGTGCCCATATTATATATTATCTATAAGAGGTGGGAGAAAGCACATCCAGGCAATTATCGGCCGATGGCCATTCTGGACGCCGACTCAAAACTCTTTTCCTGCCTTCTCTTAGAACATCTGGAATCTTGGGCTTCAGGAAGGGGATGGGTACTCAACTAAATGGCATGTTGCTCAAGTGTATTCAGTGACAGGCCTGGTCAAGGGGAGCAACCCCGTATTTGTTTCCTCGATTGATTTAGCAGCAGCATTTGATGCAGGAGAATGGGCATTCAATGGGGCATTCCTCCCGGTCTTCTGAGATTGGTAATCGCTCTACCTAGCCACTCCACTAAACAGGTTAGCCTAAACCAGCAAGGTACGATGTCACGCTGTATTAAAACTCACCGAGGTGTAAGGCAGGGGTGTGTCCTAGCCCCCTGCTTTACCAATTTGTATATAGCGGACCTGGAACAATCTTTACAGCCTGTGGCTTTGGCAACCCGAAGATTTCTACCGTGAGGCCCCTTTGGACTGGTTATGCGGATGACTATTTGGTGGATGATAACACCCCCGACTGGCCGCCAACGTGTTTTGAATGGTTTCTCTGCCTTTTTGAATGCAAACTGACTGTCTGTTAACCCAGCAAAGACTAAGCTAATGCAACTCTTGAGTATGCAGAAAGGGATCAGATCCCATTCAAGTGGCACATTCAAGCAGAGCCGGTAGAGAGGATCGACTCTTTTCTATATCTGGGCTTCATGATGAACTCCAAACACTCTCTCGCTTCTATTCGCTCATGGCTGCCCACCAAGGCTGTTAAACCTGCGAACCAACAACACAGGGTGGACTCTAAATTTGGCAAATTCTCCTTATTGCCCTGTCTGTGTTTCTTTGAGGTAAACATTGTCCCAAAACTATTATATGGGGTTGAGATATATAATCCTGCCCTGATAGATTATTTGCCAGACTGGAAGCCTTGATATGGAGAAGAGTTCTTCGTCTTCCTCCATCCTTGCTGCATGCAATTATCCGCTACGAATGGGGCATTACTTCACTGGAGGCCAGAGCAATCTGGCAATACTTATAATTTTATAGGAAAATGCTTATTCCATCAGCAAATTCCTCGATGTCGGACTTTGGAGAAGCTTGTGAGCAGGGGGTGGGGGTGGGCATTCGAGCCCTATCGGAGATCAGGGGGCTTGCCCTTTTGTTATTGGCGGACACGGGTGCACTGAATGCAAGCTTAAGGGTAACCCAGACAAGGTTAAGAAGGCTTTATATGTAGCGGACTGGGCGAACACTGTGATGGAACTACACACATATCGCTCCCTTAGCCATTTAAAGGAAGATCGCAAAAAGAATGGCACGTTGGCTCTGTATTTGTTAGTTTACTCTAGTAAGGCTGTTCAAACAACCTTTTTGAGATTCTGTTAAACTTGATGAGGACTAAGGAAACACTGTTTAGATATGGCCTGGTTGCGGAGGACACAGTGTTGTGCAGACACGGTAAAAATGAGAATGTTAGAGAGACAACTAGGCACTTGCTGTTAGAGTTTGAAGCCTTGAAACAGCTAAGGGAAAGAGCGTTTTATAAGGTTAAAAACAATGATCTTTTGTTAGTAGACCATCTGTGGAACTACTGTATGTCGGGATCTACCTCCTTTACTGTAAATGCAGTTGCCTCTTTCTTTGACTCAATAATGACAGAACTTTAAACTCTGTTGGTACGCATTTCGAAAGCTTGATCTTCCTGGTGGTCTTGCATTCTCTTTTTCTTTTGTATGTATTATTTCTTTCTGTTTTTTTCTTTCTCTTTTTCTTTTTTTCGTTTTTGATTATTTACCAATGAATTGCTGGGACTATTGTAATGTTGTTAAAGGTTGACTACATTTTTCACTGATAAAACAAAAACAAATACAAAATAAATTTTAATTAAAGTTTGTAAACAAAAAAGAAGACAGGGAAAACTCCACCTGGAGACAGTGGCGACACACCTAAAAACACCCCCAGGCCATTGAATATTTTCCTTGGTAAAGCTTTAATGGTGGGAAAAAGAAGAAACAAACACATTTCACCCTGTTATGGGCTTTGTCAGAGTTACATGATATTATGGCCATTCAAAACATATAGTCATTGTCCTCCCTCACTTTCCATGTATTGACATTCAATGTAGTGTTATTGGGAGGTACCTGTGGGAGCCACCTTACAAAGTGCAAGAGTTGCATTGTTAACATGACGTCTTACTCGGTATATATATTGGACTTAAAATGTAATGACGACTTGTAATAATACAAAATACTGACATATTACATCAAAATGGAATCATACATATATAATACATATTATTCATATTTAATAGAATATTAGTATCCCAGGTTAATGCATATTAATTTAAGACAATAAAGTGCAAGTGCTATTGTTAATATGTGTTAGGAAAGTTTCTCAATTATGTGTAATTTTCCCTCCACTTGTGTACCCCTCATTTTTCTGCTGCTGTCTGACAAGCCTAGCCTGACTTTTGTCAGTGGAACACAGCCTTCTGCTGCACTCTGCAGGGTTTTCGCTCACTTTGTTATGTGGAAACTGACATGCCCTTAAAGAGAGCCAGTACTGGGAGACTTTGTTTCCCTTAGTCCTTTCCTACGTTGCAACTTTTCTGCAACATGTTACAAATGCACAATGTGCCTAATAATACAGTGCGATTGGGCCTTCCTTTTACTTCCAAAGGCCCTAAACTCCCTCAAAGGATTTTTTAGGAGAAGTGCACATGTGCCTTGACAGGGCTGGTGCCAGCTTTTACTTTCGCATAGTTTTGACCATTTCTTGCCATGAAAATCGCATTTACCACGGTTGGCACAGGAAGGTAGCCTGGCTCCAGAATGGCCATACCACGAGGTTCTTTGTCCTGTCCTTTGGCCTTCTTGTCCCTTTACCTTCCCCAGGTCGAGCAGACCCGGGTCAGTCCTTATTTGGTCATGCATTTTCCCGCGAAACACCAAGCTTTCGCTGGCTTCTTCATGCCTTGTGTGTGCCTCCAGGATGTGGGCTGGACCGTCTAGTTCCAATACACATCCTGGGTGCCAGACAGTCTGGTGTGCTGGGAATGACTCGGACCACCATGTTCTGTGATTGGTCCACATCTGATGTGCTTGTATGTGAAAAGATCTCCCATTGGGTCCTCTTCGTTTTGGCGCAAATGAGATTCTGGATAAGAGAATGCTCCAAACACCCATACCAGGTCGATCTCTTGAGTTGTCACTGAACCTAGGATAGGATCCAAGTATCCTGAAACTAAGAAGCCGAGTCGAGGAACCGCTGGTGACCCGCTGGAAGGTTTGGCACCCTGAGCCCGCTGTTGTCCCGCTGGCCCCTCTGCATCTGATCGAACCAGAAGGTCTGAAAAGGCGCTTCGACCCATTTGAATAGTGGGACCAACTATTCACGGCACCTTCATCTTAACCTACAAGCGAGCCTCTTCGGAAGTGTTCCTGGGCCAACCAGTGAACTGACCACTTTGCGCTGGACCTTTGCTCTGAAACCGCCACCGTTTTGAGTGAACACTTGAAACTTGGTTGATCGTAAACTCTGTGTTCATGGCACTCTCACACCGAATTTTGTACACTTGGCATTCCCAGGTCTGGAATAAAGAGAGAGCGCCCAAACCCAAGTGAACGCGGTCACTACGTCGCCCAGCCGTGGTGACGAACTTCGCAGGTGCCTTGTTGCTGTGCCTCTCTGTGCCCTGAACCCTGCTGCAGTGAAACTGGCCTGATTCCTTCACCAGGAGCGGAGAAATCACCACTGCCTTGCCAGGAAACCATCGCTGTATCTCAGCCGCTGAAAGCTGCAGAGCCGCACAATTGCCTCATTTGAACCTACAATCAAAGTGAACTTGACTGCCGATGTTTGGTCCGGAGTGTGCCGGGGGTCGGTGAGTACTTGCAACTCTTACCGGTAGCCAATAGTGCATCCATCAATTTTTACGCAGGAGTGTCCCCTGAGGGCCACTCACCTTTCCACACGTAGCCCGAGCTACCGCCCTATTCCCAACTCCTGGAACCTGTTCTGCCCTTTTGGGGAGGCCCTCCTGGAATAGTGGGAGCCTATTTTTCATCGCCTCACCCACCTTCCTGAGCTGCTAGAGCACCTGCAAGAGACCCCGTTTTCGCTCCTCTGCACCATCGCGTACACCAGCACCTGAAAGTACTTTTAAGCGTTAGGCTCCACTCTTCGTAGGGACTGACTGCCTCTTAGTTAGGGATTGATTTCTTAACAATATGTAGAAGGTGTTTTTATAAAAAACAGTGTTTAAAAGCAGTGATATACATATAACAACAGTGTCTTTTAACTTGGCAACACACATCCAATGTTAATGTCCCAGGTTGTTGGATATGACAAAGTGCAAGTGCTTTTGAATTATATAAAAGTTGTTTTTGAAAACACTGTTTTGTTATATATGACATTGCTTTTTTACTTGACAACACACATCCACTGATCAATATTCAAATATGGCTTTATAAATGAATAACTGAATAACTGGAAAACTAGACGACCAGTCGGTGTCAAACGGCCGATCTCAGCCTGATAAAAAGCGGTTCCTCTGCTTTTGAGCAAGATCACACCACTACTCATATAGAGGATTCCACGTTCTCACCACAAGCAACCATTCCCAACCCTATTCCGGCTAGCTTAGGGGTTCAAGGAACAAATCTCAAAGCGGCCTTGTTGAACACAAGATTGTTAATTAGTCATGCTCAAGACATTCATGATTTAATCCTGGACAGCCAACTCGACCTTTCGTTTCTCACTGATACCTGGATTAGAGACACCAATGGACCATCTATCAATCTGGCTGCCCCACCCAGCTTCTCTATGTTTTGTAAAAACAGAGAACAGGGCTATGGGGGAGGAGTGGCAATCATAGCAAAATAGGAATTGGGACTCTTTGCTTCTCCCATAGCTTGTCAAGGCTGCAAGATCCTCCACGTGAAAATGGCTCCAAATCCAAATATATGCTTAATTTCATCCTTATATACCACCCTCCAACAGCTTTACCAAACTTCATTGAGGAAATCTCACAGATCTTAGGGGCCCTCGAGTGGCAGAATTGAGCCTCTTTTCTCTCAGGTGATTTGAACTACTAGAGGGGGGAAGAGACTGACAAAATAGCTATCAAATTGGAGCAAACTCTAAATAACTTGAACTTTCAATTTATAAATACCGACCCTACCACAGCCAAGAACCACATGTTAGATTGGGTGGTCACTAAAAACATTGCCACCGTCACTGACCAAACCTCTCCCTGTATTTGGTCAGACCACTACATTGTTAGCTGTCATTTCCAACTACCGGAGGCTGCGGTTAAACCTACTAACCCCCACCAAGGTTATTATTAACCGTAACTTCAACAGGATAAAGGCTCAGGACATCTCGCTATGTCTAACAACTTTAATGATTGAAACTGAGAGTGGGGACTCCGTGCAGCATCGAGTTTCTTCTTTTTCTGACAGTTTCTTGAAATTGCTCAATGAAAAAGCCCCTCTCCTGTCCAAAGTCGTGAGAGACAACCCCAGCCATAAAAAATGGGTCACCCCAAACTTAAAATGATGAAAAAGGAGAAACGTAAATTGGAGTCCGAGTGGTTAAAACATCAAACGGAAGAAATGAACATAGCTCGGAAGGACGCTGACAAAACCTACAAAAATAAAATTATGAAAACTAAATCAGGAGTACTACAAGATTGAGAAACGTAAGGCCTCCAACCGCCCCAAAAACCTGTTTGAAATTCTAAGACTCCTCGAGAAGCCGAAGGCCCTCCTTACCCCATTTGTCCCTACCTCACTGGACTTAATAACAGTACAACCAGCCTTTGAGGCTAAAATAACAAAGGCTAGGACGAAAATCAAAGAGGATCTGCCCAATGCGGCCACCACTATCGACAAACAGTGCTCAGAACATAGAGGAGAAGGTATCAAACCTTTTGCTTTCTCAGCTATAGTTGTTCCTGGTATGCAGAAGCTTCTCTCATCCATGCACCCCACGTCATGCTTGGAAAACATTCTCCATTTGAAGTGAATCCTAAAACACAAAGACTAGATTCATCAATGCCTCGATGGCAAGATCCCCAAGTCAATCAAAACCGTTGTGGTCACAACGCTATTAAAAAGAACAAGTTAGACCCAAAGCATTCGGGTAATCTCAGATCCATAGCAAATTGCCAGTTTCTACTTATGATGTTAGATAAACTTTAAAGTGTGTGATTGCAAGCTTTCGTGGAGAATAGCTACATTCTGCATGATAGACAATCCGGCTTTCGGCATCATTATAGTACAGAGACAGCCCTACTAAATCTGCAATCGCACATGCTAGGAACAACCGATAAGGGCAAAGCGGGTCTGCTGGTCCTTTAGGATCTTTACACAACATTTGATCTGGTGGAGCACCAACGCCTCTTTCACTACTTAAGTCATCTGGGATTATGTTCCGAGGGGGCGGTTCACTGGTTCCACTCTTTTTTATCTGGATGTAAATCCAAACTCCAGTGGGGTCCAGAAGTTTCGTCACCAGCCCCTATCTGGTGCAGAATCCCACAGGGGGCCAGTCCATCCCCCATCTGGTTTAACCTTTACACAAGGTCACTTTGTTCTCTTCTGGACGACTTGGGTGCATTTTTCAGCAATTATGCTGATGACACCCAGCTAGAGTCTACTGGGGATAATTTGATTGACAACAAAGCCCTCACTAACATCTACCAGCAGATAGAACTCTAGATGCCGTCCAATTGGCTTTTTCTAAATGGCAATAAAACAGAGATTCTCATTTTTGGCTCCAGGCAGTCTTGGGCGAAACTGAGCCCGTACTTTGAGAGTTTTACAATTGGTGATAACATCATACCGGTTCAAACCAAGGTAAAAACTCTGGGGGTCCAGGTGGAGGCCAGCCTGAACTGAGGCACATGTTAACCTGCTGAGTCAAAGCTGTAACTACCATCTCCATCGCCTGAAAAATATTCACCCCTACATCTCTAAAGGACACAGTGCTACGATAGCTCGAGCTACTATTATCTTCAGGTTAGACTATTGTTATGCCCTGTTGCTTGGAGCTTCAAGCTCTAGCAGGAAAAAATGTCAAGTTCTACAAAACAATGCAGTATGCATCATTTAAAAAGTCTCTAAGCGTGCACACATCTCAGAGCATCGACAAAGTCTTCATAGGCTCCCTATCAAGGAAATGATCTTTTTCAAGATGGGAACCTTGGTGCATAAGTGTATTTTTGGACGAGCACCTACGTACTTAAAAACGTCTATTACATAGTATTGTCCGACCAGAACCCTTTGTTCCTCTAATAAAAGGCAGATGATCTGCCCTGAGTATAAGTGCACTAATGGATGGGGAAGATCCTTCCCAGTCAGAGCAGCAATCTTCTGGAACTCCCTTCCATCTACACTGAAATCCTAGGCAGCTTTGACAGTTTTCAGAAAAACCCTGAAAACACACCTCTTCGAGTGACTTCCCCCTCTTTTCCTGGTGCCCCATTGTCTTGTTTTTGATGGTTGTTCTTTTGTGTGAATGTCACAGCGCTCTGATGCCTACGGCTTTAGGCACCTAACAAACAAATATATAACAAAATATATATGTTTACTATGAAGTGTAAATGCGTAGACCTCAGTTTGAGACTACATTTCTAAATGGTTCATGCAAAAATGCCACAGACATATTTGTATCCCAAGTAGATAGAAAAATAGGGGATAATAAAGTGCACGTGCTTAAAATCATGATGTGGTCCATAGATAAAAAGCATCATACTGATATCGTAGTTAAAGTGCCTGTGCTCAAAATATCATGATCTGCGTAAGATAAATCCCCTGATTGACAATATAAAATAAGATATCAGAGTTTACAGCACAGTATATTAAAGTGTTAATCGTGGAAGGAGAGTCTCTTATTTCTAACAACTGGTTAAAATAGAAGTCTACAGGTTTTCCAACAACTGGATGTGGAAAACCATGAGAAGGACATTAATTCAATTCACAAACGTAAAACAGAAGCATGGCCATGAGATACCAATATGGGCAACCAACTCAAGTGAAGCTAGAAGTAATCTCGTCTGATTGAACCAATATAGTTATGCCTCAAATCCCCAACAAAAACACACAGCTCTTCATCTTTGTCATGGCCATTGGAGGTTTTAGTATCATATTCAATAATATATCTTGCCTCTGCCTGCCTATGCCCCCTTTTTTCCCTTTTAACGCCTCATTACAACTCAGGCGGTAAGGGGTTTACGGCGCCGTAAACAGCGCCGACCCTTACCGCCTGAGTACGAGGTCCCTTAGCGCCATGGCGGACTTAACACCTGCTTTTAGCAGGTGTTAAAATCCATGGCGCTAAGGGACCATGGAGTTAATTACGCCACCGTAATTTATGGTGGCGTAATTAACGCCTTCCCCACTGCCATTATGCCCTATGGGGCAAAAATGGGAATGGGGAAGGGTAAATGGGGATTGGGGACTTACCACCCCGCCAAGGTCGGAATGGGGCGGTAAGTCCGCCAACCACCATGGCGTAAACGTAGTTTACGCCATGGTGGTAAAGTCACGGCCCAGGCGGTAACTTACCGCCTGGGTCGTAATGAGGCACCTTGTGTTTTAGTAGATATAGGGCCTCATTACAACTCAGGCGTTAAGGGTTAACGCCACCGTTAACCCTTAACGCCTGATTCTGATTTTAACGCCTGCTTTTAGCAGGCGTTAAAATCCATGGCGCTAACCTGCCATGGTGCTAATTACGCCGCCGTAATTTACGGCGGCGTAATTAGCGCCTTCCCCACTCCCATTATGCCCTATGGGGCAAAAATGGGAATGGGGCAGGGAAAATGGGAAATGGGGATTTACCGCCCCTCTCACCTTGGAATGGGGCGGTAAATCCGCCATCCACCATGGTGTAAACGGAGTTTACACCATGGTGGTAAAGTTGGTGCACTTAGCACCAAGGTTGTAATGAGGCCCATAGATTCCATAGCAAAATATCTAAAAGACAACAGACTGCTATGATGGACTTCGTCAAAATGCTTGGCAAGTGGGTGCATAGGAACATAATTACCAATTGCCCTACTGTGTTGTAGGACCTGAATGTTCACCTCATGCTTGGTACTGCCTATGTAACATAGATTGCAATTGCAAGAATGTATTATACAACAAATGTACTTTCACATGTCAAACGAGATATTATTTTGACAGTGGATCCAGATCGTGGATTCCTATATTCTTTGACATTGACACTGTAGTGACATGCCTTACATTTAAGGCATCTAATGAAACCTGTATGTCAGTTAGCCAATTTGTACCCAGTGTTTCCTTGCTGAATTTAAAGAGATGGGTTCAATAATTGAACACACAGACTTTCTAAATGTTATGGTGGCATGATCATCTATATGATGTCTTATGTCTTTATCTTGAGATGAATGATAATGACTTTTAAAGTGCCTAATTGTGCATCCTCTTTTGTGCATTTTGGGATCAACAGATCAGAACTTTTCCATTTACAAGCTTTGTTATAAGTAAAATCAATGGCATGCTTCAGGTATTCTCTTTCATGAAACCTCCTGGCCATTAATTCATTTTTACAAATTCTTCTAGGTCCTTGGTCATGCTATCCCATATTATAAACAGATAGTCGATGTGTCTACACAACAGGACAACCTTTTTAGTGTACTGTTGAAAGCATATGGAGTGTAATATCTTCTCTTCCCAGTGCCCCATGAAGAGGTTAGCATACATGGGGGCAAAAGATGTTCTCGTTGCTGTACCACACAGTTGCTGATAGTGCTGACCGTTAAATAAAAATGGGTTGTAAGGAAAATATCAGCATAACAATGAACATTTTAGAATGTTCTCTATAAGCTGATTTCATAGAGAGAAATTGTTTGGCTGCTGATATTCCCTGATCAGGATTAATAAACATGTATAAAGAGACCACATCTAATGTGACCAAGAGATAAGTGCAGTGGTAGAGGTGTACCAAACAAAGCAGTGGAACTGCGGTCTCGGCAGGGGAGAGGGTCGGCGGAAGCATAGTGCAACATGTGACAAGGTGTTGCAGCCTGTCAACTTTACACGTGCACAGGGACATGAATGGACAAATCCTCTATATAGAATGGTGAATATGGTCGTAAAAAGTAGAGGAATGGTAAACAGATAGAACTAAAAGTAGTGGTACGCCGCTCCTGACCGTTCCTGCTCACTTCGATCACTGGATAAGTGTTCTGCCAAGGGACACCATCATTCTTGCTCAGAAAATCAATTGTGTCCCTCAAATATGAGGGTAATGTTTCAACAAAGGGAAAAGAGGATTTTAGCAATAAAAATGGAGGTTCTTTAAAGAAGTGATTTATTAGAAGCCACTATGGGCATCCCCACTGGTTTATGCAGTTGTTTATGGACTTAAGAGATAAAGTGGATAGTGGGCATCACCAGGAATTCCTGGGTCAAATATTGTCTGTCTTCCGACTCAAGCAGCCCCAGATCATATCATTTTTTAAGCATAGCAACATACTTGGTTTTGTATTCAGGGTATGGATTGGAGTTCAGTCTTTGTTAACATTTTTTGTCCCTAAGCGGTCGTTTAGCTTCTTCAATATAATCTTTGGTATTTAAAATGATTATATTGCCCCCTTCATCAGTGGATTTAATCACAATTGAGTTGTCATTTTGCAAGTCTTTCAAGGCTTCGCATTGGTTTCGATTGAGATTGAACTCCTTCCTACACATACCTTTAAGATTCATTTTCTTAAGATCTTTAATCACCAAGTCTTCCAATATATCTCCATTGGGACAGTTTAACATGGGAGGAGTGAACCTTGATTTGAAATTCAAATTACTTTCTTCTGGGACCATAGTTTATATTCCTGATCTTTCAGATAATTCAATATTCCACTCATCTTGCGTGCCTTTATAACATGTGAGAGTGATTTCCCCAGTGTTCTCAATTTCAAGTTCTACTAGGGCACTTAATACTGACATTTCTTTAATAGTTAAACACAAGAGGTCTTCACTGGGATATCTTTATACTTTATCTTACTCAGATCTTGATTATTGAAAAACATAGCCAATTTGATCTTTCTTGAAAATCAATGTAGACCAATGCAAGATTGTGTATAATTAAATCTGGTAATGGGGCAAAAAGATAATCCCTTAGCCAAACCTGCCTGTTAAACAGAAGAGAGTTCTCTGGTGGACAGGTTGATAACTTGAAGGTCATTATTAATTTTTTCAATGTTCCCCTACGTCCTCTAGAGAGCCTTTGATGACCTTGAGACGTATGTTCTTTTTGATTGTCCACGTCCTCTTTGTCCTCTTATAGTCCTTTCCATTCTGCTACCACCTTTCTTCTTGTTTGTCGTCTTCTTCCTCTTTCCCTGTTCGATATGTTTTCCCCATCTCGATGTAACAGTCTCATCTCGCCTAAAAAAATATAGACAGACAGGTATTTTCTCCTTCACTGTTCGATGTAAATGTAGTGGTCATGTCTTCTTTCTCTGATTCTGACTCCGGTGTTTAAATAGGGTCTGTTTTTAGGACTGTTGTCCATATATCAGCGAATCTTTTTGTGTCTATCCTTGTTCCTATATTGGCTAATCCTATTGTAAAATATAGAGTGGGTAGGGGAGAGGCGGCACATGTGTAGACGCAGCCGAAGGCCATGGCTAGTTGTCCGGTAGTGTTTTAAAATAGAAAGTGACCACATCCAAAGGCCATGCTCACGGCCATGGCTAGTGGGCCCAAAACACATGCATAGTTGATACGGCCAAAGGCTGTCGAGTGACCTGGTAGTGTTGTAAAATATAGAGTGAGCATGGCTGAAGGCCCTGACTAGTTGGTTCAAAAGAGAGGGTGAACATGTGCAGTGGACCCAACCGAAGGCATGGTTACTGGCCATGGCCATAAGAAACATATTGGGGGAACATAGATAGAGGACATGGATGAAGGCCATGGCTAGTGGCCTGGTACGATTGTAAAAAATACAGTGGACACGGCCAAAGGCCATGGCCAGTGGTGCAGAATGAAACGATTGTATAACAAAACCCTTGAAATTCACTGAAAAATGTTTAGTTAAAATGTCATTAAGTTGATCAGATTTATCGCAAATAAAACCCTTGAAATTAAGCGCTTTGGGGAAGTCATGGCCGGCTTGACTCGGCGTGTTCCCATTGCAAATCCCAAGAGACATTATGGTGGACATAGCATTATGGGGGACATCAACGGGAGCATGCCAAGTTCAGCTGGTAATGACTTCCCCAATGCGCTGGAATTCAAGGGTTTTGTTGCAATAAATCGGATCAGCTTAACTAGACTGTAACTAAAGTTTTTTCAGTGGAAAAAAAAATGTGTATATATATATATATATATATATATATATATATATATATCGCCAAAAGTTACAGTGGGTGTAAAAAAGCGTGCAAAAATACCCTTCTACCTGAAACGCGACAGCAGATTACAGCATTTCAGTTGTCAAGCCACGCTTGTGCCAGTGCTACCAAGTAGCCTCCCTGGACTTAGTTCAGAGCCACTGAGCAATGCATTGTGCGTATGCAAGTAACATGAAAAATGAATTCATAAAATAGCAGTGCCCCATGAGACAAAGATAATATTGTGGGATAAAAACGGGTCACTGTGTGTCAGTATGAGCAGGGCATGGTGGGGGTGCGTGTTATGGTTGCGTAGCTTACCATAACTGTCGAATCTCTGTTTTTTTTATTTTGTGCTGTAACCATAATGCCACTTTTAAAAAGGGGTTTCACTGAATTATACAGGTTTTTATTTAGGCAACTTAACCATAACGTCCCTGTAACAAAGCTTTTTCACTGAGTATATAACAAACATTACTTACCCAGTATAAACATGGTTGGCGATAGCAACCCTGCAGTTATGGTTTAATTGCTCTCCCAATAGAAAAGGCAATTCTGGGTCTGGGTGACTTTTAACTTTGGTGACTGAGGCATGGCCGTCAGCCATGCACAGGCCTACCAAGCCACTCACAGTAGCCTCTGGGCTTGATAAGGACCACTTTAACCCAATAGCGGTCCATGTGCAACAGCCCATGACAGTTTGCCCGGGGCATGGGAGAATTGATATCTTAGCTCGGTCTGCTCACTCACAGGTGTTGGGAGTGTGCTGACTTTTTTTCATTCAGATGGGCCTATGGTGTCCACGAACATCATGGAAGTTATTGGCCAATGAGGAAACATGAGAGATTGTAAAAAAAAGTTTGAAATGGCCGCCATCTTTGTTTGTGGATATTCACGGAGAGTGAAAATATTTTTTAAAAAGAAAACATGATACTAGCTAGTCATACACTTGTTTGTCGACTTCACAGCTTGCCTGAACTCTTGCTACCCGATGGAAGTCTTTTGTTGCTTTCTACTGCCTAAATGACCTCTTACATGGCCACTGTTAGCTATTTATGAAAACCACCTCGCCGGCAAGGCAGGTGTAGCAAGTGCAAAAGCAGTATGTCAAAAGCTAGCCCCCCCATGCCTCTTTGTGGACGGAGGCACCACAGGTGAAGCCTTTCTAATTTTCATATCTGCCCAAGCAGCTATACATCTGCTGAAATGGAAAAGATAAAGACAACTATATTCACCCAGATGCCATCCTACAATGCCTTCCTTTTTTACTTATTTTAAACTTTAACGAAATTGTAACCCTAGTAAAATCTGATAAATATGGCATTGGCACTCTAATCACTTCAGATCAGTCTACTGATCCTACCTTACCAACTGGAAAAGGGAGGACATACCATGCTGCAGATTGGAACCACATGCTTCTAAACTCATGCTAGGCGGTCAACAATAAAGAATATTTTTAGGATATGGTAACCATGAACTCAATTGTTTTCTTTTCTCACTAAAAGTGGTTGCAAACAGTTGCTCCATCCTTTTTAAAGGTACGATCCAGGATAATTATCAAATGATTTACCTCAATATGCCTATTGGTCGACGTGGTGGCGGCGCCTCATGTTTTTAATGAGAATGTAAAAGTCAAGATCATGAACTGAATAATCCTGCATTGTGAATCCATCCTCTTCCAATGTGCCACCTTTTTTCTTCACACAGTATAATTTCCCCTACTTTAAAGGGATCCAGGGACTTGTGGTTCATTTGCACACACCTTTTCTGACAAATTGATGAAACATCCCCCATGCCTCCTTCATTGTATTGGGAGTTTTTATTTTATGAGCTGATGATTTATCCAATTATTATCATTCAGAATATTGTTAAGTAATCTCTCCAATATAATCCTTACCCAATTGGTCAATGGCCCAATTCATAAAAAGATCATCTTCTTTATATCATCAACTCAGAGGCTAAATTAAACTAAATTCACCTACCTCAGGAGCCAGAACTGACCATTTCTTCATCCCATTTATAGTACTGTCCATTTCTCACACACAGGTATCTCAAATCTTAATCCTGTTAAAACAGTGTTTCGGAGCACATGGAAGTACTTAGATATGAGTGGACTGGCAATTCATCTTGAGCAAACCTTCCCCAGTAAAACAATTATCCGCTATTTCAAAACTCGGTTTCATTTGGAACTTAAGATTGTTTCTGTTTGAGAGAAGCATTGCCCAAACAAATCTGGGTTAAATATCCACCAGATCAACAGAGGTCAGTGGTTTACACCACAATTGAAAACAAAATACTGAATGAATCTGGCAACCGCCTCAAAACAGACTTGGATCAAAGCACTCTTCTTAAACATTGAGCATGCTATAAAAAGCTAATCTACTCAGCTAAGGAAGACTATGTGGCATCCTGAATTAGTAAATACAAAGACAGTAAAAAAATAACAGTTTGATTCTTACCGAGTTTCGTAACCCAGTGCCATAACTGACACTATCATTCCTAGTAAATGACTACCTAACCCTCTTGCCAACTATTCTATTACAACAACGCTGTCTATAAATGATTGCAACAAACACAAGTGCGACCCCTGGGCTGCCACCTTCTTTGAGCCATAATTGCTCATCACTTAAAATCATTCTTGATTTCAAGGCCAAACTGTGGATTTCTGTCTTTGTCGATAACTACACTTTCAGACTTCATTGCTTCAAGCTGATGATCGGTTTCACCATTTGGCCCACTAATCACTATAAACTTTTATAATCTCTACTTGAGAAACACCTCCTTATGGTCAAGCTTCATCCCAATCGCTTTGAAACTAGCAGTCTCACCCCATTTTTGAAGAAGGCCTATCTTGACACATCGGTTCTTGGCCATTTACATCCTACGTCCTCCCACATCCCCCAATAAAGGCTTGGAAGAGCAGACACATTCACAGAAGGGTCGTATTTCTCTGATCTTCTCTAAGTTGCATTTAGGCTAAGCAGAGAAACAGAATTAATCCTAATTGCTGCCTTGGATAATCATAGGATTTCAGTCCATCAGTTTGGAGTTGGCGCACTGCCCCCTTTGGACCTCTTGACAGTGTTCGATGCCCTAGAGTACAACATCTTAACCAAATGGCTAGAAGATGCTGATATGCGAAATACTGCCTTTTCTTCCAGACACATGTGAGCTAATTTCTATCCTTTTTCTCCACTCATCTCTACTCATTTGAAAGCAGGAAACTCTGTTTTTCCTCAGAGCACTGACCTACCACCAGTCTTCTTCAACCTTTAACTGCAACCTTAGGCAGACCGGATGAACTCATTTGGATTGAAGTTTTTTTAATTATACAGATGGCACACAAATATTTTTAGAGGTGTCTGCTAATGCTAAACTACTTGATCCCAAATAATGTTGCCGACTGCGCCAGTGTCCAACTTTGTTATATGAATAACAACTTCTTATGATTCAACCCTCAAAAGACAAAGATCTTAGCGGCGAGTTCTCCTCATTTAGACATCTTCCTTACATTGGCAGAATAACTTGGACCCTGCCCAAAGCGTTCCTCCTCCATAGTAAACAATCTGGGAGTATTCCTGCATGAAGGACTCTTGTTGGAAGGGAAGGTGAGCTATGTAACTAAAACTATCTTTTTCATGCTGTTTTAACTAAGAAAGCAGATTCCCCTCCTGAAATGTACCCAACATACATAGGCTTTTATCGTTTATATATGCCATGGCTAATATGTTAATGGCATCTATCTGTGAGGCGGAGCCCCAAGATAACTCACCCAGAAGCTTCAGAGAATGGAGTTTGCTGCTGCCTGTCTCTTGACCAACCACGATGAACATATTAGGAAATCTCTGGAAAAGTGTATTGAATGTATTCATTCCCTTCTGCATTGCCCATAAAGCAATTCACAATGCGGGCCGGCCTTTCTCCAAGCCAGAATAATGCCTTATATTACAGATAGATTTGCATGGTCAAGTAGACGTTACCTGTAAATAGCTACTTCAGACAAGCCCAATGGAAGGTTGCACTTTTTCCTTGCCAAGCCCTCGCGCTGTGGAATCTCTGTTCTCAGTACCTTAGAGTTATAGATGCCATTTCACCCGATTAAAGGCCCAAGACTTCGCTTTTTTACTCCTAAAATTCTCCCAGCCATTTGGGCAGTGGGCGTGAGCAGTTGTTCCTCTACTTTTTTAAAGTACGTTTTAATGTTACTATACTTTTATTTTAAGAAGAACCCGTTCCGGAATGGTTTCGTTTTAAAGTGAAAGTGTAAGAAACGTGCACTTCAGTACACTGCAATGAATGTTCCCTTAAAGAGCAGACTCATTTGTTTGGGGGGTTTGCATTGTGAATGGGGGGCAGGTGAGTAATGGGGTTTGTGGGGAGCGGGACAGGCCAACAGGGAACATAGCTCCACTACCTTTTTTCATGCACTTTGATTACTGGCTATCCAGGGGTGTTGCTAGGTCTGGAAAAGATCCGGGGCTACACTAATTGTGGGACTGTCGGGACTGGGAGCTAGCTAGCCTTTTTTGGTTGTAATGCTTCGGCTTCTATCCGGGGTTACAACCAAAAGACCCGGGGCTAGAGCCGCCTCAGCACCCCCGCCCTAGCAACGCCTCTGTGCTATACAGAAACATGAAGCCACAGGACACTTAATAAACAACTTAACAAACAGAAGCCACATTGCAATACATAGAAAGTGAACACATTCCCCTGCACCTTTTAGGAACCGGTGCATGGGTCATTTCTGACCCCTTCTTGCATTGCTTTTAAATGGAACAGCAGGGAAATGAACCACAGCTGTTCCACTTGCATTTCTCCCCCACAAATGGCACCAGACATACTGGGCCTCATTACGACCCTGGCGGTAGCCGTGCCGATAAAAACGACACTGCTGCCGCCGGAGTTGTGTTTTTTTCTGGCGCCTGGCTTTGGGGAATTACTGGGGCATTCCCAAAAGCCAGGCACCAGAAAAAGTATCTCCCCATTCCCTTTAGAGTCCCGTAAGACTCAATGGGAATGGGGAGGACGGAAGCACTGGCACCGTGTGCAACAGTGCCAGTGCTTCCGTCAAAGTCTGCGAGCGGTAGCCATTCCGCCCACCAGGTCAGACTTGTTACCGGACCGGCAGGGTCGTAATGAGGCCCACTGTCTCTTACTTAACATTTCACAGTGGCGTGCCAAATAAAGGCCCATCCCTATGAAATGTGTCATGCGCCACTGTAAGGCCCATGCCAGGGCATCGTTTGTGCTTGCAGACAGGCACCTAGAAATGCACACATCAAATAAGGTGACCAGCGCATTTCCTAAAATAGGGCATCCAAAAAAAGTTCTTCTTTTCAACATTTTTAGATGCCCATATATTCTAGACGAATAATTACATTCCTCCAAAGCACTGTTTCCACGATATGAGCCAGATATATCCACACCAGGCAACGAGTGTGCTTAATTAAAGTGTATTGTTATCAACAAGTGTATCCTTTGCTGTCTATCGCAATAGACCATGAACGATACGTCCCTCTGTTCAGGTCTATTGTTTTCCTAAGTACAAGAGATTGTTGTACACTTTCACACTCGCTAGTGTTCCCACCTCTACCTCAAGAGTGGAGTACAAGGCGAAATGCTCCTATGGCTTCTCCCATGTTTCACATTCGCTATTACGCGTCGTTCTGTCACCTCTTAAATAGAGAGAACGCAAGCTCTTCAGAATTGGATAATTCCATTAATCCCCAAGCAGTTCCAGGGCTCCAGGTCGGCCACCATAGCTTTCGTACAGATTCTCAAGACATGTAGTTCCTAGTTCTCTTAATGGAGGCAGTGTGTTTAAGGTTTGCACTGGGGCGCTATCAGGGGTGGCGTGTGTGAATTGGGGCGCTGCGGTTGAGTATGGGAAGCAGCGGGGGGCTACTAGGACTGGGCTGGGATGCACTATTGTTCGAGGCTGAATTCGAATAAAAAAACTGAAAATGAAGATTACACAGGGCAAGCGTGTGAGGCACACCGGGCCGGCAGTCGTAGACTGGAGCTACAAGGGTTGCTATAGGTCACCTGTAGGATTCTTTATGGGATATGCCTCCTAGTTGTATGGCCAACTTTAAACAACAACACAGCCCACACTTTAGAGCCGATACGACAAAAGTCATTATGTTATACACTTATGGCTTGATTCTCTTTTCCAGGTGAACTGTAATGATGACAAGGGAATCCTGTTTGGGAAATGGTGCGGTGAATACGACGGCGGCACGTCTCCTGGAAGGTGGAAGGGCAGCGTACCAATCTTGCGCCAGTGGTCCAGAACAAGTTGCCAGCCTGTGCGCTATGGGCAGTGCTGGGTCTTTGCAGCAGTTTTGTGCTCTGGTAATGTATAGAAATCATCCATCTGATTTTTAAGGAGTCACCGAGCCCCCCGGCCGAGAGCTACCGAGCAACCCTCCCGACGGTGTTCAATCCATAAGATCCTAAGCCTGATTGATCGTGCAGGAGAGCAGTGGTGTACAGAATGCTGTGCTGGCCAAGCACGGAATTATGTTGGCCCTGGTTTGCTGTGATCACTTAACTCAGACTACAATGCAAACACAACAAATCAATATCCCTACCTTCTTAGCTTAGAAAAGTAGTGATTCGAGAATGGAGGGAACAGTTACTTCATGAGAAGAATGAATGAGTGGAAAGGTGAGGTCAACAGTGAGCAAGAGAATCTGAGAAGTATCCGTGAATATGTTTCACACGTTGATTGAATGATTGATGTGTGATAGAATGTGTTGCTAGTAAATGAGCATATGGTGAGTGTGTACATGATTAAGTTATTATTTAAAATGTTTTGAAGCACGTGGACATGTTGCCTTCTGGTCCCTTTGAAAAGCTTGAAAGTTAATCGATTGTGCACTAAGTAGGTGACTTTTATTTACGGTTGGAGATGATGCAAGTCTACAACTCAGAGATGTATACAGGGTCTGGTCCCAGGCAATTAGAATTTGTTGGGTTCTTATGTGCAACTGGTGGGGCCCAGTCTCTTCTTGTAAAG
The DNA here is from genome assembly GCF_040938575.1 of Ambystoma mexicanum. NCBI lineage: Eukaryota > Metazoa > Chordata > Amphibia > Caudata > Ambystomatidae > Ambystoma > Ambystoma mexicanum. The sequence goes on from NC_090925.1 coordinate 514,780,244, forward strand.
TGGCAGGCTGTGGTCTTAGTACTTCAACTGCATTGCCCTATGTTTCTTTCAGAGGAAAGTAGAAGGTGGTGGTTGAGCTGGAAGGTGCAGACCTGAAAGAGACAGCCAAAAGGAGAGAAAGGAGGAATGAGGTGGAAAACTCAGAGGATCTGCTAAAAAAAGAAACATCAAGAAGAGGGAGAAAAGGAGGTGGTGAATAAGGAGGAGCAGTAATTAGGAGCAACAGAAGGAGGAGGAAGGAAACAAACAGGGGAAGGAGAATATTAAAGAGGTGACTGGAAGAGAAATTGAGGGTTGGAAGGAGCAGAACACCGCAGAGGAAGATATCCAGGGGAGGAACTAACAAGAGAACAAGTGGAGAAGAGAAGAAGAAAGCAGAGAGGTGGGAGTGTGGAGATCAGATGGGTAGAAGGAAGGATGTAGGCACAAGCACGTGGCAAGGTACCAAAGAGGCCCAGGAGAAGGTGAAGGGGAGTGGCAGCAAAGAACAGAATACAGAAAGTACAGGAGATCCCTTTAGGTATGATACCATGGCTACTCATCGAGGACGTAGATAAGGATGGAGTGCTGGGGACGATAGCCAGGAGCATGGGTAAGAGAATAATGTAAATCAACCAATCTCCAGCTTCAGAGGTATTTTTCTGGCAGCCTTTGGGTAGAGGCTTTAGGGCCAGTTGCCATATCACCCTGCCTTGATCCAGAGCATGGGAAGCCCAAGTGGCCAACTACCCCGTTGACCATCCCATGGTTTCAAAACTATGATATTTTATATTTAATATTAAAATCATATAGAATTCAACACATACATGTAAATGTATGATACTATACATAAAATTCCCTGTTAAATGTAAAGAAAGAAATAGGCCTAATTCACAATAATAGTATAGCAGCTGGTCCAATAGCACAGCGAGTAGAGCGCTCGCTTTGACATCTGTGCAGAGCCTGCTGATGCAGGTTCGAATCCTGTGGCAGGGCCAAAACTCAGCCTTTCATCTTCCGAGATTAATAAATGAGCACCACACACAGTGGGTAATAATAAACAGCGATCAGATGCCTGAGGGTTCGTAGCGCTATATAAATGCTAAATTATTAATTATTATTTTACCATGAAACCCTAGATTTACGAACAGTTCTTAAAATGGTGTATAGAAATTACACGAAACTTACATTGCCTGTTGTAATACTATTTTCAGAAGTTTCAAATGTAAAACCTTTAAATGTAGATCTTCACTTATATTCGGATTTAATTGTATTGCTAGTTATCAACACATTTGTTGAAAAAAAAATTCTGTATTTTGGAGCATTTTGTTTACACATTTATATATACGTGTCAACGCTTGGCTCTATTCTATGATATGATATGATAAGATATGGCATTTATAACGCGCCTATACACAAGTGTTTCAAGGCGTGACAAGGCAAGGGAGGGGGAACAGGGGAGGAAAGATAACAATCCTACTAGGCCAGGTGTCATTCAGATCGCGCAAGTGCATGGGAAGGGGCAAAGGGAAAAGTGCGAGGGTGCAGGGGGAGGGGAAAGTGCAATACATGGGATAAAGGGTAAGTATAAATAATGGCCAGCAAGTGGCAAGTGCAAGGTAAGTGCGGGTAGGGGGACTGTAGGGGTACAGAAACAGTCTCCAAGTGCAGGGTAGCCAGGGAGGCAGTGCAGGTGAGCAACTGGCTGGGCCGGGCCTGTGAGCAGAGAGGGAGGCCGTGTAACCAGTGCAGTTTCAGCCAGGAATCAGCAGGGGAGAGGAAGAGAGAAAGCAGAAGCAAAGAGGAAGGTTTTGTGGTGCTTGCGGAACCGGAGATGGTTCTCCTCAAGTTTCAGGGAGGCAGGAAGGCTATTCCAGAGGAAGGCCCCTGCCGAAGAGAGAGATCTACCACCAACTCGTTGCTTGGAGAAGCGGCTGACCCTGAGGGAGTTGGAGGCGGATGAGCGAAGAGCTCGGGAAGGAAGATATTTAGGCAGAGAGATTTGGAGGTATTTCGGCCCCAGCCCCCAGAAGTCCTTGTGGACAATGCAAAGGGTTTTGAATTTAATCCTCGCAGCCACCGGGAGCCAGTGCAGAGATTTCAGTCCTGGAGAGATACGATCCCTGGACTTGAGGCCAAGGACAAGTCTGGCAGTCCTGTTCTGGATAAGTTGCAGAGGGCGTAGAGTAGAGGCAGGCAGATTTAGATAGAGGCTGTTACAGTAGTCCAGCCTAGAGAGAACCAGAGCTCTGGAGACAGTGAGCATCTGGGGGAAGGTGAGGAAGGGAAGAATACCTCTGAGGAGGTGCAGGTGGTAATGGGACTTCTTAGAGACGTCAGAAATGTGATTGCTAAAGGAGAGTGTGGAGTCGAAGATGAACCCGAGGTTTTTTGCCTTACAGGTGGGAACAGAAAGAGGGCCCAGAGAGGCAGGCCAGTGAGTTGCAGGGAAGGAGGGAGTGGGTGTGCCGATGAGTAGAATCTCAGTCTTACTGGCATTAAGGCAGAGGTCATTGGCTGCACACCACTCCTGGATAGCAGACAGACAGTCACAGATGAGAGAAGGAGAAGAGGAGGCCGAGGGTAGCCTGAAAATGAGCTGGGTATCATCCGCATAGCACTGAAAGTTGGGGCAGAGAGCGGCGATGCGGTGGGCAAGGAGTGCCAGGTATTGGTTGAAAAGCCAGGGAGAGAGGTTAGATCCCTGGGGGACACCACAGGTAGAGAAAAAGATATCAGAGAAGAAAGACCCAAGTTGGACCTGGGAGGGTCGATCGGAGAGGAAGGAAGTCAGCCAAGCCAGAGCCTGACCAGTGATACCGAGGTTATCGCGGAGGCGGCTGAGCAGGATGGCATAGTTGACAGTGTGTATGAATCCCATTGCCTGGTATCACTGTGAAGGGTAAGTTTGGTTTAGCCCTGCTCGGGCCTTTAAGGTCCTAGGGCTACCTTTCATTGCCTCCCCCCTTGTCTGATCTCCCCACACCCTCCTAGCCTAGCCATCTCTGCCACCACCACAAACACGCTCAGCCAACTGCACTGCTTTTGGACCAGTACTCAGATTACATTATGAGTAGGACCTTACAATAACAGTCTATTGACTTATACTTTTCATTGTTGGTTGCTACCAGCCTTCTGCACCTTAAATTGTCTGGTTTGTCACTACTCGTCTGCTGCACCTTAAATTTAATTGCTGGTTGTACCAACAGCTGCATCCACAGTACAGAATGGTTATGCCTAGAGCTACCATATCTGATCCCAATAAGCCTTGTAAAGTCTGAGAGCCGTAACCCTGCCTCAAACTGTGCTCAAAATCTAATTACCAAGGCTAGCACCATACTTCTGTTCTCCATCCGGTCTCCATCCCTATACTCCTCACTTTAAGGAGGAGGAGCAGGATCAGTAAGAACATGTTGAGCAGAGGGGTATACTGTTCTCTTCTTCTCCCTAGACCTTTGCCTACCCCAACCCCCATTTCTCTTGTCCCCTCTATTTTCCCATCACCATTCTCAGTTCTCCCCAGAGCACACTTTGGCTCCTCCTCTCTCCCCATCCCACCTGCTCCAATCTAATCTACCCTAACCCTCTCCTTCTCCCTCCAACTACTCGTGCATCACCTTCTTTACCCCCACCATCCCCTTCGAACTCACCCTGGGTCTCTGGAATGCCCAGTCCTTCTGTAGGAAAACCATAGCTCACTGACCCCTATTATCCCAAACTGTCTGTAAGTGCTGTCACTGAAACATAGACCCCCACACACTTCCACGACACGGACACCCTGGCAGCCCTCCAGACTGACTTAGCTTCTAAGACATTGCAGTCCAAATCATCGCTCCCACCCCTCTTACTGTGTGTGTCATCTACCACCCACATGGCACCTATAACGAATCCTTGGATGTCGTCCCTTCTCCCCTATGGGAGCCCCTTTCCATGAAGCCAGGCCGCTACTCGATAGTCCCCCTGGGGGTGGTACTCAGCGGGAGGATCACATGGGGAGGGATTCAGCCCCCACAAGACCAGGGATGGCTCTTTGGGGAGAATGCGATATGTCCAAAATATATCCCAACCTCCCTCCTCCTCATTCATGTGCACAGTACATTGATCCCTCATACTTTCATGTACTTGTGTAGAGTAGATAGCCCAACACTTGAAAGAACCACTGAGACAAGGAAGCCTCCAGTAAGGAGTGACCATATTTGTGCTGGGACGAAGAAGATGTGCAGAGCCATGAAGAGCGCCCTGCAGAACCACTGCAAGCATTCCAGTCTAAATAGACCATGTGCAAGTATAAAAACGGAGGATGGACTCATAACAAGGTTGAGCCCTTCGTTGAGGAACCACGAGAGCCAGCATGGTTCAGCAAAGAGGAAGGCGACAGACCGAGACGATGAAGTGGGAGCAAGAAGGTCTGGAGCTGGTCCAGAGCAGAAGGACCGCTCGGCACGCCAAGAAAGGGAAGCTACCAGCATTCCTGAGAACCGGGAAGCGAAGGAAGGAAGAGTCACTACCTGGAGGAGAATTATCGCTGTGGAACTGCCCCAGAGAGGGACCACAAAAGTCGTGGAAGCCCAAAGCTGACGGCAGGCAGCAAGGAAGACCCAGAAGCACCACGGACCAAGAGAAAAGGTACGCAGGTTTCCAGGAAGGTGGTGGAAAGGCCAGAGGGGAGAGAGAGAAGATGTGACTATAGGGTCTGGGACCCTGACGGAGGTAAAGGAACTCTGTTACACTTCTGAGCCGCACAATTGTACTTGGCAGGAGAGTGAACCAAGTCCATCAGCAAAACTAAGCAAGAAAAGCGAGTCTGGGACCCGCACCCATAAGAGAAACTATTTTAGAGTTTGTGAAGAAATATTAAGCGGGTCTGGGACCCAGGGAGAGAAAACAAGAATCCTTTGGAACACTACTAAGAGGGTCTGTGACCCAAAGAGAAGAAAGAGAAAGAACTGGGAAAGGGCCTATAGCTGACAGGCTAGTGAACCAGTTATAGGGGAATGCCAGGAAAGAGACTTCCTTCAAGCTGCCTCTTCCTTGTGGCAGTACCTGGCAGGAGAGTACACCAGGTCTGTAGATCGGGCTTGACACTGAGAATGGCCAGGGGAAGGAAGTAATTCCCCCTGATGTTGATGAACATTGTGAGAAAGCCAAGAGAAGGGAGTCATTATCTTGGAATTGTGATAAGCCTGAGAAAGGCCAGGGGAAGGGGGTCATTCCCCCTGGTGTTAATGAACATTGTGAGAAAGCCAAGAGAAGGAGTCATTTCTTGGCATTGTGAAACGCCTGAGAAAGACCTGGGGAAGGTAGTCATTCCCCCTGGTGTCGATGAACATTGTGAAAGATGCCAAGAGGAGAGAGTAAGTCTCTTGGCATTGTGAAGAGTCAGAGAAAGGCCAGGGAAAGGGAATTGTCACATCCTGATGTTTGTGAACATTGTGGGCCTCATCACCAGTTGGGCGGTAACGTTGGCGCTATTAGCGTCGGCGCTAATAGCCCTACCGCCAAACCCACCGGCGCTATTAGCGCCAGATCACGGGTTTGGCGGGAGGGTTATTGCCCATTCCCCATTGGGCCCATTCGTGAATTCCTCATTCCCCATTGGGCCCTATGGGGAAAATTCACCCTATTACCGCCGGCAGATTTCCCGCGGCGGTAATCGCGCCGAAAATTGGCAATTTTGCAGCGGATTTCCGCCAAAGCCATGATCTGGCGGACCCTTAAATGTGGCGGTAATAGCGCTACCACCGCATTTAAGGGTTACCGCCAGACTCGTGATGAGGCCCTGTGTGAGAAGCCAAGAGAAGAGTCATTCTGTCGGTATTATGAGAAGCCTGAGAAAGACCAGGGGAAGGGAGTCATTCCCCCTGGCATTGTGAACTGGACGTCAAAGGTCAGGATAAGGAAGTTGTTCTTCCTTGCACTGAGAAAAGTGTTGCGAAACCTGAGAAAGGTTAGGGGGAGAGGGACCCCCCTCCCCAACACTGTGGAGATACAATACTTTTTCTTGTTTCTATGTGCATTGGCGGAGTGCCAAGCCAAGAACGCTTCTGAGACTTTTGGTTTTTACCTTTTTGAAGAACCTTTCCTTGTTTTCATCAACCGAGAGGTAACTTTGATTTGTCATCCAGCGGAAAAGAGCCATTATTCTGGGCCAAGAAGATCACCACTTTACTAAGTTTGATTTAAAGTGTAAGGGAAGGAAATATGCTTTGACACACGACAGTGGACTATTTCTTTTTGACGGACAGCATTACTGAGTCCTTAGTATTTGGTTGAGGTAGAGAAACCCTTCTTAGTAATAGGGTCAGATAGGGTTTTCTCTTATTTTATAAGTCTATAACCAAAAATATGCCACCTGTGTGCCATTCTCCTACTTCTGCGCTCTTACACACCCTAAACCTCTTCTCCTCAGATCTCGATAAGCTACCAGAAAGGCTCCCAGCTGATGTCCCTATCGTAATGAGTGACCTCAACCTTTCCAATATATACCTGGCTGATCAACTACAAACTGAATTCTCTCCAACCATTCACTAGTCAGCCTTCATAACCTTAACACCCATATGCAATGACTCTTCTTCTCTCACTAATAGCCCCTCACCTTTGACCACTCACTTATCTACCTCACCCTCTCAATTCTCCCTCCTCTCTCACGCTTGCCTTCCAATGACAATTTAAGCATCACTTCAAGGTCCCCTATCAAGCCAAGTAAGAGACTCACCCTACTCATACACTCTATTGATCTCGCCTATGTAGTGACTCAGCACTGACAACCCCCTTTAATGTTCACTATTGTGCCTGCTCCTTCACCCCTCCTGCAGGTGCTCTCAACCATGAATCCCCCCCAATTGCTAACAACCATGCAATGCTGACTATACTGCTGGTGTTAAGAACACTTGCACTCTCTTCTTACAGCCTACATAGATTATTTTACACACACGATGGCTCTCGGCTCTGCCAACTCCCACCATTACACTACTCTTATATCCACTCACCTCCTCACAAATTATCCATGACCCTATAGGCTACTCTTCCCCCACCAAGAAGCATTCTATATCCTCCTCTCTGCAGAATACTTTGCTTCCCATTTTCTCCTCTAAAATCACCAAAATACGAAACTCGCTGACCACCCTTCTATCTCTACACTGCCTTCTTCCTACCCATCTGCCATTTCCACCACACTTTCTTCACCATCTCATTTCTCTCCTTCCTCCCCTTCCCGTCTCTGCACTCCCGTCCGTACGTATGCATTACCTAAATGTACTAGGACCAGTTAGTTAGTCTGTCCTGTCCTAACCCACTGTTTTCCGTACCTCCCGCTCCCGAGCTTGGTCTCAACTGTACCACTTGCACTAAGAGAAATGCCATCAGGCCTAGAATGCTAATTTTCTGTTTAGATCATTCGGAATCTTCAAGGCCTAAGAATGATTACTGTATTCCCTTGTTCCCATCCCACCTTGAAGCGCTTTGATGCACTTCACCTGTGTATAATCGCTATATAAATAAACAATAAATAAAATAAAAACAAGATTTTTAACCATTCTTCTGTCTGATGATTCGTCCTGCAAGCCTGGTGATCCCGTTACACCCCAAGCTATTCATGAATTTTCACCTATCACCTCTTCTTAACTTTCCACCCTTCTTTCTCTTTCTCTCCCTCTCTCTCGCTTTCTCTCTTTCTCTCTTTCTCTCTTTCTCTCTTTCTCTCTTTCTCTTTCTCTTTCTCTTTCTCTCTTTTTCTCTTTCTCTCTTTCTCTCTTTCTCTCTTTTTCTCTTTTTCTCTTTTTCTCTTTTTCTCTTTCTCTCTTTCTCTCTTTCTCTTTCTCTCTCTCTCTCTCTCTCTCTCTCTCTCTCTCTCCTGGACATTGGCAACACCCTACTCGCAGGAGTCCCATATGCCACACCTTGGACCCTTTGATAACCGTTCAGCATACTGCAGTAGGTCTCATCACATGACTAAGAAAATTCAACACTACCCTCATCTTTGGGTAGCTGCCCTGGTTACCCCATCAAGCACGCATGATGTTCAAAACATACTACATCATTTACAAAGCATTCACAACCAAAACACCACTCTACCTGGCCGCTAAACAGTGCATCACCAGAAGCTACAACACTGCAGGCTGGAAACTACGAACTGCTAGAGGAAATACCAGGAAACAAGCCTTTTCCTGCTACACACCCGGTCTCTGGAACAAGTTACCAATGTAGATAAGACTGGCCCCTTCCATCCTGCACTTCAGGAGCATCTGAAAACCCTACCCTTCAAAGACCATCTAGCAAATTGCTGATCGCTCCACTCCACTCTTCCTACTCAGACCAGCTACTCTGCTACCCCTGCACCCTTCTTGTAAACCATGAGTGCGCCCTCCTTTTTAGCTCGGTCTGTTGCTTCCTAACCAGGTTTGCTCTTTATAAATCCCATACATACATGCATACATGAATACATGAATATTTGCATTTAATGGACAAAAAGTTATGGTTTGCATCTTAAGTTGAAGTTAGATTTGTGACACAATACGTACTAGCTCCTCATTTCCCAGAGGTAGCTCCTGCTTACTTGATGATGCCCAATACACAGGGAAGGCTTTTAGCTCCTTCTCAACTCATTTGTATTTCGATCCCTGCACTATATCCCATACCAGAAGGGGTGGGGGACTGTAACAGACTATAATTCAGTTATAAGTAAAGGCAAACTGTACCCTAGTATTTAGTTGCACTGCCTGCTCCCCAGCAGGAGTGCCCAGATTGTCTAATTACTTGCCTTTCTTGGTTTCTTTCAGTGTTAAGATGTCTGGGTATACCAACCAGAGTGGTTACAAACTTCAACTCGGCACACGACACAGACGGCAACATGGTGGTGGATGAGTATTACGATGAACATGGTTCAAAAATCAAAAACAACAGGAAGGACAGCATCTGGTGAGGAGAGCTGCAAAGTAACTTTTTCAAGAAATATTCAGAAATAAATACTACTGCTAGCAAGAAGTTACTAGAACTGATGGTACACTTGTTCATTAAAAACCAGACACTTAGTCCCATGTCCCGGGCCTGACAATCCTTGTAAGGAATTGTTTAGTCCATTTCTTTTTAAGGTGGGGATATTGCTTTTCACAGAAACACAGTTATGTTATGCAAGTTTCACCCAAAGGTGTCATGGCACTTTTTAGAAGGCTTTTATTGCTAGTGTTTGTCCATTACAGCAAGAACAGCTGGGGGCTGAAATGAATAAGTGCGTTTTGAGGAGTTTCCTGAAGGTGGAAAGATCTGTGGAACAAGATCTAGAAGTGGAGCTCGTAATAAGTTCCAAATTATAGATGCCTGGACCAAGAAAGTGCAGACCCCTGCCTTTCTTTCTGATATTTCGGAATAAGGAACACAGTATTTACCTGTAACTGTTGTTCTCCAGCATGGGTCTGGCATGGATTCGTCAGGCCAGGAATCCTTGGTGAGAAAAGAAAAGCAGTATTGCTTTAAAAGCTTGAATACTACCTTTGGCCTGTTATCCAATCACTGAAGATCAGGTCATACTGCACCCATCAATGACGGTCGTCTCCCTGAATCCCGGCCCCGGTGGCCCTCTTTAGATTAGAAGCACGTGAGGTGCCAGTATGAACTGTAAGGAAGGCATTGTATCAAACAGTAAGACAGACACAAGTTCAAGGGTGTTTATTTAAATTCAATTGGGTTTGAAAAACGCCTATCTAATCCTAAATTTAAAGATGGGAGCAAGCTATTACCATCAAATAATAATAACCCAGTCCTAGTGGTGTCTTGTCAAAATAAAAAGGCCTATACTAATAGACCTATTGCCAATCCTTACTTCTAAATACAAATAGTGTGGGAAACAATGTTATGCAAAAGAAAAGTGTTCAAGAAATAATATGTCAGGATATTCAAGCTGTTGGCTTCCCTTCCCCATGTTTTCAGCACAGGACAAAGTGGCACACTCAAGCTTAGCACATTCTCTGGCTTCTCTAGCACGAGGGTGCAGTTCCAAACTTCAACATTATGGCCTTCTGTGCCAAAGTCTCTGCCATTCAAAGTCTCCTTTTCAGAGGGCCTGATGCAATATGACAGACATCAAAGTTCCTTTCTTTTTAAGATTTCACGCATACAAAATCTCTGGTGATTTTAGCTTCACCCCGGATGCCCCTCCACTGGGCTCAGACCCACTTTCACACAAAACTTTCTATTGATCTCCCTCTGCCGGGCTTGAACCAACTTTATCAACAAATGTTCTTTACTGTATAAACATCGAAGACGTTTGATTGAGCACCCATGTGGTGCTGGACCTCTCTGTCAAAGGTATCGTATCTTCGTTTTAAAGTTTAATCACTCATCAGCAGTTCAACTTTACTTGTGTCTTTTATCACACGTATTTCAAACAATGTTCGTTCCAGTGCTCGCCATCAATGTTGCTGCTTGCAACCTTGGCTTCAACACAGACCAGTCTTCAATCAGTCTCCCCAACTCAACGGCTGTGTTGATTTCACTGACGCTGCTTTGTTCTTGGAGCCAAGGACAGTACCACGGTAGATCATTCTCCCCACCTTGATTCTTGAAGCAGACAGACCCTGGGTATCTCTGACACACAATGCAGGATTCTTCAGCCTGTTTTCCTGGTCTTACGCTTTCCAATCTCAGGGGCTCATGAAAGCAATGGTTCCTTGTCGAAAAGGTCAAGGGAACTTCCCTGCTTGCAATCCCCATCTGTTTCGCCATTTTTCTCCTCTTGTTAAACTGCCATCTTGGAACTGCTGTTTCCTTGTGTGCTTTATTTCACTCAGAGTGTGCTCTCGTACTCCACCTTTTATCCACGTGTAACGCTAAATAAAAGTCAGGTGTGTGTGATGATCAGTAATTGCTTGACCTTGCATGACCATTGTATTGGGACACATCAGGTATACGGCTCGGGTGTTAGTCTGTTTTCTCTCATAGCGGGCTGTCCGTGAGAGTGTTCGTGTTGAAAAGGGGCTGGTGGTTGGATGGGGAAAAGGTGTTAAAAGGAAGGGGATACTGCATCTCACCGTCCGGTATCCCACTCCACGAAGACCCCTCACCCAGGTGATCCTCCCGCACTGGTCCACCCCCAGGAACTGGATCCAAAAGGGAGGGCCATGTTCTGACCAGCTGGATGACAGATCCCTAGGGACTAGTGGCTGAGGCACCTTCTGGTTTCTCACAGAACTCAGAAGAGCCACAGCAGGGACGGAGGGAGGGTTTGCATATAAATCCATTCTAGACCCATGCTGGGGAACAACAGTTACAAGTAAGTAACGTGTTCCTTCTCCAGCATAGGGTCTGGCATGGATTCACATGCTCATGAATAGGATTATACAGCAGTAACATATATACAACCACGGAGGTGGCAAGGCTCAACAGAAGTGCAACACTTACTCCTGGAACCAACTCACCTCAAGCAAACAGGTTGTGCAGCACTGCTTGGCAGACTCTGGACTCTTCCATGAAATCCCTGTCAACACAGCAGAATTTTGTGAAGGTGTGCGTCGACCTCCACGTAGCAGCCCTGCAAATGTCCAGCAGGGGAACCCCAGAGAGAAACCCCTTCGTAGCAGCGATGGCTCTGGTGGAGTGGGCTCTCAGCCAGCCTGGAAGGGGTCTCTCGGCCAGACTATGACAGTGCATGATGCAGCTGCAGAGCCACCTGGATAGGGAGGCCTTGGACCGGGCCTTCCCCTGATTCACAGGACCAAAGTTTACAAATAGCCGAGAAGTCTTTTGTAAATCTTTTGAACGGGCCACATAAAATTTCAAGGCACGAGCAGCATCCAGCGTATACAGTGACGTGCAGCAGTCGTAACTAGGAATTCGGGAAAAAGACTGGAAGTACCAAAGGTCAGTTGAGGTGTAACTCAGACAGGACTTTTGGCATGAAGGAGGGGTGAGTGCAGAGCACCACCCTAGTAGGTTGTAATTATAAGTAGGGGGCTTTGCAGGAAAGAGCCTGAATTTTCCCGATCCCCCTGGCCGAAGTGATTGCTACTGGGAACAGAGCCTACCATGAAAGAAACCTGAGAGGAGGACAATGTAAAGGCTCAAATGGAGGTCCCATGAGCTTTGTGAGTAAAATGTTGAGCCCCCACGCCAGCTTTCACTGGAGGAAAAGACTTAAAAAGACCTTTCATGAATTCTTCGACTAGCCTGTGAGAACATAACGAAGGCTTTGTAGGTGAACCAGTGTACTGTGAAATAGCCACCAGATGCACCTTGATGGAAGGGTGGGCCAAACCATACTTGGCCAGTGAGAGCAGGTACGGCAAGAGCTGAGGAGCAGAGATATGGAGGAGCAGAGATACGCAGCAGCGTGATACCCTGCACCCTGCACCACACTGTGAAGCGTTTCCACTTGTGACCGTAGCACGATAGAGTAGAGGGCGCTCTGGACTTGGCAAGAGCAGCTTTACATTCCACCGGAAGTTCGTAGTGGCCAAACTCTAAGGCTGCAGGAGCCAGGCCGTGAGGTTCATGGATGCCGGATCGTGATGTAGGATGGTTCGGTTTTCTCTGGAGAGCAGGTCGGGAAGTGAAGGCAGCCTGATCGCCAGTGCATCAGGTCTGGGTACCATATCTGGCGGGTCCACGCTGGGGCGATGAGTATCATCTTGCAGAGGCATCGGTTCAATGTGTTGATGACCCTCCCATCTGAGTGAGAAGGCATCCCCCAGGGTCTACGGTTGAGGGAACCTGCTGGCGAACTGCTTGCATTTGGAGTTCGATGCCGTGGCAAATAGATCGATCTCCGGACAACCCCATTGGCGGAACAGATGTGTTACTTGGTCCTGCTGCAACTCCCATTCGAGATTGGACCAAAGCTCCCTACTGAGGGCATCGGCTATGGTGTTCTTTATGCCTGCTAGGTGAAAAGGTTTGAGGAACATGTTCTGAAGGATCGCCCAGTGTCATAGGGTTTGCGCCCCCAACGACAGAGCAGAGGATCGGGTCCCGCCATGCTTCCTGATGTAGAACATCGTGGTGGTGCTGTCTGTGAAAATCCTCACCACTCGACCCTGCAGCAGCGGAAAGAACGACTTGAGGGCCCAGAACACTGCCCGAAACTCCAGCACATTGATGTGTGGATGCTTCTCCAGCAGCCAAAGGCCTCTGGGCGTGGGACGGCCCGGTATGGGCCCCCCCATCTGTCAAGTGAGGCATCTGTGGTTACTGTTGCCTGAAACTGAGGGGTTTGGAAATGGGGAAACCCTGCGTAAGGTGAGAGCACACCCCCCGCCATTGCATGCTTTGCTTGAATTCCAGGTTGAGCCTCAACTTGTCTGACCAATTGCCCATGGCTTGGTGCCACTTGCAGTCCAGAAACTCCTGCAGAACGGGATCAGATATATGCAGGATGACATCATGCCCAGCAGCGAATTGATTACTAGGATGGTTGCTGATCTGATGGTGGACAGGCGGTGCACCTTCACAAGACAAGCCAGCATATGCTGTTCCGTGGGAAAAGCTAGTGACGCCACTATGTTGAGATGTGCTCCCAGAAACAGAACGTACTCAGATGGCATTATGCAGGATTTCTGATAATTGATAGAGAATTCAAGCTCTGTAAGTAAGTGTATGGTTTCCTGTGTGTGCTGCACTGCAAGGCTCCGAGAACGTGCCCGGATGAGCAAGTCGTCTAGGTGCGGATAGACATGTATGACCTTGAGACGTAGATACGCTGCCACCGGGACCAAACACTTTGTGAACACTCTGGGAGCTGACTTCAGTCCGAAGGGCAGCGCCTTGAACTCGTAGTGATTTCCCAGCACTACGAAGCGAAGGAGTTTCAGATGTTTTGGATGAATGGGTATGTGAAAGTAGGCATCTTCCAGATTGAGAGTCGTCATGATGTTGAGAGTCTTCCCCAGTTGGCTGAGCACTTGCTGCTGACCATCCTGAACTTTTGGGACCTTAGGTATTTGTTGAGGCATCCTAAGTCCAGAATTGGGGGCCACCTCCTCCCCCCTGACTTCTTTCGGACAAGAAAGTATCTGGAGTATGCTCCGGAGCCCAGGAGTTGCAGCGGCATGGGTTCTGTTGCACCCTTTGCTAGCAGGGAACGCACTTCCCAGAACAGCTTGGCAGTGCATTGTTCCTTCCTCATCACCGGTGGAATATGAGAGTATTTGCTTTCGAATTCCAGCATGTGCCCCTTCTGCCGAACATCCAGCACCCATTCGTCTGTGATGATGTTTTTTCAAGCGTTGATGCAATTTGACAGACAGCCTCCTACTGGGGTGCGGAAGTGGGGGCCTGGGCCCTGTGCCAAGTCAGGCGTGTTTGGTTGTTAGCGGCTTTCCTTGCGGGCGCCAACAGCGATGAGAGCCCCCACCAAAGGCCTGGGTCTGACCGCTGTATGACTCCTGCGCCATGGAGCAGGAAGGCTTATGGTAGGAAGTGGAGGCATATCCCTTTGAAGATCTTCCAAATGTACTCCTGGAGGACTGAAAGAAAGAAGAACAGCGCTGATGCAGGGCTCCTAGGGACCTTGCCATCTCTGTGTCTGTCTTGATGGCCTGCAGTGTTTCATCCACCACCTTTCCGAAGAGATTATCGCTGTCAAAATGCATATCCACTACCTTGGCCTGAATGTCAGGCCTAAAATTGGTAGCCTTTAGCCACCCTTGACGCCCGAGCGCTACGCCATTCCACATTTGGTGGAAGCCAGAATCTGCGACATCCATAGCCACATTAAGGCATGATCGGAAGCAATTTCCCCTCCTGAAATAGTGGAAGAGCTTCCGTTTTCTTGTCGTCCAGCAAGAATTGTAAGAGTGGGCCTAGTTGCAAAAACCACAATTCCCTATCGTACCGGGCCAGGATGGCTAGAGCATTGGCAGCCTTTATGATCGACGCTGCATTATATATGATGCGCTTTCCTGATACATCCAGCTTCTTCCCCTCTTGGTCTGGTGCAACCATCGATTTGCAGGATGGATTTACTGACTGGGTAGTGGCCGTCAATGAAGCAGTAGTCGTGGGTCTTGGCAGCAGCGAAACATTTGCTGCAGGTTTTGCCAGGGGCTTTTCCTTGCTCGTCAACGAGGTGTCCATTGACGAAGCAGTCGCCGAAGAGTTGGCCATCGGCGAAGCAGTCGCTGACGAGGTGGCCGTTGACGCCTTTGACGAAGATGAGCCCACTGCAGCCGATGACGAAGTAACAGTTGAGAGCCACTGGTAAGCTCATTGCAGACGGGCAAGGCGACGGAGAGCGCATGTGCCCTTTACTAGGACCCACATCAGCGGCATGTCTTGCTGGTCCAACTGCCTTGCGCTTGGCTTTACTGGAGCCCTCCAGGGGTACCTCCTTGGCCGATCTGGATCTCTTACCAGGCAGAGAGCGCTCTGGAGGGCAGCCCAATCTGGGCTTCGTCTGAGCATGCCTGGAGGCCAGGGGCCCTTTCCTCTTTCAATCATGCCACCAACCGTCCGTAGCGGTCCCTCTTGGTTTGGGTCAAAAAACTTTGGCAGATGTCACATTGGTCCTCTTAATGGTCAGGATGCAGACAGAAGAGACATCTCATGTGCTTGTCCTCCACATAGATGTTTCGCAAGCCACACTGGGAGCAGAGCCTGAAGAGACTTCTCCTTCCTACCTCTGACACGTCCAGGCGCGATGTAGGCCTTGGTAGGCCTTTCCACGTTGACACGTAATGTAGACTTCGAAACTTAACTGGCAATGGAGCCCCGTTACCGGAGCTGACTAGTTGTCAGCAGTCTTTGAAATTTCAACCAAAAAAATCTGGAATTTTCTGTTGAAAAACTGCATTTTATCGAAAAAGCTTGAAGAGCAAAACTCCAGGACTCCCTACACCAAAACGTGCAGTAAACATTTGAAGATGGCCACCGGGGCGGGACTCAGGGAGACAACCGTCATTGGATGGGTGCAGTATGACCGGTCTTCAGTGATTGTATAACAGGTGAAAGGCAGTATTCAAGTTTTGGTTTTAAAGCAATACTGCTTTTCTTTTCTTACCAGGGATTCCCGGCCTGACGACAGGGAATATTCATGAGCATGTGCATCAATGCCAGACCCCATACTGGAGAATGAGTGTCCTATCCAGTGCCGATCTCAGGGAACGTCTGGGTGTATAGAGAACAAACTTAGATGGTAAAACAGTAGCTGGTGGAGACTTCTATGAACAATACACATACTTTTAAAAATGATCCGCTTCTCTACCCAAAGCCAGTATCTTAGTGCTGGGCTGAAATGGTCATGTTTCTTCATTTTCATTATTACTCTTGCAGCTTTTTTTTGCACTCTCTTAATTCGAGTGATAGTGTATTTCAGAGATAGCAGCCATTTGCATAATCAAAGTGGGTAGACATAAAGGAGTTTATGATCATTACCTTATGAGAAGAGGAGAGAAACTGAAGAATATATCTGATTTTCCTTAGTACGGTGAAGCAAGTTTTAGTTACTGGGGAAATTTGACTCTTTAAATTGAGCTCATGGTCAAAATAGCTAGATTCTTAGCAACGGGTTTAGGGTTTGAATATGTGCCAAAGGAGGTTGGCCAACACAGGGTTATCCACACGTTAGTTTTTATTTTTCGTTTACCAGCAAGATTTCTGTTTTGCTAGGATTGATCTTTAAGGTATTAAAAGTCCATTGACACTTTAATAGGGGTAGGTTTGGACAATGAAATGGAGACCATACAGATAGGCACTGCACTCAATAGGCATTATTTCCAGTTCTGAAGAGGTGAGGGCAGGGTAGAGGATAATAAGGTGGCAGACATTGCACCGAATACCACACCTTTTTCTTGTCAGATTGAATCCCAAGCAAAGGTCCTGCTGTTCCTGGGCGGGACTTAATGTGGCGTTAACAGCCCGTTCCAATGGCTGGAACTGGTGAAACGGCCCAGAAGCCCAAGTTAACGGCCCAGGCGAAGTGAGGGTAGTTAAGGAGGGCTGCAGGCCACTAACCTATGTTACATCCCTTGCAATGGGAGGGGGGGGTGCTAAAAAAAAGGATTTTCATTCATTGAACGAGACGCCATGCGCATCCTGTTCAATGAATGAAAATACTTATCGAAAATGGCCACCATGGTTGTAGAAGGCAGGGCTCCGTACAGAGCACCTCTTCTATTACCATGGCAGTCAGAAAAGGGAGGAGGGAATTGTTGCATATGGCCCCGCGGCCCTCACATGCATACGCGCACGCACACAAAGTAAAGGAGGACACGGGACGCGATGTTGCTTGCTACGCGTCCCGGCGGCAACTGCCGCACGGACGCAGTTTATTCCAACTGCGCATGCGCGGGTCCACAACGAGGCCCGCGCATGCGCGCTACATCAAACTGGGACGTCACAGGAATCTGCTG
The DNA here is from genome assembly GCF_040938575.1 of Ambystoma mexicanum. NCBI lineage: Eukaryota > Metazoa > Chordata > Amphibia > Caudata > Ambystomatidae > Ambystoma > Ambystoma mexicanum. Next base: position 514,797,559 of record NC_090925.1, read on the forward strand.
CGGCAACTAGTGCCGCTGTCGCTACAATACAGTTTGTGGGGCAGGGGGTCAGGGAGTGGTAGGGAAATGGAAGGAAAAACAACTGAAGGGTGGGGTGAAGATGGTGACCCGTGGCAGGGAGGCAGCCTGCGGGTTCTGTGGAATGCGGGCTGAGAGCAGAGATTTCAGCCTGCGATCCACAGAACCCGATTGGCTGTGCCCCCCGCCACAGGTGCTAATGCGCCTTAACTCGGGCAAGGTTTATGCACGTTGAGACTACTACAGTGGTCAGCTAGCACAGTATAAAAAACATAATAATAATGATAGACATTATTTACATTTTTGAAACTGTGGCCATGATGTGTTGTGGGTAAGAAGGTAATTCTTGAGAGTAACCCTAAAGACTTGGCGCCTGGTGTGTTCTTTGTTTTTGGTAATGCAGAGTTCCAGTGGGAAGAAGCACAGAGTGTAAAGAAAAAGGACACAGCGCAGGAAGCATGGGGCACTGACAGCTTGAGCAGGGCTTGGGACTGCGCAGTATGCAGTCAGGAGTAAAGGAGCACAGTTATAATGCAGAGGAGTTCAACAGGCACATTTATTGGGCCTCGGGTGCATAGCTCCACTGATGCCCACGGGTTGCTCAGTTCCATCGGTGTCACTCATTATACAAGCAATGCTTCTTCGGTCAGCAGTTATTACTCTTTCTACGAGTGCTGCTTACTTCCAGGAGTGTTATTAAATGAACTGGGTATGCTGAGGTGTTCAAGTGTCCTCTATTGCACCAAGTCACCTCACTCACTTCTATTAATGAAAGTGCAACATGCCTACTCAAGGGAGCAGCAGGCAGGCAAACAAAAATGTCAAAAGTCTGCAAAAATACAGACTAGTAAAACTAACATCTAAAAGGAAAAGCCAAACGACGGAAAAGGGGGCCTTAAAACAAGTCCAAAAGGTACCTACACAAAATACAGACTGACAACAGGTAGAATACTTAAAATGTGAAATGGAAAATCTAGAAAACACAATCTCGAATCAGAATATACAAAAAAGGACACTTAAAATAACCTTCCATAGCCTTCATGAAAGAAGAGGAGTTTTGTGGCAAACAGGGATAGTATTGTTGGTTAGTGGTCAGGTGAGCCGAATAGTTGTACGTTGAGAGGGAGGAGGGGGATTACCGGCTATTTAAGCAGGCGTTGCCTACAATATTCAGATAGGGTGGAGGTACACAGCGTTAGGTGTTACGTGAAACATTTAAAGTCTAAATTAATGAGTTTATTTATGTCTAAACCAATGCATTTGACATTTTCACCTTTATTGTAAGTACAATGTAGGAGACAAATAGCAATTCTAACATTTGCCCTTCAAGTTTTCTCATTTACGATATATGGATTTGATCTTTAACTTTCAAAACTTTCACAGAGAACCGTCCAAAACGGGATCATCATTGGTGTCTGTCATAAAGCAAGGAACGGGCATTCCAAACCTCTGGGGGTATATTCAAGAAGTTGCATCCTCCCAACATTGACCTACGTCCCCGTTGGCACAGACAGACACTTAACCTCTGAGGAGTTAGAGTGTGCATATATTGTTAGGAATACTCCACATTTGCCATAGTGTTAGCGCCACACCTTCCTGGCACCAATTCCGCACTGCCCCCAGAAGCGCTTTAAGAAAGTGTTTCCTTCAGAGACACTGTTTTTGTTCCGCCATTGCCTGGTGGCTGTACTTCTCTCTCTTAGGATACTATCAAAAAAATTGGATGCTATGGGAGAGTCAATTGCATACTAGATCACTGGCCTTCACTAGAAAATGGAATGTGATGAAAGTAACCAGTAGACGGTAGGCCCATTTAAGGCAAGTACCGTAATGTATGCACCTTGAAACACTGGAGGTCTATACCAGTCCTGATGAAGGGCGTTCACCTATCAAATGGTTGAAACAGGTAGACCTACAAATAGGGATTATTTGTGTACACATTTAAAATACCCCAATCAAAAAAAGAAATTGTGTTTTAATGAGTGGTATTTTATTTAGTTGTATTGAATCAATGTCTTTAGTTGCCCCATTGAAATGTGTTGTCACTTATAGACAGGATGCTCTATTTTTATGCTACAAACTTTAAAATGTGAAGGCCATGAAAAGGGATTAACAGCGAGATTGAGAATTGGTTTGTGTGCTGATTTCTATTACAAAATTAACTCAGTGTACCCTGTTGTAATATTACCTCCAAAAGGATCTATTAGTTAGCACTCCACTGGGCTCTAGGAACAGTAGCAGGCTTGCTTTAGTAGGCATAGCTCTAGCTGGCTTTCCCCTTCCACACACTTTTAAGCTAAATCCCACAATGTTTTCGGTTTCTTTATGTTATTACCACTAGACCAGAAGGCGCATGTCTGGGCCACTCCGAATGCTGATGTTAGAAAGACTAGAATAGGCTCTTCAGCGCATTGCAGTCTATGTGCTGAACTACAGCTCCCATTACAGGGGTTTGATGACCATGACTAGTGCTCCAGATAAGATTTGGAAATGGGAGTTTTCTACTTCCTATTTTTTTAAAGTTGGGAGTAAAATGATATTAAAGTTCAATTCCCAATGAGAGTATTTTATAAGTGAGTACAAATATATTTAAACAGAAAAAGGGAAATGTTTTGTAATATGTATTACTTTGCACCTAGTTATTCATGTACATTAAAAGATGCATGTTTACTTCTTCCAATCAGGCAGTTAAAATAGTAGTTTCTTCCTGTGGTACTGCTTGCACTACTGGTCCAAACATATCCATGGAGCTGTGAGGGAGAAAGTTGGGAGTATTTGTACTCCCTATTTTAATTTTTGGGGAGTATTTGCCAATCTTTGGGAGTAAAAGTGGCCGATAAACCCCTTATCTGTGGAGTTGGCCATGGCCATCTGCTCCGAGGATGCCCAGGTAACTGTATTCTATGAGGGACTCTCTAAAGAGTTAAAAAAAAGACCTGAGGTGGTTAGATGAGATAGCCGACCGTATTGTGCTGGTTATTAAACTGGCTCAATGCTTGGGGACCAGACGGGTTTACAGAAAAAGGACTGCTAGCTTGATCTCCTTATCTCACTGCCAATGCTCCCACAGGAATTTTCACGTCTGGAACGAGTGTTGGATGGTGCGAAAAGATCTCCCAGAAGGGTATGACGGGTGGCAGGCCTTGGATGCAACACCTCAGGAGAAAAGCAAAGGTAATGTTTCTCAATTCCAGATGGTGGTTTCTCAAAAATGTGAATACAAAGATTCTCAGAATCCGAAGCCCCCTTTTGAAGTTAAGAATTTCACTAGTTTATGTTGTCTTTAGGTTAAAATATATTGGTTTTGTGTGTAGATGGTTAACTCTAGATATATAGAGGAATAGCAATTTGATGTAAATTCTTGAATTCAGATGTTTTTTAAATAAATTGTTTTTTTAAAATGTATCTTTCATAGCTACAGGTTGCACTCCAATTACTGATTATTGGCTCTCTGGCCCTAACCTATACGATATATTGCTGTTTTTTAAAGTATTTATTGAACAAAAATCAATTTTCAATCTTTTAAAAAAAAATTATTGGGGGCTCTGCATTTGCTGTTGCAAAAACAGGTTATTGTCATGTACAAGTGAGTCGACCGCCCTCGATAGGACAAGAGTTCTCCTTTCAAATATTAGACAAAGTAAGCAGATGTCTCATTTGCATGATTTTCCTGGATCCTTTGTAGCTTTTGATTTTTCCATCTTTGCCATCTCCCTTTATTGTGATTATGTTCTGCTGATACTTCTTCAACAATGCTTCATTACCCAGGAACATTCTGCTGTGGCCCTGCTCCCGTAAGGGCCATCAGAGAGGGCGACGTAGACCTGATGTATGACTGTGCATTCATCTTCGCTGAGGTGAATGCAGACTGTGTCGTCTGGGTGTATCATTCCAATGGGCAGCTGGAAAAGGTTTCCTGCAACACCAAATATGTTGGAAACTACATCAGCACCAAGAGCATTGGTAGTGACAGATGTGAAGACATCACACACTCCTACAAATATCCAGAAGGTATGACAGGAGGGTCCCACTACAGTGTACAGGTTTAAACCGCACCGCACAGATTTATTTCATTTATTTTGAAAGCGGCAAACTTGTCACCGGCTTGCATTTCAGAATGTCTATGTATACATTGTGTGTTATGAGTAAGTATGGGCCTGGTGCAGGGTAACCTGCGAAGAATGTGCACCATGCAGTACATTCAGGGAATGACTGTTTGAAGGTTTGAAGGGAGGAACCTGCAACCCCAGATGTCTGTGATTTTTGTGTGTCAGAGGGTGCCACTTCGGATCCTATGTGGCTTTGGCGAGAATGGGGAGAGGATAGCTAGTGAGAAAAGGAGCTTTGGGAGTTATGTCATCTAACTAGAGCAGCTGCTGTACGGCTGTGGTGCGAGGCTGGCCCCTATCGTTGCTGCTCATTTCCCTTTTTGTACAGCAATCTCAGCATTCAAAGACTAGGGAACTGATTGGTTTGGAAGAGGTTGCCCAGGCTCCTGTGGCTTGTCAGTGCCCACAAACTTAAGTGGAGTGTGTCCGAGAGCCTGGAACCCCATGCTCCAAGAGACTTTGCTCCTTCATTTTTGCAATTTGAGGTTTGGTTCCTGCAGTGATTCTGGGCTCCATCATCAGAGTTCTTGTGCATGGAACAACGTACATTGAATTTAATTTTAAACTAAACTAGAAGCTGTTGGACAGTTCATACTGGGGGTTTCACAGGTTACTGCAGTTTCATGCCAAGTCTTCTCGTAAAGTGTGCATACAATTTTGTGATGTTATAAATCACTGGGAAGTGGTCAGCCATGTCATAAAAGGGGCTTGGTTGTGCTCCACTGTGTTTTAGTTTGTAGTAAAAGGTAGGGCCCTTTAAGGTATGTATAGCTGGCCACTGTTACACTTCATCACTGTCCTTATGAGAAGTAAAGCGCTACCGCCTTTTGTTGCTTTTTTTGATTAATTGTTGTGATCAGAAATTGGTGCTCTTTATGCCCCCGTGACTGTTTTGCATACCCGGCACCATTTATTTTCTATATGGATCACTGACTGACACCACACTCATTCCCATCCAGATTGGCCTGGAAGCTCTGGGTTGTACTATTTGTTGACAGCTTTGATCCCTGGTTATGGGTGTGCTCTTTTATTGAGGGCCAACAAATAAACATCCATGTGAAGGTGGAGGAGTCCCAACAGCTCATCTGCCTTAAATATACCGTGTGGGCATGGCTGTAGAAATTCTAAGAATAAATGTTGGTTGCATGTTTGACTGGCCTTACCAGCATAGGGCCAGGTTTGGGCCCGTCCAGCGGGCTTGGGCAGCACTTGACATTGGGGTGCCAATTGACGATAGGTGAACTGCTCTACACTGGTGTGGCTGCACATTTAGGTCTGCTACTTGGATTTTGAGTTTTAATACCGACCATAAGAATAGGTTGATCCACTAAATGATGGAAGTCCTTGCTTTACAAGTTCAACACAGTGATGCTCTATTCTTGTAGCTCTGGATCCGTGACACGAAAAGTCTTTTTAACACTTTTCCCCAGCCAAAGTTTTTTGGTTGATTATTTAATGCTGCAGTTGAACTCTAACGGTTTAACACACACATTCTTATTTTAAAAGGAGAGGGTGAGATGGGCGCTTTTCACAAAAACAGAAATTATTAATCATATATCAGACTTCAAATATAAGCATTCCGGGCCAAAAAACGTATGCAACACTTTAATGAGTAGCTCGTTAAATTACTAGTGAACTGATATTTAGTGTTCAGTAGCTTAGATCATAATGCCCCAACTATAAGGGATATTGGTTTTCCGGCTGTCTGCGTCGCATTGCAAGGAATGGCTGCAGAGTATATGTATATGTTTTTAACATGGATGTAGGACTGAATCCTTGCCATCCTCCTTTTAACAGGTTCCCCCAAGGAAAGACAGATCTTCCAAAAAGCAATGGAAAGAAATCAAGAGTGCCGTGCATCCCTGGAGGACAGGCGGTCTCGTAGTTCACTGCAGGCCGAGCCTCAAGAGTCTTCTAATGTGCTCATCACCATCCAGTCCAAGAATTCGTGTTCATTTGGTCGCGATATCAAACTCTCTGTGACAGTCGCCAACAATAGCCTGGTGGGGACAACACTGCATCTGACGGTGGGGGCTCAGAGCTTGCACTACAACGGTGTCACCCAAAACCAGTTCTGGAAGGAAGAATTCAACCTTTCCCTCCTAGCTAATGAGGGTAAGTATAATTCCTATTACAACTGTCTTAAATGCCCCTAATCCTCAACTAGTTGAATAGCGGTATTTCGGAGTGGAGTTAGCAATGCTTTCTGGAATGTGCCGGCAGCTTCCGGTTCTCTTCCAGGACAGATACCCAATCTCTGTCCTGGAATAGAACTGGAGGCTGTCGGGACATAAAATAGTCTGTCTTCCTAGATTAGCCCGTGGCACATTCCCACCAAAGCATTTACAATCTGACCCCTGACTCACAGCTATTCCAATAGTAGAATTACAATTTGCTCTGTCAATTCTGCTGCACTTTGACCTGCGGTTACCAAATCCCTCTAGTTCTGGAAAATATTCCTTTCAGATCTGCTAATTCGTCTAATTCCGCTCTTCCGTGCTTGCTTCACTACAGTGGTTGTGTCAGAGGAAGCAGACAAACGATCTGAAAGTATTACATCTCCCACCCTTCCATTCCTCTTTAAAAGCTGACAAAGACACCTGCAGAACCACCCGGCTGCAAAACCCAGCTAATCCTAATCTGGTACATTATACATAGCTACCATCAGAAGATGCATTTGCTTCATTTTAAACAAAGTATTTCTGTTTCCAGAGAAGACCATCACTGCAAGAGTAGTTTACTCCCAGTATGAAAAGGTCCTGCAAGAGAACAACCTGCTCAGAATCACTGCAGTCGCACTAGGGAAGGAACCAAGGAGCACTTTGTTTGCGCAGCAGGATATTACCATCTCCAAACCCAGCATCACTATTGAGGTGAGGTCAACGATATCCCAGTCAGTCTTTGCTATAGCAAGCAAAGAGATAGGAAAGCCATGGAGTCTGGTGGGAAACCGAGCCCTCAGAGACAGAAAAAAGTGTCCTGGTTTTCACACATTTCTTTGTGTCTTTGCAGATGCCAGAGAAAGCCACAGTGTATAACACAATTACCACCAGAATCAGCTTGTTCAACCCCTTGCCAGAGGCATTGGAAAACTGTGAGCTCACTGTCGAAGGGAAAGGCCTGATTTCCAATGGGAGGACCTACAGGTAAGTGATTGCAGAGAGAAATGAAGGTTCTTGCTCAACTGGGGATCAATTTCAGAGTAACACCGTTTGCTGGGTGCAGAGAATCAGAAACTCTGGTGGGAGGAGAGTAAGGGAGGGAAACGGGCACACACCCAAGCGGAGCAGGTAGAAGCGAGCACAGGATGGACATCACGTTTCAGAGGCATTTAAGGACTCTTTCTAATATGGAGTTGCATGGGTGTTCCTTTCATGGTGGTCTTGGCTGGTAAGCAAACTGGCTGACATTTTGTTGTCGCATTTTAATGCAACAGTGCTCCCACACTTTTTTGAGGTTGTTCGACTAAGGGACATTATTACTTTGTTTGAAAACTAGGCAAAGTGTAGCCTGTTGTCAGTCATTACTGTCGATGCCAGCATATCACAGAGATGACCAGACATCTTTTATGTCTGAGATAGGAATGTTCAGCCAAGATCAACAGAGATCCCCTGTTAAAATTGGCAGTTTCATTGTGTTCCACAGCCATGAGGTATTCCATACTACAGCAATGCTGGGATTCAGTGATCGAAGAATGAGAAATAAAAAGAGCTTCAAGATAAGGCTGAAATTAGAAAAACACAACCACAGATGTACTAAATGAAACACACAAACTAAAGCACCCACTGTGGTTTATAATCTCAACTGTTGAGTCTGTGGGTAGTAATCCTAACTTAAAACTACATTGAGTGGAATTACAACGTATTTGTTTAATGTAAAACATATCTTTGTTAACTGACGTTTCACTACTTCTGCTCTTTTTCACTCGCTTTTGTAATAACCTTTTCATATCACAAGCCGAGGTCAGAATCCAAGCCCCGATTTACAGTACAAATATATGAATCCGAGTGATCCGACCACGGCTGATTTGGTCGCGGTCGGAACGTTCACATGAGAAAGGTGCGAACTACCATAAGACATCTGTCCCTCGCAACACCCCGCTCACTATACCGCAAAGTATAGTGATCGGGGTGTTGCGGGGGACTCCCCTGCAGTCTTTTTTAAAAATTATACTTACCTGCAATGCTACCACCAAAGGTAGGAACCTTTGGTGTTCGAACCTTTGGTGGGAGCATTTTTAGAACTTTTCGTCATTACGACCATTTGTTCGCGGTAAAATCGACCTAAACCCAAATGAATGCCATTCTCAAGAATGTTAGTATTTTTGGCCTCCCACTTTCTTCACATCTTCTCTATTTGTAGTAATTGAGGGGTGACGTGCTAGTCATTTCCGTCTTTACCAATATGTTCAACATCCTCTTTCCCAAGTCATCTATGCCTAACTCTCCTTATCAAAAATAATGCCTTTCCGTATCCAGGATTCTGGATTTATGGCCATTATTACTGCATTCATCTTTTATTCCCCACAGTAGCCTTCCCTCATCAATGCCCTCTCCAATTTTCAGAGCCCTGGTGTTCTCTCCATCTCCTTCTGGTGCTCGTTCGGGCGTCCACTACTTTCCACTATTTTTCATCTTTGGGGCTTGCCTTCCTTTCCTTCTGTCATTAATCATCCAAGTGGTACTTCCTAATACAGACTTTTGGCAGTTCCTCATTTGTGTTCTGTTCATCAGAGTTTATTCCTACAATATATTCCCTGGTCGCCCCTCATATCTGGTCTTAACTGGTGTCTTCTTTAGCATCTTACAATTTTCTTTGGAGGCTTCCACCCCAATTCCCGATCTTTGTTGGAGCTTTCCTATTATGAACCCCCAATCTTAATTTGCACATTCCAATCCCAAACTCCCTCTTCATTTAATACTTTTCTAACCCCCTTGTCAATTTGGCGCCAGTCAAAGTCTGTTTTGAATAGTCTCTGCTCATATTATTTTTGGTGATCTGGGCAGATTGCCAGGGAGTTCATTCACCCGACTTGAGTTGTGACACCACTGGGATTCCACTTAACCTTCCGGGACTGTTGACACATTTCTCACCTCACAGGTGCAATGCCGTGCCGAAGGAATAGCATAACAGGGGAGGATCAAGACTATAGTGCTTTCCCTCATGAAGATCCTGGCATTCCCTGCCCATGTGGGGAGAAAGCACCCAACATATAATACAGACTGTTACTGGATTGCATGACTTTCAGTCTCTCAAGACAGCCATTTTAGACGGAGAATAACACGAATGTCTATAGAAAGATGAGAGAATGACATTGGACAATGTTGACTAGAAAGATGACTGTCTAGGGTCACCAGTTTGGGTTAATGCCTGTCAAATCATATTATTGCATCGGGGTAGTTTGGAGAATGGATGAACGATTCCAGCTGCTGACTGCTCCACAGACCCACTAAGCATCCCCTCATTTATGTTTCACGAGGGAGGGGGTTTACAAGCGTTCCCTTCTTTCACTCCCATTTTTTGTTGTTCAATGAAGAATTTAGTAGCCTTTTAGACCCCTGTGTATTCATTTATGTAATTTTTTGGGCTCTCAGAAGCAATCTGGGATTTAAAGGGTCAATTTGCCTTTTTTTTATTTCCTTAATGTATGAAACATTATCCCCATTGACAAACACTCACTGGTAGAAGTGTTCAAACATAGGCACTAACCCTGGGACAGAGGTGCTCTTAGGTGGGTTCCTTGCTTGACATGTGGGTAGAAAAAGGGAGAAAGTGCCCCTGTGGCACATTCATAATAGCAGCGGTATAGGGCATATCAATGTGCTTTTATGCGAGTATCGGGGAGCCAGAAGTTGCATCGCATTTGCCAGCACTGAGCAGACCGCTAAATTGGGGCGTGGGGGGGGGCGGGGGTTAGCTCATTTACTCTGGATTTCGGTTTTTAACATGTAAGCTCACAGGTTTAAACGCAGCCCACTGACGTTCTCTGTTAAGAGAGCCACCTGTGATGCTTTCATTAGATTGGTATTTTAATAAATGTACTTGGTTTTTGGGACACACATGGATCCTCATGGAAATGTGACTGTGTACGTACACAAAATAAACGTCTGAATGTTTATTATATAAAGTTTCTGGCAGAGATAGTCTCGTTAGCTCTGTGCTGAAGTTTTTCATTTATTTTACATGAGTGGATGCGTTGTGTCCCTACATTAATGGTAGGTGTTGCCATTTTGTAATATTCTTGTGTACACCCTGAGGGTCAGGCAAGGATTTGTGTGATGCTATCCAAGGACGGAGGTGCCATTTTAATTTGCTCGTCAACTGGTCACTTCACACGCAGCACTACCACTATGCCCTGAGAGCTACTCACTATAAAATTAACAAAGTTGTTCACGCTTCCAATTTCCCACCCGAAATTGAATTATGCTTTCTATAGGACTTTCTAATCTTGATTGAAAGCATATTCAGTCATGTTTTGCAATGCCACGTCTCTTTGTATAAGGCTGTGAAGCAACGGGAAAGTGACATATAGCACTGTTTACTGCCAAAATAATTAAATAAGCGTTAGCAGCACTCATCTCAGTAAAAGTTTGCATCACCCAATGTAGATCCTACAACCCATCTGAACCTAGCATTACACTGCTATCCTCTATCAACAAGACGAGGTAATGGAAGCCTAAGTTGAGAAGGGGAGTCTGGGCTGAATTATGCAAATTAACTCCAAGAAGAGCCCAGCCTGAGACCAAGAGGAATCCAACCACCCACCCAACCATTACCATCACCATAAAACTCCTAGCAGGCATCAAGAACTTTCAAGTAGCCTGGTTTATGGCCGTGCTCCCAGTGGAGCCACATACCCCAAACCACCCTCATTTAAGAGTGCCTGCTGTTCCTCCCAGCTTTCCTGTCAATTGAACCTAGCAGTTCAGGGCCTAGTGAGCAAGTTGGAGAGAGTGTGCTCTCCTGCTCCTTTAGGTATCACTTGAATACATCAAGGCAGTGCAGGAAAGCTGCTTCACCTGTGCTTAAGATGTAAGCCAGACTCTGCATGACGGCATCAGAATGTGGACGCTTGCCCTCCTAGAGTGTTGTCCGTAATGTAAATGTCTCCTTTGACCCAGCTAGCCTGCCATGCATCATTTTACAACTTTACCTCCAATTTAATTTCGTCATTTTGCATTCCAGTGGCTTATTTACCAATTCACTGGGTACAAGGACCAAAGCCAAGGGCTATGGGTGCAGGAGATCCTTTTGGTGAAACTCTCCTCTTGTGTCTCCCATCGCTCATTCTGCACACAGCCAATTCCTGGCCTTGACTCCTCCGTCAGCAGACTTAACTTTAAAGGAGCCCCCCCTGCAGCCATCATCAGGAGGGAATCCAATGTGATTATCTGGTTAGGAACCCCCCCCCCACCACCCATGACTTCACAAGGTCTTCATGCAACCACAACATAATACCATCACACCAGTAATGGCCTCCGTGAAAATTCTGCCAGACAGTTAAAGAAGCTCTTGTACCTTCTTATGATTGCATTTTATTCCGGTCAAAACACGAATAATTATACATTAATCCCAACCATCACTAATTAAGGCTATTTCTTCAGCTCTCACTGCGAGTGGCAATTCATTCTGAGAATGTTATATTGAACATTAGCTTTCACAGCATTCAGAAGCAAGAGACCACTACTATGAAACACCACACTAAAACATGATTTTATTGCATTGCTTTGCATGTATGGCTAGCACAGGTTTTCTGGCCTTTGAATATCAAATGCAGACTGACAAATGGACATGTATTGAATGCATCTTTGAATACATCTGACAAAAAATGTACATTTAATTTGAATGTGTTGGCATGTTATTGATTGTGCATGTGTTCTGTATCCAATGTAATGCTCTTATTTCATGTCTGAACAGACTGCGGTCTGTGAAAGGGCCATTCACCCCACAGCAGTTTGCAGCCATAACAGTGGCAGTAAGGAGCTATACAAATATCAAGTAATACTTCCATATTCTCCCTACATCAACCACTGCCAAATAGCAGAACACTTTCTTTGATCCTTTTATCATACCACACAATCTTCAATAGAGCCTCTATCACACCTACTGACTTCTTGAAAGCCACATCACGCCGTTTACTTTTCAAGCCAACTTGATTAAATTGTTTGCATAGTCGTCTCCACTCCTTCCTTTATTGAGTACTGCCATTCATTAGAGTCTACCGTATATTATTCTGATCCTCATTAAAGCCTGCCTACTGCCTCATTTCAAGGGAGTCTTGTTTGCCATCACATTAATCTTCTTTCCCTCCTGTGTTCCTTTACTACAACCACCTGCCTCCTATCCTTTATGTTAGATTGCCTTTCTGCCCCCTTCTGTTCTACAATGGACCATCCATCCACCGTCAGAGTTGACCGGAGTCTTTCTTTTAACATCTTGGATTGGAGACGTGAATTCCACAAATAGCTATTCACTTAAGCCTCCCACCTCTATTTTTGCTTTTCACTCTCCATCTTCTGCTACATTAGAGCCTTTCATCCACTCGCCTGATTGTAGATAATTGATTTTCTGGCCTACTTTTTTCCTTGCTCATTCACCTATTCAGTAAAGTGCTTGGTCTTCCTTACCATTGCTTCTGCTCACATGCCCTGCATTTTTGTCCTTCCACCCGCCCTACACTCTCTCTGCACAGAAAACTTTCCCACCACACACTCTACACTGGGGAATGCAATGCCATCAGACCTTTAGTTTTACCTTTTGTTCATACACATAGTAACCATGTGCCTTTTGCTTCCTGTTACCATATTTTCTAATGCTTAAGTTACTTACCTGTAACTCTTGTTCTCCAGCATGGGTCTGGCATGGATTCACATGCTCATGAATATTCCCCTTCGTCAGGTTAGGAATCCTCAGTAAAAGAAAAAACAGTTTAACTTTCGCTTGAAAACTGTATTTATCCTCTAAACCAATCACTGTCCTCTGGGTCATACTGCCCTCATCCAATGACAGTCCTCTCCCTAACCTCTACCCCTGATGACCATCTTCAGATTTGGTAAGCATGTAAAGTGGCAGTATAAACCAAGAAGGGCCACAGAGGGGAAGGAGGGAGGGTTTGTGCATGCAAATCCATGCCAGCCCCATGCTGTAGAACAAGAGTAACAGGTAAGTAACTTAAACCGTCTCCAGCATGGGGTCTGGTATGGATTCACATGCTCATAAATAAAGATTACACAGCAGTACAATTACACAACCACGGGAGGTAGCAAGGATCAACAGAAGCAACAACACTTACCCCTGTAACAGACTTACCTCAAGTGAACAGGTTGCCTAGCACCGCTTGGCTGACCTGGGACTCCTTCCTGGAATCCCTGTCGATGCAGTAAAACATAGTGAAGGTGTGCGTGGACCTCCATGTCAAGCAGGGGCACACCAGTGAGAAACACTGTCATTTCAGTGATGGCTTTGGTAGAGTGGGCTTTCGGCCGGCCAGGATGAGGTATGTTAGCCAGACGATGACCGTGCATGATGCAGCCAGAGAGCCACCTGGACATGGAAGCCTTAGACAAGGCCTTCGTGTGATTCACAGGTTAATGAATAACTGAGAAGTCTTCCGAAAAAGTTTGTGCGTGCCACGTAAAACTTCAAGGCACAAGCAATGTCCAGCGAATGCAAGGTTCTTTCCGTTTACAACAACGGATTTGGGAAAAAGACGGCAACACCAAAGGCTCATTGAGGTGGAACTCCGATGGCACCTTAGGCATGAAAGTGGCGTGTGTATGCAGTACCACCCTAGCAGCATCTAAAGACAAGTATGGCTGTTTGCAGGACAGGGGCCGTTGACAGACGCGGTAGGTCTGGGTGCCACATTTGTCACGGCAACGCCGAGAAATGAGTATCATCTTGCAGTGACATAGTCTGAGTGTATTGATCACTCGTACTAGAAGTGGGAGCAGAGAGAAAGTGTACAGGAAAAGTCCCTCCCACGGGAACAAGAAAGCATCCCCCATGCTCCTCAGCTGCAGGAACCTCCTGGTGAACCTCTGGCACTTGGAGTTTGCCGTCGTCACGAAGAGGTTCATCTGGGTTTGACCCCATTTGTGGAATAGAAGATCCACCTCGTCCTGGAGAACTTCCCACTCATGGCAAGAATGTAGTTCCCTGCTGAGCGAGTCTGCAATTGTGTTCTTGGTGCTCGCCAGGTGAAAAGGGACGAGAAACATGTCCTGATGAATGGCTCAGTCCCACAGATGCTGGGCCTCCCTGGAGAGCACATCCTGTCATACTTCCTGACGTAGAACATGGTGGTGGTGTTCTCCATGAAGATCCTCACCACCTTGCCCCTCAGCGATGGAAGGAAAGGCTTGAGGGCCCAGAAGAGGGCCAGTAGCTCCAAGACGTTGAGGTGAAATTCCTTTTCTTCTGGCAGCCAGAGGCCTCTGGCGTGCAACTTTCCGGTGTGAGCTCCCTAACCTTCCAGAGAAGCATCCATGGTGACTGTCTCCCTTGCCTGAGATGAGAGCGCACTGTATTGCCCGTCAGAACTCCCTGTTGAGGGCCATCTTGTCAGTCCAGGATCCCGAGACTTGCAGCCACCTTGCATCCAGACACTCATGAAGAGGCCACATTCAGGCACAGGTTTTCGGCGCCTCCAATAACTCAGCTGAACTTTTCAAAATCTGCAGGGAACTAGCCAAACCCTCTGCAGTCTCCTCCTCCCCATCTCCTTCCCAGGCCCTCTGCAATGCACTGGCCTTGCACTTTGCCCCCAAAACTCAGGACATTCTGACCACCCTTTCTACACTCCCTCGCAACCCATCCCACTATCCCGCCACACTCTACCCCATCCCTCCTTTTCCTCCTCCTCTCCTGTCACACCTGAAGAAGTTATCAGAGTTGTCCGCTCCATGAAGGTCTCTTCTAAACAGATCTCCCCTTGCTCATCCAGGACCATCAAGGTTAACATTGGCTCTCTTGCCCCTGCTCTCGCTGATTTCTGCAATCACTCTTGTCACTGGATCTTTCCCCTCCCCCCCTTAAGCACCTCCTTGTGCACCCACTCCTGGAAAAAACATCCTCTGACCCTACCTGCCCTGCCAGCTACCGCCCTATCTCCATCACCCCCTTCCTGGGGAAGCCACTTGACAAGCTGGCCTTGCCCCAACTCAACTCTCACACTAAACTTGTTGGTGGCCTCCACGACCATCAATCTGGATTCCGAGCATCCAGAAGCATGGAAACTGCTCTTCTGAACACCTGTGAAGAACTTCTCGCATCTCTGGACTCCAACTCCCCAGCTGTCCTTATCCTTCTCAATCTCCCCCTCTGCATTTGACACAGTTAACCATTCCATCCTCATACAAAAACTCCACAATACACTTGGTATCTCGCAACGGGCACCGGATTGGCAGTCCTCTTTTCTCACTAAGCGCTCTTCCCAAGTTATCGTGTGCCCCTTCTCCTCTCCACCTGTAGTGTCCCCCAGGGCTCTATACTCTTCCCCTGGCTCTTTAACATCTACCTTCCTCTGCTTGCACGCCTCATCTCCTCTTTCTCCTCCAACTTCCAGTGTTACGCAGACACACCGCTCTTCTTCAGACTCCCCGCTGACCCTCTTGCACCCTCCATCATCCCTGACTGCCTATCTGCCATCCAGTCCTGGTGCACCTCCAATGATCTCTGCATCAACCCCTGTAAAACTGAGATCCTTCCCATTGGGACCCCTGTTCGCTGCTTCTTCCCCTCCCTCTGGCCTTCCTCCTTGGGCTCTCCCCCTGCGCCTTCAACTGAATCCAGAAACCTTGGAGTCATCTTCGACTCCTCTCACTCCTTCCTCCCTCACACATTGCCAATAAGTCCAACTATCAGCTCTTCCTCCTCAAACAAGTTTGACCTTCTCTCACTTTCTCTCAGAGGCGCAATGTGACTCAAGCCCTGGTTCTCTCTAGACTGGACTACTGTACAGACGCCTCCGGAATCTTCCTTCTTCCACTCTGCAACACCTTCACCTTATCCAGAATAGGGCAGCAAGACTTATCCTTGACCTTAAGCCCAGGGCCTGCATCTCACCTGCACTAAAAAGTCTTCACTGGCTCCCGGTTGCAGCACAGATTGAATTCAAATCCCTCTGTATTATCCATAAGGCTGTCTGAGCCCAGGGACCACACCATCGTCAACTTTATCTCACTAAATACTCTCCCTCTAGACCACTTCGGGCCTCAGGCACCAACTCTTTGTGTAAAGCGTTTTGCTAAACAGAGGTCAGGGGGTAGCTCACTTTCTGCAGGATCCCTCCTTTGGAATAGCCCCCCCCCCCTTACCCTGCACCTGGAACAGGATCTTCTCAATTTCCAGAAGCTTCTCAAGACTTTCCTCTTTTCCTCCTCCCCACCTTCTCTCCTTTGCTAATCCCACAGTTGCTGAAAGTGTCCTTGGCTCTTATGCATCCTCTGGGCCTTGACCTCCCACACCAATTCTTCCCAGCTCCTGTATATCCACAGCACTTTGCACACGCTTTGCTCTGGAGGCTCGCACTTACACCTCCCGCAGCCCAGGCCATGTAGTACTCAACATTCCTAGCACTTGGACTATAGCTCAGCCACAAGCTCGGACTCCCCAGCACTTGCCCCCCACTTCCCTCTTCCTTTCTGCACTTGCACGTTCTGAATACTCACACGGCATAGTAGGTTCATCCCTCTCACTTTCCCCCCTCCGCTCTTAAATATTGTGTTGTAATGTTTTTCCCACCCTCGCTCCCTCCCTGCCCTGTGGGTGCTTTGAAATAGTATATTCTTATTGTATAAGCGCCTAAGAAGCAAACAAATAAATAGAGAGTCCTCATCTGTACTCTGCAAAGGAGGACGAGGTTGATGCAGGGAGACATCATGCCCAATAGCGACTTGACGGCTCACACAGTAGCCGACCACGCTGACAGGTGCTGCACCTTCCCTAGGATGGCTACCTCCCTCTCTTCTGAGGGAGACGCCAGGCAAGTCACTGTGTTGAGTCGGGCTCCCAGAAACAGAGCGCTCTGCGATGGCTCCCAGCAGGACTTTGGATAATTTATGGAGAATCCCAAATCCGTCAGCAGATGCACGATCCTCCCGTGTGCTGGCTTGTCAGAGCACGGGAGCGGGATCAAACTAGCCAATCGTCCAGGTAAGGGTAGACGTGGATGCCTTCCAGATGAAGATGCACCGCTACCCGAGTCAAGCACTTCGTGAGGACCCTCGGGCTGATTTCAGGCCGAAGGGAAATGCCTTGAACTGATGAACCGCAGGAACTTGCGCTGCATCCGATGGATGAGGATGTGGAAGTCGCCTTCCTCCAGTTGGCCGTGCACATGCTGCAACAGGACCATCCTGAACTTCTGGGACTTCAAGTACTTGTTGAAACGTCGCAGGTCCAGGATCGGCCTCCACCCTCCTGTTTTCTTTCGGACCAAAAAGTATTTGGAGTACACTCTATAGCCCCAGAGGCGCTGGACGATAGGCTCTATCTCCCAGTTTTTTTAACATGGGGTGGACCTCCTGCAACAGCTGTGCCACGTGTTGTTCTTGTCGAGCCATAGGTGGAACACTAGGTCACCTGCGTTGGAACTCCAAATTGTGCCCCTGTCAGAGCATCCAGCACCCATCTGTCGGTGGTGATAGTCTTCCACACGCTGACAAAACTCGCCAGTCGGCCTCCCACTGGGGTGCACAAGTGGGGGCCCAGGTCCACGGCCTGTTTCGGTGTTTGGGGCTCTGCAGGCAGCGTCGACGTTGTCCTCCGCTGCCATATGCCTGTGAGTGGCCTCTGTAGGCCTCTTGTGTCATGGAGCGAGAGGGCTGCCGATAAGAGGTGGTGTGTAGCCCTTGGAGGATCTGCCAGACTTTGCCCTTGATGAACGAAAGGACGACGACCGACATTGCTGCAGGGTACCCAGCGAACGTGCTGTCTCCGTGTCATGTCTTGATGATCTGAAGATACCTGTTAAACTGTTTCTCCCCGTCAAATGACATGTCCAAAACCTAAGACTGAATGCCCAGCCTGAAGTACGGGACTTTGAGGCATCTCTGTCGACGAAGAGACACTCTGTTTCCCATCTGATGGAATCCAGTGTCTGCAATGTCGACCGCCACTGTGATGGCGTGGTCAAAGGCCACTTCCCCCTCCTGGAACAGCTCAAGAGCTTCCGCCTTCTTGTCATCAGAAAGTAAATCCAGTATACGGCCCAGCTTGTACCATAGTTCCCGGACGTAGTGGGCTAAAACGGCCAGGGTATTTGCGGCTTTATTGGTGCTGGCAGCTGTATATATAATCCTTTTTCCCATAGCATCCAGCTTCTTGCTCTCTTGTTCCGGGGGGACAGTGGTGGCAGACTACGGAATCTGGTGAAGGCTGGGACCTAAGGCACTTGGGGGCCAAGTCAGTGACTCTGTATTATTTTCCCCGAGCGGGGTAGGGCTCAGATTCTTCAGCAGCGTTAGGGCTTCATCCCAAATGCCATCCAACAAGCGTATGGACATGATGGTGCCATACTGTGGAAAACAAAGTCACTTTTACTAATCTTGCCAGCAAAGCAATGGAGTCTGCAATCACTGTAAAGATGGCCGCCGCCTCCCTCATGGAGGCTCCTTCCTCCATTGCCTTGTCGAAAGTCCTGCCTCGGCCACCTTCTAATTGGCTGGAAAACAGCCTTGTGCCACCTGGAATCCAGAGCCGGCAGGCCCGCTGCACCCACTCCACCAGGAGAATCCATGCCTCCATTTCCAAGAAGCCTCATGCATTTACAATGCATCTTAGGGGGTGTAAGTCGGGCTATGGGAGAGTTGTTGCAGCAGCATGGCACCATGTATGAAAGGTCGGTGGGCTCAGCGGGTAAGGCGGTGAGCCCGGCTGGTCTTGTGGGGGTGTGGCAAAGAATCTGGGAGCATGGGATGCATCACAAGCATAACTTGCAGAGAGATGGCTGCATAAAGCCTCATTGCACTAACCTGTGTTGGGGACCGTAGTTTGGCCGCCACATGGTAAGGAGAATCTGGAGGGCCGTAAAGCGATGCAGTCAAGACTGTGATGCTGGAAATGCATTGGAGGGACAGGGCCTACGTATATTTGTCCTTTATTGCTTTATCATGTGTGTTCGGTCTTATTTTCCACACAGGAGTTCATGTGGGACTCCTGGCGGTGCAGCTCTTCCTCTTTTTGGTTTGGTGAACAGACTCTTGGGATACCCTTATGGCACCCATGGGTGGGAGTACAACCCTGTACTCCTAGTGTATGTTTCTGGGCACCTGTCTGTGGCTCACATAGCAGGGTATGGGCTGGTGGCAGCTCTATGCTGAATTTGACGGGTGCTCTGAGTAGCCTCCATTTTGGGGGTGCTCTGAGAGGCCCTGACATTGGAATCAGCTGATTCCTGATGGGAAACAGGATGGCCCCTGTGGCCTCTTGCTTTCTATCGCCTGTTACCTTATTTTTCCCAAAGTCCCGGGAAGCCCTGACTCTTTGCCTTCCCCCTGACTGGCTGTTGGGTGGAAGTTCCATATATGGTAGTGTGGGGGAAGTCCAGGCCAGACTGGCTGAAGCCTTCCCAATGACTATGTTGTGGGTACCGTCGTGGGTTGGGACCTGGGTAAATGGAGTGTGTGAAGAATACGCATTTCATGTTATGGGTGTCTAGTATCTGGTGTTTGACACAATGACTGACACAGCCCTGCCCGAATGCAGTGTGGAGTGCTGAATGGCAGAGTGATTGTCCAGATCCACATTCCATGTTTTGAGTGTCTGGATGGAGAAGAATGGCCTGAATGCACTGTGAGCCCGATTGGCTGCCTGAATGCCCTTCTGAATGATTTGTTGCCCGAGTGTGACCCAGAAGAGTGAATGGGATATCAACAGTATATCTGGGGACCTCTCACAGATGGAAATTGTTCTGAAGCTGAAGTTGATACTTGATGCTTAACCTTGAAGCCCACTGGAAGAACAGGAATTGCTGCTGCTGTCCGCCAATCTGAAAGCTGCTGTTCCTTCAAGGAACTGATCCAAGAGAGGATCTTGCTAGGACAACTCTCCCCGAGCTACGAGGGGACCATCGTGCACCAGCTGACCTTCGCCAAAGCGCCCTGAAAGTAAGTCCTTGAAAGGCTGCCAACCGGAGACGGGGAACGCCGTGGAATCGCAAAGCAAAGCACCCAGACATTGAAGTCCATCGCCGTCGCCGACCAGAGCCGCAGTGCTCCTTTGCCTAAGAACACTTTGAAACAAGGACTCCCTTGCTCATCACCGTCGACCGCTTTCGTACTGCCACAGAAAGTCAGGGTCGACGACTGAGGAGAATCTGCCGGTGGGTTTCCCACCACCCGAAGACCACAGAGACACCGACGACTCGACGCCCTTGCTGGGCCAAAGTTCTTTAGTAACTCTTTGCGGCAACCAACTATCATCGTCAAGGTGCACTGCATGCTTCACCTTCACAGGACGTCCACGACTGATCGTCGACAAGCACCACCAGGACCAAAGCTGCTGCCTCGACGACTTTGTTCACCATTTCCTCGTGGGATCTCGATAATCCGTGGCTCCTGCCTTAAAGAGAGCCACTCAAGAAGGATCTGTCTACGGCCCGACGTCAAACTCTGCTATTCCAGGTGCATTGGGGTGGTAGAACCTTTCTAGGGGGAAATAAGACTCATATGAACAATATATGGACTGGGCTTGTATTATATCTTTATTTACAGGTTGCCCAGGTGGGGGGATCCTCACACACAACTCTGTCTAGGTAACAGGGCCAGTATTCTGCCTATTGTTTTAACCAACCTGCTTTCCTCCAATGTCGATTGTTGGTTCACCTTAGTAACTGATTTGCATGACATTTGAACTGAGTACAGTTGATGCATTTTAATAGAATCGAAGAGTAATTGTGGTACCACATATAAACTGTATATATTTACCATTCTAGATTAGCTTGAGCACAGTGTGTTATTGTGATTGTGTACATAACTTGAGCCTATTTATATAAAGACTGTGTTATCACTAACATAGTGTGTGGACATTCCTTTGTGGGTGCTTGGGGACTGCACTGTACTTAAGAACCAGCCCACATCACCTCTTGAGAGCTAAGCCTTGATTGCTCATCCATTGCTACCAACAATAGAGAATCTTGGCTGAGGTGCTCTGTGCTTCGACTCTGCCATATAGCGAGCAGGAGTACAGATAACCCCCCTTCAGTCTTTACAAAGACATACAGATTTTCTTGTCTGGGGCTCCAGACCCAGACAGGCTCCCAATTTACCCTCACATGAACACGCGTTGGTCCACCCCCGCCCCCGCGCTATTCCCTCTACCTGTTCATTTAATTTGGCGCACTCAATACACCTGATGTAACTTCCCTCTTGAGGTGTGCCTTGCCTAGCAATGCTAATGTTATGTGCTCCACAACCATTGACAACACAACTATGACGCATGCCTTGCCTAATGCTAGAAATGTCGTGGGTGCCCAACAATATGTCATTGCCTTGTGCATCGAAACCATTGACACAATATCCATGATGCATGCCTTGCCTGAAGATGTTAATCCTGGATGTACCCAACAATATTAATCTGCCATGTTTATTACTCAGAATGATAACCTAGCACGTGTGACGCCACTCTTCAAAATGTTGCCCTTTCTCACCTTATATTACCGTCATGCCTGGTAAAAAGGTCCCCTCCACCGACAATATCCCAAACCCCACTTGCCACAGGCACCTCTCCTGATGATACTCCCACTGCACATACTACAGCACTAATCAATATAGCCCCAAATGAGCACAATGATGACCAGTTTGCTCCAACACGTACCCTGCCAGACCTACTTACCTCCGTCAAATGAAAATTATCTTTCGTAGATATTGTAGATACTCCCTCATCCCCATCATTGAGTTGTATACGTTACAAGTTGAGGCCATTTTATTATATGGACTCGACCTTGGTCTCCTGGACTTATACACCATGTTTGATCGCATACAAGGCGTAATATGGAAAAAGACGCTTCGGCTCCCAATGGTACTTCCAAATTCCATTCTGCGCCACCAACTGGAACTTGCCTCGTTGGCAGCTAAATATCAATGGCGCAAACTCTCAATTTACGCCAAAATGTTAACTCCGCCAAGAAATTAGCTATTTGTAACTTTTAATGAGTTGATAAAGCATGCGAATGTACCCTCACTAATTACATTTGTGTTAGCATTGGAGTTCCTCCTTTTGCTAATTAACGTTAACAAAAACTATCTTGCGCTCCGTCTTCCCATGGTAAAAAAAAAAGCAGTTTCAATTTGATTGGTTAGTAACTATCGAATCTAACAATACATTCAAGACATATCCAAAAAAGGGGAAACCCCATGCCAAGTATGTAATGCTGCTTCCTTGTAACAAAGCGCGTTTTCTATTAATGCACTTCAAATTTATCCAATTTCTTACCATTGAACGAATCCAGAATTGGAAGAAATAGAACAGTAAAATCCCTGACAGCTCGTGTCGCTTTTGCAATCACAATGGTGAGATAGAATCCCTAAAACATCTCGTTCTATATTGTCAATCATTTGAGAACAGGAGAAATATGACATTTGCAGAATATAGTTTTGGAACTACTGTTTGCGCCAGAGAATTATTGTGGGCACACTTGATGTGGGGTGAAAGCAGTTCCTTGATTTTAAAACTTACTAGGCTGCTAATCTGTATCAATGATGCACTTGAGTCAATTAATTGCACCCTTCTTAATGACTTATAAGTTGGCTTTGGAAAATTCCACTTTTAATGTGCTTATGTACAACAAAAACACATCCGTTTTGACCAAATTGCACTGTTTATCTGACTGCAGTTATGATTTTAATATATTGTATTGTAAAATCGACCAGTGAAAGTTTGCTCAATAGTTCCTTGTAACAGAGAATCGATTTTCTCCATTTTGTCATCAATAATACTTGAGGATCACTTAGTTATCAGTAGAAGCTATGAACTTATTGGCCTCTGTGTGTTTGAGTAACTCTTCTTTGGTGTACACACATATATGTACATTTGTGAACTAATGCCATTCAGTTGACTCTCACCATGCTTTGTTACTCTATATTTTATGTTGTTTTAGAAAGACTAGTATTTTAGTTTCTTTTGTAAATAATTTAGCAAAACCTTAACCCTCTATGTATCTTTACTTTCTTTTTTTAAGAATGTATACCAAAATATTATCTCTTGTAATATGATTGAATTTTTGTAAAGGTTTTTCTATAAACAAAACAGAAAATAAAAACATTTAAAAAATCAGACCATTTCTCTGCCACCCGCCGAGAAGTCCATTGGCTACCAATAAAAGCATGGATTGACTTTAAAACCCTGACATAAGCACACCGCTGCATCTACAATGAAAACCCCCACCTACCTTAACCGTGATGGAGGCAGTGGTGTTGGCTGGCGCCTTGAACCAGTCGGGTCCTTTGACTTGCATCTGAGCCTAGAAAGGCTTCCGGGAATCAGTCTTGGAGGACTTCTCGTCGGTGCAGGGGCCGGTGTAGGTGGCAGTCTCTGCTGTATTTCTGATACCAGTGCGTGCAGCGTGGTCAGAATGTCCAACAACACATCCCTAGGCTGGGGCGTTGGAAGGGTGAGGGCGGGAGGCTCGGTGCCGGTGCACCTTCTCTGGAGAGACCAACGATCGCAGTGAATCACCATCCGATAAGTGTCCCTGGCCTCTTTCATGGTCCAAATAGTAGCCCTCGGGTAGGTCCTCATACTCCTCGGAGCTAGCATAATTGTGTACGGTACACTTGGCTCAGCTCCCTGTTCTACACCCATGCTTGGGGTCGTAGAAGCTTCACTACTTCCCCTATCCCGAGTCTTCTGGAGGGGAACGGCTGCTGTCCCCTTCCCAGGGGTCTTCCCCAAAGTCGCGCCTGTCACCTCATGCCGCACTTGCAAGGTCACCCATTGAGCAGTCATTGCTGTGACTGTGGCCACCACATTTGTGGCCCACCTACCCTGTCACAATAGTGGTCTATGAGGTCATCGAATGGATGGTATCCGTCGTCGATATGGACGTGGCCTTCGATGAAGATGTTGAGGGTACCTTCTAGACTGATTGTAACAGTGATGTTGTTGCTGAGTGAGGCAGTAAAGGGCCGACTTTGGATCTCTCCGTCGTCTTGTCCATCGACAGCAAGCAGAGCTTTTGAAGGGGTTCAAAGACTTTCTCTAAGAGGGAGCGCCCCCTAACGGTAGGCTCACCATGGATGTGGCCAGTAATGGCAACCTTGCCCTTCCCACGTCAGAACCTGCAGCGACGGCGAACACAGTGGGATCTGATGTGAGCGGTTTAGCCTTCTTTTGGACCCCCGTGGGCGGGGCGTCCTCAAAGGACCTCGACCTCTTCTCTGAGGGAGATCGCTTGTGTGACCAGCCGATCCTTAAAGAAGCATGACCCTGCCCAGAGGCCGATTCAGAGGCCTTACCCTATTTTAACCATGCCGCCAGATCTCGCATCCGTCTTCATCGTGGTCGTATGCAGGCAATACAGGCATTTATGGTGACTATCTTCGACAAACACATTCCGCAGTCCACATTTTGCACAGAGTTTGATGAGGCATCTCTTCTACTCAGACATGTTGGAAAGGTGCGAAGTAGGCCCAAACCCAGACCTTGTTGAAACTTCGATGAAAGATCTTAATCGATGTAGGTTATCTTCACCAACAGCAGCTCACCTCTGCCAGTAATCTACCTTCGGTCGAATGATTAAGCAAAAAAAAACAAAAAAAAAAAGAAAATTTGGACAAAAAGGCAAAATTCTATCAAAAATACAAATATTAGCTCGGAGAGCAAGAAGAGGACTCCCAACACTGAAATGTGTGGTTAAAAATCTGAAGATGGCCACAAGGGGTGGAGCTTAGGGAGAAGACAGTGATTGGTTTAGAGGAGAAATACAGTTTTAAAGAGAAAGTGAAACAGTTTCTTTTACTGAAGATTCCCAGCCTGATGACGGGGAATATTCATGAGCAAGTGAATCCATGCCAGACCCCAAGCTGGAGAACTGGTTTTCTTTCATTCCTCCTGATGTTTGGGCCTTCATTTTCTTCCCTCCATCTACAGTCTCATCACTAGAAATGTGCTTAGTATCCATGTAAACAGCTACATGTGTCTCCATCCTTCTGCTATTCACTGGATTGAGTCATCAACACTGTGGTAAAAGAGGGGCTTTTCACAGAGCACAGGAAAGAAGCTTCTCCAGGAACATCTGCCAAAACCTGTTTTGTCAAGGCTCTTTTATCCCCCGTTCTAACATAATGTTTTGCCCCTTAGCCCAATGCAAAAGTACAACCTAAACTAATAGGTGAAGACGCAGAGTGTGTCTTGAAATCCCAGCAGCGGAGTGGATCCCCAGGGCAGTCATTCTTTAAAGGCAGCACTGTGATTTTCCCAGCATTGTGAACTCAGCCTGCTGGTTGTGCAGAAGTCAGATACAGTTCACATTAATGTGAAGTTCCGGGGCACAAGTTGTGTGACCATCACCAAGCTTGTGGGTCATGGTCAGACAGTTGGTGGTGTGGACCCAAGTCTGAACAGGGAAGCACCAGAGAAAGATGCCGGCCAGACAGTGCAAAATCACCACTGCATGCAGAGATGACCGGCACATGACCACTGATAAGCATGCAATGTGGATAGCCCATAAAAATAGAGGTGACCCTTCCTGCCCCTGGATAATGGTGGACCTCTTTGTAACCCCCACCCCAGATGAGGTTGAACCTGGTAGCAAAAAGTGTTTTTCTTAAGGTGCTGGGAAATGCACACTGTGCAGGGAGTAGCTACACAGCAGTGTACAATCCCCCTGAGAAAACCACAGTGAGCTCCCCAGAGAGTGTACTTTTTCAACTACATCATAGAGAGGACAGGAGACTTCAAACGTGGAGGGATCTACGGAATAGGATCGGTCTCTTGGAAATTGGTTACTCCACAGACCTATAGATGCTATTCACAAGGATAAACACAGGCTGGTAGCCCAAGCAGTCTAACTGGATTGGAGGGTTTTGAAAAGAGTTCACTTGCAGCAGTGGGCTGAAGAAAGTGGTGGTGGTGGGGGGGACAATGGATGATACATTTCTTTTTAGTAAAGCACAACATGACATGAAAAATGTTGCTTCAGAGTCCTTGTTGGAGGAAGAGGGTAAGGAGGACAGCGACTTAACACCCAGAGGCCAAGAAGAGGGGCAGATTAGGAGGGATAACTTTCAATTATAACCAAGACTGTATTCCATTAATATACTACAGGTACGTTATACAGAAGTAAAACAACAATAAAACATTCAGTTTGAGAGATGCGCAACTCAAAACATTGCAGAGGCCGACCATGGAATCAACCACCTTGAGAACAAAAGTACTCAATCCAATGTTACAGTGCTGGGAAAAACATCCGTCAGGCATTGTTGAACACTGGTTTCATTGATATATGCTTACAGCCTTAACCGGATCGCCCTGGTTGTCAATGGGTTATTTAGGTTGGGGATCTGGGTTGATTGAGGCGAGTAGGTAGCCCCCATTACGGTGGTGGTGGTGGCCGACTCTTAGTTCAGGGAGTGGTCGTTGAGAGCCAACACTCAAAAAAGGTATTGCTACATGAACAGGCATCCAGCTTTTCCAGAGCTCAGACAGCTTTTGATGACCAAACAGCAGGATTTGAAGTAGCTCTGGGAGGGTGGACCTCACTTCTGAGCGTCGCCTACCAGCAAGTATGTTCCCCCCTACCTTAGGGTACCCTTCAGGTTAGGTATTCTCACCTTCTAACAGCAGGTTGCACTCCTAGGTCCCAACGATAATTCTGACACACTCCTACCAGCAAGTTTTCCATCTTGCTTTGGGATTTTTCCAGGCTGTGATATTTAATTAATTGTACAAATTATGCATGTATGGTTATGCTCACTCTTTTCCCACTAATGCTTTTCAATGAAGATTTGCTAAATGTAATGTACTGCATTTCTTTTTTTTTTCAAAGCATTAATCCTTTTGGCGTTCAAACATTTGACACTCTTTTGCTCCTCAAGTTAACAAGTCTTTCTTGAAAGTCTTGCAACTAAATTTATGTACTTCTTCCTTAGACATGATCCACCTATAATCTTTCTTCCAGGATTCGAAAGTTAACAAAGGTTCATGAAGACACTTTGAAGTCTATGTCTCAGGATCTTTTCTCACTACCTCTTTCTTCATTGGGTTTCAGGTATAGCACCATTGCACCCGGAGGCAGCCTAACGCAGGTCATTCAGTTTACTCCTACTCAGACTGGTGTGCGTAGACTGAACCTGGATCTGGACTGCAACAAATTCCAAGACATCAAAGGCTACAGGAGCTTGGAAGTCCTACCAGGCTGAGTCCACTTGAAGAGGCAACAACGCCAATGAAACAAGCCTCAAGTACAAGTTACACCAGGACTAACAAAGACATGATTTTATTTTGTTTTTCTTAATTATGAATGTCAAGTAAAGTGAAGTCGCCCAGAATACATTAAATGTATTTCTAAAGAAAACTACATGTTTTACATAATGGTGGTAAGTTATTTCGAGAGCACTGCAAAAAACAATGGGGAGCTTTTCACCGATATACATAATATATGAAGGTTTGGGATAGAGATGCAGTTGGGTTTTTGTGTAAAAAAAAAACAAGACCTAGAGTATCAGGCTGTAGGGGAGAAACAAGGCAGTATGGCAAATCAAAGGAGAGAGATAGGACACTGCATAGGCAAGTTGGCATCATACCATTTTCCTTTTTCAGAATCGAAGGTAAGTACAAAAGTGAGAGAAACATTGTGAGTTTTTTAAATGAAAAGAAACTATGGTATTTGGCTCATTTAGGAACACTTCTTTATAAGGCAGGATTTCAAGGTGGGAAATGCGTCAATGTTTGCTGAAATGCGTAACCAAGGCAAAATGCTGATTTTGGTGAACGAGAGCAGTTGGGGGAGGGTTCTCCCACACAAACAAACCTTTTGTACTACAAACTTTCTAACAATTTAGGTCATTAATTTGTCACAACAGAATAGTAGGAGGAGATGATTTGTGGCCTCTTTCTAGACCATTTGCACTGCTGTTTCAGATGGTAGTTCCAAAGTGTGCATGCAGGACTTCACTATAGCTTATGACCCACTCCACGTAGACAAAGGCCAACCAATTGAGATGCATCTGAATCCATCTGTGCACATCCTCTGGCATTTTGCATAAGATTTTATTCTGCAGGTTAGTTTGCTCTACTGTGGAGCCTCTCCAAACCCACTGTGGTGTTTGCCGATCATTGAAGAAGAGAACACTGTGTCAAGTCTTTGATTTTGCCCATGTTATGATCCACTGCACGGTCGAGGAACTCGACCCACCCGGATTCTGACTCTGCACATACGTGACTTGCCCTAAAAACATAGGATGAGAATTTCAGTGAGAACAAATTCAAATACAGATAACGGACTTTCTTTTAAACGTTTCACTGAAAGAACACTAAAACCTGGTTTAGAACAAAACCATCTCCAGAATTAACTCTTCAACCACTCTGCCTAGAAAGCAATAACACAAAATTAATCAATTTATTACAAAAAATGTAAAGTATTCAATTCAGACAAAACGTGAATTAATACACAGCTATTTTACCCCCAGCATTTCACACACAGATGAGGAGGGAGACTAACAGCGCTTTGTCATGTAGCTTCCATTTTCTACACACATTTGACCTTGTCACCTGCAACTTAATCGGGTATCCTCTGCTTTACCCACCTGCTCTGCCCATTTCTGCTTGCATGGTCTGTGCTTTCACCTACCTGCCACCTCATCAAAGAAACTATCCCCCATATAACCATGTAGACTCTTGAAAAAATTCAATTTGTCGTGCACTGCCCCCTTTGCCCTCTCTGTAGCCCCACTCAGCTTCGTCCTTGCCCAATTGTTCACCTGATCAGCCCACCATGAAGCTCTACAATAAGTTCTGCCAACTTTAAAGACACTTTATGTTATGTTGCTACAGTGCATTACAATTGTACTGGCAACTCGTATACTATCTAGAACAATGAGCAGGAAATATTTCATTTAATGGACTTATGTAATTTAAAACACAAAACACTCGAAACCTACAGATTGTCAGTTTAGTTGTCAGCTACAGGTTTAGGACATATTACTTCAATGAACTTACAAAAAACCTCTTCCACATCAGTCATCCAGAACAACATCCAGAACAACATGGACAGAGCGGAGCGAACAGACATTAAAATTGCTAGGGAAGAACAATTCTATATATCTGCACTTTTTAGAAAATCTTCGCAAACAACTCCACTGCTGTGATCGATGAGCTGCTACCCACAGGATATACAACAATTTCTTTAAACCAAGACTCTGAGAATGCAGTGTTGCATTGATCTATGCTAATGTCAAAGTGTACAACGATCCCAACACAAGCACCTCAAAAAAGTTCTCAACCTAGTTTACTACTCAACCAAAAATTGCTCCCTGATAGATCAATTTAATCTGTTGTTTGACAGCATGGAAACAAACAGGCTTGGAGGAGACGATGAACAATGTGGGAACTGCAGGGTTCACCCCATAAGTGACTCTTAGTCATGGAACTCATTCAGTGCTACACATCATCTTTTTGGACATTGTGAAGCAGAAAGTTCAAGCCCAGCATGGACAGACCATACCCCAATTTCTATCCACGCTGCCAATTGAATTCCCACTCCTGTGCCCCGATCAAGCACCTCAAAGGCAATTTTCTAAATATTTCAAAGAAATGCATTCACTCACCAGGTTTAACTCACAGTTGCACGCCCTCCACATTTTGCTGCAACCCAAGAACAGATGCAGAAAATGTTACATTTAAAAAGTACCAAATCTCGATGTTCTGACACCAGTAGAAATTAGATGTGAATTGTCACTCTCCCAGGACAGACCATCAAAACATTCAAGTTAGTTTTTTATTTGATTTCAATGATTATGCGACCACAGACTTGAGAGGCCTAATAAAAGACATACCTACTGTAAGAGGAAAAACATGTGAATTAAGACAGCAGATGAAAATGGAAGCGCGCAGAAAGGCACATGGCCCAGAAGTAGAATGGGTAGGAGATGAGCTGAGCAAGACACCCTGGCAGTGAAGCTGCAACGTCCCAGGTAAGCCAGAAGAGGAGCTGTGAAAATGCCCAGGTGCCCAGCTCTATATTGGGAACTACTGCCAAGGACTCTGGTACACAGGTGAAGATCAGAGTGGGGTACCGCAAATCTCCCGTAACTATCCCATAGTTACACTGCTGCGAAGGAATGTGCAACACTGGAAAGACTAAGATCGCGTTGGATATTTAAGTTAGTGAGGCCGATTTACCAAATACCCCGGGCAGAGTGAAGAGGAAGGGGCAAGTTTAACATGCTTCTGTGAACCATCCCGACACCTTGGGTGCCACAAAGCACCATAGAACTAGTAGAGTTGTAGAACAATCTGAAACCCAGAGAAGGTGAGAGGCTGAAACACAGGGCCCTATTCTTGTATAAGGAAAGAAGTCAAGATGTACCGAAAACATGCCATGCTGAAGTTGTGTTCCATAGAGTTTTGTGAAAGACTGCAAATACGAACACAATGCTGCATTCTGGTCGAGCCCCCAAATGTTCTATGAATGAATAATAAATTGCAAAAATGAACATGATACCACATTCTGGTAAGCGATACTGCAAACAAAGACTACAGCATTGCACTCTGGGAATTGAAGGTACACACACAACTTTATAAGAATACAAAAAAGATTAAAGTTAAGAATATCATGGTGTAGTCCTGGAATTAAGTCAGAGAGTCCTATGGTTGAAGGAATACAAAAAAAGACAAAAAAATAAAACAACTTATTATCAACTAAGATTAAGTATAGCAGACAGCAAACTCAGCCAGAGAAAGATTCCAATATTACAGCAGATGCTTTAAAAAGAAGATACAAAGAGGGGTGAAAAGGTAGAACCTCCCCTAATCCCCACCCCTTCTATTGGCAACTCTGGGACAAGGAGAAGGTAAGCCAGATAACACCAGAAGTTAAAGCAACCTATGTGACTCAAACTTGAGAGGAGCGGAGGGAGGAGATATTCTGGGACTGATTAGTCCAAGGAAGGAAATTCAAGCAAGAACAACATAATTCACTTGAAACTATTGTAGTTGGGAAATGAGATTATTTAAAAAGTCATTCGTTTATGAGAATCAAAACCTGGCAAGAACTAAAGAAGAATATTTGAAAATAAAAAATGGTTTTGTTTAACCTCCAATTTGTTTGAGTTTGATTAACACCATTCCATCACAGAGAAGACTGAAAACAGAAATCAAAGCTGCCAAAAAATTGTTCAAACTTGACCTGGTCAACCAAACGAGGACTGGTTGTAGTCGCCAATGCGCGTGCGCAAATCCAGTTCCTTTTATGACGGAAACACTTGCAGTGTTCACGAGGGAGGCATCATAAAGTCAAAATGGCGGAAAGAAAATCTGAAAACTACCTTGGTTAAAAAGGAGTCGAACCAAACCATGAAACACTTTAAGGTCTTTTGCGAAATGTCCAAGCAAGAAATCTTCAAGTACACATCCTATAACCCAGAAAAATACATAGAAGCTGTACTGGACTCCTTTGAAAAGAAAATGTTGGTCATCACTTAACTTCCATTTACGCCAGTAAAGTCTTTTCAACCTTTTAACCACTGAGTGTGGCACGTATCTTGTAGGCGACAAGTGAAATTAAAGGGTATCCAGTGATAATATTGCAGGAAATAATAAAGAATGAATTTACAAAGATGACAAAAATATTGCAAGAAACAAGAGTGAGTAAAAAATACATGAAAGCAGAAATAAATATTGAAATGAAGAAATGATTTAATGATAGGGGTGTGATTTAAGTGTAAAAAAAGTAAAACAGATTTAGGTTAAAATTGGGATAAAGGGGAGAGAGACAAGGCGAGTTTAAGAGTAGGAGAGGTAAGGGGACCTTGGTGGGTCCCCTCCAAAAATAGGTATTTTTAAAATGTGCACTCTAAAAGGCATTTCAATATTTTTTCATGCAATATTTCTAACACTGTAATTGTACACCACTGTTATTTCTGCAATAAAAATCAAAGTGAACCAAATTAAAGATCTATAGCTGCCAAAGAAACCATGCTCACTTCATACATGATGAAATACATCAACAGCCTCCTCTCAGGCAACACCAGTGTTGAATTCTGTCATACGTCCGTGGCAAATACATTGAGTGCCATTGATAAAGGTAAACATATACCTGTTATTTACAATGTAATAAACAGCAAATCAATTGTTGTGGAAAGCTCATATTACTGGGCAGATGGGGGATCTGTGCGTATCAAGTGTCTGCAGGGATTCCTTACATTTTGAAGATTTAGTACAAGCCAGAGTTGGAAGAACTTCATTAATTATGCAAGAATATGCTACTGGCTTGTTCCAAGATGCTATACGTGAGCAGTATCTACTTTATTTAACCTTGGAGCACCTAGATGTTTCAACAGGCTGGTAGATAGCAGGCCCAGCCTCCATTAGGTTTCCCACTCAATTTTGTAGGCGTAGTGCCTCTTGTTAGGTCAAGTCCAAATCACAACAAGCTGGCCTAAATTGGATACGAGTCACACCTTCCAAAACCAGAAAAACACGGACACTATATATAGATTGCACTTTATCGCAAAGTGCTGTAATAACAGGTATTGCTGCTATCAAAATCAACAGCATTCCTTTGATCAAACTCTGAAGGATGTAACCTATGTTACACACAGATCAATCTGCTGCGCAATCATACCTTCTCTTAATTAAGAAAATTAGATGATGGTGAATGATTTGGGGACCAAGATACAGGTTGAAGGGCTAACACCTGTAAGGCCTGGGAACAACTTAGCGTGATCAACCGATGATACTTTTTTCAGTCTAAACTTATCTTCTCACCTAATGAGGCGACTGACAATCTTTACTGAGAAGGAAGAGACATGTCACATTGTGCAGCGATATGTAGTGTTTCACTGCAACTGGGTGGGTCCAAACCATATAAACCATATAATAACATGACAATGAGGTGGTGGGCTCTTTTGGGGTGGCCTAAGTCCTTGACATCAGCACAAGTGTCGGCCTTTCTGAGCATGGCGAGCTAATACATTCATCACAGATTGCAGCGAGTTGCAGTTCCCTTTGCTGATCCTTTCAGGGTAGGAGGCCTAAGCAAGCGATTTAAACTAGCCATGATCTATCTAAATGTCCCTGCAATGTGTAAACGGATTAGTCTGACCAGATCAATGGAGCAGTTTTGAAGCCAGTTGGGCTAGGATGAAGCGTAATCCCTGATCATCAGATCTCACCACAAACATTCTGAAAGGGTAAAAAATTAGGCAGCCACTCGGTAGGAATCCTTAGCAATGTCATGGGCTCTGCAAACAATGCAGCTATACCTCCGTCATACTCACTTAAAGGTTCATAACAACCCAAAACCTTTAACAGAGTTAGGCACAATTGTTAAGACCGGTTCTAAATTGCTCAGGTAGGCTCTTGACGGGTAGGCCCATGCCGTCCATTGGCAGGATAGCTAGCATACAAATACTCTTCATATGCCGGCTTAACATAAATCCAAACAGGCCCATTGACAAGGTTGCATCTTCTTGAACTTCCACAAGGCATTGCGGTGTGGGGAGTCACCATCAGTACCATTTTCAGGTAATAAGGCAGGTTACAAAACCTACGGGGCTCTACATGGCATTGTGCACCAGGATAAGCTTGGTGTATGCATTTTAGGTCTGGCCACCACCACAATTTACACCTTGTGCTTCTTAATGGTTCTGTGGTATGCCACAAAAGCCATGCTGAGGGAGCTACTGACCTTCCTAGTTTCTAGGAGAGCCCAAGGTCAGGAGTACCCCCACTTGCAATTTTGGGAATGGTTGTGCAGGTTTGCACTGATGGTAGATCTGCTTGTGTGATTATCCTACTTCTTTCCTAATCAAAAGGCATCAGCTTTGTGCAGCAGCATGGTCCCAAGTGCTCCATGTCGCTCCACATTGTTACTCTGTTGGCTTGTTAATCTAAGATTTTGGTCATGGCAGATTCTGTGCGGCATGACAAAGGGATGACATTTGCTCAGGAATGTTTGTTGATCCACCAACCTGCTGAAAATAACTAATGATTGGAGTCAATAATGCCTCCATCTGGATCCTAAATCCAGCATCTCAAAGCAACCTATGCTGCACAGGGAGGCAGGTAAAGAAGGAACCAGGACATGCTTGGCCCCTGGCAGACAATATGGCCCCCCCCACCGCTAGGTGAAATGTTTCATGGTGGGACTCAATCAGAATCTGGGCGCTCAATGGGTATTATAAATATGACATGCCTGTAATCATCTTTCTGATGCTTGTGTCTGCTTGGATATGCATGCTTTGCATAGGGAGACATCTAGTGGTTGGTGAGGAGTATTCCAAGACTTGTTTTTGAACTTCAAAAAGGGATGTTGCCAGGGTGTGTCTGTAATACTATCCCTAGTGCGGTGTGTATTGTACCCATTCCTTCACGCGTTGGTGTCCTCAGAGTGTTTCGTTTCTCATGAGGGAGCATGAATTGTAAGAGTAAAGGAAGGCGGCCCACTTCCACTCTCTGAAGATCCCTCATCCAGGTGATCCTCCCGCACGGGTCAACCCCCAGGAACTGGTCCAATAGCGATGGCCGTGTCCTGGCCACCTGGATGACAGATCTCTGGGGACTAGCAAGTGAGACACCTTCAGGTTTCTCACACCACCTTTCCACAAGAGCTGGGGGTGGCACCGATACTGGATGGAATGATAGAGAGGGCTGACGTTAGTAGAATTGTGTCCAATCTTTACTGTAAAATAATGGCCACTTGGGTGGATGGGGCTGCTTCATCTCAGGGGAAATAGGAGGCCTTCTTGGAAGGGGTTATAACTGATGAAGTATGGGACTATTGTGTACAAATGAGGAAAATAGCCCTCAACAGCAGATTTAAACCAATTCATTTGAAATTCCTGCATCAGTTTTACTATACCGTGTTGTTGCATACATTTCCCCCCCCCCCAATACCTCAGATGAGTGCGTGTGCTGTGCGATGACACCAGCAGATTTTCTACATGTGGCATGGGGTTGCCCACCGGTGCTACAGTTCTGGGAGTGTTTGTGACACTGAGTGACATCATAAGGGAGAGGGCAGAACCTAACCTACAGGTGGCCCCCTTTAGGTAACATCCGACAGATTGCCCGGTCGAGTGAGGAAACTGGCCGTGCTACTGCTGCTCCTGAGTAAGAGGAGAGTGGCAATAGTGTAGAGTAGGCCGCGTCACCCTACTATAGCACAATGAAAAGAGGATATCCTTTATTGCAATTTAATGGAAATGCAATATGGTAGAGCGGTAAATCCATGTGCTAGGCCCAAAGATATTTGGGATCCTTAAAAACAATACCCAATGCCAAGAGACTACGTCGGACTCTGGAGAAGTAACATTCAGAGGGATCATCAGTAATGATTGAGAAAGGTGCGACTGTGGCTTTCTTATTTGCAGATGGCGAGGGAAAGGTGGTGTGAGCTTGGGATGGAATTGAGGGGGGGGTTTGATTCGCTGAACCACTGTTTTGTTCTGTATTGTTTTTGTGAAAGCAAACAGAGTTTCAACAAAAATAAATCCCACCCTGGAGCTGGCATGGAAATGGGGGGTATATATTTATTAATTATTTTACCACAGGAACTTTACACTGAGAAAACCTGCTTTGTGAGGTAGTGTATGCTGAAAGCGCTTCTAGAAAGACTAAGAGAATTGAACACTAGACCCGAGTCTAACAAGTATAGAAGGTAGTGCAATATATTAGACGGTGAGCTATCAACGGGGTTGATATTACTCCGTCTAGACCATAACACCAAATGCTTCTATTTATTGAAATAACAGTGTCTTTTGTTTGGTTTGAGCGCCTCTTAAGATGAGCATGCACCGTTCAGGTAAAATGAGGTGTCCAAACTCTGATTTCATGAGCCAGGCTGCTAAATTGAGCAACTGTGGATGTAGAGTTGTTCCTTGATGTTCAGACAACATGTTGTAAGGGCTCTGCAGTTTAACTGGTGGACAAAGTGACATCTTCAGTAAGTGTGAGAACCAAGTTTGTCGCACCCACATTGGAGCTATTAGGATCATCGTGCATTTTGTGGATCTTTTTGAGTAGTGGTGATGGGCGAAAAGCATATGCAAATATCCCTAACCAACTGATCGATGGTGCATTCCTCTTCGTCTATGGAAATCTGGAAGCGTAGGCGTGGCATTTTGCGTTCTCTTGTGTTGCAAAAAGAATCCATGTTTGGATGCCCCCATTGCCTTAAGATGTTGTCTAGAATGTCTGTGTGCAATTCCTATTTGTGTTCCGATGGGAGTTCCATGCTTCTGCTTAGCACATTTGCCAGACAGTTGGGTTCCCCTGGAACGTGTTGTGACAGGAGGAATATGTTTCTTTGGAGAGACCAATTCGATAATTTCTGTGCTACAGATTTAGAGAATGCGTCCCGCCTTGTTTGTTGATGTAAAACATCGCTGTTGTGTTGTCTGTGAGGACTAAGACCGTCTTCCCTGTTAGTTGATGTTGAAAGGTTTGTAATGCTTTCCACACCGCTAGTAGCTCTGGGATGTTGATATGCTGTTTTGATAAAGACTGTGTCCACGTGCTGTGCGGTGGAGATAGTGGGATCCCCACCATGAAAAAGAAGTGTCTGTTGTTAGTGGCTTCTACTGCAGAGATGAGAAAGGGTTTTCCTTTGAACAGGTTTTTCCTTGTCCACCACTGTAGTGCTTCCACTACAGCCTGTGAAGTGACCACTAGAAATGACCATCTGCTTCAGACCAACGTTTTGCAAGCCACCATTCTGAGAAGGCACATGACTTTTAGAACAGTTATCCAACGACTGGTTACGTAACCAGGAACTTGACCCAGCATGTTTTGTACCCTCTCGATGGAGGGGAATACTAGAGCATCTTCCGTTTGAATCACTGCGCCTAAGAATTGTTTTACTTGGCTGAGACTTGACTTTTTCACGTTGATTGAAAAACCCAACTGAAACAGGTGGTCGGTTGTGTCTTGAGTGTTTTTGCTGAGGGGCGTGGCCAGCGCGCATGGCGTGAGGGAACAGTTCCGATGAGCTCCCGCCTAGGATCCTGAATCAGATCCGCCTGGCAACGGATTGAAACCAAATATTACATAAAAAGCAGCACCCGTCAGTAGCTAAACCCTCCCCCTACCACCCGGCGAACACCCCGGCAAAAATCGGACCGAGGGAATTACAAAGCAGGCGCTTACGTGGGACACCCCGAGCCCTGCAAAATGGCACCGATACCTCACAACCGATTCCCGAATGGAGGGAAACCCTTTGAAGCAGCATAAATCAGCGACCCACACAGAGGAATAGATCACATAATTTCATTATACACGGACGATGTACTCCTATACATAAGAGACCCACACCTGAATGTGCCAACCATGCTGGAAGTCCTAGACAATTACTCTAAGGTCTCAGGCATACGGTTCAGCAGACAAAAGTCCTGCCTGTTCCCATTAGCAGGTTTAAGAGGTAGGAACGTTGAAGACTTACCTGAGGTAGGGATCCAATAGCAGACGGCTTCTTTTAGATACCTGGGAGTTAATATTATGCACACGCCTGAACTGATGCACAAGTTCAACACCGGTTCTGCACTGAAGGCACTACGCAAATCCACCAATTTTTGGTCCACACTCCCTCTGTCCATGATGGGCAGGGCATCAATAGTCAAAATTATTGTACTACCAAGGATTCTCTATCATTTCCAGAACGTGTGTTACTACATCAAAGCCCCATTTTTCTGCCTGATCGAGGCATTGCTTTGAGGGTTCCTGTGGGGAGATGGCAGACAAACTAGCACTGAACATGCTGACCCTACCCCACAGAGAAGGGGGGATACAACGCCCAGATCTAGAAAAGTATCTAGAAAAGTATTATCTTGCAGCGCAACTTAGCTTTGTGGCCCATTGGCTGTCGGACGATACCACCCCTGAAACTGGACTGCTACAACACCTAGTGGCCCTACTACGTTTGAAAGAGCTCATTTGGGCCCCCAGGACAGCCCAAGCAATATACCCATGATAGTGTCTCTGGGGAAAAGAGCTTGGATTAGAACCAGAACACTCTTACACCTAGCACACCCGTATTCATCCGAGATCCTGATGCTTTCAGATCTATACAAAACCAGAGTGGATCTCCCGAACATCAGACTCTGGGAAAGGCAAGGGGTGTACACGTGGGGGGACCTATATGAGGACGGCACCTTCAGAGAACTCACCTCACTTCAATCCACAGAGGGCTTACCGGAGGGCCAATTCCTATGATACCAGAGAGCCAAAATGATAGCGAGAACTAAATGGGAGGGATGGCCCGAGGAACCAGCGGAGAACCCCTTTGTGACATTATTATATAACCTAGGCGATAGATGGAAACTGGTATCTAGGATATACAGCCAGTTGACAGACACACCCAATCCCAGGGGTGACGTGCTCAAATCGAGTTGGGAGAATGACCTGGGGATAGATGTCACAGACAAGGAATGGGAGAGGGCCTTGGCGTTCCCCAAAGAGGTGTCAGGTAATGCCAGATTCCGTCTGATCCAGCTGAATGTATTATACCGTACATACATGACCCCCAACAAAGTGGCTATGTTCAACAAGAAGGCTTGTCCCGAATGCACATGGTGCAAAGCCAAGACAGCTGATCTAATACACATGTTCTGGGAGTGTCCTAAAGTGCAAGGCCTATGGTCCAGAGTGGAACAGACTTGTAAGAACGCTGGGGTACTCCGATACGGCTGGACTCCTAAAGAATGCCTACTAGGAACTTATCCCAGAATAGCAAAGGTGAAG
Organism: Ambystoma mexicanum; assembly: GCF_040938575.1. Taxonomy (NCBI): domain Eukaryota; kingdom Metazoa; phylum Chordata; class Amphibia; order Caudata; family Ambystomatidae; genus Ambystoma; species Ambystoma mexicanum. The sequence goes on from NC_090925.1 coordinate 514,836,582, forward strand.
CATGTCGTAAAATGTATGGACTTGGCGTGCATACTAACCAAGAGAGCCATTGCAATGGCATGGAAGCAGACAAGAGGCCCTCCATACACAACATGGTACAAAGAGCTGGAGCGCTGGGCAGAAGCAGAGACCAGGGCTTGGGAAGAGGGTGTATCTAGATCCACGGATGGGGCCAGTGTGTCGTTCGACGCGTGGAAAGCCCTGACATGGAGTGCGTTCCATCCCTCAGATGGTAAATCCCCTTGAGCAGACCACCTACACTGACATCCGAGAGCTTCACACTAGAAGATCGACCTGTACCACAAACAAACAACTATCCTGCCTTAAGCCTATGTTCCCCACCCTCGCTATAACCCCATTCTTTTCACATAACAGGAATTGAAACTGCCTACATCAAAGATATGCTTGAAATGTGACGATAAGAAATGTCAATAAAAAAATGTTTAAAATAAAAAATGGAGTGTTTTGCTGACACATTTGTGGTGTTTCTCCTGTTACAAGCCAGTTGCCAGGTTTGGGTACACTGGAATGGATTGCTTGAGTAAGTGGGCTGCCACCACCGCCAGAACCTTTGTTTATACCTGAGGGGCTGATGCAATGCCAAAGGCTAACACCTTGAACTGGTAGTGAGTGGACACCACCTTGAACCTGAGGTATCTTCGGTGAGCTGGCAACATTGAAATATCAAAGTATGATTCTTTCATGTCCAGCGTTGCCATGTAGTCGCCCTTCTTTAAAAAAGAAAGGACTTACTGAAGTGTTGCCATCTTGAACTTTGAGGGTCGACATATGCGTTTGCAGGTCTTCGGTGCAACACAGGGAACATTGCTTTGTCTTTCTTTGGAATAAGGAAGTATACTGAATAAATAAGGGATGAGTTCTATTGCTCCTTTTTCGAGCAGCGATTGCACCTGTGCAGTGAGTATGTGCAGTAGCCATTTGATACTGTTGACAACACCCACTTGTCAGTAGTGATTCCCCCCCATGCATGGGTAAATTGTGAAATGCAAACTCCTACTGTGGAGACATGGAAGGGAACCTGAATGTGTTAGTTAGTGTTTTACTGGGTTGGCCACGCTTTAGTGGCTTGGACTCTGCCCCGACCTCATCCCCTTCTGAACCCTCTTTGAAAGTTGGACTCAAAGATTGCTCGCTGCCCTTGCCCATAGTACCAAGATGAAATACCTGGCGAGAAAAGTGACTGATGTTCTAGAGAATCCTTGGCCATGAAAAATATGGCAGGTGCTCAATGAGCCCCGTTGCAGGAATGGTTTATCTGAAATCTGTCTCGGAGGTTAAAGGGATTCATGCTCTTTTTTGGCCTTTTCCAACACATTGTCTACCGCTTTCCCAAAAAGCACTTCGGTCTCAACAGGCATGTTAATGAGTGTAGCCTCTGTCTATGGCGTAAAACCGTAATTCCTCACCCAAAAATGACGCTTTATAAGAGTTTATGTTTATTAGGTTTATATAGCGCTTTAATCCAAAGCGTTCCAGAGTTCCCTCTGCTATAATCCTCCCGCAGTATCTGCTGCATCCAGAGATTTTTTGATGATGGAATTAACCACCTGTTTGCCCTCAGACACAGCCGTTAAAATATGGGCACATAAGGGTTCAGTAAGAATGCCCATTTGCTCTTCCACTAGGTCCCACTGGCTCTATTGTAACTGGCCATCATGGTGGTATTGTTGGTGATTCTAGTCTGAAAAGCTGCAGAAGTTGCCACTATCCTTCCTAGACTATATATGTTTTTGCTCTCCTTATCTGGAGGCGCTTCAGAAGTTGCTAAGGGAGAACCTGTCCTCTTACATGTGATTGTTACTACGGGTGAATCAAGTTTTAGAAGGCCCCTGATGTGTAATGGATCAGTTGGAGCTGGTTTAAACCGCTTCTCTATGCAAGCGTTCACAGCTTTAGTTAAGGAGGGTGTAACTAACAATAGTGTGATGTGTTTTTTCACTGATTGCAGTAAAGCTGTATAATGAGCCATGGATTTTTGCTCATTTAAAAAGTTATCCTGTTTCGTGGGTTTCAATTTTAAAGTGCTCAGATGCTTTCTTTAACAAATCATTAAAGAGAAGCTGATCATCAATGGGTGAATTTACTACTGGCAAATCACAGCATCTAGGAAATTGGATTTCGCATTGCTGTGGGTCATCCAAGTCAAACGGGTTGATCCTGATCTAAAGAGTCATCTCCATTATCTTCATCTAATGCGATGACTGACAGGTCATACAAATAAGAGTCGTCCACTAGACGACTGGAGGTTCACCCTCCCCTTGTGAAAGGTACTTTTGGTTGATAGGATATTACCGAAGGAAATCTACAAAATAGGCGACCTTGTCCACAAGTGGAATCAAAGGGCTCTTTAGTCAAAGTGCATGTAACAGGAGTTTCCTTTAAAAGAAAAACAACCTCTTCTGGCTTGAGAGAATGAGACTACCAATGAAGAGCCTTTGACAATGGGGAGTTGACTGTGGTGTAAGAAGGGCTTTCAGAAATAGCCTTTGAATGCTTTGGCGGCTGTTTTGATGCTTGTGTGTGTATTTGTTTAGACATATGCTCCTGTTATGGCATACGTTTCGCTGAAGTATGGTACTAACAATGTTCGACGACTGTTTAGATTTTCAGACATGCATCAAGGATTTACCCATGGACGCAGATGCCTTAACTGTCGATGTACCTTTAAGAATGGGAGTGTAGAGTACAGCTGATCCACTTTTGGCATTTACGCCGAACTGTGGCTGGGGCCACTTGTGTGCTTACTGTGTTTATGTGAGTGGGAGTCTCCATGTTTATGTATGTGTGTGCTTCTGTCACCAGGGGTTGCCTCCATAGCCAACCGCAAGGCCTGCACTTCAGAACTGGGAGCGACCACGCTGGAGTCATCCAGCTCCTCCAACATGTCCCCAGTGTCACTGAAGGCGCCGATGCTGTGTTCTTCTTCATTGGACTACTCTACACCGGTGGGGTAGTCAGAGGACGCCTTCTTCTGCATGGCGTACGCCGCCCACCGTTTCGACATTCAATCCTTTAGGGTCTACAGTCTAAAGAGTTTGCACAACTGCAATGCTTTTGAATTGTAATATTTTTGACTAAAACATGGAGTCTTTGTGAAACGCATTGTGTGTGCACCCAGAGCAGCAATGGCCAATTTCCTCCTCAGTGAGATCTGCATTTAATGTGAAGTTTGAACACTGTTTCACTGGAAAACATGTTTTTCAGTGAGGTCACAGATTATATTGCTCTGCATGCTTCTAGGATTGTTTTGAAGAAAAGTACCAGTTGGTGCCCGATAACGTTGCAAGAGCCGAAGGAAAGTTATGCTGTCTTTCGCACTCCCATGAGAAAGGGAAGAGTTTACCTCTTGAGGTTGCCTTGGGTCATTCACGTGAGGATCCATGGGAATTGGTAACAGGTGGAAAGCCAGAAAGTTCTGGAAAATGCCATTACGTATTTGTGTGACATTTAAAACGACAACAGTCAAACAGAAAAGCTTCGGGGACGCGTGGACGCAGGGCTTTCCAATCTCGTTCCAGGGAGAATCTCTTGTGCCTGGCCTGTTTTCGGAGTTACCAGTGATGCTGGCTAAGATGAGGAGGTCTTCTGCAGTGACCTCAACGGTTAAGTATTTTTAAACCATTTCCTAATCATTCATTAATTTTCTTTATTGCATTTATTTTGTCATGTATGTTGATTGAGAATAAACAGTCATAAAGAGCCATTTTATAATCGGAGTGTGTGCGTGAATAACTGTCTTCCAGCGTCCAAGGAGGTTTTTTAGTTGGTGTACTGGGGAGAGAAAAAAAGACGTGCACTATTTGAAACGCAAAACATTGACTTACACCACGTTTCCCGATTATCAAGTGGAAGACAATGATTACACAAGTTGTGTGTATCTTTCCAAGGAAACCTGCGGTTACACGATGGGCAGCATTTAAAAGGCATTTTTTCCATAACGATAAGAAAAAACAGCAAGACAGGGAGTATAATAGGGCCATTATCTGAATGAGAGCGAATATCCCCCCCCTCTCTTCCTACTGTATAGGCCGAAACCTGGTGTAGGCCGAAGCCTGATCAGGGTAGTTGAAACTCTACTTGCCCGTTGAGTACCGCTGCTTGTATGATGTGTTGCTCCGCAGCGTTGCCCACTGGCAGTATTGTTATTAAAGAATATAATATAACAAATCAAAGTAGATATACTACTACGAACTCTGCGAAATGCAACCAACTCTAACGGCAGAAAAAACAATGCGAGGACATTGATGAGTGAAGGACCATGGGCACAGTACACGTTACACTAGGAATAGTATTACAGACGAGCCTTGTCGACGTCTCTTTATGAAGTTCGAAGTCTTGCAATACTCCACACCAACCACTAGCTGTCAGCCTATGCAAAACATGTGATTCTAAGCCGATCCACAAGCCTCAAAAAATATATTTTAGTGAAAGAAACCATGGTTACAAGAGAGTTAAGGTGATCAGATTTAAAGCAACAAAAGCCTTCAAATTCAGCAATAGCATTTCGACATTTCGAGCAAGCCCACCTCAACTATGTGCTCCCTGTTTTTCTATGACCACAATGATGACATCACTAATTACATCATACATGGCATAAGCAATAATATTTATCAACGTATAAACTTTAAAAACAAATATGACATGCATTACTTACCATCATAGCCTTTCTGATGATTGTATCTGTGCATATAGTCCGACATCTAGTGGTAAGCGTAGAGTATTGCTTCTTGTCTTTCGAGGATCGAAAGGGGACGTCGACATGGGTGTGCTTGTAACATTATCCCTAATGTGGCGTGTAGTGTACCCAAGATCCTTCATGCGTCGAGGTCCCTCTGGTTGTGTTTTTTCTGCAGTGAGGGAGCCTTATGACTAACGTGAGTGAGTACAGATAGACAGAAAGTAGTAATATGTCTATGTTCCTCCTAGACCGAGCGGGGGGCACATGTGAATCTAAGCAGATACTATAATCAGAAATGTTATTACGGTAAGTAATGCATGTCTTCTGATGCTTGTGAATCGGCTTAGAGTCCCATGCTGTGCATAGACTAGCGAGCAGTACCCAGAGTTGGAGGGGGGGTGTTAGAAGGAACAGTAGTAAAAATGTCTTGGTACCGTTATCCCACCTGAGAATCAGACCTACAGTGAGTAAGTGTTTTGTAAAGGTGTGTACAGAACTCCAGGTTGCTGCTTTGCAAATGGATTTGAGAGGAACATTTGCAATGCATGCTATGGAAGCCTCAGTGCCCCGAGTAGAGTGTGCTCTAGGCTTGAAGGGCAAATCTCTCTTGACAAGAGTGTAGCAGAGTGTGATGCAGTTTACAATCAACTTCGAGATTGCTGAGACAGGGCCCCCTTCGCTATCAGTTGCCACTGAAATGAAAAACGGATTTGTCTTTCTTAATGGTCCAGATTTTTCAAGAAAATACATGTTCGCTCTACGCACATCAAGTGTGTGTAGGCATCTTTCTGCCAAGTTAGTGGGGTTCTGGAAGAAGGTGAGCAGTTCTATTGATTGGTTCACATGGAACCTTGAAATTAATTTAGGCACAAACCTAGAGTGAGTGTGCAAAACGACCCAATCTTTGTGAATTGTGACCAATGGGTCTTGAACTGAAAGGGCCTGTAATTCACTGACTCTTCTAATTGAAGTGACTGCCACTAGCAAGGCAGTTTTGTAAGTGAGAGCCTTAAGGCTAGTCTTATGCATAGGTTCAAAGTGAGATCCCATTAGTCTAGTTAATACCACATTTAGGTCCCACCCAGGGGCTGGGTTAGAAATAGGGGGATGAAGTCTTAACCCCTTCCATAAACTCCTTGATCACTGGGATCTTCCACCACGACGACTCCTTTTGGGGCGTAGTGTAAGCTGAAAGTGCAGCCAGGTGGACCTTCAGTGAATTAAAAACCAGACCCGAGTACGGTATAACACAATGTGTGTAGGAGAGGAGTCAATGGGATCGATGCTCTTAGAATGGCACCAGACAATGAAGCGTTTCCACTTATTGGAGTAGCAATGTCTGGTGTTAGGCTTTCTTGCCTCTTTAAGAATGTCCATACACCTCTGAGAAAGTTGGAGGTGCCCAAACTCTATGATCCCAGGAGCCAGGCCACTAAGTTGAGAGTTTGCGGGCAAGAATGCAGTGTCTCCCCCTTGTTTTGTGAGAGCATGTGTATGGGCAAGGTAGTTTCATCGGAGGAGAGATTGACATTGTCATCAGATGGAAGAACCAGAGTTGGCAGGCCCTCATGGGGACCAACAGAATCATTGCAACTGGTTCCTGGTGCATCTTGTGCACTATCTTGTTGAGTAGGGTAATTGGGGGGAAAAACGTAGACAAATTTCCCTGACCATGTTATCTAGAGACTGTTCCCCTTGGAGCGGTTCTCGGGGTACCTGGAGGTATAATCTTGGCATTGTGCATTCTCCAGAGTTGCAAACAAGTCGATCTGCGAAGACGTTGGAGACAATGGGCCTCATTACGAGTCTGGCGGTAACATGACGGTTTTTCCGGCTCGGTTACCGCCGGACTCGTATTACCATTCCGCTTCCGTGATTCCCAGAATTACCGGGGCATTACAACCCCGGTGACCCGGGAATTACAGAGGCAGAATTCGGTAAATCCCCATTCCCATCGAGTTCCATAGGACTCGATGGGAATGGGGACCATGGAAACACCGGCACCATCTTGTGATGGCGCCGGTGTTTCCACGTGCCTGCAGGCGGGCGGTGTTAAACCCGCCAGGTCAGACCTGGCGGGAATGACACCTCCGCCTGCAGGACTCGAGATCACCCGGTATGGAAACAACGGTGGCGGCGGGTTTACCGCCACCGTTATTTCCATTCCAGGTGACTCGTAATGAGGCCCAATGTCATTGTGTAGCTGCCATTCATACTCTGTGGGTAGAGGGAAGTCTCTGCTGAGCACGTCTGCCAGAAGATGGAGTTCCCCTGGATCCTGTGTTTGAGAGACCACTTCCAAATGTTCTGGGACAGTTTGGATAGCCCTGGAGAGTGTGTGCCCCACTGTTTGTTCAGTTAATACATGGCCGTGGTGCTGTCCATGAGGGCCATTACTGTCTTCCCCTGAAGTTGTGTCTGAAAAGCTTTCAGGGCTTTGAACACTGCCAACAATTGCAACAGGTTTATGTGGTTAGACGCTACTGCTGGGTGCTGTGCGCCGTGCGATGGAAGAGGTGAGCCCCCCACCCCGTCAGAGATGCATCGGTAGTGAGAGTGACTTCTACTGTGGGGGTAAATGCAGGAAGCCATCATCCAACAGTCGCATGGCCTTGCATACAGTCACCTCGCAAGCGGCTACATAGTGAGGGATCTGGAACAGCATTTATTTAACCCTCTCGTTGGAGGGGAAGACGAGGCAGTCTTCTGTCCGAATTAGAGCTCCCAGAAATTGTTTGACTTGGCAGGGGTCTAGGCTGGACATCTTCTTGTTTATTCAGAATCCCAGACTGAAGAGTAAATCTACTGTCTTTTGGGTGTTTGATAGGCATGTTCCGTGCGAATCCCGTTATTAGCCAGTCGTCGAGGTAAGGATAGACTGGGATGGACTGCCTGCGCAGGTGAGCTGCTACTACCGCCAGTACCTTTGTAAATACCCTTGGGGCTGAGGCAATGCCTAAGGAAAGGACCTTGAACTGATGGTGTTTGTCCTCTTATCATAAATCTTAGGTATTTTCTGTGAGCTGGCAGCATTGAAATATGAAAGCATGCATCTTTCATGTCCAATGTTGCCATGTAATCCCCCTGTTTTAGTAGAGGGATTACCTCTTGCAGTCTTGTCATATGGAACTTTTGTGGTTTGACAAATTTGTTCGCTGGGCGCAAGTCTAGCACAGGGCGCATGGTGAGATCCTTTTTGGGTGCAAGGAAGTACACTGAATAAATACCCTTGTTTACCTGTAGAACAGGGACGACTTCAATTGCGCCCTTTTCTTGCAGGAATCTTGACCTCTTGTAGTAGGATCTTCAGATGTTCTGGTGACATTCGCCTGGACGTTGGTGGCCGGTATCGAGGTGGTCGGCTGAACTCGATACAGTAACCATGGGTGATGGTCTTGAGCACCCACCTGTCTGTGGTAATTCCCTCCCATGTGTGGACGAATGATGTTATCCGTCCCCCGACCAGGGATGCATGGGAGGGGACCCGGATCGGTATGTCACTTCTGATTTGAGGCCGGGGAGCCTCTAGGGGTGGTGCTTCTACCCTGTCCTTTGCCACAGTGATGTCCTCTTGGCTGATATTGGTTTGTGGCAGCTGCCCCCTGTCCTCAGGACCATGTATTTCCCGTTCCGTACTGATTGTGGGGCGAACGTGGGAAAGATAGTCTGCGAAAGGAGCGGCGAGAGCTACCCCTTCGCTGCAGATAGGGCCTCTGAGTTACCTGGTTTAGTGGCTTCAATGTCTCATGTTCTTTTTTTGCAGTCTCTAATGCCTCATCCGCCACCTTTCCAAACAGGTTAGATTCTTCTACCGGCTTGATAATGAGGGACGCCTGTGTTTCCGGTTTGAATCCCTAATTCTTCAACAATGGGTGCCTTTTCAACAACGTACCTTGGGCCAGTCTTCCTCCTGCTGTCTCTGCAGCATTCAGGGTGTTTTTAAGAATGTTTTGATTCACCTGCCTCTCCTCCGACACAACCGCCAGCAGGCGTGACCATGTTGGCTCTGGGACTTCCTGCAGGCCTTCCTGGAGTAGATTCCACTGGGCGTCGCTGTAACTAGCCAACAATGTGGTATTGTTGGCTATCCTGGTGGAATAGGCTGCTGCTGTTGTAATGCGCTTCCCCAGAGCAAACAACTTCTTGCAGTCCTTGTCTGGCAGTGCCTCGGCAGTGGACAAGGGTACTGCTACTCTTTTCCTAGTCGTTGTTACCACTAGGGAATCTGGCATGTCCCCGGATGTAGAGTGGGTCTGTAGGCGAGGGGTGAAAAAGCTTCTCGACCCGTGGGTTCACTGCCCTTGTTTGCGATGGAGACAGCAAAGAAGGGCCGATTAACAGAGGTATCGCCTGGCTTGAAGGTGGTTTCTCTTTCAAAATATCCTCCACGAAGTCAGTGTATTGCACTGCCACTTGTGTGGCAATCTGAACGTTTTCTGCCGCCTTTTTCCAGATAGCATTGTATGCCATCTGGTCATCGATAGGAGATGCCTGTCTTATGGGGGGGGGGGGAGCGGGAGGATATATCTACAATGTGTCTGAATCAAGGGTAGTGGCCTGTGACAGACATACTGTTTTGCCCACTGGCTGCTCATCACCCCAATCTAGGGATTGGTCTACAGGCTCCTCAAAAGGATCATAAGGGTCCTGAAGAATCTCCTCTCATTCCGTCAAATCAAACCCCCCTTCATGAGGAGTGTGGCTGGAGGTCCTTTGACATTTAGACACAGTAGGATAGAGGTCTTCCTCTCTAAGCCTCGTAGGGGTGATACACTTTTCTGAAATGTCCACAAATTTAGAAGGTTTATTCATGTACCCCTAAAACCTTTCCCTGCTCCATAAGGTTGACCCATAGGGGTCTGCAGGGGGAAGGGCTCTTCGTGGGGAACTGTGTTCTTAGGCCGTCGAGTTTTGTCTGACAGTTTTAGACAGGGGCTGGGAACTTTCAGAATATTATTCCAGACCTTCTCAGCGCCAAAATGATGTTTGTGCGGATCACCGGGATGTCTGGAAGGGATTTCAATGGCACTAGTGGCTTTGGCGCGGTTTTTGACGTTGCCGAAACCTTATGCATCGGCGCGCTCTTAAGAGGCGTCTCAGCGCTCTTATGAATTTTGGTGCCGACGCCCTTGTCAATTGAGTGCCCAGACACATGCCGCCTAGACGGTTGCAGGGAGGGTGGCCGACCCTGTGGATCAGAGAGTTCCGTCAAAGATATCGGCGTCCCCGTTGGCGTTTTACTTGACGTTCTTTTATCATCTTAGGACGTAAAAGCTTGCAAGACCGACAGGACTCCTGATGGTGATCTCGAGGTAGACACTTATTACACCTCTGGTGTGTGTCTTTCCAGGGAAAACACATCTGTATTATGAGCTATCAGCAACCGAATTGAACCAGAGATAGCTCTAGTTGGCAAAGCCAAAACCTGTGGTATGGACTGGAATACAGCTATTTTTAGCTGGAGTAGAGTCAAGGCTGTGAAGGAAGACAGCAGGATAGAGCAAAATATGGGCTATCCCTGCCTGCTGTGCACTCTCAACTAGGATGCGGTGTTACAACACCTGTCTACTAGTGACAAAATAAGAGTGAAATTAACAACTTCTATAGTATGTAATACATTCAGCCTTGTAAGTCCTGTACCATTCTCTTCTGTTTGGGTATATATAAATTGGAAGAGACTAAAGTAAAAAGGAAAGCGCACCAGGGAAGGTAAATAGGTTTTTATTCATCTTTAAACACTTGTGGGGCATCTAATGGGATAATAAAGTCTTTAATGACCCATAGAATGTCGCACTGACTCTGGATTGCTAGGGTTAAAAAGACACAAATACAAGGAAAAGGGAAATTTCCTTTTCCTAAAACACAAAGACAATACAATCTCTACTTTCCGTCTAAGGTTGTTTTTTAAGCTGAAGGGAAGTAGGACCATGTAAAAAGGTTTGCTCAAAACTCAACAATAGGCCAATTTGCGCCTTTTTAAGTGTAGCAAACACTGTCGACCGGTTTCAGTGGCGTAACTTTGATAAAGCCACTTTCAATTCGGCTGCTAATAGCTCATAATACAGATGTGTTTTGCCTGTTTTTTGTGTGAACGTAAAATTGACTAAGGGCAATACCCTGTTAACTTGATATAACTTGCCCTCTTGTTTAGTTACTGTCTTTCCAGGGATACTTGCCTTTGCAAGAAGGGCAACATTTAAAAGGTGCCCTGTCCATAGTTCAGGTTTATAGTGACAGCAAAACCAAAAGGGAAAAGAGGGGAGAAGGAAATGCATTCTTGAAAAGAAATAGAGCCCTGGACCCCACTCTCCCTACTATGTATGCCTGGCCGGAGGGCCGAGGCCACACGGTCAACAGTGTAAACCGGAGCACCAGCTGTCGAAGTGTGGAGTTGTCTTCCGCAGTCTTTGGCTTTGGTTGGTAAGTATTCGTCGGTGAACGGGACAAATATTAAATGTCCGGAGGTCGTGGACAAAGATATGTATTAGCAATTTTTCGAGCTCCGTACTAGCCGACCAGCTAGCTGGGTGGAAAAAACAATCTGAGGGACCTCGACGCGTGAAGTATCTTGGGTACACTACACGTCACGCTTCTTCAGCATGGGGTCTGGCATGGATTCACAGGCTCATGAATAACGATTACACAGAAATACATATGCACAACCACAGGAGGTACCAAGGCTCAACAGAAGCCATAAACACTCACCTCTGAAACAGACTCCCCGCAAACAAACAGGAATAGTGTTATCCTTATCCTGTTATCCTCCTAGTGTGATACCTGTCCAAACTAAGGTAAAAACCCCTGGGAGTCACTCTTGAAGCCTCCTTAAATGCGGACGAACATATCAAAATGATCAGTAGAAACTGTAACCACTACCTTTATCTAATTAGGAACATTCAACCCTTGCTAACAGAGGCGAACGTGGCTACCATCGCCCGTGCAGTCATTTTACCAAGGCTGCATTACTGTAATGTGCTACTTCTTGGAGCCAGCATTTCCATTATAAAGAGATGCCAGCGGATCCAAAATGATGCCGTGCGAATCATTAAAAGGATTCCATGGAAGGAGCACATCTCTAAACACAGGAAAGACAAGCACTGGCTGTCCATACAGGACTGCATAAACTTAAAATCATGCACCACTGTTCATCGCTACCTGTATGGCAACGCTCTCTCCTACCTTACAACAGCGGTAATTCGCTACTCCCCAGGTAGACTACTGCGCTCAGCAGACCAGGCCCCGGCCTCCTGCCCTGCTTTAAAACACTGAAGGGGGATGGGCAGATCTTTTCCAGTCTGCGCTGCCCAGTTGTGGATCTCCCTCCCTGGGAAACTAAGGCAGGAAATTAACCTTTTGCATATCAGGAAAATGTTAAAAAATGTTTTAAATAAATCAACACCCCCTGCCTCATCTGATCTCACTTGTCTTGTTTTCCTTTCACGTCTATTGTTCTGTGTCTGTGTGCACCCTGATGCCTGCAGGCTACCCGCATGTTATAAATAGAATAGATATAGACAAAATGGAGAAAAAAAATCAAATCAATATTTTTGGATTCGCCATTTAAAAGTCATAGTGATCACATAGATCCACATTTTCTTCTGAGAGGTGCACTCTATTGAAATGCAAGTGCAGAATTTCACCTTAACTCTCTTAAAAAATGGTTGTGCACTGAACTTCAAGGGTTTTGCTATACCTCAGTTTCCTCCGGGCCCACTAGCCATGGCCTTCAGCAATGGCCAGTGGCCACGGCCAAATATTTTTTATAGCTTGAGGTCTCCCTAGATATGTCCTTCGGCCATGGCCTCTGTACGTGTTGCACTAATATCTTTCCTTTTGGCCTACTAGCAATGGCCACTGGCCATGTCGCACCAATCATTTCATACCCAACACTCATTGCCTCCTGCCCAGTAGATTGTATTGTAGTGTACTTGCATTTATAGAGCGCAGAGCTATCGCTCGAAGACATATGGGCAGTGAAATCAAAAAAACAGAGGGGCCAGGAGACAAAGCCAGAAGCAGCGAATACAGATGCGTCTTGGGAGCTTTGAGAAGACTAAGATGGTCACTAATTTCTCGCAGCTGAATAAGAAGAGAATTCTACTAGCTAGGAGCGAGGACAGAGAAAGAGCAGCCACCAGCATGCACCCTATGAAGCCTTGGGACCTTCAATAAAAGCTGCGAGGAAGACCGTAAAGGTCGAGGGGGAGTATACTGAGTCAGCTTAGACTGCAGAAAGGACGTGCCTGATTGGTGAACAGCATGGTGTCGAAAACACAAAATGTTAAAATTGATATGACTTTTCACGGAAAGCCAGTGGAGTTATTGAAGTAGAAGATGAGAATGTGCCAGCCTGCTTGGCTCCCAAAGCTAAGCGTGCCGCAGAATTCCTTAAAATCTGCATCCATTGAACTAGGAAATCAGGTTGGCTGAGATAAAATCCATTGCAATAGTCCAGTGAACCCATGATGGATGAGGTCACAACTGTGGAGCGCAGCTGAGAAGTTAAAAAAAGTTCTTTTTTTTTTGTTTAAAGGAGTTTAAGTTTAAAAATAAAACCAGAAGAGCAGACAGATGAAATCTGCAATTCTCATAAGCATGAAGGTAGAAGTTTAATTCCAAGGCGGTTAACCGATGCACTGGAGGGGGTGGGGGCATATCCCTCAAACCTCAGGCCAGTACTCAGAGATCCAAACCTTACTAGGATTAGAGGATGCAAACACCAAAATCTCTGTTTCGTCCCCATTCAAGTTGTTCGACATCTAATCTCCACCAGACATCAAACAGGATTTCAGTTTTCAAAGTAGAGTCAGAAAGATGCACATTAAGGTGAAAAAATGTAGCCGAGAGTCATGTAAGTGTAAAAACGTACATGTTGTGCTTTTAAATATGAACTGCCACAAGATGGAGATCAAGATTTAAAAGAAGAGGGGAAAAGGAGTATCACTGCAGGACATGCATGTTACAGCTGTGGGCATGGAATGAAAAGGAAAGAGATGCTGTTTGCGTCCTTTCTTTAAGAAAAGAAGAGAACCAGGATAAAAGAGGGCCAGATATGCCAGCTGTTTCTAAACGACAGAGTACAATATCATGAACGTTATTATCAAAGGCTGTGGAGGGGTCAAAGAGAATCAATACTCAGACCTCACTGTGGTCCTGAAGCAAAGCCATATCGTTCAAAATGGCGATCATAACTGATTCACTGCCCAACAGAGGTCTAAATCCGGATTCAAAATGGTGTAAAAGAGAAGGTTGGTTTCTAAGTAACGTGAAAATTGAGGGGTAATGATGACTTCCATAAGTTTCATCACAATTGAGAGAAGAGATATGGGGCAGCAGTTAGTCGAAAAAGCTGGGTCCAGGAGGGGTTTCTTAAGAAGCTGTGTAATGTTGGATGTCTTGGCCCACGTTCAAGTTATGCTGCAACACTTGGTGCTGTGGGCTTAGGAAATCCAAGAGGGCAGAAAAGCCCACATTTGCGCCAGAATCCTGGAGAACCGTGCAGTTTTGCGCACAGCAAAATGGTCCCCTGACCTGCCACCCACCACTGCGAGCGTGAGGGGCCAAGAGTGCCATGAGTGAAATGTGTGCCAAAGGAAAAACAGCAGTGCCGGTGGCTAAAAAAAAAAAAGTGTTTTGAAATCACCTTTGTTTCTCTGAAATGCAAGCTAAAAATGCCTATTTTAAACATCACAAGATATTCAAAAATCTCAATGAACACCAGCAGACATTTGGCAGAATGTATTCTTGCGTGCACACTAAATCTGGAAAGAGAAAGAGCCCAAAACAATGTTATAACAAAACTGGCTGAACTGTGGACGTCAGCAGCTGAAGTGAAATTGGACTGAAAGACACTAAAATCTAAATGTTTAAAATAAATGAGTGACCTACTGTTGAGTGGCACATAGTTTGCAACTGTTAAATGCCATGGTTGTGAACTTAGAATCAGCGTTCTAGCTGCATGTGTAAAAATTGCAGGTTGGGTTTGAATGTAGAAAACTGGGAACTAAAGTGACATTTAGCTGAAGCCTGGCTTGAAGAGAGTGAATTCTGCCCGGCAACTACCCCCCGACAGGAGTGAAACTTGCTCAGCCACTCTTCCCAGGCCTGGCTGCATTCTGCTGCCCCTGCCAAAAGGAGATGACACCTCTCTGATTGAATTAGGGAGGAGCGCCTGGGGACTACAGGAAACTAAACAAAGCACTGTCCTTGGCCCAGGCAAATGTTAAATTAGGGGGGTCGTAAATGGCTTCCTCTTGGAAGGAATCGGGGAGGGGCACTGCATCTGTGAGCCAGCCGAGCTTGGGGGAAGTGGATAAACCAGAAATTCCACCATGTGCTTTGGAAAACCACACCCCCTTTGGGGCCAGAGCATAATTTTAAAAAGATGGATAATTCATAGTGCGGACTTGTAAAAATTATATAAATAACATCATCATTCTTGTGATTTTTCTGTGCACATTTTAAGAGGTGTTAGGACCCTGTGGTATGTTCTTGGGGATAATAGCGGAAAAAAAGGTTGTCACTCCAAATGTATGCATGTTAAAAACCTGACACTTTATCATCTGAAACCCATATCCCTGGTGCACATTTGTGTAAAATCTGGAAAGGTTTAGAGGTCGTTATCTGGATGAAAAGGGGAGAATTCTGTCATAAGTGGACACGACATCTAACAAAGACAGGGATCGGATGGTTTAGTGCTGCAGAAAATGTGTTAACTGGACATATAATATTAGAAAAATGGTACATAAATATGTATTTGGATCAGAAATAGATTTATGTGCAATTTAACAAGGGGAGGATCCTCTGACCATAAACCTACCTCATCACTCTGACTCACAACCCAGTTCCCCCAATCAAGGGAGAGAGGAGGAACTGGCCAATGATAAGTTGAGAGGGTTGGGCATAGAAGATGAGCCGACCCTCCCACTTTCTAAACACATAAAAGCAGACTGTGCAGGACAGTTAGGGACATTCACTTCCCACTTCAAGCTGATTTCTTGCGGAGCGTTTTGCCAGAAGACACCAGATCCAGCACTTAGACTTCAAATCCAGACAGAGACCAGAACTTTGAATTCAGACTTCAGAATTTGTCAGCAGGCCTCAAAATCCTTTGCAAACTGATTCACCCCAGACTTCCAAGGGGCACATCAGAGTAAAACAGCTGGGCTGAGCTGTTTGATTGTGGCCTAAAACCCTGTGCCAGAAACGCCCAGAAAGCAGAGCTGTACCCGGAACCAGAGACCAGACCGCCGTGCAGTGCCAAGAACTTTTGCCAGAACCAGAGATCCAGACCGCTGTGAAGTGCCGCTAGCAGAGCTGACCCAGATCGCAGTGAGCAGAACCAGGCAGAGACCGTTCGTGGCGAGGGAACCGCAGTCCAATCCTGACCTGATCTGTGGCGAAGTCGCATTCCTGTCCAAAATATAGTGTGAGTACCGCCACAACTGTGCAAAACCCAATCTCTTAGTTTAAAATAATCTAATTCAAACTATTTTAACCTATTGAGAACTGTATCCTAGAAATCTTGTGTTCCTTCTGTGATCTCAAACCTGAAAACTGTCATCTGTCATTCTGAGCTTGACTTTTCTTTTAAGAATCTACCTTCACGAAATTGTCCATATCTCCGGAACCGTTTGTCCTAGGAACGAAATTTAAGATTCCGGGCTTTCCAACGAACCCAGAACCGACTTTCTATTCATTATACTTTTTCCGTAATCGAAAAACTGCCGCAAATTGCGATTTGGCTCAATTTCTTCACTTGGCAAAATAGCAGCTCCTTGCTTTCCTTTGCTGAAATTCGTTTGCCACCTGACAATCATTCATAGAGGATTGCTAAAGTGATCCTGAACTAATGCAAAGTAGCTGTCACCCACCCAGAACCTCTAGAGGGAATTAAAATCATTTTAGCATATTTTTCACTTCTTTGCATACCACCTTTAAAGTACTTTGCCTGTGTTTAAAATCATCCCCGTTTCTCTAAGCTTGCTAGGGGGGGGGACTGAATTGGGATTGTATTCCTGAAAACTGTGTGTGTCACTTCCACCTACTTACATTGCATAGAGGGGGGGTGAATTGCCAAAAGGGGAAAAGTGATTATATTATGTTTTGCTGAAATCATATCAAGTTTATTCCTGTGTTGCTTCTTTTCCACCTTGCATTTCCTTGTACCATATAAAGCATTCTCAGCTACCTTATCCTCTATACTACTCCTAAGTAATTACCCAGTGTGCTAGTATCACATCATCCATTGTTGATCACTCACTGTCATATGTCTAAGTGTGATATCAAATATTAATTTATTATAAAAGTGCGATATATATATATATATTGTTTAATTCTCAAATAAACCTTTTAAATTTGCAAAACAAACTTACTTCTTGGCTCAATGGTGTCAGGGGGATTCTAAGAGAGGGGTGTTATATAAGGGTTGTCATCCAGAGTACACGAACTGGACACAAAAATATATAAATAAGGGCTTCCCTTGAGCAATCCCAGACAAGGCACTGACTTAGTGGGACTGCTTGATTGGAGTCTTTAACAGTAACTAGAGCATACTTTAAAGGGCCTGAGATTACAGAGTAAAAAATAAATAATAGCGGAGGACCACAATAAAACAGAGGGATTATTTTAAGAGGCAGCAACTGAATAATATGAAGAGAAATGGGATCAGTAGGAGATGCAGATATAAGCTTGCACAGGACCGCATGGACAATCATGTCAGTGACTGGTTCAAAAAGAAACGGCACAACATGGTCAGCTGAGAAGGATTTGCTTGGTCCGATTAGGAATTGAGGATTGTGGACTGGCAATGGAAATAGATTGACAAATATTCTGGATCTTCTCAACAAAGTATGCACAATTGGAATCACATTGTGCCTGGGAACAGTATGGATCTGCTAACAGCCGAGAAGGTGCACTGTAAATGTAAATCTTTTTTGTTTTCCAACTCCTTATTCCCGTGATAATTTCACAGTAATAACTTCCAAACAGTAATCATTTCCAATTAAAAAAATTCCTGTGGTAGAGTGGCAGTTCGCCGATTCCCGCGATAATGGGAAAATTTGCTCAGAATTAAAAATTCTTCCAAGGCCTTAGAGGCACTCAACATGTGTCCCCATTCTTTCAGGTCCCCTCGCGCCACTCAATTGCTTTTTCCCTCCTTAACCCTCTCATATTACCCCTATCACTCATTGCTGCGCGCAATACACATTTTATTTCTGAGCGTGTCTTGCGTTGTTGCTGCTGTAATCTCTTGAGATTCACAGTCTTCCCCTGATAAACTGAAAATGTTCTACCCATAACTGCCTCCCCAACCCACTCCCGAACCTCCAACTTTACATTGTGTCTTCTTTCCCACTCCCGACCTTTAGCCTGATGTGATTGCTATTTCTAGAGGGATTGGGATTTATATAGCACCATCTAAGCGCTGTTGTTCAAACAATCAGTGTTGCCCTAGGAGTGACAACATAAAGAGAAGAGTTCTGAGCCTCTTGCTTAAGTCAGGAATGTTATTTGACTCCCCCCAGTTCTCACGCTACGGCTGTTCAATAGGAAAACGAATAAGAGTAGGTTGAAAACAGCGTTTTTATGTTTTTCTTAATTACTATCTTTTTTTGATGAATTGTTCTGAAAATTTCCAGTTTGGGAGGGCCTTTGACAAACCTTTGGTTTAGAACATTTCATCCAAATCCATCCAGCGAGTCAAAAGTGATTAGCCTCTCTGCTGTAAAAAGCACAAAGACTGGTCTAAAGATTTTATGGAGCAGGTGGCAGCCCCCCCTCTTAGTCTAATTTTTTTTTAAACTACGGGATGGCTTTTCCCCAAACCAGTCAAGAAATGCAAGTCATTAAGTCACCACGTTGTGCCCAAATTGTTTCTTATTTGGCCCAAATCTGCCCAGCGGATTTCATGCTGCGGCCATTCATCAACTGCGCTTTTTATGGGAAAATGAACAGGTTGAAAAATGTTAAATTGCAGGGTTTTGTTTTCTTAAAAACGTTTTCATTTTAGAACTTATTGTTCCCAATTCACAGGGGCCCATGAACGCCGTGGCCACTGGCGCAGAAAATAACCATGGTATAACAAAGCACTTGGAATTCAAGAAGAACCTTATTTGAATTTTAGTTAAGTTGACCAGATTTATTGCAACAAAACCCTTGAAATTCAACATATTTGGGGAGTCATGACCAGCTTAACTCTGCATGTTCCCGTTGCAAAACCAAAGAGTACATATACATTATAACAGAAGGGATTCACAATAACATACAAAATTGCATTATGTGGTACATAGCATTATGGGGGACATCAAGTTAAGCCAGTGATGACTTCGCAAATGCGCTGAATTTAAGTTTTTTTTTTGCGATAAATCTGGTCAACTAAATTTTAAAGTTTTTTCAGTGAATAAAAAGTGTCTCTGCAGATCATAGTATAGCTAAGAAATCTAATGAGTTGAGGATGGAGCGCAATATGGAATTTTTTTTATTGACACATTATAAGCAAAGGATTCAATTTAGATTTTGTTACTAATATTACCTTTAGTTTTACACCACTGGGGGGCAGTGACAATCCAAAGGGGCATGACATGGTGCACTGGTCTTGGAAAGGCCAGAACACAATTTGGAGGCAAAGAAAGCCTCCGGTTGGCAAAAACTATTTAACTGGGGAAAGTGAGACAGACAGTATGCCAGAAATGAAATGTCATCTATCATGTTCTACTGTGCATAGGATCAGGGTCATGGGTAGGAGGTCTGCTCCTACAGCACTGAGGTTAGACTGTGTGTCGAGAGGAAAAGTACTTTTTACGTTTTTATTATTTCCATCTGATCCAGCATGGTGCACATTTTCGACCTTGTAGGTGCCATTTTTCTGGCTTATTCACCAATCTCGCTACATCGCACTAAGCATTGCCGACACCGTACATATGCACAGTTTTCAGTAAATTAGGTGCCACTTAATGGAGCATTCAGTGGTGGGAAATTAACTGTGGGATATAGTTTGTAAGCCATTTTCTTGTGACTTAAGATTGGCATATATTCCACCGGTGATGGAAGATAAATTATTGCTTTGGTTTGTCATTATTTATGTTTGCCCCCACCTCTGAGTTCAAGTGAGTGTTTCACCTTGTCGATGTGTGGCCACCATTGAGATACCAAGGTACCAAAATACTTATCCACCTATTGGTGTATTCTTAGTTAAATAGTGATTTTTCTGTAGAACACATGGGTCTCATTCGTTAACAATATGAGTTTATATACATTTTACAGGCAGCACACTGCTTGCTTACTTTGGTGCTGAGAAACATTCAAATTCAGAGTAGCCCTACGAGTGCAGCAAGGCACATGCTCTGCGTGTGCCCCTTTACTCGGTGAAACAGCCCTGGTACTGCCTGGCAATATAATTGGTCAATGGTCTTTTTGGGATAGCTTCTCAGAGAAGTTGAAAAAAGGGGAAATTATCACTCCATCACCCTAACAAGACATGGGACACCGTCACAGCACAGTGTGGCAGCATGGAGTGAGGAGTCTGAGCAAACAGTGGTAAGGGTGTTGTTATAGGCATTTATTAATAGAACAAACCTATCTATCCCTAACTAAAGGTGGTTTCTGTAAGGGTTTCGAAGAAGGAAGCTGAAACAAGGGTGGCATGTTTGTTGTTATACTTTTATTGATAGTAAAAATAATCCTCACTATCCCTATTCCTAAAAGGGGTTTCCCTGCCTCAAACTAATACTGTCAGAATGTCTGTCAAAACTAAAGCCCACCGTCCTGGGTCACAACCGACTTCTATCCCTTACACTACAACTAAAAGTTAATATAATCCAACAGAAAGTTCTTTCTGCAAGAGAATGACTCCCTTGTCCTGGTATACAGGTGGTGTTGCCCAAAATGTCGTCTTGTAAACAAATGACAGGGGGAATGACTCCCTTCCCCTGGCTGGTACTTCCCGAACTTTGTACAGTCAACCTCCTGGACCAGACGAATGGCTCCCTTCTCCTGGTACTGGTCTGCACTTTCAATACAGTTCACAACAAGGCCAGGGGGGAATTACTCCCTTCCCCTGGCGTCTTTCGGTGTACTTAAAAGGATTCTGTTTTCTCACCAGGAGAATGACTCTCCTCTCCTGGTGTTTGTGAGTTCTCTTTTTAACTTACGTTTCATCTTGACACTCTTTCACTATATCAGCAAAGAAGAGGTAGTGCGGCTTGACGGCTTGGTGACGAGTCTCTAGGTTCTTTCCTCTAATCTTCGTACGCTTCGGGCATTACGGGTACTGGCAAGGTGGAGAAGGGCTGACTCTTGGGGAACACGTGGTTTTCTGAAGCCACAGGGAATGCGCTGACACTTGGTGCACCCAGCTGACTTGCATTAGCTCTGAGGTACCATAGTGTTAGTGAATGGTGCCTTGGTACAGCGTGAGCGTGGAGGCCCACAGTTTTCAATATAAAGATATTTTGGGACCCCGTTCCTACTGCCCCCTGTGTGCTGCGTGCTGTGCAGTGAGTGCATTCAGCGCAGCCAGCCAAGGGTTTGGAGGCATCCATTCTATTGACATGAAGTGCAAAGTGCACTCCTTTTGATCCCATATATTCTCTGTAATTTTGCTGGACCCATGTGGTTTCTCGCCTCCCCCCGACCTTGCGAGTGAGTGCATCCAGCAAATTTAGGTGGAGGCAGGTGCTGGAATTAATTGGAGACAGGAGTGTGACCCAAGGAAGGACAGCACAGCCAGCGTGGTTCGAATGCCTATTTGTTTTCGGAAATTGTCCTTTTGGTTAGGTGCCTACTGCCAGGGCCTAGGGGCACATTGAGGTTCTCCTCCTTTTTGGAATTTTTGTGTACCCTGGGCGGCGTGTGAAGGCCCTCGCCCTCGGCTCCCCGTTTTTAACTTCCCCTGGTGATTTTTGTTCTGGGCAGATAGTTTGCCCTCATGAAGCTGCGAAAGCACCAGCGGCATGGCCTAAGGATCGAGATGCCGCAGATGGAGAAACGCCTTTGAAGTCCTTCAATTGGGACTGCAACTAACAAAAGGATGAGGCGGGCCAAGAAACGCAAATTAACTCAAGTGGACAGGCACCCCAAATTAGTGGGTCTCTAAAAGGGCCTGCGACAACACTAGCCGCTCCAGTTGACGAGTGAGCGGTATTTGAACAGTTGCCCCTGGCCAGCGACCTTGGCGTTGTCTTAAGTACAGCATCTTCTTCCCCAATGCTGGACAAAAACAAATCTCTTAAAATTGTGCTACTCATTGAAGCAGAAGCCACTGGAGAAATCTCTTGTGGATCACAATAACCCCAATGTTTCCGCTACCCCCGACATTGGTACCTCGCTCTCTCTCTTCTCTTTTGGAAGAGACATAGCGACCCTGAGGTGAAGTGTGTAAAGGAAGATATGAAGTCATCTATGCCAAGTCATCTTCACACTCGTCTCTTAGTGACATATCCGGCGCCATGCCACTGAATGCTCTTAAAATTGGACGTTCTTTTTTTATATTATGTATTAACCTGGCAAAGAACCAACATGAAACAAAAAACATCTTGGCAAGGGTTGCCGATGTCATATTGGGTTGTGGTACAGCCTATACCCTGTCACAAGGGCAAGAGCCATGGGTGTGTGGCACCATGCAGCCATCACTGGAGTGTGCAGTACAATTAACACCCCTGCTCGTACATCAGTTGAACAAGCTCCCATCGACAGGCACACAGCATGCCCCCCATGTCACTTTTTCCTGTGCATCAGAGCCCCTCAGTGTTGGTGTCAACACCATCCCAGAGGGCTCAGTGACCAAAACAGCAAAATCTGAGGAGCTTGCTTTAGCCGCTCTTAACAACGAGCTATCAATGATGAAAAGCCCTCCTTGGGTTCATAACAACATAAAGCAATGCTCAAGGCATCAAGCTAAGAACAAGCTCCCTCTTGCTGGCAGTGCTGCTTTGTCTGTTGCAGCCCCCCCCCGCAGTTTAATGCTGCTACTTCTGGGCATACATTGGTCACTAAGGACCAGGTTGATGGTACCACTAGGAAGATAGCCCTTCGTGGGCCTATAGACAATTGGCTTTGCCTTCCTCCAATCACAGAAGTTACAGCCAGGTCAGTGTCAAGACAGATAGTCCCATGCAGTGTGAACCAGGCGATAAGTTCGGACAAATAACTGAGTGTCCCTCCAGGGCCGTCCATCTTGTTAGCGGGCTCACTGTAGGATGGGGCCACATCTCGGCCCCCAACCACATGCTCAAATCGGGTCTCTTTACCTGCATCTTGGAAACCCTCATGCAGTGAATTTGACAACGTGTTTCATTTTGGAAAGCTGGCAAAAATCGAGGAAATGAATCCTAAAGATGACAGTCCGTTTCTGAACAGATCCTTTTTGCTAGCTCTAGAGAATCAGCTCCCGGGTCTATAAGCTATTACTAGTGCTGATTTGTTACATATCGAGCTCCCAAATTGGTCCAGTGCCTCAAATTGGGTTCTAATGGAGCTTGCGTCACCTGTTGTAACTTACTGGATGTTCATGTGTTCAGCTATATTTCACAATATGGGCTTTCGATTAACAGTGAGTGGTAATGCTGTTATCACGCCAGGGGCTCTGTGATTAATGGGCGGGCCACGAGATGTATAGCTCGAATGAGTATTGATCGTTTTAATTACCCTGAAATTGCACGATTGGAAGCGAGGCCCAGGGATGATGCTTGTAGTGTGATTTCCAGGGATTTTACAGCAAGTGCACATTTGTGTGGATCCTTTACATCTACTCATGAGGCCACTCAAGATTTGACTTTTGTGACAGCATTCAGAACCCACTTGTATGTACAACTTGAATCATTACGCCTGATGTGGAACATAGCTGGGCTCCAGAAACATATGGACGACCCTTCTTGGCTGGACCTGGTTTGTTGTTATGACGTAATTGCTTTGCATGAAACTTGGTCTCTGGTGCCCCAGGACATCCAGGATTTCTCAACCTTTCAAGTGCCAGCAGTAAAAGGGAAGGTGGGGCGACCAATTGGGGGCCTGATTCTGAAAAGTTATTTTGTCTAAGCACATGTATCCTACTGTTTCAGGTGCATAAATGGAAATCAAATTGTGTTATTATGATGGGTCCAACCTCTTGTTGATCAACTTGTATTACCACCCAGATAAAGCTTCTAGCAACTTTTTGCTTCAAATGTCAGAGGAAAGAATCACCCAGTGGAGATCCAGTCAAACGGGTATGATAAAAAAAATTTGATTTTTGGTGACCTAAATCTCCAATTGGAGCCATTGGAAAGTATTGTGGTGCTGACTAATGAGGAGGATGTATTATTGAGTGTGGGGGATCTGGTGGCGGTACCCTCAGCAAGGAAATAAAGATCCGCCGAGGAAACTGCTAGAGTGTTTTTGGCTTTGGGTCTCCGGGAATGCAATGGTAGTTTCCCCAGTGATTACCCTGCGGCAAACATTCCGGCTGTTTTCTGAAATCTAGCCTGATTGACTATATTGTGGTAAATGTCGAACCTCAGCACCATCTGCAGGACTTTATGGTGATGAAGAGGCCGGAAAGTGACCACAATTCCATTGTGGCTATAGCGGCAGGGACATTGTTTGGTTTGATGAGGGGCAACTGTGGTAAAAAAGAAAAAACTAAAATAAGTGCGGTAAAAGGCGGAGACAGACGTTCCATCAAATGGAAGTTGCTAGATTTAGAAATTAAGCTACCCATCATCTATGCAAAGATTCAATGCTCTTTTGAGATGTTCTGTTTCTGTGATGCCGACAATGTGGGTCATTTGTTAGAATTCCATGAATCAATCGTTAGCATCGTGGGAAATGGGTTGAGTAGATCGCGATCAGCTGGGGGAAATAGGCCAGTCCGTACGACTCCCTGGTACGACGCTGAATGTCGTGCTGCAAAACAGGTCCTGATAAAGCTTGCTAGAGGACCTTGGAGAGGGCTCCCCTCGGCTCTGGCTGATTTCAGGGCATTTTACTGCAAATTGCTTGAAACTAAAAAGGCAGAGTATTGCGAACACGTGTGGGACAATCTTCTCTCTGCTATAAGGCGGGAGACTGCAGGGGTTTTTGGCAACATGTTGGGGTGCAGGGGAATGGTATCCCTGAGGTGGCTTGGCTAGTCCACTTTGAAAACATTTACAAGGTGGAAAACAGGACTGCTGCTGGGAAACCAAGTTCATCCTCGACAGTCCCAAGGTGGGTGATAATCCGCCCCTTGTGTTGACACTCTCAAGACATTGAGGCGGCTCTATTGTCGCAGAAGTGGGGGAAAGCCCCTGGGATGGACTGGGTCCCCCATTGATTGGTATCGTAGGTGGTTACATGCTCCCTTATTTGCAAAACCTTTCAACGCTTTTCTGAAAGTGAATAGAGACCTTACTCCTGGACACAGTCAATACTTGTCCCCATATACAAGAAGGGAGACAGGGGCCGTCCAGAAAATTACTGGCCTTTCTTCCTCTTGGATGCTAGGGGCAAGGATTTTGCTAAGGCACTATTGGCCCATTTGGACGCATGGAGTCGGCAGAGAGGTGTTTTTGATCACCTCCAGGATGGATTCCAACATATTAGTACGGTGGATCAAATGCTAAGGCTCTGTCTGATTCTGGACAAATATGTTGTACTACGGGCCACAAACATGTGGTTTCTGTTGACTTAAAAACCGTGTTTGACAGTGTACCAAGAAGCAACTTGTGGCATGTATTGACTAAATTGGGGGTACCGCTTGGTATTCTAAGAGCAATCCAATCTATCTATTTTAACAATGGGGTGAAAATCAGGTATGGGTCAAGGGGGCAAACAACTGCTAGAATAAAAATTGACATTGGAGTTAGGCAGGCCTGTGTCTTTGCACCAAGTCTGTTTAGCCTTTTTATAAATGGAGTTGATTTATTGTTTGCCGAGATGACCGATGCCCCATTGTTGGCTGGTGAACCCATCCCGATCCTTTTATTTGCCGATGATGAGGTTCTTCTTTCTCCAATGCCCAAAGGCCTACGGAAGCAGTTGAAAATATTTGAGCGCTTCTGTGAAAGCAAGGGATGTTCAATAAATGTAAAAAAAAACCAAGATAATGGTGTTTAGTAGGAAAAGGGATAGGAAAACGCCAAGGCCAACAATTAGCTTGGACAGTGGGGCGATTGGGCAGGTTGCGAGCTACGATTATTTTTGGGTTCGACGATTGACTGCAAATTGTGTCAGGAAGAACCAGGTGAATAGGGCAGGTTTGAAGCTGATCAGGCACTGCAGAGCTATGTCTAGATTTATGCAGGCCCATGGGACAGGCCCGATAAGTGTTTTACAGATTTACAAGTGCCAAGCCAGATAGGCTGCCCTTCATGGGGCAGAGTTGTGGGGTGCCTATAATTCAGACACTCTCAGGGTCGTAGAGCAGACATTTTTTAAAACAGTTCTGGGCTTGCCTGTAAACACCCCGAATCCCCCAGTTTTCTGCGAGCTAGGCCTGCAAAGCATTGGCTTCTTCTGTTAATTGAGGCCAGTGTCTTATTGGGCGAGACTTTGGACAAACACCAACCTGAGCCAGTACAGAGATGCCGTTAAAGATGTTTTGTCTCAGCTAGGTGGAGTTAATTTACCCTGGTTCTCAGCCATCAAAAAAGAGTTGACCGCCTTGGGGCTGGAGAATTATTGGTCTTGTCCGGATGCAATTCCTGAGAATGCTAAAACATTATTTTTAAAAAGCCAATGAAAGAAAATGGTTGAGAGTTGAGTAGGTTGGCTAGTCTGGTTCTTTATCTGACCAGGAAAGAATATCCTGGTTTCGAAGATAATGTGGACAGAATGAAACTGAAATCAACAAAAGCACTGTATATGAAACTGCGCATTGGCACTCTTCCCCTAGTTAAGGTCAGGCATCATTGGAATATGAGTATCTCAGCCGCTTGTCCTTTCTGTCCATATGAGATTGAAAGCGTAGTGCATTTTATTCTGTTTTGTCCAAAGTACTCTCCTATTAGGAAAAGAGATTTGATATCACTTTTCAAACAGTTTTGTATTCGGAGTTTGTGTTTTGGCAACTATTTTTTGGGGGAATTACTTGCTCCAGTCTTGGAGGATGAGATGTAAACATATCACCTTATTGTCAGTCTCTTGTAGCTGAGTCCGGTGTTTTCACATTTTTTGCTTTTAACTTGCGGCCTCTGGTTTTTGGTATAATAGTGCTGCATTTTATAGTGTTTTATCAAAGTTTTAATTATTTATCACAATGTATTGTGTGATTTGTATTGTCAATTCTGTGTACAACTTTTTATGGTCTATTTATTGGATCGAAATAAAGTAAATTGATTGATATATCAGCAAAGTATTATAAAGGGTCCCAGACCCTTCTCTAGTGGCCAGTGGGCTCATCTCTGCCACTTGTATGAGGAAGATTTCCTTGGATGCTTGATTTTCCCGTTAGGGTCCCAAACCCTTATGTGGTGGTCAGTGGACATATCTCTGCCACTGGTACGAGGAAGATTCCCCCGGATGCACTCCATCTTGTTTTGGGTCCCGGACCCTTGATGGCCCTCTGACAGGCCTTACGCTTCCGCCAGCATGAGGCAAAGACCTCCTTACTACCCTCATGTCCCTACCAGTCCGCCAGTGGTTCCTGTTACCTTCTGGGACTTGCTCGCATGGCGCCGGTCTCTTCAGGGACTGGGGTCGGTCTCCTTCCGCTTACTGCAGCCGCCTGCTTCTGCAGAGGCTCTGCGTGTTGTGGGTTCTTGCAGTCTCAGCACTGTTCATGGATGCGTGGTCCACCTCCATTTGGTGGTCATGCCACTGCCTCGCCCACTTTACGCTTGCCTAGATGCAGGACTAGTCACAGACTCTCTCAGCCACTCGCCGGCATCCTCTGCAGAGCCCTTGCTTCGGGTCGAGAGCGGATTTTGAAACTCCCGGGTTCTCCAACAAGGGTGGAAGACGACATTGAGTCCTTCTCTTTCCTCTTTATGTGGCTTACTCCGCCCCAGCGCAATGTCAACACCTGTTGTCAATGGGTCTGTGAAGCACTTATTCTCAGTACTAGCACAGTCAACAATCCTCAGGTTTTCTGTGCTCTTCTTTTTCCTAGTATTTTCTATCTAAATTGTACTCCTGGCACCATAGAAACACATCGGTTTACTTTCAATGTAGGGATTTGAAATGGAGAGGGAGAGCTAAGGCATATGGGGGGTCTGATGTTATAAAACGGGTTGTACCAAGGTGATCGTCCTTAATCCCAAAGGGGGAGTCCCTCCACACAAGGTCCTCCAGCATTAAACCATCCCTGGGGGGACTATTGGGTAGCAGCCACACCTCCCATGTCTAATGAGAATAGGCTCCCTCCCCCTGGGACAGAAGCGAGGATGCCTGGTGAATCGTCACATTTACCTACCTCAAACAAACTAAAACTCAGGCAGTCAGGAAGTCTGTGTAGTCCAAATCAAAAGTTAACTGTCCTAGTCCAAACTCCTATCCCCCTATTCTAACCCTACTATTGTATTGTGCTTGGTGTGAATGCAGGTGCTTAGTAATGCATGGGAGAATGTTGGTGTGTCAGAGGGAATGTTTAGCTCTGAGTTTAGGAATGCTTGGAGGAAAGGTTCCACAGAGCTCGTGCCTGGGTGCTGGGAGCCAGTGGTTCAGACTCTGTCAACTTATAGCAACTTAAGGTACTTGGAATTAAGTTAACTGGTGGAACCTACCCGATATGTCTAAGGAACATACTTTATTACACCTACGACTTTAACACATATCTTAATCTTAGAAAAAGAGTTTTCTTAAACCCAGGAGAATGACTCTCTTCTCCTAGATGTGAGTCTCTCAAGGTGCAGCGTTCTCAAGCTCAGGAAATGTTCCAAGGTTCACAAACAAAGGAGAGTTTCACATATTCACCAGCCTAGGTCTGTTCTACAATGTTTTGTTTAGTTTAGCGTTGGATCCCGCTTGGCTTTGCAGCCATCGTCTATAGGCAGTTCGGACATTCAGTGGAGACCAGACTCCCCAGCCCTTCCAGGCAGTTTATTATCAAGATACTCTCCGAGCGTCCCATTCTCAGTCTTTTCCACTTCACTCAACCTTTTCTCTTACGTTTCACCTTCGTATCGACTGGTCTCCCTCTCCCGGGATGGTGGGCGCTGGACCGGTTTTGCCTTTCTTTGGTTTCTCGCTCGCCTTCCGCTTTCCAGCTTCTTCTTCTACCACTACTGTAGCGTGGTGACGACTAGCAAGATGCTCTCTCTGCTTTCTACTACTACTGCTGACATCCCCCTTCATGTCGGTCTCCTTCTCTGGACACTCTTGTTTGATTCCTGACAGACCCAAGTCCTCCTTTGCCGTTTAGTTTAAATAGTGGGAACTGCCCCAGCGTATTTCCACACTCACAGCCTGAGCTCCAACTCACACTCAATGGATGGGTGTAAACTTCATTATTCATTTCAAAGTACCTTTTATTCTTAAATGTTAATGGCATTTCTTCTTTACCCATCTTTACCCATCTTTACCCATCGCACCCAGAGCGCCTTGTCTCCCAAATGGGATGAGATCATTTCCACATCCATCCGATCTATCGTGGCAGGCGATTCTCACCAGATAGTTGTTTACATTGTCAGAGCTTGTGCATCATATGCAGTATTTTGCCAGCCTTCATTCCTCGATCCCTAAAACCCAATCGATCCTAGGTTAAGAGACTCTGCTTTTCTTGCCAACAAGAACTTTCCCAATCACAGTGTGTACTAGTGCCTCCCGCAGCCAAAGCTTTGCCTGCTCCAAAGATTGCGAAAAGGCCGAGGCAATCCTATGACCTTGAGCCCCTTCTGTCTGAAAATTAATGTTCATTCAATGGGATCCACAGTATGCAAAGATTGACTCCATCCTAATCCCAAGAATGCTGTACTATAAGTGTCTGATCACTGGTTTTCCACTGTACAGAGTGGAACCATTGTAGGCCACCAAACCACGTCCACCCCAAACATCTGTGGGATGGACTCATCTACATTGTGTAGATTGCTCAATGTTTTGGCGTTCAAAAACAATTTCAGTTGGCTTAGCAACGGTTAGCCTCTAAAACATGAATACCAGCCAATTTATTATACTCACTTTGTGATTTCCAAGAACTTCTTCAACACGGAGGCCAGTTTTGCAGCCTGGGAATAAAAAGAATGTAATAAAAAGGACACTCAGTGAAACAATGCAGCGGTACAGTTAAATAATGTCACAAAGGTGAGTAGGATCAGCAAGAGTCGGACACAAAGGTTTATAATTGAACAAAGGTATATTCGCGTTAGTTACAGGTTTGAGCCAAAATAAGAACAGGGAAATGCAAGGCTTCACTAGCATGAGAGTGGTTTTCTACAGTTTGTGAAGAAGTCCCCTGTTTGGCAAGGTATATGGGGCATCAGCTCCCTTCGCATAGCAGGGGGGTCAGTCACAGGGCTCTCTGTTCTGCCTGAAGCCTCTGTCCACGTGTCACCCCTCCCACTTTGGATACTCAAACTGCAAGGACCCCTAGAGAGACAGCTGAAGAGACATACACATTTTTCTGCTTTTAAACTCACTGCTAAAGAAAAAAGGTCAAAGCACATTTTGTTCCCTTTAAAAATCATTACTGGCAAACAAGCCTCACAATGTATTTCACCTTTATTGAACAACGTTGCCAGCATGAAAAAAGCTGCAAGGGAACACAAGAGCCACAGGGACACAGTCTGCTGGTAAATGGCACCATTGTTCTTATGATTCTCAGTCGGTTATTTGTATTGAGAAGAGAACATTCTCTACTCCATTGCTTTGTTAAATTAGAATTAAACTCCTGGGCATCTTCAAAAGATTTCCCCCGGGCCAGGAAGCCCCACAGCAGCAACAAAGTACCCTTTTGAACCCAGGAACGTAAACAAGAACATCTCGGAAAAAAGCACACTTTAAAAAGCAGTCCTCAACACGCTATCAAAGCAGGTCTGCACAGAAGACCACCATGCAGGAATGTGTAAAACCTATTTAAATACATTTGTCATACCATTTGAGACAAAGGAGAGTGAAACCAGCATAACAACATGGTACCTGCTCACATCACATGATCCTCTGAATTCCAAAATGCCTACCTGCCTTTTGATAGTCTCTGTAAATTTGAGAAAATTAAAGTGGGACAATTGCGCACGCTCACAGCTGCAAACTGTCAGTATGAATCCCTCCCACCCATGGGACTGAGTTTGGAATTGTAGTCCTAGTGAGTTTGTCTGCTGTTGGAGATGAAGATGAGTAGTGTTTGGTAAAACCTGGAGAGCAAGAAGAATAAAAGAGGGCACTAGAGAAGCAGAGGGCTGGGAGTGGGGAGATGCTAGTACAGGAGAAGGAGTTCGAGGAGATAGGTATGTTGCCCAGACAGCCCACTCTGTGAACCCCAATAGGACAGGGAGGGGATTGATTGGTGAGCTACTCACCCAGAAAGGTAGGTGGGAAGATCCCAGCTGCCCAGGGAGGGGTGTGACTATTTTGTTATAAGGAGTTGGAGGAGGTGGCAACGGCAGAGGTGGTAGGGGGTGATAAAGTGGAGACCAGGGTGGTTGCAGTAGATACAGACGGTGGAATTAATACGGTTGAGGAAGAAGCAACATCATGCATTGTATCAGTTTGGGGAAGGCCGAAGAGGATATAGTCGAAGGGAGGAGCTTAACAAAAAATACCCAACAGTTACTCTGTTGGAAGTTTCTTGCACTGCAATAGACACAAAACTCTTCCATAAATATTATGACAAACTTTAGGATATCTGAAGCAGGCAATGCAACAATGTACGAAGTTAACAATATCTTCATAGTTCATTAAAAGATTCATATAAATGAATATATATTACAAAGTTAGAATTCAACCCATATTATTTCGTATCAATGTGACTTCAATAAAAAGAACAAGTTACTCTCTTACCTGGTAACGTTCTTTCAATGGGATGGTCCGACGACGTATTCCATATCTATGACAGTAATCACCACAGCTGTGCTGCTTCTGAAAATCTTTCAGCGTCTGCGTCCTGCGTCGATGACGTCGATACGCCGTCCTCGAGGACCTTCTCCGACGTCGGACGTCACTGGATGTTATAAGTAGGACACACGATGCCCGTAGCCTCAATTGTAGTTTTCCCAAACGTGTGGCACCAATCTTCTGCCAGTATGACCACAGAAAGCTTTGCGGAAACGTAAGCTGCAATCGCATAAGAAATTCTGAAGCGGGGTAGGCAGGGAGGGAGCGATATGAAATACATCGTCGGACCATCCCATCGAAAGAACGGTACCCGGTAAGAGAGTAACTTGTTCTTCGAGGGGATTGGGTCCTCCGACATATTCCACATCTATGACAGACTCCCAAAGCAGTACCAACGTAAAGAGGTGGGAAAAGAATTTAGAATATACAAATTTAGAATGCCCAATCAAATTGCAAAGTAAAGGACCGCCTTGCCAAAGGCCAGATCCTGCCCCCGGATAGAATCGAGGGAGTAGTGACGTACAAAAGTATGGACCGAAGCCCAGGTGGCTGCATCACAGATGTTACGAATAGGAACACCCCTCTGCAGGGCAGTAGAGGCAGCCATACCCCTGGTAGAATGGGCCCTTAAGCCTACCGGAGGGTCCTGACCCGCCAAGCAGTAACATTCGGAAATTGCCAAGATGATCCATCGAGACAAAGTCTGCTTAGTAACAGCTTGTCCCAAACGCCTTCCAGCGTAACCAATAAAAAGTTGATCGTCCACTCTGACCCAGGACATGCATGAAATATAAAAGCTTAAAGCTCTCCTAGGATCCAGCCTATGGAGCCTCTCCTCTTCCTTACCAGGATGCGGAGGAGGATAAAACGCCGGAAGAATAAACTTCTGGCTTAAATGAAATTCCGACACCACCTTCGGAAGAAAGGAAGGACGAACTCTAAGGACAACCCTGTCCTTGTGAAACACAGTGAAGGGTGGCCTAACTGAAAGTGCCTGTAACTCACTCACTCTGCGAGCGGAAGTGACCGCAACTAAAAATACGGTTTTAAGAGTTAACAGTCTCAAAGGGCAGGAATGCAAAGGCTCAAACGGAGCACCCATTAGAAACTTGAGAACAAGGTTCAAATCCCAACCGGGCACCTGGAAAGGTGACGGAGGGAACACATTAGTGAGCCCTTTTAGAAAATGAGAAATTAAAGAAATTTTAAAATAAGAACACTCTTCAGATGAGCGCTTAAATATGGACAGCGCTGCCAGGTAACCTTTAACGGTACCCACTTGCAGGCCCTTGTGGGCCAAAGAAAGCAAAAAAGACAGAACCACAGGAATGTCACATGAAAAAGGATCCACATTCTTAACCCTGCACCAGTCGCAGAACTTTCTCCAATGGCAACAGTACAGGGACTTTGTTGCCGGCCGTCTGGCCAAAAGAAACACCTCCATCACGTCTTCAGGGAGGTCCCAATCCTTAAACCTCAACCTTTCAGAAGCCAAGCATGAAGGTTGAGGGATCTGACCTCTGGATGGAGAACCTGACCCCCATCCCGTGAGAGCAAATCGTCTCGGTAGGGAGGACGACGTGGAGGGCAGATGGACAGGTCGAGAAGGTCCGGGTACCACATCCTCCTGGCCCATGCCGGAGCAATGAGGATCATCTGGGAACCGAACCTCCGTAACCTCTGCAGCACTTGTGGAATGACGGGGACTGGAGGAAACGCGTACAGCAGTGGGAAGGACCACTCCACTACGAACACGTCTCCTAGGGCTCCTCTTGGAGGAAATTCCCACAAGCAGAACCCTTCGCACTTCCGGGTGACACTGGAGGCGAAGAGATCCACTTGATGGGTCCCCCAAAGGGCAAAGATCTCCAGCAGAATCTCCTGAGCCAACTCCCACTCGTGAGAGATCGCGCTCTGCGTCGTCTCGTTTTGTTCTCTGGCCAGATGAACTGCCGAGACCGAAATTTCCTGCTGGATTGCCCAGAACCAGAGCTGCATCGCCGCCCTGCACAGAGGAAGTGACCCTGCCCCCCCCCCTTTTTGTTGAGGTAGTGCATGGCCACCGTGTTGTCCGTCAGAATCAGGACATTCTTTCCTCGCACAGTCGGCAGAAAAGCCTTCAGGGCAAGCCTGATGGCCCTCAGCTCCAACAGATTGATATCGAGTCTGACCTCCGACGGAGACCAACGACCGCTGTCAACTCGTTGGCATGAGCTCCTGATCCCGTGAGGGATGAGTCCGTCACGATCGTCACCTCTGGCCAGGGTAGCCAAAATGGAGCCCCCCTCATCAGATTGCCTTCGTCGGCCCACCACAGAAGGTCCCGGGCGACCGAGGGCAGCCCCTGAACGGGGTCAGACATCCTGCCGGAGGACTGAGACCACTGGAGCTTGAGAGCCCATTGCAGAGATCTCATCCGCAACCTGGCCTCTGGCACCAGAAGAATGCAGGATGCCATGAGGCTGAGCAACCTCAAGAACTCGAACGCTGGGAGACTCTGGGCATGTTGAAACTTGTGCACCATCTGCTGAATGTGGTGAGCCCTCACCTGGGGAGGAAAGCACTGCCCCAGGGACGTGTCGAGCACTGCTCCAATGTACTGGAGCCGCTGAGTTGGTGTCAAGTTGGACTTCTTTAAGTTGAGGGAGAAGCCCAGCTTGTGAAGGGAGTGGCAGGTGACGGACAGATGATCCTGGACTTGTTCAGGAGAGCACGCCCTGATCAACCAATCGTCCACGTAGGGATACACATGAATCCCCCCTTCCTGAGATACGCTGCCGCCACCACCACCATGAGCTTGGTGAAAACCCTCGGGGCGGAGGTCAATCCAAACGGCAGGACCCGAAACTGAAAGTGCGAGTCGCCAACCGCGAACCTCAGGTACTTCTTGTGCTTGGGATGGATCGGCACATGAAAATAAGCGTCCTTGAGGTCGAGAGACACCAAACAGCCTGAAGTTGAAGGGCCTGGAGGACTTGAGAGAGAGTAACCATCTTGAACTTGTCCTTCCTGAGGGGTTTGTTCGAACCGCGCAAGTCCATGATGGGTCTCAATCCCCCGTCTTTCTTCTAAATAAAAAAATAAGGGGAATACCATCCCGTGTTCCTCTCCGCTACAGGCACCAGTTCTATGGCGCCTTTCTCCAGCAGGGATTGAATTTCCTGCACAAGGAGCGGATCTGGACTCTTCAAAGAGAGATTCCCTGGTGGATTGTCGTGAGGCCTCTGCCGGAAAGGAAGACCGTAGCCGTGGGCTATGATCTCCAGAACCCACATATCTGAAGTAATGGCACGCCATTCTACAAGATGCTGCGCCAGCCTTCCCCAACCGGCGAAGCATGGGCCTCATGAATGAGCAGAAGCGGCTGCGCCGTTGCCTGAGGGCAAAGAGGCAACTGCTCGTGCGGCCTTGGCACCTCGAGTACCTTGTTTTCCACCTCTGGCACTCCTACGGTTGCCCCTTTGACTTGCAGCTCCTCTAAAGCTTTACTAAAGGATGAGTAATAACGAAAGGAACCTCCCCTCCATTGCTGTCCCCTAGGACGAAAAGGCAGAGGTTGGCGGACTGCAGCGCCCAACGACTTTGCTGCTGCTTTGGAGATCTGCAACCTCTCAAGGCTCTCGTCAGCCTTGCTGCCAAAAAGATGTTCACCATCAAAGGGCATGTTCAGGAGCCTGGCTTGCACATCAGGAGCAAACCCTGCCTTCCTCAACCACGCAAACCTGTGTATTACGGTGCTCGCCGCCATGGACCGGCTGACACAGTCTGCCATGTCCAAACCCGACTGAACGGACTCACACATGGCATCCTTGCCATCCTGAATAATAGCAAGACAACCACCCTGTTCGTCCCCTTCGGGAATATGTTCAGCCGCTAAGGAAATACAGTTCCACAGTGTGTGCGTGAAACGTGACAAGGCACATATGGAGTTGGCCGCCTGAAGAGCCATACCCCCGGAAGAAAACACTTTCTTCGCCCAGCCATCAAAACGCTTGTCGTCCCTATCAGGAGGGATGGTAGGATACGACGCCTGCTTTGCTGGGGCCGTAGCCGCCTGCACCACCAAACTCTCTGGAGTGGGGTGCCTGTTCAAGTAGCAGGGGTCACTACTGGCTGGGCGGTATTTTCGTGGCAAAGACTTGCCCACTGCCAGGAGACTCTCCGGAGCAGTCCAAGCCGCTGCCACCATTCCTTGCAGAGCCATATGGAATGGCAGTACTGGGTCAGTGGGTGGACCTTGGTCGAGGATATCCGTCAGGTCATCCTGCACAAAATCAACTGGGGGCGCCGACCACCCCAAGTAGTCCGTGACCCTCGACATAAGGCGCCGGTACGATGATTCGGCATGGGTGCCAGGCTCAGGCCTACAGAACTCGACCTCCACAGAGGTGTCCAGACCACTGGCGTCATGCAGTGAATGACGCAGGTCCTCAATCTGGCTATGACCAGAAAGAATCTCATCTGGTACCGTGTCAGGAACCAAACCATCTTCAGAACCCTCCTCCACCTCGGAAATATACTCCGTAGGCTGGAAAGTGAGCATTGAATAAGGGAGAAAGACATGTGTTGCCTTGGCCAGAGCCTTTCTAGGGGGTTCCCCCGTGCCACGGGGTACCACCGACACCAAAGCCTCGAAAGGTGTCGAGTGAAATGGCGTTGAGTGAATCGGCGTCAACGTCGAGCGCGCCGGCGCCGACAGCATAGATGGCTTCGACAAAGGCCTCGAGGGCGGAGCCCCGAGCGTGTCCTTCGACAGCCTGGGCGCCGATGGCATCGACGACTTCTTTGGAGGCGGAGCCTCGAGAGAGTCCGTCGACGACCTCGGCGCCACCGGCGTCGACATCTTCTTCGAAGACTTCACAGGTGCACACAGGCTCGCGCGCGTCGAAGACCGGGACCTGGAACGGGCATGACTAGAACGATTCCCCTTGTCCGAGCGGGACCTTCCCCGCAAATCGTGCCGACCACCCGAGCCCAA
Source organism: Ambystoma mexicanum (assembly GCF_040938575.1). NCBI lineage: Eukaryota > Metazoa > Chordata > Amphibia > Caudata > Ambystomatidae > Ambystoma > Ambystoma mexicanum. The sequence continues at coordinate 514,873,202 of NC_090925.1, forward strand.
AGGCGTACGAGCGGTGTCTCTAGTACGGTCACGGCCGACCCCACTCGGAGGCGTGGACGGACCGGAGCCCTGCGATTCAAGAATCGCCAACATTTTCTTCCCGAAGGCAGCCCATTCCTCTGGAGAGGAATGCTTGGTGGGATAAGAAACCCGCCGACGGGTGGAGTCCTCGGATGAGGACGGGGAAGGTGACCGATGACGGCGCTTCCGGGAGTGCCTCGAAGAGGCAGGACCCACTCTGGGACCGAGACCCCCTAGACTTACGACTAAGATGCGGAGAGTCGCCCCACGAATCGTCCGTCGAAAACCCAGTGGACCTTGCCTTCTGGGGCTTGGACACCTTACCGACCGACAGCTTCTTCTTATGTTCCCGCAAGGCCTTGGACGTAAGCGACTGGCAGTCGACACAATCATCCATGTCGTGGGCCTCCCCGAGGCACCAGAGGCAGGCGTTGTGCGAGTCGGTCACCGACATCTTGGACCCGCAGTCCACACACTTCTTGAAGCCCGGACGCGGGGTGGAAGAAGAGGAAGACATCCCGATAAGACTTCACAAACGAACAGGTTCTAAGAACCGAAAGAACAGAAACTCCAAAGAGTCGAGGCGCACCGAGATCTCCGAAGCAAACACGTTTGCGGAAAAAACGGAACTCAGGCTACGGGCGTCGTGCGTCCTACTTATAACATCCGGTGAAGTCGGCGGAGGTCCTCGAGGACGCCGTATCAACGTCATCGACGCAGGACGCAGATGCCAAAAGATTTTCCGAAGCAGCACAGCTGTGGTGATTACGATCATAGATATGGAATACGTCGGAGGACCCAAACCCCTCGAAATTTACATTATAAAGTGAAACATGGTGATTGATCAATTGGGTCTTGAGTAAGCAAATCTATCAATGTGTATAGGTTCTTCCTTTGAAGTATTTTAATTCATTACAATGTAGACACTAACAGCTTCCAAAACACACTGTTTTGGAACAGTTCCAAAACACAGTGTGTTTTAGAACTGTTCAAGCTCGACACATTTTGGGTACATTGGACACTTCTTCAGGGGAATTTCTACTCTTAAAGGCAATACGAAAAAGATGTTTTGTGTGCTTTACTTGCGTTAGATATATAATTTTACTTGAACAGAACTTTAAAGTATTAACCTGAATGTTTCTAGCCACAAAAGAAGATACATCTCTACCTTAATGATTAATCTTTTTCAGCAAAATACATGAATAATCACCAAGAGCAGTTGTAATAAGCAATAATTAATGGGAATAAGGTGATTACCCCTCTTTATTACAGAGAAAGTAAATAGATGACTAATTGTGCCACTTCCTCAACAACCAAGCTATTGCTTATTACATTTTTTTCAAACCTTCACATTTAACAATATTTGTATGAATTGGTTGGTATCCAGTGAGTTAGATACTCCAGTGAGTTAGAGTATATCAAACTCACTGGATTCCAAACAATTTGTACAAATATTGCTAAATGCAAAGGATTTATTTAAAAATGTAATACGCAATGGCTTAATTATTTTGGAATTGTTGCAACTAGTTATCTATTTACTTTCTCTACTTCAAATCATACCCATTATACATTGAAGGTATGAATGTCTAGGATGACATAACGCAGTGCACCCATTTGCCTTTCACTCAATGGCAAGTGCAATTGTTTGGTGTTTTTCATATCTCTTATTTTAACTAACTTCACCATCAGATTGATGATCCTCAATATGAGATGGTGTTGGCATCTGGTATATCTGTACTCTCCTCATACTTCATCATCTCATGGGAAATCTAGAATTTAACATGTACTGAAGGCTTATTCATATACTTATTAAAAATGTGTTTTGAGTGGATTGTGTCCTCTAACGTATTCCTTATCTTTGATGTATTCCATCCAGCTTCAGCTACTTTGGAAAGAAATTTTGGCAGAGGGTGCCGTGCGTCGATGTCGTCGAGTCGATGGTTCCTCGAAGGCCTCCTTCGAGGGTGACGTCATCGGGTGTATAAGTAGCACGCACGGGCCCGTTGGCCTCAGTTCTGTATTTCTGCAGTGTACGTTGCTTCAGAGATTCGGCGCGCCTCGAGTTCTGTGAAGAAGAATAAATAACGAAATATGTCATCGACCACGAAATGGGGTTTCAAAAAATGCAAATCGTGCGGCTCAAAAATGTTGATTACCGATTTGCACCGAGAGTGCTTATGGTGACTTGGAGAAGGTCACGACATGGAGGCCTGTATGAAGTGTCAAGCGATGATGGGGAAAGCCTTGCGAGAGAGGAGGGGAAAACTGCAGGTAGGTCGTAAATCCGACCGAAAAGCTTCTAGCGTCGAGTCGAAGTCCCGTGAGGAGAAATTTCCTCGACCTGAAAGGCATCGGTCTAGGTCCCGAAGCGATTCCCATCGCTCGACATCTTCGACGAAAAAAATCGAAGAAACAACGCCACAGATCCCCCTCCACTTTGTCTTCGGACGAATCCCCAAAAAGGATGAAATGTCCCACAAAACATTCATCATCCGAAGAATGGGAAGCATTTAGAGTAAAAATGATGGAGGTGTTCAAGGTCTCAAATAACATAGCCTTAAAAAAAGCCAAGGAACAATTGATGGGGAAAATGCGACTCCTCAAAGGGCAAATGAAAATGGTATACTCTAAATTCTGTACCTTCTCCCTTATCCCTTTATATGAATACTATAATAAGAAAATAGAAGCAATCCTACTATATGGGGTCGAATTACACTTACAAGATCTGGGACCCCTCCTTAATTCTATACAAGGAACTTTATGGAAGAACGCCCTAGGTTTGCGGCAGAGTCTTCCAAACGCTATCCTAAGACATGAATTGGGGCTATCTTCGTTAGCGGTACGCTATCACTGGCGTCTACTATCTCTATTTTTTAAAATGTTGGCCCCCCCACGTAATTCGATTTATACTAAATTTGCAAAAATGTTAACTCAAGAACATCCGGTATCAGTACTAAAATTTAAGGAGAGATTGGATAAACTTCTAATTAAGATCATTCTTAGAGCTGATGAGCTAGATCTGAATTCAGACAAAATGAAAAAAAACGTATTCGAGAATGATTGGGTTGAATGCATTTCACAAGTTCAATCGTATTCTTCCTTTGACGAATATGCAGGATTTATTCACCGGCAAAAGCCTAGATTGAACTATTTATTGATGATTCCGGACAAGATGATTAGGAGAACGTTTATGTTATTTCGAATGGACTTAATTCAAACAAAAGTAAGAACAAAGCATTGGAATAAAGATCAATGTGAGCCACATGATCAATCGTGTAGATTCTGCAAAGAAAACCCAGAATCCTTAAAACATTTATTTTTATACTGTTCGTACTTTGAAAACATACGTGCACTTAGGCAAAAAGAATTTACAAATGCTAACATGATTTTCGCAAGGAACTGCATTTGGAAACACTGTATGTGGGGAGCGAGTAATACGGCCATAATAGCTACGGTCCGATTGACAAATCATATTAGAAATGAAATAGAAAAAGATTGCTAACATGATTATGTGTAAGAATAAGAAATTACTCATTCTGAAATGAAATTATGATTTTGTGAGCGGTCACTAAGCAGATGTTTCTTCTTTCTTTTTTGTTTTTTTTAAAGATTTTTAAATATGTAACAAAAGAAAATGTCTTTTTATGAAGTTATTTGTAAAAGTTTTGTACACCAAAAACAAATGTTTTATAATAAAAAAATAAAAAAAAATTTAAAAAAGCAAAGCCTCGGTCCGCGCCTTCCTCGGAAGCCGGCCGGGAGCGTTATCGCTCCGACACTCGCGTGCCCTCGAGCCCGGGTGATCGAAGGAGGAAGGATAGAGAACCTTCTAGGACGTCGAGCGAAAAAGATTGCTTGAGTCAACCGCTCGAGGTCACCGACGCCGTCTGAGACCGAACATACCTCGAAGGGCAAGTCTTAGAAGAGTGCATCGACGCCCTCGAAGCCGATGCCGTCGAAACTTCCAGCTCGACAAGATCAGCTAGGAAGAGAGAAAGAAAAGGCTAAAACACCTGGGTTGCATTCAGGACCCATTAGCACTTTCCCTCTACCTCCTCCAGAGAAGGTTTTGCAAGCCTCTGCCTAGGAAGGAGTTTTTCAAATCCCTAACCTCCATTTTTGAGAAACAAGAAAGATCTGATGAGGAAAATTTACCTTTTGGGCTTGAATTTGGTACTCCAAATGTTCCTGAATGCCTGATTTCAGAGGAAAGCAGGATGAAGGATTTGGTTGAATCATTGCACAATGCAAGTGCTATTGATACGTCCCAGAAAATGAATTTGGTAGATCAGAGCCAGGTGAACATGCCAATCCATCATACCGTCAGTTAATGACTAAGGTAGCATATTATTTGGGCTGGGTCAGGCCTACAGCCCAATTTGTCCAAGATGATCTTACAGACATACTGGACCATAGTCCTACTGAAGACCCAATTCTACCTTTCCATGTGGCCTTACAAAATAGGGTGGCCAAAAATTGGGAGACGCCGGATTCTATTCCTCCAGTGAATAAATCCCTTACTTCAAAATACCGCCCTGCCAGTAGCGGCCCCGGCTATCTGTCTAAACATCCCACTCCCGAAAGTTTGGTCATACAGGCAGCCACTCTGTAACGCTCACCTGATTCCCGCAGAGGCGCCGGTCTTGACTGGGTGAATGCCGTATCTTCAAAGGTGATGTGTAACACACGGTTGGCTCTTTGGGCTGCACTTCTGTGCACTGTATGTCTGACTCGAAGAGTAAGATGTCTTAGGTAAGTGAACGCCGAGCTCTCCATCTGCCTCGGGGCAGGGTGCCGTAACCAGTTTCTTCACTGGATAAGGGTGCAGGCCTCTTGACCTCAGAGGACTGCTGTCCGTCGTTAACTGCACGAACGGTAAGTTCTGGGCACTTCAAATGTCTTAAAAGTCTTTTGTAATGATATCTCTTGTTTTGCAGGGTTCCGGCGATGGCGGATGGCGGGCTGATGAGAGTTGAGGATCGAACCCGCGTGAGGAATAGAAGCGCCTGGAAGCACGTAAGTAAGCGCTTGTAGCCTGCTTCACGATGCGCACTAACTGTCCCTTTTATCTTGTAGGTACAAGTTCGGAGCTTTAGAGAAGCTGAAGGGTGCTGGAATACCCACTGGATTCGGCGTGGGAAGGAGTAATGGCACGTGAGTAATAAAGTTGCCCAATGTCTTTAAACGCACCTTCTTTTGTCTTTCAGATGCGGGATGCAGCGCCGAAGGCCTCCGGAGCGTGCGAAGAGCTGGTAAGCTTTTGTCTTTCTGATGCCGAATGCAGTGCGAAGACCTCCGGAGCATGCGAAGAGTAGGTAAGCCTTTGTCTTTCAGATGCCAGAATGCAGCGCGAGGCGTTGGTGACAGCAAATGGACCAGGTAAGAGATGCGCTGCCACTGAAGACCGTAGTGCTAACCTGTTCTTTCTTTTTCTTTACAGGTGCTGCTGAAGACTGGATTCCAGGATGGTAAGCCTTTGTTCCCTTAGGCCCAGGATCAGAAGCAGAAGACACGATGAGCGTTCTGCTGCAGAGAATGCAGAATAACGCAAAGCAAGATTCATCCATCCGGTGTGGTTTAAATAGCCTCCTGTAGTGCTTAGGTGTCTCCTTCCACAGCCACGCCTAAGAAAAGAGTTCCTGCTTTCCAGAAGAGTTCCAGTGTTCTGAACCTAGGGAGTGGCTCCTGCCCCACCCAACAGGAAAAGTAGTCCCAAACAGAAGAGGATCAGGGGTTCAACTGGCAGGTAAGTAAGCAGCATGGTCTGCTGCAGGTAAGCCCACCCAAGCATTATGAGCCCGGCGCTTCCAGCGCTGGGACTGGGCATCTTTATGAGCCTGGTGCCACTGGCGCCAGGACAGGGTCCAAAAGGTCCCAATTGGGACTGGCTGGCACTCGGAACCGGGGTTATGGGACTGCTTCCAAGGGAGTCGGGCAAGTCCTGATCTTTTGGAAGCAGAGATCATGACACACACCTTCTAACAAACTTGCGTACCCGTCTAGCCCTCCAGATAGGGACGATAAGCGTGTGGATGGCTGGGCACGGAAGGTATTTTCAGCTGGGAGCATGGTATTAAAATCAGCCAACTCCACTTGTGCCTTGGCAAAGTGTTCGTACACTCTTTGGGAGTGCATTGCAATGGCAGCGGAGCACATACCAGAAGAGGAAGAAAGGGAAGGATTCCTAGCCATTGTTAGAGATGGAAAGGAAGCTATGCAGGAATCCCTTGAATCTGGTTTGGACACTGTTGATAGTGTGAGCAGGTCCATGGCCACTAGCACAGTAATGCATAGATTTGCATGGTTACGGAAGTCGGGTTTTGCACCAGACGTACAGAACAGTCTAATGAACATGTCCTTTGACGGGTCTCACCTTTTTGGCAGCAAGGCTGACGAGAGCCTTGAGAGGTTGCAGACCTCAAAGGCAGCTGCCAAGTCGTTGGGAGATGCTATCAGGCAACCTCAGCCCTTTCGTGCGACAAATCAATCTTCGAGGGGACGATCCCATCGTTACTACTCCTCATATGGAAGAGCGAGAGGAATGGCCAGTCAAAGGGGCAAAAGAAAGGCCACTCGCAGTGGACGAGCAAAACGTGCAAAGCCAGCTCCAGCTACAGCCTCTTTGCCATTAGCGGCTGCAGCAACCGCCACAAAACCACTTTGAGGACTTGCATCACAAAACACCTATAGGAGGTAGGCTGTCACAGCATCTGCAAGAATGGCGAGCCATTACTTCAGATGTTTGGGCTCTAGAAATAATAGCCCAAGGTTACTGCCTTCCTTTTCTAACGCAACCTCAAAGCAATCCACCAGGGAGACACCCTTTGAAGTTTTTGGACCCGCTCCTACAGCAGGAAGTTCTAACCCTGCTGGAGAAAGGTGCTATAGAACCGGTACCTGCAGCAGAGAGGAACATGGGATGGTACTCCCCATATTTTTTGATCCCCAAAAAGGACGGAGGACGGAGACCCATCCTGGACTTAAGAAACTTGAACAAGTTCCTCAGGAAAGACAAGTTCAAGATGGTCACTCTTTCTCAGATCCTTCAGGCCCTTCAGCTTCAGGAATGGTTGGTGTCATTGGACCTCCAGGATGCTTATTTTCATGTGCCGATTCATCTCAAGCACAGAAAATACCTGGAGGTTCGTGGTTGGCGACTCACATTATCAGTTTCGAGTCCTTCCATTCGGATTGACCTCCGCCCGAGGGTCTTCACCAAATTGATGGTAGTAGTGGCAGCACACCTCAGGAGAGGGGGGGGGTTCATGTCTACCCCTATCTGGACGATTGGTTGATCAGAGCACGATCTGCCGAACAGGCACTGGATCACCTGAAAGTCACCTGCCATTTCCTCCACAGTCTGGGCTTCTCCCTCAATTTCAAGAAGTCACAAATGAAACCTTCTCAACGACTCCAATATATAGGAGCTGTGTTAGACACATCCCTGGGAAAGAGCTCGCCTCCCAGGTCGAGGGCTCAAGACATTCTTCAGATGGTTTCCAAATTCCAAAATGCCAAAATCTTCAGGCTTACGACTTCTTAAGGTTGCTCGGCCTCATGGCATCCTGCATCTTTCTGGTGCCAGAGGCACGCCTGAGAATGAGATCCCTTCAATGGTCCCAGTTCTCAGGTCGAAAGACGGATCTTCTCCAGATCCCGAACAAGGTTCGTCAGGATCTTCTATGGTGGACTTGTTCAGAAAATATTCTGAAAGGAGAATCCTTTTGGCCACCATGGCCGGAGATTACAGTAGTGACGGACGCCTCACTCAAGGGGTGGGGAGCTCATGCCAACGATCTGACAATCAGTGGTCGTTGGTTTCCATCGGAGTCCAAACTACATATCAACCTTCTGGAGCTGAGAGCAATCAGACTAGCGCTGAAGGCTTTCCTGCCATCTGTCAGAGGGAAGAATGTCCTGATAATGACAGACAACACAGTGGCCATGCATTATCTAAACAAAAGAGGAGGTGTAGGGTCACTAGCTTTGTGCAGAGAGGCAATGCAATTCTGGTATTGGGCAATTCAAGAAGCAATCTCTTTAACGGCAGTTCACATAGCCGGGGAAGAAAATATGACGGCAGATGCTCTGAGCAGGCAGAGCACAGTGTCCCACGAATGGGAACTGGCTCAGGAAGTCATTCTAGAGATCTTTGCCCTTTGGGGAACCCCCCAGGTAGACCTATTTGCGACCGGTATCAACCGAAAGTGCGAAAGGTATTGCTCAAGGGAATTTCCCCCGAGTGGAGCCCTGGGGGACGCGTTCATGGTGGAGTGGAATTTCCCACTATTGTATGCGTTCCCTCCGATTCCCGTCATTCCTCAGGTCATCAGGAGACAGACGGTTCGGGGGCCGCATGATCCTAATTGCCCCGGATTAGCCCAGGAGAACGTGGTAACCGGACCTTCTAGACATGTCCAACTGTCCTCCAGGACGTCTTCCTCAGAGAGAGAACCTTCTCTCTCAAATGGAGGGTCAGGTTCTCCATCCAGAGGTCAAAACCCTCAACCTTCATGCTTGGTAGCTGAAAGGCTGAGATACAGGGATTGGAACCTTCCAGATGACGTTATGGAGGTGTTGCTTTCGGCAAGAAGACCAGCAACAAAGTCTCTATACTGTTGCCGTTGGAAAAGGTTTTGGAACTGGTGCAGAGAAAAGAATGTCAATCCTTTTTTATGTTCTATTCCGGAAGTACTATCTTTTCTTCTGACCCTAGCACATAGCGGTCTGAATGTTGGAACCATTAAAGGTTATTTTGCGGCGCTTTCCATTTTCAAGCGCTCATCGGAAGAATGCTCCTACTTCAAAATTCCTTTGATAGTACAATTCTTAAAAGGACTCACTAATGTGTTTCCTCCTCACCCATTTCAAGTACCGATTTGGGATCTCAATTTTGTCCTAAAATTCTTAATGTGTGCTCCTTTTGAGCCTTTGCACACATGTCTGTTAAGATTAATAACATGGAAAACTGCTTTCCTAGTTGCTTTAACATCTGCAAGAAGAGTGAGTGAATTGCAGGCACCGTCTTCTGGGCCACCCTATACTGTGTTCGATAAGGACAGAGTTGTGTTGAAGGTTAAACCCTAATTTTTACCAAAAGTGGTATCTGAGTTTCACTTGAATCAAAAAATTGTGTTACATGCATTCTATCCTCCATCCCATCCTAGTAAGGAGGAGGAAAGATTACACAGGTTGGATCCAAAAAGAGCTTTAAGCTTTTACATCTCCAGCCTTTCTAGGCTTAGATTAGACAACCAACCGTTTATTGCTTACACAGGAAAAAGATTGGGTCAATCAGTAACAAAACAGACAATATCACGCTGGATTGTGCTTTGCATTTTGGAATACTACAGACTGGCGGGAAAAGACCCACCAGAAGGTTTAAGGGCTCATTCCACCAGGGGCATCGCTTCGTCTACAGCCCTGCAAAGAGGTGGTCCTATAAGGTCCATTTGTGAAGCAGCGACTTCGTCATCGCTGCATACTTTTTCAAAATTCTACAACCTAGATGCTTCCCAATCTAAGGAGCTAAATTTTGGTAGAGCAGTCCTATACTCCGCCATCTGAAGATATTTAAAAAAAAAAAAAAATCTAATCCCTCCTCCATAAGAATTCTCCTTACTGCTTTGGGAGTCTATCAAAGATGAGGAATACGTTGGAGGACACAATCCACTGGAAGAACAAGTTACTTACCAACTGGTAACGTTCTTTCGATTGGATGTTCCTCCAACGTATTCCTCATCGCCCTCCCAACCTACCCCTCTGTAGATTTTTCCCAGGCTGTTGCCACTCCAACTCTCGCAAGGCAAAATACCTGTCTACCGGCACAGTCTGCACAGTGGAAAGTCGATAATGAAAGGGGGAAAAACCGAACTGAGGCCAACGGGCGCCGCGCGTGCTACTTATACACCCAATGACGTCACCCTCGACAGAAGCCTTCGAGGAACCATTGACTCGACGACATCAATGCACGGCGCCCTCTGCCGAAATTTTTTTACAAAGCAGCTGAAGCTGGATGGAATACATCAAAGATGAGGGATACGTTGGAGGAACATCCAATTGAAAGAACGTTACCAGTTGGTAAGTAACTTGTTCTTTTCTAGCATTTGAAATCAAGATGTAAGGTGATATCAGCATTAAGTTTAACTTCAGGTTAACTGTTTCGTGTTCCTCCTTTTTGTCTGGCATGTTATGTTATTTGGCAGCTGTATAGCACTCTATACATCATTGGTATGATCTCAAAGCGCTGGTAGGTTGAACGCCCTTGGGGACCGCAGTCCAGGTCAGTAGAGAGAGAAGGTGTCATAGGGTGCGTGGGTGCACCAGTTATGTGTGCAGCTGATTTAATTCCCAGATGGTAGCTGCATCCTAGCGTTTAGGTGTGGTGGTGAAGATATCAGTTGAATGTGTGCAGTCTGGTGGGTGGACACCCTGGCTGGGTTCTTCCTGCATTAGGCCTGTAGGACGCTCATGTGAGCAGCTAGGCCGGATTGTCATGGGATAGCTGCGTTTTATTAGAGTGATGAGGTATTTCATGGGGCAATGTTCGTATGTGAACAGCTAGGCCAAATTTATCAGGGGTATAGCTGCATTCTAATCCTAAAGAAGGTTCCTAAAAGTAATAAAAATACAAAATACGTGGCTCCAGTCAAAGAAGATTCTACTATTGATTTTGGTGAACTGGCGAGATATTGAATGAATGCAGTCAAGGTGTGTTTAAATACAAGTTAACATGCTAGAGTGTGTGATTAATATATGATTGGTTCATGTCTTTCTGTACATGTCCTCTTGCAGCATTTATTCCTCAACTAAGTAAACCTATTAATGAACAATGTTTAAACAGCGCTCTCAGGAGCTATAAGAGGTCTACCTTAAGGATACTTATTTACATTATGTTGCCTAAATGTAATGTAAAAATTAGATATGCGTCATGTTTAATGGATGTTTAAGTAGACTTTCCCCAAAATATTTGAAGCACTGTCATTGTTTATTTGTAAAGCGCTTATACACAGGTGAAGTGCTTCAAAGCGCTTCAAGGCTGGAAGGGAACAAGAAAATACAGTCGTCATTCTTAGGCCTTGAAGAAATAACAAGCATACTAGGCCAGAAGCATTTCTACTAGTGCAAGTGCATGAAGGAAGGAATGAGAGAAGGGGGGTGGGGGGGAGAAGGAAAAGAGCATACAATCAAACTACCGTACTATGCCCAAAGACTTGATGGATAGTGCAAGTGCATGACAAGGAGTATGGAGAGAAGGGGGTGGGGGCGTTGGAGAGAGAAAGGTCATACAGAACAAAAAAACTACCATACTAGGCCTAGCTACATTCAGATTGATTGGTGGTTGGTCATCACGAATGCGCCTATGTACAAGTATTTTAGGCACAACAAAGCAAGTTAGGGGAGAAAGAGGTAGGACAGACAATCTTGCTAGGCCTAGTACATTCAAGATCATGCAAGTGCATAGACCGGAAGTGCGAAGGAGGGGGACAAGTGTGCCCAGTCCAGCAGGGGCCTGGGTTAAGAGCAGGGTGGTTGCCCCTCTCATGGAGCGTATTTCGAGTGCAGTAGTGGCAAGCAGAGTGCAGAAGCCCGGAGGCAAGTGTAGGACTGGTGGGGGAGCCTGGGCCCTGTGAGGCTCTGGAGGTGCACCAGGCGACAAGTCAGCGAACTGAGCAATTGGGGAAGAGAAAGGTGGAGGGAGGCAGGAGAGAGGAGAAAGGAGGTTAGTAGGGGGGAGTGAGAGAAAGAGGAGAAGAGGAAGCTCTTGAGGAGTTTCCGGAATTTAAGGAGGGCCGGCTCAAGACAGAGGCAGGGAGGCACCTGCAGAGGATAAGGATCTACCCCCAAATCTCGGTTTGGAAAAGTGGCTCACCCGCAGAGAGGCCGAGCTGAGGGTTCTAGTAGGAGATTATTTCGGAAGAGAGCATTGTAGATAGTACAGGCCCCAGCCCCAGAAAGCCTTGTGGACTATGCAGAGGGACTTGAACTTGATCCTTGCAGCCACAGGGAGCCAGTGGTGGAATTTCAGCACCAGAGAGATGCGGTCCATTGGCTTGAGGCAAATGATATGTCTTACGGTTCTGTTGAAGGGGGTCGGAGAGTAGAGGTAGGAAGAATGAGAAAGACGGTTGCAGTCTGAAGAGAAACAGGGCTCTGGAGACGGTGAGCCTCTGGGGGAAGGTGAGAAAAGGTGGAATACCTCTGAAGTGGTGCAGCTGGAAGTGGGACGTTTTGGAGATGCCCGAGATGTGAGAAGAGAAGGAGAGTAGAGTCGAAGATGACCCCCAGATTTTTTGCCTCACTGGTGGGTGAGGGCGCAGGACCAAGGAAGGCCAGCCAGAGTGAAAGTGGGAAAGCGGGAGCAGAAGGACGATCTCTGTCTTACTGGCATTAAGGCAGGAATCACTAGCAGCACACCAGGACTGAATTGCAGACAATCAGGAATGAGCGAGGAGGCGGAGCAGGCCTAGGGCAGCCTGAAAGAGAGCAGTGCGTCATCTGCATAACACTGAAAGTTGGAGGTGAAGGCAGAGATCTTGTGGGCCAAAGGGGGCATGTAGACATTGAAGAACCAGGGGGATAGATTAGATCCCCGGGGACACCACAAGTAGAGACAGTGATAGCGGAGAGAAAAGACCCCAGTTCCACCTTGGAAGGACTGTCAGAGAGAAAGGACGCTAGCCACGCCAAGGCTTGATCTGTGATGCCCAAAGTATCACAGAGATGGGAGATCAGGATGTTGTGGTTTACCGTATCGAAAGCAGAGGAGAGGACAAAAAGAATGAGGACAGAGGGAGATTTAGAGTCAAGTTTTGAGAGCAGGTCTTCACGGGTGTTCAGAAGAGCAGTTTCTGTGCCTCTGGATGCTCTGAAGCCAGACTGATGGTCATGAAGACAACCAACAGATTCAGTGTGAAGGGTGAGCTTAGAGAAAGCCAACTTCTCCAGGAGTTTGCCCAAGAAAGGAGTGATAGAGATCAGACGATAGTTTGCTGGAATAGAGGGGCCAGCGGAGTTTTTTCTTTTTAGCACAGGGTGCACAAGAGAATGCTTGAGAGAAGTGGGGAAAACTCTGGTGGCGAAGGAGAGGTTGCAGAGGTCTGCCAAGGCTGGAGCTGGAGAGTCAATGTTGACCTTGATGGATTTGGAGGGGCAAGGGTCCACCTGTTTGGAAGAGGTTTTCATAGACCAGACTTGTCTAGAAACCTCAGGAGTGACAGGGGAGAGGGAGGAGAGAAGAGGGGGTTGTGGTGGGGGCAGCCAAGGGGTGCCCAAGAGATGAAGGTGCACGAGTGGGTGCAGAGGAGAGAGCTGAGAGGATGTCCTGTGTTTTGGCGGTGAAGTGTGCGGCTAAGGCTCTGCAAAAGACCTGGGTGGTTGCAATACAGGATGAGGCTGCAGTAGGGTTGGCCAATTCCTTGCAGACTTTGAAAAGGTTGACCGTGCTGTTGGATGCCGCGGAGATGCAGGCTTGATATTGGACTCTTTTCTTGGACCGGATGCAGAGTCCATACTGCCTATGCAGAAGGTGGCAGGCCAGCTTGTCAGAAGGTGCACCTGAAGATCCCCATTTCCGTTTCCGCTGCCCTGCACCTTCGTTTAAGGTCAGCCAAGTCAGAGTGGTACCAAGAGTTGCACTTTTTGGCAGGTTTCAGTCGGACCTGCATGACAGGGGCAAGGATGTCGAGAGTATTAGAGATGGAAAGGTGAAAGTTAGAGAGGGCTGTGTCAGGGTGGGAGTCAGCCATAAGAGGAGGAGGTCAGGTGGAGGCAAAGGCAGCCACTGCCACTTTTTTCATGGGTCGGGTGATCTTGAAGTTTGGAGGCAGTGCAGGGTGTGCCAGTGCCAAAGGGGAAGAAAGCTTCAAGTGAGAGCAGAGATGAGAGTGATCAGTCCATGAGAGTGAGGTAGTGAGAGGGATAGAGAGAGGGTTGTCTGTGGAGAGGAGAGCATCCAAGGTGTGGCCAGCAGTGTGCGTCGGACCAGAGGGTACAATGGAGAGAGAGAGACGGTCGCAAAAGTTGCGGAAAGCTCCTGAAGAGTAAGAAGAGTCAAGATGGATGCTAAGATCCCCCAGCAGGACGAGTTGGGAAGAAGAGGAAAAGAGAGAAGATGCCAGGTCAGCCCATTCCGAGAGGAAGAGGGTGGACTGGGCCAGAGGTCGATAGAAGGTGGCCAGAGTAAGAGAGGACACAGGAGAGCGAGAGAGCGAGAGCCTGCAGTCCAGGCATTCGAAAGAGGAATAGGCCTGCCACAATGTTTCTACTCAAGCGTGACGAAAAGTTATAATTATAAAGCATTCCTTTCACACAAAAAAGTCTCAAAAACACATACATGATTTGCCAGGATCAGTCTCAATGCTGAGCAGGAACGGCAAGTGTGCCCTTCTCAGATAGTGGTCTGAAGCAATGTCAGCAGTGGGAGGTGGATTATTTCCAAAAATGGGGGACAGGATAAATAAAGACTTGGAGCCAGATTCACAGAACGTTTTCCTATGGGATTGCGCCATTATAAAACACTTCTGTGAATCTGGCCTTTGGTCTGGTCCCTAAAACTCAGATCGAGCTAAGGTGAGCCAATTAATGAGAGATTATCACAGCACCTCAACAAGTTCAGGTCCCTGGTGTAAACCCTCATAAAGAACCCAACTTAGGGGGAGGAGACACAGCCTTATGAAATCACACAGGCTCGGTCTGTTGGTGAGGATGTTTGGAGTAGGAGCTAGAGGTTGAAGATAGGAATTTGTTTGGAAAAGGGTGGAGGTAAAAGAAGAGATTGAAAAAGACCCAGGAGAATGGAAAAGGCGGTGGAGGAAGCTGGCCAATACAAGAACATGGGAGCTGAGAAGAGACACAGGCGACCATACAAAAGTATCTTGAGCATTGGAGAAAATGGCAAGGAGCAGCAGAGTGAGGGCAAAAGAGGGGGACATTATTAAAGAAGTTGGTTGCCTAAGGGGATGGAGAGGGTGCACCGTGGGGGTCGAGAAGAGAGGGACCTACAAACCATAGAGATCTATGCTTGGGGGCAAAGACAATGAAATAGGATATTAAGGCTGAGAGTAAAAAGGAAATTAGTGGTACACAGAGGAGCACAGAATGGGGGTGCAGAAGGTGGGAGAGAGAAGAGATATTTAGAGAGTACTGTCAGTAGTACCCAAAAGGTGAAGAGGTGAGAGAAAAAGGCAAGAATTGGAGAGTATGGGGCATAGTTCCTAAAGGGATGAAGAGAGAGAAGGGAGACATTTGTTTTTAAAGACACCGAGAACAACGTTGCCGAATGGGGTGAAGATGGTGATAGAGCAGAATGGAAAGAAGAGTACACACGAGTGATAGTTATAGAGTGAGAAAGAAAGGTATGAAAAAGACTAGTAGTTGGTACAAGAATTGATAAAAACAAGTACAGTTAGGAGAACGAGAAGAGGAACTGAGACAGGAGTTTGAGACAGGAAGAGGATTGGAGAAGTAGGATACAAGCAGGAGAAGAGTGAAGCAGGAGGGATGAGCAGGGGAGAGATCCAGGGACAAAAGCGAGTGGCCAGTTTGTCTTCGGAAGGAGAATCTCAGGATTGGTAGAGGGAGTTATAGTAGTTGTCAACCCGCTCACCTTGGCAGACTCAGTTTGTCCATATCAAGGATTGTGGGAGTTGCCACGTTCTTTGACTAGGTCCCTCAATTCCCCTATTATGGGAACACAATAATTCCACTGAGACTGACCGTCTCGAGGAGCAAACAATGGGGATCCCAAAGGAGTACTGAACACAGATGAGCAAGACCAGGTCACAAAGGAGAAGAAAAGGAGACATCACATTGAGACCAGTGCTGGCAGAGGATTGTCAAATAACACAGCTGGTCCTCTGAGAAGAAGCCAAGTCAGTGGCACTGGGAAAACCAAACACGATGTTATACTAATGTGTATTGCAACATTTGCACTGGAAAGGTGACCCACTTGAGGCTGGAGAGAAGCCTTTTTTAAACTTGCAGTTTTCCCTGAGCTTGAAGTTTGTCAATGCCAATCAGACTAATGATGACACTTCAGTTGCACTTTATTCCTAGCGATTTTATTATTTTGCCCCTACCCTATAAAGGATCTCTAATAAGAACACCTCAAAGCTATGTCTGTGTGTTTGTTCATTTGATCCCCATCAAAGGTGTGAATGTATAAATGCCCATCTGGCATTTCTGGTTCTTTAACAAATAAATAACAGGTATGTATTATACAAAGGTACCACAGTGCTACATGTCTAGAGTTCCCCTCTTTTGTGTAAAAAGAAAAAGCAACGTAACACATTAAAGATGTAGCCGGCAGTAAGTTTCAGTTTCTTTATTTGAGTTAAGAAGATTACAGCAGCAGCCTCTCACATCGGCCACCTTCTCCATTCTTCTCTTTCAGTTCATCTTTCACTCTCCTGTGACCTTTGATCTCCTGCAGCACTCCTCCATAGGCCACCCACTACATGTATACTCCAAAGCTTTCTTATACATTTTATCACCTTCGCAGCACCTGCTCCACATCAAATACAACATCATTAGCAAATATCTCACCTCCTCCATCTTCACTCGACTGACAGCCACTTCTGGCAAGTTCCAGATGAATTGACAAGGCATCAGCAACTACATTTTGATCCCATTTTATGTATTCCATTTCAAAATGAAGACCTTGCATTCCAGTTATCCTCCAACTCATCCTCCTCGATATTCTATCAAGCCCTCACAAAATATAGACATACGTGGCTTGTGGTCAGGCACTATAGTAAATGGCATCCCCCTAACAATGTTGGAATCTTTCCACTCCCCACACACACGCCAATGCCTCTCTCCAGCACCAAATACCTTTCTTCAGCATCCGAAAGTGCACCTGATGCAAATGCTACTGTTCTCCTTCCCATCAGGATGCATCAAGACACGTCCTACCCCCACTCTCAATCGCATTCGTGTGCAAACACATAGGATATTCCTCTGTAAACTCCAATACTGGAGCTTCCACCAAGCAATTTTTTACCTCCCTAAACTCTTTCACACGCTTCACGCCAACAGAACATAACTTTCTTCTTAGTCAGCGGCCTCGCAAAGTTCTTAACTAACTTCCCATAATACTCAATGAACCCAAGAAATGTTTACATGTCTATCGGTTATATGTGATTTTACCGACGGAAAATTTAGAGTGGTCCCACATTTTTTGTTTTGTTTATTTGGGCCCCCACACCCTCAAGCACCCCGATTTTCTATGCTTGTAACTCCACACCAACTTCATCCTGACTCATTTTAACCCCTTACCCCACTACTCTTTATATATCTAATATTTTAGTTTTTTGCAGTATTATGGTCTTTCTTGAAATGTCCCACTTTTAATTATTTTCGGTAAATTGACTGGGTACCCGTCTGCCTTGCTCTTCGGCGCCTTTAATCTGAATCATTGCCTCGGTTGCATCATGTTTTGACCTCACACCCTGTTCAGATAACTCATGTCCTCAGTACTCCACCCTGTTTTTTCGAAACCTACACTTCTCTAGAGATATGGTGCACAGTGCGTTTTGGTGTGCCTGCTTGGAATCTTTCACTTGCTACCTGACACTGCACTGCTTTGGAGTCCTCCCACCATTTCCATCATTTTCCCTGGAAGCAGCAGTACAAAGACTGAAGCACACGCGGATTGCGCGGTGTGCGCAGTGTGGTTTGGTGTTTGGGTGTGAGGGCTCGGAGGATGCCTGACATGGATTGTGCCCCTTCTAAAACTATGACCAACAATGCTGGTCCTCGAGGTGGGCAGCCCCTTTGCCCCCAGACCAGACTCCAAATGCGACGCTGGAATTCCGCATCAGCTGCCAGGAACTTGAGTCCTGCTCCCGAGGCAACCGGTCAAATTTGTTTAAGTACTATATTTTCAAACATTACAGACAATGCTGAACTTGCTCCCAATGAAGAGTCAGGAAAGTGCTTCACACGGAAACATTCAAACCATTCTGCATCATTATCTGCCTTACAACAGGCGTCCTCAAGCCCCCCCCCCCTAAAGACCGACACGCTGTTCTTACCAGTTGGGGGGGGGGGGTCGTGTGTGCGTGGGCGCCGTGGGTGTTGGGAGTCTTGCGGCCTTGGCGGGCGCTGTGTCTCCTGCTGGCCCCCTAGGCTTGGCTGTGCCCTTGGGGGGTGGCCGGGGTGTGGGCTGCTGTCCGGGGCGGCCGCTGCAGCCAGTGACTCCTTGCCGCTCTCCGAGCTCCAGACTGA
The DNA here is from genome assembly GCF_040938575.1 of Ambystoma mexicanum. NCBI lineage: Eukaryota > Metazoa > Chordata > Amphibia > Caudata > Ambystomatidae > Ambystoma > Ambystoma mexicanum. The sequence goes on from NC_090925.1 coordinate 514,891,451, forward strand.
TGAGTAGGAGAGAGGGGAAGATACGGCATGGAGCCGACTGCTTCCGTCAACATAAACGTAAGTAGTTCCAATGCACATAGTGCAAATATTGGCAACAAGAGACTCGCCAATCATAATACAATTCTGGAAACTGAAAACAACAAGAGCGATCTTACATATGACGATGGAGGGGGGGGGGGTGCCTGTAACAAGTGTGCCTCAATTAAGGGTCCTAGCATGGCGTATGCATAATAGGACGATAACAAATTACAACAACATAGATGCGCAGATGACTAAGGAATGCTCAGATGGAATTGATATAGACATGAGCTTCATGGCAGGGGCTCGTGAAGTGAGCTCTCGCTCAAAGGCTGATCTGCCCCCGAGCGCATGCGAAATACCTTCTGCTAATGATGACGAGGTGTTTTGCCATCCACTAGCACACCCGTGCAATAACAACTGCAGACGGGATAATATAGTGGATGATGACAACAGAAGAAACTCCCTGGACGTCGTCAATAAGATATTGCACGACATAACTCAAATAAATAAGATGTGCAATTTGGAAAAAGAAATGACGCTGGGGCACTTGGTGTTGAGAGTTCTGAGGGACTTCAGATGGACCCCGTGAAAAGGACAATTGGCTCCATAGGAGAAAACATGTATAGGGATGTTAGGGAGAATTCTCCAGAATGGCTTATTTCCCTTACTTACTGAATCCCTCAGCAGCTTTGCTGGATTTCTAGGATTTATTTTTTTCACCTGGTAAGTGTGTGAGCCTTTTTTCCCACTCTTACATGTGTTTTGCTGTGTGTGTAACATTTTTGTGTTCATAGACTACGGAGCCTCACCTACACCTAAATCCATTTTCTGGGACAGACTACTGTCTCCCAGAACATGTAAAGTTGCCATTGACTTTATTAGTCTTTTTAAATTCACAGACCCAGTACAAACTATCTTCCTTAGAGTACTGGAAAGGGTTAATATTGTCTGTCTCTCATGGAACATTATTTTGTTCCCCTTTCTTTAAGATTTGACTGGTGGCAGTGGTATCTCCTTTTTTTTCCTACCGCAGTCTATGTAAATAGCCTTGGTACTGTTTTAGGCTAAGTTAGTAGCCTCAAACTTGAATCCGCTGGTCCCCATTTAATTTTATTTGGATCCGGCTGGGTTTATTCGCCATTTCTTTTTGTAAAGGTCTTTCTAGTGTTTTACTCTGCGCGCCAAACCAGGTTTGGTTCCTTTGTTCGCCGTTTCTTCTGCACAGAAGCCCTCCTTAGGTGCCTGAGACTCTGGGTGGGCTGAATATGAGGGAGGGGTTTTAGACCCACATCACACTCCTGTTTGATTGGCTAGGTGACTGTCCCGCCAGGACAGCCACCCTGTTGTGTGATTGACAACCAGGCTGTGTGAATGGGGGAAAACTGCATAAAAAGCATGTCTCTGGGACTTGGAAGGCAGAGTCGCCACTGGATCGAGAGAACCGAAGGGAAGCTGAAAGAAGAGGACCACTACCACGACTGAACCTCCTGGTGAAGCCCTGCTGCGGGTCAGAATCTCCAAACTTTGACGACAGAGAATATCTGCAAGGAATCTTCTTCCCTTGAGCTGGTGGGACCAACCAGTTCGGCAAACACCAAGCAAGGCCTCCCTCCCCTGGTTGAATTTGCTGTGCACAGCTGCAGTGAACCGGATAGCCAGGAGGACCAGACCCGGTTTGGGTTTTAAGGAGCGCACCTTTTTTTCGTTGCTTTGCTCTGCTGCTGGTTTCTTCCCTGGGCAGCGTAGGACCCTACAGTCTTCCTTCTTCATGGCAGTCTGACAGTCGCTTCAGGAACCGTGAGCCTGCAGTATCTGCCAGGAACTTCTGCCTCAGCTACAGCATTCTTCTTCTTCTAAGGTACTGTTCAAACCCGGTTGTTCGTTCCGTCCGACCGCAGTGAAAGTGTTTTAAATATTTTGCCAATCCGAGGGCTTGACCTTCTCTACTCTTTTAAGTAACTTTTCTTCCGACCAACTTTGTTTCGAACTCTTGGCAAAGACTTAACCGCAAACTAGTCTGAACTGTGTGATCCTCTGCAAAGACTCTGAACGATTAACATTGGCCCAGGCCTATTGATTTGAATCCTCATTGTAGCAAGCCTTTTCTAGATTGCCCTGCCTACTTACTTGTTGGTGCTGCGTAATAACCTTGTCTTTCCCTCCCTTTTTAAATTGCTGGAGTGCCATTTTGCTCACACTTCATTTTGAGCTTAACTTGTCCAGAATTCATTGGGTGCTATGTAGTGTATTAAGATTGTGATTTTCTGCTGCTTTACTTTAGTGAGCTGTTTTACAAATGAATGTGTAAATAAATGTATTTTCTTTTACTCAGAAACCTTGAGTCAGTGTTTGTTTGAACCATAGTAATTGCTGTCCTTTGTGTAACTTCTGATACTGCTCACTTTACTTTTGAAATAAGTCTGGCTGCTCAGCCATCGCTACACCTTTACTGTGTAGTACAGACTTGTACCAAAGGTGAATTTGTACTGTCACTTGTAGTCTTAATTGTGTGTGGTGTTCCCAAAGGGTACTGCATATGATTCTGCCTAACAGGGGGCACACCAACAAACTGGAAAAGTGGTCAAGTTAAACGAAGACGAGTTGAAAATAGTTTGTCCCCTAAAATCATTTGCTCCCAAGCACGCTTTAGTATTACACAAGACGTGACTCAAGCCCAAACAAATGAACTTGTAAAGGAGAAAAAAAAAAACACACCAGTCTCCTACAACTGACTCGTCAATCAAGGAACGCGATTACCCAAAGATCAGACGCACCATGACCTATCACAAAGTGGGAGCCCCCGTAAAAGACTGTGAACCTGAAAATAATTTGGGAAAAAGACTTACTCAAGAACTACAACCTCTATTGATGTCCTCAATGGCCATTACGATCACCCCGTTCTTAAAACTATACGAACAAATTAATGACAATGTTAAGGACTTAACTACTTTGGTGGCACTAATGAACTCCAAGATAGTAAATCTGGAAAGAGACAATAATACATTCAGACAGGTCTATGCTGATTCAAACAAAAAAGATAGATGTCTCACTAAATCCACTTGCTGATCAAAAGAAAAACAATGGAATGGACAAAAAATTACTTGCAGAGATTGCCAAAGAGGCGCTGGGTCTTTTAAGGCACAGGAATTCTCCAATAAGTGTCAGGACTTACCAGGATGGTCGAAAATGCCAGTGTGTGCAACTGAAAGACGATTATTACGCCATCAAACACCGTTCAGTTGGGGGGCAAAACTACAGACGAATCAAGCAGTGTCACGGGCTAACTCGCTAGCGTAAAAGAACTAGGTGTGAGCCCTGAACCTTGGGAACCGGAACTAGCAAGATCTATACGGGCTGACAATATACAAAGCGCCAGCTGCCAAAAGAAGCAAATATGCCCTAATAACAAGCCACCACTAGAAACAATGACAACAATTGAAGGTGGTGCGGCAAAAACTGCAACAATAGCCAATACAGCCATTACACCCTGTGTGGTTCCGTCAAATGCATGGAAAGAGCAATTAAAAACCCTGAGCTTTACCAGTGTTTTGGAAAGTAGTAGGTCAGGCAATCTTGCCACTTTAGATCCACAAATACCTACGACATCAGCATCCGTAGATGGCGCATGTGTAAACCAAGAGGATCAAGGGAAGCAGACTCCACTTGACACCGGAAGTCGCAATGAAATATTTGCCATATTCAAGGGAATTCCTAATCAAATACCCAAAATCGTGGAAAAAACGGAAAAAAAGAAAAATCAATGCACAAAAAAACTGCGATGTTGTAATGATTCAAGAAAGTTTCTTCGCAATCTCAAGACAGTTAATGTCACCGTCAACAATAATAACAAAACTGAAAGAATGACAAAAACCAAAAAAGTGACCGAGGTAGCCGACTTAATTGAAAATCCACAAAAGGACCAGGAAGAAACAGGAAGCCAAGAAGAATCAGTAATTGACCGAATGGACATGTCAGTATATGAAGATGAGGCCGAGGAAGTCGAAATGGAACCCAGTGCCCCGCCCTCCGAACTTCATGTACAACCAAAGGGAAACACGACGGGTGGCTTGGCAATCACCAGAACCCAGTAATCTCAACTAGAACTTGCACGTTGGTACAGAAGACCACTCAGTGAGACGAAGAGCCCTCTAAACCATCAAGCCCAATCTTCAGAACGATGAATGAAAGGAGAGAAAAACTGGCTTGTGTGCTGGTTTTAGTAGGGTCACAGATGGGAAGCGACAAACCTTTGGAACCACCAGTGTGGACAGACCCGAAATCCCATGAGAACTACTCACAAGGCAAAAAAAACAGAACATAAGTAATCTAGGATCCAGACCCCCATTTGGTTGGCAGAAAGACTCCCTCACGAGTGCTTACGAAAAAGGGACAAGGCAAACAAATTCAGTGGCAGGCAAAGAAGGTTAGAAGGCGCAAACATCTTACAGAGCCCACCTTCAACAAATTGATAGTTGTGATGACCTAATATTGAACAATAATAATGTGTTACGCCTATTCCATTGTGTGCCTTGCATTAGGACCATCAAATCGGACGATGTCAAAACGGTTGAATTTGTAGAAGAGGCTCAGAACGACAAAGTCATTCTTCACTTCAAATCCAAAATTGTATCAATTATAGTTATAGGTGCAGCACCAGCCCTCATGTCCTTAGGTTTTGATATATCTGAAGTATTGTACAAACCAACAGTGGAAAAAGAAAAAGAAGAAATAAAAGAAAAAGTAGAAATAAGATCCAGAACTGCTCCACTAGTGAGAGATATTGAAAACGATGTGAAGGAAGGAATGGCGGGTAAGAGATCAAGTGAACCTGCACAAAACTCGAACAATATGAAAGTCTCGATCAGACCAAGTGCTGAACCTGAATCCTTAGAAAACGTATGCAAAGAAGAGAACATCAAGATCACCATACAGTGCGGGAACGAAACTAAAACAAACTGCAATGAAGGCACACCCTTGAAGCAGAAAAACGATAAGACAAACGAGTGGTGCTGGCTGAAACGCTAAGTAGACCGCCTCAAAGATAATGCCAGGTGGGGGAAGAGCAGATCGTGCTCAAGTTTGGGACATGGAATACTAGGGGTTTCACACATTTGTTCCAGGAACCCTGGCTTGAAGGTATGGATGTGGCCTGCCTACAGGAAACTTGGTTGGATGTTTTCCCCTTATCTGATCACTACGAGGTGGCTATTAATCCAACTATCAAAAAAACAAAGGGCAGACCCATGGCTGGCCTTCTAATGCTTGTTAAAAAAATGTTTGGGATGTCGTATCATCAAATCATCAAACATATCGGCATATATACAGGTAATAACCATTGTTACAGCAAGAAAATCAAATCTCGACGCAGGTCTAACCCACTTCATCAATCTATACTGGAATCATTCGGCTGCAGGCACAACATCATTTATAGATCAAGTATCGGCAGCAGTGGACCAGATACTTGAAGATGATGTAACAGCTACCATTACAGTATGCAGTGACTTAAATATCAACTGCATCTCCACAAAGCGGGGAGACAGCAAAGACAAGTCCATGCCAGTTCAATTAGCGACAAGATGGTGCTTGGAGATAGAGCTAAGAAATCTTGCCATGCTGAATGGAAACACTGCTGGCGATACTCCGGCCAATCCAACTTGGAAGAGAGGTGACCAAAGTTCCATCATGGACTACTTTTTTGTAACTGAAAAAATACAGCAAAAACCAATATCCCTGCAGGTGACTACAATGATTCACAGTGATCACGAGCTGGTGATCATGTCACTATTAGCACCGGCTAAAGGTGAATGTATATTCTGGAAACATCCCATCATGGTAGAATCAAATAGAGTAAGGTTAAAACTCCAGAAAGCTGAAGTCAATCAAATAGCAAACACGTATATAAATGACAAAATGAAGTTGAATATGGCCATTTACTAACAATTCTTAGAGAAAAAAACACAAGCCAAGAAAATGTGAGTTTGCCACCAAACACAAATTTGATCTGGAGGTCCTAAAGAAGAATCTTGAAATGCGTGCTGAAATCAGACAAATACCAACAAAGGAGCCAAAATTTTACATACCAGCCAAACGCGTAAGCCAAACAAAAATACAAAAAGTGAATTAAAGCCCATAAAGCACTTATGTTTCAAAGAGATGCAGAACTCACAATGCAAAAGATGGGAAATAAACATTCCTCAGATTTTTGGAAAATAATAAACAATGAGGGCGCACCCCAAACAGCTCTGATGGCAAACATGGTATCCGAAACAGCATGGATAACGCACTACACGGAATCGTATAACAAAAAAGGAAAGTGGAAAGATCCTGTACTGCCAAAGCTTGAGTGTTGGAACTTAGAATTTTACAGAGATGACATCTTGCAGATAATCAAAAAGGTTAGTGCTTCAAGGGCATCTGGCCCAGATGGCCTTACCAACTATACCCTAAAGAAAAATCCAGAGAAATGGGCCGATGTTTGTAAGGAGTTGTTTAGCAGAATTTCCATCAAGTGCGCTACCCCAAAATCTTGGAAAAGTGCCATTACTGTCCTTATATTTAAGAAAGGGAATTGAGCAAATCCAAAGGACTATCGTCCGATAGCACTTTTGGACGTTTTGAGAAAAGTTTACCCAACAATGCTTCAACACAAATTACTAAATTGGATCACGGAAAGTGGTCATGTGGATCCTAGACAGGCCGGATTCGTGAGGGAGTTGGTTGTGGCTTGAACCTCCTATTAATAAACCTGCTAAAAATTGAGGCAATAAGAACGGGTAGAAAGGTCTACTTAGCACTTATTGACTTCTCGCATGCTTTCGATAGCATCGATTGAGAACTACTCTGGACCAAGATGAAGAACTGGGGTTTACCTCCCAGTTTGCTAGCTGCAATCAAAGAACTGCACACTGACACTAACATCAAAATTCGACCAGACCAGGGTGGCACTCTAACGGCCGAAATCAAAACATTTTGCGGCGTGAAGCAAGGAAGCCCCCTGGCCTCTATCATATTTAACTTCTTTTTGTCAGATATTGGCACAGCAAATGAAGGCACTCTATCCTTTTCTCCAAAAATACATGGGTCCCTTGTAAGCTGGATGCTGTATGGCGATGACTTGATCCTGTTGGATGCCACCCTAATTGGGTTGCAGCACAAAACGGACCCAGTAAAAAATGATGTGGAAAATAATGACCTGCACATAAACAACGCAAAGGGCGAGATACTAACTTTACAAAATCTGAAAACCTGTAAAAAAGGCAAAAATAAAAAATTCAAATGGCATCTGGGAAAGGAGACCAAGTACTGTCACTAATACCAGATATTTGGGCATGCAGATTAGCACAAACATACGATGGCCCTTAGGCAGAGATTACAAAATCCGAGTGTCAGCAATTTGCATGCCAGGCAATGATTCTGAACAAAAAGTACAGGAAATTCTCCCCCAAACCTGTGAAACTTTTACCAGCAAAAAGTGGTTCCAGCCCTAATATTTGGCGCCGAAAATGCGTTTGGCTGCTCAGATGAACTATGGTCCACCTTAGAAAATATATTCTGGGTAAATGTACTCCAGCTCCCTAAAGGCACACCTACGGCTTGCGTATGATACAAGCTTAGTTTGATCTCCATCAATACTCGCATCAGCTGGAACACCTTAGCATTGTTTCGGAAAATCACGATGAAAGATGTAGTTCCTCAATTCTTAATCTTGCACAATCCTGTTAGCGGCAACCCTCAGTGCCTATTGTCACTATGTAATAAGCGATGCAAGGCTATTCCGAAGCCCCATGAAACGGATGTGAAAACACTTCATGAAAATCCAAATTTGGTTAAGATGAAAATATGGAAATTGGACTGGATTCGAACTGATGACAAAAGAAGGAACACAAAACGGATGAAAGATGCGCCCAGTGAAGCTAGAGCATATAACACACTACAAAGATATGTGGCACTTTTTCCAGACAACAAGAGAAGAGAGATATACATGCGCTTTCGACTTAATGCTCTCAAAACCAAAGAAAGAATAAGCAACTGGGCCCATACGGGTAACATGAATGTAAAGTGCAGGTTTTGTGCGAAGAACGAAGAAACTCTAAAACATCTCACACTATTCTGCACTACATTACGAACGCAAAGGACAAAATCTATGGGTCCTATGCTGACAAAACAGCTGACCCTGAATGCAGACAACTGTGGCAGATGAGGTTTGATGGGGGCGGGGGACAAAACAGTAATCTTTGTGTTAACTTCTTTTTTGGAAGAAATAGAGAAGCTCTTAGCCACCACAAATGATGAAGAAATAAATTGAGGAAACCCTGTGCCTTCTCATCGCAATAAAGCACATAGCATTTAGAGAGTGGACCAAATAAGGCATAACTATGGTGGAAAAAAGACGTATCTTTTATAACGTTGTGAATAGATGTTATTGTTTTGTATGCAATTCATGTCTTTTCTCTTTTTAAAGGTTTGAATAAGCCAATAAAAATAATTATTAAAAAAAGATATGGTCAAACCCACCTCGCACAACCTTCGTAGCACTCCATTCAACCATGCTCATCTCAATTTTTTTCCCAAACCAACATATCACCTGGATAGCATTTTATTCCCTTCCTATCATTACCCTCTGAAAAACACTGGAAGCTGATAACCCCAACAGCATCCTTCTGCATCTGTACAATCCAAACAAAGTGATGAACGTGGTTAGATCAACCGAACCATCATGCAATCATATCTGATGAGATGCAGATTTGTGATCAATCATAGAAAACCATTTGGCCCCAGACAACACCGTTATCAGGTCATTCATTTTTGGCTATGGAAACCTATCGGGTTTGGCACACCTGTTGAGAGCCCTGAGATCTATGCACAATCTCGCATCCCCACTGCTCGTTTATACAACTACTATAGGACTTATCCATTCAGCGGCTTCTGCCTCTTCTATAATTCCTTCCCATTCCAATCTCTTCAACTCTTTCTCCTCCTCACCCTTTAGAGCTAAAGGTACATCTGTGCTTTCGCTCTAACAGGCATTGCACCCCCCGCCACACTGTACTTTTATCTTATGCACAAATCCCTTAAGACAACGTTAGGATACCATTTTTCAATGTCACTATCATTGCTCAATTCCTTCATGCCATCACTCTCCACTGTGAAAACTTGCTCTGGGTGCTCAGGATCCAATGGGATCCAATTTTTTCCAAGATCTGCTTGTGCATCCCAGGACAGAACCCCCACCCCCTTTTTTTGTAACATAGACAAGACCCAAGGCCTCCCGGTGCAAGTATGCTTCGCATTCCCCTACAATTTCTATGGGAGATTCCCTGTATGTGTGTGCAGACACAGCGGGATCCTGCAAGGTACGACTCCTCATCATTTCTCTCCATGCATGAACGCTTATTAAGGTGGAGTCTGCAGCACTGTCTATGAGCACTTTTACTGCCACTCCATTCACATGGATGACGGACCGTGGCTTAGATCTCTTTGGCATCCACTGCATTCACCACACATTTTGCCCTCGTACTCATAATTCGATATGCTCAGTCAACAGAGTGATGTTGTGACCTCTTGTACCGTTTTGCTTTATCCCGACCACTGCTTGCAGGACATCGCCATGTGTTCCTTTTGCCCATACTCCTCATATATAGTTTGAATGGCAAACAGCTCATCACTAGCCAAGTGGTAGAGCCTTCCACACCTGTAGCACCTTTTAGGTCCACCATATATCACATTTGCTTTGCTCTTCATCTCCACCTTGATATATGTCATTTATAATGCACCTGTACACAAGTGTTTCTAGGCGTGACAAGACAAGGGAGGGAAGACAGAGGGAGGACAAGACACATACTTACTAGGCCTTGTGTCGTTCAGATCATGTAAGTGAGACAACGCAAAGTGCAGGGGGAAGGTAGAAGGAAGAAGTGGAAGGGAGAGGGAAGGGGGGAGTGCAATCAGGGCAGCACTGCTCTGAGTAATTGCAGCTTGGCTCTGGGTGAGTGCAAGGAGGCAGGGGACTGCAGGGTTACAGTTACAGCCCCTAGGTGCGCGGTCGTCCCAGAGGCACTGCAGGGGAGACTGATCATGGGGGAGCCTGGTACCCAGTGAGACCCACTGGGTAGCCAAGCAACCAGTCAGCGCAGCAGACAGGTAGGTCATGTAAGTAAGGCATGATATTAAACAGTAAGACAGACACAAGTGATCACAGTTCAAGGGTGTTTATTGAACTTGTTGGGATGGAAATGAGCCTGTCCCACCCCCTAGGCGCCTTAGAGTAAGGAAAATCCCATAGGTAGCCTCCCAAGGTGCTAGGAGAAAAGGACTGTGTTAAGAACCCCAACACGGATACAATATCACTGGTATTATAGATGCATAGACTTGGTGCGCGCATATAAAGAGACGCCATTTTATAGTTATGAAAGACACATGCAGCCCTACATGGCTGCACAGGAAACATAGGCCTGAGGGACAAACAAGAATAGGCACAAATGCTGAGGACAGATGAGCCTGCGCTGCCAATTCCCACAGGAACGTCCCCTTGTTTCCTGACTGTTGCATTTGATTAGTATTGTAGAAAGGAATGCACCCTGCAAGGCCTTGAGACAGCACCAGGCTCCTTGCAGTGCCCATTCATCACAACCAGGCCAACAGTAGACCTCAAACCCCCACCCTGCCCACCAGGAATGATAGCACCCACCACTGACCCAGTCTAAGAATCCCTGCATTCCATGATAGTGAGTGGCCCCAGCCCATCAGCGATAAAACCACTGGTCATAACAGAAATGAAGACGTGCAATCATTTCACTATGTCCAATAAAAACTCATTTTTTTTTTACTTTAAAAAACCAAACAAAACACCACACAATACAACTGTTTCAGCATATAGAAGCATCATTAAACCATCATATTACACAACATAATTCCCCAACTCCCCCCTCCCCCCTCAAACTAGAGCCGGCTCCTCTGTGTCGTCTGCAGGAGCACCATCGGGTGGCGCAGTGCTTATGCACTCCTCGTCCGGGTCCTCCGATTCATTATGACACTGGTGTGGGTTAGCCATAGAGGCCACCAATTGCCACAAGGCCAGCAGGGGCCCTATTTCCTCCTCACCCCCTCTAGTGACCGATTCAAACCAGACTACGGATTCCGCCTCCGCCCACCTCAAGAGGTCCGCCCACCATAGCTCCACCTTGGGCCTGTGGGCCGCCTTCCAGCCCATAGCAATCCTGCACTTGGCCAGAACATAAGCCAAATCCTTCATCTTGCTTGTGTGCCTTAAGTCCCGGGGTCTGGGAAAGATCCCAAGCATACATGACCAAGCTGATCCTACGTCCAACACCACTCCCCCACCAGCCAGTTTCATTTTAACCTCATCCCAAAATCTGCGCACTTCCGAGCAGGCCCAAAACATGTGTAGTAGCCCCGCTTCCACCTCCCCACACCTGGGGCATTTCTGTGTGACCGAGCCTCCAAATCTTGCAATCTTCAGGGGAGTCAGATAAGCCCTGTGAGTAACATACAGCTGGAGTTGTTGGAGTCTCGCGTTTCGGGACACCTTTTTATGGTACCTCTGGGCTCTCTCCCACTGCCCGTCTGTCATGGATCCACCCACCTCCTCCTCCCAATCCTGTCTCAATTGGAGCAACTCCTTCCCAGCCTTCGCTCTCAGGAGCTCGTGTATCCTCGATATTTCGTGCCCGCCCTCTGAAACATCATACATGGTTTCCAGGGGGGCATCAGGGTCACCAGCCAATGCCGTCTCAGGCCATCTCTCTCTAACCCGTTTCACAAGCCTAGCGTAGGTTATATATTGGCCTCTGTGCACCCCTGTCTCATCTTGCAGCCTCTGGAAGTCCAATGCCTCTCCTTCATGCCATATGTCCCCAAGGGTGGCCAGGCCCAATATCTACGGACTGACTCAAATAATTGAGAGTCGTTACCACACAACGCCACCAATGGGGCCTGCTGGGGGAGCGGCTCCGAATCCCCCATCATTTTCCATGTTCTGTGCCAGACCTCCCATCCCAGCCTCAATAGCCGCCCCCTTCCCATCAGTTTATCCTTTTGTAACCACACCACTTCCCCTCAGGAAGTATGGGGCCGAGTCTTCCCCCAAAAGCCTAGCTTCCGCCGAATCCTCATCCGACAGCCACATACAGCAGCTGCCCCGCCAGATAATAGAGTTTAAAGTTTGGCAAACCTATGCCCCCCTTATCTGAAGTTTCCACAAAGCCACCCTGTTTCTGGAGTTACCCCACACGAAACCCCTGCACATGCTGTGGAGTCGCACAAATAGGCTCCTGGGAATCAAAAACGGGACATTCACAAAAAAATGCAAGAGTCTGGGCAGGACCACCATTTTAAGCAAGGCCGCCCTCCCCATCATGGACAGGGGCAAACTAGACCAAAATACCATGCTGTTCTTGACCCCTTCTACGGCTCTCTCTGTATTATGTTTGTGCTCCGCCTCAATCTTGTGGTAGATACTTACTCCCAAATACCTAAATGTCTCAGTCTGCCATGGTATTGGCAGGATAGGCAGGACCTCTAACGGGACATTCTTATATCTGCCCATGGGGAACAGACTAGACTTACCAGGGTTTACTGATATGCCCGAGAGAGTGGCGTATGGGTCCAGCACCTCCAGTACATACTGCAGGTTCTCTTCCGGATAACGCAAATAAAGGAGCATATCATCTGCATACAGTGATACCAGGTGTCTACCACTCACTGTGCTAATACCCACCTCCCCATACTGTTGCCGCAGGCATGTCGCCAGCGGCTCTAGTGCAAGTATGTATAACATGGGTGACCAGGGGCAACCCTGCCTGGTCCCCCTGCTGAGTCGCCAGACATCTGAGACTATGGCTCCTGTTTTGACTCTCGCCATCGGGGTGCTATACAACAATTGAATCCACCTGATATACCCAGGTCCCATACCATATCCCCTTAGGGCCGCTTTAAGCCAAGTCCACCGCACCGAATCAAAGGCTTTGACAGCGTCTAGCGACACGATAGCCAGCTCGCCCATGTCTTCCTCAGTTTGATCAATAATGTGGTGTAGCCTCCTATGGTTATCAGTGATGTTTCTGCCTGGGACATAGCCCGTCCGATCTGGGTGTATCAGCTTACCGATCACCTTCTTCAGCCTATTAGCCAGCACTGCCGTGAGTATTTTGCTGTCCTGGTTGAGCATGGACAAAGGTCTATAGGACCCGCACTCCGCGGACGGTTTACCTGGTTTCAGTAGTGGGATAATCACGGCCTCGCGAAGAATGGAAGCTCTCCCTGCTCATAGGCCTCATTGAACATGGCAAGCAGTGGCTGAAGCAGCTCCTGCTTGTATGTCTTGTAAAACTCACTGGGCAGCCCATCCGACCCAGGCGCTTTACACGTGGGGAGATTCCGAATCACCACCTCCAGCTCGTCCGAGGTGACAGGAGCATCCAACTCCTCACGTTCTAGGTCATCCAGTGTGGGCAGCTCAATATCCTCCAATGTGTCCAGTATATCTTGGCACATATCCTCCCCAGTGTCCTCATGCAAGTGTTTATAAAACTTGAGGAACTCCTCGTTTACCCCTTCCTGGGTATTGCAGATGCGACCTCCCTCTCCCCTAATCTCATTGATCACTGACCGGGGGGTCTCACTCTTGTACAGCCAGGCCAGCAATCTGCCTGGCTTGTCGCCCTCAGCGTGTAACCGCTCTGTATATTTCTTGTAGTTTAATCTACACAGTCGATCCCAGAGTGCACTGCAGGCTAACTGAAGGTCTCTTACCTTTGCTCTATTATCATGGGCGGCATCCTCGTGTCGTGCGAGGCTCTCCAGCTCCCTTTCCGTGTCCTGAAGTTCCCTTTCGATACCCCCTGGAGCCCTTTAGATTTGGAAATGGCTACTCCTCGCACCACCACCTTAAAGGCCTCCCACAGCGTCCCCACAGAGCGTACGCTGCCCGTGTTTATCTCAAAATATTCCTCGATGGCATCCCTCAAATCCTCCCGGAACCCCTCATCCTGCAGTGCCTCTGTCCTAAGTCTCCATGTTGGGAACCGAGACCTGGGGGGTGGTGTCGCCATCCCACCACCAGAGGCGAATGGTCAGATAATACCCAGGCTTTGTATTCCGCTCCCACCATTTCTCCCGCTATCTCAGCTGCCACAAACACATAATCTAGCCTCGTGTACAAATCATGTGGCGCTGCGTAGTGCGAGTACTGCTTATCCGTGGGATGCAGTCTTCTCCACACATCCTCCAGGCCAAGGTCTCCCAACAATGTCCCAAGCGCTTTGGCCGCCGGCGACATTTTCCCGGTCTTATCAACGGACCTATCCATTCTGGGATTCAGGGTGCAATTAAAGTCCCCACCCCACACCATCGCACCCCCAGCCAGGGGACCAAGTTTACCATAAAGGGACCTAAAATAAGCTGCAGTATCGTGGTTGGGGGCGTACAGATTTATGATATGCACTTCCCTATTTTCCAGGAGCCCTGTTACCGTCACCATTCTGCCTTCCGGGTTTACCGTTGAGCTAAGCACCTGAAACGGCACATGCGGCGCCACCCAGGTGATAACCCCTCTAGCGTACGCTGAGTACGTAGCACCCACCACATTACCCCTCCATTTCTTCTTGACCACCTCCAACTTCTCCCTGGTGAGATGAGTCTCCTGCAGCAGGGCTATGTCAACGCGCATCCTTTTTAAGTACAGCATTACTTTATTCCATTTCAGATAACTATTGAAGCCCCGTACATTCCAGGTAACTATGCGGAGATTACCCGATGCCATCTATTCGGTCTGTTCCCAACCCACCTCTCCCCTTAATGCTCCCTTTAACGATCCTCTCACCGGCTCTCCCCCTTCCCAACAATGCCCCCCCTCCCTGTTTCTCAACTTCACACCACAGCACACAACCCAACCCCTCCCTACCGTTCCCCAACACATGCCCAGCTCCATCCCTGGATCTCAGGCCCACCCGCGTCTGGTCCTGTCTCGTATACGAGGACTAGGACCCAGCGGGGTGTCACCGATCTAACAGTGACCTAACTAAATATACAGCTATTGGGATCAGGGGTGCCTCCCAGGAGCTCCCAAATATTTATTTCAGGGGAAGTGCATCTAACAGGTCCAGCCGGCTGACACCATGACTCACTTCCCAGAAGCATTATAAAACTCTATATTCAAGTCCCAATGTCCCAATGTCGGGTGCCGCAACAGCATGCTACTTAGCTTCCACAGCTTCCGTCTGGGCATCCGATTCCTGAGGTCGGCCCTGCATGTCCAGCCAATCCATCGCCTCGGACGATGTCTCAAAGAAAAGGGATCTGTTGTTATAGAACACTTTCAGCTTGGCCGGATAGAGCAACATGTAATGATGGCCAGCTTCTTTCAGCCTTCTTTTCACCGAACCACAGTTCATACTACGCTGTACAAGCAGCGTATAGTCTGGGTACGCTGTGATCCTTGCTGCTCCTCTCTCAATCGTTCCTCCCTTGCGAAAAAATTTGAGGATCTTCTCCCGATCCGGGTAATTCAGGATCTTTGCGATCATCGGTCGCGGGGGGCACCTGGGACCGGTCTCCTTGTCAGGGCCCTGTGTGCGCTCTCCACCGCAAACCCCTGGGTCATCACCCCTCCCGTTATCTCCTGCAAAAGCAAGGTTTCCACGTATTCTGTGGGGTTTGGCCCTTCCATTCCATTCCTATGCGGATGTTGCTTGTCAGAAAAAAATGCTGGATTCAAAAAAGCAATCAAAAAGTCAAGGGAACCAACAATGTTAGCAAAACAAGAGTAAAATATGACTTTCTGATCTAAAAACGATTCCAACTCACTTAACCTCCTTTTACTACAATTGGCAATATGTATACATCCTAAACAAGTGGGGGTGTTGTAATAGGGCGTATCTTAACATATCCTATAATTAACTAGAAATGCGCTCCTGCTGTATTCCCCTTTCCTTCCCATGGACCTTTAGATAACATTTAGTTCTTGTCAGATAACATGAGATAGTCACAGGAGGAATCTGTACAGACCCCCTGCCCAGGTAAAGAACTTGGATTCACTGCTGGCCAGATCTAAAGTCCCAGAGAAAAGAATATGCACACAACGATTTATTGTCAGTCAGCGTTGACCACAAGATGCTTATAAAACCCCCAGTTTCTGCAGCCAAACATCCAGTCATAAGAAATAACGGACTTCAATGGCACTGATATATCTTCCCCGAGCCCAGAGTACCAGCGCATGATAACATTTAGCCAGTTCATGGTTTTCTGACAGCATTCGTATCTGTCACTGATACAGCTTAACAACTCATTCTTTTGCAGAGGATACAAAGTTGCACTTTTAGAGAGATCAAATATTCCTTTCACATTCAGTGGGATTAAAAGGATGTGTTAGTGCCAGGGACACATGGTGGGGAGGCAAATAAGCTGCGTCCTTGCCAAACAATGTTCTGCAGTATCATGAAAGAGGATATAGATTCCAAGTTGGTGGATAGGCCAGATAAAGGCTTGTTCTGGCCCCAAAAATACTCATAGTAAGCAGCAGCTAATCCAAGCCCTTCACCAATTTCAGTATCAAGATTCAGACCCTCTTAAAGAGCACTGCCCATGACAGAGAACACATGGCAATAAAAGCGTACTGGGTCTGCTCAGTCTGGTGGTTTGGGTGTTTGGAAATAGAGGTTGGAGTGTAGAAAAGGAGCTGGAGTTAGAGAGACAAGATTAAAGTAGAGAACAGGGAGAGTACACAGAGTAGGTTGGAGCCGAGATCTCAGAGGCGTGGTGAAGCTAGGCAAGGGAGAACTGTGGAGCATAAAGACGCAGGATGCTGGTTAAAGCCATGCCAGGGGAGATAAATAAGGATGAAGATCTGGATGCTTGAGGAGAGGCCACTCCAGGATGGACCAGACTTGGATAAAGACATGGGAAATGGGAGCAGAGATCTACAGCTGGAAAGCAATGAAGAGGTGGCTGTGGAGGAGGTTGGCATTAGCAAGGAGGAGGTTGGGAAACAGCAGAGTGGGAGTGCTAAGCTTGAGTTTAAGGAGAAGATTGGTGAAGATCTAGAGAATGCACTCTCAGAACTAGCGAGGATGTTGGAGAGAACAAAGAAAAAGTTGGTGTACTTAAGGAGGAGGTTGGAGGACAGAAGGAGGTTCATAAGAAAAAGGAGAAGGTTGCAGAACTGAAGAAGGTGATTGAGTAATATCAGGAAGAGGAGGTAGACGTCAAATGGTAGTAGGAGAAAAACATCAGCAGATTGTAGAACAGAGTCAAAATAATGTTATGGCAAGGTGGAGAATTGTGAAGGGAAAAATGACAAGAGTTTGAAGAGACAGTTGGAAAGCAGCAGCTACAACTCCACAGGGGAAAAAAGTATGTGAGAACACCAAGCAGTGTCAGGAGAAAATGAGCGGTTTGAAGAATATCAGGAAGTGGTGGCAGAAAGGAAGCAAAATCGAAGACCTTCAGGAGGAAAGTGAAACTAATCAGACCAGGGTGATTCTGGCAGGCCGGTTAAACCTAGGTATTTACGAACAGCAAGCGGGAAGTTTTAGGCTCAGCGAGGCGAAAATGGACCAAGACAAAACCGTGGGAGTCTGACACCGGCAGGCTCTGGAGATTCAGCCCTCAGAGACCAGAGGACCCACTTCTGTGGCTCTGCAAATGCCAGGAGAGAAGTTTCCCCATGAAGGGGAAATGGTGGAAGATGAGCTGGATACACCTTCAGCAGAAAAACTCCAGATCTACTACTACTACTACTACTACTACTTCTACCTTATCGACAAAGCTGAATGTACCAGAAAGTCCAAGCACAAACCTGGCTGGTGACTCTGCAGGGTGCAGGAAGCTCTAGACATCAAGACTGACCGAGAGAAGAGTTTAAAAACTACTGGATGGCACACCACACTGATTAGTGGCCCCTTTGAAACACTTGCAATATGTATCACAATATTGGCTGTTGTATCCAAGGTGGAGAAGGAGCATCTCTTCCCACCACTGCCACCATCAAAGCAGCTATTGCAACCATTGCAGCGAACTAAACACAGAATCAATCTGGCATTTGGTTGATACTATTCATCCCAGAGAGAGCAGGAGCCTGGAAACGGTTTCGGCCTTCCATACATGGATGGTGCCTGAGGCAGTGTTGTATGCTATGGTGACAACACTAAGGCCTAACCTGACTTTTGTACCACATCCTTTCTTGAGACCGGCTGTCTTTTGAGTTTGTCTCCATTTTTTATGCACCTCACTAGTTCTTGATGCTCTGTTTCTAGTTTCCCTTTTTCCTGTACCTTTCTTTTGCCATCCTTTCTCTGATTGTCTCAGTCCCTCCTTTTTTGCCTGTTTCCTCCTTGGGTTCTATTTGCCCTCCATTCCTCTCTTGGCTAGTTGCACAACCACATCCCATTCACTCCTTATACTAACTCTGCTAACCACACATGTTACTCTTTCATGCACACTCACAATGCAGTACCATTTACACTAACTGACCAATACCTCAGTCTCCAGAAATTGCCTCCAAACTCTGCTGCTCCTTCCATCCCCCTGCTGTTCTCTTGGTCTGCAGGCTGCTCCTCCTCTATCTCGCCTGTTCTTGAGTTCCTCTTGTTATGCTCCATCGGTCTTCATTTACTTGCTATATGTAATCTGGCCCCATCTTTCCTGCCCTGCTAGTGACACAATCAGCGAAACCTTTCAATAGCGGGCTAAGCCCCGCACTTTTCTTTTCCATGAAGGCCCGTTGCAGAGTAATGATGGCGATCAGAGGAGTTCAATGTCCCATGTTTGTGTTAGGGGGTTTGGTTCCGGGCTCCCCTTTGGTAAGTACAGTCTTTTGGGGGCTTTGTATCCTGTGGTATTGTCCGTGGTGATCTAGCAAGCAGAGTGCCTGCTGCGTTGAGCTGCCATCAGCACTGGGGAGTGTTG
This sequence comes from Ambystoma mexicanum, assembly GCF_040938575.1. NCBI lineage: Eukaryota > Metazoa > Chordata > Amphibia > Caudata > Ambystomatidae > Ambystoma > Ambystoma mexicanum. The sequence continues at coordinate 514,910,393 of NC_090925.1, forward strand.
CATGGCTGCTCTCCCAGCTGCACAGCCACTGAGATGATGGTTTGCTCTCTCTCCGCTAGTTCTCAGACTACCACAAGGAACACCTCCAGTGAGGGATGTCGAAGGGCTGCTTTAATTTATTCGGGTCATGACCACAACTGACATGATTCATACCAAGTGTGGCTCTGGAGGGCTGCTCTTGCTTTGACAATGCTTACTTTGGCTCAGCTCACATATGTTGACGCTAGAAAAATCAAACCGAGTCTGGCAAGCATCTTTTTAAAGAGGCATGGTGTGAGACAAAGAGATACTAGGTAACAGCATATTGGGGATAGGAACTGGGATCCCATTCAACTGCCACTGTCCTCCTTCAGGAGAAAGACTGGCTCATGATTTATCCCGGTAAGCCTCCCTCCCCCAGTTCAGAGGGGTCCATTCATTCTTGACAAGACCAGAGTCCTGGCCTTGTTACAATGAGCACGCACTGGTGTTTTGCACAACTAAAACTCACTCAGATATTGGGGCTCCTCACCAAACCCTCAGTCAATTGAACACTTCAGATTATCAAGTGGTGATCATAGAAGAGAGACATTGCATTGAGGCAGATCCTACTATGAACAGTGTCCATCAAGGATTCAGACACCCAGGTTATAAAATAGGTCACATTTGCTTCTGCTTAAGACTGTCAGCTGGAAGTCGTGAACTGGTTTTGGACTTTGTGTTGTTACAGTGTTAGCCCATAGGACACAAGTCTTGGACTTGGTTTTCTTTTGGGTATACCTACACAGGGCCCAGGGAGGGGCAAACTGTCAAGATTCTACCCCCTTAATACATGGACTAGATTGGGCTCACAATTATCAAAATGTATGCTGAACTATATCCATTCATATGACATGCATTACTTACTGTAATAGCATTTCCGATGATTGTATCTGCTTAGATTCATATGCTGTGCATATAGTCTGACATCTAGTGGTTACTGCATAGTATTGCATCTTGTCTTTCGAGGATACAAAGAGGACGTCGACATGGGCGTGCCTGTAACACTATCCCTAACGTGACGTGTAGTGTACCCAAAATCCCTCATGCGTCGAGGTCCCACCGATTGTATTTTTTCTGCCGTGAGGGAGCCGTATGACTATCATGGGTGAGTACAGAAAAGAGAGAGAAGTAGTAAGATGTCTATGTTCCTTCCATCCGAGCGGGGAGGAAGGGTGGGCGCATGTGAATCTAAGCAGATACAATCAACAGACATGCTATCACAGTAAGTAATGCATGTCTTCTGATGCTTGTGAATCTGCTTAGAATCATATGCTGTGCATAGACTAGCGAGCAGTACCCAGAGTTGGAGGTGGTATGTGAAGGAACAGTAGTGAAAAGATGTCTTCATATTGCTTTTGCCACCTGAGAAACAGACCTAGAGGGAGTGTCTAGGCAATAGTGTTTTGTAAAGGTGTGTACAGAACTCCAGGTTGCCCCTTTGCAAATGGACTCGAGAGCTACATTTCCAATGAATGCTATGGAAGCCCCAGTGCCCCGAGTAGAGTGTGCTCTAGGCTTGAAGGGCAGATGTCTCTTGGCAAGAGTGTAGCAGAGTGAGATGCAATTGACAATCCACCTTGAGATGGCGGATTTAGAGAGAGACAGGATCCCCTTCTCTACCAGCTGCCACTTTAATGAAAAACTGGTTTGTCTTCCTTAGTGGTTTAGTTCTTTCCAGGTAGTACATGACTTCCCTGTGCACATCCAGTGTGTGTAGGCTTCTTTCGGCCACGTTAGTGGGGTTCAGGAAGAAAGTTGGTAGTTCTATTGACTGGTTCAAATGGAACGTAGAAATACATTTGGGCGCAAACCGATGGTGAGTGCATAGAACCACCTTCTCTCTGTGAATTGTGACAAAAGGGTCTAGAATAGAAAGGGCCTGTAATTCACTGACTTTCCTTACCAAAGTGACTGCCACTAGGAAGGCGGTCTTGTAAGTAAGAGCTTTGAGACTTGCTTTATGCATAGGTTCAAAGGGATACCCCATAAGTCTGGTTAATACCACATTTAGGTCCCATTTGGGAGACGGGTTAGAAATGGGGGGATTAATTCTCTTAACCCCTTCCATGAAAGCTTTAATAACTGGGATCTTCTACCACAACACTTTTTGTTGGGACGTGATATAGGCTGAGAGTGCAGCTAATGGAACCGTCAGGGAATTACAAACCAGACCCGAGTCTAGTAAGTAAGCCGGGTATAACACAATATGAGTAGGAGAGCAGTCAATGGGACTGATGCTCTTGGAATTGCACCAGATGATCAAGTGTTTCCATTTATTGGAGTAGCAGTGGCTGGTGTTAGGCTTTCTTGCTTCCCCATGTATATCCATGCATCTCTGAGGAACTCTATGACCTCAGGAGCCAGCCTAATTTGAAAGTCTGCAGGCATGGATGAAGTGTTTCCCCCTTATCCTGAGATAGCCTTTTGTATGGGCAAGGCAGTTTCATTGGTGGAGAGAGAGAGACATCTCCATCAGAGTGGAGAATCAGAGTTGGCTTGCCCACATCGAGGCCACCAATATTATGGTGACTGGTTTCTGGTGCATCTTGTGCACAATCTTGTGGCGAAGGGGAATCGGGGGCGTGGGGAGGGAGCGTTAACAAATTTCCCTGACCATGTTATCCAGAGCCGTTCCCCTTGGACCGGTTCTAAGGGTACCTGGAGGCGTAATCTGGGCACTGTGAGGTCTCCAGAGTTGCAAACAAGTTGATCTCTGGGAACCCCCCCATTCTACGAAACCGTTGGAGACGATGTCTTCGTGTAGTCGCCATTCGTACTCTGAGGGCAACGGGAAGTCTCTGCTGAGCACGTACGCCAGAAGATTGAGTTTCCCTGGAATGTGCTGAGACAATGGAAACATCTTGTGTTTGAGAGCCCATTTCCAAATGTTGTGTGACAGTTTTGACAGCCCTGGAGAGAGAGTACCCCCTTGCTTGTTCAGGTAGTACATGGCTGTGGTGCTGTCTGTGAGGATCAGTACTGTCTTTCCCTGCAACTTTGTCTGAAAGGCCTTCAGTGCTTTGAATACCGCTAACAGCTCCAACAGGTTTATGTGGTTGGATGCTACTGCTGGGGACCAAACGCTGTGTACCGTCTGTTGAAGGAGGTGAGCCCCCCACCCCGTGAGAGATGCGTCTGTCGTGAGAGTAGCTTCTACTGTGGCGGTGGTGAAGTTTTTCCCCCTTCAAGAGGTTTTCCCCTCGACCACCACTGCAGAGAGAGAATGAGGGCTGCCGAGACAACTACTAGATCGTCCCATTGTCCGCTGGCCTGACACCACTGGCTGTTGAGCCACTCTTGCATGGGGCCCATGCGCACAACGTACGTGAGGAACCAAGTAGATGCAGGATGCCATCATCCCCAACAGTCGCATGGCCTTGCGTACCGTCAATAACCGTGGGTGACGATCTTGAGCACCCATTGGTCTGTGCTAATCCCCTCCCAAGTGTGCAGGAATGATGTTATACATCCCCCGACCGGGGAGGCATGGGAGGGGACCTGGATTTGAGAGTCATTTCTGACTGGAGGCTGGTAAGCCTCTGGGGGTTGCGTTGCAACTCCTTACTTTCCTACAGCGTTGTCCTCTGGGTGGATATGGATTTGCAGAGGCAGACCCCTGTCCTGATGACCAATTGTTGCCTGAGCCGTATTGGTTGTGTGGGGAACAAGAGTAGGATTGGCCACGAAAGGAGCAGCAAGAACTTCTGTCATTTTCAGAATGGGGTTGAACGTCATCTACAGGTGAAACCTGGCGCAGAGGAGGGGAGGAGGGAGGGTCCATACATATGGTATCAGGGTCCGGGGTATGGGTAGGGGACAGCCAAGGTGGGTCATTCCCCCAATCCTGGGTCTGATCAGTGGCATCCACAAAGGGATCATCCTCCTGCAAAAAAGGGTCAAGGGGTTCTTCTTGATCTGTAAGGTCAAAGACCTCCTCATGAAGAGGGCAGGATGTCTTCTGAAATTTGGTCACTGCAGGATAAAGGTGGTCTTCACTAGGCCTCTTAGGGGTGAACCTCTAAGAGAAGTTCACAAATTTAGCCAACCTGTCCGTGCACTCTTCAAATTTTTCTCTGGTCCATGGGGATGACCCAGAGGAGGAAAAGGCTCCTCCTGTGGATTTTCCAGTCTAGGATGCCGAGATTTGTCAAGGAGGGTCCTAGATAAGGTTTGGGGACTTTCAGAATAACCCTTGCACTCTTCTGGGCTTTTAGACGTGTCTTTAGACCTGACCCTTTGTTTACTGTCTGCCGAAACGTTTTTAGTGCGACTCTCGCTGATGTTCGGCGTTACCGGGAGGTGTTTAGGCTGTTTAGACAGTTGCACTATAGACTTCGACGCAACCAGAGCTTTAAGCGTTGGCGCGCTCTTCGGAGGCATCACGAAAGACTTAGTTGGTTTTGGTTGCTGGCGCCCTTACCCGTCGACTGCCCGGAGGCACGACGCTGACGCGATTGTGGGGAGGGCTGCCGATCACGCGAATCGGCGGCTGTCGTCGAGGAACGTACCCATTGGTGCCTTGGTCCGCTTCGACTGATCTGCCTAGGCGGTACCGGGGGTTGTGTGTTACTGTCATGATCTCTGCTTCCAAAAGGTCAGGGTTTTCCCAACTCCCTTGGAAGCAGATCCATAACCCAGGGTCCGAGTGCCAACCAGTCCCAATTGGGACCTTTTGGACCCAGTCCTGGCGCCAGTGGCACCAGGCTCATAAATATGCCCAGTCCCAGCGCTGGAAGCGCCGGGCTCATAATGCTTGGGTGGACTTACCTGCAGCAGACCATGCTGCTTACTTGCCTGCCAGTTGAGCCTCTGATCCTCTTCTGTTTGGAACTACTTTTCCTGTTGGGTGGGGCTGGAGCCACTCCCTAGATTCAGAACACTGGAACTCTTCTGGAAAGCAGGAACTCTTTTCTTGCCTAGGCGTGGCTGTGGAAGGAGACACCTAAGCACTACTGGAGGCTATTTAAACCACACCCGATGGATGAATCTTGCTTTGCGTTATTCTGCATCCTCAGCAGCAGGACGCTCATCGTGTCTTCTGCATCTGATCCTGGGCCTAAGGAAAAAGGGCTTACCATCCTGAATCCAGTCTTCAGCAACACCTATAAAGACAAGAAAGAACAGGTTAGCATTACGGTCTTCAGTGACAGCTCTTCATTTACCCGGTCCATCGGCTGTCACCAACGCCTCGTGCTGCATTTCGGCATCTGAAAGACAAAGGCTTACCTACTCTTCGTGCGCTCCGGAGGTCTTCACACTGCATTCCGGCATCTGAAAAAAGCTTACCAACTCTTCGCACGCTCCGGAGGCCTTCGGCGCTGCATCCCGCATCTGAAAGACAAAACAAGGTGCGTTTAAAGACATTGGGGAACTTTAATACTCACGTGCCATTACTCCTTCCCACATCTAACCCAGTGGGTATTCCGGCACCCGGCAGCCGCTCCGAACTTGTACCTGCAAAATAAAAGACAGTTAGAGCGCTTCGTGAAGCAGGCAACAAGCGCTTACTTACGTGCTTCCAGGCGCTTCTATTCATCACACGGGCTCCATCTTCAACTCACTGCAGCCCGTCATCCGCCATTGCCGGAACCCTGCAAAACAAGAGACATCATTACTAAAGACTTTAAAGACATTAGAATTACTCGAAACTTACCGTTCGTGCAGTAAACGACGGACAGCAGTCCTCTGAAGTCAAGAGGCCTGCTCCCCTTATCCAGTGAAGAAACTGGTTACAGCACCCTGCCTCGAGGCAGATGGAGAGCACGGCGTTCACTTACCTAAGGTGAGAGCGTTAACCTTTGGGGTTCTACAGGAGAAGAGAAAGGGAAGAAGAGAGAGACATTCAACAACCCAGTTCATTAATCCCATATTTTCTATCTGCAGACATCTTACCCTCCGAGCCAGGCATACAGTGCACAGAGGTCCAGCCCAAAGAGCCAGCTGTGTGTTACTCATCACCTTTGAAGATATGGTATACGCCCAGTCAAGACCGGCGCCTCTCCGGGAATCAGGTGAGCGTTACAGTTTGGTCCTATGGGTATCAGGTGGGGACAGACGTCGTGGAGCGCGAGTGCTTTGACGGGAGGTCAATGCCAGCCGGATGGAAGCTCCTCATCACTTACGGCGGCTGTTGCGGCAGGGGAGCTACCCTCGGCCGGCAACATGGCGTAGGCCACCCACCGATTCACTCGACGCTCCTTTATCGTCTTAGGATGCAGGAGTTGGCATACTTACAGGATGCCTCATCGTGATTGAGGGGACACTTATCGCAACACCGGTGCTTGTCTTTCTAGGGGTATTTTCCGTTACAGGATAGGCAACATTTAAATGGTGTCCTGTCCATAGCTCAGGTGTGTGAAAGCAACGGCAAGACTGAAAGTGCAAAGAGAGGGGCGAGGGAAATATTCTTGAATAGAATAGAAACCCCCAGAACCCACCCTCCCTACTGTATAGGCCGGCCAGAAGGCCCAGCCACACGGTCAGCAGGGCTGACTGGAGCACCAGAAGTCAACGTCTGTTCTTTGCCGTCTTCGGTGGCGGTTAGGAATTAGTCGAAGAGGGGATGAATAATAAATAAAAGACCGGAGGTCGGGAAATGCAACAATTTTGCAATAGGTAGGAGCTCTGCATAAGGCGACCAGCTAGCTGGGCGGAATAAAACAATCTGAGGGACCTCGACGCGTGAGGGATTTTGGGTACACTACACATCACGTTAGGGATAGTGTTACAGGTACGCCCATGTCGACATCCCCTTTAGATCCTCAAAAGACAAGATGCAATACTCCGTGGTTACCACTAGATGTCGGACTATATGCACAGCATGTGATATTCTGGCTTTACATTCCCTCTGAAAAGAAACATTGGCAATTCCCTATTACACAGCACTAACTACATGCACCATCACGCACCTTTTGGAAGTTTTTAAAACCTGGCAATTCCTATGGAAAAGCCTGAGAACTACAACCCCAGAGGCTTACTATGCTTTAACTTTCCCAGTTCAAGGGATGGATGAGGCAGATTACCTTCAGATGTGGTGCTCGAGGTGCTGCTAATGAACCTGCTGTCAGTACTTAAGCAGCTCCCTGCAGAAGCACTTTGAATGTTTTCTTGTCTAGAACCTCTTGTGTTGAAGCGAAGTGGTCTGCTCTGTCCTGATGCTGTAGTTTCCAGAAGCTGTTCCAGTTCCAGTGCCGTCTGCCCGGCAACTCATTTCCGTCTGCTTTACAACCATGTGCCCTCTGCCTGCAGTTCATCTGCTCTCTACTACCAGTTCTCTTGTCCACTGCCTGCAGATCCTTGCTCTGTGCCAACTGTCCTTGTAATTTGCCTGTAGTTTCCTTGATTCCAGTGCTCAGTTTGCTGGTCATCAGTTTGTAGTTTGGTCCTTGCTATTCAGGTCCAGAGTTTCAGTTGCTAGTTACCAGTCTGCATTTCTGTCTTTGTTATTCTAGTCCAGAGTTTCGGTTCAGAGTTTCCTTGTTCCTGTCTGTGGTTCCTTCCACTGTTCCTTGATTCCAGTCCATAGTTTCCTGTTAGCTTTTCTAGTCCACTGTATCTTTTGGTCTTAGTTTCCAGTTCTATTGCTTATGTGCTTACTGCCTTGTTCTCAGTCAAAACATTGCTTACTTCGATTTCCTGTCCTTTTCCTGAATATTTTTATGAAGGTTGGTGTTGTGCTTGTGCAATTCCATTGTGCCAAGCTTGGCTACTGAGTTTTCTAGTGGTCAAGCTTTGTCCCTTTCCTTTGTCATGTGTCAGTCTTGTGCAATATTTGTTAACATTGTGCGGATTCCAGTTTTGGCAGCTGGTCACATTTCCTTTCCTGCTGGACCCATACAGGCTTCAGTCCACGGAGTATGGTTTCCTTGTTCGAGCCCTAAGTTGCAGACAAAGAATTCCACTCTTGTATCTACTTTCAGTCAGAGGGAGGCACCTAGTAGCAACGTGCTCACAAGGCTAGTGTTTTCGATAACATTGTCGGAATCCCTGCACCTGTTCTGTGTACAACCCAAGAAAGAACCAAATGCATTTGTTGAAGTTCTTTTCCCTGCCCTGCATGACGTTTTTCCTTCCAATCTCATGTCATTTTTTTCTTCATCTTTGGGCGTACCGGCCGCCTTTTGAACCTCAAACGCTATAGGAGACATAGCAGGGAACATAAAATCACAGATTGAGTAGACAAAGTTCCATAAGTGGACATGTTCATAATTGTAAAGAGGGTGTAATTGGCATCCTGTGGCAAAATAGCTTTGTACCGATCACATACACCAAGATAGACACCAAGGCTCATTGTGTAAAATCCTATTAAAAAAACAGAGGTTTTTGTGCTCTGGGGCCACATTTATGGGACGGGTATGTTATGCCAGTTTTCCCTTTGATTTCTGCACAGCTATATGTAAATTATTAGATTATATGCGGATGAATTTGAGCTACTATACCATAAACGTTATTGGCATAGATCAAGGATTAAAAAGAGCACATTTAAGAGAATAAAAGTCTAAATGCAGGTTCCGATAAAACAGACTGGGAATAGCATATATTGCAAACCAGCCTGACCCAGCAGAGCCAGATTTAGACCAACACTGGGGAAGGTCTTGATGGGAGCATAAAACCAGCATAAAAGGAGGAAACGTTAGGGGACAGCAGTGCACGATCTGCCAATCAGCTATGTGAAGAAATGTGGGTCATTGACTTGCATCAAAAGGTTTAAATCATACGGTCCACCCTGCCTGCAGCAACAGAGACCTGACTGGTCCAAACATGTACCTTGCCTGTAATACATTTTAAGGCTATGTTGGCAAAAAAGCCACGCAGGACCTGCCAAAGACCACCACCACAAGAGCAGGAATTCAGGTGGGTGTAGGAAAGAGCTGGAAAAAGTGGAGAAGCCCAAGTAGCAGCAAATCAATGCCCCAGCACTTTGGGAGTCCAACATGTCAACAGAATGGAAGTCCTTTATAAGGTGCTTTGGGTCATGTGGCCAAGACACTTTCTAATTGAGCAGCAGGTGAATGGGGCTAAATGGCAATGACTAGGGATGGGTGCAGGTGGCAATAACGCATTGCCCAAGACAATCTCAGAGAGCAACTGTACTGTGAAATGCATGCGCACATGATGGCAGAAAGGCCTTAGGAGATGGCCAGAAGCCTTTACAGGGCCTGACCATCATAAGGATAAGGAACCATCCAACAAGGTGGCAGTTTGATTAGGATGTGACTGGGTAGGAGGGCACAATAAAAGGTTTTCCCAGGCATCCTCAAAGCCGCCCACTAAAAGGAAAGACACATTGATGAAAGCCACTAGAGCATAAGTAATCCAGAAGGTCATTTTTGAATAATGAGATGCTACGCATAAAACGGATGCATTGATTATGATCCAATTGTCTTTTCTAAAGACAATATAACTGACATGTGATTTGGAGCCATATTCTGCAATTAGAAGGGTTCTAACTGTAGATGTGTTCTTTATGGTAGGCCACTGCTGGGCTGGATACCATTCTCAGAAGCAGGCTTAGTTTTGTTTTGACGATCACCTGTGGTTCTAAAGAAAAAGCTCAAAATCTTCTAGGAAATATTGTCCAATAGGGAAAAGAGAGCAAATGTAGCACAATAAGCAAACAACCTGAAAACAAAGCCCAGCTTTGTGAGAATAGTCTCGTAAGATCCAATAGCCCCACATTATGTAATTCATGAAACATGCAACACAGGCTGAACCTTGTAACACAAAGTGAAAAACATCATCAAAGAACCCTTTCCCTGTAAAACGAAAGCTATACATGTCAATGCAGTCCAGACATTATAACAAATGGAGATTGTCTTAATCAGGCGGTGGAAAATTAATGTAGTGTGTTACTTATCAATGGCACTGCGCGCATATAGGGTGCATTGTCCTTTAGTCTTATATATTCTTGAATCTATATACATAATTTTAATTTCATCACTCAGCAGTGTGAGGGTTCTTGCAAGCTGGAACTAGAGAAGAGCTGGTTCATGGAGCCATCACATTTATGAACAAGTATTTCTTTCAGCTGTAAGGTGACAAGTTGTGTTTCAAATTAGGGAATAAAACCAATTGCTAAAATGTTTAATACTTTTTTGTATCATGCATTTCAATGGGACATTGTAATATATGATAAGGTACTTACGTTTAATCGCACAGGTAAATGATTCATTGGAGGGTACATGCTCAAGGCCAGCTCATCAACACTTAAGATAGTGTAAAAAAGAGAGAATGAGAGTTTACAAGCAGAAGAATTGTATGAGAGTTTACAAACAGCCTAATATTAAATAGTGACAATTACAGAATGAGAGTGCAAATGCAATTAACTAATGGGGGTGTAGTCCGGGGAACCATCATATAGAATCCAGTACAACTATTAAATACATTTCATAGTTCTCCCATTCAACTTTTCATCCTCTACGTTGCCTCTTGACTAGCTAGATTTGTTGTGACTTTATGCAAAGTAGTAATGTATTTTCCACACACTATTTCCAGATGCATATGGTTCTTGTTGATGTTGTTAGATGCAGAACATCCCTCACTACCCACTCCTTTGTAATCTAGTGCAAGAACATTCTACCCACCTATTTACCTAGCAAACTCAGGTATGGACGTCACTGCACCCATAAGATGACCATATTCACAAGTCTTGACAGATACATACAAGTAGCAATTACCTGGGGCTGATCTCATTAGCAATGTCTGCAATGTCGTCCAATTGAGCCACGTGTTCTTGGGTATCTGCCTTTCCGTGGGCCTTGAGTGCAGCTACTGATTTCTTCAAGCATGCTTTAGCGGCTTTCATCATTCCCATGCAAGGTGCATGGACTTGCTGATCTGCCTCAGACCAGTATGTGTCCCGATTACCACGTGCCCCCAACTCTTCATCTTCCAAAATATCAGCAAAAGGATCTGAATCATCCGCCAGTGCCTGGAAGCAGAAAAAAGCATTTAAGGCAGTCGAAAAGACAGGAAGAACACAGAAGCAAAGGGTGCCCCATTCTAGCCGAGTCAAAATTGAGACACATAAATGGGAAGTCGGGACGGCTGGAACCAGAACATCTACAAACCAAATTATGTAATTTGAGGAGAAAAAATAAAATAAGGTAGAAAGGATACACAGCGATCACTCATGTACACAGAGTCAGGTCGGAAAAAAGATTAGACAAAGCAAAAGATTAGTACAGAGTGATCTTAAAATGAATCTAGCAGGAGGGAGGATTATAAAACAAAGTTTAGGTGATGAATATCTGCAGGACAAGGTTAAAAAATCATTAAACAGAATGAAAGGTGGGCTTACCTGCTCCATCTCTTCCAGAGCATCCTTCACAATTCCAAGATAGGAGGTGAGTACTGCCAGCACTGCTTCTTGATTGTCTGGTGGGAGATGAGACCAAGTGGAGCAGGTGAGACAATGCAAAGAGACATCCCTGTCCCAGAGGTGTGTCTTAATTATCAAACTCCTGGCACATTTTATTAACAACCCAGAGATTAGAGTACTGAATTCACTCAACTCTTACAATGGGGACTGAAGTGCATCTTTTAGTTAACAGCAGAAAGGTCATTATTGGCATTTGTTCCAGTGACAAACAGTGTTTTAAAGTGGTTCTAAAAAATATTGTTTGCGTGTCCTATACGGTCACATGCAAATGTATCTCACAATTGTACCTTTAGGTAGGCGCGCCACAAGCTCACATGCCTCCCATACACCGCCAGTGGACATCAGCTGTTCCTGGGAAATACTGTAAGAAGAGAAACATAACACACAGGAATTATGTGTACATTTGGACATCAACCCAAGAAAGAAATGAGAAGGCTAGATCCCAAGACATCATGGGGATTTCTCCAAATGCACTGTGCCATCCTGGACTCCACATAAGGGTAATACTACCTCGCTTTACTCGCCATAATCAGGCCAACGTTCCTAATAAATAAACAATAAGGAATAAAGGATATGGAAAGGTCGTACACCACGTTCCACTCATACTGCACGTTTCCTACATTATGTTTAGATCAGTGGCATGAACAGCTACTATGTTGATGCATTTCAGCAGTATGGGCCTGGTGCGCTTTACAAATTTCCTACAGGAATTCAGGCAATTGAAATCCTGGGATTGTGACAGAAGAACAAGTTACTCTCTTACCTAGTAACGTTCTTTCGATGGGATGGTCCGACGACGTATTCCATATCTATGACAATAATCACCACAGCTGTGCTGCTTCGGAAAATTTTCAGCGCCTGCGTCGATGAGCCGTCCTCGAGGACCTCCTCCGACGGCCGACGTCACCCGATGTGATAAGTAGGACGCACGACGCCCGTAGCCTCAGTTGTAGTTTTTTCCCCAGAACGTGTGCCACCAGTCTTCTGCCAGTCAGACACACAAAGCCTTGCGGAAACGTAAACTGCAATCGCATAAGAAATTCTGTAGTGGGGAAGGTAGGGAGGGAGTGATATGGAATACGTCGACGGACCATCCCATCGAAAGAACGTTACCAGGTAAGAGAGTAACTTGTTCTTCGAGGGGATTGGGTCCTCCGACGTATTCCATATCTATGACAGACTCCCAAAGCAAGGGGGTGGGAAAAGAATTTAGAAACAAAATTTAGAATGCCCAATCAAATTGCGGAGTAAAGGACTGCCTTGCCAAAGGCCAGATCCTGTCCTCGGATGGAATCGAGGTAGTAGTGGCATACAAAAGTATGTACTGAAGCCCAGGTGGCTGCATCACAGATGTTACGAATAGGAACACCCCTGTGTAGGGCAGTAGATGCAGCCATATCCCTGGTAGAATAGGCCCGCAGGCCAGCCGGTGGGTCCTTACCCGCCAAGCGGTAACACTCAGAGATAGCCAAAATAATCCAACGAGACAAAGTCTGTTTCGTCACAGCTTGTCCCAAACGCTTTCCAGCGTAACCAATGAAGAGTTGATCGTCCACTCTGACCCGGGACATGCGTGAAATATAAAAGCTTAACGCTCTCCTAGGATCAAGCCTATGGAGCCTCTCCTCTTCCTTACCAGGATGTGGAGGAGGATAAAATGCCGGAAGAACAACCTTCTGGCCCAAATGCAATTCCGACTCCACCTTCGGAAGAAAGGAAGGAGGAACTCTAAGGACAACCCTGTCCTTATGAAACACAGTGAAGGGTGGCTTAACTGAAGGTGCCTGTAACTGACCTCAACTAAAAATACAGTTTTAAGAGTTAAAAGTCTCAAATGGACAAGAGTGCAAAGGCTCAAAGGGAGCACCCATCAGAAACTTGAGAACAAGGTTCAAATCCCAACCGGGCACCTGGAAAGGTGACGGAGGGAACACATTAGTGAGCCCTTTCAAAAACTGAGAAATTAAAAGGGATTTTAAAATAGTAACACTCTTCAGACGAGCGCTTAAATATGGACAGCGCCGCCAGGTAACCTTTAATGGTACCCACTTGCAAGCCCCTGTGGGCTAAAGAAAGCAAAAAAGACAGAACCATGGGAATGTCACATGCAAAAGGATCCACATTCTTAACTCTGCACCAGTCGCAGAACTTACGGCAACAGCGCCGGTACAGAGACTTTGTTGCTGGCCGTCTGGCCGAGAGCAACACCTCCATCACGTCTTCAGGGAGGTCCCAATCCTTATACCTCAACCTTTCAGAAGTCAAGCGTGAAGGTTGAGGGATTTGACCTCTGGATGGAGAACCTGACCCCCCCTCTCCCGTGAGAGCAGATCGTCTCGGTAGGGAAGACGACGTGGAGGGCAGATGGACAAGTCAAGAAGGTCCGGGTACCATCCTCCGGGCCCACGCTGGAACAATGAGGATTATCCGGGAACCGAACCTGCGTAACCTCTGCAGTACTTGAGGGATTACGGGGACTGGAGGAAACGCGTACAGCAGTGGGAAGGAAAACTCCACCACGAACGCGGCTCCTAAGGCTCCTCTCGGATGAAATTCCCACGAGCAGAACCGTTCGCACTTCCGGTTGACACTGGAGGCGAAGAAATCCACTTGAGGGGTCCCCCAAAGGGCGAAGATCTCCAGGAGAATCTCCTGAGCCAGCTCCCACTCGTGAGAGATCGTGCTCTGCCTGCTCAGAGCGTCCGCCGTCTCATCGTCGTCTCCGGCTAGATGAACTGCCTAGATCGAAACTTCCTGCTAGATGGCCCAGAACTCGAGCTGCATCGCCTCCCTGCACAGAGGAAGTAACCCTGCCGCCCCCCTTTTTGTTGAGGTTGTGCATGGCCACCGCGTTGTTCGTCAGGATCAGGACACTTTTTCCTCGCACAGACGGCAGAAAAGCCTTCAGGGCTAGCCTGACGGCCCTCTGCTCCAACAGATTGATATGGACTCTGGACTCCGACGGAGACCAACGACCGCTGACTGTCAACTTGTTGGCATGAGCTCCCCATCCCGTGAGGGATGCGTCCGTCATGATCGTCACCTCCGGCCAGGGAAACCAAAACGGAGCCCCCTTCATCAGATTGCCTTTGGCGGCCCACCACAGAAGGTCCTGGGCGACCGAGGGTGGCACCTGAACAGGGTCCAACATCCTGCCAGAGGATTGCGACCACTGCATCTTGAGTGCCCACTGCAAAGATCTCATCCGCGGACGAGCCTCTGGCACCAGAAGAATGCAGGATGCCATGAGGCCGAGCAACCTCAAGAACTCGAACGCCGGGAGCGTCTGGGCAGGTTGAAACTTGTGCACCATCTGCTGAATGTGAAGAGCCCTCACCTGGGGAGGTAAACACTGCCCCAGGGATGTGTCGAGCACTGCTCCGATTTACTGGAGCCGCTGTGTTGGCGTCAAATGTGACTTCTTTAAATTGAGGGAGAAGCCCAGCTTGTGAAGGGAGTGGCAGGTGACGGACAGATGATCCAGGACTTGCTCGGGAGAGCTCCCCCTGATCAACCAATCGTCCAGGTAGGGGTAGACGTGAATCCCCTCTTTCCTGAGATGCGCTGCCACCACCACCATGAGCTTGGTGAAAACCCTCGGGGCGGAGGTCAATCCGAACCGCAGGACCCGAAACTGAAAGTGCGAGTCGCCAACCGCCAACCTCAGGTACTTCTTGTGCTTGGGATGGATCGATACATGGAAGTAAGCGTCCTTGAGGTCGAGAGACACCAACCAGTCCTGAAGTTAAAGGGCCTGGAGGACTTGAGAGAGAGTAACCATCTTGAAATTGTCCTTCCTGAGTAGTTTGTTCAAACCGTGCAAGTCCATGATGGGTCTCAATCCCCCGTCTTTCTTCGCAATCAAAAAATAAGGGGAATACCATCCCTTGTTCTTCTCCGCTACAGGCACCAGTTCTATGGCGCCTTTCTCGAGCAGGGCTTGAATTTCCAGCGCAAGGAGCGGATCCGGACTCTTCAAAGAGAGGTTCCCCGGTGGATTGTCGTGAGGCCTCTGCCGAAAGGCAAGACAGTAGCCGTGGGTTATGATCTCCAGAACCCACACATCTGAAGTAATGGAACGCCACTCTACAAGATGCTGCGCCAGCCTTCCCCCAACCGGCGAACCATGGGAATTGGCGTCATGACTGAGTGGTAGCGGCGTTGCCTGAGGGCAAAGAGGCAACTGCCCGAGCGGCCTTGGCACCTCGAGTACCCAGTTTTCCACCTCTGGCACTCCTACGGTGGCCTCTTTGACTGACATCTCCTCTTGCTTTACCAAAGGATGAGTAATAACGAAAGGAACCACCCCTCCATTGCTGTCCCCTAGGACGAAAAGGCGGAGATTGTCGAACTGCAGCGCCCAACCACTTCGCTGCAGCTTTGGAGGTCTGCAACCTCTCAAGGCTCTCGTCAGCCTTGCTGCCAAAAAGATGTTCACCGTCAAAGGGCATGTTGAGGAGCCGGGACTGCACATCAGGAGAGAACCCAGACTTCCTCAACCACGCAAACCTGCGTATTACGGTGCTCGCCGCCATGGACTGGCTGACGCAATCTGCCATGTCCAAACCCGACTGAACGGACTCACACATGGCATCCTTGCCATCCTGGACCATAGCAAGGTTCGTCCCCTTCGGGAATATGTTCAGCCGCTAATGCAATTCAGTTCCACAGAGTGTGCGTGGAACAACACAAGGCACATACGGAGTTGGCCGCCTGAAGCGCCATACCCCCTGAAGAAAATACTTTCTTCGCCCAGCCATCAAAACGTTTGTCGTCCCTATCCGGAGGGATGGTAGGATACCACGCCTGCTTTGCCGGGGCCGTAGCCGCCTGCACCACCAAACTCTCCGGAGTGGGGTGTCTGGTCAAGTAGCAGGGGTCGCTAGTGGCTGGACGGTATTTTCGCGACAAAGACTTGCCCACTGCCGGAAGACCCTCCGGAGCAGTCCAAGCCGCCGCCACCCTTCTCTGTAGAGCCATATGAATCGGCAGTACCGGGTCAGTTGGGGGACCAAGATTGAGGATGTCCGTAAGATCATCCTGAACAAACTCCCCTGGGGGAGCAGACCATCCCAAGTACTCGGTGACCCTAGACATAAGGCGCCGGTACGAAGAATCGGCATGAGTGCCAGGCTCAGGCCTACAAAACTCCACCTCCGGAGAGGTGTCCAGTCCACTGCGAGCGGTGTCTCTCGACCGATCACGACCGACCCCACTCGGAGGCGCGGACGGACCGGTGCCCTGCGATTCGAGAATCGCTAACATTTTCTTCCCGAAGGAAGCCCATTCCTCCGGTGTCGCCTGCTTGGTGGGATAAGCGACCCGCCGACGGGCGGAGCCCTCGGAAGAGGACGGGGAAGGTGACCGATGCTGGCGCTTCCGGGAATGCCTCGAAGAGGCAGAGGAGTGGCGAGACCGACTCCTGGCAGGAGACCCACTGGACTTCCGACGATGACGCGGAGCGTCGCCCCTCGAGTCATCCGTCGAAAGCCCTGCAGACCTCGACTTCCGGGGCTTAGACACCCGGCCTACAGACAGCTTCTTCTTGCATTCCCGCAAGGCCTTTGCCGTGAGCGACTGGCAGTCGACACAGTTGTCCGTATCGTGGGCCTCCCCGAGGCACCAGAGGCAGGCGTCGTGCGAGTCCGTGACCGACATCTTGGACCCACAGTCCCCGCATTTCTTGAAGCCCGGACGCGGGGTTGAAGACGAAGAAGACATCGCCACGAACAGGTCTTCACAACAAACCGAACAGGTTCAACAAACCGAGAATTGAAAACAGCAAACTCCAACGAGTCGAGGCGTACCGAGATTCACGAAGCGAACACGTTCGTGGAAAAAACAGAACTGAGGCTATGGGCGTCGTGCGTCCTACTTATCACATCGGGTGACGTTGGCCGTCGGAGGAGGTCCTCGGGGACGGCGCATCGACGTCATCGACGCAGGACGCAGACGCCAAAGATTTTCCGAAGCAGCACAGCTGTGGACATTACCCGTCATAGATATGGAATACGTCGGAGGACCCAATCCCCTCGAAGTAGCAGCTGTGCCTTCATAGATAGATTAATAAGAAAGTGGTCATCAAACAAGGTGGGCCCAATCTAAACATGATTTACCATATCAAGTAAATTCGCTGATACGAAAAGTCAATGCAGGAGGAGGCCGCTCCCCTTTTCCAGGTGACAGTAAAGACGACAGATTGGAAGTTGACCAAGTGACTATTACAGTAATCAAAATATTGGACCCATAGTTCCCCTCTACGCCTTGAGTTTGATCTCAAACCAACCCCATCAGGATTCGAATGGGTGCACAGCATACCATTGCATAATATTGTAATGATGATTGTTTAAGAAAGTGGCATCAAGTACTAAGTCTAAAGAATCAAAAAAATCATTCTTTAAAGGATTAAAATAAATATATATATAATCAAGAAAATCATTGCATAGGCGTTCAACTGGAACTACTCAATTGCCAAAATATCGTTTTGGGAAAAGATCACCTTGGCTTTGGCATGAACTTTGTTGTTCAATAAAATGGCCAATCCCCCCCCCCAGGATCTCCCCACCACCCCCGACTACGCAAGGAGGGAAACTTAGTAAAGCCATCTACACCAAACGAATGAATACTCAGTTTCCTGAATGATGAGTATGGCAGGTAAGTCAACATACTGAAGAGAATCAAGCCAAGATTTTAGATTTGAGTAGCCACATCAATTCCATGAGGCAATTGCAAGAAGAGGAGAGCTACGGTTGCTTGGCCAATTTTCCAATTTCAGATATGGTGGCAAGCAAAGGAGCGAGCCAGGCCAGGCTCGCAGCGTTGGCCACCAAGGCTATTAATTGCGGTATTATATCACTGTTTGGAATAGAGGTCTCAGAACTTACATTATCCAATAACAATGGTTAAACCATAGTAGGCAGGGGAGCATCAAGAAAGTCATTGGCCTCTTCTATTGAGTGAAACAAGCAAAATCAAGCAAGAACAAGCAGAAACAAGCAACCAATTCTCGAGGAGGCGGCCTAGCCATCATCGCTAAAAACAATCTCGCCATAAAAATAGAAGCGCCTTCATCACCAAATCTTGTGAATCCTTAACCGCAAAACTCTTAACATCACCCTCTCAATCTATCAATATACACCTCATCTATAGGCCACCAGGTCCCATTGGAACCTTTGAGGAGGACATCTCTATGATCCTCTCAAATAATCTAAAAAATACATCGCAAGCCATCATTCTGGGAGACATGAACTTAGGTTTCAACAACCACAAAGATTTGCAAGCGACTAATATCGCCAATGTCATTACAGAACTTGGATTTACCCAAAGAATTTCACAACCCACCCACGAAAAAGGTCGAACACTCGACTGGGTAGACAACCACAACTGTAATGTAACAATTACTGATGTCCGCCCACAAATCTGACAGATCATGCGCTAATAACCTTCCTCGTAAATGAAAACACCACCCAACCCAAGGAAAATATATTGCCCCCCCCTTACCAACCAGAAATAATAAAAAAACATAACTACGGACAAACTGCTACCACTTATCCTCCCAACTCTAAATTCCTTATCTGAATCACTAAACCCAACAGCCCTAGTGAACGAATTCAACTCAACCATGGCCATAGCCCTAGACCCTATCGCCCCTTTGAAAATGAGAAAAATCACGCCCAGAGCAAACTTAAACACCTGGTTCACCCCTCACCTCAAATCCCTAAGGATTGAAAAATGCAAATGTGAATCCGCCTGGCGACCAACTCCATATGAGACTAAAAAAGGAGCTCTCATCAAGGCCTCTAGGATCTACAAAAATGAAATAAGGAGAGCTAAAAAAGAGAACTTTAACAGAATACTACAGGCTAAATCTGGAACCAAAGAGCTATTTATTATTCTAAAGGACATGGAAAACCCTATCCCTGTTCCGGACAACTGTGACAAAAATAAAACGTGGTGCTCCAACATCCAAAAAGCTCTAAACGACAAAATTGCCTCACTCCAAACCAAAATTGAGAAAAGGAAACAAAATATACCTCCTTCAACCAATCAAAGTGGTAAACCACCTACTTCTACCAAACCAGAACATAAATTCAACTTTACCAAAGTAACCATCTTAAGAGATTGAAAAAATAATACTTTCGCTCAAACCAACCAACTGTCGAGGTGACATCTGCCCAGCCCAACTGATAAGACGCGGCCAGAGACCCATCTCCATTTACCTCCAAACGTATTAATGCTTCCTTTTCATCAGACACAATACCAGACAACCTTAAACAATCATGGGTCCTCCCCCTTCTTAAAAAGCAAACCTTGGACCCCTCCATCCCGACTAACTACAGGCCAATCACTACGGTACAATTTCTGCTAAAAATACTAGACAGAGTGGCTTACCTACATATCCAAAAATATTTGGAGCTGCATCAACTATTAGGTACCAGACAGTCAGGCTTCAGACCTCAACATGGTACCGAAACTGTGCTTATCAATCTCAAAACCCAAGTCGATGAGCTGAGAGATCTTAGAAAAACTGCCCTACTCCTCCTACTGGCCCTCTCAGCGGTATTTGACTTGGTGGATCATGATGTGCTCTGTACCCACTTGGAAATCGCGGTCCACTTCTCCACACATGCCATTGCATGGATCAAGTTGTTCTTAAGTGGCAGAACCATGAGGGTTTTCTCTACCTCTGCAGTGGCTGACCCAGTACCTATCACATGTGGCGTTCCCCAGGGATCCTGTGTCTCTCCGACCATGTATAACATTTTCACAAAGCCCCTGTTTGATGATCTGGACCTTCTGGGTGTTACCTACTCAAACTATGCAGATGACCCTCAGATTCTCATCCCACTTTCGGGAGATTATGAACAGGATTTGGCCTTGGTGAACAGGATATACCTCATCATCCAGGCATGGATGGCCCGTCATGGTCTATGCCTGAATGATGACAAAACGGAACTCATACTGGGGAACACACAAAATATCAAAAGACTGAACGATGACTATTCATCATTTGCTATTAGATGGCAACACGATTAAAGTAGCAAAAGAGGTAAAAACACTAGGTTTTTGCCTCGACTCTTGCCTCTCTCTAACAAAGCAGGTGAGTGCGATGGCCTCTAGCACCGCATACACCTGTAAGCTGATTAGAGCAGCTAAACCATACTTGTCCACCGCTAGATGCCTCACCCTATCAAGAGCTCTGGTATTATCCAAATTGGACTATTGCAATGCTCTATACATGGGGTCTAATAAACACACGCTGCAAAAAATCCAAACCCTGCAGAACAATGCCCTTAGAGCCGCCCTAGGAATCCCAAGAAGAGAGCATATCTCAAATGTCAGAAGACAATCTAACTGTCTATCTACAGCTGACAAAATTAAACTTAAAACAGCATCACTAACTTTCAAAAGTAACAATGACCTAGCCCCCAAATACCTAACAGAAAGATTCAAAAAAGGAACTTCTAATAGACCTACCAGAGAAGCATATACCAACCAGCTAGCTGTGCCCTCATTTAAATTGAGCACAGCCGGAGGCATCAGCTTCCCTGTCAAAGCGGCCCAGATGTGGAACTCCCTCCCATCTTCATTAAGGTCTGACCAATCATATCCACACTTCAGACTTAATTGTATTAAATGGCTCAAAGAAAATGACCTTTAACTGACAACACTAGGACTACTCACGTCTGACCCCCCTGTTAATCTGCAGCTGAACGCATACCTCCATGTTCATCTCCCCCGCTTACTCCACCTTGCTCCTTGACTTTCAATATATACTGTGTATACACCTCTGTGTACAATCACCTGTGTATAAAACCATGCATGTGTGTATATTGTCATCCTTTTGTTGTCAACGCATCCTGTAACTACATGGAATGTGTAACTGTAACAGGTAAGCTTAAAGTATTCTTGAACACGTGCCCGGATACCTTCGGGTCTGGCGCGCGCTATAAATAAATAAACAAACAAACAAACAAAGAGATAAACCTCGCTCTTTAAAGTCCACCCTATGTGACCATATTAGTTGCTTGATGTTGGATGAATAAGTGTCACAAATCATCCGATTATTATGATTAGAGAGGCGAATCCACTCTATATCATCGGATATCAGGGTCCCCAGTTGGGGGCTATATTTGAATGCAGTGAAAAGAAACAAGCGATTTATTCTTTGATTCACGTTCTTCGCGGGATCGCTAGTCAATCCTAATATATTGGGCATGTCAATAGAGGTCTGGGTCCCTTCAATGTTCTCCTCCGCGTGGAACCTAGAAACAGGCACCACTAGGGGCAAATCCGAGCATTGTCTCGAAGCATTACATTCAAGATTATGTGATGGAGGGTCCGCCAGTTATATCCCAGCATGTGTGCAATTTTTATTCATGACCACCTCCTTGACAATTTGAGTGGCCGGCTGGCGGCCATCAGTTGGAGGACCCAAATATGCCGGTTGTTGGATTGAGTCAGAAGGCAGAAATTTAATCAGTGGGACACCACTCGAGTGGATTTTGTTCCCAGACCCGTTTTTTTTTTTTTTATATACATGCAATCGGATAAAATTGCAACAGTTGGATTTGGGTCGACTTATCCGGTAAAATGAAGTTGCTGGATAAGGGTAAAGATGTGGTATGTGTCAATGATGAATTGGTGCTAATGTTTGAGGTGCTTACGCTTAATGTAGCTGGATTATGCACCATCTTGACGGTTTTTGTGCCTGTAACATTACTGTTTTTATTGGGGTTTTTTGTTTTCCATGTTTCCTCTTGTTTGACCATATTTAATAATAATTTCGATTTGTCGTTTAATTGTTCCAAATTGATAATTGGGTCATCATTAGAGGAGTGGGATGGTGAATTTGTACCCAGAACTTTCTCTCAAGGTTTTAAGTCGGGCAGATTTTTTAGAAATTTTTGTTTGAGACTTAGCTAGCGAATTAGTGCTAATCTTCGCTATGTTTCAGAGCTCTTACATGAGCCCGTTTGAGTTTGCTAGAGTATAGTCTGGAGTTAGATTCTGCTACATTATTCACAGAAAAAAGTTATGGTGTTGGAATAGACGTGTCAACTTTTTCGAGCTCCTCCATGGCCTCGATAAGCTGCGAGGGTATCAGGTAATAAAATTGTGGCAAAAATGTCACTGTGGTTTGCCCCCGTAAAGGTTTTCCCCATTATACCATTTAAGGGGAGCAGGTGTTGCAGGAGTGTCCCCCAATCCCCTTAAATCGTATAATGGGTCTGGGGTTTGCGGGGGGTGTCCCCCGCATCCTTTACATGATTGTGGCACAAAAAACCACAGCATTTTTGCCGCAATATTTTGTATTCACACCCATTTTTGCAGCGATTTTAAGACATGGAACCGCTGCGAGGGGCTATTTTGTTCCACATCTGTGTCTTTGATCATACTTAGTTGGGCAGCAACATACAATTCGCTGTCCCTAGTGAGACCCTGAAAATGATTCCTTTCAGTAGTGAGTAATGGGAATACATCATCCAATTTAAGTGAGTTGAGTTTAACCGCTTCGAACAGCGGGACAACATCCGAACTTCGGACAACGCAGTCTTCGGTAGTTGTAACAGAAGCTGCTTGTGCATAAGTTCTTAGCGCCGTGTTCCCCAGTACCCCACTTTCCAAAGTTTGAGTAGTTTTCATATTATTACTTATTTGGAGAGGCATTTGGGCTTTTGCAATCAGTGAGTCTAGTGTCACCATTTTTCCAACTTGGAAGTTCGCATGTGCGAGCATGAAGCTCTCCAATTTGCTAATTTTTCCAATGAGATCCCCAATAAGCGGTTTAGTATAGTCTAATTCGACATGAGTCTTTTCATGCCCTTTGTCAACGTGGATCATCAGGCCTAATGTTTGATTGTTGCCACCGTCCACAGGGTTTGATTGTTCATGATTAGGAAGGGGTGAAACTATGTGATCAGGTGCCTTATTACCAAAATCATTTTTTGTAAGAGAAGTGTAGTGCGGGGAAGTAGGAGAGCTAATGCGGTTTTACAGTATTTGGAGTCCCATGAAATGAAGCGTGGGGATTAACATTGCCTCTGTGCATGTTATGGAGACAAATGTCTTCAACCTCAGAGGGAAGCACAGACATGGGAGATGTTCGTCCCAATGATACACAACAACGCTTACTCTATTCGGACGACAGAACAGAAACATCAGAAATGCAAGTATCATATGTGGGGACCCGTTGTACAAAGGGTTTGCCTTTTGCCAAAGAAGCAATGGACATTGAACCAGAAGTACAAGCAATATGTGTTCTGTAACCAAATTGTCCAAGGAAAATGGAATCTTTGACATCTGCTGGTACCATCTTTACAACCACTGGTGGGGCCAAACTATCGTTGGGTTCCACAGCCAGAGATTGAAGACTATAGGGAGCAGTTTCTGAGTCCATGACACGTTCGCCATGCATCGAGAAATCAGAAAGAGGGAGATAAGTTAAATCATCACCCTCCTTCTCATATGAAGCATGGAATTGAATGGGAGCAGTCATATTGAGGCTAGAATTCATTCGCCTCTCGTTCAAACATTTACCACTCCGTAGGCTCCCCACCATGATCACAAAGCGGGCACAAGTACAGTAAAAGAAAGCTACCCATAAGGAATAGGCGCTGTGTTTGTCAGAAAAAGACAATGTTGTGATTAATATGAAGTTTGCAATGCAGCTAATCAATAGGCATTCAATAATTAGATTGACAATATGAAGTAAATACAACACGGACAGAAACTTAATGCAGTCTAAGGTTAAGCACTGTACATCACTAATAGGTTTTATAGCTCAACATTGCTAAATCACAGCACATCAACATGAATACATGAAGAATTATGGAAAAGACAAGGTAAGAGACACCTAACACCAGGACAGGTTGAGCGGCACCCATCAACCTGCCGCACCGCCGAACAGCCAAAACACTTCCGGATGTGCGCACGAGATGCGCGTGCACCATTGGTTATAATGGGTTGGCTGTGTTTCGGTGGGCGGACACAGGGTGGAGCTGGAAAACAGAATGAACTAGGTTAGCGCGTCGTTCAAAGAAAAAGAGGTGGATGCACTCAATGCAAAGCCGAGCACAAGACAGAGCACAAATCCAAAGGTGTGTGCTGGCTAAGTAAAGCCAAAACACTTCCTGGGCACTTCCCGATGCACGCGCAAGATGCGCATGCACCAGTGGTTATAATGGGTTGGCTGTGTTTTGGTGGGCGGGACACAGGGCATAGTTGAGTGTTTCCACTGTGATGGTGCTTCCTCTTGCCGACGGGTCCCGAGCGCGGCACGAAGCAGAACAAAGTTCATGAGTCAAGAGACCAACAGCGTTCTGCAGCCTAACAGCCAAAACACTTGCTGGGCACTTCCGGATGCGCCAGGTTAAGAAAACCCTCTCTCTCATCCCCCTCAGAGATATGGTCTACAGCTATCAAGTCCCACAAGGTGCGATTATACTTGGCCAGGGCACAACTTGCATTAATGGCCTTGAGGGCCCAGCTTCCAGTGGAAAATACTCTTCGTTAAGGCATCAAACCTTTTATCATCTGTATCTGGGAGGATAGTATTATAAGACACAGCCTTAGAAGATGGCGTGGCTGCTTAGACCACCAAACCCTCAGGAGTGGGGTGCTTTGACAGGAAATCTGGGTCTATTGAAGCAGTCCTGTTTTTCTTGGTCAGAGTTTTGTTGACCACTGGTGTGGTATTCGGTTTTAACACTCTGGTTCTTAAAGCAGTGTGGAAGAGCAACACAGGCTCCCTTTGAGGTCCGCAATCGAGGAAGTCAGTCAGGTCATCCTTTTCCAGGATTGCTACTTGTTTTCCCATCCTATATATTCAGTGACCTTTCCCATCACTGCGCTGTATGAGGGGTCAGAATGACCTGAAGAATCAGGAGTGGCAAAATCTGCCTCTGGTGTCTAAGCCACTAGCCTCTTTTTAGAGTGTCCACTAGATTTTGCTCTCTGGTCTCCTCTTCAGGCACACTGGGAGAACCATATTCAATACCAAAAGGTGCATTGTCATCTTCCTCCTCCTCAAAAATCCACCTCATGTTCTAAAAGTAATCAGCTGTAGGCAAAGGCTTAAAAATCTTCGACAGAAAGTCTCAAAGTCTTCAAAGACGTCAAAGGCGTTAAGCCAAAGTTGTCGACGCCTTAAAATACTTAACTGGCACTGGCTCTGATGTATCAGGTACCCGCTTCTTTACAGGAGTCAAGGAGGAAGGCTTTGATTTTAACTTGTGTCGAGAAGAAGACTCCTTTGATGAATATCGAGGAGACTTACAACCTGGACTCTTTGGTGCGCAAGTACTGGTATCAGAAGATACCCTACCCATCTTTCCAGACACGGTGGGCTCTGAAGCTTTCTTTGGCTCTTACGAAGGGGCGCTCAGAGCCACCTTTTGAAAAACCTACAGCATTTGGAGACAAAATTTCTCCCAGTCAGCAGAAGGTGTCGACTTGCTTGGGAGGTTAAACCGTGTGTCAGGAGAGGAACCCAACGAAGACAACAGCGAGCCACGGCATAGTTTCTTGGTCTTTTTGTGAAAAGAGGACGAAAGACGAGATCTGGATCTCGAGCGCTGCAAATGTTTTACTTGGGAAACCTCCCGGGAGTCGTCAGACAACCTCTTTTTTTGAAGGTGTGTAGAAGGGGATTTAGAAGTGGCCTACCTGCCTCGAGTTCCTGCATCCTCTTCCTCAATGCCTTGATTGTTGTAGACTGACTGGAACCGCAGTCGTCGACTATGTGGTTCACACCCAGACACCACAGGCAGACCCGATGTGGGTCCGCAATGGACATTTTAGCTCCATAAGAGAATTGTTTGAAAGCAGTCTTCAGTGAAGGCATTTTTGCCGAACTTCACCCATTTCAGAAATGCGCATTGAGAAATCGCTGAGGCGTGTTGAGCATGTGGAAAAACACAACTGGGACAACAGGCGCCACTTGAGCTATTTATACCAGTGTCAACGTCACGGCGGAGGACCGGAGGGAGACCGTCAAAAGCCTTGATGTTGCACGATACTATGGAAAGACATTTCCAAAGCTGCAAGCTGATTTACAAATATATCAAAGAAGAGGAATACGTGGGTGGACACAATCCATTCGAAATAAAGCCTTAATATAATTTCAAATGTCTATATTTATTGGGCCATCTAAGGTGCATAACATTTATCTACCTTCCAATACTTTCTCAATTACAGGCACTTCAATATTGAACTGGCTTCCTGTAGAATGCAATTTCTGCTGCCCAGCTTTCCTATCTAGAGCACAATCATTTTCCAAAGAGACACCCCCTTACTTACAGTACTACATATGTGGCTTCTCCAATACTCTTTCAGGACAGAACCTTTCCTAAAAGCTTCTGGTAGACCGAATTGGTGACTGTAACCATAAAGCAATTCCTTTGAAAATAGGAAAGGAAACTGTGCACTCTTCGTGATACAATGACGCGATTGAAGGAGGCCCCAAACAGTAAGGCACTTTTGGTGGGTATGGCATACATACCCAAGTGCCACATTCCATTCGGGAGGTTGGACACAGAGCCTCAAACCAACACACTTATTGCTTTCTGAAACAGAGATTTCATTTTGTAGTCTCCCTAATACCATTCCAGTCAGGAGGTACTTGTATAGTCCTGTTTTATCTTTGCATTCTAGGACTTGTAGGTCTGTTTCCCCCCCCTCCCCCCCAGCCCCATTATAAATCCAGGATTAAAAATGTTCGACCGCAAAGAAAAACAAGCATTGGCAATGCCAACAGTTTGGGCTTTTGTATAGGCATGGGAAAGGCACTTGCCAGGAACAGTCATAGTGGTATTAACTGACCAAGTACCTGGACATCTAATAGCAGTGTCAAGCAATGCCTAATATTCATACACAAGGCAAAACTGTTGGCTTTGCCAATGCTTGTTTTTAACAGGACTTCAGTGAAGGATAGACAGAGTGCTTATAAATCGAGTGGCTGGTTAAGACATCTTTTCATTAAACCAGTAGAAGGTTTTTCAACTCCAGTTAAGTCATTTACTCTCAGGGGAGTGTTTTAAAAAAAAAAAAAAACAACAGCCCTTTCCAGTGCAAAGTTTGAACGTAAGGCTTGAATAAAGCGAGCTCAGTTCCAATGAGGAGGTGTTATGGGAGGGGTGGGAATGGCTATAGGGATTAGCGTGGCCATTGGCAGTCAATGGGTGGGCAAGTAAGCAAACAACACCTACAGGCTGTGTCCCCCACCTCATATGCCATTCTTCCCCATCTGTACACTAATGCAAAAGTTTCGGTTTTTAGGCATTGCAAGCAAGACTGAATACACCAAACTAAATGGAATGCATCATACTGGTAGCGTTAAGAAAGATATTCTTTTTGCTGCTTTCCTGTAACGGACACCCTTTCTTTTCACTTTGTTTTGAAAAATGTACTGACTTTTTTGGAGGTAAGCAATGTTCCTGCTTTACTTCCCTTGCCATTTTGCTCCTCCTTATGGTGAAACTGATAAGTTCATAAGACTATCCGTACTGAGGTACGTCTCTCCGTGTTAATTTCTTGTATTGCTACAATTGCACACATCACCGTGAAGTACGGTTAGGATACTTTGTATTCTTATACATTTTTGTGTAATGTTGTTTTGGTTACTTTTACAATGTGCCTAGGATGAGCTGGTGGCAGCAGATATTTTTCTACCATTTTTTGTAATTTTACTTGTGCGCTTTTGCATTTACTGTAAGTGGCTACTAAGGGTGGCTATCAGCAGAAGAGGGCTGTGTCGCAAGGTTTTTGTTTGTCCTTTGTCCATATTGTTCTTTGGTCTTCTTCCTGCCTTCTCAGGTCAGGAAAGTTCATATATCGAATGCCCTTTCCTGGGAAACGCTGCTGCTTTCACGGGCAAAGGTGCATTTGTGTGTGAGCCCAGATATGAGGGCTGGGACTCTCTGGTTCCAGTATACATTTGGGTGCCTGAATGTCTGTTGCTGGGCAGATGCGTTGGCCAGTGGTAAGCCTTTATTCCATAGACCAACCAGTGACAGACCAGCTCTGTCCGAGGCTAACTCGCTGCAGCCGATACCGTTTGGAGTTCAAGCTTGAAACTTGAAGGGCCTTCAACTTGTGTAACAAAAAACGCCTGCTCCTGCATCTTCGGCCTTCTTGCACAAAAGGAAGCTCTGCTGGGCCCGCTTCCTTTGTTCGTCCAGTGAAGATCGCCTGTCGCGGTTTGATCATGGGGACTCCCGCATTGCAACACTCCTTCAATCCATGGAGGTGTCCTGATTTTGCTATTGTTTTTCACACTGATCTGACTTTTTACAATGAAGCGAAGCCTTCATCTTCACTCCACTGGGCTTTTGCTCACATGTTATGGGAAACCTACTAGTCCGTCAGTCTGTCAGTACTGGGAAACTATCTTTTCCTTAGTCTTTCGACTTACTTTTTTTGCCAACTTATTATAATTGGACAATGCATCTTACAATGCAGTGCAACAGTGTTTCTTTTGTATGACCCTAGACTACACTGAAATGGATTTTTTGGTTACCTGAGGTGTACCCAAGGACACACTGGTGGCAGTAGTTCATTTTTCTTACTTTTTACTGTACTTTTTGTTAGCCTTTCAAAGTTTGGCTATTAACAGTGTGTAGTGTCCCAACATAGCCGTGCCACAAGGATTTTTGTTTATTCCTTGGCCATTTTGTACTTTGGCCTTCTTCCTGCCATACCAAGTCAGCAGAATCCTTTTATGGTGATGCACAAGGCTTGCTTTTCGCGGGCTAGTGCATACCACATAAGTGGGGGTTGCTTTTCACTGCCTAGGGCATACCACATGAGTGGGGTCTGTAAGGGTGTTGAAAGGAAGCCGACCAAAAGGTGGTATGGTTTTAGTTATAGACAGATTTCTGTGTGAAAAAGGTCCCTACTATCCCTAACTTCAAAAAGGGGTTTCCCCGCCTCAAAACTAATATTAAAAGGGTCTGTTAGAATGTACATCAATGTTAACTCCACCGTCCTGTGTCAAATCCTACTTCTATCCGTCACACTATATAACTAAAAGCTAAACTAACAAAAAGTTCCTTATCTAAGGATAATGGCTCCCTTCTCCTCCTTCTTGGGTAATGTTCAAAGGAGTGTTCTTGCAAACCAAAATTACCAGGGTGAATGACTCCCTTCCTCTAGCTTGGGGGTTTCACCCAATCCTTGCACAATGTTACACAACTCCCTTCTCTTGGTATGATTTGGCCCAGTACAACACAAGGCCAGGGGAAACTACTCCCTTCCCCTGGCATCTTTATCACAACTGCTGATGTGACTCCCTTCTCCTGGTATGGCTTGATATAGTTCTTTCGCAACGTTTCCAACTTCACGCACACTTTGCAATTTTGATTTGTTCTCAACAAAGTCCCAAATCTTGTCAGGGTCCTAGACCCTTATCTGATGGTCAGTGGGTCTCTCTTTCCCTCTGGGACGAGGAATATTTCTTCTGATCTTTTCCATCTGTAGTTTTGGGTCCCAGACCCTTCTCTGTTGTTCAGCGGTTTTCCTTCTTCCACTGAAACGACGAAGATTTCCACGCATGCTTTCCGTCTTTAGCATTGGGTACCAGACCCTTCTCTGGTGGTTAGTGGTTTTCGTTTTCCGATTGTAACAAGGAACATTTCCTCTGATGCTTTCTGACGCTAATTTCGGGTCCCAATCACTTCTCTGGTGTCCATGGTCTTATGAATAGCACTTGACGAGGAAGCGTTCCCCGGATGCCTCCTGCATCACTGGTTCCCTTTGTGTCCCCACCGGCCTCCTGTGACCACCTTTACCTTCACACGGGTTCAAGCACTGCTCTAGTTCTTCCAGGGATGAGTTTTCCACTCTGCTGCTTCAGGCGCTTTCTCCTTTCACCGGCCGGCTCCACGGCATTCACGCAGATCTCCCACCTTTATGGTCTCAGCATCTCTGTGGGACCCGTCAGTCCACCTGGTTAGTGCCTGGTCAAGAGCCCTGAGGAGTACTGCAGCGGTGGTTCTTGCATTGTTCCTCAAGAAGAGGTTGCACCAAGCTTCCATCCATGACCGGAACTCTTCTTGCACCCTCCCTCAGCTCCTGGGTACCAGCGACCAGAGCCAAAGGCGGGAAAGCTTACCTCAGGCGACCCTCTGATGACGCGACAACTCTGAAGAGGAATCGGAGTACAGATATTAAGTTGTAGAAATACTTACCTACCCCCTATCTCTACCCTAGAAAAGTTTGCCTAACTTTTACACTTGTTGGCTTTGGCACAACTTGTTGCTAAACCCTCTGAAAGCAGGGAACAGTTTTATTCAATAGAATACTACTTCAACTAACCTTTGAACCTATCTTCACATCCACAGGGCCCTCCTCCTAATTTGTTTCCAACTGCTAAACTACTGGAAACGTAGTGAACGATTGGGCACATTGGCCCATACAACTTAGGGTTGGTTTTCTAAAGTTAGGATTGTAAATTCTGTGGACAGTTGGTGCTACCCTAATCACTTTCCTACCTTTACAGGTATGGGGGGGGAATGTTTAATTTGGCACCAACTACAGTGACTGTATATATTGTTTATAGTATTTAGTATTGTGTGACAATATTACTTGCCATTTAGTCATTTTTCATAGTGTTTGTCTGGTCCTAAAATAAATGTTATTTTTATAACTAACTGTCTTAGTATAAGTTCTTGGTGTTTTACTCTGTGGACTCATTGTGGACCCCTGACCCCACTCACCTCTCCTGGGATTTAGCCTTGGTCTCTCTCCATGCTACAATGATTAGTTTGACTGAGCTTCCAGAAGTTGCTCCATGCTCACTATAGCAAGGGTGGCCTCCGAAATTCTGTCCACCAGGTAAGAGTTGAGAAATCCATTCTATATTCTAACAGGTGTCAGCTTATTGTTCCCTCCATGTGCACCATGAGCTCCGGCTAGACCCTAAGAAAATGAATTTAGGAATATTCTGCAAGGTGAACGGCTACCGATATAGCACCTACAAAGTATGATTGTTATGTTTTTAATGCAGTACCTCCAGGTAGTGCTTAAACTTCTTACTATCACTAAGCAAAAACATCCCAGGATATGTCATCAGTGAAGCAATCAACGGTGCAATTTGTGATATCATCTTTGATGTCCTGGGTGTTCATATGAGCAGTGCATGGTAGGGACGCGAATTAGGATTGTACAGCTTACCGTAAGTGATGAATTTCTTTCGATTTCGCACTACAACCATAACATCCTTTTAACAACGTTTTTTTCTCTGAATATCAAAGGTTTGTATTAGAGTAACCTAACCAAAATGTCCCTTTAAGAAAGTTTTTCTAGGAAAATATAAATTTTCAGTCAGTAATACTTAATTTTGGCGTAATTCGCCATAAAAGATTATATTAAAGCAAGTTTAAAGCAAGCACACAATAAAAAGTAATAAATAAAATGATTATACATTTCCGACTTGGTAATAAAATGCAAATGCCCTGTATACAGCAATTTAGAACCACAATATGTAAAAGACTTTACCCAAATAGAATTTTCATTATAAAATGTACCATTAGGTTATTCCCATATTTAACAGCACGATTAAAGTAAGTTAGCATGGTCCATCCAACCAGCGGAGTATCCACCGGCAAAAGATCAAAGAAAACTCGGCATTGAGCAAACCCCTGTAGAGAAGGAGCCAAGTACCTCTACCTTAACCACTTCCCCCATATGCTGGGAACCAGAGTGTGAGAAACGTGCAGCACCAGTGAAAATACGGATATCAAAGAGGATCCTGGAGGCAAGGTTCCCATTGGGAAAGCCATACTTGCATACAAGACAGTATAATGGCCATTTGAATAAAATCCCAGAAGAAGCAGGACCAGTAAATGAAAGTGAAGAAGAACAAGTTACTCTCTTACCTGGTAACGTTCTTTCGATGGGATGGTCCGACGACGTATTCCATATCTATGACAGTAATCACCACAGCTGTGCTGCTTCAGAAAATCTTTCAGCGTCTACGTCCTGCGTCAATGAAGTCTATACGCCGTCCTCGAGGGCCTCCGTCGAGCTGACGTCACCGGATGTTATAAGTAGGACGCACAACGCCCGTAGCCTCAGTTGTAGTTTTTTTCCCCAGAACGTGTGGCACCAGTCTACTGCCAATATGACCACAGAAAGCCTTGCGGAAACGTGAGCTGCAATCGCATAAGAAATTCTGTAGTGGGGAAGGCAGGGAAGGAGCGATATGGAATATGTCGTCGGACCATCCCATCGAAAGAATGTTACCAGGTAAGAGAGTAACTTGTTCTTCAAGGGGATTGGGTCCTCCGATGTATTCCATATCTATGACAGACTCCCAAAGCAGTACCAACGTAAGGAGGTGGGAAAAGAATTTTAGAATATGCAAATTTAGCATGCCCAATCAAATTGCAGAGTAAAGGACCGCCTTGCCAAAGGCCAGCTCCTGCCCATGGATAGAATCAAGGGAGTAGTGACATACAAAAGTATGGACCGAAGCCCAAGTAGCTGCATCAGAGATGTTACTAATAGGAACACCCCTCTGCAGAGCAGTAGAGACAGCCATACCCCTAGTAGAATGGACCCATAACCCTACAGGAGGATCCTTACCCGCCAGGCGGTAACATTCAGAAATTGCCAAGATAATCCATCTAGAAAAAGTCTGCTTAGTCACAGCTTGTCCCAAACGCCCTCCAGCGTAACCAATAAAGAGCTGATCGTCCACTCTGACCCGGGACATGCATGAAATGTAGAAACTTAAAGCTCTCCTAGGATCTAACCTATGGAGCCTCTCCTAGTCCTTACCAGGATGCGGAGGAGGATAAAATGCCAGAAGGACAACCTTCTGGCTCAAATGAAATTCCGACAGCACCTTCGGAAGAAAGGAAGGATGAACTCGAAGGACAACCCTGTCCTTATGAAACACAGTGAAGGGTGGCTTAACTGAAAGTGCCTGTAATTCACTCACTCTGCAAGCGGAAGTGACCTCAAACAAAAATACAGTTTTAAGGGTTAACAGTCTCAAAGGACAAGAATGCAAAGGCTCAAACGGAGCTCACATTAGAAACTTGAGAACAAGGTTCAAATCCCAACCGGGCACCTGGAAAGATGACGGAGGGAACACATTAGTGAGCCCTTTCAGAAACTGAGAAATTAAAGGAATTTTAAAATAAGAACACTCCTCAGACGAGCGCCTAAATATGGACAGCGCCGCCAGGTAACCTTTAATGGTACCCACTTGCAAGCCCCGGTGGGCTAAAGAAAACAAAAAAGACAGAACTACAGGAATGTCACAAGAAAAAGGATGCACATTCTTAACCCTGCACCAGTCAGAACTTTCTCCAACGGCAACGGTACAGGGACTTTGTTGCCGGCCGTCTGGCCGAAAGCAACACCTCCATCACATCTTCAGGGAGATCCCAATCCTTATACCTCAACCTTTCAGAAGCCAAGCGCGAAGGTTGAGCGATCGGACCTCTGGAAGGGCAACCTGACCCCCCTCCCGTGAGAGCAGATCGTCTTGGTAGGGAAGACTACATGGAGGGCACATGGACAAGTCGAGAAGGTCCGGGTACCACGTCCTCCGGGCCCATGCCGAAGCAATGAGGATCATCCGCGAACCAAACCTCCGTAACCTCCGCAGCACCTGCGGGATGACGGGGACTGGAGGAAACGCGTACAGCAGTGGGAAGGACCACTCCACCACGAACGTGTCTCCCAAGGCTCCTTTTGGAGGAAATTCCAGCGAGCAGAAATTCACACTTCCGGTTGACACTGGAGGCGAAGAGATCCACTTGAGGGGTCCCCCAAAGGGCGAAGATCTCCAGGAGAAATCTCCTGAGCCAACTCCCACTCGTGAGAGATCGCGCTCTGCCTGCTCAGAGCATCCGCTGTCTAGTTTTCGTCTCCGGCCAGATGAACTGCCAAGATCCACATTTCCTGCTGGATGGCCCAGAACCAGAGCTGCATCGCCTCCCTGCACAGAGGAAGTGACCATGCCTCCCCACCCCTTTTTTGTTGAGGTAGTGCATGGCCACTGTGTTGTCCGTCAGGATCAGGACATTCTTTCCTCGCACAGTCGGCAGAAAAGCCTTCAGGGCAAGCCCGACGGCCCTCAGCTCCAACAGATTGATATGGAGTCTGGACTCCGACGGAGACCAACGACCGCTGACTGTCAACTCGTTGGCATGAGCTCCCCATCCCGTGAGGGATGCGTCCGTCACAATCGTAACCTCCGGCCAGGGTAGCCAAAACGGAGCCCCCCTCATCAGATTGCCTTCGACGGCCCACGACAGAAGGTCATGGGCTACCGACGGCGGCACCTGAAAGGGGTCCGACATCCTGCCGGTGGACTGTGACCACTGGAGTTTGAGAGCCCATTGCAAAGATCTCATCTGCAACCTGGCCTCTGGCACCAGAAGAATGCAGGATGCCATGAGACAGAGCAAACTCAAGAACTCGAATGCTGGGAGACTGTGGGCATGTTGAAACTTGTGCACCATCTGCTGAATGTGATGAGCCCTCACCTGGGGAGGAAAACACTGCCCCAGGGACGTGTCGAGCACTGCTCCCATGTACTGGAGCTGCTGAGTTGGCGTCAAGTGGGACTTCTTTAAGTTGAGGGAGAAGCCCAGCTTGTGAAGGAAGTGGCAGGTGACGGACAGATGGTCCAGGACTTGCTCGGGAGAGCGCGCCCTGATCAACCAATTGTCCAGGTAGGGGTAGACGTGAATCCCCCCTTTCCTGAGATACGCTGCCACCACCACCATGAGCTTGGTGAAGACCCTCGGGGCGGAGGTCAATCCGAACGGCAGGACCAGAAACTGAAAGTGTGAGTCGCCAACCACGAACCTAAGGTACTTCTAGAGACACCAACCAGTACTGAAGTTGAAGGGCCTGGAGGACTTGAGAAAGAGTAACCATCTTGAACTTGTTCTTCCGAAGGAGCTTGTTCAAACCTCGCAAGTCCATGATGGGTCTCAATCCCCAGTCTTTCTTCGAAATCAAAAAATAAGGGGAATACCATCCCTTGTTCCTCTCCGCTGCAAGTACTAGTTCTATGGCGCCTGTCTCCAGCAGTGATTGAATTTCCTGCGCAAGGAGCGGATCAGGATTCTTCAAAGAGAGATTCCCTGGTGGATTGTCGTGAGGCCTCTGCCGGAAAGGAAGACAGTAGCCGTGGGTTATGATCGCCAGAACCCACACATCTGAAGTAATGGCATGCCATTCCACAAGATGCTGCGCCAGCCTTCCCCCAACCGGAGAAGCATTGGCCTCATGACTGAGCTGAAGCGGCTGCGGCAGTGCCTGAGGGCAAAGAAGCAACTGCTTGCGCGGCCTTGGCACCTCGAGTACCTTGTTTTCCACCTCTGGCACTCCTACGGGTGCCCCTTTGATTTGCAGCTCCTCTCGCTCTACTAAAGGATGAGTAATAACAAAAGGAACCTCCCCTCCATTGCTGTCCCCTAGGACGAAAAGGCAGAGGTTGGCGGACTGCAGCGCCCAACGACTTCGCTGCAGTTTTTGAGGTCTTAAACCTCTCAAGACTCTCGTCAGCCTCGCTGCCAAAAAGATGTTCACCATCAAAGGGCATGTTGAGGAGCCAGGCTCGCACATCCGGAGCAAAACCCGACTTCCGCAACCACGCAAACCTGCGCATTACGGTGCTTGCCGCCATGGACTGGCTGACGCAATCAACCATGTCCAGACCCGACTGAACGGATTCACACATGGCGTCCTTGCCATCCTGCACGATAGCAAGGAAACCATCCCGTTCCTCACCTTCGGGAATATGATCAGCCGCTAGGGAAATACAGTTCCACAGAGTGTGCGTGAAACGAGACAAGGCACAAACGGAGTTGGCAGCCTGAAGCGCCATACCCCCAAAAGAAAATACCTTCTTCGCCCAGCCATCCAAACGTTTGTCGTCCCCAACAGGAGGGATGGTAGGATACAATGCCTGCTTTGCGGGGGCCGTAGCCGCCTGCACCACCAAACTCTCCGGAGTAGTGTGTGTTGTCAAGTAGCAGGGGTCGCCAATGGCTGGGCCATATTTCTTCGGCAAGGACTTGCTCGCTGCCGGGAGACACTCCGGAGAAGTCCAAGCCGCAGCCACCCTTCTCTGCAAGGCCATATGGAATGGCAGCACCGGGTCAGTTGGAGGACCGTGGTCCAAGATATCAGTCAGGTCATCCTGCTGAAAGTCCCTAGGGGGGGGGCAGACCAACCCAGGCATTCAGTGACCCTCGACATGAGGCACCGATATGAAGATTCGGCATGCGTGCCAGGCTCCGGCCTACCAAACTCCACCTCCGGAGAGGTGTCTAGACCACTGGCGTCGTGCAGTGACTGACGCAGGTCCTCAAGTTGACTGTGACCAGAAACAATGTCATCAGGAACCAATGCAGGAACCTCACCTTCCTGAGACCCCTCATCCACCTCAGAAATATACTCCAGAGGTTGGAAAGAGGGTACAGAAAAAGGCACAAAGACATGTTTAGCCTTAGCCATCGCCTTTCTGGGGGTGCCACGGGGCACCTCTGACAAGGCGGCATCGAAAGGGGTCGACGTAATGGGCATCGACGTCGAGCGTGGCGCCGACAGCTTCAATGGCGTCGACACAGGCCTCGAGGGCAGAGCCCCGAGCGTGTCTCTCGACAGCCTAGGCGTCGATGGCATCGACGACTTCCTCGGAGGCGGGGCCTCGAGAGAGTCCGTTGACGACCTCGGCGCCGCCGGCGTCGATGTCTTCTTCAAAGACTTCACAGAGTGTCGCAGTCTCAATGGCATCGAGGACCGGGTCCTGAAATGGGCATGCCTAGAGCGACCATCCTTGTCCGACCGGGACCTCACAGGCGCCCAGTGGTCGCGACGACTGCTAGAGCCCAAAGGCGGATGAGCGGTGTCTCTAGCGCGGCCTCGACCAGCCTCCTCAGGCGGCGCGGCCGAATCGGAGCCCTGCGATTGAAAAATCACCAACATCTCATTTCGGAACGAATCCCATTCCTCTGGAGTGGAATGCTTGTTGGGACAAGCTACCGCCGATGGGCGGAGTCCTCAGAAGAGGACGGGGAAGGCGACCTGTGACGGCGCTTCCTGGAGTGCCTCGAAGAGGCAGAGGAATGGCGGGACCGACTCCCAGACCGAGAACCCCCGGACTCACGATGACGATGCAGAGAGTTGCCCCTCGAATCGTCTGTCGAAAGACCAGTGGAAAGCGACTTCTGGGGCTTGGCCACCTTACCGACCGACAGCTTCTTACGCTCCCGCAAGGCCTTCGAAGTGAGCTATTGGCAGTC
Source organism: Ambystoma mexicanum (assembly GCF_040938575.1). Classification (NCBI taxonomy): domain Eukaryota; kingdom Metazoa; phylum Chordata; class Amphibia; order Caudata; family Ambystomatidae; genus Ambystoma; species Ambystoma mexicanum. Next base: position 514,948,067 of record NC_090925.1, read on the forward strand.
GACATAAGTCGTCCGTATCATGGTCCTCCCCGACGCACCAGAGGCAAGCATTGTGCGTATCCGTCAGGGACATCTTGGACTCACACACCCGACACTTCTTAAACCCGGACCGCGGGGTGTAAGAAGCCAAAGACATCATATTCGATAGCAATGAAGAAAACAGGTTCGAAGATCCAAAATAACAGGATTCAGTAGGATTCAGTAGAATCGAGGCGCGCCGAGATCTCCGAAGTGAACAAGTTTGCGGAAAAAACAGAACTAAGGCTACGGGCGTCGTGCGTCCTACTTAGAACATCCGGTGACAGTGGCTCGACGGAGGCCCTTGAGGACTGCGTATCGACGTCATCGACGCAGGACACAGACGCTGAAAGATTTTCGGAAGCAGCACAGCTGTGGCGATTACTGTCATAGATATGGAATAGGTTGGAGGATCCAATCCCCTCGAATGGTGATGTCACATGAAGCTAAGATGCCGTACATGGAAGAGATGCAGAGCCAAGAGAACGCAGATATTCTATAAGGCATCAAGAAAGTATCAAAGATAAGTGACATCTTGGGATCAAAATGAAGAAACCTATGCTACAGAAACAAAGATATCAAGTTACTTTACACGTGTACAGATGCAAAGAAATGCAAGCAGACAAAGTATTCTTGAGGGTAGCTTTATAGTGAACAGATTGCGGCATGCGCCAACATATACATATATATTGGAGTGAGTAAAGAATTGATGTTTCCACTACGTATTATAGCAGAGCTGGACCAGAGAAGGAAGGCCTTGTTTCCAGTGTGTCGCAGTTAAAAAAGCAATTGAATTACAGAAGCAGATCTTAGAAAGGCAAGGCTGGACGAGCCCCAAGAAGCCAAGGTCTTATCAGGCTGGGGTGAGCAGACATTGGATAAAAATTGTGTGAAAGAACGAAAATCTTCTTCAGAAAACATGGACAAAAACAAGGAAGACGTCAGAGGTCTATTAGAAAATAGTATTTTAAATACACTAAGGCTTGATTTTGTGGTCTTCAGTCACGTGGAAGGATGAAGTTGGACGAACACGATGGTCACACATATGCATGAGGGCAGAGCGTGCCTTCACTCCCCTGAATTCTCCAGAGCAAAAGAAAACTCCCAACAACAAGTTTAAAGCCTAATTGACAGCAGACCACTGAGGTGATGATAGATGAATATGCTGATTGGTGGGAAGCTATGGTTAAGTCTAGCTCACCAGCACCTGGAAGGCCAGCCTGCGTGCTGCTAACGTAGGTGGAAAAGTACTGACGGAGGTTAGAGTGCCAACCAATTGTAGGGAGCTGCGTGATTAAGGGTATAGTTTGTGTAACCAATGGGACGTTGTGTATTTAGTCAGACCCTTCAGTTTATAGCGATTTTGCGATCCAGCAAAATGCTGCAAAAGCGGTCGTTTTGTGCAAAAACAGGCATTTTTGCAACAAAAAAACCCTGCAAAAACTAAAATAAAAAAATAAATCGTCAGGGTCCGAGATTCTCATAACTTATCAATGCAAGAAATGAAATGCGCAAACACATCTCATCACTTGCGCCCAAAAAAGAGCAGCCCAATCCACAAGGGACACTTGAACTAGCACATTTTGTTAAAATGTGCCCATTCAGATGTCCCTTGTGGATATTATATGCGCGCCCATTCAGATGGCCTTTTTCACCTCCGAGTATATCAGGGGGCGTTTCTGCCAATTTAAAAGCACATCCTAAATTTCCAAGCAAGATGCACTTTTAAATGTGTCGAAATTGTAGGCAAACCTACGCGCAAGGGAGCTGGGGGTGCTACTGCATGACAGGGGGCCTCATTACAAGTCTGGCGGTAGCCGTGCCGGTAAAAACGGCACGGCTGGCGCCCGAGTCATTTGTTTTCTGGCGGTCCCTCCGGAAAGACGCTGGAAAAAAGAAAATCCCCATTCCCATCGAGTCTCATTGGACTCAACGGGAATGGGGAGGACGGATGCACCGGCAATGTGTGCGGCATGTGCCGGTGTATCCGTCAAGGTCTGTGCGCGGGTGCCGTTCCGCCAAGGCACCCGCTCGCAGAACTCTTAGTTTCCCTGTCCGGAAACAACGTTAGCATCAAGTTTACCGGTACCGTTGTTTCCAAACCGGCAACCACATAATGACCCCCAGGGTCTTTCTCGACCCAGTCATGCATTTTTTTAAGGTATGAATGGGTGCTATGTCGCTTGCATTTCTGTTCCTCAAACAGGATAGAAATGCGTTTTTTGGGGGTCGCATTTTACAGTGGACGTGCTGGGAGCTTGCAGAACACGGTCGGGAGAGCGCTTCTATTCAAGCTATTACCCATTTTGACCACCAAAAATCGATCGAATGGTACAATTGACCTATTTCACCAGTACCGATCGATTTTTATAAATACTGAACATGTGGAGCAGGGCTTGCGGGGTGTCACCCGCTCCTTATGTTCAGTATTTTGGCCTTGGGGATTGCAGGGGTGTCCCCCACTTTCTAAAAATTGGAGGTGGGGGTCTAAACACAAAAAACAAAAAAACTGAAAAGGGATTCTGCTGCGTCAGATATGTCCTGCGTTAGAGGGACTGATCTGACACCGCAGGGTTGGAGGGGAAGCGGCAGCGACCAAGCAGTTAACTAGGGGAGGGGGTGGGTTGGTGGTCAAAGGTACATTTTGGGTTGTTTGGCTGAAGTACAAATCAATTCTGCCGCAAATAATTACACTTCTGTCAAACAACGCAGAACCCTATTCAAGGCAGCTGTCCAGCGCACAATTTGCACTACAGCTCATCCTCGTGGAAATGCGAAGGTCGCCTTTGAGAATAAGGTGGCCTGCTCATTTCCAAAAATGGGTTATCTAAAAATAGCATATCCTCGGCTTAAATGTCCCAGTTTTTGAGGATCATGGTCAAAACCTACATTTTTTAAAAATAGTCACACTATGAAAGGGAAAGGAGAGAGAGGAAGAGTGATGGGTGAGATGTGACGTGATAGGCAAGAAAGCAGAGGGAGAGCAGTGGGTCAAAGGATGAAGCATTGCACAAGAGAGCAGAGGAAGCAGTGATGTGGTGGGCCAAAAATCTGAGAGCGAGCGGAGGTACAGAAAGTAGATGGAGCGTGTGGTCAGGGGGAGCAGTGAGTCAGAAAGCAGAGAGGAAGCAGTTGGCTGGAAAGAGGCAGGGAGCTGTAGATTGGGAAAAAAAGATGAGCTAAGAGTGCGATAGAATGGAAGAAAGGATGCAAGATGCAGAAGCAGCACAAAAGAATGAAGGACTGTATATTGCGGAAGGAATTGTAGAGTTAAGGTGTGATTTGGGAGTATGATTTGGAGTTTGGCAGGGGCGGGGGAAGTGCAAATTGTGACTTGACAGTGTGACATAGCACGTTAGTATTTGTATGACAGAGTGAGAGGTTCAGGAATGCAAGTTGTAATGGGGAGTTGGTGAGCTGTGTGATGTGTGTTAGTGAGAGGTGTGTGGGTGTTTGGGGGATTGAAGAACATAGAAGTTGAAATGTTTCAGCAATACAACTGATAATGATCAATTTAGTTAATACTATTAAATAGGCATGCACATTAAAACAAACATTTAGCCAAAACAAAAACAAAAAACTGTTCTGCCAAGCTAGAGACATCCGGGATTCTTCCTATTAAATTAATACAAAAGATACATAATAATAACACCCCGACTCTTTTAGCCTTGCATTCTGCCTCTTTCCTACAATGTGGCAATCTTACACCCTCCAGATAATACAAAATGTCCCGCAAAAATGCTGCAATAAAGGTTTGTGCTGCAAAATTTGCCATTTCATGCAGCAAAATCCTGGAAGGTCCGTTTAGTGACCTTCATAGTGACCTGTTTAAGGGGAGGGCTTAGTTACCCCACCTGATGTTAAGAAACCTATCACTTTTCTTCACTCTTATAGACTAGTATGGATAGTATAATTAGAGGTTCCTTAAGAGCCTATCACAATTGCCACTAGGTTTTTGTAGTTTGCCACGTAGGACGACGTTAGTAATACGTAGGTTGACGTCATCAATGATGATTTTTTGCTATAAAAGAATGCTTTTTTTAAGATGCACTGAGAGACGCCGAGACGTCCGCTGAAGTCCGTTTTACTCCCTATTTTAGATAATTGATATTAAAACAGTTACCTTTTTTCCAACTACCTGAGTCATTTCGATTATTGATGTTTGAGTAACTTCTGCATCCCCAACCATCGCAAGGGCATTGCTACCTCGTCTTAAAGGGCTGGAGTCCACCAGTTCACGTGGTAGCGGAGAGGATGGTTTAAAATCCATCGACCTAGTAGGCTTTGGGGTCCCGGAAATATCACACAACCTCTGCCATTTGGCTGAAAGGATGTGAAGCTCCCTGTAGATAGCGGATATTAGTGTAAAGCAAGTCTTGCAAGCCAGGTCAGACGGGTCCCTTGTTTTCAGGCAGAAACCCCTCCCGGCGTCTACAGGAAGCTGAATGAACAGAAAGTTGAAACGGCTGTTAAAGAGGCGCACGATCCCGAGAGCCGGAAGTTGAAAAACTAATGGTGAGTAAAACTGAGTGAGATGGCAAAATTGTGAATGGGAAGTGGGTGAAGAAAGTGATAAGGGAAAAACAAGTAACGGAGGGAGGTTGGGGTAAAGTAACCTGAGATTGTTGAGCATTGAAATATTAATGGTAATTGACTTGAGGAGAGGCCAAGCTATTAAAAAGGTATCGTGAGGGAAGGTGCAGTTTTTGCACATTTTAAAGAACGTAACAGAAGTCGTCGTTCCTAGAGCACTATAGACTGGTGACGTACACTGCGTACTCGCTTAAAGAGGAGTTTAAAGAGGACGATTTACATCCCAATCAGGATATTTGTTTAGGAGTAGGTAAAGGTCAGTCTTTAGGAGAGGACTGAAATAAATGTGGCCGGTCGAATATGTCCGTTTGTTTTATGTGACTGAATATAGTGAAAAAACAATAGAGGAATTGATAGATGTGAAAAAAAACATGAGGTTTGAGAATTAATATTTTATTTAGTGAAAATTGAATTGATGGTGTTTAGTGAAAAAGTAGATTAAAGTAAAAAACGTGATATAGAGGGTTTGGAGCCTTTAAACTTATTTTTTTTATCTGCAAAGTGTAAAGGTGAGTATTGACAGTCAAGTGTGACGAGTCAGAGTGGAGGCTATTACTCCCCTTATGCACCTTTGCAAACAGTTGCCGAAACATACACCCAAACTTAGACAGTACAATGCGGAATGGGTTAAAGGGACGGCAGATAAAATGTTCATGCCATGGCCACAAGGGGGATCTTTATCGAAGGCAGTTTTGTAGCATCTGATGACATATTTGCATGCAGCATATATAGGAAAAAAGTTAGATAAATGATTAGCGAGCTTAGAGCTCTGGAAAATGTACCAGGAGGAGAGAGAAGAGCCACCTCCTGAAGACTGGATATTGAATATATGCAAAGAGGCGGGGTGAGGAGCCTTCTGCTCCACCTGCGGTGCCTGAAGCAGATAGCGATAGTAAGAAAGATGAAGGCAGCAACGGGGTACAGTAACCCAGCAAATGAGTCGCCTGTGCAAAGGAGTGACGAGGGCCCAGAGAAAATACCTGAGAGAGATGCAATCTCTAAGGTCCCGAGGGACAAGGAGAGACGTGATAAGGAGAGAAGTGATCGACCAAGTACATCCGTAGATATAGGACGAGAAATAAAGAGATGGAAAGGAGAAAAAGGTAAGACTGATGAGTTAGCACTTATACAGAACAAATGGATGGGTGGTCAGATTTTGCTCAAAATCGATGGTAAGAGTATCGAGGACATAAAGCAGAGGGAAGATCGAGACGAACAGGATAAAAAGGATAGAGAAAGAGAGAGAAGATTGAAAGAAGACAGAGCTAAAAGGAAGTATAGACAAAAACGGGACCCGTTGTATCAAGAGGAACAACTGAGAAAGCAGGAAAGAGCAGAAGAACAGAGAAAGTATGACAAAAGACGGAGGGCAATCGAAGAACGAGAAAGACAAGAAAGAAAGAAAGAAAGAGGAAGAGGAGGAACAGAAATGACGGGATAAAGGAATACAAAGACAAAGAGACAAGGAGATACGAAGGGCAAATGAAAGGAGAGATATGAAAAGAAAAGAGGAAACAAGAGTAAGAAGAAGCAAGGAAACAGAGTTTGATGACGAACTAGAAAGAAAGAGGAGGCAGAGAGGAACAAGTTACTTTCTTACCTGGTAACGTTCTTTCGATGGGATGGTCCGACGACGTATTCCATATCTATGACATGTAATCACCACAGCTGTGCTGCTTCGGAAACTTTTTTCGGCGTCTGCGTCCTGCCTCGATGCGCCGTCATCGAGGACCTCCTCCGACGTCCGACATCATCCGATGTGATAAGTAGGACGCACGACGCCCGTAGCCTCAGTTGTAGTTTTTTCCCACAGAACGTGTGACACTAGCCAACTGCCAGTCAGACACAAAGCCTTGCGGAACGTAAGCTGCAATCGCAAAGAAATTCTGCAGCGGGGAAGGCAGGGCGGGAGCGATATGGAATACGTCGTCGGACCATCCCATCGAAAGAACGTTAACAGGTAAGAAAGTAACTTGTTCTTCGAGGGGATTGGGTCCTCCGACGTATTCCATATCTATGACAGACTCCCAAAGCAGTACCAGAGCAAGGAGGATGGAAAGAATTTAGAATCAAAATTTAGAATAGCCAATCAAATAGCAGAGCAAAGGACCGCCTTGCCAAAGGCCAGATCCTGTGCTCGGATGGAATCGAGGGAATAGTGACGTACAAATGTATGTACTGAAGCCCAGGTGGCTGCATCACAGATGTTGCGAATAGGAACACCCCTCTGCAGGGCAGTAGATGCAGCCATACCCCTGGTAGAATGGGCCCGCAAGCCAGCCGGTGGGTCCTTACCCGCCAAGTGGTAGCACTCCGAGATGGCCAAAATAATCCAGCGAGACAAAGTCTGTTTCGTCACAGCTTGCCCTAAACGCTTTCCAGCGTAACCAATAAAGAGTTGATCGTCCACTCTGACCCGGGACATGCGTGAAACATAAAAGCTTAAAGCTCTCCTAGGATCAAGCCTATGGAGCCTCTCCTCTTCCTTACCAGGATGCGGAGGAGGATAGAATGCCGGAAGAACAACCTTCTGGGCCAAATGAAATTCCGTCACTACCTTCGGAAGAAAAGAAGGACGAACTCTAAGGACAACCCTGTTCTTGTGAAATACAGTGAAGGGTGGCTTAACTGAAAGTGCCTGTAACTCACTCACTCTTCGAGCGGAAGTAACCGCAACTAAAAACACAGTTTTCAGAGTTAACAGCCTCAAAGGGCAAGAATGTAAAGGCTCAAACGGAGCACCCATAAGAAACTTAAGAACAAGGTTTAAATCCCAACCGGGCACCAGGAAAGGTGACGGAGGGAACACATTAGTGAGCCCTTTCAGAAACTGTGAAATTAAAGGGATTTTGAAGTAAGAACACTCTTCAGACAAGTGCTTAAAGATGGACAGCGCCGCCAGGTAACCTTTAATGGTACCCACTTGCAAGCCCCTGTGGGCCAAAGAAAGTAAAAAGGACAGAACCATGGGGATGTCACATGCAAAAGGATCCACATTCTGAACTCGGCACCAGTCGCAGAACTTACGGCAACGGTACAGAGACTTTGTTGCTGGCCTTCGGGCCGAAAGCAACACCTCCATCACGTCTTCAGGGAGGTCCCAATCCTTATACCTCAACCTTTCAGAAGCCAAGCGTGAAGGATCTGACCTCTGGATGGAGAACCTGACCCCCCTCCTGTGAGAGCAGATCGTCTCGGTAGGGAAGACGACGCAGAGGGCAGATGGACAAGTCGAGAAGGTCCGGGTACCACGTCCTCCGAGCAATGAGGATCATCCAGGAACCGAACTTCCGTAACCTCTGCAGCACTTGCGGGATGACGGGGACTGGAGGAAACGCGTACAGCAGCGGGAATGACATCTCCACCACGAATGCGTCTCCTAAGGCTCCTTTTGGAGGAAATTCCCGTGAGCAAAACCTTTCGCACTTCCGGTTGACACTGGAGGCGAAGAGATCCACTTGAGGGGTCCCCCAAAGGGCGAAGATCTCCAGGAGAATCTCCTGAGCCAACTCCCACTCATGAGAGATTGTGCTCTGCCTGCTCAGAGCGTCCGCCGTCACGTTTTCGTCTCCGGCCAGATGAACTGCCGAGATCGAAACTTCCTGCTGGATGGCCCAGAACTCGAGCTGCATCGCCTCCCTGCACAGAGGAAGTGACCCTGCCCCCCCCCCCTTTTTTGTTGAGGTAGTGCATGGCCACTGTGTTGTCCGTCAGGATCAGGACACTCTTTCCTCGCACAGTCGGCAGAAAAGCCTTCAGGGCTAGCCTGACGGCCCTCAGGTCCAACAGATTGATATGGAGTCTGGACTCCGACGGAGACCAACGACCGCTGACTGTCAGCCCGTTGGCATGAGCTCCCCAACCCGTGAGGGATGCATCCGTCACGATCGTCACCTCCGGCCAGGGAAGCCAAAATGGAGCCCCCTTCATCAAGTTGCCTTCGACGGCCCACCACAGAAGGTCCCGGGCGACCGAGGGCGGCACCTGAACCGGGTCCGACATCCTGCCGGAGGACTGCGACCATTGCGTCTTGAGCACCCACTGCAAAGATCTCATCCGCAGGCGAGCCTCTGGCACCAGAAGAATGCAGGATGCCATGAGGCCGAGCAACCTCAAGAACTCGAACGCTGGGAGCGTCTGGGCATGCTGAAACTTGTGCACCATCTGCTGAATGTGAAGAGCCCTCAACTGGGGAGGAAAACACTGCCCCAGGGAAGTGTCGAGCATTGCTCCGATGTACTGGAGCCGCTGTGTTGGCGTCAAATGGGACTTCTTTAAATTGAGGGAGAAGCCCAGCCTGTGAAGGGAGTGGCAGGTGACGGACAGATGATCCAGGACTTGCTCGGGAGAGCTCCCCCTGATCAACCAATCGTCCAGGTAGGGGTAGACGTGAATCCCCCCTTGCCTGAGATGCGCTGCCACCACCACCATGAGCTTGGTGAAAACCCTCGGGACGGAGGTCAATCCGAACGGCAGGACCCGAAACTGAAAGTGCGAGTCGCCAACCACGAACCTCAGGTACTTCTTGTGCTTGGGATGGATCGGCACATGGAAGTAAGCATCCTTGAGGTCGAGTGACACCAACCAGTCCTGAAGCTGAAGGGCCTGGAGGACTTGAGAGAGAGTAACCATCTTGAACTTGTCCTTCCTGAGGAGTTTGTTCAAACCGCGCAAGTCCATGATGGGTCTCAATCCCCCGTCTTTCTTTGAAATCAAAAAATAAGGGGAATACCATCCCTTGTTCCTCTCCGCTACAGGCACCAGTTCTATGGTGCCTTTCTCCAGCAGGGCTTGAATTTCCTGCGCAAGGAGCGGATCCGGACTCTGCAAAGAGGTTCCCCGGTGGATTGTCGCGAGGCCTGTGCCGAAAGGGAAGACAGTAGCCGTGGGTTATGATCTCCAGAACCCACACATCTGAAGTAATGGTTTGCCACTCTACAAGATGCTGCGCCAGCCTTCCCCCAACTGGCGAACCATGGGACATGGCCTCATGACTGAGTGGGAGCGGCCGCGGCGTTACCTGAGGGCAAAGAGGCAACTGCCCGAGCGGCCTTGGCACCACAGGTACCCTGTCGTCCACCTCTGGTACCCCTGCGTTGGCCTCTTTGACTGCCAGCTCCCCTCGCTTTACTGAAGGACGAGTAATAGCGAAAGGAACCACCCCTCCACTGCTGTCCCCTAGGACGAAAAGGCGGAGGTTGGCGAACTGCAGCGCCCAACGACTTTGCTGCAGCTTTCGAGGTCTGCAACCTCTCAAGGCTCTCGTCAGCCTTGCTGCCAAAAAGGTGTACACCGTCAAAGGGCATGTTGAGGAGCCGAGACTGCACATCAGGAGCAAACCCCGACTTCCGCAACCACGCAAACCTGCGTATCACGGTGCTCGCCGCCATGGACCTACTGACGCATTCAGCTAAGTCCAAACCCGACTGAACGGACTCACACATGGCATCCTTACCATCCTGGACCATAGCAAGGAAACCATCCCGTTCGTCCCCTTCGGGAATATGTTCAGCCGCTAACGCAACACAGTTCCACAGAGTGTGTGTGAAACGAGACAAGGCACAAATGGAGTTGGCCGCCTGAAGCGCCATACCACCAGAAGAAAACACTTACTTCGCCCAGCCATCAAAACGTTTGCCGTCCCTATCAGGAGGGATGGTAGGGTACGACGCCTGCTTTGCCGGGGCCGCCTGCACCACCAAACTCTCCAGAGTGGGGTGCCTGGTCAAGTAGCAGGGGTCGCTACTGGCTGGACGGTATTTTCGTGACAAGGATCTGCCTACCGCCGGGAGACTCTCCGGAGCAGTCCAAGCCGCTGCCACCTGTAAAGCCATATGGAACGGCAGTACCGGATCAGTTGGGGGACCAACATCAAGGATGTCCGTCAGATCATCCTGCACAAACTCCCCGGGGGGAGCAGACCATCCCAAGTACTCAGAAACCCTAGCCATAAGGCGCCGGTACGAGGAATCGGCATGAGAGCCAGGCTCAGGCCTACAAAACTCCACCTCCGGAGAGGTGTCCAGTCCACTGGCATCATGCAGTGACTGTCTCAAATCGTCAAACTGACTATGGCCCGAGACAATTTCATCTGGAACCTGACTAGGAACCAGGCCATCAGAATCCTCATCCGCCTCTGAAATATAGTCCAGGTGGCAAAAAGAAGGCACCCGAGAGTGCTTGCTCTTAACCAGAGCCTTCCTAGGGGGTTCTCCCGTGCCACGGGGTACCTCCGACACGAAAGGCGTCGATGGCGTCGAGCGAATCGGTGCCGGCGTCGAGAGAACCGGCATCGGCGCCGAGAGGATTGGCGTCGACATCGAGTAAATCGGCGTCGACGTCGAGGAAATCGGCGTCGAGGAAATCGGCGTCGACGTCAGATGCATCGCCTCCAGCATCGGCGGCATCGACACAGCCCTCGAGGCCGGAGCCCCGAGCGTGTCCCTCGACGACCTGAGCGTCGACGGCTTCGACGACTTCCTCGGAAGCGGAGCCTCGAGAAAGCCTGTCGACGCCTCAGACATCGATGTCTTCCTCGAAGACCTCACAGGTGCACACGGTCTCGAACGCGTCGAGGACCGGGACCTGGAACAGGTACGTCGAGAACGAGTCTCCTTGTCCGAACGGGACCTCTCCCGTGACTCGTGCCGACCACTCTTGCGAGCGGTGTCTCTCGACCTCTCACGACCGTACCCTGCGACTCAAGAATCGCCAGCATTTTCTTCCCGAAGGAAGCCCATTCCTCCGGCGTCGCACGGCTGGTGGGGTAAGCGACGTGCCGGGCAGAGTCCTCCGAAGAGGACCTGGAAGACGACCGGTGTCGGCGCTTCCGAGAATGCCTCGAAGAGGCTGAGGAGTGGCGAGACCGACTCCTAGAAGGAGACCCACGAGACTTCCGACGATGACGCGGAGAGTCACCCCTCGAATCATCGGTCGAAAGCCCTGCAGACTTCGACTTCCTGGGCTTGGACACCCGACCTACCGACAACTTCTTCTTACGTTCGCGTAAGGCTTTGGACGTGAGCGACTGGCAGTCGATAGTCATCCGTGTCGTGGGCCTCCCCGAGGCACCAGAGGCAGGCGTCGTGCGAGTCCGTCACCGACATCTTGGACCCACACTCCCCGCACTTCTTGAAACCCGGACGCGGGGTCGAAGACGAAGTAGAAGACATCTTCACACGAAGGATTTTCACAAAACAAACAGGTTCGAAGAACCGAGAAGAACAGGACTCTAAAGAGTCGAGGCGTGAACCGAGAATCACGAACCAACACGTTCGCGGAAAAAACGGAACTGAGGCTACGGGCGTCGTGAGTCCTACTTATCACATCGGATGACGTCGGAGGAGGTCCTCGACGACGGCGCATCTACGTCATCGACGCAGGACGCAGAAAAAAGTTTCCGAAGCAGCACAGCTGTGGTGATTACATGTCATAGATATGGAATACGTCGGAGGACCCAATCCCCTCGAACAAATGATTCTGAACATGTGGAAGAGGAATTAATAGATCCTAATCGAGTAGTAGTATGAGAAGACATAGAAGAGTTCTTCCCAGCACATTTTGACTCTAGAAGCATTGGGGACGCTATCTATAAAGTCTATCATGATATGAGGACTAAGAAAGTGCTGCAGGGGAAGGGTAAAAATTATCGACTCGAGAGCACGCAGTTGTACGACAAAGAAGGAGCCTCATGCAGTTTTGAGCCAAAAGAGCCGTCTTTAGATAGACTGACTCTAAATAGAGATGAAGAGCAGAGAAGTCACACGAGTTGGGGACAGGATATGTCAGACGAGGACAGGGAAACCTTCCATGGGGAGGAGGAAGGTAATGCATGTGGCCCTGCAGGGTGCTTTTCAATGGACAAAGAAGTAAGATGGTCGGATCTAGACCTACCCAAATCTGACGTGGCTAGATCCACCTAGAGGGCGATCCCATGGTGACAGGGGGGACTAGCCACCTTATGTGAGCAGGTTAAGGTCGCTGCCAGGTAGAAGGCGGAGCAGAACCATTGTCCCTGCCATGGATAGACAGAGGATGGGAGATAAATGAGAGTTTGGGATCTCGCAGTTTCCTTTGCTAGAAAAGGGAGGAGCCAGGCCACAGTATATACCTTGATCACAAATGGATAAGAATAATTTAAGGTGCTAACGCCCGAGTTTAACTTCTGGCGCTGGGAAATCGATACATGAGTTAAGAGAAAATGACAGGAGGAAACACGTTCGCTATAGGGGACATTAAGGGTCTCCTGATTGCCATCCTTGGGGAAAGGGCTGATGACATATGGTCAAGAGCAGGGTATTCTAGTGTTACCACGGTAAACACTGCTCATGATGAAGCACCATTCAATAACTGTCGGGCGGCGGTTTGGAAAGCGCTTAGAGTACTGTATCCAGACACGTCCGACATGGGAGCTATAATGTCAAAAAAGATGCAGGAAGGGGAAGATCCTATTGTTTATATTAAGAATTTCCAAGAGCAGTGGGCTTTGGAGACATGCGAAGCTTGGGGGAAATCCATACCTTTATTTTATCATATTTTATGCCAAGGGCTGCCAGAAGCAGTACTAAAGCAGCTCAAGAAATTAGTGGGCATGGAAGCAAAGCCATGGGCAGAGATTTAGCCGACCATTGCGCATTATTGCAGGCTTTTGCAAGAAAAGTATCGAAAGAAAGACGATGCTAGGAAAGGCGAAGAGGCAATGTTAGTGCAGAAAAAATGATCAAAGTACACCATTGAAGGGGCGATGATGACTAGTGGAGACGGATCGGGTTCGCAGCAAGTATGCCGCAGGTGAATAACCAAAGGCAGTTTGATCAAGGTAACAATGGATTTGCACCATGGGGAGGGGGAGGCTTTCGAGGTAGAGGCTTCCAGAATAATCGGGGAAACTTCCAGAGCAATCAAAGTGGGTTTCAAAACATGTAGAACGATAGTCAAGATGTAGGAGGGGCAAGTTAGGAAACTTCCTCCTCCTATATGTTGGACATGTGGTATGTCAGGGCATTATGCTCGCACATGTAGATGTCAAGGATGTGTGCAGAATGGGCAATTCTCAAGAGGGGGGACAGGAAACCCGCCTGAATATTGGCAGCAGAATGGAGATGGGTGTTACGCTCACCTGGCTCCCAACTAATCACCTCCGAAATGCCCTCACAGCAATCTCACCTTATATTCTTGAAAGATGAGCTCTCCATCCTGCGTGGATTTGCAGGGGCACGTCGATTCCAGTTACTTCACTGGTTTGAAGGCTCGGGAGAGTTCCAGAGAGTATTGACTCTGAGGTTCCTGGTGAGGACCAGTAAGTATTAAGTTCATAGAGTTCAATATGTCCGATGTTCACTCTTGTTCCCCCCCTTCCTTTCTTGTCTTGCAGCTGGCTCGTGAAAAGATGCTCTTGTGGCAGCTGGTGGCGCCCAGGTAAGAGTCTGTATTACCCAGCGCTGTCTGGTAAATGTTGCACATGGAAAACGTGTTGTTTTGTCTCTCTTTACAGATGCGGCACGTGAAAATATGGAGAGTCACAAAAGGATGACTTTCGTGGTAAATCAGGTAAGTCTATGGTGGTAAGAATTATATTTGTTGGTTCCCTCGGCTCACTTGTGGTTTTCTTTTGTCTCCTAGGTGCCGAAGTTCGGCGAAGAAATGATGGAGGCAGCGCCGACCCGAAGGATGCTGTGAAGACTGGCGAGTATGGCGCGGCGCTGCAGCTGGAGGTGCGGTGCGTGCAGAAATGATGTGCTTTACAGGTCCGGAGACGAGATGGATCCAGAATCAGGTGTGGAATAGAAATAAGTTTGTTTTCTAACCTTGTCCCTTTCTTTCCTCTTTGTTTTAGGAGCTCTGGATTCTAGGCGGGCGTGGCAGAAGACTGGATGCAGGCTGCAGGCACGCAGAATAACGCGAAGCGTGTGTTCCTGGTCGGGCGTGGTTTAAATAGCCTCAAAAGTAGTCCCAGGTAACAAGTCTCTAGAACCACACCCGAGTAAAAAATAGTCCCTGTAGAAAAAATAGTCCCTTTCAGGCTTCATGTTGGATTGGAGTCATTTGCAGCATGGTCTGCCTGAGGTAAGTAATGACTATGAGCCTGGCGCCTAAGGCACCAGGACTGAACCCAGATAGCCCCTAGCCCGGGCTGCTGAGGTTTTACTAAATGTCTAGATGCCTGCTCCCGGGGCTGATAGGCTTGGTCCAGATGCCTGGGGGTAGGCATCATGACAATGGGTTTGCTCAGAATCAGACAGTGCAGCAAACACAAGCGCTGAGAATGCAACAAGATTTTCAAACACAGCAGGCAATAATGAATCCGCCACAAGTGCAGTCACAGCAGTCACCTATGCAGATACAGCAGAGCACAAGCACGGGTCAGTTAATGACTTCTAGAATAGGGGATGTCACTGTTGAAGGAGGAAATCATTTCACGGGAACAGGGATGAGAATGTATCCACAATAGGACAGCTCACTGGGAGTCTTGATGTGTCCAATACTATCAGTGACGCCCATCTTCAAGAGGAACAGAGGGTTGACATCAATATAGGAGGCAAATCATTTTCTTTTTTAGTAGATACGGGTGCAACACGCTCATGTATACGAGAGGAACATTTTTGATGTCTGGAAATGCCATGAATACTCAAGGGTTCACAGGAACTACAAGCAGAGTTCCTTTTACTGAAGAATTGCCAGTCTCTATAGGAGTGTGCGACATGTCTGTGCCATTGTTATATTCAAGGCAGACACCTGTCAATAGATTAGGTCGACATTTAATGGCCAAGTTCAACATGATGATTTCGTTCATCACCAGGTATGCATTATTTGAACGTGAGTATATTTATTATGGATATGCGGGACAAATGGCCATGCGAGGAGTACCGTTAGAACCAGAAGTCTCTCACTATGGGGTACGCATTCTGTTGACATGGCTGCCAGGTTTGGTGGGAACTATGAGAATACCTGATGAATTCCTATTTATGCCAAATATACCTATGGATGAAGAGGAAGGGCAAATCTTTCCTTTAGAATTAGAAGCAGCCATAGTGCGATGAGAAATGGCTTTGCTTGATGGGAATGATTATGAAGGCAGATGGTGCACAGTGATTGACATTGGGGAAAGGTTACAGATTGACTGATATCACTGATGAGGATATGTTTGGAGACCATCCATCAGAGGACGAAGTAGTATTTGAGATGAGCATTACTTATTGGGTAAAGAGCAATTAAACGGGAGGTTCCTCAGAAAATGATGTTAGCACAGAAACGGCCAGAGTATTTCGATGAATACATGGCAAAAGTGCCAGTTTCATTACGGACAACAGACCCCTATGACATAGGCCTATTGAAGGGAGTTGGAGAGGTGAAGATTAAATTGAAACCAGGAGCAATTTTACCTCGAGCATGACAGTATCCCATGTCTCGAGAGGCAGGTGAAGGTATTTTTAAGACGATATCTGCTATGATGGAACAGGGCATCCTAGTGACGTCAGAGTCACTGTGCAATACTGCAATTTATCCTGTGAAGAAAGGGAAAGGGGGGGTTGTGGCGTTTAATTCAGGATTTACACCCGATTAACCAGATTGTAGAGGAGAGTTCCCTCTAGTTCCAAATCCTGCGGTGATCTTATGTAATATCCCTGTTGAAGCACGATATTTTACTCTGATTGACTTGAAAAATTTGTTTTTCTCAATCCCATTGTATAAAGACTCGCAAGATCTGACGTCATTTACGTTCAGACAGACTCGGCTGAAAAGTACTCACCTACCCCAGGGGTACTGTGAGTCTGTCGATTTTCAATAGAGTCCTGCAGATATTAATTTAAATATAATAAGCAATATTGATTTGAAAACTGTTGTGTTGCAATATGTGGATGACATATTGGTCTGTAGCACCTCAGAGGAAGATTGCAGACGTGATTCAGTTTCACTGATGATTATTCTTGCAGACAAAGAATATAAACTAGACAAGGAGAAATTATAGTATTGTCAAAATGAAGTACTATATATAGGTCAGTTAATTTCGCATGAGGGTAAGAAAGTTACTACTGAGAGGGCTGAGGCTATTTTGTAAAACAGTAAAGTCACTCACGATAAAGCACATGCAGAGATTTTTGGGACTGTGCAACTATGTAAGAGCATGGGTCTTTGATTACAGTTCAAACATAAGGCCCTTGTTGCAAGCTCTGAAGAAAGCACAGGCAACTCAGGAGAAAATTGTTTGGTCTGGGAAATGGAGGAAGGGTTTGATGAGTTAAAAAAGGCAATTT
The DNA here is from genome assembly GCF_040938575.1 of Ambystoma mexicanum. Lineage (NCBI taxonomy): Eukaryota > Metazoa > Chordata > Amphibia > Caudata > Ambystomatidae > Ambystoma > Ambystoma mexicanum. Next base: position 514,964,932 of record NC_090925.1, read on the forward strand.
GCACAGCTCCAGTTTCAGGGACTCCCAATTATGCTGAGGAATTATTTTTGTTCTTGCATATGAATGGCACTGTTATGACAGCTGTACTTGCGCAGAGAACCACGTTGGGGTACAAGCCCCTTGCATATTACAGTGGGATTCTAGACCCAGTAATGAGGGGTCACTTTCCATGCGAACAGTCTTTGGCTGCCGTCTCACTCGCAATAGAGAAGACTGCTAGCATAGTAATGGGGTGTTCCATGACGTTTGTTGAACATGCATTGTTTGCCATCTTGGAAAAACCTAAAAGGTACGTGGACTTCTCAAAGGGCTTCTGCCTACGAGGTAGTCATATCAAATCTGGCGATTAAAATAGTCTGATCTAAAATTGTGAACCCGGCCATGTTTGTAGCAGAACCACTGGCAGAGGACGAGCATGCACATGATTGCTCGAATTATGAGGAATTCTAACTCCCGAGGGTGAAGGAAAATGTGCTGGCACCTGGAGAGATTCTTTTTATTGACGGTTCCTCTAGAATCGATCAGAATGATGGACAAAGATATACAGGTGCTGCTGTGATGAAGCACCTGGCAAATGGTGAGTTTGAAGTACTGACTACCGTCTCACTTTCAGCACAGGCTGCAGAATTAGTGTCACGGATTATCGTGCTCAAGAGACACGCAGACCCTGAAGTAACAGTGTACAGTGACTCCGCCTATGTGACGTCGACAGTGCACGCAGGATTACCATGTTGGAAAAGGAGGGGCTACCTATGAGCGAACGGCACTCCAGTGCAGCACGAAGGCTTATTGGACAGGCTTATTAGAGTACTACAACTCCCAGTAGCCATTGCAGTAGTTAAATGTGCAGCACACACTAAGAGAGCAGACTTTATTTCACATGGAACTCTAAAAGCAGATGAGGAAGCAAAGCGAGTGGCATGTATAGACATTGTTATGATGTTTGATATGCCTGATGTGAATGAAAGCATGGTGGTGATGATGAGTGTGTCTGAATGTTATAATAACTTGTCTTGGACTCAATTGGCAGAGATTCAAGGAGAAGCACCTCAAGATGAGAAAGACTTGTGGACGCAGAGAGGGTGTTCTTTAAACCCCTCTAAAGCATTGTGGCGACAGGACAGTACTTGTAAACCGGTGATGCATGTAGCCTTATTAAGGGTGGCGTTAGAGCAGCTGCACTACCCTGTGCACGTTACTAGAGAGAGCCTCGCTGCAACTATTGCAGAGGATTGGTTTGTTCCAAATATAGTAGAACACGTTGCAATTTATCTAGTAAATTGTATCATATGTCAAGAGTTTACTGCTTGGCACAGATTGCGCACAATTAGAGGAGTTGTTACAAGACGTAATGGACCCTTTCAGCATTTGCATATCGACTATGTCGACATGCTGCAAGTATGCAATGAATACAGATATATGATTGTAGTGGTATGTCCCTTTTCGAGGTGGATTGAAGCTGGACCGTGTACACACCCAGACTCCACCTGTGCAACAAACGTTTTAGTACAAGAAATATTTCCTAGATGGGGGATATGTGAAGTATTAAGATCAGATAATGGCCCTCATTTTGTTAATGAAGTCTTTGAGCAAATAAGCTTGTTGCTTAGCATAAAGCACAAGAATTCATTGGTGCATCACTCGCAAGCGAATGGGGTCTGTGAGAGACTCAACGGTTTGCTTAAAGAGAAAATAGCCAAATTGAAACTTACCCTGAAGAAAGGATGGTTGCACTGTCTACCACTGGCACTGTACGTGTTGAGAAATCAACCAGGTTCTGACCACCATCTTGCGCCCCATGAAATAGTGACAGGGAGACGAATGAGGACCTCTCTCACACCTCTGTCTAGAACTAGAAGTGATGCCCAGACAACAGCAGAATTGTTAGCAAAGGAGCTACGTGATTACTTAACATGCATGACATCAAATATCTCTTGTCATTTCAGATCAGCCCAAGTGGAAGGAGTGTGGGGCAGCTCGGAACACAGAAGGAGATGCTACAACAACTGGAGTTGAAAGGTTATGTCTTCCCAAACTTTTCCCCGGTGATTTGGTCTTGATCAGGAATTTCACCAGGAGGTGGCACAAGCCACGTTTCAACAGTCCCTTCGTAGTAGAAGACACCATCTGCAGTCAAAGTTCAGGGCAGATGCGCATGGACATTTCTTGGAGACATGAAAATCTATGCTGGAGAAACCCCTTCACCCCCACCCCTGTCGGAAGCAAGCATAGGGGAAGAACCACAGCACGTGCAAACTAGGTCTATGACAAGGAAAAAGGACGCAGAAGCTGTTGAATAAAGAAAAAGAGTACATTGGACTATGGCTTATTTCAGGACACTCTTTTCAGTCACTAAAAAAGGAGTTAAGGGAGGTTATTTGTTCTTGGGCCACAGGTGTTTGACATTGGACTGAGACATGTTTAAGTCTTGATCATAAAGCAGAGCATGCCAGATTTGGAGTTCCTTTTCGATGACTGGAAGAGGGAACAGTTCCCAGATTCCTTTCTCATTGAATTTCTTTTCGGAGGTGCCCGTGGTGGTGCCCCATGACGTTTCATGGATCGTTGTTGCAGTTTTTCTGTTCATTTTGCGCGCATACCCTGTACTTGTGGGGAGAACTAATAGCGTTCATCTGTTTCTGCAAGATCCTAAGAATGGTCCAATTGTGAGGAGATTGCTTATAGCTATCATTGAGCAAATCCTTCAGCTTCCGGAGTACAGTGGACAAAACGCAAATGCCCCCATCAGTGAATAATGCACATAGACTGGTCAGTTTAGTTTTCTATTATTTTATTGAGGAATGCCCGCATCTCGTTGGGAGACAAACTGATGTCCAAACGTTCCTGAGGGATCCAATAATACTGCACTTAATTAGATATTAAGAGACATCATTGCGCAGGTGAACTTTTACTCTGAGAACTGAATGAGACTTTCGAAGGGAGAGATCCAAGAGTTTACTGCTCAAAGTACTTTGTTTCATGCTGAAGGAGAATCGTCATGTCGTCTGGTGAAAAGGCCAATTAGTGGCATTCACTGGGAACTTTTGTTCATCATCGCATTGTCAGCCTGCCGAAGCTGATCGAGGGAATTTGTGGAGCAGACTCAGCAGCTTCCAGTGTATTCCAGTTAATTTTATCCTTGCTTAAGAGTAAAAATGGACAGCATTAATAGTAATATTATTGACAGCTCCTGAGAGACGTCCATGATGTGCAAGAAGCTATTGTTGTAAATGGACTCATCTGTATGTAATTTACTCCTGCATTCTATTCATAGTGATACTGCTCTCACTTACAGTATGTACTGCTTACTATATAGACGTAAGTGGAGCAAAGACTCCTGTGCATCTTCCTGTACAGAAGGAGGGTACTGATGTGGCAAGTACAAGGCAGCCAAGACCTTATGTGATTGTTCCCACTTTAGAGATACACACGAGGGCACATGGTCCTGTGATAGATAAAGTATACTGAAAAATTGTCCAGAGGTTGTTTTTTTAATTTACAAAGGTATCAAAATGTATTTGCTAAGATACATTATTTTCCACAATGAATTAATCATCAATTAATGCACACATTAAATTACATACATATTGCAGTAGAGCATAATACACCAGATTATAAAACAACCTAACACAACCATCATTCCTCAACAATCAAACCATCATTTGCAACTCATGTCAATCAGCCTCATTCAATCACAATAAAAATGGAACCAAACTATTGGTTCAATATATATGTAGTAGCACTTCATTAGTTAGCCCCACATAGTGGTGATCCCTGCATAGAACTTCTAGTACTAAAGAATTATGCAATTTAGACAACTGGTTTATTGAACTACAAAAATTGTGGAGGCCCCTGTGGCACTTGAATTTATATTTTCCAGGGATATAATTTGGGTGCAGACACTGGCATATCGCAAGCCCTATTATTATTATTAATAATAATAATATTTGTAAAGCGCTAAAAAGGGAGGCCCAGAGGCAAAGGAGTGCTAAAACAAACACATAAAAAAACTAGAAAATAAAGCATAAAAATAAAGCAGCATCAGGAATTAGGCAAACAGGTCAATAAAATAAAGCAGTCTTTAAACTACGCATGAAGCAATCTAGAGAGGCAAAGGTAGGGCATGCCAGCACCTAGGTGCAGCATAGTGAAATGCTCCCTGGCTCTTGCGAGAGATGGGTATTGTTTCATCGCAGTGTCCTTCGGGAAGGCAGGCAGCATAGCCTTTCTGAGAGGTAAGATGGACATAAGCTATTTGTGCGCCAAGGAAAGCAGGAGAAAGGTGATCCTTGCATCCACTGGCAGCCAGTTTAAAGCTCTCCTTGGCTTCAGAGATGTGACCTCTCTTACACAAGCCTTTTACGGCACGAACAGCACAGTTTTGGATTGTCTGAAGCCTGGTTATTTCTCCTCTCCCAATACCCTGCAACATGCTGGCGCAGTAATCTAATTTAGCACTGATGATGGTTCTGGAAATAGTAGCGCAGTTGTCGTACGTCAAGAAGGGTCTTAGCGAGTCGCCACCAGGGGGCGCCGAATGAAGACCTAGCTTCACGTCGCTCTGCCAGGGCCGCCTAAATCCTCCATAATCCTGCCGTTTCTCCGAACCTTTTGCTGACCTGCACCATGTACCACGGTAGGGGAATGCACCAGCATCCCCTCCGAAAAATCCAGAGGAAAATCGGACCTGCCTGAGCCTCCCGCACCGTGTGAAGGCCCGGCCGGGGCCGCAGGGCCGCGAGGCAAGCCGCATATGCGAGCCGGCGTGAACACCAGCTGCGACCGACGCAGCCCCGAAGAGGACGCATCGGAGATCGCTGCGTGCTCGCCCCCCCCCCAGGGCCCGCGGGACTGCTGCTGCGGGACCGGAGTCATCGCCCACCGAAGCGAGAGGTGAGGACCTCCCCCCCGCCTCCCCCTCCCCCCCTGGGCCTCCGTTGCAGCCGCTGCGGGCCGTAACCACCGGAACGGCCGGTCCCGTGGGACGCCCGCCGGACCTGAGGCTGCCTCCTCCCCCCCTCCCCCGGTACGACTCCCGTGCGGGCTCTCCCTCCCCAGCCCCCGCTGTGCACGGGCCGCCTGGGTCGAGGGGGAACATCGAGTGCGGGGGAGGCACACGCGGCGGCTGGAGGGGGGAGGTGAAATCTTGGGGGCGTCCGGCAGCGGGGACAATTACCAGCGGATTGAAGCGGACCTGCTGGGGGTCTGCCCCAGGTGCTACAAAACTGAGGTCCCCTGCCAACGGTCGAGCAACCCAAAAAGCACCCACCACGCACTGGGAAAGAAACTAGGGATTCACCCCCCAGGCACAGACCAACACCACCCTCTGCCTGCATAATCACCCCCCTCCCACACCCCTGGAACCACACGACAAAGCATGCCCAGAGCTGGGCTATACGGGACATAGTACCAAACTGCGCAGGCCAAGGCCCGACCAGGGTCTAAGCAGCGCGGCGCAAACAGTGATAAGGCCACCAGCCGGCAGCCCACAGGAGACCACAGGAACGGAGCGAAGGGCGGAGGACCACCCAGGAAGGAACCTCCGCCCAAGGAGACATACCCGCACCCAGAGCCGCCCCACAGGGTCAGAATGGGTAAGGATCAGCCCCGCAGGGGAACGACCCAAAACAAAATAGACAAATACACGATGAGCACCCCGGCGGCTCTCCCGGACCCAATTAGTGGGGTGGACAATGAGGCTATGAAGGGGGGTGCGGCCCAAACGCTGTCCCTCACCGACATCATGGCAGCAATCAACGACTCCAGAACCTCGGTAGAGACCAAAATAGACGGGTTGGCCTACGAGGTGTCCTTTGTGAGGCAAGACTTAAGGAACCTCACTACCAGGGTCGGGGAAGCAGAACAACGAATATCAGACACAGAGGACACGGTTAAAAACCTGGGAGGCCGCCTTGAGCAAATGGAACGGAAAATCACCACACTGGAAAACAGAGCCGAAGATAGTGAGGGTAGGTCCCGTCGGAACAACCTCCGCATACTCGGCCTTCCCGAGAAAGAGGAAGGGCCCTCTATGGAGCTCTTTCTGGAACACTGGCTAGCAGACTTGATGGCTCCCAAGCAGCTCTCTAAATTCTTCTCAATAGAAAGAGCACACAGAGTTCCGACGGGCAGACCAGTTCCGGGGGCCCCCCCACGAACGGTGATCGCAAAACTCATGAACTACAGGGACCGGGACACACTACTGCACATGGCAAGGGCGACCGGCCCCATCACTTACAATGGTCACCGAATCGGGCTCTTCCCCGACTACACGAGGGAGGTCCAGAAGTCGCGACAGTCCTACGACTCCATCAAAAAGAAACTGTCACCCCTGGGCATCAAATATGCACTCTTCTTTCCAGCAACATTCAAAGTGTACCACAACGCCAAGGTCCAAGTGTTCTACACTCCCCGCGAGGCCTGGGACTGGTTGGAAACACAGGTCCTCTCTACTCCACGCCCGAATAGACCGGATGGAAACACACCCCGCAGGAACGATGGAGACAACAACCGCCCTACTGGACAGGACATCCCACCACGTGGGGAAGCGGGAGAACTCGGACCCCCGATCGACACAGGACACACTTGAAAATGTGCAGCTGCTGAGGGACAGGAATAAGGAAACAGTACGAGATCCTTGCGACCGGCGGTCCTGGCCGGCTACCACCTCTGCGCCCCCGGAGGGGGACTCTTCACTGTTAGCTTTACTCTAAGTTCAGTGGTTATCTTGAACCACACGAGTTGCGGGGTAGGGTCCTCCTGACCCCCCCCCCCGCCGCCGAGTTGGGGCCTTCGCCTCTTTAGTAGTTTAAATGGTTAGGGGAACAGGTACTTCAGGTTGGGGGGGAAGTGCAGGGTGGGGGGAGTTTGGGGTTTTTGGAGAAGGAAGAGACAGGCCTCATGTCACAACCACCAGCAATAGTGGGCAGCAAAACAGAAGTTCACAGAAATCCTTATACGAGATATGAGAGGGGCCGACACGTCCCCCCACTGGCCAGCACATATCCACCTGCACGGACGTGGCCTACGGTTCACAGGTTGGGGTTCTAGAGTTTGCACATGAAGCACACAAAATAGATCATCAAATAAGCACGGCAGAAGGGCTCAGGCGTCAGATACACCCTAGAACGGCAGGCAAGATAGGAAAAAGGGAACCACTCCGCATCCTTACATATGACCCCAAACCAAATCCCACGCTGATATAACACAAAAGAAACAAATATCCCTGTTGACCTGGAACGTGAACGGCCTGGGGTCGGGCATAAAGCGTAAACTGGTACTCCAATACCTTAACCGCCATTCCCCAGACATTGCATTCATAACAGAAACCCACCTGATCGGTACCAACTGTGGGCTCTTTAGGAAATCAAATTACCCGCACACATAGCTTGCTGGGTTCTCCAGAGGCTCTAGGGGAGTAATGATCCTCTTACATAAGAGATTTCCGTTTACTACAAGGAAAGTCAAAGCAGACCCTCGGGGCAGGTTTGTGATGGTACTGGGTGAACTGAGGGGGGAGACTTGGGGCCTCGTGGCAGTGTATGCACCTCCCACGCTCACAGCGGAACTCCTGGCCGAGCTCCAGGATATAATACTGGAAGAACGGGCGGACTCATGGGCGATAGGGGGGGATTTCAATGAGGTCATGGAGACAGCTCGGGACAGAACACGCGTGGGCAGCAGAGCAGTAGACATCCCGACCAAACTCCACACCTTTGCAGAAGCTATGGGGCTATCTGACACATGGAGGGCAGCCCACCCAATAGATCGAGGCTACTCGTTCTACTCCAACGCACACCGGTCCCTATCCAGACTTGATTATATCCTCACCCCAATGAATATGGGCCATCGACTATTGTCCGCAGAATTCCTGGCGAGAGGGATCTCTGACCACTCCCCCCTATTGGTAAAACTCAAGGGCCTATCAGCAAAACAAGAACCCACCTGGCGCCTAAACACCTATTACTTAGGGATACCCGAAATACTGGAAGGGCTTGCAAATAAGACATCGGAATACTTCGACTTAAATGTGGAGGCAGTAGACTGCCCAATAACAAGGTGGGAGGCATACAAGACCGTCATACGGGGGGGAAGCAATATCCTTGGTGGCAGCTCACCGCAAACAACATAGCGAGGCAATCTCCGAAGCAGAAGCCCAGGTAACTAGGCGGGAGGAGCAATTCCTCGAAGAGGGAACCCAGGAGGCACATGAGGCCTTGGTAACAGCCCAAACAATCCTGAGAGACAGGGCCTTAGATAATGCCCGAACCGCCCACTGGCTGGCCCGGAGCCAGATATACGAGAGAGGAGACAAAGCCACCAAAACACTAGCCTGGCTGGAACGTAGGGAGCAGAGCAAAGGACAAGTACGGGCCATCCAAACCCAGGGCGGGAACTTACTAACGGGGGACGCTGAGATCGCAGGGGAATTCGCAAACTACTACAGAGAACTATACTCCCCACAAATACGAGACCCCACAATAAACGTCCCAAACTTCCTGGACGAGATCATGATCCCCCGCCTTTCTGAACTTCAGACAGAACAGTTAGACACTGCTATCACTGAAGATGAGGTAGGAGAAGCCCTTTCACAACTACAGACGGGGAAGACCCCTGGCCCCAACGGGTTCCCGGTAGAACTGTGGAAAAAACTGAGCGCAACGACAACGAAACACATGCATGACATGTTCCTCTGTAGCAGAGAACAGGGCACCCTCCCCCCAGACCTCCGGAAAACGACAATAGTGGTGATCCCCAAAGCAGGGAAACCCCCGGAGCACTGCGCCTCTTACAGGCCCATTTCTTTAATAAATGGGGAGGCAAAAACGCTAGCCAGAGTCCTCGCCAATAGACTGCTGGGGGTGATTGGATCTCTAACTCACCCAGATCAGTGTGGATTTATGCCCGGCAAGTCCACTCGAATGAATCTCCGCAGGGTCCAGATTGCCCTCGACCGAGCTGACGAGATCCAGTCTCCACTGGCCCTCCTGGCGGTGGACTTCGAGAAGGCTTTCGATACAGTGGGATGGTAAACCCTGTGGGGCATAATGGAACGCATGGGCTTTGGACAATACTTCATGTCATGGGTTAAACTCCTTTACTCCCTCCCCGAGGCCTCTGTAAGAGTCAATGGGAAATCATCCGCCACATTCCAGCTGAGTAGGGGGACCAGGCAGGGATGCCCCTTCTCTCCCCTGCTGTTTCTCCTCGCCATTGAACCTTTGGCAATCCGGTTGAGAACTGACACACGATGGACAGGATTCGCCTGGCCACGGGGCGGGGAGGAACGGGTCTCGCTGTACGCGGATGACCTTTTGATATATTTGAGCAACCCCCAATAATCTCCTGTCCGATTGTGACCAGAACCCTGGAGGAATACCAACACTTCATGGGACTACGGGTCAACACACAGAAAACAATTAACTTCCCGGTACAGGGAGGGGAGGAAAGCAATCCCAGATCCCTGTCCATACTCCGTTTCAATTCTGGGCTTCACCTACCTAGGCATACGAATTAACAAGACACAGGACTTCCCCAAACTGAACCTACACCCGATAATGCAAAAACTGGAGAACGATGTCGCCCACTGGCACTCCCTCCCACTTTCATTACTCGGGAGGGCGGCACTGTTTAAGATGCTGGCACTCCCGAGATTTCTGTACGTCCTCCAAAATGCCCCGCTCCCCATCCCGGCCACAATATTCGCAGATATAAACCGGACTCTCCGCACACTTCTCTGGGGAGGAAAACAGCCGCGCATTGCCCTAAAAATGCTCTATCGCTCTGTGTGGGATGGGGGTATAGGACTGCCCAACATTCGCACATATTATTGGGCGGCACAAGCGGGAGTGGCAAATGAATGGCTACACGCAGACCCGCTGCTACCACATATCCGTGTGGAGACAGGGGACACTAGCTTGCCATCCCCCCTGCACGTACTATATGATAGCCCAAGGAACCTAAGAGCAGCGCCGACCGGGTCCCGTCATATACAGCGAGTTTGGAGGGAGATACATAGATACTTAGGCTGGGCAGACAGACCAACCCTGATCCAACCCCTCTGGCGTAATGCACACCTTCCCGAAATACAAAAAATGGGCCACTTCGAAACCTGGGAGAGGAAAGGGATATCCACTCTGGCGGACATTGTCCAGGAGGGGCGAATAATGGACTTTGAAACCCTGCGAACGAGACACGGGCGGTCACCCATGGACCGCTTCAGATACCTCCAGCTCACACACACGCCATTAATACCCAACTCCCGAACCTGGCCGATATACCCGCCTGCTCTCCCCTGGAAACAAACATACTTCCACACCCCATCCCCCACAAGGTAACCTCCACCCTCTATCAGGCAATTAACTCCTTTGGATCCAGGGAGCTTGATAACCTCAGGGCTAAATGGGAACAGGACCTGGGGCCACTAGAGGCGGAGGAGTGGGTGGAAGCCCTGATGTCCCCGAGGGAAATAGGGATAGATGCCAAACTCCGGCTGATTCAGCTCCGAATCCTGCACAGGTCGTACTACTCCAGAACGCAAATGGCCAGTTGGGGTGGGGATGGAAACGCAGAATGCAGTCGATGCAATAGGGCGGAAGGCACCTTCTACCATTTGTTGTGGGAATGTGGGGTGCTGCAGGAGTTTTGGACTGCGTGTTTACTCCGCCTCTCCAGAATACTTGGCTCCACAATCCCGAGAGACCCTAAGCTTATCCTGCTGGGTATAGGAGGCGAAACTGACCTTAACAAGTATGAAAGATTGTTTCTAGGAGTAGCACTTGGTGCAGGAAAGAGACTCACAGCAGCCACATGGGGCTCGGGGGACAGGATAACCATTGACAGATGGTCCAATGAAATGGACAGATGCGCCTCCCTGGAGAGGCGAATTTATAATGCGAGGGGTTCCCCCCGTAAGTTCCAGAAAATATGGGGAAAATGGGAACTATAAATGCTAAGACCAAAACAAGGGACAGCGGCGACGCCCTACGCAGCTGCCGGGTGGGGGGTGCGGATTTATGAACCCCAATCCCCCCCCCGCAGAACTATACAACTGTCAAGGAATATGTTAAGCACTGCTATCTATTGTGTTCTCGATGATAGGTCTCCTAATGTCTTTTGTGTGCGCAGGCTGAACGTGCTACCTCTCTTTTTCTTCTTTTGTTCTCTGTTTAACAAATCAATGAAAAAAGATTTATTAAAAAAAAAGAAGGGTCTTAGCTGAGTCAGCAGCTTAATGTAATTGGAAGATGAGATCGGACTATTCACACGAGCCTTCATAGTAAGTTCTTCATCAAAAACGATGCCCAACATTTTAACTTTGGGCACAGTAACAATGGAGCAGGCTGCAATCAGAAATTCCCTGTACTTACGGGCAAGCTTTCTTAGCAACGCAGCTGTGCCTGTTATCAGTTTGGTTTTAGAGTCTTTAAGAACCAGACCATTATCAGCCATCCATAGCAGAATCAAGGAATAGGTGGCATTAATGGTTTCTGTATCTTCAGCATAGTTACCAGAGAATGGCATGAGACACTGAATATGGTCAGCCTAGTTTGTATATGAAACCTCTTTGGCATTGAGCAATTCGAACAGAGGCTTCATAAAAATATTGTATAGGGTGGGGGATAGACATGAACCCAGAGGGACCCCATGTTTCACCTCAAATTTATCAGCAATGGCATTACCACAAAAAACTCTAGCAGAGCGGCTAGATAAAAAGGACTTGACCCAATTAGCAACTGCTGGTGAAAACGAGGCAGGATGTAACAATCTATCAACCAGTAAGCTGTGATCTACAAGGTCGAAAGCTGGGGAAAGATCCAGCAGCATAGGTAGTGCAGTACCACCATTTTCCATTATCTTTTAGAGTAAGATATTGGGATTTGGCCAAAATGACCGAATCCAATTTACCTATCCCACCAAAAGACCTAATATACATACCACAAAAAGTTTGAACTACCAAAAGTTAGGTCTTTTGGTGGGGTAGGTAAAAAAAAGAAAAAGAAAAGCTGCGGGAGTGTCCCCGCAACACCCCGCTCACTATGCTATACAGTATAGTGAGCAGGGATTGCAGGGGACAGCCTTGCAGCTGGCCCAACCGAAAAAAAGGCTGCAGGAGTGTCTGCGCAACACCCTGCTCACTAAACTATACAGTATAGTGAGCGGGGGTTGCGGGGACACCCCTTCAGCTGACCCACTCAAAAGAAGAAAAAGAAATAAAAAAGGCCCCTGAGGTGCCGGTTCCCGATCACAGAAGTGAAAGGGAACCAGCGTTGCAGGGACACAGCACGTTGAGATGAAAGGTAAATAGGGGGCTGGGGGTGTGGGCAGGGGTTAGTGTTGGTATGGATTTGGGGTTGTTTTACCACAGATGTCCGCATGAGAAATGTACGAACATTATGTATAAGGTACATTTCTCATGCAGTCATTTCCCTCTGAGACATTTCACCTGCGGTAAAACAACCCTAAATCAGATATTGGACTTCAAGTCAAGCAGTGCTGTTTTGGTCGTTTGAGCAGTTCGAAACATTCACTGCCACTGGCCTAAGATGTTATTCTGAGTGAGAAAGTCCTGAACTTTGGTATGAGCAGTCCATTCAAGAATTTTGAGCAGGAAAGGAACATTCGTCAAGAGTCTGTAATATGAAGGAACATTCTGATCCATCAATGGTTTCTTTAAAAGCGGATAGACCAAAGCCTACTGAATGCAGGATGGTACCAAGCTTTCCATGAAGGATTTATTAATGAACTTGGTGATAACTAGGATAAGCTAAGGCACAAATGCCTTCACCACCGTCACAGGACACACATCCCATTTACAATAAGTAGGTTTTAGGTGGCCAATGATATAGTTACTTCGAGTTCAGTAACTGGCTTGAACTCAAAGTACGTTCTAATGTTATCAGCCTTCAGAGTGTCTACCTCCAGCCTAGATCTATTAAGAATATAATGTTTGCTGGAGATGCTTTCCTGAATCATCTTGGTTTTATTGCCCATAGAGTCTTGAATGGTCATGCATCAGGCATTATCCTTAATAATTTCTGATGTGAGTGGGCAAGGATTCTCCAACTCTTTCAAAGTTTTAAAAAGCTCTTTAGTGTCGAATTTGGCATTTACAATCGTATCAGCATATATGGATGTTTTAGCCTGGGTGTAATGGCAGATTTGTGGATTTTAGCTATATGATTGAATATCTCTGTTCTCCTCCGAGTTGGATTTCAGCCACATATCATAGGCTTTACGTTTGGCTATTTGTAGTTCACGAATTTATGAAGAATACTAGGATTTGGATTTGTTTTTTTAAATCTGCCGAGTTTTTAGAGGAACAATTTGGTCAAGAGCTTTGGCTAGGGTCTCTTGAAATGCCGCTGCAAGTGCATCAGCAGTATCATATTCGGTCGGGTTGTATAAGAGAGCTTCCAAAGGAGGTGCCATAGCCTCAGGGGTAAATTTACACACATTCCTAGAAGTGACAGAGATTCTATCTGGTTTCGGCTTTTTAACCCAAGAGACAGATACAATATTAAAGTGGATGACACTATGATCTGACCAAGGACATGGTACAAACTCTACGTAGTTAATTAGAACATTGAGACTAGTAAGCCAGCCAAGCGTCTACCCTTTGATATGAGAGGGGATCAAGAACGTGGCTAATAAAATCCAGGCCATTCAATGAAGACTCGACATCAGTCAGCCATAGATTAAAGTCTCCCAGGACCACACATTTGGAGGAGGGCTTAAGAATTGGCATAATCATGTCGCAATACTGGGTGAGACATTCAGGCCATATAGAAGGTGGCCGATATAAGAATAAACAATTATAAGTAGCATTATGATCAGTTAGAATTTTGACATGTAATGTGTCGCATCCTATAGGACCTTGAACATCATCCTTGTGAACCATCAAGGATGATTTTTACATCAGAGCAACACCCCCAACCCCTCTGCTAAGCATCATGTCTGCTCTCAGAATTGCCTAATTGAATGGCTAAAGAGAGTGCCTGACCATCTGCGTCATGTAGCCATGACTCAGTAATCATGAAAATGCCAACTGAATGCGATAAAATATAATCTGCAACATCTACAGCATGTTTGACTAATGATCTGATGTTTTGCATAACACATTTTAGGAAGTTAGTCATATCCTGGGTAGTTAAATGTATGGAAGATGTACTAGGCACAATGATTGGAGTCACAGATTCTGGATTATCAGTACATGTAATGTCCTAAACCAGTGCAGCTCCACGTATATCTAAATGGTCAACTGACTGCATAAGATAATCACCTTCTGCATTTGGGCTCAGCTTGGATTGTTTGTCACGCATATTAATTATGGCCACTGGTACCTTTTCTGCAGAGACTGTAGTGTCTAGAACCAGACCAGCTGGCTACATTAGGTTACTGCCCTCAGCGCATAAACTCAACATGGGTTGTTCTTTACGGATAAGAAACGGTGGCTGTGAGAAACATGAAGGTGTCTCACTCACTAGTCCTCAGGGATCTGTCATCCAGGTGGCCAGGACACAGCCATTGCTATTGGACCCAGTTCCTGGGGGTGGACCAGTGCGGGAGTATCACCTGGGAGTGGAAGTGGGACACTGAAGGGTGAGACGCAGTATCCCCTTTCTTATAATACATTTTCCCCATCCTGCCCAGTAGGATATTTAGAAACCCTACCCCCTCCCCCTTTTCCAACACAAACACTTTCTCACACCGTGAACAACAACGGATTAATACCAGAGCCGTTTAACTGACATGTCCCAAAACAAGGGTCAGGCAGAGTCAGGCAATTGCCGAAAACCACACAAACCTGACTGCCCTTTAACTTTCCCATAGGGATAAAAGGCGGAGCAGAAGAGCACACTCTTAGCAAGGCCAAATGCACGAGGAAGCAGCTATTGCATGACGGCAGTTCAAACCAAGGAAAAAGGCGGCGAGTCCTGAAAGGACGTCAAGGAGGGAGTTGCCCTTGCCCTTTCAAACCAGACCGCAAAGCCTCTGACAAGAGAAACATAAGATTGGGAATCACAGCTGGCAAATGGTATGACGGATGTCAGCGGTACATGGAACCCACCCGCACTCGTAGCCAGGACGGGGAGACGCGGTTGCCATTGTGGTACCGTCCTTGACTCCTGCGGCAAAAGAAACAAAGAGTTCAGCACAGCCAGTGAGTCGGAAGAACCTGATAGTGGACCGGACTGTGTTAGGCTCAAGGTTGCAGTGGCAACATTAATAAGATTAATATACAGAGGTCTTTTGTGAACGAACTTGATACCAGAGATAGCGTGGTCCGGCGTCACGTGGGCGCTCGTTCGGAGGTCTCTGGCTGGTACCCCTCTCCTGAATAAAGACTGTGTTAAACTAAAAGAGTCAAGAAATTACAAGTACCAGGAGGCCATAGGGAATGCCGACGTGAGGTGTCAAGGTGGTCATACAAGGGTCAATCTAAACCCCTTGTACAATCGAAAGTCCATGACACGTTGCAGAAGTTTTAACAATTAAAAATGTGTGAACACAACTGAGGGAATTGTGGAATAAAGCCTTTACGCCCGGCAGAGGGGAACGCCGTGCGAACTGTGATTTTGTGAATAGACACGCACTTGCCATAGGCTAACAGAGTGACCCAGCGAGACGGAAAACTTAGCTTAAAGTTGGCAAGTGCTGTGGAAGGTCTGAGCTCGGATGATTGGGACCTAACTAGACCTAGGTGGTTGCTTAAAACGACATTGGCCCTCATTACGGGTCCGGTGGTAAAAATCCAGTGTTACTGTGATGGCGGTCGTAGCGGTTCCGCCACCGCACGGTGGCAGAAACAAGGTAGGATTGTGACAGCATGCATCACTAATGCAGGAACTGGTGCCACCTCCATCACGGAAACACTGGCGGAGATTGATGTACCGCCACAAATGTTGGCGGTGCATTCGCCTCCGCCGCGTGCATGCCGGACATAGCAGGACGGCGTACGTGAAGCCGGAAACACGGAATCGGAAATACTGTGATCACGGGAACCGGAAAGAGAGCGGCGGCCATTACAAAAATCATAATCCACTGCAATCCTCCTGTACCAGAAGCCATCCAGCAACAGTGAGTGGCCAAACACTAAGAGGGACATGGCTGCAAGAATCCCACAAAACCGTGTACACAAGCCACGCTTCCATGAAGCAGAACTCACCATGCTGGTTGACCACATTGTGGAAAATGGAGGGGAGCTATACTCAGCTGACCAGCGGCGCAGCACGCAGCTAAAGCGCAAGGCCATATGGGCTGAGGCTGCCCAGAAGGTGACAGCTGTGGGTGTCACAGTCCATAGCGTCAGGGACTGCCACAAGCGAATGGATGACCGCCGCATCAGGCAACCCACAGGCATCAATGCACTGCAACAAGTGGTGGACCACACTCACCCCCTAAAGCTGCTCCCATGGGAGGAAAAGTATAGAAGCATGCTGCATCTCGAGGGCTTCGAAGGATTTGGTGCAGCGGAGGCAGGAGCTGGGACATGTGGCGAGACTGGCGAGTACAGAAAGAGCACAAATATGAAGCTGAATCAAGCGAATCCTGCCTCCACCAATCAACGCACAGAAATACACATATCACAGTCCACATCACCCCGACCACAGCCAGTACTCCTGTGCCCGCCCTCACATAATACAGTGCAAAGCCAGTCAGATGCCCTGCCCCCAAGTATGATCCATACACACCCACATGACAATACAGCACAAATCAATGTGTAACCACAATGTGATCTAGCTCAATGGTTGTGTTGCATGTAATTGTACCATACACGTCCCGTCAGTCCACTAACAGCATGCCTTTCATTCAGCCAAAGGAACATCATCAGAGACCGATGTCTGAGTGAGACGGGATGTGTATGTCGCCCAGCACAACATCCGTCAACATCTGCTGCAGCCACGCCAGCCATCCGTGAAGTCACGACGGCCCAGGTACACCATGCCCAGGATACCAACACCCCTGCTGCCCCGGGACACAGTCAGCACCCCAGCCCAAAATCCCTGCTGCCCCTGGGACACAGCCAGCACCCCAGCCCAACATCCCTGCCGCCCCAGCAATCCCACAGGGATGTGCACCACCACCACCAGGAAGTGGACGATGTGGCAGCCGGAAACGGCAGTGAGGAGAACCCAAACACCCTAGAAGCACTGGGCACATTCAGCCCCATTGGCCCCAGGGGTTCCATGCGCTCCCCCACCAGATCTTTGCAGGAAATCAGCAGCAGTATACAATGGATGGAGGAACGGCAGGACATGCTGCCTGCACTGGTACAGTAGTATCTCGAGGAGTCTAGGCTGCAACGTGAAAGCAACCAAACCATTGGGTGCTGGGTTGCACGTGCCATTGGGCGTTGTGCCACATCCAACAAGCAGATGTCACAGAGGGTCAGTGAGGGCAACAGTGTGCAGTCCACCATAGCAGAAACAATGGCACTGGCCCTACAGGCCATCATGATGCGCCTACTGCCACATAACCCCACAATGCCCTATACCAGCACCACACCAACCAGCTCACAGGCAGGCAGCCCCAGGAGGAGGTCCACGCGGCTGTCTGGGGCATCTGAGAGGGACATTCATGCACCCAAGTGTGGCAGGAAATAGTGTTGTTTGACTGACATTTGTTGCAAATGTTTTGCATTTTCGGTCTGTGGCCTGGGAGGTGGGTGGGTACGTTTGGGAGGTTGGGGGGTTGGGGGGTTCATAGTTGGGATAGGTAGTTGGGGCCCTTTATGTTTGGGAGGTGGAGGGGGGTCCATAGTTGGGATAGGTAGTTGGGGTCTGGGAGGTGGGTGGGTACGTTTCAGCGCGTATTGTTGTAGCACCCATTTAATTTTGTCATAATAATACACTGGGTTGTTAACCTGAATAACGAGTGGACTATCTTCTTCTGTGTGTGAATGAATTATTTAATGCAAGTGTTCAAAATTACGTGGGGGATAATGTGCTCAATGTGCTTGTGATATAGTACGGAACAAAACGTGAATAAGGGCTTCCTGTGCATGTTGTCCATCCATGGCACCCCGCCCTGGTTGCACACCCATCCCATCATCGTCGTCATCTTCTTCCTCCTCCTCATCATCATCATCTGTTGGGTCCATGTCTGGAGCAGTGCAATGTTCCGGCGTACACAACATATTGTGCAGCATGGCACATGCCAGCACAATTTTGCCAGCCTTTACAGGGCTATACATCAATGCCCCGCCAGACCTTCTGAGGCAGCGGAACTTGGCCTTCAGCAGTCCGAAAGTCAGCTCTATGATTCCCCATGTACGTATGTGCGACTGGTTGTAGGCCTCCTCAGGTCTGTTCCGTAGTCATCCGATGGGTGTCATGAGACATGGCGTGAGGGGGTCACCTGCATGGTAGAAAGGTGATCGGATGTTTATGGTGGGAATTTGGTGTTGGCGATGATGGCATGTACACAGTCTCAGTATTTTGTTAGCACACAACATAGTACATGCCACAGATTTCAGAATGCAACCTGCTAAATTGTGTTGGAAGTACTTTTCAATATTACACACTTGGCTCATTCAGTCCTACTGAGACTATTTGGCATGCTCAATGTCTGCATTCATGATACCTTCTAGGCAACTACAAGTCTCATTCCTTAAAATTTACACAATGCTGTTTTTCTACAAATTAGGAGCCTCGTGTCTCGTAAGGTGCTGTCAAAATCTGCGTCATGCGCCTGCAGTGCACAGGAGTGTAGACACTGCTGCGCGGAGTCATAGAAATAGGCATTGTGCACATGGGAGCACCTGCTACTTTCTCGGTGTTGCCGATACTCCCATTCACACATCACCATTGCATGGTGTGCAACTCCATGGTTAAGGGGCATTTCCATTAGCCAGTCTACGGATTCCCGTGACATGGCAAACTATAATTTACCTAGTGCAGCGTTAAGCTCGGTGCCCTCCAGTGGTTGTCTATTACCCCTCCCACCCCCTCAATTACACAGATATCATGCATTGGTCATTCTACTCATCCATCAGCCATGAGCACTCTGGGGAGTGTCTATTCCCCCCCCCCACCCTCACTACACAGTGGTCCTGCATTGGTCATTCTACTCACCCATCAGCCATGAGCACTCTGGGGAGTGTCTATTCCCCCCACCCTCACTACACAGAGGTCCTGCATTGGTCATTCTACTCACCCAACAGCCAGGTGCTCCCGCCGATGTAACGTGCCATGTACCATGGCAACGTGGAGTTCCGCAAAACCACTGAGTCATGGGTCGATTCCAGGAAACGTGCACAGCAATGTGTGATGAGTTGTTCGGCATCACAGACCACCTGCACGTTCAGGGAGTGGAATTGTTTCCGATTTCTATACACTGCCTCAATGGCATGTCTGGCAGTCAACTCCACATGGGTGAACTCTAATGCACCAATGCAACTGGGCATGCCGGCAAGGGCATGGAAGGCCACTTTGGTGGCATTGACCTGTGCAGGGGTTCGGGGTAGGGCAATGTGGTCTGACACATGGCGCAGCAGCGCATCCAGTATCTGGAACATTATCCTTGAAAAACAGGGTTGTGACTTGCGACAGCCCGTGCAGCTCACCAACGGTGTTCTGGTATGTGCCGGTTGCAAGGAAGTGCAGTACCGACACTATCTTCAGCAAGGGTGGGATTGCTGTCTGGATGTTTATGATGCTGCAGATGTCGTCATTGATGAGGGTGACTATTGATATATTGGTGTCCCTGTCAAGCCGGTATAAGGTGTGATTTGTCTTGGGCTCAGGTTCCAGGGCGAGGCCCTGATGCAGGGTATTGGTGGCTGCCTGGGTGGTACCTGCTGCAGAATGATGTTTGGGATGGCCACCTGGTTCCTCATTTGCCTCCTGTGCCTACGCCTCCTCCTCTGCCTCTGTGCTGCTTCTAACTCAATAGCTGCTTGCAGGTTCCCCAGCCCAATTGCTGCTAGACCGACTGCCAGCATGGCTGTGTTGGGAGGTGGGTTGGGTGTGGTCCATTTGTTGGTTCCCAGTGGCCTATGGTGTGCAGCAGGGCTAATTTTGGACACCTGTGGCATGATTACCAGCATGGCTGTGTTGGGAGGTGGGTTGGGTGTGGTCCATTTGTTGGTTCCCAGTGGCCAATGGTGTGCAGCTGGGCTAATTTTGGCCACCTGGGGCCTGTTGCTGATCAGCTGGCACTGCTTAACACCTGGTCCGCAGTGGCGGTAATACAGGCGCGGTGGTCACGGTGCTAATGCCACTTTTATGGCAGTGTTTCAGTGTACGTGGTACTCGTAATGTATCTGGTATACTGGTGTGCAGGTAATTCAGGGACGTCCGGCGATTGGTCCCGCTGTGTGCGGTCAAGGTGCTACCAGGTGCGGTAGCACCGTGGGGGTCACTTTGCAGTGACAGTGTTTCCGCCATCGCGGGTCGGAATGTGCCAGTCTGGAAAACAGTGCCGGTACATTGCTACCGGCACCATTGATTCCGGATCAGCAAACTTGTAATGAGGCCCATTGAGACTTTTGAATATTACAAATAAGGAGATTGTGTTTGAAAGGCGGCAGTGAACCCAACTGAGGGACATCAAGAGAAAAGTTGTGAAGAAGCTAAGTGAACACATTGTGACAACAACTATGAACCCGACTGGGGGATGTCCACAGTGAGTGGTTGGTCTGAGCCCGATTGAGGGAGGCTAAGGAGTGAGAGAAGAATCAGAGCCCGGCTGAGGGATTCCAAGGGTGAAGAGTAATCACCCTATGTGAAGGTTAAAAGAAGGAACTTTTGTTTTATTGTTTTGGCATCTCAGGCCATCTGAAGCAAGAGACTTTGCATGAGAAGAGACTTGGGCACAAAAGGCCCCGATATAGTAGAAGGAACTGTGAACTTGTGCCATAGAAGCCACAGAGTGTGCCGTGCTCAGGAGTCCAACCTTGTCACGTGCTAAAAATGTGGGGAAGGGAAACCCCTGGCATAACATCCTGACATCATTTTGTGAACACTTTTTTCTTTTCTTTTCAACATTACTCCACACACTTTTGTAGCATAGCGGTAAGGATTGACAATAGGTTTGTTTAGTATAGGCCCGTTTTATTTGACTAGACTCCACTTGGACAGTATTATTATTATTTAATGGTCTTAGCTTGCTCCCATCTTAGATTTATGTTTAGATTAGGCATTTATCTCACCCATTTCACAGTTCAATAAAGACCCATGAACTGGGATCACTTGCATCTGTCTTGCTTTTGTACCATGACTTTCTTACAGGGCACAGATGGGTGAGCAAAGGTATGCTGCACTGGCAAATCGTTTCCCTCCCTGCATACTAGTTGAGTCAAAAACATAACTGCTGAACCCATATGCATGCATACATTTGTTTGCCGATCCCATACCCTCACCCAGAAATAAGTTGGCTCACACATTGTTTGTCAAGTGTTGCCAATAAAAGGCCGTAGGTTTTTATTGTACAGATATGGTTATAGAGATGACAATAATCACATATCATGATAGTAACATACTTTTGGGCACCGAGTCTTGAGGTTATCCCCTATGGCCCGTGCCCGCCTTCTCATGTCTCACGACTTGTTGTAGGCACCGTACAGTGCCTTGTACTTCTTATCCTTTGTTCTTCTCCCTTATTTGTAGGGTGGGAGGGTTTTGTGGTAAAGAAGCAAAGGTTTGGAAGGCACAGAGTAAACAGTGCACCTCCTGTGTGTTTGGGTCCCCGTTCAGGGTCCACAAACTGTTTGTGTTTTCTCAGAGCATGCCGATCTGTATTTATAAGACCCTGGCGAGCCTTGGGTCTTTGATATGTATAGTAGTGGGGACTGTTATGTTTCAGCCCCCGGCCGGATAGCCGACTATATGTCCCCCGGGGTGGGGGGAGGGGCAGGTCTTTGAACCTGATCCCTGCCTGCCTGTTGGTTTCCTTAGGTGCTTAGCACCTTGCTGCATGAAGGAAAGGTGAGGTGATTGCTAACTCAGCATTGTGTTGCACAGACTACGTGTCTCTTCGGCTTGGGGGGAGGAGAGGAGCAGAGAGGGGGAGAGGTTAGGCTGCTCCTCTCCAGGCCTGCTGATGGTAACAGCAGTTACCCTGCCTCGCTTTGGGCGGCCCTGCAGCATTGCCCATAACTGCTTAACCCATATGCATGCATACATTTGTTTGCCGATCCCATACCCTCACCCAGAAATAATTTGGCTCACACATTGTTTGTCATATGTTGGCAATAAAAGGCTGTAGGTTTTATTGTACAGATATGGTTATGGAGATAACAATAATCACATATCATGATAATAACATACTTTTGGGCACCGGGTCTTGAGGTTACCCCCTCTGGCCCGTGCCGCCACATGTGGGCAGGTTGGCGGCTGACCGCTCCCCCAAAAGCATCTCTTACTGGCAACCCCTGGAGGCTAGAGTTGCTGTAATTTCTCGAAAGAAATGTTCCATGCCCTGTTTTGATAGATGGGTGCCGTCTTTGTGAAAAGGTCCAGGTCACCCAGTATAAATGCTGGGTGCTTTATGAAGCCCAGTCGTCTTGCTATACAGAATTTTTCTAGCCCCCTGGTGGGTTTTCTTCTAGAAATGTCTACGGATTTGTATCAGTTGGCCCCTTGCCATTGCTTTCTGGGTAGGATGGCCGAGAAATATATTTCCGTTCCTTTCCAATTGTGTGAAATGCCTGCGAGGGAGGAACACATGTCCTCATATAAATTTCTCCTTCCAGTGGACACTAGGTCATTGCCCCCTAGGTGTATGACCAGAAATTCTGGCGGGTCTCTGTATGCGACCAGCTCTGCTAGTGTTTCGTGGATTTCTGTCCATCGTAGGCCTCTGTATCACAACTATGAGGAAATGGTGTTTCTGAAAGGTGGCCTTTCTTTGGTCTCCTCTGCCTATCAGCCTGTCCTGAAGACAAAAGAGTGGCCGACTATCCATGCTGATTGGAGAGTGGTCCTCCCTTCGCCTGGTGTTTCTTTATGAAGGGGGGAGAAAGAAAAATGACGGCGGCTGGCTATATTAGCTGTGGTCCGATGTATCTTTTGTAAAAATCTGACTTCCAACCCCCTATGTTTTTTAGTTGTTGAGGAGCTAAACCTCCTTGCCATGCTGAAGTGGCGGCACCTATTCTGAAGGAGTGGGTGCCGAAACCTTTGGGGTCCCATCCTGCATTGCTGATTGCTTTCATCAAAAAAACCTCCCCCCAACCTTGGGTCTTTGCGTGTAATAGAGGTTGGTGATACATACCGGACAGTTTACTGCCTCATCAATGCAACAAATGTTGATGGTTCTTTTTGCCCCAGTTCTATGCTGATGCTCTCCTGTCTGACCCTGACCTCCATGACGCCCAGACCATTGGCGGCCTTGGTGCTGGAAGCAATGAGCTCTCCTACATGGAAGGCCCCGAAGTTCGCCAGGAAAAAAGCTGTTTTGAACAACAAGCTCTCGTATGGATGCCAGCATATGGCTTCCAGCTGGTTTGCAATTTGTAGCAGTTTGTTGAAATCAAGGGGGCGGCGGTGTCCACCTGGGGGCTCTCTACTCTGCCCCAACCTTTCAAAGCGTAAAAAATGAGAACTCTTTGGGTGGGGTCTGAATCACCCCGTATTTTTGAGAAAAATGAGATTGCAACTAGGTGCCTTTTAGCCCAATCTCTCTTGAAGCCCTGTTCATGCGCCCATTTTAAAAATATTTCTATGTCTTTAATCGTTATTAACTCTACATGGTTTACACCTGTGGCTTTAAATACTGTTTGTAAGCGCTTACTGTACTGCGCTGCAGTGGTGCTTGCCAGCGCTTTCCCTGCCATCTCTGTGAGGAAGCCTAGGGAGTTGTTGGCACCCGTTTTTGAGGTGCCTGGTTCTTGTTGGACATCCCGGCCTTGGCTCTCTGGCACTGGCGTTGATGCCGTTATTTTTGTTTTTCCATTATTTGCCAGAATTCCGCCGGTATTGGCGTCATCTGTTCCCGGGCGTGCGGCTCTAGCTCCCGGAATCATGGCCACTGAAAGCGAGATAAAGCATCTGCAATGTTATTATCTGTCCCAGCGATGTTCTTTGCTTTGACTACAATGTTTTCTTGTAGTGCGATTGCTGTGATGGCTCGTAGGACTTTTAGCACTAAAGGGCATTTGGTAGACCTGTTTATGGAGCCTACTACTGCCATGTTGTCACACCAGACCAAGAGTTCTGTGTTAGCTAGCTGCCTGCCCCAGATGTATAATGTTAGCCAGATGGGAAATATTTCTAGGAGGTTGATGTTTTTAGTCCACCCTGCCTGATGCCATGAGTTGGGCCAGTGTCCTGCCACCCACTTTGTGTCTATTATGGCTCTAAACCCCTTGCTCCCGACTGCATCGGTGAAAAGGACCCTTTTATGTTCATGTATTCAAAGGCGTTCGCCAAAGTGAGGTCCCATTGAAATCTTTGAGGAAATTCCCCAAAATTTCCAGATGGAACAAGTTACTTACCTGTAACTGTTGTTCTCCAGCATGGGTCTGGCATGGATTCACATGCTCATGAATATTCCCCGTCGTCAGGCTGGGAATCCTCGGTAAAGAAAAAACCAGTATCAGTTTCGTTTCTGATCTGTCTTTCGTAGTAATAACCAATCACTGGTCTCTGCGTCATACTGACCACAGCCAATGACTGCCCTCTACCTAAGCACCGCCTCTGGCAGCCATCTTCAGATTTGGAAGCACGTGAAGTGGCAGTATGACCAAGTGAAGAGCCGCAGAGGGGTAGGCGGGAGGGTTCGCATGTGAATCCATGCCAGACCCATGCTGGAGAACAACAGTTACAGGTAAGTAACTTGTTCCTTCTCCAGCATGGGGTCTGGCATGGATTCACATGCTCATGAATAAAGAATACATAGCAGTACACACATGCACAACCACGGGAGGTGGCAAAGGCTCAACATTAAGCATTACATCAAACTCAACATTAAGCATCTTACCTCCTCACCAGGCTCACCTCAGGCGAACAGGTTGCGCAGCACTGCTTGGCCGACCCTGGACTCCTCCCTGGAATCCCGATCGACGCAGTAGAACTTTGTGAAGGTGTGCGTCGACCTCCACGTAGCAGCCCTGCATATGTCCAGCAGGGGCACACCAGAAAGGAACGCTGTGGTAGCTGCGATCGCTCTGGTGGAATGGGCTCTCGGACGGCCAGGCAGCGGTCGGTTTGCCAACCGATGACAGTACATGATACAGCCGGAGAGCCATCTGGAAATGGAAGCCTTCGAGAGAGCCTTCCCCTGATTGACAGGTCCAAAGTTCACAAAGAGTTGTGACGTCTTCCGAAAACCCTTCGTGCGGTCCACGTAGAACTTCAGCGCTCTAGCTACATCCAGCGAGTGCAAAGTCCTCTCAGCCGGCGACGGGAAGAACACAGGTAACACCAAGGGTTCGTTGAGATGGAAGTCCGACGGTACCTTGGGCATGAAGGAGGGGTGCGTCCTGAGCACTACCCTCGTGTCGTGGAAAGTCAAGTACGGGGCCTTGCAGGAAAGGGCCTGGATCTCTCCCACTCGTCGTGCGGAGGTGATGGCCACAAGAAAAGCTGTTTTCCACGATAGAAACTTCAACGGGGCCGAGTGCAGAGGCTCGAACGGAGGTCCCATGAGCTTGGTCAGCACCACGTTGAGCTCCCACGCCGGGGCCGGAGCCTTCACCGGCGGGAACGATCTGAACAGTCCCTTCATGAACTCTTTCACCAGACGATGAGACCACAAGGACGTCCGCCCCGTGGTTCTGGTGTATCGGGAGATCGCAGCAAGATGAATCTTGATGGACGCGTGTGCCAGACCAGCTTTGGCCAGCGTCAGCAGGTACGGCAGTACTTGGGGGGCCGTAATCCGTAGAGGGTTAATCTTCTGTGCGTGGCACCAGACAGAGAACCTCTTCCATTTGTGTCCGTAGCATTTAAGAGTCGAGGACGCCCTGGCCTTTGCAAGAACCTCTCTGCAATCGGCCGGTATGTCGTATCCTCCAAACTCTAGCGCTGCAGGAGCCAGGCCTGCAAGTTCAGCGACTTCGGGTCGTGGTGGAGGATGGCGCCTCCTTCCCTGGAGAGTAGATCCGCGTCCGCCGGCAGCTTGATCGGCGGGGACGCTGACAAGTCCAGAAGGTCCGGGAACCATATCTGCCTCGGCCACGCAGGTGCGACGAGGATCATCCTGCACCGTGACCTCTTGAGCTGGTTGACGAGCCGGATTAGCAGAGGCAAGGGAGGGAACGCGTAGAGGAACAGGCCCTCCCATCGCCCATGCTCCTCGTCTGGGGAAACCTGCTGGCGAACCTCCGGCACTTGGTGTTCGTCGCCGTCGCGAACAGGTCGATCTGGGGTGTGCCCCACCGTCGGAAGAGGCGATCCACCAGATCCTGCCGTAGTTCCCACTCGTGGCACGAGCGCAGCTCCCTGCTGAGTGAGTCGGCGATGGTGTTTTTTATCCCTGCCAGATGAAACGGCACCAGAAAAATCCCTTGGGCAACGGCCCAATGCCACAGGTCCTGCGCCTCCTTGGACAGCGCTGGGGACCTGGTTCCGCCCTGTTTCCTGATGTAAAACATGGTGGTGGTGTTGTCGGTGAAGATCCTCACCACCTTGCCCTTGAGGGACGGAAGGAAGGACCTGAGGGCCCAAAACACTGCACGGAGCTCCAGGACGTTGATATGCAGGGACTTCTCCGTCGGGAGCCAGAGTCCCCTTGCGTGCAGATTTTCGGTGTGCGCTCCCCACCCTTCCAGGGAGGCATCCGTGGTCACGGTCTCCTGGTGGGCTGGGGTCTGGAAGTCCATGCCCGCCGTCAAATGCGCGCGGGTGCCCCACCACCGTATCGCTCGTCGGAAACTCTCGTCGAGCTTGATCCTTTCCTCGAAGCTGCCCGTCGTCTGGATCCAGCGCGCATCCAGGAATTCTTGCAACGGGCGCATCCGGAGCCTGCACATGGGAATGAGGTAGATGCAGGAAGACATCATCCCGAGGAGGGACTTGATGGACCTCACTTTGGCCGCGTCGGCCACCAACATCCGTTGCACCTTGCCCAAGATGGTCCTGGTCCTCTCCTCCGACGGGGAGGCCAGAAGGGACACTGTGTCGAGCCTGGCTCCCAGAAACAGTGCGACTTGCGCGGGCACCAGGTGGGATTTGGCGTAGTTCACGGAGAATCCCAGGTCCGTGAGGAGTTGGACGGTCCTTGCCGTGTGGACCACGGCGAGCTCCCTCGTCTTGGCGTGGATGAGCCAGTCGTCCAGGTAGGGGTAGACGTGAATCCCCTCGCGGCGCAGCTGCGCCGCCACCGGTGAGAGGCACTTGGTGAATACCCTGGGTGCCGACCGTAGTCCGAAGGGAAGGGCTTTGAACTGGTAATGACGCCCTTGGACCACGAATCTGAGGAATTTGCGGTGCCCCTTTAGGATGGGAATGTGGAAGTAGGCATCCTCCAAATCCAACGACGATAGGAAGTCTCCTTCCTCCAGCTGACCCAGGACGTGCTGGAGGGTGACCATCCGGAACTTCTGCGCCTTGATGAACTTGTTCAGACGTCGCAGGTCCAGGATGGGGCGCCATCCTCCCCTCTTCTTCTTCACGAGGAAGTATCTCGAGTAGACTCCGGAGCCCCGAAGCCTCTTTGGGACGAGTTCGATGGCGCCCTTTCTGAGCATCGCCTTTACCTCCAGGAGAAGTTGAGGGACGTGAAGTTCTTTCCTGGCCACGGGGGGGACGCGCGGGCACCTTCTTTGAAACTCGAGCGCGTGGCCCCGGGCCAGGGCGTCCAGCACCCAACGGTCGGTGGAGATGGACTCCCACACGCTGACGAAGCCTGCCAGCCGGCCTCCCACCGGGGTGCTTCGGTGGGGGCCCGACCCCACGGCCGGTTCAATCCTGCTTGGGCGCGGCCTTGCCGCCTTGACCTCCTTGGCGACGACGGCGGGGTCCGCTAGACTTGCCTCGTCCTCTGTAGGCCTCTTGCGACGACGAGCGGGCCGCTTGACGGTAGGAAGCGAAACCGCCGCCGGAACCTTTGGAGGCGCCCTTGCCTCCGCCGCTCCGAAAGGGCGTCCGTCGTTGCAGGACTCCAAGGGCCCGGGCCGTCTCAGTATCCGCCTTGATGGCCTGAAGGGAATCGTCCACTGTCTTCCCAAACAGGTTGTTCCCGTCGAAGGGCATGTCCAGGACTCTGGTCTGGACGTCCTGCCGGAAATCCGTAGCTTTGAGCCATCCACGACGTCGAAGGCAAACGCCGTTGCCCAGCTGGCGGAACCCGGTGTCGGCGATGTCCGTCGCCACGGTGATGGCGTGGTCCGAGGCCACCTCACCTTCCTGCAGGATCTCAAGGGCCTCCGCCCTCTTGTCGTCCGGCAGAAAATCCAGCAGGGGAGCTATCTTGTACCAGAGCTCCCTGTCATAGCGGGCCACGATAGCCAAGGCGTTGGCCGCTTTAATCGTCTACGTCCCATAGCATCCAATTTCTTTCCCTCGCCGTCCGGCGGGGAAGTCGATGTGGAGGCCGCACCCCCCCCGCTTTCTTCCTGGCTGCCGCGGAGACGACGGAGTCCGGGGTAGGCTGCGCCCGGAGGCACAGGGGGGCCGTGTCCGGGACCCGGTACTTTTTCTCGTACCGGTCTCTTCTAGCTGGCGTCGTGGAAGGGTTCTTGAGGAGGGAAAGGCCCTCATCCCAAATGTCGTCCAACAGAGGCACTGAGAGGACCGTCTTCCTCTTGGCCTCGCGCCGCTGATAAAGGAAGCCTTCCTTTTTCTTCTCCTCAGGGCAGAGTTGGAAAAGCTCGGAAGCCCTGGAGATCATGGAGTGGAAAGATCCGATCTCGTCGGGCGGAGAAGCCCTGGTGGGAGGCGACGACGGAAAATCCTCGTCGTATGCCTCGTCGTCCGTACCCGTCGCTGCCGTGTCAGTCCCCGTATCATCCCCTCGGGTGGACGGGGAGGAGGGCTGGAAGGGGCGCGACGGTTGAAAAGGAGGTGGTGGATGGATCCTTCTTTTCTTGGTAGGGGGAACACCAGAAGGTCCCGGTTCTGGATCCCCCGACGGGAGAGGTTCCTCCGTCGGTAACGGTAGCCTCGTCCTTATCTCGGAGCATAAGGACTGTATGGCCAACAAAATGGCCGCCGAGTTGTCTTGCGGCGCTGGCAGAGGGGAATCCGACGGGCGAGCAGGGGCCCCGTCGGTATCCTCGACGATGTCGTCGTCGTCACCTGCGTCGGGGTCCATTCTGACGGGCTGGCCTTCTTCCACGCCTAGGCCGTGGCTTAAGACCTCGATCAGCTCCTCTTCTGAGGTTGAGGCCGAATCTCTGACGACGCCCTGCCCCCCCTTCTTCTTCCCCACAGAGGGTTTCACGGGGGTCCTATCGATGGGCACAAAGGAAGACTCCCTCCGAGGAGGCAGGGAGATTCTGGGCCCTGAGGTCGCCACCACTGGTGCAGCCACCACAGGCTGAGCCAGGGCCGCCGCGACTGTTTCGATAGAGGGCTTGGTCGGATGGATCAAGGCCTTCACCACCTTAGGTGAGCTCACCGCCTTATCCTTGAGGGAGGGGGGCACTGCCACGCTCCTCCTCTGCCTTAGAGCTCGACCGGGGCCTCTCCAGGAGCTTCGCCGGGTGCTCGGCCTTCCTCTTACCCGACCCAGAGCGTTGGCTCGTGGTTGATGGTGCCGGGGAGGGTGCGCCCTGCCTGGCGCCCGTAGAGCCCGACCGTTCGGCGCTCCCGGTGCCAGCGGACTCGCGGTGCTTGGCCTTATGTTGGGCCCCCGTCGCCGGGGCGCCCTCAAAGGTCTTAGAAGACCGCTCGGATTTCTTCTTCTTCTCGCCAGACGGGCTCTTACCCTCCAGCCAGTTGGCGAGACGTTGATGGCGGTCCTTCATGGTCCGTTCCGACATGTTGCCGCAAAACGCACAGTCCTTCTCCACGTGCATCTTGTCCTCATGAAGGCAGTAAAGGCAGAAAGAGTGTTCGTCCTCCTTGAAGACGTTCTGCAGCTGGCATCCAGGGCAGACCCTGAACAGCTTTCCGGGCGTCGAGCTTCCCTTCTCCTGGGCCATCTCCGAGACCGGGCCTGAGAAGCTTCTGGATTCCTCCGAAGTGTAGCTCGACGAAATCTTCACCCTTGAGGGGCACAGATGAATCCGACACGGGTCCCCGTTGATCGGATGTAGGATCGGTGGAGCTTGAGGCTCTTTGACCGAAAGAATCGAAGTTTTTTGTGAAAAAAGCGCGAAAAATAGCACTAACGCTCGAGAGCAATAGCACGAGGATCCCAACACATGAACGTGCGGTAAAAATCTGAAGATGGCTGCCAGAGGCGGTGCTTAGGTAGAGGGCAGTCATTGGCTGTGGTCAGTATGACGCAGAGACCAGTGATTGGTTATTACTACGAAAGACAGATCAGAAACGAAACTGATACTGGTTTTTTCTTTACCGAGGATTCCCAGCCTGACGACGGGGAATATTCATGAGCATGTGAATCCATGCCAGACCCCATGCTGGAGAACTTGTGTCACCTCTGCGCCTAGTCTGATGTGTAGGTGGGGTTTGGTGAATGATTTGATTTTTAGTTCCAGACTTCTGGAAAATACCCTCCCTTGAGGGATTATTCTAGCAGCAAAATTGAGACTGCCTGCTAATGATTACATTTCTTTCTCTGTGCCCTTGTCTTTTGTTGTCAGGGCTTGTATTTTCTCCACGAGTTCTGCAACTTTTGTTTTCGGGATCTTGCATAATCCCGGTGTAGAATCAATTTCACTGCCCAGGAAAATTATGTTGGTGGCTGGTTTGGTCGTTTTTTCTTTTGCTAGAGGTATGCCCCACTGCGCAGCCATTCCTTCTAATTCCACCAGATGCATTCCTCAGAATTTGCTGGGCACATAACCATAAAGTCATCTCTGTAGTGTACTACTTTGGTCCCTGGTCTCTGTTTTTGGAAAGCCCATTGAAAAAAGGAGCTGAATTGCTCAAATAGGGCACAGGATATGGCGCACCCCATGGAGAGGCATCTGTATACATAGAATTTGTTGTTAAAAGTAAAACCTAACCATTGCTGGGAATCTGGATGGACTGGCAAAAATCTGGAAGCGGATTCGATGTCTAGTTTGGCCATCAGGGCGTTCCTGCCACATTCCTGTATGAGTCTTACTGCCTCCTGGTAGTGTGTGTAGGATACTGCGGATTCCGTGTGTGGGATGCCGTCGTTCAGTGATTGGCCTTTGGGATAGGATAAATGATGAATTAGCCTCATTTTCCCAGGTTCTTTTTTGGGGGACTAGTCCTAGTGGTGATATTATGTAATCTTTGTGGGGCATGTGGTCCCAGGGTCCTGCGATCCTGCCTAAAAGCAGTTCCTTCTTGAAGTCGCTCGCCACTATTTGGGGGTTATTCCTGGCCGACTTTAGGTTCAGAGGGATGTTCTGTGACCCTGTGCCCTTAAATGGGATGATAAAGCCCTTGGAAAAACCTCGCCAGATTGCCTTGCTGGTTTCCCTGTCTGGATAATTCCAGAATGCTTCTCTAAAATTGGTTGGGTTGATGGGAGTTATGCCAGGCCTGGGGTTGAAAAGGCATGGTTGTCGCTAATCTTCTGAGTTTTTGGCTGGCAGTTTGGTGCAGTTGCTTGCTGCGTGATCACTGTTGCAGTTTGTGCAAGTGTGTTTGTACCAGCATTCCTTACCACAGGTGCACTGGTTTTTCCCAAAATTCCTGCATGGAATGTTGGCTTTTGTGGTGTGGTTTTTGTTTTGCCTGTGGGTATTAGACTTAGCCACCCATGGCTGGTTCTTCTGAAAGGGCCGTTCCCCCTTTTTATGTTTCTCATTATCGTTATTTCTGGAACCTTGTGTATTTTTGTTATTTTTGGAAGAGTTCTGTGAGACCTCTTCCTCCGCTGGGGGCTCAGCATTTAACATGTACAAGTCATTTTGGAACTTGTCCCATTCTATGGCTGGCCTCTCTGACATGCTTCTCCTAAATCTGATGTATGCTAGCCAGGTCTTCCCTTTCCAAGCGACTTTCACTTATTTTATTTTGTCCATGTAAGCCCATATTTTTCTGCCATCATGGGGAAATGTCGCCTCGTATATTTTTGTCAAGATGGCAAAAGCCTGAAGCCAGTTGTCGCAGTTCTGATCTACCTGGGCGTTCCTGGCTATGGCTTTCTCTTCAATCTTTTTGGGATCCCTAAAAGTATCTTTCCCTTTGTGTTGGGCTTATATTAATGAAAAGATTTCTATGAACTCCTTGGCCCATATGGCTTCTTTTATTGTGGGGTCAATATTCCATGCTAGGCATCTTTTATATCTCTTCAGTATTTCAGTCTGAAAGGATTTCATTTTTAAATCTAATTGGGCATTGCAGATCATTGCTATGTCTGTTGGGTTGCTGTTGCTTTGCCCAGTTTGTCCCACTGGGTCTGTACTGGGGGTTACCCATGCTTTTAAAGCACCTGTTGAGTCTGCCGTGGTTGCCATTGGTGCAACTGTGGTGGCAGCTGTTGGCGTTGCTGGCACCTGTGGCAGTGATGTGGCTGGTGCTGCTATTGTTTGGATCGTTGCTAGTGCCGGGAGGTCACCAATATGGTAGGTTCTAGGGGTATGTTGTGGTTTGTGGGCCCCTGTTGCCCTGTTTGGGGCAATTGTTTCTCCCTCATTTCCCGCAATAACTGTTTTTCTGACATATTCTTGCACAATTTCGCCAGTTTTTTGTTACCTTTTCTAGGGCCATCTGTCATCATCTTGACTGGGTGGTATGGGAGTCCCTTCCCTTGGTAGGCCGTACATATTTTCCTTGACCCAGGCCCAACCGTAGTGTTCTGCTGCCTCGAGGGCTGCCAGTGTCATGACCACCGGGTTTCCCCTCACAAAACCTACTAAAATGTCTTGGCGAACTGCATATAGATCCTGGGCTCTGGGAAGGTAGAACCTTGGCTATGTAGTTTTGACACTTCCTTATCCTGCAAACATGGCCCCCGGTGAAATTCCTGGTATGGGGGCTGTGCAGTCTAGTTGTTGTCACGCCTTCAGTATTTAAGCCCCTCCCCCTTAGCGTTGCGCGCTTCGCGTCTGTTTGTTTACAGAGGACGCTTACCGCGGATCCTGTCAAGATTCTCCTCAGAACCCCGTTCTTTCATAGTTCCTGTTCCCTGCTTCCGATATTCCTAGCGTTCTTCCCATGCCCCCTTACACTCCTTGGCTTTGGTGTTCGTTACACGTTTGGGGGCTAATCTTTCTAATTGAAGTAAGTTAGCGGCAACGCTCAGCTGTGCTCGCGCCTTCCACCAGTATCTTTTCTGGTATGTTTATTGTGGTGGATAGTGCGCATTGCGCTTTAACAGTTCCAGTCAGGTGTCGAGTGTCGGGGCTCCGGCACTCGAAACGTGTGTGAAGAGTCTGTCACTAGTGACACGCAAACGCTTGCCTCAGGTTTTCCTGTTGCTATGTTTTTCTCTGTGAAGTACCTTAATTTGTGCCTCTTCATTGAACTCGCAATAGTAAAATAATTCTCTCCGTTCATTTTGTCATTGTTTATATTTGGACTACGTCATTTAGGATTCTGTGGCATTCCATATTGAAACCCTGTTTACAGTGCTCCTCAGGTTTTATTGTCATTAGCGCTCATTTACCTCAGGGTCCTGTTTCTATCCAGTCCAAGGGTTTATGAGTCACTCCAGTGGGATAGGTGGTATTATACTGTGGCTATTTGGTTCTTTCCCGTGCCCTTGTCCTTCCCTCCAATCACCCTTCTGCAGTACCATCCCTATAGCCACCTCTTCCATCTTCAGGACAAGCGCCCCTGCGCAGAAGCAGGATGGATAGCCCACAATATACTAATCAAAGGTAAGAGTATAGAGATTAAAAAGGAAGATAGATTGGGAGATTAGTTAGTGCAAGTTACCTTTGGGAAGGTTACATTTATCTATGTTCTTGTGTTTCCTCATAGATTTCTATTATATTGGAGCTTAAGGTTTTGAGAAATAAACTAAGGGTTAGAACAACGCACTCAGAGAAGAAAGTTACATCCTAAGAGTGGTGTCCCCGCGGAGTCTGGTAAGCGTTACAGCCAGCAGGTGGGGTGATTTGGTTTTCTGTGCTGGTGTGATGGGTTCCTCGTGATTTCCGTTTGGGACCCATGTTTCCCTTTCAGCCTGTTTTGATTAGAAGAAAATATATAAATATTTTTTTAAAAGGCTGCGTTTGGCCCTGTTGGGGTTTTGAAACTGTCAGCAGTCTCTGTACAGATGTCAAAATAAGCTTTCTGGTTGCTGCGCAAATGTACCGGCTATCATGCACATTATTCGTGTATTCGTTGTGGGTTTGAAACTGTTGTTACCTGTGCTAGGTAACTGACTAATGTTGCCCTAAAAAATGGATCTGTTTTAGTTCAAATAAAATGTCATGCAGTGGATTTTTGGGAGCAGATTATTTCTTGTGCCCTGATTTCGCTTTCTCTTGTTAGCTGTAACTATTTGCGCATGCCTATTGATGTCATAGGCCTTACGAATGCCCCAGTTGCTGTATGAGGGACAAAATTGTATGCATGTTATCAAAAAAAGGGGGAGCCGTTGTTGTTTGGAAGGCACTGAGTAAACAGTGCACCTCCTGTGTGTTTGGGTCCCCGTTCAGGGTCCACAAACTGTGTATTTTCTCAGAGCATGCCGCTCTGAATTTATAAGACCTGGGCGAGCTCTGGGTCTTTGATATGTATAGTAGTGGAGGCTGTTATGTTTCAGCCCCCGGCCGGATAGCCGACTATCTGGCCCCCGAGGGGGCAGGTCTTTGAACCTGATCCCTGCCTTCCTGTTGGTTTCCTTAGGTGCTTAGCACCTTGCTGCATGAAGGAAAGGTGAGGTGATTGCTCACACCTCACCCTTCCTCAGCATTGTGTTGCACAGACTGCGTGTCTCTTCGGCTTGGGGGAGGAGAGGAGCAGAGAGGGGGAGAGGTTAGGCTGCTCCTATCCAGGCCTGCTAATGGTAACAGCAGTTACCCTGCCTCTCTTTGGGCGGCCCTGCAGCGTTGCCCAGACTTGGTGTCGTCCTTACTGGGGTGATTAGATTGGAGTGACGCAGCAACAGATGAATGACCCATATCCAAATATTTACCAAGTATTGCTTTATGGCGCAGATTTGACAGAACAGGGCCGCACTTCATACTAGCAAGCAAATATATGTTACAACTGTGAACAGAAATCAGTGCATACATTTCAACATGCCAGACACGTACCAGAACAAACCAGCACGCCTATTCAAATGAACCGGCTCTAATGTGCCTGCTGAGTAAATGCATACATGCCCAGGTAAGGGAACTATGGGAAATGTAGTCTCCCAATAGTATAGAATAAAACAGAATTTCGATTTTTATTTTTCCTGCTTTCCTACTTGAGTGCAAGTGAGAGCACAAGCAATTTGGTAATACTACAATTGCTGCAACTAAACAGGTACAAGTAAAAAGCACATGGAACAGTAACGCCCACCCCTAGAAGCAAGCCGCTCAACACAAACAGCAAACACCTCCAGCACAAAGCGCCCTTTTATACACGCCCAGGTGAGGAAACCATGGAAAATCTAGTCCCCCAATAGTATAGGATCATCACAATTTAGATTTTCGATTTTCCTGCTTTCGAATGTGAGTGCCAGTGAGAGCACAGTCAATTTGGTAATAGTTGAATTGCTGCAACTAAATAAGTACAAGTAAAAAGCACATGGGACAATAACGTCCACCCTTACAAGCAAGTCGCTCCACACAAACAGTTAAAATGAGAAAAGCATAGAGCATCATGCCTGTGGGACACATACGAGAGTCGGTCACATTACGTTCTGGCAGGCCTATTTAAAGATCTTCTGTCTGATCAAATACTCAGAGGGAGGACCGTTACCAATTTCTAGGTTGAGGTCACACCCCACAATCCTTATATTTATCTCCCAGCAACAGATTGTGCAAGAAGTGTTCACAAATTAGCAATGAGCAATCACTATTATGTTTTTGAGGGCTGTTGTTAATTATCACGATAAGTGTGTCCCCTTTGTGGTGCAATTCATTTGCTTGTAAGCATTTATAGTCTGGCTACTCATCAATACTGATAAACTATCTAGATGATTTTACTACGATACAAAAGTCTGCCTCTGTGTTTTTTGGTGGCATTAATTTGGAAGACACAGAAACCATCCCTAACAATATCAGATAGGTACCAAGTTTATTGTAGAAAAATGTAATCAAAACTAGACAAGGTGTAAATAGTCTCAACTGACAAGATGTTTCCCGAGCCCCAGCTATATTCCAGCTTATCAGTGATAAAGTGTTTGAGTTCCTGAGCTGCTTGGCATCAGAGTTATAGCATCATGACAACTTTCGTTTGAGAGGGTCATAGCAAAGAGGTCAGTATTAGATTGAGAAATCAGATGGGTCCATTGATTTCTTCTAGATTAGACAGAGAGTATGGGTCTGATTCACACAAGCGTTTTACAATGGCGCAATCCCATAGGAAAAAGCTCCTTGAATCAGGCCCTATATCCGGTAGGAGCAACTGGAATATTAATGGGACATACAGCATCCTTTTGTATGGAGGAAGACCACTCCCCAGTATGAGGCCATGTGAGCCTTCTCGTGGGATGTCTACTCCCAACTATACGATTTGAATGCATCTGCAGAGACCTGACAAAGGCTTCTGTAGTAATCTATTTGTTGGAACCAATTTCGGAGGGTATGATTAAGATAATGGCATGATTTTCAAATGATTTCTTGTTGTACAGGCCAAGGATACTACAATACAATCTCCTGTTATGGTTTTGTTTATTAAGCCCTTCCAGTTGACACGCAAGGCAATCAGTTTGGTATTAGGATCAATGCTGGGACCACCACTTTAGTATTTATTCAGTTCCATATTCCAACAAGCCTTTTCTTAGAGGCTCGACCCCCACTATAACACAAGTGGAAATCTAGCCGGTCTATAAATGGGGGATAGGTAGCCGTCTAAATTGCAATTCCTAAAATGGGGGGTTCGAATTATGCAAAACAGAAGGGTGGGGGATATGAAGTTGGATGACTGTGTACATGAACAGGCACACTCAGCTATGGTCTGTTCCATCAGTCACCTCACCGGCAATAGGTGCCTTCACCTGAATGTCAGATGTCGGCTCATTGCCAGGCTTGCCATTAGTTACAGAGTAGCTAGGACTTGTTAAGGAATTCGAATTAAGCAACAATTTGGTTTTGAGCATTTCGGAAAGTCATCAAACATGTTTTAGCCCCTTAATATTTCATCAATTATTAAAAGAGAATTGAATTCGGATTTCTTAAAACTGGGTAAATACTCCCATGTCCTGAATTTCCCAATACAATTTATATATGAAGATACAGACCGTTTGCTTCCTTTATTTTGTAGTAATTAGTTCCTTCATGTCGCCAATTTCAGTACCAATACCAAGTCCATTGCAAGAGACTCCTGGTCTCAGTACCGTTCTCATCGGGTTGTACCTTCAGCAGACACTGAATCAAGAAGAACGCCCTCTGGAAGGCAGAGTCACGTCAAGTTGCTCATAAAGCCCTTTCAACCTGTAGAATATTTTCCTCCAGCTTGCCTGAAACTTCCCTGAGGAAGGAGTCCAGCGAGTGCTGAATCTCGGGAGGGCGGGGTTGTAGCAACAGCCTTATTTTGTCTGGTTTCCCGCCGCTCCCTCCTGCTTGGTCGTACCTTTCTTTTGCCCGTGGCCGTGGGTTTCAGCAGAATACGGGCCTATAGATCACAACGATCACTGAGAACACTGCACACGAAAAACACACACTGGGTTATCGGAACCACCGCCATAGTTTTCTCTCCCGTTTTTATTTATTTTTTAGAAATGTTTCTTTATTAAAGTTTTTTGAGAGTTGAAAAGTACAACATAAAAATCTGGAACAGGAGAGTTATCAGCACAATTCGCACGATAAACAAATCAAATGTTTGGTTACAACAGTCTCCAGTTTTGTACACGTACAAGTAAATAAAATAAATGAAAGTAAAGAAACATCAGTCGGAGTAGCTTAAAGACCAAGCCTGCAGTCACTAACTCCGACCAGACAACACCAGGACAATCAAAATGCAAGGTAGAGGGTCTTGGTCTTTAGAACAATCCGACCCCTGGCCATACATGAGCAAATGGGGTCACGAAAAGTGGTGTCCCTAGGGTGTGGGGCCAGGGGGGGCACGGCCCCTCCTCTGAAATCCTGTGCCCCATACAGTGGCGTACCAAGCAGGGAGGGCAGTCTCCCCCCCGCCCCCTCCCCCACACACACACTCCCTCAGGCCGTTTTGAGAGCCAGAACGGGATGTCAGTGGGACACCTCTCCCGTTAGGCACCTCATTAGGGTTCCCAACAGGAAAGGTGTCCCACTACCAGGAGAATGTGTGCTGAGCAATTCCTGCTCAGCAAGCTACTTGTCCTGGCAGCAGGACACCTTACCCTTTCAGAACAGGAGAGGTGTCCTGCTGCCAGGGCAATGTCCCAAGGAGCTCCAGGCAACAGAGGGGCTCTCATATTGCTCTGTGTCAACAGAGCATTTCAATGTGAGCCATTAGGCACTGATGGGAGATGGGGGGACTATTAGCAGGGTTTTTTGTCCCTTTAGAAATGTGAATGGGAGGGAGTGATCAGAATGAGAAGGGTGCATAATGTTGCATGCTTTATGAAATTACTGCTTTAAAACCTAAAGGGGGGTTTGTTAGGCTCACATTAATGGACATGATGCTATTGTGACTTTGCATGCAGGATGGGGAGAATAAAACTAAAGCCATACTCAAAATAGGTCTATCACAATGTATATAGTGTATAGTTCGTTTACTTTGAAAGGATAGTTTATAATGCAATCTGGTTTACTTCCAAGGCATTGCTATACATGAAGTATTATTTAAGCACATGAAATGCAACGCAAAACCTTAATAAATATCTATAACAACTAAACTGGGGAAGATGGGCTCAGTTGCTTAAAGTATCCACATCCCGGTTTCACCATTTAAACAAAGTGTCTAATCCTGGGCAAATCATTTAATCACACTGTGTTTTAGCTGCAGCTCTGTAAGTGATTCACTTCATAGCTTATGTTAATATATAATGCTGTTATTTAAAAGAAAAATAAGCCTAATGACTATAGAGAAGCTCCTTATATAACAATAGTGTAATTTAGGTATTTTGCACCACAAAGTTATTTGCCACTTAGCTTACTTATGGC
This sequence comes from Ambystoma mexicanum, assembly GCF_040938575.1. Classification (NCBI taxonomy): domain Eukaryota; kingdom Metazoa; phylum Chordata; class Amphibia; order Caudata; family Ambystomatidae; genus Ambystoma; species Ambystoma mexicanum. The sequence continues at coordinate 515,004,113 of NC_090925.1, forward strand.
AACCTGTTCTAAATTCACTTCCTTGGCGCCTCCAAGTATCAAATACTGACGAAGTTCCTTGCGATGTCCTTTTCTGTGAAGTCATTTCTTTCGGTGCAATCCATATGCAAATTAGGAGGTTTGCATGCATTTTGCCCCAGAGCACCTGGGCAGAGCTCCAATAGATGAGTGCCCTGCATCTATAATGATTCTAGAGTTTTATTTTTATTGTTGTGTTAAAATGCCATCTGCCACTAATGTTACCAAAAAAGTAGAATGGGGCAGTGGTGTGGGTTTTGGTGGCGCGAATGAGACCATATGGAATTGCGTGCACTGCATTTGGGGGGGAAGAATAGCAGGTCATTTTTTCGTGGCTCAACCCCCCCACTCTTGCAATGCTGGATACTCTCCTGCCCCCCCTACCTCGGCTACTCTCTCTGCAGTGCTGCCTGGAGTCCGACCGCACGGCACTCACACAGGGCCACAATACACAGGGCCGCAATTCTGTCGCCAGAGCTATCTATGGGCACGGCGAAGGCAGTGAAGAACGCACCATAAAGTGCACACAGGAAAGCGGCATAGGGGTGAGGGTCAGCAGTCAGCGTACAGGCTTGCCTTTGCTACTGCATGCCTGCGTACGCATTCGCCGGTAGGTGAAAAGGCAAGCCCTGCCCTGAATGAGTGAGTGAGGGAACAGTGAAAAAAGACCCCAATTTGAATTTCAGCAATCGGGCCAGCCCAGCGGCCGATTGTTGAAATTCAAATTGGGGTCTTGGCGGGTAGCTCGCCCTTGACCAGGGTTCCCCGGCCGAGCCTGCAGCTTTGCTGAGGGAAGTAGGGGGCTTGGTGATCTAATCTGCTGTCCTCCTTCCCCCAGCCGTCACTTGTGCGTTTACATGTTTTTTGCTCAGCCTGTTTCCTTTCTTTTGGCCGGATAGCACAGGGGAAACACGCTTGGTAGCAAGCCCTTTCGGTGCAACAGCGGTTCGAATCAGGTATGGTATTAGGCGCATTCTAAAAAAACAATTGAATAAATAAATAAAATAAAGGGAGACACTGCCATCGAGACAGCAGAGTGGCTCCATCTATGCAGAAGACACTGATCTAAAGGATCATATCCTGTCACTGGTTAACGGCTGTTATAGCGCACACACTGACACACTGTGCTCCTCTAGTTCACATCCCCGCTCTGTATATTCTCAGTGCTCTTGCTACATTTGCACTATGTCCAGACAAAGGCACTGCTGAGAAAGGAACCCACAGCCCCAATTGCAATCTGCTCAGACCTTCCAGAAAAGCACCAGCAGACAGATGCAAGATGCACAAAAAGGCATCACGAACCGTGGGTATTAATGGCACACTTGCGAGCGCCCACCTACAGCAGATGCGATCGTGAAACAATATGGACACACTAATTTCAAAGTGCATGAAAGGGCAAATATCCATTGCCAGTCAATGACAACAGGCAACATCTGAACAATAGCCCATGAAGGCCCGAAACCAGGAGTGAACTTAACTGGTGCTGCGCGTGTGCTTTTAGAATAAAAATGTCCCTTTGCATTTCTTAACACAGAAACATTCAGAACGTTTTGTCCAAAATAATGGTGTCTTAAATGGGCCAGCACTGGTAAATGGCTCCCACTTTAAATGCCCTGCGAGAAGAACGAAAGTGATAAGCAGTCATTAAGGACTCCCCTCCTATTCCTGCCACTGGGAGGGGTTATTTGTGTTTAGAGAGTCAAGGGTAGGGCTGGGCGATATATCGAGTTTTGGATAAATACCAATGTGTATTTTCAATATTGATATTGGATGAGACAATATCTTTAACATCAAGATATATACAACAGAATTTCTTGCTGTATAAATGCACGATTTTTACCACCCCTGAGCCACTTTGGGCTACTTTGCCCGTGTCAATTTAGGAAAAGCATACACATTGCCCTTTTATTGGTGACCCCCTAACTTTTGTCTGTGGCCCCCTCTGTGCCCCCCTAAATTTGATTCCTCAAGATGCCACCAGGTCACGCAAATTAAACTAGAACCATTCCCTAAATGTTTCAGGCCTCCTACTAAGGAGCCAACGTGCTCAGTGGTGGAAATGGAAAATAATTAGTGGGAGATCCCACAAGGGATGGGGCGGGGCAGAGTTTGGGGGGGCAGTGCCCAAGGAGGCAGCGTTTAGGGGGCGGCGCTCGCAGTTGACCTCCGATCAAAGAAAATGTCCAAAATAATAGTTTAAAACGGCGCTATTTCTTTCATGCTGCTTCTTTTCCAAACTATATATCAATTCCACTTTAAACCACTTCCATGGCACTGGTGATGAGTTACTTCACTATGCGGATAATAGCTTTGACCAGTGTTGCTGAGTAAATATTCTTTAAAATGCACAATATGCATCCCATTGAACCACACCTGGCACAGCTCCTGCAGCTCAGTCTGAAAGCAGTTGGGTGGCTGCATCATGTGTGGTAGTTTCAATGTTAATAGGGCTATTTATTTATTCATGCAATATTTGTTGGATGCCTGTATATTTATTTATGCGATGTTTGTCGGATACAGGTATCCAACAAACATTGCATAAACAAATAAATTAATAAATCGGGTCGTGGCTGAGGACTGTAACTTCCTCTTGCGACCCCTTTCTTTTTTCGGCTACACATTTGGTGCCAGATCTTGGATCCGGCAAGAGCCGGCCCAATCACCAGCGCTGAACGTGTTTTTAAAAGCCCAGCAGAGGAGAACAAAACACACAGACTACAAGCCTTTAAATTGGCTTGGGAGCGGAGCCGAAACTGGCCACAGACTGCTAACCGTATCTCCTATAAGCAACAATGGCAGATGTAAAACGCACCAGACTAGTTCCCAGGCACCAATATCCAAGCCTCAAGTGGGTGCATACATGGGGGAAGGTGGAAAGGGAAGGAGAGGGAGAGCGCCGTTTGGGCTGTCCCCGAAGAGTAATGCAGTGGAGGAATACACAGGCAAATGTGCGAGCAACCTTTCAGTATTCAGCTTTGGTTTCCGGACCCCTTGCTCTGCGAGCGGAGATGAAGAAAAGCAAAAAGAAAATCAGAGCAGCCATGAAACCACAGAAGGAGACGCGGGGGAACAGCAAGGCCACAGCCTGCCCCACAGCCGCTCAGCTGTGCCGGACAGGTTAAGATGCGTCCTTGTCAGCAGGTCTACAGGCCAACTACCTGCCCCGCAGCCGCTGCAATGGCGCAATATTACATATGTTTGTATGTGTAAGATTTAAGCACGCTGTTCAGATACAATTTATAACAAAACTGTAAAGCTTTATTTATACACGGAGGAACAGTGCACTTTTGATCACAAAAGAACATACTATAATAATTCAGATTAGCTTCTTTCAATGGGGCGAGTTTGAAGGACAATACATGAGTGGACATACATATGTTAAGGAAAACCAACATTAGATATTTTTAAGAGCAAATAGGTGGGTAAGGCTAGCTATGTTCGGGATGTGACCATGATGGATGAAGTGCTAGAGTGGAGGCAGTAGAAAGTGAAGGACAGAGGCAGGGTAGAAGAGAGGAAAAAAGTTGGGTCTACACAGAAACCCACATTTCTAAAGTCAGGAGAACAATTGATGACAGCAACAGTGCATCACTATCTCCTTTACAAGACATAGGAGTGAAGAACAGGGATTTCTAAACAGAAATTAATATACAAGGACAAGTAATAGATATCTCAAAAGTTACTTAAACAAACCGTGCAGGATCTCTAAGAGGTCCAAATTGCTTTTGTAGCCAGCAACACAAAAGGTTACACAGGTTAGTACTAAAAGAGCAAAAATCAGTGATTTATGATATTACAATCCACAGAAAATCACAGGTAGTTACCAAAAATACCAGAATGGCTGTGAAACCTCAAGAAACATGTGTACAGGCACGTTACAAATTACTTATCAGATCAAGACCCGAAGGGGAACAAATGCACAATGCCAGATTACTGGACGTAATAGCTAGTGTCACTTTTAGGGAGTCTTAAGAGTTACAGAAGGTTTGCCCACAGGGTTCACCATGACAAACCCAATAGATCTGGCACAGTTGCTTTGAAAAGGAAAGCATATGTGACTTATGTGTGGGTACTATGGGAGCCTCTTAACTGAGGAGCATGTGGGACGCCACTAGAGGAGCTCAGGAGCCAGTTTCCACCAACAAAGTCCTAGAGAAGGATGGCTGCAAAGTGGTGCTCAAGTGCACAGAATAAGGACAGTTGTCGTCAGGGTGGGTACAGAAGAACATTGCATTCAGATATGGGTCAAGTAACCAGGGGAAAACTGCCTGAAGACTACTCAGGAAGCACTGGCGCAGAGGTCTCTCCATATGTTATATGGCATTGGAATGGGTCTCTTTCCTCTAGATCTGTTCCCACCTATTTAAGTCCCTGAGAACAATTCGATTAAATATTTTCCCCAGGGCATCCAACAAGGCAATTGGCCTGTAGTTTGCTGGGTTGGATGTTTTATGTTATATGGCATTTGTATGGCGCTTGCAGCCATTGGTACGGACTCGAAGCGCTCCATCTGTTTCTAGGTCTAAATTCCACCGGTTGGCGTCTTCATACCAAAAAAGGTGTGTTTAGAAGACCCATTTGGTGCAGCCTTTAACCAATGGGAAAATGGCAATTTCGGTGTGATTTAAAAGGTGCACATCTCCAGCTTCTCTCGCATTGTCAGAATTCACTTTTAATCCTGTCCATTTTTAAGAATGTTGTTCAGGACTCTGATTCTCTCACAATGGTGAGCACAGAAGTGATCCACCAAGCAGATGAGAAGCGGCTCGAGGAGGCACAAAGGACACAGCACAGGCAGCAGAATGGTATCACCAGGAGGAGCAGCTGCAAGGGCGAGAGTCCACAGTTCCCACAACATAGAGCAATATGATTGATGGAGAAACGGCACAGGCCACTCAGGTTTTGACACTTCAGTATGGCTCCCACGTCTGTCCAAATAAAAAAACAAAGGTGGAGAGAGCTTAGAACGAAGCACAGAGGGTTGCAGTGAAGGATGATCCAGCTGTTGCCGATCGGAAGGAGGAGGATCATGAGACAGGATCTCCTATAAGCTCCCCCAGAGAGGAGGAGAGCTTCACTTTTGGGAGATCTGGAGGAAGCAGCAAAGGCCCATAGAAGGGGTCTTCAGGACAGCATCTTCCCTCTCAGCTAATATGACGTGGAAAAGGGTATGAGGGAATGGATTAGGATCCAGACAGATCGAGACAGACACACAGCACACACACACCTCCCCCTCCCCCCATCCATTTTGTCACCCGTCCTAGCAAAACAGACCCACATCCAATCAGAACCGGATATCATACAGGCAAAGGGCATCCGGGTTAGTTCTGAAAATAGCCCAGGTAGGCAGAACAGCCATGGTGGCTATTGCATGTGGCCGAACACTCAAAATGGACCACAAATAAAAATGAGCACGGTGTTGGATTTTTAAACTACATTGGTAGTCCAATGGCCAACAATAAGGTCATTTGCCTAGCAACAGGTCAACAGGATACAGGATAATGCTGGCAAAAATAAGACTGGAGATTAAGGATACACTCCACAAAAAGCAGGAAACAAAAGACACGTAGCATTCTGGCCCCTGCTTGGACTGACACTGCTGCACGGATATCTTCCAAACGGTGGCACCAGCATAGCAGTGCCACTGGAAGAAGCACTGCTACTATTGGCAATGTCTGGTCTGAAGAGGAACATAAAATTACACGGTGCACAGGGTATGGATTCCAAAGAGTTGGTTTAAAAAAAAGTTTTCTCACTCAAGAATACTCCTCGGAATGGGATTAACAGTCTTACTCAAAACAGTAATTTTTCAGCCAACTTCACAAAAATAGGGAGTTAAATACTGCTACTTCAAAGACTTATCTGGAGCTCTGCATGCAGCTACCATCCCCTGTACCCCCAACACACATGGGCACAAACTTTTACTGGACAAATAGATCAGATGGGGCTCACCTATCCTGTGGTGACTTGAGAATGACCTCTGTTAGCTGGATAGTCCCGTCCACCACCTCCACTGTGGCATCCCGCACAGTCTTTCTGAGAGTTGTACCTGGACCAATAGAAAAATAAAAGTCAGTCTTGCAACATAGTTGGTTTAAAGCTTCATTCGTTCCAGAAGTCTGAAGTAAGGCTGATATTCAGTAACCGACTCAAACCCATGTCACACTTTGTGCAATGCTGACTTCATGGCTGCCGGTTCACATGAGCCAGAAACCATGAGACCATCAGAATTTAATAGACCAAGCATGATGGAACTGACGGGTCAGCGCCCCACAGAAAGTGATGGACGGGCATCCCGGTCTAGATACCAAAACATAAAGGTTGACGTCTCTGACAAGGAAGACTACTATGAGGGGAGTGTCAGGGAATTATATCCACAGAAATAATACTTTCCAAGGGACCAATTCAATGAAAAACCCAATGAAATGAGGCCCAAAAAGAGCATCCTGAAGACATCTACCCAATTAGGGCAGTGGGGCAAATACTCTGCCAACCCTGGGAGTAGGGAGGAGTCAGAAGACTACTCTCATGTGCCCCACAGGAGTGGAGAAACTAGGCCCCACCATTCTGCAAGCCGCTTTCAAGCTCACAGAATCTAGGAGAGCCTAGATGATGGGGACGTCGACTAGTAGCGCCTCCGAGTCTGAGGACGAGTGGACTCGGGTGACTAAGCCAAAGAAGACAAACAAACTCAAGAGAGTCATGACAAAAGACACCATTAGGCAGATTAAGGCCCTTAGGAGTGTCATAACCCCATATCATAAAAATGCAAAATATTCTGTATGGGAACACTTAGAACTCTATGAGCAGATGATGGACACTTTTCATATGAAAGACAACCAGAATTGCATAGAGTATGTAAAATGGACATTCTCTCCTGAGTACTCCAGTTTCTTTGTGGGACTGGAGGACCAGAACCATGATCACCTAAGGGGCAGCCATCTTGAAACACTCTTCCACCCACAGAAACCCCGAGGAGGATCGCAAAGCGGCCTACAATCTGCAGTGCGGGGAAGATCAGGCACCACGACAGTTTGTGCAGGAGCTCAAACGCGCTTTTGCACAAACCACTAGGAGGGTGCGCACGGATAGCAGGGAGTTTGTACCCACCTTCTTTCATACACTCCCCAAGTATATTATGACCCAATTGGTGAGGGACTTTCATGAGAAAAGATCTCTGGACTGGGTCATAGAACAGGCGACCTACATTTCTGAGGTCCAAAAACCTGTAGAAAATAAAAATCTGAACAAAAACCCCAAACCAGCCAACACCCCTGCTGCTGCTAAGGTGGCGGAGGTGAAGGTTGCCCCCATTTTAGACCTAGAGATGGGGGGGCCTAAAAATATCCCTGCACAAAATCAGCAAAATCCAAGACCCAGAAGGCCTTCAGTGCAATCACAAACAGGTGGCATTCAGGGAGGTAATCGCACTAATGGGACCCCTAAGTCCCCTGATTATATCAGCCACTGATACAAGGACAACCAACCAATCCCGGGGTACGTATTACCTGATTGGACCAAGGGGGGGTCCAATCAGGTAAGTACTACATCGGGAAACTTCCCTCCTAACTTCCCCCAGGAGGGCAGTAATTCTCCAAATGCTGGGTTTAGTTTCTTCCCCGATACTCAAAACCCCAACCTGCTGGACAACCCTCCTTTCATTCCCCGATTTCAGGAACCTAGACAACCCAATCCGTGAGAGGGGAGGCCAAGGGTAACCAAAACTCACCATCTCCCGGGTACTACGGGAGAAGGGATAGTTAGCCTTCCTGTGATCCACCTAGGTTTGACCAGAGACCCTGTACCAGCCGGAACGGGTGTCACAACTGGAACGCCAGGTCCAGAACCTAACCCAGGATCTGGGTCGCATGTTGAGGGCTCAACAGAACCCTCAGATAAACATGGCGGCACAGAACCTGTAACGCTTACCTGGTATCCACAGGGACGCCACCAGATCTGACTGGACTGCTTCCGACCTGGACCCACTCCCTCAGGTTCTTGTTCTGCCGAGGACCTAGTCTGGAATACAGGAGTACTAATTTTAGCTTATAGTCTTTTCCCTTGAGCCCACCTCCCTTGTTGAAGCAATGACCCCCTCAGTGTTTTCCTCACCTTGGTTTTCGATATGATGCCCTCTCCGTCCTACTGTTCTGTGCAGGGGTGCGTTGTGAATGGGCGCGCCGCAACTGAGTTGCTTCATTGGTGCGGGCCCTGTGAGTCCAGTCCTGCTGCGACTCGGTTTCCCCAGTTAAGTCTGCTGTTTTGACAGTTTGTCCTTAATTGCAATTGCCCCTGTTAATGTCTTTCCTTCTCTTTTAGGTGCGGAAGAAGTTCTAAGGAAGCCGTGCTGGCTGGGGCTGTTCTCGAGATGGTAAGTGAAAGCGCGGAGCGCAGCGCTATGTGCTTTTCTTGCCATGTGCTGACCTGTGTTGTCCCTATCTTGCAGGCCGCCGTGATGTCCCGGATGATAACTGCTTAGAGGATGCAGAGCGGTGAGTAGATGTTGTTCGAATTGCCTCAGCGTAATTATGCGTGTTAATCAGTCTTGCCCTTTTCTCTTGCAGGTAGACGGAAGACCGAAATGGCCTTGAACTAGAAGCAAGTTCAACTCAGGTAAGCGTGAGACTGCCAATGGTTATTTAAATGTGGAGAATAAACGCTTACTAATGCTGCTTTTCTATTTTTCCCCCCAGGTTACGGCTTCCAAGGAAGAGAGCGAGCGATCGCTGAGAAGCTGGATGTTCTGGACACTGGAGCAGATGACAGGAGCTGGCTCGCAACCGGTAAGAGTATTGATGTTCTTCTTGTTGTTGCAGGCGTCAGCCCGGAATGCTGTAGAATATCCGACAGGTCGTGGTGAACGTCACGCTGCGAGAGCTTGGGCGTGGCTTAAATAGCCTGCAGGTATCCCAGGTGCCTTCAGGCCAGACCACACCCTAGATGCTAGACCGCATGGTTCAGTTCTGGGACTGAACCATGTGGGGGCATCCATGTTGTGACACTGCCATTGAGCGCTCCAGCTCCCCTTTCTGCCATATGAGCCTGGTGCCGAAGGCGCCAGGACTGACTCCAAGAGAGTCTTGGGGGACATGACTAGGCCCTTGGGGCCATGATGTGACCCTGTGGTGCGGCCCAGGGGGCCCGACTGCCAGGGCGAAGGGTAGTGGTCATGACAGAACCCCACAAATCAAGGATCTGGCACCCCAGAACAATGACGGGGCGAGAGCCCCGACAACTCAACGGTTCCAGAGGAGGAGGCATGGGGCAAGGGGGATGTAAAGCCCTAGAGGAAGCTTCCTCCCTTATTTGTGAAAAGCCCCTGGACCCCCAGGAACTGGAACCAAAATCTCCTGCCACCGAAAATCTGCAACCCAAGGAACATAGGGCAGGTAGGAGAAATAAATAACACAAAAAGACCCATTTTGTAGAGGAAGTTAGTGTCCTTCTGGGAAAAAGATCTCCTTCAGGGACGGGGGGGGACTCCTTCCAAAGAAAAATGGGTCCCAAGGGATGTAAATGAAGACTGGGTGGATGTGGGGACTGAGTCAGAATCGCCCATCATTGAACCCCAGAATGAGCATCCAGGAAACCCAATAATAACAGAGGGATCCCGATCCTCACAAACCAAGTCTGTTGACTGCCTCCAAAAAGGGAGGCAGGGGGACAGCCCAGAATCAGAAAAAGAGGATTCCCAAACGTCCCAAACCAATTCTGGTGACTGCTTCCAAAAGGGGGGGGGTGCATCCCCGAATCGGAAAAAGGGGATCCCGAAACTCCCCAAATAGCAGAATGTAAACATTTTCTTTCAGATCCCCAAACTCCAACACCGAATTATGCCCAAACTACCCCTGTGTCTGAGTCCAAAATAAAGAAATTGACTACCCAGCTTGCCCAGAATACCCATTACCTTTGCCCACTGGAGGAGGAAGAAGGTAGATTGTACACCTCCGTCCAAGTGCAAGGGCAATGTGCAATTCTAGCACTGGTGGACACTGGATCCCAAACCATTCTTCTGTCAAAAAGGACCTTTGATCAGATAAATTCAGGAAGGAGGGAGACATACTAGATCCCTCTCACCCCTCTTCCTGGAAAACTCCAGAACTGTGATGGGAATGAAATTCCTGTCGAGGGGGAGCAGATTTGGAAATAAACATTGGGCGACAAAGTGAAAAACCCGGTCATAGTCGTGACTCCAGAGGGCATACCCTGTCTGCTGGGGAATGACATCCTGTGTAGGCGGTCCCCCCGAATAGACTGTGTGATCAAGGTCCTCTGTACTCAGACTAACAGGCCAATAAAATTGAAACAGAGTGTCAACCATGTTAGTTTAAATGGCACATGCCACATGGTTGAACAAAAACCTGATCCTATTGAGTTTCATTTCCAGAACAATCAAATACCTGACGTGACAGTAATTGCTGTAGGAGAACAAACTGGTGATGGGAACTCCTCTCCATTCCTGAAAATCAACCTTTCTTCCAGTTTCAAGTGGCATTGCACACTCAAAGGAAATACTTTGAAATTCTATACCAATTCACAATCTAAAAATCCCAATTCTACAGTCAAAAGTTCTAAACCAGCTTGAAGTTTAGCTGACATTCAGAAAATTAGAGAACCGTTGTTCATCCCTATTCAGTTAAATGAGGAGATGGAATCTGTTCTCACCCGAGTGTGCGTAAACAACTGTAAGAGCTTCATCAGCGAAGCCATGTTCCGACAGCTCCCAAAAGATCCAGCCATTCCCACATTTAAATTGATCAATAAGTGGGAAATGGGTCTGGAAACTCCCAATTCCAAACATCTCCTGCCTAGCAGGTGTATGCTCAAAACTTCTACAGGAAACAAAAGCGTAGTACATAATTGTTGGGTCGTGCGAGATGTCCCTGCTGCATTCTATTTAGGCAGTGACATTCTCAATCGTTTTGCCATTAATTTGGATCTGATAAATTACAAAGCCTGGTCCCGACTAGGGGGTAATCCCATAGACTTTGAGGATTCAGAAAAAGCATTTTGGTCAGCCCAATTGCTGCTGTATGCAGTTGAAGTTCAAATTAGAGAGGAGGTCACCATCGCAGGACAGACGTGACAATCCCCACATGAATAAAAAATTAAAAGAGGACAGAAACTGCAAAATCCCAACACAAATGTACACCTCAATGCCCATCTCCAACAGCAGGGGTTGGGGTTAAACCCAACACCATTAGTCAATGTAGAACACACCACCATTGCAATATTGATGGATAACAGCGACCTTAGGAGTATCACTATTGGAATGGCGGTTGATGACCAACATTTTTCCATGGATCTAGGTAATAAACTAAAAGGACCAATCCCCCATGACTGTTTTTTGACAGTGATAGTGACAATGACTACCAGACAGGATCTTCAACCTGCAAGGGGGGAAATTTCCTGGTGTACTCTTCCTGCCCTTACGGTGAGGAAAAGGTGACCTGTGACATCAGGCCGGATGATGTGATCCTCCAGGTCCACAATGATAGCCTCGCCTACCTGAAACCCTCTGTCCAGGTCAACACTCTAACCAGGGACCTCTCCACCCAGCTGGAGGAGGCCGATGAGATAGCAAAACTGGAAGTCTTTCCAGGCTTCAGGCAAATGGTTGAAGAGCGAGTCAACCTAGCTGATGCCTGTGAGATTCCAGAGTAGAAGCAAAAGTTGAAACAGGTTTTCTTAGATTTTCAAGATCTCTTTGCGGTGGACTCGTATGACTGTGGTTGCACCGAAATCCATACAACAATTTCCACGGACACTGGAATGACTCCAGTGTTTGTGAAGCAATACCGCTTGCCTCTCGCATCCATGGAGTCCCTGACATAAATTATCAAAAACCTTGAGTCCCGTGGCGTAATTCGTCCAGTCCACAGCACCTTTAATAATCCGGTGCTGGGAATTTTAAAACCCAACGGCCAGTGGAGACTCTGTGCGGACCTAAGGGAGCTGAATAAACGGGTCACTGTTCCCCAATCGCCTCTCCCCTACATTGACCAGGGGCTGGCCCAGATCCAGCGGTCAAAGGTATACACTGCCATTGACCTGACCAATGGGTACTGGACCGTACCTGTCAGTAGCGAGGACCAATACAAGCTGGCCTTTACCTTCGAGGGGCGGCAGTACACCTGGACCCGGACTCCCTTCGGATACATCAACTCCAGCAATGAATTCAACATCTTCTTACACAAGGCCATGCCCAACTTGGGTGAAAGGGGTGACCTGGCCTATGTGGATGATGTCCTGATAAAAAGCTCAACTGTGGTGGAACACAACATTCTGACACAGTTGAGGGTTGCCAGAGCAAAACTATCCTTCGAAAAGGCACAGTGGTGCAGGACCCGTGTCAACTTCTTGTGGCATGAGATAACTCCAGAGGGTCTCTGTCCCCAGGAAAAGAAAGTGGAAGCACTCCTAAAACTAAAAGACCCCACAACTCTGCATGAGCTCAGAAGCCTCCTTGTACTGACTAATTACAGTAGGAAGTTCATTGAGGATTACGCAGAGATCACAAGACCCCTGATCCAGCTGTTGAAGGGGGGGGGGAGGTCAAGTGGGAGTGGGGTCCAGAACAAGCCAAGGCAGTAAAACAACTCAAAAGAAGCCTCTCACAAGCGCATTGTCTAGCTTACCCTGTCAAAAAAAAGGAGTTCTTCTTGGAGACAGGGTTCTCGAATACATGCTTGACAGCAGTATTATATCAAAAGCATGACACAGTAAATAAAGTCAACTACCATGCAAGCAAGACTTTATCCTCTGTGGAGGAATAATTCAACGATTGTGAGAAGGGACTCCTGGCAACAGTGGGGGTATTGAAAAATTACCGCCCGTTCATCCAGGTGGAACACATCATAGTCGAGACTCCCCACCAGCCTTTGCAATACCTCCAAAGTGACAGAATCCGGGGAATTACTTCCTGGATTCTGTCCATGCAAGGCTTTCCTGTGGAGGTCAGATATGGCCAAAACAAGAAGAGTCCCCTTGCGTAAGGTCTGGCTGACTTGCATGATTGTGCCAGAGAAAACTGTCTCGAGGATGAAAGTCTTCAAATCCAGGACAACATAGAGGCGTACCCGAATTCCCTGCACAAAGTCTATGAATAAGACAAGTGCCAGGGAATGCCCACAGTTTATGTGGACGGGTGCTCCAACCATGTTGACATCGGGGAAAAGGAACTGGTGGCCGGCGTTGGGAATGCCTGGGTGAATGATGCCACGGAACCCTCCGCTGGGTACAAAATCGGTCCCCGCAGTAGTCAGGTGGCAGAGTTGATGGCAGTTTATCAAGCCATCCACACTGCCGTCCAACACCAACTCAACAAACTGGTCATAATCACTGATTCAGATTATGTCCGGAACGGGTTCATGGAGCACCTGGTTAATTGGAAAACCAGAGGCATGCTATGTGCTAACAACAAAGCACTTAAACATGGCAAGCTTATCCAAAATATTGATGATCTGATCACCTTTAGTGGGATGACCATCTATTGGAAGAAGATCACGGGTCATTCCAGAAAAGAGGGACCAGACAAAACTGGAAATGACCTAGCTGATCAGCTGGCCAAAACCGGAGCCATCCAGGGGGAGCTCCTCGAGATCGAGTCCCTGTTGGGGGAAATGCAGGTCACTGCTATCACTAGGGTCCTAACAAATGCTCACAATGAACTCTCAACTGCCCAATGGAGTAAGGAGACCACAGATGGTGATTAAATCACGGCACAAAAAGGGGATCCGATTATTGGTAAATGTTATCAACACATTGAGGACCCTGAGAACTTTCCCCTGAAGGATACCGATTACATTGGGAAAGAGGACCTCAGGGTGTTGATGAAATATCCAAAAATGTTCCGAATCCATGACGGTTTGTTGGTAAGGCGATCAATATCTGGCTGTGACCAGTGGGTGGTCCCTACCTCATTCTGAAGCCTGATGCTAAGTCACACCCATGATGCGGCCACAGCCGGTCATCAGGGGTTTCACACTACTTTAGAAATCTTGCGAGAGGTTGCATACTGGCCACACATGGGGCAGGACCTCGACCAATACTTGAAGGGGTGTCTTGTGTGTGCACAATTTCAGCCAACATCACTCACACACCGAGCTTCCCTCCAGAAGAGGAGGATGACACTGCCTTGGTCAGATTTACAAGTAGATTTCATTGGGCCCGTGATTCGCTCCTCTAGGGGGAACAAGTACATGTTAACCGTAACATGCTTGTTTACCAAATGGGTGGAATGTTTCCCGGCCCCAAATTGCAAGGCAGAAACAGCAGCTGCCCTGATGATCAATCACATCTTCTCGCATTTTGGCCTTCCCCAAAGGATTTGGCCAGACCGACAGTCACTTTGTACAGAAGGGCGGTTTTTTCCACTAACGGGCCCATAGATCAGTGCTCACCCTCGAGTACCTTTAAGAAAAGATAGCTGCACCATGTGAGGGATGGGGGTGCAGGATTCACTTACTCCAACACGACTCAATAACGAGGACTCAGTAATTTGGCAAAGGGAAGTCCTTTTAATGACAAGTACATCAAACAGGGAAACAGTTGGGAATCAGCATCGTTGCGATCACCTGTCTCGCTCCAACTTCCTTGAACTTCAGTTGAACAGCAACTTTTATACATAAAACTCGTCATTACTGACTAACTCTACAAATTCGTCATGCAATATAATTGGTTAGGTAAAGTAACTTTCGTATAGGTGCTATATCTGTATATGTTAACAGAGCATGCGGATTGGATATATCTTATCGGGTGGGCGTCTACTACAACTATGACGTCCCATTGGTTCTACTATCAATAGGACCCTAGATAACTTGGTCCATTGTGATTGGGCAGGTTCCACCCCTAGACGTAAATCTCCATTTTAATTAGCAGCATGCAGACTGGACACCCAGGTGCCTAGTGTCCCAAGATTCACCCTGCCTCCCTGCCATCAATCAGGGCTTTTGAGCTGTGTGTCAATTAGTTGGCTGTCAATTAGAAGCTGTAGCCTCTTATCTGGAGAAGTTATGGCACCCTTGGATCAGGGTGACATCAGACGCTGGTAATTCTTCGCGCCTGACTGGTCACATGTCTGTTCACTGTGAATCTGCTTCAGTTTCTAGCTTTTCGTGTATTTGTTTCTTCTTTAGCCTCGCCACCTGCTTGGGCCCCTCTTATCTTGACCTTCACGGGGCAGGCTGATATGCTCTAAAGTTTCGATTCCCCAGCGTTACCGCTCTCCCCCTTTCCTTGGGTTGACCTCGAATTCCCAGGCATGAGCTGCTCCATGCTGAATTTCGATTCCGCTCTTTCTCCTGGCTTCATCTGGGATGTGAAACCTGGCCTGTTGGGCCTCTGGCCGCCTGGACACATTTCTGCTTAATTTTTCATAAACATGCACCCAGAGGCCTGTGGGCAAGGCGCGCACGACAAATAAAATAAATACAAACACAAACAAAAAGGAGTCGCACTTGTATAATGTGCCTTATTGAGGTAGATATATGGTTGGCGCTTGCTGCTCTATTCTTCTACCAAGCATTGCAAGCCGTATCGTTTTCTTAGCTTCTTGCGTTCCAAGCCTATTTACATGCATAAACTAGTTGGCTACTTCTATCTTGCCTCATAGCCACATTTTCCTTACATTTCAATATTGTCTCTTTTCTGTGTCCATTACATCTATTTTCATGGCTGCTCGCACTGCCGTGCTATCCTTGTTAGCCCTTTTGTTAATTCGCGAGTCAGTCCAGGCCCTTGTGTCATTTCCAGTGGCCATCCATTAAGGCTCTCTGGGTCTCTTCGTGGACTGTCTGTAGGTACTCTTCATTTCGTCTCAGCTGCTGGTATGGTTGTCTAAGAGGGTATCATGCAGCCAATGGCTGTCTGATTATGGGCGCTTCAACAGGTACGGCTCTTCTGATGTACACTGGGCAGAGTCCCACCGCGGCTATCTGTTGGTTTATTTGCTCCTCATACATCCCATACCCTGGCGAGTACGCTCCTGGTACCTCGAAATGGGGGGCAGGGGTGCAGGCCATGCCCGGGACCTCCTCTACACTCCCCCCTCTGGTCGGTTCATCGACCACTTCTGCTTCTTTTGTATTTAATTCCTTCGTTTCTTCAGTGTCCTGTTCATCGTCTTCAGGGTTTGCACATGATGGTGTGAATGTGTGCGCCTTTGGAGTCCATATTTTTATCACACCCTTCAAACTTCCTGCGTTTTTTACATGTTCATCTTTATTCCATGTCATCAGCTGGCATTGTCCATTTGGGCTGCAGTAGATCCACTTCCCTTCATACTTTCTTCGTTTCCTGGGATATGTAAACTGTGTTCCTTCTGGCGCAAATTCACTGGCCTTCACAAAGTCTCTTATTTCTTCGTCAGTCAGATCGCTGGGCTTCCATCCTAGCTCGACATCGACCATTATTTTCATCCCAATCGCTTTCTTCGCATTTTCTGGCACTGCATGATGATTATCTTGATAACACAACATCCTAGCAGTACCATTGCTAGTAAGGCTCCCAGAAACTTGAATATATCCGCCATCCATTGTGGGACCCATGAGAATAGGGCTCCAAACCAGCTGTCGCCGTCCACCTCATCACTTTCATCGATCATCTGGTTCTTTAGGTTTGTCAACATACCTATGGCTTCTGTCAGGTTCCATTTTCTTCATCGTTCGATGGTATAAAACATGTGCAACACGATTCTCCGATTTTTGCGCAAACACCTCCATCCATTGCTGTGATCATGTCTAGTACAGATCTGTTCTGGAGGGTCATCAGTTGGATGGCTCTTAGTTCCTCTTTGATTGCGTTAAATCCCTTTATAGTAGAGTTGATGGTCTGCAGTAGCTCCCATTTGGTTATCTGCAACCATTTGGCATTTACTCCTATTTGGATGTGCGGCAGGAGTAGCGTTGTGAACATTGTTGAGGTGAGGCTGAACAGCCTGTGCTCTTACGGAATTGCATTGAAAGCCTCTTCTGATTTGGCAGAAAAGTAATTTTCTCTCTTTATCCTGGATATCAGTTCCACAGATCTCCTTTTTCTCAGATGAGCATCTGCCTTTGGGAAACTGTCCAAATTCAGGTCATTTTTTGGGATCACTAGTGTGGGAACGTGGACATTCACCAGTGTGCATATACCTCCCCAATTCTTCGGTAGTCTTCTATATGCCTTGGATCCACACCCCCAGTGATGGGCCATAATAACTGTGGTTCCTTGTGTCATTCCTGGGGCTTCAAAGATTTGTCCGCAGTTTTGATTCTCCCCCATCTTTCTCGTGCCGTTGCTTCTGAAGCATAGTTTTGGGCTTTCCAGTGGTATGATTTGAGAGGGTCCTCCTCTGTCCTCAACCCATGTCAGTAGCTTTACCAACTTTGGCCATAGAGGTTTGCATAACCTCTGTGAATTCTCTATTGCTTCTTGGCAGGCTCCAAGGACCATCCAAACTCGGCAGATCACTACTCCTTCTTCCCATCCATTTGGGGAAACCACTGTTCTTCAGATCTGCATTTGGCCTCTTGTTATTCCAGATTTGTGCCACTTCTGCAGTTTTTCCTTGAACTTTCAGTCTCAGGTTGATTACCCATCATGTTCCTGATACTTTGACGTCAGGATTCTCATATCTGATCACGTGATTCCTGGTGTGCGCCCTGTTTCTTGTTTTAATGTCCTGGATGTAGCCATCTTCATCGGGGTAATCCTTTTCGTTGGCCCATATCAACGAGGCGTCTCTCCCCATGAACTGTCCTCTGGTGTTGCACATTGCTACGTGTGACAAGCAGTGTGCGGTGGGGACATCAATTTCTACAGCCACGAAAATCTTGGATTTTCCCATGCTGTACGTTAGGAGTGCACAGACGAAGCATTCTACTTCTGATTGTCTTCGTCCTACTTCCTTCATGTGCTGATACCATATGTTATTTCCGAGGTGGGCTGTGCTGTCCAGGTAATAGTTGAGTTCATTGTTATCTTCATGCGGGCTTCTCTTGATTCTCAGCGTTTTTCTGTAGTTTGCTATGACTATGTCTCTAAATGCTGTCTGTGCTTCTTTTCCACTCTGGGTGTCTCGGTGGAGCAGGTTGCCTTGGTTGTATTACTGTGGTAGGAGACGGTTTTGTGTTTCCTTTCCTTCCCTTCTGTAGTCTTTCGTAGACTTCCTCTAACCACCATTGGCTCACCACCTTCCCAACATGTAGCTGTGTTGTGTGCCAGGTGCTAGTTCCTTGCGTTGGAGCTGGTTTGCTTGCTGCTATAGTCTCTGGAGTTTGAATTTTCATCTCCTCATTCAGTTTCTTTGCTCTAACTATGAACGGGAACAAATGATCTATCAGCGTCTGTGTTTTCTCTGCGAGTTCCTTTGTGGTTACTTCTGTTCTTTTGAGGGGTTTTGCGATGCCCTCTCTCTTTGGCTCTTCACTTGGCTCCTCTTGGTTACGCCCACTATTTTCTGGGGTTGTTCGTCCAGTAGGTAGTTTCTCTTTTTTTGTTGTCCTTGTTTAAGGCCCTGTTGCCATTAACACTTGCCCTTGTTCGTGTGCATTCAGTGTGTGCGTGCATGCAGTGGTGAGCGCTACATTTTCATTCACTCCGTGCTGACCCTGTCTCCAGCTTTTCTCTTCATTCATCACCTCGAGTGTGTATGTACCACTATTAATGACATTCAATTTTAGTTCATTAACTTTACCATCAGCTTTTCTTGGAACTGGGATAACTATATAGGGTCTGGGTGCTTTCGTGGGACCCAGGCGTTCATTATCAGGCAGGTGCACTGAAATTGTGATGCTTCGTGCACCAATAAAAAATGCAGTTCTGATAGTCAAAGGCAGAAACACAATGATAATTACTACGTATATACACATTATAGACTTATAGGACAGTTGGCAGCATTTCCTTCCAGGGAATCGGGCGCGCCCCTCTGTCGGCGGTAAACCCAAATTATTGTTCCAGGCCCCCATCTCGAACATGAGTCCGTTTACAGCGTTTATTTCTTTTTATTACTCTGATTTCACTGCTCAAGAGTTAATGAATTACTAAAGTGACGAGTGCTTCTCAAGTGTTCCCCCTCTTGCGGGTGATGACAATAGTCTCTGGGTATGGAGTACAGCTCTTTTGCTAGACTATGGGAAAAGGTTAGGCTAGCACCTCTGGCACGTCACGTTCATTATGCATATCGGTAGTAGGTAAAGTCCCAGTGCACCCCTTGAATTTGTCTTTGTCCTGAGGACATGCTGGACCCTGTTTCGAAGCGAAGGAATGAAAAGATGGAACTGCTAAAAATCACACAAAAATAAAATGTCGTAAAAATAAAAACAAAAATAAAAACAAAAACGCAAACATGGAAAAATAAAAATAGGAAAAAATAAGAAAAGTAAAAAGAAAAATAAGATGGTGAACTTTCTTGTTTCTGCTCTTCTCGATCTGTCCTTCGGTGAAAAGATGATGAAATGTGTCTGTATCTCCTCGATCTGTCCCACGGCAGAAAATTGAAGAACTGTGTCTCTGTCCCTTCGATCTGTCCCATGGCGGAAAATAGAAGAACTGTGTCTCTGTCCCTTCGATCTGTCCAACAGCGGAAAATCTCACTGGAATCTTCTCAAGTATTCTCGCTGGAAGGTAGATAGCTCCACCTGGAGCATGATTCCGTGGAGGAGAGTGCCCATGTGTGGGTTATTGGCTGGATCTCTAAGGAAGGTGATGACGTCAACATCTGGAGGCCTCCCCACCATTTCCGGATAGTCTGACTAATCTGAACAAAAAGTTGTGCGCCAGCTGGGTGTCCTCGGGTGATGGGGACATTTGTCCTGTTTGGCTGGGTCCTGGTCACAAGTTTTTCTTTTGATTCGAACAGTCTCTGTACTTCCCTGTTGCGTGGATTGCCACTAGGTAATTTAATTTAGTCCACAGCTGGTTCAATTGTGCTAGGTTTCTTGGGTCTCTGATGAAATGCGTGTATCAGTTCTCCCGACGAGTACTGGGCATTTCTCGATTATTTGAAAGAACAAAGTGAAGGTGAGTTCATCAATGTCTACCGGCGGTGGAAGCATGTGTGTCCTTTTCGCTGTGCTCGCGTAGCAAGGCGAAAGCTTCCGCGATGACAGTCAGCAGTTGGGAGATTATTTTCTTGTTGGCAGGTTCTCGAATAAAGTCTGACACTGGTTTCTCTCCCTACGATTGACGGATATGTTATCACCACCAGCTGGAAATATGTGAGCACATCCCACTTGAGATTTCTGCTAGGAGATACCATAAGATCTGCGAACAAAGTCTCAACACTGGTTGCTTCAGGATGCTGTGTTCTGCTCTCAGAAAATGTCTTATTTGCAGTCTATCAGAGTCTTGATTCTTTATACCACTTGAGGGTGACGCGATTTCAAAAGTTTGTTTTATGAACGTTGTTGTGGCTTTTGTATGTGTAGTTCTCTTCTTCTCCCTGCAACTGTGGTGCACAGAGTGTCTGTATTATTGTTCTTGATCACCTTTCTCTGGTTTCAGGAAATGTCTTGTTTGAAAGCCACAATTTAAAACAGCGTTCCTTTGTCTTTATTTTGCTGCTCATGCGTCCTTCTTCCTCGCCATAGATCTTGTCTGCACATGCTGAGGTTCTTCCCCGTTGTCTGTTGCTTCTTCGCAGTTGGATGCAGCTGGTGGGCTCTCTCCTATATAAGGTTTAATGTAATCCAGGAAGAGCCATGCGCCCTTCTGACCTGGACCCCGACGGCTGAAGGAGTGCAGTCTTCCACGATGAAAGGGCCATTGAATTGTGGCTCGTCCCACCTCTTCCTTGTAAAGTTCCTGATAAGCACAGCATCACCAGGGAAGACAAGAGGCGCACATAGACTCTGTGCGGTGTCTGTTTCAGCAATTCCTGTTGTGTTTTGTGCTGCTCTGCACCCTTTTATTCGTCGCTGCAGCTGGCCTGAAATGACAAACGCTGGATGTCATACAGTTCAAGTAATCCTGCATCTCTGTCCCCAGGACCTCTTTTGTTGGCTGGGCATCACATCTAGCTCTATCACAGGGGTAAGAGGCGCCCTCCTTCTTCCTGTGACCATCTTGTGCGGTGTGAGATGGTCAGAACCGGGTTGGTTCTGAAGTGCATGCAATGCCAGTGGTAGACAGTGCAACCATCCCTTTTTTAATGTGAGCTTCAACTTGGCTATCCTCTCTTTTAGCAAGCCGTTGAGCCTCTCACATATGCCATTCCCCTCCGGATGATACGCTGACGAGAACTTATGCTTTATACCAAGCAACAAGCCGATTTGCTCAAACACTGAATTGACAAAGTGAGCCCCATTATCTGACCTCATTACTTCACCCACCCCCCATCTAGGGAACACCTCCCTCCCCAGAAATTTGGCAGCACAGGTAGAGTCTGGTTGTGTACAGGGACCTGCTTCTATCCATCTAGAGAACAGACTCACCACCACAATTAAATACCTGTACCTATTGCACACTTGAATCATGTCAACATAGTCGATGTCCAAGTGCTGGAATGGCCCTTTGGGCCGGGGGATAACTCCTCTCATAACTTTTAATGTGTGCCCGGCAGTGCATTGCTGGCAGATAATGCAGTTCACCATAAAAAATGCAACATGCTCTGCTAAATTCGGTGTAAACCAGTCTTCTGCAAGCATTGCAGCGAGATTTTCTTTTGGAATATGTATAGGGTAGTGTAATTGCTCCAATGCTACCTTCAGTAGGGCGACAGGCATTACTGGTTTAACAGTGCTGTCTTGCCTCCACAATCCGCCAGAGGGGCTTAAAGAGCACCCTCGACGCTTCCATAAATTCTTCTCCTCTTGAGGTGCCTCCACCTGGAGCTCCATCAGCTGAGTCTGCCCCATGTTGCTATAGGCCTCGGGTGTGGCATGTGCTACCATCATCCTCTCATGGGTACGTGCAACCTCCATGTCCATGATTGTTTCACTCTTGGATGCCATTTGCTTGGCTTCCGTGTCCGCTTCATGCTTTCCATGTGACACGTAATCTGTCCCTTTGGTGTGGGCGGCGCATTTCACGACCGCTATGCTGGGAGCTGTAGTGCTTTTATCAACCTGTCCAATAAGGCCGCATGTTGCACTGGCGTGCCGTCTGCTCGGAGGTAGCCCCTCCTTTCCCACCCTGCTAGACCTGCATGCACGGTAGGTCACATAGGCGGAGTCACTGTACACTGTTACTTCCTGGTCTGCATGATTGTCAATGGCGAGTATCAGCGCCAATAGTTCTGCAGCTTGCGCAGAATAGTGAGATGGCATTCGCACACTGACGAGTACCTGAAACTCTACATTCGCTAGGTGTTTTACCATGGCCACGCCTGTGTATCTTTGTCCATCCTCTTGGTCGATTCTTGATGAACCGTCAATGAACACGATCTCACCACCTGCCAGGGCATTTTCCTTTACCCTGGGAATTTCATCATAGAATTCCTCATAGTTTGCACAGTCGTGTATTGGTTCTCCCTCTGTGACTGGCTCTGCTATGAACGTAGCTGGGTTTACAGTTTTACATGAAACTATTTTGATCGATGGGTTAGAGATAATCACCACATAGGCGGATGCTCTCTGAGCTGTCAGCGTGCCCTTTGGCTTCTCTAATATGGCGAATAACTAGTGCTCGACGTACAACGTCATGGAGCACCCCATTACAATGGATGATGCCTTCTCGATGGCGAACGCGGCGGCAGCTAGATTTTGTTCGCATGGGAAGTGGCCTCTCATGACCGGGTTCAGACTCCCGCTGTAATATGCTAGGGGCTTGTACCCTAGCGAGGTTCGCTGAGCGAGCACTGCCGTCATAAAATTTCCATCGGTATGTGAGAACAGGTAGAATTCCTCTGCATAATTAGGAATCCCGAGAACTGGGGCCTTACAAATCGCCCCCTTGAGTTCTGCAAACCCCTTCTCTGTTGCCTTAGTCCATTCGATTTTCTCTTTTGTTACCTGGGCCTTCTTTAGGGCCTGAAGCAAGGGCTTGGTATACGAGCTGTAGTCGAAGACCCATGCTCTGACATAATTGCACAGGCCTAAGAAGCTTTGCATTTGTTTTATCGTGAGCGGCTTAACCGTGTTTATGATAGCTTCAGCCCTTTCCGGGGTTACCTTTTTCCCCCTCGTGTGAGATTAGTTGGCCTATGTACAGCACCTCTTGTTGACAGTATTGTAACTTTTCCTTATCAACTTTATATCCTTTCTCAGCCAAGATAGTTAGTAGCTGGACAGAGTCGCGCCTGCATCGTTCCTCAGTGATGCTGCAGATCAGAATGTCATCCACATACTGAAAAACAACACTATCTACCGCAATATTGCTTAGGTCCATCTGCAGGACTCTGTTGAAGATGGATGGGGATTCACAATATCCCTGTGGCAACCTCATGCTTTTCATGCGCATTTGTCTGAAATTAAATGATGTCAGGTCTTGTGAGTCACGATGCAACAGGATTGAGAAAAACGCATTTTTCAAGTCAATCACTGTGAAATATTTTGCCTCAGTGGGTATGTTACATAGGATTGTAGATGGAATCGGGACTAGAGGGAACTCGGCTTCAACAATATCGTTCAATGCTCTTAAATCTTGGATTAAACGCCAAGACCCTCCCTTCGATTTCTTGACAGGGTAGATCACTGCGTTGCAAGGCGTTTGACGTCACTGGGATGCTTTGCTCCATCATGACGGAAATTGTCTTCGCGATCCCTTCATCCGCTTCTCTGGACATGGGATATTGTCGTGCTCTTGGTAAAATTGCTCCTGGTTTCAATTACATTTTTACTTCACCTGCCCCCTTAAGGAGGCCTACGTCATAGGGCCCTGTAGTCCATACCGTGACAGGTAACTTGAGCAATGTCATCTTCAAAGTATTCTGGACGCATCAGTGCCAACATCAATCCCTGTGGCACCTCCCGCTTGATCATGTTGACCCAAAATATGAGACTCACTTCCACCCTTGTCTCTTCTAGGTCATGGTGTTTTTCGAACAGATCGTCATCAGGGACGTCAGTCACTCGATACCATTCTTCAATGGCAATAACCGTGCACCATTGTCTACCTTCGTCATCGTATCCTTCGATCAATACCACTTTCCCTCGCACTGCGGCAGATTGTATAAATAAGGGAAATACATGTCCCTCTTCTTCATGCATCGGTATTTTGGGTCTGAATAGGAACTCATCAGGTGTCCTCAAGGTTCTATCAGCGAGGCCTGGCAATCCTGCCATGAGCACTCGCACTCCATATGCAAAGACTTCTGGCTCTAACGGTATAGCTCTCATGACTATACGTCCGGATATGCTCTGATCATTTCGCACACGTTTGAATAGTTTATCCCTGGAGTGGAGCACACTATACCATTCTCGGTAAACGAGATTATCATATTCAACTTGGTCATCAAGTCCCGTCCCAGGATGTTTACTGGGGTCTGACGTGAATACAATAAGGGTACATTCATATTGCACTCTCCTACAGAGACTGGGAGCGCATCTGTAAAGGGAACTCTACTGTGAGCTCCTGTGAAACTCTGAGTGTCTATGGCCTTGCCGGACAAGGAAAACTTGCCTTCTCGTATGCACGAGCGCGTTGCACCCGTGTCAACTAAGAAGGAATATTCTTTACCCCCTATGACGACATTCACCCTAGGTTCCCTATTAGGGTCTGGTGTCACTGATAGGATAGAGCACATCAGAGTCTCCCGTGAGCTGTCCTATTTCATATATAAGTTCGTCCCACTGTATACTTGGGGATTTCCCCCATTTCCAGGGTTGACTCCCCCTCCGGAGTTAGCGTCCTGTGGCATTTGCGGTGGTGCCTGTTGGGATTGTCCCTGTGTCAAGTTCCCCATGTTCGTGGGTTGAACCCCTTGCTGTGTACCTTGCTGCACTGGGTGATTCTGCTTATCGCCTTGTTGTGGGACGGCGGGCTGATTCACCATGCCTGTTCCCAATCCTTGTCCATTTTGCCACATGCCTTGGCTTCTGCACACACGTGCCACATGTTCTGTCATTCCACACAGCCAACACACTGGCGGGGGTCGGGCCATCTGTCCATCTGGCATGGCTGGACTGCCCATTTGAGCGTTTTGAAATCCACCTTGGTTGGTCTGAAAACCTCCCTGGTTACCTCGAAACCCTCCTTGGTTACCTTGAAACCCTCCCTGGTTACTCTGCCATCCTCTTCCTCCGAAACCCCTACCCTTCGGGTAGAATCCCGCACTACCCTGATTATTCTGGGATGGGTTAGTCGCTTGTTGTGCGCTTGGTTCAGCTGGGCTTGTCAGCATTACTCCCTTGAGAGCATACTTTGAGAGTTTCTTTTGCACCAGCTCCGCCTCCTCACCCTTACGAGTTGCCTCCTTTTTCCGGTTCTTTTCCTGCAACAATCTACAGTAGTGTGCAATAGTTAACTGTATTTCAGCCCAAGGTTTAGCTTCTATTCCTACCAATTTCTTGAGCTGTTTCTGCACCGGTTCGAGCAACCCCTGGCACATTATGTGGTAGAATACAGGGATAGATTTCGTCCAAGACTCATGCATCTCGAGCACCCACGTGTCCTGAAAATTCTGGATATAAATCAACGGATCCTCTGACTCTTTAATTTTCTGAGTCATTATAGCTTCCATAGCGGAAGTGTCTGGGTACAGTGTTCATAGCGCTTTCCACACTGCAGCTCTACAATTATTAAATGGCGTTCCGTCATGTGAAGTGTTAATTATGGTTACCCTAGGGTACCCTGCCCGTTTCCATACATCATCTGCTCTTTCACAGAGTATGGCGATCAGGAGGCCCTTAATGTCCCCTATGGCTAAGGTGACACCCCCTGTCATTTTCTCCAACTCATGTATCCACTTACCAGCTCCCGGTGTCAGCATTGGAAGCTTATTTTTCAGGTTTTTTCGATTCATGTGTGGCCATCGAATATATTGTGGTCTTGCTCCCCCTTTTTCTAGCAGCGGAAATTGGAATGCGCAGTCTTCCTTCTCTCTTCCCATAGTTCTCCTATCTGCCACTGGGGTAGCATTCCCGCCTTGCCGTCTACCTGGCAATACCCTCAGTCTGTCTGCATAGGCAGGTGCCCATGCCCCCCTCTGACTGTGGGGTGTTCCTTCATGTCGGCCGGACTGCGCGGCAGACTTCGATGTCCTAGTTGTAGATTCGCTGGCATCTGACCATCGCACCCATCGGTCCCTTGGGAGCCGCTTTTCGCACCGTCTCCCTTCCTCGTATGCCTCATCCTCCGTTTCCCCACCAGAGTCAGATTCTGAATGCTCCCAGTTTACACAACTCCTTGCATCTTCTTCGTTCTGCCCAATCTCCAGTCTGTCTAAGGACAGTCCCCTGTTCCCACTACTTAGAGTGACATCCTCATACAGCCGAGTGCTCTCCAAGCGCTCATCTTCCCTTCCCCCATAGGATATCTGTTCTAGCCCCATCTCATCGTATATCTTATCAATCGTTTCCCCGATGCTTCTGGTATCAAAGTCATCCTCAATATTTGTCCCCCTTGTACCTGGTACCGGGTCATTTGCAGGAAAGAATTCTTCTATGTCTTCCCATTCTACAACAGGATTGGATTTTTTAACTTCCCGCTCCAAATATTCAAGATCCCGTGCCCTCTGTCTGTGCTTACATTCTGCTGCCTCATCTACTTCCTTGCGCTTCCTCGCTTCTTCTCTAGCCTTGTCTACTTCCCTCATCCTTTCGTTTCTACGTTCCTTTGCCCTTCTAATTTCCTCATCTTCTCTTCACTCTCTTCTCACGTACCCTTCTTCCAACCTTTGCTTATTCCATTTGTACTGGTCATAGGCTGCCTTCTGTTTGTGATCGAGCTGTTTCTCTTGCTCTTCGTGATATAGTTGTTCTCGCTTCAGCCTATCCTTCCTTCCTTCTTATCCTTTTGTCCCTTATGTCCATCTCTTTTCTCTCTCCCTCCTTTGCGTCTCATCAGATCTCTCTCGGTCTCACATCATCACTTCCTTTTCCATCTAGTTTGAACAGTATCTGTGCTCCCATCCATTTGTCTTTTGTGAATGTTCTCTCATCAGTTCTACCTTCATTTCCCTTTCGTTTCTTTCCCTCTCTCTCCTTATCAAGGAGGTGCACTAATTGGTGCCTGGTCCTTCCTTTCACCTTCGCGTCTCTCTTTTTCCCTCAGGACTGCGGAAGCAAGATTGCTTTCCTGTTCCTTTCCTTTATTGTCGTCACTACTGTATGTAGGTGACTCATATGTGGGATTACTATACCCTGTGGCTGCCTTAAGTTCTCTTAGCGGGTAGAGTCCCTCTGACTTACTTCCCTCGATGACTGGCTCAGGCGGGGCTGGTGGCGCGGTAGGCGTCACACCCCCCTCCGTGCATACGTTTAATATCCAGTCTGCGGGTGGTTCTTCCTCCTTCGTCTGTTCGAACATCTTCCAAAGTTCCAGAACAGCGAGGCGTTTCTCTAACTTTTTGCCTGTGTATGTGGCATGTAGATAAGTCATCATATGTTGTAAGACAGCTTTCGATAGGGACCCATTCTGTGGCCAAGTCAAACATTTTGTGGGCGGTACCCTTAACCCACTCTGTGCTGTACTTTTTGAGTTTAGGTGCATTCTTAGGTAGCTGCTTGCACAGATGCGCAAGTGGGGTAACTTCCTCCAGTCTTAATTTCGTCACAGACAATATTTATACAGTTTTTTTTCCTACTGTCAGTAGGAGTGAGCACCAAATACGCAACTCCAATCCACTCTTTTCCCGCTAAAATTTATACTACCAATTTACTCAAGACCATCAATTCATTGGCGATTCCCTCTTACAGAATCGCATAAAACCAAATTTCATTGACGTACAACACATATGACAGACACTTGACAGACTAGACGGACACCAGCTGGTCAGACATATACCTGCCTTCTAATCAATACCCCGTCATGGAGTTTAAACAAACTCCTTTGATGCGTCTTTAAACGTCACCGTAGTTTAATTGTCCCCCATTATGTGGGCTACGAGTTCACGTTTCTTCTGACCGCTGTATTAAAGTGCAGGAACAAGGCAAATCCTTTCGTTTTTTTATCTCAGTTTCCCCCCTGGTATCCTTTCGTTTTTCTCTGGGGTGCCCCCGGTAACCATTCGTTTATGTCTCGGGTGCTCCCCAGGTAACCACTCATTTTTCTCTTGGGTGCCCCTCCCCCGGTAACCACTTTTTATCTTTTATGCTCGAGTCATTAACTATATATAATATAGTCGTTTCTACTTCTGAATATGTCATTTTTCTCCGCCATCCTCCGTTACCTTTCCCTTACTTGTTCTAATGCCTAAAAGACATTTGCCAAAGTAACGAGTTTATTGTTTCACTCACCGCTCGCATCTTTTTCCTCTGGAGCATCGGGATCACCGCCCCTTCCTCTTCAGCCTCTTGCAGTCTTTTCCTCCGATTGGCTGCCCGTGGGAATGAGAAGGGTTATGCTTGGAAAGGCGGGTTCCTTCAGACCCACTAAAGATTTTTATGGATTTAAACTATCATTGTCCACGGGAAGCTTCTCAGCCTACTTAGCCGAAATGGGGAAAGGACTTGTGATATTGCCGAAGGACTAGAGTTACTTTGTGCCGTCGGTCTATAGGTGTCTTAAAATTATATATATATACACAATAGTTAATGGCCAAAACCATCCTCACGCTAACAAGTGTACAGAAGGGCGTTTTTTTCCACTGACGGGCCCATGGAGCAGTGCTCACCCTCGAGTACCTTTAAGACAAGATAGCTGCACCATGTGAGGGATGGGGGTGCAGAATTCACTTACTCCAACACGACTCAATAATGAGGACTCAGTAATTTGGCAAAGGGAAGTCTGTTTAATGACAAGTACATCAAACAGGGAAACAGTTGGGAATCAGCATCGTTGCGATCACCTGTCTCGCTCCAACTTCCTCAAACTTCAGTTGAACAGCAACTTTTATACATAAAACAGGTCATTGCTGACGTCTAACTCTACAAATTCGTCATGCAATATAATTGGTTAGGAAAGGTAACTTAAGTATAGGTGCTATACCTGTATATGGTAACAGAGCATGCGGATTGGATAGCTCTTATCGGGTGGGCGTCTACGCCCAACCCTCTACATCACGCGTGATAGACGTCAATACAACTACGACGTCCCATTGGTTCTACTATCAATAGGACCCTAGATAACTTGGTCCATTGTGATTGGGCAGGTTACACCCCTAGACGTAAATCTCCATTTTAATTAGCAGCATGCAGACTGGACACCCAGGTGCCTAGTGTCCCAAGATTCACCCTGCCTCCCTTCCATCAATCAGGGCTTTTGAGCTATGTGTCAATTAGTTGGCTGGGCATGGCCTCGAAGCTGTAGCCGCTTATCTGGAGAAGTTATGGCACCCTTGGATCTGGGTAACATCAGACGCTGGTAATTCTTTGCGCCTGACTGGTCACATGTCTGTTCACCGTGAATCTGCTTCAGTTTCTAGCTTTTCGTGTATTTGTTTCTTCTTTAGCCTCACCACCTGCCTGGGCCCCTCTTATCTTGACCTTCACGGGGGCAGGCTGGTATGCTCTAAAGTTTCGATTCTCCAGCGTTGCCGCTCTCCCCCTTTCCTTGAGTTGACCTCGAATTCCCAGGCATGAGCTGCTCTATGCTGAGTTTTGATTCCGGTCTTTCTCCTGGCTTCAGCTGGGATGTGAAACATGGCCTGTTAGGCCTCTGGCCGCCTGGGCACACTTCTGCTTAACAAAATGGAGTCGCACTTGTATAATGTGCCTTATTGAGGTAGATATATGGTTGGCGCTTGCCGCTCTATTCTTCTACCAAGCATTGCAAGCTGTATCGTTTTCTTAGCTTCTTGCGTTCCAAGCATAATTACATGCATTAACTAGTTGGCTACTTCTATCTTGCCTCATAGCCACATTTCCCTCACATTTCAACATTGTCTCTTTTCTGTGTCCATTACATCTATTTTCATGGCTGCTCGCACTGCCGTGCTATCCTCGTTAGCCGTTTTGTTAATTCGCGAGTCAGTCCAGGCCCTGGTGTCATTTCCACTGGCCATCCATTAAGGCTCTCTGGGTCTCTTCGTGGACCGTCTGTAGGTACTCTTCATTTCGTCTCAGCTGCTGGTGTGGTTGTCTACGAGGGTACCATGCAGCCAATGGCTGTCTGATTATGGGCGGTTCAACAGGTACGGCTCTTCTGATGTACACTGGGCAGAGTCCCAGCACGGCTCTCTGTTGGTTCATTTGCTCCTCATACGTCACATACCCTGGGGAGTACGGTCCTGGTACCTCGAAATGGGGGGTAGGCGTGCAGGCCATGCCTGGGACCTCCTCTACAACTTCACCAGTGAATTGATGACAAAGATGTGTTAGATACTTGGGGTAAAAAGGAAACTTAACATTGCATACCGCCGGTCCTCTAGTGGTGGAGATGAGAGGTACAATAAAACCATTGTGAGCACTCTAAAAAAGTTTGTGGCAGATTCTGGGCCAAGTTGGGACATCCGATTACTGCTTGTCCTGATGGCCATCAGATCTACACCTTCTTCTGCAACTAAGATGTCTCCATTTGAGCTGATGACTGGACGAAGGATGGTGCTACCTCACCATCTGCTCTATAGAACACAAGAGCAGACACTGATCAATGCCTCCACAACTCAAGAGTATGTTGAGAATCTAAGAAAACACCTTCAACATGCTTTTGCGTATGCTCAGCGGAATCTAGAAAGATCTGCAGAGGGCATGAAGACTCAATATGATCTAAAAACAACCAAAAAGGAATACCAAGTAAGAGACAGTGTCTACTTGTACAATTTCCAAAGGAACCAGACCAGAGTGCACATTTTTGCCTAGCTGGTGAGGACCTTTTGAAATTGTAGATAAAATCTCTCCTGTCGCCTACAGAATCCGCATCCCCAAAGGCGAATTGACAGAAGAGAAATTGGTCCACATTAATCAGCTAAAGAGTTGTCACCCTAGGGACACTTTGCAACTAATTGAGGTGCCCAGAGAGAATCAAATAGAGGAGACATTTGAAACATGAGCATAAGAAAAAGAATAACCAGAAGTAAACAGAGTTTTTTGTATAATTATTTAACAGGGAGTATATTTCTTCATTATCAATTGTTATCATTAAATGACTGCGTATCCCACTGCTGTCAACCCGATTGGTGGGCAGTTAGTGGGAAATGGTGGTAACCGGTTTGTGTTCTCTTACATAGATTGGTACTGGTTGCACCGTCACTACCAAGGAGGACCTCCTCGGAGACCTGGAAAGAAGAAACCTGTGAAAATCCCGGGTTGTTGATCAACACCAGAAAGGAAGATCCAAGAGAAAGCTGGGGGTGTCGTTCCACATTCCAACCAGAGGCAGCAAGGAGAGTGACTTGCCAGACTCTCCCTCGACTTTGAAGCTCAGGAGAAGTGGGGGTTGGGGGGGGATGTGTGGGATATATTGACCCACTCGACAGAATTTCCGCTCATCACCAAGCTGCATTTGCGCAAGAAACAGCAACCTGGCTGCGCTGGGTCCTGTGCGCACCAGAACCTCAAAACTGCATTTTGGCAGCAACAAAAAGATGGCTGCACCGTCCTGCCAATGACAATTCAGGCAGGATGGAACAAGGGGACACAATGAAGGAGCGTGCCAATGTGTTCTGAAACATAAATGAAATGAAGTGAAGAGGCAGCACTGCTTTGCTGAAAACCTAAAATTCCCCTTCAAAATGAAACTTTTCACCCTTTAAAATGCTGCTTTGACGCGTATTCCATCTGTTCATTCTGAGACCCCTGTGATTAAAAAGGCCCTGTCATGCCCAGGATATTTCACTGTGCTTCACCAAAACCAGGCATAATTCCTGAGTGACAGGCCCAGTCAAACCAACTCATAGAAATCAATAAGCATCTTCACTTTCACTCGCACGGGAACACGCATTTATTTCTTTCCAAAAGTATCGAGGCTTAGCAGTTCAAAGAGACTAACTCTCTGAGCCAGGTCAGTGTCAATGTATCTATGCTTCAGATGAAACTCCTGTATTCAAGGAAATGACTACAGCTGCAAAGATAGTGTGGAAAGTCAGATGGCAAAATTGAATTTATAGAAGGAAATGCTAGCAGTTTTCAACACGTGTAAAAATGGGCTTTTGCAAAACTGAAGGAGGAAAATGCCCATTTAAAAAGTAAACTGTTGAAGGAGAGCCTGCCATTACCTAGCAATGTGAAGGGGTTTGTGGCTGGTGAGAATACACACATAGGCTATTTTTATTCCACAGGTTTGTTTTAATTCAAGACTCAAAATAAGAAAATCAAGATTAAAACACATGGGTTGAGTTTGCAAGCTACCAAAAAAACAGTTATTCCAGTTGCCAGCCCTGAAACTTCCCCCCTAGAAAGGGAGGCACACCATAAACTTCCAGGACACGAAAGTGACAATTGCCAGCTTGAAGAACTTTAAATGGGCCAGGACAAAGAAAGTTCACACGCTCGTCAGACATTCGCCTGTGCTCCAGGCTGGGACAATAGAAGTCCTGGGACACTAACATGTGAAGTGTGAAGGGGCAATACAACCTTCAATTAAGCTGAGAAACCCCAACCTTGCTTTGAAGGAAATGACAGTTGGTAACAGTTGAAGGAAGAAAAAAAAATGGATCCAGTGACATGGACTGCCATTTGCTTCCAAAGACTATTTTATAAATAAACTGTAAAGACTTATCTCTGCAGCAAGGATTAGTAAAAATGTAAAAAGTTTGCAGTTTTAAATATAATTTTATGGGCTTTCTTTTAAGACTTTGTAGAATTCATTGACACCTTGGGAACAGAGAAGGGAGGATATGGCAGATTACGAGAAAAGTATTTATGTTGCCAAGGCAAATCTTTTTGTACATACATCCCTTATGATAATCCACACCCATGTATAAAGTTCTAGAATTTTGAGTCATATAAATCTCATTGAAAAGCGCGACAAACTGGTAGAAGTACGAAACAAGGTTTCACGGACTGGAGGATTGGACTGCAATGTGCTGCACAAAATATGTAATCTGTGTATATAATTTGCTAAGAGATTGCAATTGTATAAATTTATGTTTGTGGCAAAATTGGATTTTAGTTAAAGTAACTATGGGAGGTTTTTGCACACTGTAAAACTCACACCATAAATCTGACATCAATTTCTTGAAATCCAACCAACGGAGAGCGAAGCAGAGACCATCACCCTTGTGACTCGACACACACCCACACCCACACACACACACTCTTCCCGATTTTCCTGCGCCGGCATCCTGTACCATCCATCCAGATTACTGATCGCAACTACAAGGCCAAAACATAGCTGACCCTACTCCAGGGCCCACTGCAAACCCAAGCATTGCTGATCCTGCTCCAGCAAGGCCTCAATTCTGAGAACCCACTAATCTCCCATTAAAAAGGGGAACGCTGTGGTGTTCTGGGGAAGCATCCTGATCCCACTAACTGTATCCAGAGGTACCTGCCATCCAGCTGACCTGTAGTATCCAGAATTGCTGGTCCAGCAGTGCCATCCGGTGACCAGAACTACCCCCAGCTGTTTGCCAGGCGCCCTGCCGTATCTTGATACCTTGTTCAAACTGTCAGAATCATTCTTGCAACCCTGCCATTGATTTCTAGTGTTAGTGCCACATTTCTCTTCATTTCTGTCTTGCATAGATCCTCAGTCCTTGGCGATATTGTGTTTAAATAAATTAATTTTCCTTTAAAAAATGGGGTACACTGCGTGAAGGGTTACAACTGCAGCGTAACTTTTGAGATTCACGGGTGGCGTTACTCTTTTCTTAGCCATTAAATCTAGTTTAAGTGAGATTTGCCTTTCAATTTTAAAGCCGATTCTTCTTTTCACTGCTCCATTTTCCTAAAAACAAACCCCACTCTACCTTCCATAACTCTCTCAATTTACCAGCTACAGACTTACTTTCACTTCCATAGTGTACTTGTGATCTATAGCTATCCATCAACCAAAAAACCTGTTTTATTAAAAACCGTTTGGTTAATTTTAGGCGGGAATGGAAAAAATGCAACTTCACACGTCATTTTGCTGCAATCTGTTTTAAACTTTCCACTCATTTTCGAATTGTATGCTTTTGGTAATCCATTCTTTGTGACTGTCTTTGCATTGTTGCTCGAGTGAGGAATTATATTTGCTTCAAGAGTTTTCACACACATTCATTATTTAATTGTCCATTTCCAAGTATCATTTTATAACATTGCAAGGGATTTAAATCAATTTTTCTCTCTTATTTGGGGAGTGAAGGTCAGATTTGCATTCTGTTTCCTATTTGTCATTCCCGATTACCTGCTGCTTCTGTTTATCCATTCAGAATTGATCATTTGTTGGTTGAGACACATTGCAGGGGGAAATTCTAACTTAGGTGCTATCTGTCCTAAATCAAAAAGTGTTCCTATTCTAGTGTGCTGTTTATATGTTCCCCATGAAAGTTTAACCCAATGCATTGCTCACATTCTCATTGCGATTATCACCCCATTGGTGATTGCAGCCCTATATTAAAACGCCTGGTTCATGGTCCATTGTGACCCGGGGTATTTGAAAAGCGGGTGTGATATGAGTGGTGAACCATCTCAATACTGAATCAATATACAAAGATAAGCATTTCCGTTGTGCGCTGCATACTAGGCCGAGACCAAGGTGTGTGTCGCCTGATTGAAATCCTTAACAAAAGGGAGCTGGGGGAAACTCCAAGAATGCAGAACAGGGGCGAGGAAGGAAACCCTGTGAAAGAAACCCAAATGCAGGTCTGGGGCACGCACCCAAAAAGCAAGAAGAGTCATCGTCTTCGTGGCAGTACCTAGTAGGATAGTGAACCAGGCCTGCCAAACCCTACAGGAACCTTTGCCAGTCATCTTCTTCGTGGTAGTACCTGGCAGGAGAGTACACCAGGACTGCCAAAAACCAGAGGAGCTTTTACCAGTCAGGTGCCAGACCTAAGCACCTGACTTTACCATGATATGTCCACACCAAATGAACCTTACAACTAGCACCTTGATGCCGAAGGGCTTAGTTCGCTCATACAAATGCATAAATAAATCATCTTCATGGCAGGAGAGTGAACCAGGTCTGCCAAAGCCTAGAGGAACTTTTGCAAGCAATCTTG
This sequence comes from Ambystoma mexicanum, assembly GCF_040938575.1. Taxonomy (NCBI): domain Eukaryota; kingdom Metazoa; phylum Chordata; class Amphibia; order Caudata; family Ambystomatidae; genus Ambystoma; species Ambystoma mexicanum. The sequence goes on from NC_090925.1 coordinate 515,039,235, forward strand.
TTCGTGGCATGCATGGGTGAGAAGGGCCAGGGCAAGGGAGGCATTCCCTCAGCTGTTGTGAAATGAAACAAGAAGCCTTGAAGGGCCAGGGGAAGGGAGGTCGGCTGTTGTGAATTGAAACAAGAAGCCTACGAAGGGCCAGGGGTGTTGTGACTTGTGAAAGTAAAAGGCAAGAGACTGTGAGAACAAGTCAAGGAAGGCCAGGGCAAGGGAGTCATCCCCTCACATTTTGAAAACGTGAAGTCAAGCGAAGTGAGCCCATGGGAAGGGAGTCATTTTCCCCTGGCTGTGTGTGGAGGAAAAATACTGAGAGTCAGACACCTGGAGAAGGGAGTCATTCTCTTGGAAATTGAGTTTACAAGATACTTGAAGAAGGGAGGCATTCTCCAGCAACCCAATAATGAAGAAACAACAAGGGGCAATAAGGAATGTTGATGTTTGAGCCGGAACCCTTTTGAGTTGAACTGAGAACATTGTTGCTTATTGACATTTTAACCTAGAACTTTGTTTTATATCTCGAAAGGGGATTGAGACCTGGGGGAAAAAGCCATACCCTCAGGTGAAGGTCTGACCTACAAATGGAAGATCCACTAACTCTTTAGTTTAGTTACAAATGTAAAGGATAGAAGCAGTGTTTTTGACACAGGACGGTGGAGTCCCGATTTACATAGACATCCTGACTGAATCCTTAGTATTTTACTTGAGGTAGGGAAACCCCTCTAAGAGTTAAGGAGAGTTAGGTTTTCTCATTATTTTCTAAGATAATAAAGGTTTATGCCAACAACCATGACACCCATTTGTCTGTCTCCTCCTTCTGCACCCTTACAATAGTTTATTTAGGGGGAAACATTCAGGTTGCTGGCCAGGCATAAAATGTCACTTGCCCCATACATTTTCCACATGCGCACAACACACCATTTATTTCCTGCCAAGGGTCAATTATTACTAGCCAATGGTTAGAGGCAAGTGCAGATTGAGGCATGGCTTCTTTTTTAAAAACTTTATGAAATGGTTATATTGTGAATTTTAACAGTACAAAGTTGACATAAGAGCACATATTCCAGGCCATTTCACTGGCTTCAAGGACCCTGCTGTGAAACAAATAACCATCAACTTATTTACCAAAAGCTCTCAAATAATAAAGAGAAAGGGGAGCAGAGAATAAAGTGGGAAAAGATGTGCATGGAGAGGGAGGCTCATGGCAGAGCTTGGGGCGCAGGGGCTAATGGGGAGACAATGACTGACACTTACTAAACCCGGCAATTACACATACAAATCATTAAAAGGGCCCCATAGAAAATCCTTATTTGCAAGCTTATCAATCCTGTGGAAGGAAACTCTCTCTTGCTGAGAGGAGGCCCATACTCTGTAGCTAAGACATTGGAAGAAAGGCACCAAACCATTGTCCAAGTATCTGTTATTTGGGAACATTAAGGACTCTGCAGGGCACTTTACTTTTCTGGTGGGAATCTGCAGCTGTGGAGGCAGTGGGCCTAGAATGCAGTGTGATGAATCCTGTGGAGACATCACGGATTACCTGCCAAACATCTCCTCCCACATGGCCAGGGGAAGGCAGCCGCTACCCGATCCTAAACCTGGGGGTGGCACTATGAGGGAGAATCATGTGGGAGGAGACGGCTGTCGGAGGGGGGGGGGGAGTAGTGACTCCACCGGAAGAGAGACAGTATTCTACCCTTTCTAATGATGGAGCCATTATAATACCCAAGTTCATAATGGCTGATTGTCAACATACACATTCCCCCCATTTTAAGACTCAGAAAATATTTCCTTTAGGTTATTCTAGACAAAGTTCAATTCGTCCTTCAAATACAAATAACACATACATAACATCTCCTGTTTCTAAGAGAAAATCCTAACCAACATCATTTTAGAAATTCCATGATTTCTAGGGTCTTCAACTACCACAAAAGCTTGAAGTACTGAGATGAGGAATAGGAGGTAGGAGTTAATGCAAAGTGAAATTAACACAAAGTTGAATATGTGGACCATTTTTTGTAAAGCACGAGTAAACGGGACATTTAAAAATGATATCTGCATACAAGACGGAGCCAGAGCCAGAGAACGTGGTAGCAGAGTCAAACAAGGAGGCAGAACAACAGTGGACCGTGCTGGAGATGATTGCAGGCACAACCAGATAGCAGCTCGCAACCGCGAGAATTACCTACCTGCTTGGTGCGAAGGGAAGAAAAATGCAGCGGATACCTCTGGAGGACCGTCTGAGCTCTGGCAGCAGCAGGGTTGCCGGGAATACAGTTGTACCGAAAAGCAGCGTTCCTATGTCCAGATAACAGAGAGAAGCCGACAAACAAGCACAGGATTGCAAAGACGCTGAGGGAAGGTCTGCAGTGTGAATGAGACCTTCACAGAGAAGAAGCTTCCATGCAGAGATGTGCCATGGGTCAGAGACTCTAGGAACATCTGGTGAGTCTACCCAGAGCTATTCAGCACCCTCGGGAGTAACGACAGACGTTTAAACAAGTATATGAAGCAAGAGTGTTTGAATACCGACCAGATAAATCACAAAAGCAAGAATTAAACAATCCCCCATATATGAAATGTCAATGGGGGCAAAATTGGAGCAAGATGTAAATGTGGGAAAAATGGAACAAGCATTACCCCAAACCAACAACTAGAAACACAGTGAAGGAATATAACTGTGTTGTGTTAAAAGAAAGTGAAATTAATAAGATGTTCTGGTGAAAGGAAGACATCAGGCAGTGAGATATACCAAGGGATCTGCAAAAGCCCATAAAAGAATTCCTGGCAGGAAGTATACCAGTTAAACCAACTGAAGAAAGTAAAAAGGAAGTCCTGGTGAAAGGAACACATCAGGCAGTGAGATATACCAGTGGATCTGCAAAACCCCCTAAAAGAATTCCTGGCAGGGATGCATACCAGGTAATCCAACTGAAGAAAGTGAACAAGGCCTCCTGGTGAAAGGAACACATCAGGCAGTGGAAATTTGGGGAGCAGCAGAGCAGTATACCAGGGGATCTGCAAAACCCCATTCAGGGATTCCTGCCAGGGGAGTATACCAGGCAATCCTATTGAGAACTTAATGTGATGTGACATTGGGGAAAGATCCCGGGCAGGAGAGTATACCAGGGGATCTCAAGAGTCCATGAAGGGATTTCTGGCGGGAAAGTATACAAGTTTAAAGCTGTAGTATGGACTTTCCAATTTGAATAAGATTTCTTTCTGTGAATCCAGTTCAACAAAGACAAGGAGGGACTGGAAGTTAAGGAACCTATTGTTCGTACAATAACCCTTTCGAGCTGAATACAAAGAACCAAAGGAACTGTTTACGGGAGAAACATTTGCCTTCCTCAAGAAGATACTGTTTGAAAGAGACACGTTTTGCCATCCTGCCTAAATATCTAGAGGAAAGGGATCCCCTTTTGTATGCAAGGACTTCTCCTTGGAAAATACTGTTTTTGTTGGATTTATTTATTTACTTTGATTATGAACACTTTTTGCCAAACATAGATCAGAACATTTCCTTACACCCTTTTCGTTGTTTCTTTCTAGTGCGAGTGTCAGATTAGAATGTTTTGGGCACAAGGACAGTTAAGTTTAACAACTGGACACAGACTGATCTTTATTTTTAGTTTCCTAGGTAGGGAAACTCATTAGGTTAGGGATAGAAAGGCCACTATCCAACCCTTTTAATAAAAATGTCTGATAATGAAAATCCTACATCTTGGCGTCTGCCTCTCATTTCTGACCCCTAATAGCAGGCAATGGATGTTCTCAGGAAAAGGAGTCCTAAGACTAAGTTAATTAAAGCACATCATTGCAGGATGTCTTAACCTTCCTGCAACCGTGAACATATGGGTTATCATACCAATCGCATCCCTGTAGAGCAGCCAGCCATTAGAGGGGAGTAATTTGCATCCAACAGGGCGACCAAACAAGATATGGATCATTCTCTACTGGGAGTAAAGGAGGTTGAGATTCACCTTCCAGCAATATGCACTTGTACAGATTAGGTTCCAATTGTGGTCTGTAATTTCCAGGCTCTGTTCATTCGTCACATGGTGTGCCTGATGCTAGTGGGAACAAGAAGCTGGTAAACCACAGAGGTGGACAGTGGGGATGCATTGGAGAGTACAAACAGGCTAGGTGTCTCATGCATGCTCAAATTTAACATGGACAAGAGGGTGGCGAACAATGAATGGAGCTTCTGATATCAGTGAATTTCTTCTGGTCAGATTTTGTATTTTAATCTCAGAAATTCAAAGTCCAGTCGACTACAGCCCTCAAAAATCTGATCCAGCTTCCATATTGCAGCCTTCTGCCGGCTCTACCAGTGCAGCACATGGTTGTGTATCTTTATTGCAGGGTTCCCCTAAAAGCTAATTTCTTTCGACAGGAGGCTTTTCTCGTCCCTCTCTGAGTTCACCTGTTTTTCATTCAGAAACAATGTGTATGAAAGGTTGGAAGAATGGATTGTGTTTGGAGCTTTTTACCGATTGAGTCTACCCAGAGCTACTGGCGATCCTGGGGTGTACTGAATACATTTAAACAAGTAAATGAAGCAAGAGTGTTTGAATACCGACCAGATAAAGCAGAAAAGCAAGAACTAAAAAAAAACCCATATAGGAAATGTCAATGTCGGGAAAATTGGAGCAAGATGTAAATGTAGGAAAGATGGAACAATCATTACCCCAAGCCAACAACTAGAAACACAGTGAAGGGATATACCTGTGTTGCGTTAAAAGAAAGAGAAACAAATAAGTCCTGGTGACAGGAAGACATCAAGCAGAGGACATTTGGGGAGGAGAGTACACCAGGGCATCTGCAAAACCACATAAAAGGATTCCTGGCAGGGAAGTATGCCAGTTAATCCAAATGAAGAAAGTAAAAAGGACGTCCAATGACGAGATGGAATAATGTTCCTGTCTAAGAGCCATTCCCCATGAAATTACACATTTTCCCAAAGAGTTCCAGGTCTTAAAAAAGGCAACCATAGGAGTTTTCAGGTTCAGACAACAACATCAAGAGGTCTTCTGCGTAATGTAGTACTTTGGGAACACTGTCCCCAAATGTAAATCCCTTGATCCTTTTGTCTTGCCATATCTGAATAGTTAGAGGTTCAATAAATCTATCAAAAAGTCTGGCAAGAGTGGGCAGCAAGTCGACAGTCTCACCGTTCATCGTCACTTGAGCACTAGCGTTGCCAAAGAGGACGTTATATAAGGCTAGGAGCCTGGGACCACCAATAACCTTTTGCAGAAGCAGTCTCAGGTACTCACAGCCTATTCTATAGAAGGCTTGCTCCACTTCAATTCTAATAGCCGTAAAGGGCTCTAATGAAGTCTTATGTGATATGATATAATTTATAACGCACCTGTACACAAGTACGTGGGTGGATAACATTTATTAGTTCCCTAAGTTTATCAGAGTTATTACAACCAGGTATGAACCCAACCCAGTTTGTTTTTTGCGACTAACCCTGGGCAATATAATTCCCAGTCATCCGGCATAGATCTTGGCATGGAATTTGACTTCACATTTACAGGAAGATTGGTCAGAGGTTCGCTTAGACAGTATGGGACTACCAGGCTTTGGTATTACAGATATAAGGGTCATACACACTTTGTCAGGGATGCCTCTTCTCTGAACCACAGTCATGTCACGTTTTAGAGAATAGGGGAGAACATGTCACTGACTGTTTCATAAAATTTGATAGGCATCCCACCAATAACTAGGCTCTTCTCTGCATGTTTAAAACTCAGGATTTCCAAATTCTCCTGTATACTTCTGACTGCATCTTGGGAATCGGACTCAGCGGCAGTTAGCTTTGGGAATTCTATTCCATCCAGACAATTCCCTTTCTGTTCTGTACTTGATGGGTAATCTTACCATTTCACATTCATGCGTTTGGTGCAAAATGTGATGCAAAATCTGATCTAAAAGCAGACTTCTCAGCAGGTTTTTCAAAAGCAAACATTCCCAGTGATAATTAAAACCTTTTCAAAGTTGGCAGTTTTTGAATAAATGTTTTACTTGGTTATAAAGATGAATACATTTCATGTTGCAACAAATTGCAAACTTTTACCAATATTGACAGAACACCCTCAGCCATCTTCCCCTCCCCCTAAAAAAGCGACTCACATAGTTCAGTGTGCTGTGAGAAGTTTGAGGTTTTAACAAAGATTCAAGACGCAAACAGTAAAGTAGGTGCAGTTATTCAGCAAGGACGGCTGTGGTTTGATTTCAAGAGTTTCAAACAGAAGCTCAGAACAATGTAAAACAAAAATTCAATGAGCCTCGTCACGAGTTTGGCGGTAAATGGACGCATATACCACAGAACGGTATTTGCGTTAATGCTGCGATTTATTGTGCAAACAACGCCCCATCACGAGTTGGCGGGCAAGCGCACACGGACCTGGCGTTATCACAAATAGCGTCCAGCGGTTACAGTGACTGTGAACCCGAAAACTCAGCGCACGTTTGGGTTACCATCGCCGACCAGTGCTATTAGTGCCATGGGAAATGCGTCACTGCCAGAAAGGGAAACAAAGCGGCGCCCATATTGGAAATCAAAATCCGCAAAAAAAAAAAAAAAAAATCACAGGCCCTGAAAGCCAACCACACTTGAAAACACAGGAAAATGTCTCAGGAGCGTGTCAGAGGCAAGTCTGCCCTGGACAGGGTGCATAAACCCCAGTTTTCAGACTCTGAGCTGGCAATACTGGTGGAGGAGGTAATTCCCCATCAGGATGTTTTCTATGTCCCACAGCAGAAAAAGACAGGAACACAGCGGCGCACCCAGATCTGGAAATCCATCTGCCAGAAGGTGACAGCGGTGGGCTGTGTCCCCAGGGAAGGAGATGACTGCCGCAAACGCTTCAATGACTCGCCGGTCTGTGTCTGGGGCCTCCTGGCCCAGCACAGGAGTGAGTCTGTGGGGACCGGAGGAGGGCCACCACCACCAGAGCTCACACCATGGGAGGAGCAGTGCACCAACCTCAACCTGCACTGGCTCCCAGGATTAAGTTCAAAACCATCTGCATTGTCCACAAGTCCTTCTCAATACCTTCAACTCATCGGCCAGGTGGCGAGGGCAGGAGCCCCCACCCTCCCCAGCCCAGGATCAGCTCATCTGAGCTGCTGCACCGCGCCACGAGGCACGAAGAGGATCGCCGCCCAGACAGGCCCCCACGAGCCCCCACCAGCACCCCTGTGCTGCCCACCCTTCCAAGAGCGCCTTTCCACCGCCCTGCCGCTCACCCCTCACCCAGAAGCGGCCCGGGTCGCGCTCCTGCAGCCGCGCCGACATCAAAACAAAAAAAATAGAAAACAAAATGTCGGGTGAGATGCGGCGCCAGAGCGAGGCTCAGCGTCCTGGTTGCTAAGCAACCGTGCTTAATAGCACCCAACATCCGCCGGCAGGCGGAAGAGCCGGCCACCTTTAAAGGCCATTCTAAGGCCCTGTTTGCCCCTGTTCGCCGTGCTCGGCGCGTGGCGAGTTGCCCAGGATATCCTTAAACGAACTCTGCCTCATCATGGACAAAAACCTGCTGTAAGTACCACTATGCCATTCTAAGCTGCTCTATAGAGCATACATATGCGCATTCAAACGTACGCAGCTCCTTAGCGTGACTCTCGTTCCTGTACGTCTGATTCAGGCCCCACTTCTAGCCGCTGCCCAGGAATATTAGTGAATTGCTGCATTGTGCCTGTGCCCCACACTGTTAGTGAATTGCTGCTATGTGCCTAACTCCTGTGCCCCACACTGCTAGTGAATTGCTGCATTGTGCCTGTGCCCCAAAATGTTAGTGAATTGCTGCTATGTGCCTGTGCCCACACTGCTAGTAAACAGGGCCCAAACCTCTGTTACCCGACTTCCACACTGTGCCTTAACTAGCTGCACCTACAGATGACTGCTACCCTATGCTCACCCATCATGGCCAATACCACACCCCCACCATCCGCACTCATCGCCCCTACGCCTTTCCTCCCATATTTTTTCACCAAACCTACAGAACACAAACCCAACCAACCCTCAACGCACCCCAGAACCACAAACTCTAGAAATCAAAAATTAGGCCTCCGCTCCAGACACTCACAGCAAACCCCTCTAAGCAAAATTGAAAACAAAATATCCCCTGAACACAAGAAACTGTCCACTCCCAAGAAGGTAGCCAAAAAGCCCAATACCACTCCCACACCTCGCCCAGACCTACAGTGTGCATTAATTAATGCCAGATCCCTCCCCACCCACGCCACCGAAATCCATGACCTTCTCACCAACCTTGACCTCGACATTCTTGCCATCACCGAAACCTGGCTACACAACGCTGCCAGCCCAGCCATCTCACTAGCCATTCCACCAGGATACTCCATCCTCAGACAGGACAGAACATCATCTACAGGTGGAGGAGTGGCACTCATAGTCAAAGACCACCTTGAATTAAGACAAACTCCCTCCAAACTAGGGGATAACATCGACTTTCTATCTGCCAAGATCGCACTCACAACACCACCATCACTCTCAATCTAGTATATCGCCCACCAGGCCCTTTACTGGACTTCCAAGACAACCTCACACACCTGCTAGGTGAAAACCTTAAAACCACTACCAAAACCATTCTCCTAGGAGACCTCAACTTGGGGCTCCACGACCAGAAAGATAAACCATCCACTAAGCTAGCACAAGCTCTCCAAGAAATGGGCTTTGTACAAAGAGTTCTCCAACCTACCCACAGTAAAGGGCGCACTCTTGACTGGGTAGTTGACCACAACTGCGGCATCGACATCAGCTCCACCGCGCCCACGCCATGGTCCGACCACTTTCTCATTCACTTCATCCCCCTACCTATCAACTTGGTAAAAAAACTCTCACCTGCACCCCAGGCCATGGCCAGGAGCGCCAAGAACCTCACCAAAGAAAGCATTACACCAACCTCCCTGCCTCATTTGACCCAGCTGCACTGGCGGATATCTACAAAACCACCATTAGCACTGCCATTGACATGATCGCCCCCCTACAAAAGAAAAAATCCAAACACTCCAATACGTGGTTCTCAGCAGAACTAAAAACTACGAACTAAAAAACGCAAAGCCTTCAACGTATGGCAAAAAGCACCCAATGCCTCCTGACTATCGTCCTACAAATCACTGGCCACCCAATACAAAAAAAGCATCATAGCAGCCAAATCTGCATCATATAATGAAAGAATCTCCAACGCCACCTCAGAATCCAAAGAGCTCTTCGCCATCTTCAAGGAACTCTCCACACCAGCCACTAAGTAACACCATACAAACCCCCCTTCTAAAAAAAATCGAACTCCTCTTAAACCATCACAAAAATCTCACTCAGCAAATCTTAGCTGCATCCCCTAAGGAAACAATGACTGAGAACAAAAAGATAAGTCACATCACACCCTTTAAATTTAGAGAAGTCTCAGAAAAAGAGGTAATCGATATCGTTAACAGAATCAAACCCTCCAACTGCAAAGGCGACGCCTGCCCCGCCAAACTAGTCAAAGACTGTGTTGAGACACTAGCACCATTCCTCAAATCCTTCATTAATGCATCCTTCAACTCTAACTCAGTCCCAACCAGCCTAAAAGAAGCTTGGGTGCGCCCCCTTCTCAAGAAACCCACTCTAGATCCAGAAAACGCCAACAACTATAGACCCATTACAACAGTTCCCTTCCTGCTCAAGATCCTCGACAAAGTCGCCTACTCACAAATACAGCACTACCTCGAAGAAAATCGCATTTTAGGCAAAAGGCAATCGGGCTTCCGCCCGGGGCATGGGACCGAATCGGCCCTTCTAGACCTTAAAATTCAACTTAATGACATCATGGACAAAGGCAAACCAGCTCTCCTCCTACTATTAGACCTATCTGCTGCCTTCGACCTGGTCAATCATGACATTCTAGGCACACAACTTAAAAATGAACCTCACTTCTCGCCGGAAGCCGTCTCTTGGGTCAAATCCTTCCTCGAGGGTCGACTTATGAAAGTCTTTTCTGAATCTGCAAACGCTACCCCAACCACCATCCACTGTGGCGTCCCACAAGGATCCTGCACTGCACCCACCCTATACAACATTTTCACCCTCCCTCTGTTCAATGACCTCGACCATCACCACATAGCTTACACCAACTATGCTGACGACACACAAGTCCTGCTCCCCCTTACTGGCTTATATGAACAAGACGCCGCAGCACTAACTAAAATATACACAGCCATTCAAACCTGGATGGCAGCCAACGGACTCTGCCTTAGCGGGGACAAAACAGAGATCCTACTAGTTGGCACCAAAGAAACACTAAATAAACTCCCGCCTCTATACAAATCCTTTAACGTCGATAACTGCACCATCACAGTCTCCACTGCGGTAAAAACGCTAGGAGTATACCTCGACTCCACTCTCTCCATGACACGGCAAGTCAATGCCGTAGCCTCCTCTGCTGCACTAACCACTAAGATAATCAACGCCGTTAAACCCTTCCTATCCCCTAAAAACTGCCTGAATGTAGCCAGAGCCACAGTAGGTACTAAATTGGACTACTGCAACGGCCTCTTCCTGGGCACATCTGCACAAAACATTAAAAAAATGCAAGTCACACAAAACAATGCTCTAAGAGTAGCCCTAAGCATTCCAAAAAGGGAGCACATCTCCCAAGCCAGAAAAGAAGCACACTGGCTACCTATAAAAGACTGCATACTATTTAAATCCATGGCCATCACACACAGATGCCTCTCTGCCAATGCCCCACCCTATCTTTCTGAAAGGATCACCCTCCATACCTCCACTAGACCTACCAGGTCACACCTGACCAACCAGACCTATGTACCCACTTTCAAAAGAAGCAAAGCCGGAGGGTCCAGCTTCCAACACCTAGCACCCAAAAATTGGAACGCACTCCCCACCGCCTTAAGAAGCAAAAAAATCATACCATGCCTTCCGTAGACTACTCAAAACCACGCTGTTCCACTAGCCCCGCCTCACCTGTATTCTCACCACTGTAATTATGGAAATAACAGCAAATGTATGAAAAAACGTGTCTATGCTAATCTGTATATCTGTATATTCACCATGTATGCCTGTAACAAGTAAGACTTCTTAGCGCCACGATGCCCCCGGGCAGATGTGCGCTCTACAAATCCAAATAAATAAATAAATAAATAAATAAACTCTCTTCCTAAATATCTTCCTTCTCAAGCTCTTCGCTCATCCACTTCCAATTCCCTCAGGTTCAGTCGCTTCTCCAAGCAACGAGTTGGAGGTAGATCTCTCTTCTGCTGGGGCCTCCCTTTGAAACAGCCTCCCTGCCTCTCTGAAACTTGAGAACCATCTCTGGTTCCGGAAGCACCTCAAGAGCTTCCTCTTTGCTTCTGCTTTCTCTCCCCCTCTCTCCTGCTGATCTCCAGGCTGAAAATGAAACTTCACTAGTTACCTGGCTACCCTCTGATCTCGAGCCAAGGTTCCCTACCCGCCAGTTGCACACCTGCCCTGCCCCGCCGGCAACCCTTGTTCTCAGGGACTGTTTCTGTATCCCTACAGCACCTACCAGCACTTGACACCTGATGTCTGCACTTACCCTTGCACTGGACACCAGCTGGCCGCACTTTTTGTTTTTTGTCTATTTATTTGACTGTAATCCTATGTACTGCACTGCCCCCCCACCCCTGCACTTGCAATCTCAATGTCAATGTCACCTGGCCTAGTAAGATCGCTGTCTCCGTCTTCCCTCTGTTCCCCCTTACTTGCCTTGTCGCGCCCTCAAACACTTATGTATAGGCGTGTTATGAATGCCATATCAGAAAAGGGTGCTAGAGAGCCCAGCCAAGATGGCGGCTCCGCCGTGAGCTACTAGCACGGCTCTCAAAAATCCCGACTTAAATCGGGCCCAAGGCGACCACAATGGTTTGAACCGTGTGCCACAGCTGTTTATTACATCCCTGATGCCGAAAGGTCGTTCATTAAACTCCGGTGTGCGCACATCCGCGGGATCGTAAGAGAGAGAGGAGAGAGGGAACCTGGCCTCGGATCCAGCGTACCATAGACGGCCAACCTGAATAAGGCAGTGGCGCCGACCTCCATATGGAGTAATTCGTTTGGCATTCTAAAAGCACACAAGATTTGGAGGAATGAGATAAGGCGGCCAGCATGACAGGATTTATTAGTAGCTGGACTGCCTCAGCGACCCCTAACTGGAGGGCATGCACTGCGTGAGAGAATATGCATCCGATGACCTTCTGGCACGACCGAGGTGGATTGGAGGTGAGGCCGGAACTGACGAGGCAACCCAGAGCCCTCTGCACTCTGTCTGTGCATCTGACGTCCCAAGTGAAGTGTCTGGGCATGCAGAGGGAGGGGAGTAACGACACTTGATGACACGCAGGAGGAGAGGACCCGCTGCAGGAGCACGCCACCCCAGTGTCACAGTAATGATCCTCCGGGCGCGAGTTTGGTGCACGGCAGTTCTCGGATCCGCTGAAACACAAAGATGAGCGCTGGTACAGAAGCACATGGAAGCCGTGTGAGCTGGTGAACCCAACCACAAGGAACCGCAATACCTGCCTGCTCGAATACAACGAGAGGAATCCAGAGGTATAAGCCACCCGGCGTAACTGGGGCAGCAGACCAGAAGGTGCGCCGCCTTCCCCCCGCACCTCTAATCCCTTTGATCGCCGGCAGCAGCAAGCCCAACGCCACTTGGCATCGAAATAAGGCACAAAGCCGGACGGCCCACACAAGAGCTGCAGCCTGGGGGGAGGGGAGGGCATAACATGAGTTTGGCCAACCGACCCAAATCCAGGACTCAGGCCCTCAATTGGGGAGGCGGAGGATGCCCCCGACCAGAGTGCAAGACCCCACCATAGCACGTAGAGTGGGAGGAGGAGCTTCGGAAACAGCACCAGCACCCCATGTCAGGCCCATCCCTGGACGGATTGGAGCAGCGGCTGAGACCCCTCCACCCTGTCGCACCACCTTACTACAGTAACTCTCACTAAACCGCTCAAGCAAGCTTACACAAGGAAAAACCAGGCTCCTGATGCACTGGCAATGTGTATCACCAGAAGAGTCTCCTAACAACATGCCAATAAAAAAGTGGAACACCACAAAAGGGCAGGTGAGACTTGTTTAGTCTGGGGTGAAGACACCAGGCAAACATTGGCACGGCACGAACTTGGTGATTCGGGGAGCGGCACCCCGAAACTCTACCATAAGCGCACTCTGTGATACCGGTTGTCTTGTAACGAAAATACATCAGTCCCACCCCCCACCCCAATCACGAAGATACAAACTTGTACAGAGCACACAGGGTTTATCCGGACGACTTGGCGCTCGTATAGTGGAGGCAGCGGTAACAGCATCTCCTGCAGGGCAAACTCCCCTTGGGTACACCACCCACCAATGATACTTGCTACAAGAAGGGGTGGAGCTGCACCGCGAGTGTAGTGTTTGCTCACCAACTTGCAAGCCTAAAACAGTGCACAGCCTGTCAATAACGAGAGCCTGTGAGCCTGACCCCAAGAGAAGAAACAAAAACCCCAGGTTGGGTATTGCTGGCTAAGGACAGGGATACAGTCCGATGAGGCCAAGAGACCGACAATCGGGTAAACTACCTAGCAAGAGACCATAGGGCCCTTGCAAGACCCAGCTTCTGCTTCGCTCCACCACCATTCAACTTGCCATTGAGACCGGGGGGATGTCCTCCACAGAGATTACTTAGCAACTGCCACAATTTGAACGCCGAAAATGGGAAAATCTAATCAATCACAAAGGAAGCTGCATTTTGAAGCAGGATCCGCTACCAAAACTCCAAGCACGCACACACAGTCGGAAACCTCAGCAGCAACCATGGAACAGGAGAGCGAGACAGGCCCCACTCCAGACATCGACATACAAGTAATCCTGCTGGAGCTCAAAACCGGAATTGGCAACCTAGATGCTAAGCTAGACAATCTATCCTCGAAAGTGGACCTGATACAACACCGGCTGGACAAGCACAGAGACAGGCTGGACACGGCAGATTAAAGGGTGTCAGACCTGGAAGACAGTCACATGACGCAGTATACCAGAGTATCGGCACTGGAGGCATAAATAAAAGGAGTGGTAGCCAAAAATGAGGATCTAAAAGGACGAAACCGACGCAACAACCTACGCAATGTGGGGGTGAGAGCGAGAGATCCCGCAGAAGATGGAGGACTTCATCGAAGCCATGTGCAGAAAGTTGTTTGGGGAGCCCTCCTTATCCCGCCTCTTCGCAGTTGAGAGAGCACACTGGGTGCCGGCTAGTCGCCCATCCCATGGGCACCCATATGCCCCATTATCGCACGCCTTCTCAATTACAAGAACCGTGACACAATCCTACAGCTCGCCAGAGAGAAAGGTGAACTGCACTACCATGGAGACCGGATCCAAGTTTACCCATACTTTTTTCGCAAGCAGTCCAAGCAACGCGCAGATCCTTCAGGAAGTGTGAAAAATGCACGAGGGACAATCAGATTCAATATTGCATGCTCAACCCGGCAAAACACCGGGTCCAACATGCAGGGAAGACGCAATTCTTCACTTCACCCGAGGCTGTGAGCAGCTTCCTAGACGAGGCCGGCTGCCGGCCCTCCAGCAACCATCTAAGACCGGTTTAAGGACGACCGAGGCAGGAGAGATCAGATCAGAATATCCACGGTATGTGTGAACTGCAAACCAGAACGATTGCTGCTTACTATAGAACTGATTTACCGTAGACTTGGGAAACAGCACAAGAGTTTCTTCCTGGCACTCCACCAATAGATCACACACCACACTTCGTATCCTTGGGCAAGTTATAAACAAACAGATGAGAGCGGACTTGGCTGGGCATTAGCGCCCCAAGCATAACAATGTTTTGAAGTTACTGGGTGAGGGCGGGGGGGTATCTTGACGGGCAAGTTGGGGGTTGCCTGCCTGTGTTAATAAGTCACGGGGGATTCCACAAGTGCACCAGAGTGGAGTGTACTGGGGAGAAAAAAAGAGAAACATGAGGGAAGCAGCGCTGGGGCGTGGGCCCGGCTCCTGCTGACAGACCCCCATGGTCAAACTTCAGAAACTGGAAGGAGCAGGCACATACCGATAAAGTCGTAAATATGAAAAGAGATGATAAACTCTGAACATAAGATAAACCAAACTCATTCAAGTTAGCAACTTGGAACATCAGGGGTGGGAACAAACCAACTAAAACCCGAAAGGTATCTCAATAGCTCAGAAGACATTACGTGGACATTGACTTCATACCGGAGACCCACCTCCTTCTGTCCTCTGAAGGCAGCTCGGCCACTGACTGAGGATGCCACAGATACTATGAGTCAAAAGATACCTGAGAATTCACTTTCCACTCATGGGCACCAGCTCGCGTCTGGATTATCTACTGTATCTCAGTCCAGGGGACTCCGGTGGGGCGAGTTCCAGATACTCCTGAGAACACTTTCTGACCCTAGAGTGTGCCCCCTCAGATGACAGGAAGGGGTGATACAGCTGGCGATTTAAGTCAGGGGCACACCAAGATCCAGTGTTTGCCCAAGAGCTCCGAGAAAAGATAACAGCCTTTCTGGCCACTAACCAAGGGTCGGCGGGTTGGAGCGGGACCCTGATGAAAACATTAAAATGTTACACTAGGGGAGTATGCATTAATAAAGAGAATGGGATCCTGAAATCCATTAGAAGGGAACTCGCAGAAAACAAATCTCGATTGAAATAACTAGAGCGCACAGTCGACAAGTTTAGAATTAACGCTGACCGCGAGAGCCAGTACCTGGCGCAAGGTCATCAAATCTGGCAGTACGGCGAAAGCCAAAAGCCAGGAGCCCTCCTGGCTCGACTGCTAGCAGCGGATAGAAAACCCCCACAGGTGGAATGTGTACGCGATCCACAGGAGAAATTAGTTTACACCAAATCCGAAATAGTGGAAACATTACGGGCCTTTTATCACGATCTATATAGTTCCAGGGTCCCGAGCGATCCAGAGGCTCTTCGAGGCTACTTGAACGACATCGAACTATACTGGGTGGAGGGTGAGATGAGAGATTTCCTCCTAAATAGACCAATCGCACTTGGAAGAGATCCAGTCCGCAATTAAGGAGCTGCCGGGGACCGAAGCCCCAGGCCCTGACGGCCTGACAGGAGAGTTTTATAAAGCATACGCCCCAATCCTCGCACTGATCTTATTAATACTGTATGAAGAGGCGCTAGAGGAAGAATGTCTGCTCCCCACATTACAGGAAGCAAATGTTATCCTGCTTCACAAACTGGGAAACCCTCTGAAGAATGCGCCTCGTATAGACCGGTGTCACTAATAAATGTTGACAATAAAATTCTCGCTAAGATTCTCACTTCCCGTCTACTCCCACGGATGTCTAGACTGGCAATTGCAGACCAAGCAGGTTTTTTTTCCCAGAGCGGAATACAACGTTTGGAATCCGGCGGCTCTTCTGTGTCATCGAGGCACTGTAACGGTCGACCCAGGCTGTTGCAGTCCTATTAGACGCAGAAAAGGCCTTTGACTCTGTCGAATGGCCATACCTTTTCACAGGATAATACTGGGAAAACAAAATCAACACACATAACTAAAAAGAGGGACTAGGCACGGCTGCCCCCTGTCAGCTCTCCTGTTCGCGCTTCGATGGAACCACTGGCCGCAAGCCTCAGGACTGGACCAGTAGAGAGAGGTCTCACATTGGGACCCCATAAATTGCTTCTATCCCTAAACGCCGACAATGTTGCCCATTTTATCAGTGACCCAGTGACAAACTTGAACCCAGTCATGAGAGTAGTACTCAAGTTTGGATCTTTTTCAGGGATGAAAATCAACCAAACAAAATCGGTAATATTTCCCCTAACACCTGGTATGACAGTATTTAAAGACTATTTTGAGTTCAAATGGGAGTTCACAGGGGTATTATGTTACCCAGAAATCAGGAGGAACGTTATCGAGACAACTATGAGAAAACGGTAAAAGCGCTTCGAGACAAAATATCCAGATGGAGACGAGTCTCTATAGTGAAAATGGTCTTACTGCCTAAACTATTATACCTGTTCGCAAATCTACCGCTACTATTGCCAAGGAAATTCTTCCAACGGCTGCAAAGCCTAGCCCACGCAACCTTTATCCAACCAATAGCAAAGAGTAAGCTGGCACTGCCCGACCTGGAGTGCTACTACTGGGCCGCACAGGCACAATTTTTGGGTCACTGCTACGCCACCCAATTTATCCGCCCACATGTCCAAATTGAACGTGATCATTGGTCACCTCCACGTTCCCCCCCAAAACCTGAATATAGTACTGATTACTTACGAGATCTGGAAAAGGATCAGACGAAAATGCAGTGTCAAGGTCAGGTTCTACCCCCTTGTCCTGGCAAGATTCATTCCTGGGATACCCTTTACGACTGAGAAAGTGTATCTCCAGTGGGCAGATAAGCTACAGATAGCCACACTAAACTGGTTTGTAGACGGAAATGTTTTAACGATACAACAGGCACGAGAATGGGGAGCAAACTCAGCCTTAGACATTTTTGTATGTTTCCGACATACACTACAAAGCAGCCGACAGCTCCAAAGGAGAGATGGGAAAGATCATTAGAGGACACAATAGCAGAAAAAGATGGGGCATACTTTCTGTGGCAAACACAAAAGGTGTCCCTAAACTCAAGGTACAAGCTGATTAATTTCAATTTTGTAGATCAAGTGTACCACACGCCAGCCAGACTGCATAGTTAACGCCCATCCGAATAGGCAGCCTGCGAAAGATGCGAGGACTCCCCAGCAGGATTCCTACACTTAGCCTGGGAGTGTCCGCCGATTAGACAATTCTGGAACAATGTGTTAGACAATACCTCAGCGATAACAGGCGAACGCCTTGATCCAGTCCCTATGGTAGCGATGCTGGGGTATACTAAAAACTAGCAGGGAGAAGATTGGCCGGACTGCTGCTGGTGCTGGCACAACGACATATAGCTATAACATGGGGGAGAGGTCGCCCCACCCACATTACAAATGTGGCATATGGTCATGATATGTAAACTCTACCCCTGCACATGAGACCTCCGGACATATGGGGGCCCTACATCAATCACCTATTAATGACAACAGACTGAACGTTGCCAAGTTGCCACAGATGTATGTTATGTTACTTGGCATTTACATAGCGGCTTATGTATCATTGGTATGACCCTTTGAGGGTCAAAATCAAAGCGTTGGTAGGTTGAACGCCCTCGGGAACTGCAGTTCAAGTCAGTAGAGAGAGATAGTCGTATAGTGCGTGGGCGCACCGGATGTGTGTGCAGCTGGTGTGGTTGTAGCATGGTAGCTGCTTCTTACCGGTAGATGTGTTGCTGAGGAAATCAGTTGAATGTGTTCAGTCTGGAGGGTGGACTCCCAGTCTGAGTTTTGGCTGCGTTAGGCATGAGGGGACACCTAAGCTAGCGGTATGTGCAGATACACTCCAATCTGACTCCAAGAATCCTTTCTGTTTGTAACAAAGTTATATTAAATTGGGGTTTTGGTGCAAAATAAAGGTTACAAAATAAATAAATATCATATCATATCATATCGACATGACTTCAAATTGAGGGAGTTGGAGGAGCGGAGGCAGGCACTAGCACCCAGGAGGTTGCAGGCGAGTCATCCCCCACCCGCTGCAAATAGCACTGTGACTGGTCCACCCGTCCATTCCCGGTGTGAATGTATGACATCCGGGCACTGTGAGTGGGTGCACTGCATGTGACATACCGCAGCCACCCACAACTGGAGCCTTGTACCAGTGCACCCAAGCAACCTCAGGTATCCAGTCTAGTCAGAAGTACATCCAATGTAGAAATGTAAGCACCATGGCACACATATCCATGGCCTGGGCACAGCAACGTCAGGTGTGCGTGTGTGTTACCAACTACTGCTCACTGACAGCGGCATGCCAGCTGTGCATTCACATCAGACATTTGAAAATGCCACACCAACAAGTCAGAACCGATCCTAAAATCTCTATGAGGGTTGGGTTCTCATAATGGGGTGCCTTGTCAACTGCACATTTTCAATTACTCCCCCCTTTCTTGTTCTTGCATTACTGCCACCAATTATCTTTTCTTCACTCCTCCTCCTCCTTCTACATCTGTACTCCTCCTTCCTCTCTCTCTGTTTTCGTCCTTCTGTTCGTGGGGATCCATCATCTAGGTGGCCCGGACACGGCCATCGCTATTGGATCCAGTTCCTGGGGGTGGACCAGTGAGGGAGGATCACCTGGATGGGGGCTCCTCGGGGAGTGGAAGTGGGACACCAACGGGTGAGACACAGTACCCCCTTTTCTCAACACCTTTCCCCCATCCTACCAGGTAGGACATTCAGAAACACTGCCTCCTCCCCTTTTCCAACACAAACACTTTCACACACCACTAAAGACAACAGACTAACACCAGAGCTGTTTACCCAACATGTCCCAATACAAGGGTCAGGCAAAGTAAGGCAACTGTCCAGAATCATACACACCCAACGGCCCTTTCCCTTCCCCACAGGAATAAAAGGTGGAGCACGGGAGCACACTACCAGCAAGGCAGGGCGTACAAAGAGACATCCATCCCAGTCTGGCAATTCAAGCAAAGGTAAAAGGCGGCGAGAACCGAGGGGGCGACAAGGAGAGAAGCGCCCTTGCCGTTTCCGACCCAGACCCGCAAAACCTCAGAGAAAGGAATAGTAAGACCGCAAACAATAGCCAGTGTGTATTGCAGCAGATGCCAAAGGTACACGGAGCATCCCAGCGCTGATAAGTAGGACAGAGAGACACCTGCTACCGTGGTACCGTCCTTGACTCCAGATAAAAGAAACACCAAGCAGTTCATCACAGCCGGTAAGTCGAGGGGAGAACCGATAAGAAACCGAACTGTGTTGAACAAAAGTCGCAAAGTAGCAACTTAAGGGAAGTTCAAAGAACCGTTACCATAAAGGGAAAACCAGTTGCAGAGGGATCAATCACCACGTGGGTGCTCACTCGAGAGACTCTGGTTAATACCGCGTTTGTTGAAACTATTGATAACAAAAGGCCTTAGGAGGACGGCAAGGGAATGGTCAAATTGGTCATAAAGGGGTCTAGCAAAATCCTCTGTACAGTCGAAAGTCTTTGACCAACAAACCAATGAAAGCTACAGGAGACGAATCCTGTTTTATGAGAATAGAGAAGGAATTGTGTGTTTGGCAAGAATGAATCCGAAGGAGGGTTGTCAACAGTTCGTTGTTTAAAAAGACATTAAGACATATGATTGCAACAGATAAAAGTGCTTCGAGCAGAAGTCAACAATCGAGAGGGGTCTGGGCCCGGCAGAGGGGGGTACAGGGGTGAAAATCAACGACACATGGAATAAAAGCCATTGTGAACCCGACAGAGGGAGGCTGACATTCGAGAGTGGTCAGCGCCCGAAGAGGGGGACCCAAAAGTGAAGAATCATCATCCTAAATACCATTGGAAAGGAATGTACTAAGTGTGAGAAATCTGAGGGTATTCACCCAGGTAGAACCCACAAATCTCTTATCCAGGTGGCCAGGAATCGGGCATCGCTGTTGGAACCAGTTCCTTGGGCTGGACCAGTGGGGGAAGATCACCTGGGTGAAGGAGCCCTGGGTTATGCTAGGGCGATATCCAAGGTGAGACGCAATATTATACCGAGGAGGAAGGTGAGGGGGACGACGTCCCTGAGGTTTTCCTTGGCTATTCCACTTCTACCTCCCTTCCACACAAAGAAGCTCCCTTAATAAAATCCTATCACCCCTACACACCTCTGGTAAACCAACTAGAAGCCCAAACCCTGTTGCATTCAGAAACTGTCTTTTTCTGAATCCCTGTCAGCCTGTTTTCTACCCGAATACTCCCAGTCATTTTGCTTCCCGTCCCTCTGATTATTATTTCCTACACTCCCAACCTACTCAGATAAAACACTACTTTTCCCACAATCCCCCTTGTTTATTTCACAATCCCAGCTATTTCCAGTTGCCTCACAAACCCTCCAAAACCCACTATTCTGAAATCACCTTCCCTGTAGGACAATCTGACACTTGAATCCCCTGTCCCCCTTTTTCCGACACAACCACTTTTCTTCCCCACGACAGAACCATAGAGCTGTTTACCTGATGTTCCAGGACACAAAGGTCAGGCAGAGTCAGATAATGAATCAGAATCACACACACACACCTGATGGCCCTTTCCCTTCTGCACAAGCAAAAAAGGTGGAGCCCGAGAGCACAGTACGGAGAAGGCAGACCGCACGACGAGACAGCTAACCGGGAAAGGCAGTTCAAGAGAAGAAGAAGAAAAGTGGCGGGAATCGAGAGGGTGACGAGAAGAGAGGGCACCTTGCCCGTTTCATCCCAGGCCAACGGAACCTCCGTGGAAGAGAGCATTCGACCGCAAATAATGTCTTGCAGCAGATTTCAACGGTTTGTTTGTTAATTTGTAAAAAGGAAATCAGGGCGCAGTGTTACAAGATGACTCTCAGCTTAAGTTGCACACAGTACACGGGGCAAGCCTACGCCGGTAAGCAGGAATGAGGGAGATTCCTGCAATTGTGGTACCGGCCTTGACTCCAAAAGAAGGAAGTCAAGCAGTTCATCACAGCCAGTGAGCCGAAGGGAGAAGTGATAAAAACCGGGTTGGGTTGAATGAAGGTCAGAAAAGTGGCAAGTTGAAAGAAGTACAAGAGAAGAACGAGTTACTTATCCCTGGTAATGTTCTTTTGACTAGATGTTCCTCCCAGGTATTCCTCAACTTTTATATTGAAGTCTGTTTGCAGCTTGCATTGGATTTTTTTTTTCATACATTCGAGCGTTGTGCAGCATTGAATCTTGGTCCTCGACAGCCACAAATGTAAGGGCTCAAAGGGAGCGCCCATAAGACCTCTTAGTACCAGGTTTAGATCCCATGAAGACACGATGAAGGGAGTAGGCAGGAACAAATTTGTCAAGCCTTTCAGAAATTGTGTCACAATCGGTACTTTTGAATATGATCCCTCATCCAGAGATCTTTTGAAAATTGAAAGGGCCGCTAAATAGCTCTTCACCGTGGCTACTTGCAACCCAGAATGGGTCAAATGAGTAGGAAAGACAAAACCTGGGGAAGTTTACAGAAGAAAGGATCTAGTTTCTTTTCCCTGCACCAGCTGCAAAATGTATTCCAATGGCAGCGGTACAGGGGTTTAGTTGCTGGTCTTCTCACCAAAAGCAACACTTCCATTACATCTTTCGGAAGGTCCCAATCCTTATATCTCACCCTTTCAGATACCAGGCGTGAAGGCCGAGTGTCCTGATCTCTGGGTGAAGAATGTGACCTCCCTCTTGCAAGAGTAGGTCCTCTCTTTGGGGAAGATTAATTGGAGAGCAGTTGGCCATGCCATTTCCAGACGGTCCGAGGTAACACGTTCACCTGGGCCAATCCGGGACAATGAGGATCATGGCTTTCCCAAACTTCCTCAACCTCCGTATTACATGAGGAATGACTGGGACTGGCGGAAACGCGTACAGAAGTGGAAATTCCCAGTCCACTAAGAACTTGTCTCCTAGAGCTTCTCTTTGAGGCCGTGACCCACCACACCTTCTCTTGTTGAGGTTATGCATGGCCACTGTGTTGTCCATCATTATCACTATACTTTTTCCCCATATCGAGGGCAGGAAGGCGATCAGCGCTAGTCCGATTGCCCTCGGCTCCAAAAGGTTGATATGAAGTTTGGACTCCGACTGAGACCAGTGTCCGTTTATTGAAAGCTCTCTCATGCACACTCCCCATCCTGAGAGGAAGGCGTCTGTCACAACTGTTGTCTCAGGCCATGGTTGCCAAAATGGTTCTCCTCTCAGCTCATTCTTTCGGCTGGCCCACCACAGGAGATCCTGGGCGACCTTAGTCGGGACCTGGAGAAGGTCCATCATTCTGCCGGAGAATTGAGACCACTGGGATCTGAGAGCTCACTGAAAGGATCTCATTCTTAAACAGGCTTCTGGCACCAGTAAAATGCAGGATGCCATGAGGCCGAGCAACCTTAGGAAGTCGAAGGCTGGAAGACGTTGGGCCCTCTGAAATGTTTGGACCATCTGCAAAAGATGTTGAGCCCTTAACTCGGGCAGCAAAGCTTTTCCCGAGGCTGAATCCAGGACTGTTCCAATACATTGAAGCTTCTGAGAGGGTCAAATGGGACTGAGATGATCCAGATACTGTTCCGGAGAAACAGTTCCGACCAGCCAGTCGTCCAGGTAGGGGTAGATATGAATCCCCCCTCCTCAGATTTGCTGCCACCACTGCCATAAGCTTGGTGAAAACCCTTGGGCCGAGGTGAGCCCGAATGACAGAACTCGAAACTGTTAATGAGAACTGCCATCCACGAACCTCAGGTACTTTCTGTGCTTCTGACGTATCGGCACATGAAAGTAAGCATCCTGAAGGTTCAGTGACACCAACCAATCTTGGAGTCGAAGGGCCTGAAGGATCTGCGAAAGAGTTACCATCTTGAACTTGTCCTTCCTGAGGAACTTGTTCAAGCATCTGAAGTCCAAGACAGGTTGCCCTCCTCTGTCCTTCTTTGGGATTAGAAAGTAAGGAGAGTACCAACCTTGGTTCATCTCTGCTACAGGCACCAATTCTATTGCACCTCTCTCCAAAACGGTGAAAATCTACTTTTGGAGGACCGAAACTGGAACCAAGGTTGATCTTGCTCTTGGGGGGCAACTGGGAGGTCGTTTCTGCTACTGTTTGTAGGACCCATGCATCGAAAGTTATGCTTCCCCAACTCTGGATATGGTAAGACAATCTGCCCCCTACCACAGTTTTGTGGCTGAGGAGTCATTTTGCTATTCCACCTGCAGCTGAGGGTAACTCTGCAGGTGCTGAACGGGAAGTCCTTCCTCCTCTACGTCTTCCACTATAGGGTCGTCTTTGACCTTTTTGTGCAAACTGGCCTCTTCCTCTAGAAATGGAAGAATAGAAACGAAAAGAACGACCTCTCCATCCTTGACCTCAGATTGAGGTTTTCTCATCACTGCCCCCAGAGATTTAGCTGCATCTCATGAAGCTTGCAGTTTTTCTAGACTGCTTCAGCCTTCTCCCCAAAAATAGAAGTACCGTCAAATGGCATGTCTAACAGACGTGCCTGCATGTCTGCTGAAAATCCAGACTCTCTCAGCCAGGGCATGCATCCAAGTACTGTGCTGGCAGCCCTGGCTCTACTGGTCAAGTCCACTGTTTCTAAACTAGATTGCAGGGATTGTTTCATGGCATCCTTGCCATCTTGTATAAGGCTTAAAAAAAACCTCTCTTCTCCCTCTGGTATGTGCTCTGCTGCTAGTGCAGCCATACCCCAAAGGGTATGGGTGTATTTTGCCAATGCACTAGTAGAATTGGCAGATTTTAATGCTGTACTTCCTGCAATAAAAACTCTTTTAGGTAAAGAGTCAATTCTCCTATCCACCTTATCTGCTGGAGCAGAAGGATAGGCTGCAGCCTTCAAAGATGCTGTTGCTGCCTGTGCCACTGAAATTTCAGGCGTTGGGTGCCTGTTCAGAAATGGAGGATCCACTGAAGCAGTCTTGTATTGCTTTGTCAATAACTTAACAGATGGCTTAGAATCTGCTTTCTACCAGTTTTGGCAGTACAGCTTCCCTAATTGGTCCACTGTCTAATATGTCAGTGAGATCATCACTTTGCACAGTAGCTGCAGGTCTGGACCATCCCAGATACTCATACTCAACTACTTTACCAATAACGATTTTGTATGAAGGATCAGTGTAACCAGCTATCTCAGCATTACCAAATTCTGTCTCTGGTGAGGTTTCCCAACTACTGGTTTCCTTTAATGTATCTACAAGATTCTGCATCTTAGATTCCTCTGATATTAATTTCTCATCTTCAAAGATAGAACCCATTTGCCTAAAGAAATCAGGTCTTGGAATGGGTTGGAACAATTTAGGCTCAGGAATAGATTTTACAATCTTCGAGAGCAAAGAATGCTCTTATGAGGTCGAAGGTTTTGACAGTTTCTTGGAAACTGTCGACCAATGCGTCAACACCTTATGTTGCTTTTAAGGCTCAATATGAATTATATGCCTTGAAGGTTCAGGTGACAAACATTTCACATCCTTCGAAGAAGGCTTCGATGCTGATAGTGAATATTTCGAGGTAAGAGACCCCAGCTTTTTCTTGTGCGCCGAAGAAGATTCCTTCGATTTATGTTGAGGAACCTCTCTTTTCGGGGTATCACGCACGTGAGAGGGGACACACAGGACTGCCTACCGTCTCAATAGATGCAGAGGGGTGGCCACGTTTCTCAGACTCCTTTAGAGGAACAATCGGAGGAGTGTGCCTTTTAAAAATGTCTATTTTTAAGCACAATTTTTCTAACTCCGCTGGGAGTCGAGTTCTTTTTTGGGCAACTAACTCTTTCAGAAGAGCAAAATGAAGATGAAGACGACAAGGACCTGCAATGTCATTGCTTACCCTTTTTATGGGAGGAGGATGACAAACATCATGAACCAGACCTTGAATGCCTATGTTTCGAATGTTTAACAGGAGAGACATCTCTCGAATCAGAGGAAGGGGTAAGGACAGGGATTGGAAGAGGGCTTACCTGCGTCGAGTTTCCTCTTCCTTTAATGCAAGGCCTTAACCGTCATCAACTGGCATGAGCCACAGTCATCGACCTTGTGGCTAGATCCCAAGCACCACAGACAAACACGGTGCAGGTCTGTAATTGACATCTTGGCCCCACAGTCCGAACACCGCTTGAAGCCGGTCTTCGAGGTGGAAGCCATTTCTCGAAGTAAGAAGACGTTTTATCGCTGAAGAGAGTAGCTCCGAAGCACGCAACAATGCAGAAAAATCTGAACTGCGGTATCGGTCAGCACGCGTGCCAATATATAATCAGTGTCAACGTCACAAAGGATGCCAAAGAGGCTGTTGAGGACCAAGATTCGAGGCTGCAGGACGCTCGACCCTATGAAAAGAAAATTGCAAAGCAAGCTGCAAGCAGACTTGAATATCAAAGATGAGGAATACATGGGAGGACACAATCCATTTGAACTGTAAAATTGTTAAGGGGAAGACCAGCTGCAAAGGGAACGGGCACCACGTGGGTGCTAAGTCAAGAGACTCTGGTCAAATCCCATATCGATGAAAACTACAGATACCAGAAGGCCGTAGGAAAACCGCCAAGGTAGGTCAAACTGGTCATACAGGAGTTCTAGCAAAATCCGAGCACCGTCGAAAGTCTTTGATCTACAAACTGTTAAAAAAGTAAGGGAAGTGAATCCTGCATCGAGAGAAAGCAAGGGAGGTGAATCCTGCAGATACTGAAAGTAAAAATAATTGAGAAACAGCAAGAGTGAACCCAAAGGAGGGATGCCAGTAAAGGGGGCGAAGTCCAAAGTCCAGAGAACCAGTGTGTTGACAAGAGTGAACCCGGCAGAAGGATGTCCACGTTGAACTGTTTAAAAGGACATTAAGATTTTTGGAAAGCAGAAGAGCCATAGTAAACCCAGCGGAGGGTGGCTGAAAGAATGGTCAATGCCCAGAAAAGGGGGACCTAGGGATGAAATCCTCACCCAAAGTAAAGAAACAACGGTACTCACATTTCTAAGGGACTTTCGCGAATGCTAAACCAGAAGAAGGGGATGCACGGCTGAAAACCTTAAAGTGAATAACGGAAAACGCCATTGTGTACCCGGCAGAGGGAAGCTGAAAGATTCGAGAGGAGTCTGTGCCTAAAGAGGAGGACCCAGGGGTGAAGAATCCTCACT
Source organism: Ambystoma mexicanum (assembly GCF_040938575.1). Taxonomy (NCBI): domain Eukaryota; kingdom Metazoa; phylum Chordata; class Amphibia; order Caudata; family Ambystomatidae; genus Ambystoma; species Ambystoma mexicanum. The sequence goes on from NC_090925.1 coordinate 515,066,020, forward strand.
GTAAGCAAAACAAGGATACAAACCTTTTCATTTGTAAAATGAACTTTTTGTTTGTTGTTAGATTCTATCAGATCCTCAGAAGCAGGAGAGAACCTCTGAGGATCTCGATATTGACAGGAGCTGTTTGAGGGGTTTGCGCCCAGAAGAGGGGAACCCAGGGGTGAAACCATCACCCAACGTACATTTTAAACAGAAATTTTATTTTTGTTATTTTGAATACATCAGGTCCTCGAAGGCAAGAGACTTTCCAAGGCAACAAGACTTGGCCATCGACGGCTCCGATAGCTAAAACGGAACTGTCATCTTGTGCTGGGAAAGCTCAAGTGAGTACTGGGCCCCAAGATCCCACCTTACCCCGTGCTCAAAACGTGGGGAAGGGAGACCCAGGCTACCACATTCTGACATTTCTTTTTTTAAGTATCTTTATTGGCATTTTCAAGAAACATTATCAACCGTATCAACTCCCCCCAGGCCACCTCCCTGCCCCTATTCCCCCGTAGAGCCCGAAGATAGTTGAAGATGATAGAGTTGATGAGTTGTTGGTCCGGATGGCCCAGTCATCGTATGTCCAAAACCTGTATGTTCTGTGGGCACCACTGTTGCACATAATGGCTTTTAAAAAAGGAGAGCACTTCTCCCCAGTCTTTATGAAACTTTGCAGTCTCACCTTGTATCTTATATGTAATCCATTCTAAGGCCAGAATGTCACATATTTCCGGTAGCCAGATAATTTGCAAAGGTAGGTCCTTTTGCTTCCAGTTTTTTGCAATAACCTGCCAGGCCGCTATAAGCAATGTCATCAGGGATCTCATTTGCAGCGTTGGGGTATCTTGTTGCTCCAGACACACAATTTCTCCCCTAAAGTAAGGGGTCAGGTTTCTGGGGCTAATTCCTGCAACGGCCCAGTAACTTCTTTCCAGAATTCCTTGATCTTGGGACATCCCCACCAGATATGCCCATAGCCCCCATCCCCCCCAGCCCATGCAGCATCTCCTGCATTCCCCGGAAGTGGATTTGAACATTTTTTGAAGTTTGCTGGGGGTTTAATGCCATTGAAGCTTCATTTTGTCCCATGCCTCTCGGGTTTGCAAGGACCTAGTCATCTTTGGGATGTTCCTACAAAGCCCGTTGCAGGACCTATCTGAGACCGCTCCTCCCAACGTGTCCTCCCAAGCTAACTGATAGGGCCACTTTTTATCTGCGGCCTCTAGGAGAATATAGTATAGATCCGAGATCAGGTGTTATCCCCAGTGTGCATTGTGGTAAAGGACTCAAATTTAGTAAGAGGCCTGATCGCTGCCTGCCTAATCTCCTTCTGACACAGCCAGTGCCTCAGCTGGATATATAGATACTGATCTTTCTCCGAGAGCCCGACCTGTGTCTTAGAGTCTTCAAAGGCTGCAATTTCTCCTTCCCACACCATGTCATGGATCAGCCCGCACCCACTCTCCTTACACCGCCTAAACGACCCTCTTTCCATACCTGGGAAGAAGGCAGGGTTTTTAAACAAAGGGGTACATGGGAAGGGGATGGTGGACAGGTGTCCCCCTCTGATCCATCTGTCCCAGATTTCGCATGTGACCTGGATTACTCTACTCTGCCTTGCTCTGGGGGGCCTGTCCGTCCCCTGCAGCCACAATAACACATCAGAGGGCCCCCTGCTACCACTCTATCCATCCGGCTCAAATTTTGTCAGTGTTACCCGAGAACCATTCCTGCACTATTCTCAATTAGGCAGCCTTGTAGTACCTAAATAGGTTGGGCAGCCCCAAGCCCCCACTCTTGTCTTGGAGACATCAGGAGTTCCAGTGCCATCCTTGGGTGTTTACCTTGCAAATAAATCTGGAGATTATTGAATTCATCGTCCTGAAAAATCCCATTGGTTTCGCAATAGGAAGGGATTGGAAATGAAATAAAAGCCTTGGGAAGGGTCACCATCTTTATCGTGTTCATGCGTCCTAGCCACAATATTCACAGTGGAGACCACTTGGCCAGGTCTGCTCGCGTCATTTGGATTAGGTCCAGGAAAGTTGCCTTGTATAGCGCTGTGTATCTACTGGTTAATTTGATCCCTAGGTATGTTATACTACCTTCTGCGGGGCGAAAGGGTGAACACCTATGAAGGGTGGAAGCCATCTCCCCAAGGAGGCCAATCTCTAGCTGTTTAGATTTGCCCATGTTTATTTTCAACCCAGATATCCCTTCTTGCTCCCTCAGCATCTCGACTAGGATCGGAATATAGGAGACCGGCTCCGTCAGCATCATGAACATGTCGTCCGCATAGGCAGCCGGTTTTGTATCTCCCCTCCAAATGGGACCCCTTTAATTTCTTGGGTTTGTCTGATTGCGGCCAGCAGGGGTTCGAGATAGATAGCCTATAAAAAGGGGGAAAGCGGGCATCCCTGTCTAGTTCCTCGCTCTACTCTTATGGTATCAGAGATCGGTGCATTCACTTCCAGTCTGATCGAGGGGTTTCTATAATTTGCTTCTACCATTTGAAAATATTCTTGGCCAAATCCCAACCGCTCCATCACTCAGAATCAATAGGACCACTCCACCTTATCAAGCGCTTTTTCAGTGTCGAGAGAGGGTGGCCGGGAGCCGGTTCCTTTCTAGTTTCTCTAAGAGGTGGCTCACCCTTCTTGTATTGTCCCACGTTCGTCTCCCAGGGATAAAGCCGGATTGATCTAGCCCAATGACTCTGGGCATTACTCCTTTAACTCTTTCTGCTAGAATCCCAGTATAGATTATCACATCAATGTTTATTAATGCAATGGGCCTGTATGATCCGCAGTTAGTGAGATCCTTGTTGGGTTTTTCAAACAGCACTACATTTGCTTTGGTCATCGTGCGGGTCAGCCCCTCCCCCTCCCGCAACGAATTGTATAGTCTGGTAAGGACATTTTTTAACTCGTTGCAATATGCTTTATGAAAATGCTTTGTTGAGTGGAAGATTCTTTATCGTCCTTTCCACCTCCTCTTCCAGGATTTCCCTGTCCAGATTCCCCCTGTTCTGCTCTGTTATCTTATCTTGGTAAGATTCACCCTATCTAAGAAAGCCTTTATCCAGGACTCATTTGGGTGTTCTGAGGAGTACAGTTGTTTGTAGTATGTGGCAAAAGCCTGTACTATCTTACCTGAGTCAGTGGTTATGGAACCATCTGGTTGCTTGCTACCCCCTACATGGCGTTGCACCCTCTGTTGTTTTAACAGCCTTGCAAGCATCCTATCTGCCTTATTGGACCTGATATAGTAGCACTGCTTAAGACTCAACAGGGCCCTCTCTGCTCTGACGGAACTAAACATGTTAAGCTGTCTCTGGGCTTCTTTCACTCTGTTGGCCTTCTCCCTATCCCTACCCTCTGCTAAATCTTTCTGGTCCTCCCCCAGGTCTGCCTTAAGGTCTTTTTCCAATCTGTCCTTAATACAGCTTTAAAGGCATCCCAAACTGTGCCCAGGGGGACCCTTGCGCACCTTTTAGCATGAAATTGTATGTAATTCTGTCCCTCACCACTTTCCGTAGGACCCTATCTCTGAGCATCTCGCTTGGGAATCTCCAGGACCATAATGGGCTGTTTGGTTTGAGTCCCCCAAGATAGATCTGCATAGGTGCGTGATCGGATAGGGCACTCGGGTCAACCTTGATATCTAACAGAGCTCCTAGGATTCCAGGGGAGCACCATGCATAATCGATTCTGGAGAATGTTCGATGGACATGGGAGTAGCAAGTGTACCCCAATTCCCGCCCCTTTTTCTCATGCCAAAGGTCTCTCATCGACATCCCTGCCAATCGGCCTATTACCGCATTAGATGGGAGTTGCCCTTTATTTGTGCCCCGGCTGCTCCTATCCCCTTCCGGCTCCCAAGTTATGTTGAAATCCCCTGCAAGTATGACCTCCCCTTCCGCAAATCTTTCTAGTGTCCCCAGGGGATGGAGTAAGACCGAGTCCTGGCCAGAGTTAGGGGCGTAGATGGTGCCCATCGTAAACACTTTCCTCTCCATCAGAACGTGCAGGAATATAAATCTTACATTCGGGTCTGCTGCGGTTTTCAGCACTTTTGCCCCCAGGGAATCCTTCAAGCCCACTAGCACCACCGCGGTCTTATTCCGCACGTTTGCCTGGTAGAGCTGGGAGAATTGGTGTATATGCAGCTTATGGCCATCCCCTTTCTTAATATGCGTTTCCTGTAATGTTATTATGTCCGCTACACCCCTTTTTATTTGTTGTGTCACCTTTTTCCTCTTTACAGGGCTGTTCAACCCACTGATGTTATGCAATAAGAATAACAGTGGTTTCATTGAGAGTTTCCTCTCCTATGCCTTAAACCCTTTATCAGATCCATCCCCTCTAGTATTATCGAACTCTGCCTTTGTGCTCCACAACTCCCTCCTCCCCCCACTCTCCCTCCCCTTATCCGGTTTGGACTTGGTATCCAAGAACACCACCCTGACAGGTGGAGCCCGGCCCACATTTCCACCCAGACCTTTATGGTTACGTCAACCATCTGGGTACTCCAAGCGGTGCCTCACTGCTTCCCGGACCAAGCCTGCGTAAATCTGTGTGATGTCCTCTTTGCACCCCTTCTTCAAATGCCGGCGCCCCCATTATGCCATCTCTGGTTCTCATGTCTTGCCTGCTATGTTGTGGTATAGAGTAGTAGCTCAATCACCTTTGCCTTGCCCTTTTCTTCCTCCCTGGGGTCCTTTCAGTTTAGACCACTTCCTTCCCTGCGCAGTGGACCAGTCCCAAGGTCTGTTTCTTTGTTGTTGCTGTGTCCCGCGTCTTTGTTCCCTGGGTTCTTCCCCTCCATCCCCAGAATTGTCAGACCTTCCGCACATGTAGTGGCTCTCTGTTGCTTCCCTTCCCATGAGAACATTAGGCCAAAAGGGAAGGTCCATTTGTACAGGATTTTTCCCCACACTAAGATGCTTGTTACCAGGCCCATCGCTCTTCTTTTCTGAAGTGTGGTGGCGGCTAGGTCCTGAAACAGGCTCACCTGTGAGCTATTGATCATTATCTTGGACTGGCTCCTGGCTACCCTGAGTATCTTCCCTTTAACTTCATATGAGGCTAGAGCAGCTAACACGTCCCTGGGTCTGGTTCCCTCGCCACACCTCTAAGGGCCCACTCTATGGATTCTATCGATTCGGATCTCCTCTGGGGCCGAGTCTGCCACGAGTGCTGCAAAGCTTTGCTGAGCTATTTTCAGGTCTGCGTCGGAGGTTGATTCTGCCAAGCGTTTTATTCTGATGTTAGACTGTCTGGAGCGATTCTCCAGGTCTTTGGCCTGGATTTACAAGTTCTCCGTGTCCGTCCCAATCTGCTACAGAAGTTCCGAGTTCTTCTGCACCTCCTTGTCCAATTCTGACAGGCCTTGTTCCGTCAGATCCACTCTGTTGCCCAAGGAGTTTATTTCATCCCTGGCCTCCAATGAGCTCTTTCTATCTTCCTTCAGGTTAGCCATTTGTTTCCGATAGGATGCGGTGAGCCTCTCTTCCATCCCTTTCAGGCAGGTTAGGAGATCGTCCTTGCTAAGGGCCATTTCTTTCTGTGTGGCGCACAGGGACTTCCCTCCTTGCTGTATGCTCTGGGCGCAATGTTCAGACTCCTCTGAGAATGTTTGCCAGCAATTCTCCAGCTGGCCCCCTCTCATGTTTTTCTTCCCGTCCTGCGCTACTGGAGTCCACCTTCCCTTATTCCCGGGTAGCTGCTTGCCCTCCACGCCGTATAGCTCCCCTTGGGCTTGCTAGCCTTCTTTGCCCTGCTCGTGGGTTGGCAGCTTTGCTCTGTGTTATAATGTATGTCTCCCCTCCATTACATTTACCTCCCCTGGTGTGGTGATGTTAGTGTGGAATGCAGTGATGTCACTATGCTTGGAGTGTTGTGATCTGAATATGTGTTCCATGGGGAGCAGTTGGTGAAGGAGAGCCAGCTGGCTAGGACATGCTAGTGTTTCTGCTGTACTGCATGACTAATAAACCCATTTAACTTACCTGCTGGCTCAGGTGTTTTGATGACAATACCACTTTGTTACACTGGCAACGAGGATGGGATCCTGTCATGGAGGGGGCAGCAGTTGAACAGGACACCGCCATCTAAGTGTCCATGTCCTGGGAAGCAGCCAGCAGTGCAGCTCTGGAGTCCGGACCGGAGTTTGCAGTTCAGCAGGCCGGGTGGTGCTGAACAAGCGGAGGAGGCTCCTGATGTGTGTTGAGAGCAGGAGCCTGGACTGCCTGGAGTGCCCAACTGTGTTCTCCTCCAGCCTGTAGCGGGGGCTTGGCAGTGCGTTGCCCTCGGGACCTGTGCCGAGTGCTGGAGCACCTAAGCAGGGCGTTGTGAGTCCCAGTTGGATCTGAGGTAGTCAGCAATCTCCGTGGCGGTATTCCGCCGTCTGTTGTTACACTCTGCGTTTTTCTTTGAAGGAGACATTGGCGTTACCTACCTGCACGTTTGCAGCTGCAAAGCGACCCACAGCACTGCGAGTCAGACACGACTCTTGCTGCTCGTTGCTTCGTTCCCTGGAGGGGGCGGAGGCTGCTGGAGCCCACGTGATCCATCACGTGATCTAACTTCTACTCATAACGCAGCCGCGTTTAGTTGAGCGGTGCGTTTTTCTTTGAAGGAGACATTGGTGTTACCTACCTGCACGTTTGGAGCTGCAAAGCGACCCACAGCACTGCGAGTCAGACACGACTCTTGCTGCTCGTTGCTTCGTTCCCTGGAGGGGGCGGAGCCTGCTGGAGCCCACGTGATCCATCACGTGATCTAACTTCTACTCATAACGCAGCCGCGTTTAGTTGAGCGGTGCGTTTTTCTTTGAAGGAGACATTGGTGTTACCTACCTGCACGTTTGGAGCTGCAAAGCGACCCACAGCACTGCGAGTCAGACACGACTCTTGCTGCTCGTTGCTTCGTTCCCTGGAGGGGGCAGAGCCTGCTGGAGCCCACGTGATCCATCACGTGATCTAACTTCTACTCATAACGCAGCCGCGTTTAGTTGAGCGGTGCGTTTTTCTTTGAAGGAGACATTGGTGTTACCTACCTGCACGTTTGGAGCTGCAAAGCGAACACAGCACTGCGAGTCAGACACGACTCTTGCTGCTCATTGCTTCGTTCCCTGGAGGGGGCGGAGCCTGCTGGAGCCCACGTGATCCATCGCGTGATCTAACTTCTACTCATAACGTAGCCGCGTTCACCCTCGCGGCGTTGAGCCCGGCAGGGGTGGAGGGCGTTGGCTGTTGTGCGGCTGTTCGGCGAGCTGGGCGTTACAATTAAGCACACAACATAGCCCAGAGTCGTGTGGGAGGCAGTCCGCGGTGAAACTGAGAGGGAAGAGGTAAGTCCTCTAAATGGCCGATCAGGGCCCACAAACACGTGCCAAACTAAAGCATTCACTACAAATGCGAGACTATAAGGTTAACACGAATTCATTATGTGTGCTTGGGGGCGTACATGATCAAACAGGGTCACTTGATGGATGTGATTGGACAAGAGGAGGGCTCGATGAGCGTGTAGAAGGACAAACACTTTCATGTGATTCATCCGATGTGTCAAACCAGAAAGCCTGTAATATATCAGCACTGCACCTAATATGTGAACAACCAAAAACTTTAGTACACATTGTGTCAGAGAGACTAAAGATTTTAAAAATAGACACCAGACTAGCCGATGAAATTGATATATCCCATAAACGCCCATGGATAAGAAATGAGCACCCTCTCGGTCCACTAGCGGACGCCGCCGCTGGCGTTTCGCCGGACGAGGCGGAGGCATCGCCCCGTGTGGCAGCCGTGGAAGCTGAGCTTGGCGTGACCTCAAAGACAACGATCGACGGCCGTGCTCTTTGGAACTCGGAGAACAACAGGGAAAGCGCCACAAACGTGATTGAAGTGAACATAACGGCCTTCCAGTCGCCGTTTGATGTAACTGACATCGAATTACTAGAAATAGAAGTACCTGCAAACCATAGCGATTCAGGCCTGGTTAAATTCACTTTTCCCTGCAATGTCCATGATGCCAGCTCTAGCTTGTCCAACCCTGTACACTTTAACATCTACCACACGTGATGCAAACCGGGCTCAAGAGCAAATGCCTAAAATGCCGCAATTGATAAGTACACTTAATCTAAATCAAGAGCCCCTGTTGGAAGCAAATAAACTAAAACCAGAGAGAGGAAAGGATGTGTCTGGCACCCTAATACAAAACACGTCATCAAGATCAAACTCCAAATTGGTAATAGCGGAGACCAGTATCCCAAAGCTAAACACTTTTGGAGTGGACTTGGCAGGTCGTGAAGCCAGGCTGACGGAACGCCTAAAAGCCGACTTTGAAAAAATGAAGGAGCGCCTGTCTGAGAGCTTCATAACTGATAAAAACAACAAAAAAAAATAGTGTGCTCCACAAATGTCAAATCTTTGATGGATGAAGGGACATATGCTCATCAGAACACAGTTTCTAATATTACAGCCCAACAGTGTTCAGATGACCAAACGTTGAATAAAAACGGCGATGCTAACTGTGGTGAGAATCTGTTACTGCGGAATCAAAACACCATCAATCAAGCAAACACTCTCCACTTGAATCGACTTATAAATTCATCGGCAGCAAGGATTTCCTCTCACTGCTCCACTCCAAATACACAACAACACATGAATGGAGTATCGAAGTCGGGGAAAGGGACTGTAGACCATGGAGTTCAAGGCATCTCTGACTCGAGCATATTGCTCGATGAAAACAACTCAGCCCATCACCACAAGGAGGCCCCTTCATTTTTTAAATCAAATCTGTCAGCTGCTGCCGCGATACAGATACACAATAATGTCCTCGCAGCAACCTCGCTAGCATTAATTCCATTCACAAAATTATATGAGAATCTCCACGAAGCAGTTCAAAACAATGGTGCATACTTGGTCCAGCTTAACAACAAGCTCACAAAACTAGAAACTATGAATTTAATGCTGCAGGATCGTCTGGATAAAGAAGCAGAAACCTCTAAATTGTGGCATAACAGATTGAATGAAATCACAGGAAAAGACACTGCGGAAAGAAAAACAATGATGGATACATTAACTACATGTATGAACCACCTGATGGAAACTAAGAGTGTAAAGCAAGCAAGTTCGACTGAAATGAGTATTATGGAATCTCAAAAAGCGAATTCCAAACAAAAATCGCCCGAAGCCGATGTGGCTTTCACCTTGAGCGATGGGGGATTTCAGCCAAACTTTGGAAAGGGCATCAAGATCCCTGGGGTGATTGCGACTCCTGCAGTCCAGAGTGCCGCTATTTCGAACGATTCCCCCTCTGTCTTAACTGCTAAACAACTCCATAGCAGTCTAAATGCAGTACTTGTTCCTGATTCAATCGACAATGTAGTAAAAAGAGTAAGCAAACAGCTTCTTGAAACAACCGAAATACCTCATTCAACAGTTGTTGCTCAGTGTTCATCAGCAAAAACATCATTTGGAATTTTCAATGGGCCTGCTAAAACGCTGACGACTAAGATCCCCATGCAGAATCTGCAAGGGACCAGCTTTGGTCCTACTAATAAGAAACAAAAAGAAAAAAAGAAGCATTGCACAGTAAATAAGCAAACCAATAAATCAAAGAAGTTTATAAGAAACCTGACTACACCTGCCAAACTTGGACTCTTCGAAAGAGGTAAAAAAGACGAGTCAGCAAAACCAAGAAACACAAAAGAAATGAAACTGGTGGAATCCAAACCGACTACACCTCTAAAAAACAACCTTAAAAAACGTCAAAGAATAGACTCGGATGTCGAATCTGTTCATTCAGAGTCGTCATCTGATGACTTATGCAATCTCTCTACATACTACGACGAGAACGAGGACGAGCCAAGCGGTGAGGAACAGTTCGATACTATAATCGTTCAAAACAAAATAGAAGGCAAGGTCGAATTGGTCGGCAAGACAACATTAAATCCTTGGCTCGCTATCCCGAGGATTGGGAAAAACGATACTGTGCATGAATATGTGAAATCGAGAGCTTCTGAAGGGCAACTGACGGGTAAACCAGTAGCCCCTCGTCAAGCAGTTAAACAAGTACAATGCCCCACCAGCGATGAGCGGATCCCAGTAATGAAGGAGACTCTGAACCCTAAACAAACAGCCGCACAGAGACTTAAAGTACAAAAACACATTGAACAGGAAATGCCCAAGGAGCATAATGCCCTGGTAGCAAAAATTCTTATTGAAAATGTTTTTGTAGACGTAAACGAGGTTAATCTGAATAGAGGAAACGTCATTCGACTTCTTCACTCAGTTCCAGCACTAAGAACGGTGTCCTCTCAGGACATCCAAATCGTTGAATACATCTCTGAGATGTATGCAGACAGAGTCTACCTCCATATAAAATCACAGGCGGTGCGTAAGACAATTCTATCGGTAAAAGATGAACTCTTGTTCCTGGGCTTCGAAGTCTCTGAAGTGCAGGCTGAAAAAACTCACACCCAGTCAGAAAACAGACAAAAAGCCTTGAATGAGTCGGTCTACGCTAATCGCCGTGAGGAGCTACGTCAGCATCTAATGTCTGCCTCAGGACCACAACCGTCGACCAGTAAATGGAAATCAGGAAGGATTAATCATTAGCTATGCCAGAGTTGGGAAGGAATCCCGCTAACATTGATTTCCTGGAACACTCGAGGATTCCATCACTTGTATGCTGACTTCCCGGATGATTTGACCAACAATTTAGCAATTTGTCTACAAGAAACATGGATGAGGACAATACCGAAGAAATATGGATACGTGACCCTGTTAAATCCGGCAAAGAAAAATGCACAGGGCCGCCCGTTTTCTGGACTCATAACCATGATCAAAATCGGAACCGCCTGGGAAATTCTTGAAACGGACAACCCAAATATCTTCGTACAAAGTACGTTATTACAACACCAAAACGGGAAAAACTCCAACAACCAGTATATCCTTCTAATCAACATATATTGGAATCCTGCCCAGATAACCCCAAAAAAAATCATATCTTCCGTAACGAAGATCATAGATAAATATCAACAAATAGATGGTGAAATTTGTACCCTTGTTTGCGGCGACATGAACACATCCTGGTTTGACTCGAACAGATGTTGTATTGTAGAGACCAGGAAAGAAGTGTCACGCCAACATTCGAGAAGTGCACTATGGTCACTCGCAATGGACTCACGAGATTGTGAAATGATAAATGGATGTGTAGAGGGCGACATACCACCGAAATATACCTGGAATAATATGGGCCACAAAAAATTTTTGGATTATTTCTGGATCTTAAAGCACTCATGGCATAAAATCAAGAACTTGAGAATTTTGGAGACAACAAACAGCGACCACAATGCTCTAGTTCTAACTATGACTCTCCCTTCAAAACCAGATGGAATGAAAATGAACCAGAGCTTAGAGATAAATAATGGGCAAAATAGACTAAGAATAAACAGCAAACAAATAACTAGGCTGGACAAAGACTTCCAAAACTTGACATGGTCCAAGGACACAGCGTTAAATTATTGTGTGCTCTTACCATGCAGGAAAGAAATTTCTCTCTTGAAGATGCCACCAGACAAAATACACGCCCATGATTGGAGTCTCAAAGTCAAGAAGGAAAAAAAGAAATTGCATAAAGACATGCATAGATTAAAAACAGAGGGAGGGGTGGGTACGGATACAAGGATAAAAAAACGCAAACAAAAATACCGAAATTGGGTGAAATCATATGCCCATATGCGCGACCAAGAACGTGGTGAAGCCATGTTAAACTGTATAAAATCAAACAACTGCAGAGAAATTTGGCGAATTATGAACAAATTTTCTTGCAATCAAGCCGACACAATGGCTAGTGGAGTCGCTGAGAGTGACTGGAAAAGCCACTTTAGCAAAGTGTTTGCGATTGAAACCAACCAAATGATTCCAGCACAAACAGAAACCAAAGCTAAATGGGACTGTAACGAGAATATCGAAGATATCACTGCGGCCATATCAAAGCTTAATAACTCTCGTGCAGCGGGTCCTGATGGCATCACAAATATGATGTTGAAAGCCAATAAACAAGAATGGGCGATCTTTATTGGTAACCTGTTCGCAAAGATCGCAGAGCTTAGAAAAATCCCGCCCTCTTGGACAACAGCGATTATAGTACCCATCTTTAAAAAGGGAAATCGGGCGGATCCGGCAAACTACCGCCCAATCGCTTTACTCGATACAATCGGTAAGGTGTTTGCTGGCTTCTTACAAAAGAAACTCTCTGCTTGGGCTAAGTCGAAGAATATCAATGATTGCCGTCAAACCGGCTTCACTAAGGGAGTCGGCACAGAAATCAACTTGACCCTGGTAACCATACTAAAATTGAACTCAATAGAAAAACGGTCAAAGTTATTCATGGCCTTTATCGATATGCATCAAGCATTCGATACAATAAACCGTACAAAACTATGGCAGAAGCTAACCACGTGGGGCTGCCCAGACAACTTATTACAACCCATTAAAGCTCTACACACGACGACATCCATACAGATCCGACTAAACGAAAAAGGAAATTTGTCAGACTCAGTGATGACACATAGGGGCGTGAAACAAGGCTGCCCGATTGCTGCGTGCCTATTTAAACTTTACATCGCGGACATGCCTTTGGCACTAAGAAATGTAAAGTGTTTTCCGCCAAAAGTAAATGGACAGCTTATCAATTGCTTAACGTATGCTGACGACATTGTTCTAGTTGACACAACCCAGATAGGACTGCAACGTCTCTTAACTAAATTACACCAATATATGACCACAAATGACTTAAAAATAAATGTAAATAAAACTAAAATAATGCAAATTGGATCGGCCAAAGGCCCCAAAAATAAAAACTTTGTGTGGAAGATCGACGATAATCCAATTGCTGAAATTAACGATATCCGATATCTTGGGATAACGATAAATAAGTCGATCCGAGAATGGAGCTGGGTACAGGATATCACACAACGTTTGAAAACGCTGGCACTTCAAGGTCGTCGAATCCACAATCTTTATGGCAAATTTTCACTAATACCTGTCAGAACATTCTACTATCAAAAGGCAATACCCGCCATCACCTTCGGGTCAGAAGCTGGGTGGAACTTAGACTATCAAATTTGGGCCAAGCTTGAAAGCATGTTTTGGAAGACAGTGTTACAGCTACCTAAACATGTTTCAATTATTGCCATTAGACACGAGTGGGCCCTAGATGAATTATACTCTAGTGTCCTTTGGAAATCTCTAGCGCTCCTACGAAAGATGCAGATACCAAATCCGGAACCAGCGTATGAAATATTTGCCACATCAATCGGACATCCGCACACAGATGTAACTTTAAAATGGGGCCAAGGTGTAAGGGAGATCATGCTTGCTGCAGACATCAAGATGGAGCTGCTTTTTGCGCAACCCCAAATTGCAAAACGCAAGATATATGAATGGGCCTGGATGACAAACTTAGAAAAACTAGATGGGTTAGCATCTGCACTAAAACTTGGACCTATAAAAAATAAACAGAACGTAATGCCAAGCTACTTGGTGCAATTTCCATCACGTTAAAATCGAGATAAATTTCTCTGCCTGCGACTAAATGTCATTAAAGTAAAGGAAATGCTATTCATGAGACACGATCAGTCCACTTTGGATAATATCTGTAGACACTGTGGCGCTGCAGTAGAATCCACTAGACACTTAATAGTAGAATGTACAATCCTCAAAGATCTACGAACACTCCACCTAGCGAAGTTCGCGCCCTTGAACATGAATATGGATGATTGGTGGCTTCGCATCCTAAGTGGAAGCTCGGTCCACTTGACATGCGCAGTCATAAACTTCATGGATTCAGTGATATACTGTATATGAACAGAAAGTGATGTCGACGATAGCGATGAGCTGTGAGTCCACCGGACTATAAATAGAGATGGGAAAGAGAAAATGGGAATAGCGGTGAAGTGAATGTTTTGTAATAAAAGTGAATGTTTTGTAATAAAAGTTTGTAATAAACTATAACTTACAAAAAAAAAAAAAAGTTACACTCTGCCAGTGTATGGCTCTTTCACTATGGGGCTCACACCTAGCCCCCAAATTTGCTCCTTTACCTCTGGGGACAGCAACTCCCCACCCCCCTCAGCTCTTCCCTGCTACTATGGACACTGTGGTGAAGTGTCCCCGCAAGGGGGAGGAGCAGCCGATGTCAAGCATCGATGGAAATGGAAACTGTCTCTCTCAGTCCCTCCCTGGGCTGATTGCTTCCTTCTACCCCAACTTGCAGGGTCCACCCGGCAGCGCTTCAAAGGTGCGGCCGCTAATTTGTTTTGATTTATGGTGGGCAGGGGGCCCGCCCGGGACGGGGCGCCGCATAAACTATAGGATGCGGCTGGGCTCCTCCCACTCCTTTCCCCAGGGCCGTACCGCCGCCCATCAAATGCTGCAAAGTCAGTGTCCCCAGTGGGCTACCCCCAGTTCACGGCCCTCACCTCTCTCGCACTGCCTGCAGAGCCACGTGCTGGTGTGTCGGCTCCAGAGTGCGCCCTCCGTCCTGTGCCGTGTGGTGTTCCCTGCAGGCAGAATCTCCTCTTTGCCGACCGGGTCTCCTCCGATGTTTCAGTTCAAGGGAGGGTGCGCGATTGCCTCCCCCTATCCACGATGCCTCCGGGTCGGCAGCCTCAGCAGCTCCTGTGGTACCGCCGACTCCTCCGCTCGCACCCATCTCCTCGCCGGGGACACGGCATGATGCAGGCTACAGTTCCTACAGGTGATGGCTGGCCGGCTGCTCCTCTCTCTGGGGTTTTCACCCGCTATAGCGGAACCTCTGAAGCAGCATCTTCTTCTCTGGGAGCCCTGCAAGCTCAATAAAATGCTTTTCATTTTCCACCTTTATGGGCCTGGAGGGGAGCTCATGGGAGTGTGTGTTCACTCTCCGGTGGCCATCTTGGATCTCCCTGACGTATTATTTGAGAACACTTCTTACTTTTCTGGAAAACTATCCCACACTCTTTTGTATCAGTTGTAAGAATTTGCAATAGGTTTTTCTTAGTATAGGCCCTTTTATTTGACACAATGCCACTAGGACCGACTTATTTTTCATTTGATGGTCGACGCTTGCTTCCATCTTAGGTTTAGGTCAGGCGTATTTCCCACCTGCATACAGTTTAATAAACACCCTTGAACTGCGATCACTTGTGTCTGTCTTTACTGTTGCCACCATGAGTTCCTTACATAAGCCATAGTGAACCTGACGGAGGGAGGCAGAGATTCGAGAGGGGTCTGTGCCCAGAAGAGGGGGGGTGCAGGGGTGAAGAACCATCATCCTAAATGCTATGAGAAAGGAACTTTTATTTTGGTATGCGGAGCATATCAGGCCATGGGAAGTAAAAGAGCCAACTACCGAAAGGTCCGGATATAGCTAAGAACTTTTTGTGGATCTGAGACCGGAAAAGGGGGAATCCAGGGTTGAAAATCATTACCCGAAGTATGATTGGAAACTAACTTTCATTTGTTATATTGAATACACCAGCTCCTCGAAGGCAAGAGACTTTTATGAGAAAAGAGACTTGGCCATCAAGGTTCCTGATAGCGGAGACTGAGCCTTGAAAGCGGAGACTTGAAGTGTCATCTCGAGCTGGGAAAGCTCGAGAGTGTGCTGTGCTCAAAGGTCCCACATTGTCCCGTGATCAAAACGTGGAGAAGGCAGACCTGACATATTATTTGTGAAGGCAGACCTGACATATTATTTGTGAACCGTTCTTTCTTATTAATATGATCCCACACTCTTTGTATTCAGTTGTAAGGTTTGGCAATAGGTTTTTTAGTATAGGCCCTTTTGATTTGACAAGAAGCCACAGGGACTGCCTTCTTTTTCATTTGACAGTCAAAGCTTGCTCCTATCTTAGATTTAGGGTTGGATTAGGCGCTTTTCCAACCTGTATATTCTGTTTAATAAACACCCTTAAACTGGGATCACTTGCGCCTGTCTTTACTGTTGCTACCATGAGTTCCTTACAAAGGATTCAAAATACCCGTTAAGCTGCACCACTTTCTCAAACATGGTTCTGCTAGTGCTCTGTGATGGCCGCTAGGCATAGGAATCATTCATTTCAGAGTCACTGTCTGCCGCAGTGAAGCCTCTATATTACAAGTATGTGGTAAGCTGTAGTTTGCATATTCAGGATTCCTTGCCTTTTCTCCCTCCCTTGGGTCAGGTGTTTCATTGCTCACCCCAGTGATTTCTGCTGATAGGAGTTCTGAAAGAACACCTGCCCATATGATGTAAGGCAGGCATTGGGTGATTGACAGCAGTACATCCCACTTGTAACCAGGCACATAGGGAGGGGGGTAGTGGCTGGGGCCCTCCCAGCTCCCTTCACCTGCCTCTGAGCAGGAACTGGCTTTGGTAGAAATCCCCTTAGGCATCCTGCCACAAGTTGAGAGGGGTCCTCATCAGCGCTACCGATAAGGGGGGAATCGGCCACTTTTACTCACTAAAATAGGCAAATATTGTAAAGAAACTCCCAACAAAAAATAGAAAACAGAAACTTACAACCTTGTGCCCCTGCTTTCACACACACAGCTCCATGGATACGTTTGGGCCGGTAGTGCACTTAATACCACAGGAAGAAACTACTATTATTACTGCCTGATCAGACGGAGTAAACCTGTATCTTTTAATATGCATGACTTACTAGCTTCAAAGAACTCATTATTACAAAAACATTTCAGTTTTTTTCAGTGAAAACATTTTTATTACTTATAAAATACTCCTATTAAGAATTACTTAGATTTGTACTCCTAAAACATTATTTTACTCCAATCTTTAAAAAATAGGGAGTAAAATACTTCCTCTTCCAAATATTATCTGGAGCACTGGTCCCAACAACTCTCGTCCCCATAGAGTCAGAACTCCGACCCAGTCATAGTACAAGGTTTGGCTTTAGGCAACAAAGCATCACCCCAGGGCGTGTATTCACTCAAACATGAGCCACATAGGAAACAATGGGAGAGATGGAATGACTTCCGATTGGCTGACGGGCCTACTGTTTCTGAGGCTGCAGTTCCCCAATGTTAAGAAAAAAATCCAATGTTAAACATAATTATTATTAGATTAATGTAGGTTGGTCTTCAGGCTAGGCAATCTCTTGCAGTACCAAAACAATGGCTGCCAAATCATTGAAAGTTGGAAAAATCCAAGCGTCACAAGTTGCAGTTCTGGTGAAAGTAAGGGATTGCAGGTAACCCTGAGAACCCACACACAATGTTCTGAACCAGAGCAAAGATGAAATGTTGAAGATAAGGTACAGTGCTGCTGTGCTGCTCACAGTTATTATGGTTCCAGTACCATGAAGATGCAGTCGGTGCCCAGATGTTGCAGTTCATGTAAGATTTGTTCTCTAGGTCCCAACAATACATCTATCGACTTTGGTTGCTCTTTCATTTTATAAGGATGGGTCTTGGGCACTCTCATCTATCAGTGTTTAGAGATTCCAGTGTTGAAGCTTCTCTGTGAATGATCAGTTCAGGAATGAGCAGCCAGGCGTATCATGGGAAGAAGAGATCATTGAGACAATCAGCACAACTGTGCTCCCCCCTAGCCCCCAGGTCAACAAGGAGTGATGATCTATCAGGTTCCTCTCTAGGGTTTCATAAACACAAAGGGATTATAACAAAATGGGATATGATCTAAAGAAAATAGTGCACAACGAACGTCAACACAAATGTGACTTGTTTTTTCAGGTAGCTGGCACTTAGTCCCTAATTTATGTCCCTGCCTTCCTTCAGACACCCTAGTCTACAACAGAATGTTAAGGTAATGGCTAATGAAAAGGTCAAATCCTAATCGTATTGAGCCCTGTAGCCCTGCTCTTATCTAACAGAAAAGTTAGAACAACTGGCCAGAAGGAAAGTCTCAAACCTATTCTTCAAAATTCTGCCCATAAACATACTCTTCAAAAGTCTGTCCCTAATCTATAAACAACAACAGCAAGATGTATCCTTTTGGGAAGGCATTCAGCCATTATTCAGTCTGGCTCCTTTGCTCTGTCTCTCTCCTGCCTCTCTGGTTTCATGGGTGTCCTCACATTTACCTGGCAGAGTTCGGGCTCTCATATTTTGCTCTCTCTCGTTAGGCTGTCATCAGCCTTGTAGCTGTTGGTCCTGAGCTGCCACTAGCACTGTATATTATTGGCAGGCCACGTCTGGTCCTGGGTCTTACGACAAGTCATTTCTGCACCTTGACTTAACAACGCTTGCGCAGCAGGTTGCTTCTGGATCTTTGTTTCGCAATAGGGCCCTCCTGAATGTTACATTCTTAACAGTGGTTTAGCAGTGGTTTAGTAACAGGTTCCTCCTTGGTCTTGGTGCTAAGATAAACTGTTGTAAGGAGCACCGGGAGCTAGCAGGTACAAATGGAAAACTATTGTAGCAGTTCAAATTACAGGAAAAGAATAGGCCAGAATAAGGATATCCTCTTGGATACCCTCTCTCCAAGCCAGCCTCTCACCAACTGTTTCACACAGAATATTGGGCTTGGTCTCGCTTGGATGCACTGTAAAAGTGTAATGTGTACAATATTATACCACTTAAACATGTTAGAATAATTGACGATGCTACTGCAATTACGCCTTATTTGATGTATGGCATGATCTTGTAAATATCACAATCATTCACTAAATTGTTCTTTGTGACAGAATAGATTTTTATTATCTACTGGTGTGTCAAGAGGGTTATTTTGTTTTCAGTTTCTTTTAACAACGCATTTGGAGGCTTTATGTAAAATTATCTATGTATGCATTTGTCAAACAGAGTTCTTGTTTATCTTATCTTGTAATAGCTGATAGAACATTTAGCAGATCAATCACACAGCATTCCACATATAGAACATTCATTACCTCATGCAGGCCAGCAGGGAAGATAGCCCAGATAGAAAGCTCATCTCAACACTTCTCTCTTTTCTGATGTTACGTCAAAAGGGAGAACACTTAAAAAGAGACTGACAACAGATAAAACTGCATAGGGAAGAGATTCCAAGATGGCCGCCGGGGAGAAAACACTGAGTGCGTGCTCTGCTCCCCCCAAGGCCACATAACTAAGCTGCACACTTCACATGTCCATTTTGGCGTGGCTGCAAATGTGAAACAACCGGCAGGGATACCGCAGACAGGGGCGCACCGAAACCTATATTTTGGGGGGGGGTGGGTGGGCCGAGGGGGCTAACTGGAGATGGGAGGGGCCACTTCAAAAAACTAGGCAAAGCTAACTTGAAGGCTGCACCCTCTCGGTTCTACCCCAAAGGGTCGTATGGTATGGGAAGTATCAAATGGTACATTTTAAAGTGCCAGTAAGAATGAAAATGTTATTGGATTTAACGACAACATGCACATTTAGTTGCTTTGAGAATTGTATTTATGCCATGGACAACACTTAAAATATTTGAGAAAAAAAATAGATTGTAAACCAATTACACTTGCACACATAAGGTAACGCCACAGTAATAAATGACTATAATAGCTGCACTAAAATGCCAGTGTAACCATGTAATAACAGATGCCACGCCTACTTTATTATAGATGCCCATGAAAAAAAAGCTACAAAATATATAAGGTTATGCTAGTTATAAGAGACTAGAGCCAGTGGTCTTCAAACTGTTTTGGCATGAGCCCCCGGAGCAAAATTTGGGCAGGCTGGACCCCCCCCAAAAATGCCAAATAGACAGTATGTACAAATGGCTATGAACTATTGCGCCGTCACAGCACCCTACTCCCAGTATAGTCCTTTGGCTCCCCCATCTGCTCCCATCACAGTCCCTGGGCTCTCTCCACTCCATCAAAGACCCTGGGATCTCCCCACCCTGCTCCCACCAATCATGCTCCCACCACAGTCCCTGGGCTCCCCCCACCCCGTTCCCAACACAGTCCGAGGGCCAGTGGGCGCTGGTGAATTTTTACATATGTCCCACAAAAATGCCATCGCGACCGAGCGCAGTGAGGGAGCCCGATCCAATCAATGAGGGTTTGTGGGGGGGTTTTCCGCCTGTGAATTTAAAAAAAATACAAGGTTTCATTTTAGAGCATACTTTAAAAAAAAATAAAAAATGGGTATAGATATCCAGTACAAAAATACCATCCCTGTCCCCTAGGCTCCTCAGCGCCTCAGAAGGAGTGCTGATTTTGGCAGGGGGATTGTGCAACAAAGGCATTTTTTAAATGCCTTGGTTGTACAACCCTCCCCCCCTTACGTCCTGTACCCCCACTCGCCAGAATCAGCTCAACGGACCAAAAAACAAACAAACAAACACACACACACACACCACCATACATTCACTCATAACACAAGCATACACCCATCCATACACATTTAAATACAAAATAAATTAATATAAATGTACCTTCTGGAAGGGCCTGCGCGTGGGTGCTGAAATGGGGCTCCCCCTCGCACAGAGACATGCAGTGCCCCAGCCAGCATTTCCCTTGAGCTATGCAAGGTTGGCCAAGCAAAACGCCCCCAGCGTTGCATGGCTCAGTGAGCATGTGCGGCTGGGGAACTGAACTGTCAAAGGGAAACAGAGTTTCCCTTTGACAGTTTAGCCAGCCCAGGAGTACTCACTCAGCTGGAAAAAGCAGCTGAGGGAGTGCTCAGTGTTTTACTGGGCTGGCTCCTCGGCTCCTCCGTAATGGGTGAGGGGACCACTGGGTGGATGCCCCTTCGAATTTTTTTTTTTTTAAATATATTTATTGTTTTTTCAATACAGTACAACCAGTATCATCAGTTTTGTGTCAATAATAACTCCCCCCAATACTCCCCCCCAAATTAAACCAAGACCAGGACGTTGTGCTGTCGACCATTTGCGCTAGGGTGAGCCTGGGCTGTCCAGGTCCTCGCCGGAGGAGCTGTCTTCTTTGGTGCGGAACAGAGCCACTGTGAGGGCTATCCACTGTAGAAGGTCCTCAGAGTCGCCTATTTTTTGTTGTCGCTGCGCCAGCTCCCAGGCCCCGGTTTCGGCCACAGACCATCTACGGAGGTCTTCCCACCATGCTGTGACGTTAGGGGCTCTGGGGCATTTCCAGGCCATGGCGATACGTCTTTTAGCCAGGATGTACATTAAATCCTTGAGTCTGTTAAGAGGCTTGTTCTTTTTGCCTCTCGGGTATGAGCCTAGAATGCAAGCCCTAGGGAACTGCACGTCAAGTGTTATATCCGCTTCTGCTACCTTAGCTTGAACTTGGGACCAGAAGGTCTGTATAGCCGGGCAGCCCCAGAACATGTGGGTCATTGCGGCAGAGGGTTCATGGCACTTGGGGCACGTCGCCGCACCAGTGCCATTGAAATTCGAGATGATGTCTGGGGTAAGGTAGGCTCTGTGGATAATGTAGAATTGAATGAGCTGGAATCGGGCATTCCTGGATACTTTCTTTATGGTAATGTGTTATGGCCTCACATTCCGTATCTCCAAACTGCGTATTTAGTTCAGATTCCCATTTACCTTTACACTTGAGTTCGTTTTGTGTAGTGCTATCGAGTAGGATCTCACAGAGCCTAGAAGTTTCGTGCCCCCCCCTCTGCTGCGCTCAGCAAGTTTTCGATGACCTCGTGCCCGGTGTAGAGGGGGTCTGTATCTGGCCATCGCTTCTTGTGCTTTTTCAACACCGCCCCGTGTAGGAGGAACTGACCCAGCGGGATCCCTGTCATCTGGGGTAAGGTAGGCTCTGTGGATAATGTAGAATTGAATGAGCTGGAATCGGGCATTCCTGGATACTTTCTTTATGGTAATGTGTTATGGCCTCACATTCCGTATCTCCAAACTGCGTATTTAGTTCAGATTCCCATTTACCTTTGCACTTGAGTTCGTTTTGTGTAGTGCTATCGAGTAGGATCTCACAGAGCCTAGAAGTTTCGTGCCCCCCCTCTGCTGCGCTCAGCAAGTTTTCGATGACCTCGTGCCCGGTGTAGAGGGGGTCTATATCTGGCCATCGCTTCTTGTGCTTTTTCAACACCGCCCCGTGTAGGAGGAACTGACCCAGCGGGATCCCTGTCATCTCGTGCAGCTCAGAGAATGTGTGGATACCCTGGTCATCCACCAGGTCTCCCAGGGTGGTGATACCAGAGGGTTCCCATATGTTCCGGATCACCTTTTGGTCCTCTGGTCTGGTAGACATAATTGCGGCTATTGGGATTTGCGGGGCAGCCAATTTGGCAATTTTACAGGCTCGATTCCAGATCTGGGTGCCCAGGCGGATTAGATATGCATTTTGTATTTTCGGCTCCGGTTTGATCCAGAGTAAGTCCCTGAGCAACCAGGACGCGTCTGTGGGCTATAACAAGCGAGTGTCCGTTGAGGTGTCATCAGCCATCCACTGGATCGCGCTTCAGCTGGGCTGCTAGGTAGTAGAGTTCGAAGTTAGGGGTTTTAAGGCCTCCTTTGTCATACGGTCTCTGCATTATGTCTAGGGCGACTCTGTGCCTTCCTTCGTGCCATAGAAGTTTCCTACAGAGTTTATTCAGGTCTCTGAAGAATTGTTGTGGGATGTTGTACGGGACATTGGTAAAGTAGGAGGCGCGGGAGTGCCACCATTTTAAGGAGACCCGCCCTGGCAGCCACCGAGAGGGGTAGCTTGCACCAGAAGTCAATTGATTTAGCCAGGCCCTCATTTGCCTTTCCTGTGTTTAGCGCGTGTTCGGCTACGGGGTCGCGGTGAATCATAACGCCCAGGTATTTGAATGTGGTGGGTTCCCATTTGAGAGCAAGAGGGTGGAGGTGTTCTTTCTTGGTCATGCTGAGGGCAGGGGAAATAAACAAGACTTGCCGTGATTCATCTGGATCCCGGTGCATCTATGGAACCCATCTAGGGTTTCGAGAATGTAGGGGAGAATGTGTTCGGGATCTTGTAAGTAGAGGAGCATGTCGTCCGCATACATGGAGACAAGGTGGTTCACCCCACTTATCGTTATACCCCCGTCTCTGTACTCCTGCCTGAGATATGCCGCCACTGGTCCGATCGCTAAGATATAAAGTAAAGGGGATAAGGGGCATCCCTGCCGGGTGCCTCTAGTCAGGCTCCATTTTTCTGAGAAGGTGTTATTGGTACGCACTCTGGCGGTGGGATTGGTGTAGATGAGTTTGACCCAATTCAAGAAGGCCGGTCCGATCCCCATCTTGGATAGGGCGGTGTGGAGCCATTTCCATCGGACCGAGTCGAAGGCCTTAGAAGCGTCAAGGGACGCTACTGCGCATTTACCAGGTACGCTGTTTGTGCTGTGTATAACGTGGTGCAGCTTGCGTAGGTTCTCCGTGATGGAACGGCCCTGTACGTAACCCGTTTGATCTTGGTGAATGAGATGTCGGATAGCTGCCTGAAGCCTTCTAGCCAATAGTGCTGTGAGAATTTTATTGTCTACGTTTAGCATAGACAAGGGCCGGTACGAGCCGCAGTCAGTGCTGTCTTTGTTGGGTTTAAGTAAAGGGATGATTTTGGCCTCGGCCATGGAGTCAGGGAGGTGGCCTTTCTCGTATGCCTCATTATATACTTTGGACAATAGAGGGGCGAGTATGTCCTCGTAGGCTTTATAAAACTCGCCGGAGAGTCAGTCTGGTCCCGGCGTTTTCCCAGAGGGCAGAGATCTAATAGTAGCCGTGACCTCGTCTGGGGTGATGGGGCTTTCAAGGGGATCTGCCAGATGATCATCTAGGCGTGGGAGCCTGATGATGTCCGGGACATCTGCCGAGTCTGGGGGCGGTGTGGGGTCGGAATAGAGGGTTTGGTAATATTCTTTGAACGCTGCATTAATCCCCGCTTGCGTGTGGGAGGTCAGGCTGTCTTTGTTTCGGATTGAGCAGATGGGGTTCCTGGGGGTTTCTCGCTTATATAGCCACGCAAGTAGTTTCCCGGGTTTATCGCCTAGGGCGTGGTTCCTTTCGGTGTATTTAGCGTAGCTTAGTTTCCCCAGTGTCTCCCAGTGTGTCAGGCACGTTTGTTTGAGTTCAATCAGTTTGTGCGTATGGGCTGGGTCAAGGGATGGTGTTGCTTTGAGGGCTTGCAGTTCGGCTTCAGTATGCGCTAGTTGGGACGTGATGAGTTTTTGGACCCCACCAGCGGCGGCTATCATTTCCCCCCTTGTTACCACTTTATAGGCCTCCCATACTGTACTTATGTGTTGGACACTATCAATATTGGTTTGCCAGTAGTGTGTGGTGCCATACCTGATTTGTTCATTAAAGGCTTTGTCTAATAATGCTTCGCTTCTGAGTTTCCATGCCGGGATGAGGGGTCTAGGAGCTGTAACCGCCCACAAGGTCATCAGGGGAGAGTGGTCCGATAGCACTCTGGCCAGGTACTGCGTGTCCTCAAATCTGGCAGCATGCTCTTCGCTAACGATTAAACAGTCTAGTCTGGTGTGAACCTTGTGTGGAGGAGAGTAAAAGGAGTAGCCTCTGGACTCGGGGTGTTGTGCTCTTTACAGGTCTTTCAGGGCGTATTGTTGCATGAGGGCGTTCAGTATTCTGGCGGGTGGGGAGGGGTTGACATGCTTACTGTCCGATCTGTCCATGCGAGGATCCAAGGTGCAGTTATGGTCGCCTCCCCATATTGTTATGCATTCTTCGCTCGGGGACAGCCGGGTGTACAATGAGTGGAAGACGACAGTTGCGTCATGGTTTGGGGCGTAGGTGCAGATGAAGCGTAGATCGCACCCTTCTATGGTGCCCTGTACCAGGGCCATTCTGCCTTCGTTATCCATTTTGGTGTAGGTCAGCGAGACGGGGACAAAAAGGGCAATCCATATCAAGACTCCTCTTGAGTATGTGGAGTACGAGGAGCCTACCAAGGTTCCCCTCCAGACTTTGGCCAGCGCTGCTAGTTTGGGGGCGCTTCGGTGGGTCTCCTGAAGCAGGGCGATTCCAACTCTGTGGCGCTTCATGTAGGAGTGAATACGGCGCTGTTTGATGTAACTATGTAATCCCCTGACGTTCCAGGACATGACTCTGATCTTGTCAGCCATAGTCTAAATGTGGTTGTGCGGCTGTGGGCAGCCTGAGGTCAAGGTCTCTGGCGGCGATTCCGCTGCACGTGGTCCTGGTCTGGTGTGTAGGAAACTTTAACTGAGATCCCAACTTGGGATTCCGACCCCTATGAATAGTAACGTCTAACTTAACTTTAAACACAACACGTCTAGCGAGGTTTTCCTTGCTCTGACTTTCCCGTTTCTGCTCCATCGGACCTAGGTCTCCTGGTGCCCTATGGGCGGGTGAACTCACCCAAACTAGTCTGGGGGTAGGGGAGGTACTACCTCTGGGGATGTTATTGAGAGGTATGCCGTGTCTGGCGCTGCTCCGATGCCATCAGTGTCGCGGCATTCGCTGGCGTGTTGCTGTGTGTCTAGTAGGTGCTGCCCGAAAGAAGTGAGGAAGGGTCTAACGCTGACGGCGGCTAGAGCCTGCGTTGCTTCAGTTCAATGTCCGGGATCTGTTCCCTGTCCATCCATTCTCAGGCTTCTGCGGGGGTATCGTATAAGTTTACCTTGTTGTTGCGTAGGACTTTCAGTCTGGCCGGGTAGAGGAGTAAATAACGCAGGCCTGCATTTTTAAGTCTGGCTTTGGTGTGGTTGAACTGAGCCCTGCTCCTTTGAACCTGTAGGGTGTAGTCGGGATATATGGCGACCCTCGCAGAGTCCCTCTGTTTAGAGCCCCCCATTCTGGAGAAGGCCAGGATGGTTTCTCTGTCCTTGTAGTTGAGGACTTTGGCTATTATAGGTCTGGGTGGGTTCCCCGGAGGGTGGGGGTCGCCTGGCTAAGGAGCGATGGGCTCTTTCTATGGGGAAACCCTGTGACAATTTTCCGGCTCCGATTTCGTGTATGAGGAGGTCTTCGACGTAGTTAGTAGGGTCGTTGCCCTCGATGCCCTTGGGCAGGCCAATGATTCTAATGTTATTTCTACGGGCCCGTCCTTCGGCCTCATCAGCCCTATCCTCCAGGTTCTTCACCTTTGGTGCCAAAATATCCACTTCCTTTAAAAGCTGTGTTTTGGTTTCGGTGTTGTCCTGAACTTGGGTCTCCAGGGCGTCTGCTCTGCTGGCGATGGAGCGCACATCCTGCCGCAGTAAGTTCAGGTCGATAGCTACCGCGTCTATTTTATTCTCCATGGTCTTCTGAAGTGTCATAATAGCCTCCAGTAGCTGGGAGTTAGCCGGCTCAGGTGGCTCGGCGCCTCTCCGGAGGCAGGAACTAGTTGCTGTGCGGTCCGTAGTCTCTGGCTGTGCCGGTGCTCTGCGGTCGTGCTGCTCGCACACTTAGAGGCCAGGATGGGGAGCGTTTAGAAGGGTGCGAGGAGTGCTCAGAATGGGCGATCCTGTGTGTGTCGTCAAGGTAGGCCTCACAGGGGTTAGTGTCGGGGGAAACCTCCGCGCTCCGGGGGACTTGGTTTCGCGGCTCCTCAAGGCATATGGGAGGTCCACTGAGAGGTTGCAGTCGAAGTGCGACCGTGGACGTGTGCAATCCACGGGAGGTGTCCCCCAGGTGTGGCGTGGGGAGGATCGGTCGCCGGCGCCAGCAGTGCACAGATTGTCCTCT
The DNA here is from genome assembly GCF_040938575.1 of Ambystoma mexicanum. Classification (NCBI taxonomy): domain Eukaryota; kingdom Metazoa; phylum Chordata; class Amphibia; order Caudata; family Ambystomatidae; genus Ambystoma; species Ambystoma mexicanum. The sequence continues at coordinate 515,092,575 of NC_090925.1, forward strand.
GGCTTCGCTCAGTGATCTGTTGGGGTATGGGTCATCGGCCCACCGGATACTCTCAGCCGAGTGTGGGTGCCTCAGTTCGGCGGGAAGCTGCCCGGCAAGGTGCACTGATTGCGGCTGGGTACTGTTCGGCTCTGGGGCCCTGCCCTGGGTCTTGATGGGAGTGTGGCAAAGGTCGCACCAGGCGTGGCCCCGGCACGGAGGAGTGCAATCAATGGTAGGCCCAGCTTGCGGCCACCGGTGCGGGCTGGCCTGGGGGGGGCCCGGGGGCAAGGGCACCGTGATCCGGGTGCCGGGGATGTGGGGGGTTATGGCGCCCCCACTTCGACTCCTTACCGCTTTCCTTCGTTGCTCTGCGGAATCCTCTAGCCGCGGGGGAGTTTGTGTGCTGGCCAGGCCGCCGGGTACGCGGATCTTGACGGAGGGAGCAGCGATGTCTGCGCAGCCTCAGTGGCGTGCGGGGAAGCGATGATCGCAAGGCCACAGCAGCCGCTTCCGTCCGCTTTTCTCCAGGCGCGCTTGAATCTGCGCCTGGGGTGGGGCGGCTCGGTGTCCGAGGCTGCTCTGACTCCCCTCTCCTCCAATGGCACGGAGCTCGGGTTTGCAGGTCCGGGCCCCGTAGATGCAGGTCGCTTCCTTCAGGGCACCGCTAGTTGGCCGCGAGCCCTTGCGGCAGACGTCCGGAGCCCAGGGCCACGGCGGGCACCCGGAGGATCAGCAGCAGTGCTCTGCTTACAGTGCAGAGCCCGGACTCACGATGGCCGCCATTTTTGGAGTCCGCGTATCGTTCTTTCCTCCCGTCGAACGGGCTAACGGAGGGACGCAGGGTTCCCAAACTTCAGCAGCGGGCAGCCCAGGCTTTCGCACAGGATAGGTTCGATTTTCAGGTGTTTGTAGTCGGAAGAAAGCAGTAGTTAGCGGCGGATCGTTAAACGTATCACACGGAGCCGCACCAAGCACGTCTCTCCTACATGGCGGTTAGCCACGCCCCCCCCTTCGTAATTATGGATGAGCCACCAGGCTCGGAACGGCCTATAGGGCAATAGGGTGATGCCCGTACCAAAAATGCTAGTGTAGGCAAGTCAAAATGGGCCACTTTCTTGGCCAATGTGGGCCAGTTTGATGAGTTACTTCACTATGCAGCTAGTAGTTTTGACCATTGTTGCTGAATAAATATTCTTTAAATATCACAATTTGCTTACATTTTAACCCCAAAAAAGAAAACATGGGTACTATTGAAACAGTCTGTCTCTAAAGGAATGAATATCCATTTGCAACTGTGGGCCACTTTTTCATTGGTGCCTGAGACAGTTTTACGGTCCAGTCCGACCATGTGAGCAGCCCCTGCCCATTTCCTCCAATCTAATTTTAATTGGTTTTTTATAACACGCTTAATACCCAGAGGTTTGTAAACGCAGACCCGGGGATCAAACCTGTGTTGCACTGCTTCATCTTGCTTCCAAGGCGAGCACATTGTCCCTGAGCTATTTTTGTTACATTTCATGCTGTGTTCTCGCACCCCCCCCCCCCAACCGCCTCGGATGTGGCCACGTCCCGCCGGGGGGCCGGGCGCGCCCCACAGTTTGAAGACCTCTGGATTAGACTGACTGTACCAAAATGCTATTCTAGCCACATTAGCTAGGGGGTCAGGTGGGACACGCAACGAGCGGGCGCCGGGAACCCATCTCATCCACCTTCTAGGAGGCATATCTGGTAGCGGCACGACTATCTTGCTTTCCCACATGAAAACATGGGGATTTTGAACAACTCACCACAGCAGGCAGTGGCCATGACCATATATGGCTTCATTAATTTCCGTACATAAAAAAGGTAGCCACGTTTAACTGGAGCACTCACACTGGATTTCAAACGCAGTGGGGCCTTCTAGAGCATCCCTCAGGATACAGCAAGCTGAATCCCCAAAAAATCTAATCTCTACCTCCAACCAATTGAGCCAAGAGCCAATTGTGCAAGGTTACTTGTGCATGGGACAGGATGACTTTGGGACAACCCAACACAAAGGCGGCCTAGGGCAGGGGTCTGCAAACTGCAGCTCTCCAGATTTTTTGGGCTACAATTCTCATCAACTCTCACCACTTACTTTCCGGTCTGCAGCAGATGCGAGTTGTAGTCCAAAATATGTGGACCTCCAAAGGTTGCAGACTCTGGGCCTTGGGTCTCTCAGGCGGGTGGCAACCCTGATGAGGAAAAAGGGCCAGTAAATCGGTCTGGCAAAGGTCCAGAGCCCTGGGCCACCTATACCCTTCAGGGATTTTGTCCTCACACACCTGTCGATTTCATTAATCGGAGCTGTCATCTGGAGGCTCGAATATGGAGAACAACTGTTTATTAGCTCCACTCTTAAGAAGTAACAACGTGTGTGGATCGCCATACCACAGGACCACAGCCAACCTGCTGTACTAGACCTTTTTTATCGTTTCTACTCTCTTTGAGAATTCACTTAACGATCCTTTGAATCAACCAACGAGCCTTAGGAAACAAGGGACCCAAATATCTCAAGTAAAGTTCAGCGGTGATCTCCCCAACACCTATATTTAGGAAAATGCCAACCTCTTTCCCATTCCCAGAAAGAAAAGGCTGATGTATGAGGGATAAAGTGACATACCACATGGCCAAACTACATTGGTATACTCTGTTCTATGTCAAAATTATGGTTGCTTAAAATTAGTTGTTTATTCCAAAACTGGTGTTAGCCTTGTCACCCATTTTTTCCCCTCACCACATGCTTCCCTTTTTTTGCACCTATGATTGCATTTTTCCTTTTTTTTCTATGTGTAACCCTTACCCACTTTAAGCCGTCAAAGCAATTTGTCATAAAAAGGTGTCATCAAGAAGGGGTCATCATTTGTTCCTTCTCTGCCGGATATCCTAATGGAAAAGGAATGATATTTCCCTTTCAAGAAGAAACTTAAGACCTTTCTCTTCCAAAGGGCATTATCCCCTCTCTGAACTGTTCTCATCCTCTTTCAATTAGCATTAAGCACTTTAAAGTGCATTCTATTTCACAATCCTTGCCATCCACTTTTTACTCTCTAGAGAGGACTTGGTGGCATCTAGCAAGTTACAAACACTATTAAATGCAATACACTTGTAACACAACTAGGTTTTGCTTCATATCAGTAAAACAAAAAAGTGGGTCCTTCATTCTACACATTTCCAGAGACCTTAGGACTAACCTCCCAATTTAGATGACAAATGAGGAATCCTTCATGTAACCTCACCTTGACTCTTTGGAAGATGATGATATGCTGTAATTGCTGCAAGCACTGCATTCTGAAGACCTTCGCATAATTTACGACATTCCTGAAAGAAAAACACTATTAGGCAGCATTTGGAAGCAGGGATGGGTAGGAATGTTAAATCATGAATTTCCTGTCTTGTCTGAAGGACCAAACGACACTTGATGCAAGCTAACCCCCCGGAAGCAAAAGTACTCTTCCTATGTCTTGCTAGTAATCTCTACAATACTCTTAATAGATTTATTTTCCATCACCAAGTCAGAAATGTGTTTCATGGAATAGCTGTGCAATCTTATTTTCACCAACCATCAAGCTCATACTAAAGTCATGCACACACAAATCAGACTTCTTCTATTAAGCACAGCACTATGTTGTGTTTGGACCCTAGCATCCCCGCACTAAAGCACCCATCATGTCTTATTCACTTATCAAAGCTACGAAGGTTGCAACCTGATAAATTTAAGGACTTAACTAAATAGCAAATCCTTTTCGAAGTTAGTTTGCAAGGGGTGAGGAGCTTGGTTTCGGGACAGCCAGGTCCCCTGCGCAACTTGTCGTCTTTATTCAAGGTTAGGCCTGCAGCCCGGTATATGGTTTTGTCAGAGAACCAGGCTCCATGGTTCCCAGGAAGTTGGAGAGAGAGGGTGGGTTGACAAAACCTAGTTGGTTGGTGGCGCTGGCAAGGGGGTTGGTGCCCCTTGGTTACTACACAAATCACTTTGAAGATGTTTGTGTGTGTGCAGGCATATTAATTATTTCAAGTGCAGCATAACACCTGGGGTACAGTGTAACAGGTTGGTGAACCGTAACAATAGAAAAAACAGCCGACGCGCGTTTCAACCAAAGTCTTTCTCAAGGCTGTGCGAGGTGGGGGTTGGTGAGTGGTGGGAGAGTGAGTGGTTCAGTGACATGTTGCATGAGGTGAGTTCATGATAATTGGAATCATATCTCAATCCCGACATGGTATAACATAGTAGTGACATGTTCACGATGGAAAAATACAGATATTCATACAATATGGGCCATGGTAAGACATGAGTACAGCGACATGATTAGTCCATGGAGATACGTGGTGAGTGGGGTGGTTAGTGCAGATTGGTACAGTGAATAAGTAATAGGTGACATCATCAATGATACAGTAGGTGGAAGTTGAAATAAAACATAATGGAAGGTCCGAATTAGACAATGTGTACCAAGGAGTATTGACAAGCGAAAGTGGAAGGAAGAGAGGTTGGAGAAAAAGTTTTGAGAACAAGAGTTAGAAAGTTGCTGGTTAGACTGTGAATCACTGTAGTATGTCATGGTGCAAAGCTAAGCAAGCCAAGCTTACCATTGAAGTTGGGGTGGGGGCTCCCATTAGAATATATGTAGAAGAACCCTGAGTAGGGCGTTGAGTAGATGCTGGATAGCAGATTTCTAAAAGGGAGTGACAAAGATGTCACCGAGGAAATGTGGCCCGTAGATTAAAGGGAAGCTAGAAGTTGACAATCATGTTTGAATGCAGGAGCAATCCGTGGTGGAGGCACGGACTTGCAAGGCGTCCCGGAAGGAGTGAGGAGGTCTTACCTGGGCTGGTGGTGCGTCAGCATCCGGGTGGTTTCCAGTAGTGGGAGGAAAAGGCTCGTAGTAAATGTAGGGGATACTTCCGGTATGGAAGTGAGGCCACGGCACCCGATTGGATGATGGGCCCGGGGGCGGGTCATGACGTGTGCTAAGCTGAATGGTCGGATAGGCCGTCAGTCTGTTCAACAAACTGCTCAATGTTAAAAGGAGCAGTTTAGCAAGTATTTGTAGGACCCCGTGTTGTGGGAAAATAGGTGCTGGCCATAAGTCGATGTGGCATGACTATGGATAGATGGGGGTGGTGGAGATGGTGTGACAGGGGGCCCCGGCGGTCCCCTAGATGAGAGGGCTGGGCATGTGGGGAGCCCCGCTTGGCTCGTAGGTGGAGGACAGCACTATTCACTGACCAACACGGTGTGGGTTGATTGGTGCATCCAGGTGTGTGGGTGCAGAGGCAGTGCCAATGGAGTAGAATTGTTTGAAAATTAATCCAAGGTGGGCAAGGAGGAAACAGAAAGGAAACATGGAATATCATAGGAAAACATGAAAATCATGGAGTGGAATTGATTAAAAATTAATCCACGGTGGGCAAGGAGGACAGAGAATAAAGAAGAAGAAGAAACGTGGAATATCATAGGATAAAATGAAAATCATGGTCAGTGTTGAGGCCAACAGTCACGCCTCTGTGTTTGCAAATTAGTTTTGCTTCTCTCTGACGAAGGTGGAGTTCCCCGTCTCCTCCCCTTGCGTCAGCCGGAATAGTTTCAAGTCCCACAAAGGCAATTTCCTCTTTGCGTGCCCACTGGTGTTCTTCTTGCCAGTGCATTGCCAGCAGGTATTTGGCATCTTGGGAATGCAGGGTGCTCAGATGTTCTCGAATTCTGATCCTGAGTTCCCTCTTGGTGCTACCAATGTATTTACGATCACACACACATATTATAGCATATATGACATATTTCGATTTGCAGTTGATAAATTGGTGAATGTCAGGTGTGTCAGTCTCACTGAAGGCCATGGTTTTGGTGTTTCTGGCATGCTTGCACATGGAGCAAGTTCCACATTTAAAGAAACCCATTGGTTTAGGTCTGTTGAGCCAGTGGTCATTCCATTTTGGAGTCGGTGTCATGAAGGATGGGCTAAGGATGGTTTTCAAAGATTTAGCCTTGGTATATGTCATGCATGGTTTATCTGGGATCCATTCACTGATGTCTTCATCAATTTGTAGCATGTGCCAGTGTCGATTTTCTGGATTTCTTGGTTGTCACTGCAATATTGCGAGATGTTCTCTCCTGTAGATGGAACTTTGGGTGCGAGTAACGTGTTCCTTTTCCTTTTAGTAGCGGTTTCTTTGGCTGTATTGATTGGATGTTGGGGATATCCTCTCTCCATGAATCGTTTCGTAAGCATGGAACATTCTTGGCCATAGTATTTAGGACTGCTGGAGTTTCGTTTTGCTCCAAGACAGGGAACTCCACCTTCGTCAGAGAGAAGCAAAACTAATTTGCAAACACAGAGGCGTGACTGTTGGCCTCAACACTGACCATGATTTTCATGTTTTCCTATGATATTCACGTTTCTTCTTCTTCTTTATTCTCTGTCCTCCTTGCCCACCGTGGATTAATTTCCAAACAATTCTACTCCATTGGCAGTGCCTCTGCACCCACACGCCTGGATGCACCAATCAACCCACACCGTGTTGGTCAGTGAATAGTGCTGTCCTCCACCTACGAGCCAAGCGGGGCTCCCCACATGCCTAGCCCTCTTACCTAGGGGACTGCCGGGGCCCCCTGTCACACCATCTCCACCACCCCCATCTATCCATTGTCATGCTACATCGACTTATGGCCAGCACCTATTTTCCTGCAACACGGGGTCCTACAAATACTTGCTAAACTGCTCCTTTTAACATTGAGCAGTTTGTTGAACAGACTGACGGCCTATCCGACCATTCAGCTTAGCACACGTCATGACCCGCCCCCGGGCCCATCATCCAATCGGGTGCCGTGGCCTCACCTCCGTACCGGAAGTATCCCCTACATTTACTACAAGCCTTTTCCTCCCACTACTGGAAACCACCCGGACGCTGACGGACCACCAGCTCAGGTAAGACCTCCTCACTCCTTCCGGGACGCCTTGCAAGTCTGTGCCTCCACCGCGGATTGCTCCTGCATTCAAACATGATTGCCAACTTCCAGCTTTCCTTTAATATACAGGCCACATTTCCTCGGTGACATCTTTGTCTCTCCCTTTTAGAAATCTGCTATCCAGCATCTACTCAGCGCCCTACTCAGGGTTCTTCTACATATATTCTAATGGGAGCCCCCGACCCCAACTTCAATGGTAAGCTTGGCTTGCTTAGCTTTGCACCATGACATACTACAGTGATTCACAGTCTAATCAGCAACTTTCTAACTCTCGTTCTCAAAACTTTTTCTCCAACCTCTCTTCCTTCCACTTTCGCTTGTCAATTCTCCTTGGTACTCATTGTCTAATTCGGACCTTCCATTATGTTTTATTTCAACTTCCACCTACTGTATCATTGATGATGTCAACTATTACTTATTCACTGTACCAATCTGCACTAACCACCCCACTCACCACTCGCCACGTATCTCCATGCACTAATCATGTCGCTGTACTCATGTCTTACCATGGCCCATATTGTATGAATATCTGATGTATTTTTCCATCATTAACATATCACTACTATGTTATACCATGTTGGGATTGATATATGATTCCAATTATCATGAATTCACCTCATGCAACATGTCCCTGAACCACTCACTCTCCCACCACTCACCAACACCACCTCGCACAGCCTTGAGAAAGACTTCAGTTGAAACGCGCGTCGGCTGTTTTTTCTATAGTTACGGTTCACCAACCTGGTACACTGTACCCCAGGTGTTCTGCTGCACCTGAAATAAATATGCCTGCACACAAAAAAATTATCGCCGAAGTGATTTGTGTAGTAACCAAGGGGCACCAACCCCCTTGCCAGCACCACCAACCAACTAGGTTTTGTCAACCCACCCTCTCTCTCCTTTTCGAAGTTAATCTACTGAGTTTTCTCCTGCCGAACAGCATTCATTGAGCAATCCCATTCTGAATTCAATGTAAAATAAACCATGAAGTGTCATTGTGATAGACCACAAGAGCAGATACTGGCATGGCTATGAATTGATAAAAATGCCAGATATCAGATAAGTCTCAATGACAGTTAACAAGCAACTAGAGGGTTTCACAGCATGGCCTACAAGATCAGCTGTCTCTGGAGTACCCACCTCAGCTGATGGCAATGGTGGGTTGGAGAAAGCTAGGCTCAGTTTCGTAGCTTCATGAGATGTTGCTTTGAATGTCTGACCTGAAAACATGAAAAGAAAAGAGTGTTTAAATACCAGAGCAACACACTACATTTCTGTGGCCATAAGCATAAGCAGAGCAAGAAGAAAATGTAATGTCATTTGTTGGGAGAATCAAAGGCAAGCAAAGATTGCTTTACTTGGATCACATTTCTTCTATAACTAAAAATCGCGTACACCTATGGGTTGCAGGTAATCAATCACCTGCGTACCTGAGAGACAGCACTTGATACATGAAGAACAGTGCCTACCAATCATGGAACAACATGTGATGGCTGGAAGGTTTAGAATTAATCTCAACCTCGGGCACAGCTCTGGGCAACCCTCCAAAACATTGTTCGTTAGCCTGCCAAGCGATTACAGAAAGGGGAAAGACCATATGCAAATCAGGTTTGGTCCCAACCCAAAAGGGGCACATTCCTTCTGAATGAGACCCACAAGCATCCCCAGACATGTTCCGGCCTCGTTAGGCCACATCACTGAGGAGTAGCTTATGTATCTAGGCTCAGCAGCCTCGAGGCCCATGTCTAGGCATACCCATCCTGTAAACCTTCCAGCCATCACCTCTTTTATTTTGCTTACTGTAAGGAACCAGGAGCAAGACTAGGACACAGGGGCATTGTGGTGGTTGTTAAAGACTTATTAAAATAAAAAGAGGGTTGTAGGAAATCCTATCTGGCCCTATTTCCAAATGGGGTTTCCCTGCCTCAACGAAACTAAAGGTGTCTGTGTCAGAATCTCCAAAGTAAAGTTCTCCGTCCTGTGTCCAAATCCTAACCTGACCCTTATACACTAAACTCAAGATAAAGTGGAAAGGAATATAGTCTTTCAACTGGTCATCTGCAGCTCTTTTCCAGAGTTCTAACAAAGGTTCCAAAAGGTGCAAAAAGAAATACACAATGAAAGCTCCTCAATCCTCAGGAGGAGTTTCCTTCCTCAGAGTTTCTCCGGCTCATTACAATTCACAGTTTCAGAGGGTATGGTTCTTCCCTGATCTCTTTTTCATTTTCACAATGTCAAGAAGTTATTCCTCTTTTCTTGGGTCCTAGGAACAGTTCACAAGTTAACAATCACTAGGGGACTGCTTCCCTTTCCGTAGTCACAATATATTAATTTCAAGTCCAGGGGGGAATGATTGCATTCCCCTGGATTCTGCGCAACCAAGAGTTTGACTCCCTCCTCTTGATTACCTCATTTTACATGCACATTCTTGACAAGCATGAAAGTGAATACCAGACCTTCCTCTGTCGGTCTGGCACACTCCCCACCTTTGTTTGCAAACATTTTAGTTCATACAATTGGATGCCGGTCCAAGACTCGCATACAGGTTGCCTGGTGTACCCTCCAGCCAGGTCTTTCTCAATCTGTAACGGTTCCACGCTTTTATATTTTCTCATTCAACCATTGGGTCCTTGACCCTCTTTCACTTTCTTCATTCAATACTTGATTTGGTGTCCCAGCTCCCCATCCTCAGGTTCACCCAGTTCATATATCTGTCTTTTAATGGTGTGCAGTAAACGCCACAAAGCCTCTCTTGTGATGATGCCTGCAGGAGCTCTATTGCTCCCCACAGCAACTTGCTAGCTCTCGGCTTCCCGACCCACGTTGGGAGTAGTGGTTCCCTATGTTTCTTGCCGCTTGATGTTGTTAAACGTCCAGGCACCTATCGGAACAATCCAACAACTAGAGCACGTATCCGATTTTGCTGCTTCAGTGCTCTACATTGCTCTAGTGCTCTTCCCCGTCTCCGTCCTTTTACTACAAGGGTATGAAATAACTTTGTCAGTGCGGATTGTAGGTTCCAGTTTTACATTACAATAGGCTATACAGGATTGGGAATTCAAAGGATTGGTGTCATTCCCTGAGTGGAAAGGGGATACCATGTTCCAGCTAGTGAGTCCACCCCCCTCAAACGAGGGAGGTCTCCTCCCTCAGATAGCCACCACCAGGGTCAGGGTCAGGATCAGGTAGGAGCTGCCTTTTGCTGGCCATAGGGGAAAAGAGTTTCCCTGGAGAAGCAGTGATGACATTGCTATATTCATCACAATGGTCACCCTGAGTGAAACGGTTATCCTCAGACGTGGGTACCGTGCCTGCTGGGCCTAGAGACCCAAGCTACTCCTCGCTGATGAGGCCGAAATATATCTGGGGATGCTTGTGATCTCGTGCAGAAGGAATGTGACCAAGCCGTTTGGGCTGGACTGCCCCTTTTGGGGTGGGACCAAGTGTGATTTGTAAATGGTCTTTTCCCCTTTTGCATGGCTTGGCAGGCAGAGAACAATGGTCTGGAGGGTTGCCCAGGGCAATGCCAGAGGTTAAGATCTATTCTAAACCTTCCGGCCATCACCTCTTCTTTTGCTTACCGTTTATGCAACGGCATATGCAGAAACGCATGAAAGCCAAAGAACTGGTTCCCACAGTACATTACCTGTAAAACATTGCCAAGTTTCTAAAGAGAGTCTTGTTTGTAACACTGAAAGATCTAGTTTAAAAACTTCACCTGCCAATGTATCCACCTAAGATTTTCTAAACTAACATACTATTTGCTTTGGAGTACAGCCTTCTCATAAGCACATTTCATTCAAATCATGCAAAATAATGTCAAATGTAAAAATTATGCAATTATAAATGGAGAAGAACTTATTTTACATTATTGAATATGTGTGAAATGATCTAGAAATAAGTTCAGAATAGACTGCTGTGTATGCATTGACAATTAGTTTTGGATTGGCCAATGATGGCTGTGGCTCGTTTCCAAATGATACTCATGACTAAAGGCAGGCTTGTGTTGAAAGTATATTTAAGTAACATGTTGCCAAAGGGGGACGTTTAAGATGGTCAAGTTGAAGCCATCTGGAGTAAGAAAGGTGTATGGCCTGTTGCCAAGAAAACCCATTAGGTCCTCGAAGAACAAAGACATCTCAAACAGGCCCCTCTCACAGAAGCCTAATTTAAGAGCATATATTCCAAAATACGTCCATTAACATTCCATAAAATTGAGAATCACAGTGTGCTGCATGACAATCATCAGGTCAATCACATCTTCTTGCACTTAGCAGATGACCTTTGAGGTAAGGATGCAAAGCAGACAAAGCCTAATGCAGGGACTGGCCAATTATTAGCTGGGAACAAGTGTGAACAAGTTAGTCTTTCATTCATTTAAAAACACATTTTGCAAATGCATGTTCAAACATAGAAAACCATTTCTCTTATAACTTTGAAACCATACGAGGTACGCACATTGTACTGGGTGCCATTTGATTTTTATTAATCAATAAAATGATTAATATTCAAACCATCAATTAATATGGATTGCTCAAATTGATGTTCCATAATCAATTGTGCGTCTGACAGGAGATTTCAGAAATCCAGATCTCATATGTGGCAGCATATAGGTCCCCACCTTTGTTTATAAAATAAAAAGAAATTATCAGCCAATGAAGACTGGGTTGTATTCAATAGCAGTGTCTGACTACAAGACAGGACAATGGAACGATCGGGCCAGTTACAGAGTCTAATATAATCACGACATAGGAATGGGAATATCTTTAAAAAGGGTGAGCACAGAGGATATAAAATGCGGTTTAAGGGTGTAGAGAGACTGACACACAGGTGGCATGGTTTTGGGAAAGATGTTTATTCTTTAAAGAAAGTAAAGAGAAGTCTTTCAGGATGTCTGTCTAAAGAAAAGAGTCCACCGTCCTGTGTCAAAACCTATTTCCATCCCTTACACTTGAAAACAAACTAAAGTGGTTTACTGTTGTTTACTGTTGTCTTGAAAAGAATAATGACTCTTCTTCCGGACACGTACAGTTCGATATAAGTGGCAGTTCAACGAAGTAGGGGGAATGCCTGCCTTTCTCATACCTATGCAGTTCATAATGCCAGGGGGGAATGACTGCTTCCCCTGGCTTTTCTTCAGGCACAGTCAACCTGGTTCACTAGCCTGCCAGGTACTGTGACTATGAAGAACAATGATGATCCTCTTCCTCGTACGGGTACGGGTCCCAGACTCTCATTTCCTCTTTGTTCCTTCCCCATGATAGATTTGGTTCACTCTCCTGCCAAATACTATCAGGCACTTCACAATATGCACAAGTTCTGTTCTCTATCTCAGGGTCCCAAACCCTATCTTCCCTGTCTCTCTCTCCCTTCAGGGCTCTCCACCACCTTCTCTGGCCCCAGCACCTCCCAGGTAACTTGCGTGCCTTTTCCCCATGGCCCACGGTGGTTCCAGGTCTGCTTGAATACCTGCAGTCTGCTGTGGGGCTTCTCCAACTCTCGTGGTCTTCGTTCTGTCTGCGATGGCTCCACAGGTGTAATTTTCTCTGGGTGATACGGCTCCTGTTTTCCGCGCTGCCCAGACATCAGGAACGCCAGGAGCTTCTGCTTCTTGCTGAGTTGTCTGTCCTCTCTTGTCCATCTATGGACCAGATTCAGACCTTTTTGCCCCCTGCTTCAGCATCCCGTCTGACTTCTTCCTCCAGCCTGGACCGTGCCGGCTCTCGCAGATCCTCCAGGGAGGGCTCAATGACATTTTTAGTCCTCCTATTTTATTTTCCTCTGAGCAAATAGGAAGTCGGCAAACAATAGAAATTCAAAGAGGTGCTTTTGGTGTCTCTGCACCTCCTCCATGTCACACTATCAATTTGTTCCCCCCCCCCCAAAGAGTCAATAGAGAGCTTCCTGGTCTCAGTGGTTAGCACAGAGACTTTATTTGGGTAGTTCTTATTCCTCCTCATCCTACATACATATACAGGAGTATGGGCTGTAGGTGAGGGAATATGAGGGGAGGAGGGCGAGAGAGGGTCTGTGAGGTATACCAATACCGCGTTCTCTCTGGGCAGTCCCTAGTCCTAGGGGTCCCCCCCTTGAGATCCTCCTACTGAGTACCACCCCATGGGGGACTATCGGGTAGTGGCCTCAATTCCCTGCCCTC